>NW_020824766.1:0-2400000 GCF_003285875.2 Drosophila novamexicana
CCTCTCAATGTTTGTTCAACGGGCGGCAATTTAACTTGACTCCGGTCTGCTATTTGCGGGTATTGTGCCAATTGCGAGTTGTTCGAATTGTGCTCACAGTGGCAATCGCAATCATTTCATTTCCCTTTTTAATATACGCTGCACAAGCACATTAGAGAGCCAAGTCCAAACCAGAGCGAGTGACCAGAACCAAACCGAAGCAAAGCAAAGCAAAGCAGAGCAAACCAAACCTAACCAAACCACGTGCCAGACGGCGATGATTCCTTCTGCTGAGTACCCGTCTTCATTCCCTATGTCGTCTTTATTCTCAGCTTGTGCCACATGCTCGTTCCCTGCGCTCTTTTGGCTGAATGTTTGTATAAGTAGTCTTTGGAGGCATTCTCTCTGCCTCTGCTCTGCCTGTGCCTCTCCCTCTTCATCTCTCTCGCACTATCTCGCTCTCATGCGAGAGTTTTTGCTTCCGTTTCCGTTTACAGTGTTTGCAATTTTGCCTTTAGTATTATGGGCTTAAATTGTATTGATGTGTAAACGCTGCTCACCATACCAAACCTCTGTTCGACCAACTCGATTGGAAAGTCTACGAAAATTTTCACGCCGCACACGCGCGCGCCTCAGCTAATTTTGCATGCAGCTCACGTTTCAGTCTATGCTCTCCCCTCTGCACCCCTCTGCCAAAGTCTGATGTCCATCTGTCCGCTTTTTATTGAGCCTCTACAACAGCAGCAGCAGCAGCAACAACTACAACAATAACGGAAACTGTACCGAACAGCCCCGCGGGAGGTAAAAACGCTTTGCACTCACATGATTGCCTGGCGTAGTTTTATTTATGTTGTTGGTCAGTTTCAGTTTACAACAGTTTTTCTGCTTTTTTTTTATGAGCATTTGTAGGCCACAAAGTGCATATTAAGCGGTAAAAAATAGGCAACAGAAAAAAAGAGTAAATACGCAAGTTTCAAAGGGTCAGCAATGGGTTAAGAGCATGCCTCCAGGCCGGGTTAATAACCCAATGAGCTCGCAACCGACTGACTGTCAAATTAACGCAACTGTAAAAACTCTGCCATATGCAAGCGAAACGTTTTTTTTAAGGCAGCAAGTATTGTTTATGGGGTACTTCGACGTGTTGAACCATCATGTAATAATAGATAGCTGGCTTTTTTAAATTCCATTTTCATTAGAACATTAAAAGCAGACTATTTGCGGCATTGCCTGGGCCTTTTAGACAGTTGGCTAAAAAGGAGATATATAGACTATAGTCCAACCGACTTTACAACCCTTTTGCATTGCAATAGGACTATTTGGCTATTTCGGCGTCCAACTAGGGATTAGATGTTGATTATTTCAACAAAATTTTTTAAAAACTCTTCTTAAATTTCTGTACAACTTATAAAAAAAGAAACTTTAAAATATCAAAAAATTGCAATTTTGCTACGAAATGGAAAATTTACAAATTACTTTCTAAAAATTGTCGCATTTCAAGCCAAAAGTGTGAAAATGTCTCAGAACTTTTCAACACTGGCTGCTGCTGCTGCACTTTACTGATAAACAACAACAACAAATTAGAGCTACAAAACTACAAGACAAGAAGAAGTGCTCGCAATAAATAACAGCTCCCAACTGATAAGCAACAGCGAACAAATGAAGTCAACGTCTCGGGCAGTAAATAATTTTTGAAGTTGCCTGCCCCCCTCCACCGCTCCACCCACATCCCATCCAGCCACACCCACTCCACTTTGCACCTTACTCAGTGGTACTCCACCACCCTTGGAAATGTAATTTTCCTCAACATTTTCCGGTTGGCAATCATATCGCGCCAATGCCAGACAACAACAAACTGTTGTCGGTGGGTCTGGCCGAGAGCGGGAGGGGGGGAGTTGGGGTGTACACTGACCGGAGACGAAACTCTTGGGGACACTGCGAAATGTCGGGTTCAAGTGTGAAGTGCGGCAGCGTTTGATTTAAAGCAACAACAGCAAACGATGGCCAGCTGAGAACCCCAGTTGAGGTGGGGTTAGGGGAAGCTTGAGCAGAAGGAGAACATTTTTCTTTTTCTGCTTCTCTCCGCCTGTCGATGCTGTTATGAAATCAGCTTAACGAGATTGGAAATCAGAGAGAAAGTGCGTGGAGTAGTCCAGATTGAGTCCATTATCCAAGCGGGGGTTGCAAATGCATATAAGAAAGCATACAGAAGTAGCATCCACTCCATTAATGCGTGGCAAGTTCGACTGGTCAAAGCAATTTTGCAGGCATCAAATCAAAGCCACAACTGGATGGGTGCCCCTTGGTGAGGCTAGCACTCCAATCATTTATGGCTATGGCTGCCAAAAATTAAGCTACTAAAACTTTCCGCTGTGTTGCATTCTTCAACATAAATCGAGAATTTCGAAGAGTTTTTCCTAAAATTATCAATACAAATTATATGGGGCAAACTTCAATTTGCTTTGGGCTCTTTCCTCGCGTGTTGCACAAGTAAATCGAGGGGAAAATAACGAAGAGGGTATTACAAGTATGTAGAGGGCATCTATAAATTATATAAGTATTGGGCACATATAAAAATGTCATAAAATAAATGGAAAAAATTTGGAAATAACTCGAGAAATTAAATAAAACATGAATATCAAATAGTACTTAAATGTAAATTAAATAATTGTATACAGCTTTTGAAGATTTAAAGCAATTCTCAGTTGGAGCTTTTTGCCAACTAAAGTTAGCCCCTTTTACCCCCCAACACACACGCACACAGTACGCTCATGCACCCCTTTTAACAGCTGATGCATGCGTTATGCATGCAATCACTTCTTTCTACCGGTATGCACTTTGCACGCCTCAAACAGCCAGATATACATGCGTACATTGATATATGTATATATTGTGTGCATATGCATGTACGTATATATACATATATACAAATGCACATATCTTATTTTCGCATGCGATACACGGTGCTTCCATTGTTTCCATCAATGCTGATGCTGCTGATGCACGCCAATAATTGATGATGAACAAATAAGATGGTTTCTTTTGGGGCCTGGGCCTGGGAATCCCAGTCGTTGATATCGACGTATATCGGCTGTTTGGTAATGCAATTCCATTCAGGCATGCGAGACAGCCAATCTATCCAGTTCACACACACGCACATTCATCAGTATGCAGGAGATGAAAGCCGCCACGTCCTCATTCGCCTCCGTCAGCGTCTCTCTGTCTCTTTGCCTGGCCAAC
This sequence comes from Drosophila novamexicana, assembly GCF_003285875.2. Taxonomy (NCBI): domain Eukaryota; kingdom Metazoa; phylum Arthropoda; class Insecta; order Diptera; family Drosophilidae; genus Drosophila; species Drosophila novamexicana. Next base: position 3,217 of record NW_020824766.1, read on the forward strand.
AAACAAAAGTTATATCTTTTTAACCATTACGTTGGGTAGGCTTTTGGAAAATTTTTGGCAGACACACACATCACAATTGCTGGATATTGTTACTCTTTGGAATGGAATTTACCTTCGTTGAGGAGGGTTGCACAACTATGTCAAAATGTTTGCTCCGCAAAGTATTTTAAGGTTTTCCCTGGAATAGCGTTTGACTCAAATTTAGGAATATTTCTTTTGTTATTCTAAGAAAACTTCTGCAGGTAATATCACTACTATTGAGTTTTATAAGCTTAGCAATTTATATTTATGAAATGCATTTATATGCCCTTCAAAGCATTTAAAGAGTATCTGAGCTTTGACCATGGACAACATGTATGTTATTTGCATGTTATTGTTTTTATTGATTGCATCAAAGTGCCTGCCTTGTTCATTGTTTCATAAATAATTTGCCCTTTAGCCTGTAAATTGACTTTTTATTTTTATGGTTTTCTTTTAAATTCAAAAGTGTAAATGCTGCACCACGCCTATCGCTCTGTGTCTGCCGCCTCACAGTGCATCATTAGCGCCATCGTTTTAAAATATTATTAATTCTTAATGGTCATATATGCATATAGCATTTATGACACGACGACGGGCCAAATGAATTTCCTGCACAGACGCTGCCGGGACACAGGACCACACACAAGACGAAGCGCTTGCGACTGGCAACACGTGAAAGAAAAGCAGCAGCGGCAGCAACGGAAAACGGAAAATTTACAGAGTGCAACTAACAAAAAAAAAGAATCAGTTAAGAGCAAAAAGAAAACAAAAAGTAAAATAAAATCATAATAAAAAAATGTATCCCAGACGACGTTCGTCAACGGCAAACAACGATCGATAAAATGCTTGCATGTGAATTATTTTAATGAGTTCCGTTTCGTTGGAAAAGAAAAATATGAACGATAAACTAAATACATCCAGATAAAAAATTGAAAATAAACAACAACAAATGCAAAGCAAGTCCCATTCACACAATAGCGAGGGCAAAATGAAGAAAGCACAACAAAAAATAATAAATAAAGCACTGCCATTTTTTAATGCAACTTTGCTGGGTTCCCGTGCAGTCAAATGTTAGCCAGCTACCAAGTCAACCGGTGGACCCGTAGGGGGGGGCGTCAGTTGGCAACGTTTTGAAATTAATAATGCGAAGTCAAGTTCAACTCTTAGCAGCCGGAAGTGTCAGATAAAGCAAAGTCAAATCAGAATTCGGTATTTGCCAAATGATGATGCATTTCAAATGGCTACAAATCTGACGCTAACAACAACTAAATGAGCTCGTTTAGCACTCAACCTAATAAAACATTTAAGAACAATAACAAAAACACAATACCAACAACTAAGAAAGCATAACCCGGCCAAGCATATGGTATTCTAATAATAGTAATTATAATAATGATATTATTAGTATTAACATTATTATTATTGTTGTTATTATCATTATTATTAGTGTCAATATTATTAACATTTTATTATTTATTATTATATATTATTATTATTATTATTATTATTATTATTATTATTATTATTATTATTAGTTATTATTATTATTATTATTATTATTTTAATTTTATTATTATTAATTTTATTATTATTATAATTTTCGAATTATTATTATCAATACTATAATTACTTCTCATATCTATAAGGCTTTAATCCCCATTCGCCGCAAACTTTTCAAAGCCTGTCGCCGCAGCCAAGCATATTCACTCACTTATGCCTAAGTTACAGCGAGTTGTTGCAAGCATGCAATCGCTTGCAACCTCATCAGAGCCGCAAAACGGCCAAAGTTTAAGCCATAGCGTGCGACCTTTTCAGCCCTGGATATTCAACAATATCGCATTGCAGCCTGGCAGCCAGCAATTTTCTCTCACACGTTCAGCCAGACGCGACACAAAGAATTAAAAAAAAAGGGAAAAAGGCGTGGCAAAGGAGTGGGAAGCACGCTATAGCCGTGACCATATCTATATCTATATCTCCATAGAGAGAGAGAGAGAGCTATGGCAATCTCAATTTCTTGCTGCTTGTCGTGCTCTGCTTTATGTTCAACACCCTTCCATTTTTTTGCTGCTCTGTTTTGTAGGACAGTTTTGGCGTCTCAATCAGATAGCGCAAACAGAGAAAGAAACCCGTTAAAGCGTGGTGAGGGCGGGGCGGGAACAACAAAAGTTGTCAATTGACGCCAAAATTTGACGCCAGCCCCCAAAGGCGGGGCGAACAAAATTGAAATAAAAAAATAAAGGTGGAAAAAAACGCAAAGAAGAAGGTGCAAAATGCAATAACAGTTAAGTCATTGGCCCAAGTGCTGGCAAATAAGCCAAGCGCCGACCCAACAGAACCTAACTCAAACCCAAGCCCTATCGCTCGTTGGTTTTAAGCACGGCGATTCCGGCTACCAGCTAGACGGTTATAAATAACGCTTAATTGCAGCACAATGTTTATAGCTACTGCCAATTTTGTAGACGTTGCCAACGCTGGAACCAAGCACGAGAAAACTGGTGAACACACTTTAGTAAACAGGACATGAGTCGAGTCGAGTCGAGTCGAGTCAAGTGGAGCGAAGCGGAGTGGAGCAAAGCCGTGAGTTACTCGAAGGCGGCATTATGAGTAGTTAATTTAGAGCAACAAAGTTGTTAACTGTTTTTTCCTACAGAGCAGCTGCTCTGGCAGTGGCAATTTTCAGCTTCTTGCTGCAATTACCCAATTTTAAATTAACAAATTCCATTTCAACATTTTAATTAGGTTTTAAAAATTTCATGCGACTGCCCTCCTGCCTGCCCGCCATACTTAGCCATAGAGCCCTAGCGAGCGAGCGACCGACCGACCGACTTCCTTGAGAGCCAGCTTGCGTATTAATATGCGCCATTTCCGTTCCGATTAGCATAGCGAGCGCGCGAGCTAAGCAAATGGCGCCCAAAAATGGCGGCAGCTGAGCCACCAGAAACAACAGCAGAAACACACAAACAGGAAATGGCACAAAACTGACTGTCTCTACAGTCAAGTGGCAAAAGGGGCTTCCACTCTGTAGCTGTCTGCGTATGTGTGTATGTATGTATGTGTGTGTGTGTGTGTGTGTTTATGCTGTGCTTACTGTAGGCAATGTATTTCATTTTATTTTAATTTTCATCATCATGGCGCGAAACTAGCACAGACAGTAACAAAAACAACAAAGCAGCAGCAGCAACAACAACAACAACAACGGCTGCCAGCAATGAGCGAAACGAAAAATTTTCACATTTAAAATACAAAACGATAAAAAAAATATCAAGCAAAACTGGTCAACAGCGTGCGAAAACGAACAGGAAATGCTCTGCGAATGTAACCGGAAATGGAAATGGTAGGTGATCTTGACGCCATCTGGCGGTAATTAAATGCATTAAACGCAGACATTGCTTATTTTAATAATTTTGAACATTTTTCAAATCAAAATATTGTTTAAGATATTTAATTTATGTGTTGCAATATTATTTTAATAAATACTATTCCTGTGTTGTCAAGCCAATAAAAATGTACGATGAACTAGATAAACATTTTTTTTAATTATGGGATAAACTTCAAAGAAAAAAAAGAAAGAAATTAGTTTTTGACAGAATAAAAATAATTTGTAAGGTTCGGTTAAGGGCTAACAAAAAGATGGAAGAATAAGAAATAGGGCTCGAACAAGTTCAAGCTAAGAAGAATACGAAATAGGTATTGATGTAGTTAAGACATATCAAACTTTGCAGAATATTTAGTCGTAGCTGATACTAAGACAACAACGAGCGTATACATGGTGGAAAGTTAAATCTAAAATTGTTAGCATAAAACGTTTTATGGGCAAGGCCGAACAATATCCGCAAGTAGAATATTTGATTTGATTTCAGATATAACATTCCAAGTGCCTGACGCAGCTAATGTGCCCGTTTTAAACATTTCATTGGTTATAGAGTATTGTAAAGCTTGTGAGCGCTTCTCGCGTTTCGCTTGTGCAAAAGCTGCAGTTAATTTGGTGCTTCAAATTTTAATGCCAGGCCAGGGCAATGGGCAACAACAACAACAGCAACAATAACATTGAGAACGACCACGTTCAGCAAATGGTCCGCCCGAACTCTGGGCTCTGGGCGCCGTTTTATAGTCAGACGCAAGCCAAGAGCCAAGCGATGCTGTCCAATATCTAAGCTGGTTTAGCTCTAGCTCGAGGTCCTGCTCCTGTGCTAGCTGCTGCTGTTATCCTTGTTGCTGTCGTACCAAAGGCTCTTTTGCATAAAATTCTCACATTACGCATACGCCGCGTTGTATTTACAGTTACTGAGCATTTTATTTCCGTGCCTTTTACTTGACTCCACACTTTTGCCCAACATTTACTTTGCTTTACCGTGTTTCCTGCGTTTGTTTTTATAGATTTTACGGCATTGCTCAGGCTCAGTTGTTACTGTTACTGTTACGGTTCTTATTATTTAAAGCAACAAATATTTTCAACTTAATTAAACTTAAAAAACAACACAAAGCACAGCGCCTGTTTTCAAGATTCAAACATCTGCTGTTGCGCTCCTTAACTGCAATGCTATATAATTTCTGTGCATAAAATTCACGTTTAACGCCGCAAAGTATGCAACGCTTTTTACGAGACGACAGACACACACACGCGAATTCTCCCACACAAACACCGACACACCCACAAACACGAATACATCACAAAGGGATGTGGGGACCTCTGCGCTCAATTTATGTCCCTGGGCAACAAAAATTTATTGTCAACTGATAAGCAGGCCGTGGCAAAGTAGCCCAAAGGCCAAAATGTATAAAAAAAAAAAGTTTAGAAAAGCAGAAAAAAAGACATGCAGAATTTTAACACGCTTCCGTGGGAAATCAATTAAAATTTAAAAATATTTCAAATATTTAAGAACAGTAGAATAGTTTTGTATATAAATAAATTATCAAACTTACCACAAACACAATAATATTAAGAGCTTTCCGAGCATAAATTCTGTAAGAAAAAAACAAAGACAAAAACTTGAAATCGAAGATAAATGTACAAAAAATTCTTTTAAATCTTATATTAAACTAATTCAAAAATGTTTTAACTTTATGTAGAGGGTTCAAGCTGTCTCGAATACCCTAACGCTGTGGTTAGAATTAGATGAAAACTGGAACTCGGCCGTTTCGTCAGTTTATTGATTTTGCTTTGGCACATAAATTTTGAATGGCAAAGAAAAACTTTCGTTTTGGGTTCTCCACGTCCTTTTGGCCATTGGGGTTTTTTATATGCAAATGCATAAAAAGTGTCATGATTGCCGTGTTTGTTTGCCCGCCCAGGCCAAAAGACGAGGGACGAGTGCTTGCTGCAGCAGGTTTACGTGTAGCATGTCTGACCCAGGATTGACCCCTTGAGCAGACCCTCAACATGTCTCGACGTTTCATTTGTTTGTATTTGCGAGATTTGGGCAGAAGTGCTCCATATTTGAGCATATGTTTTGGTATTCTCCTGGCCTGAGTGCGTCTGTGGCCTGATAATTGAAATGGCTCCCCAAGGGCACGTTATGAAACCAGCCCCAACTCCAAGCCCGAAAACCTCCTGTCCTAACTGTCAACGTAGTCATCATTGTCATGCTCTCTTGTCGCCTGTGCCTAATACATATTTTGGCCCTCTTTATTTATTATGTTTTATTTTTGAATTTGCAAAAATTTATCTAGCTTGAATAAAGTATTTTGGTCAGAGAACTATTTGCAATGCAGGTCATCGCTCGCCATGAATTTCTGTGTACGTAAGCTCTTAAATGTCAAATAGATTTAAGAAATATCCATACCATGAAATAATTGCGTAAAAAGAGCAGGCAGAGCTGACACAGATAATCTTTGATAAAATGTAAAACCACAAATTTTAGCTTTTAAAAGTGAAATTGTTTATTTGCTGTATTAATGATTGGAAAACTATATTTAAACGAGAAGGCAAGGATTTGACACGCCCAATATTAAATACCCTTCTAGACATTTCCTTTTACTTACATTTCTTTTCAACCAATTCTTCCTATTTGTCTATATGATAAAGTATTGAAATCTTGATAGAACTTGGCTCACATTAAAACAGCCTAGCTTAGCTGGTAAATGCCGGATTACGGCAAGATATTTTGATCATATTAGATACCCTTCTATATTAGATACCCTTCTGATATGGCAACTATATTATATACAAGTCTGATATTTATAAGATATGTAGCGAAACCTTTGAATGCCAAGTTTGGTCAAAATATCTTGATAAAGATATCTCCTTCCAAGCGTTTCGAAGGGTATTAAAAATAAAGAATCATGTTTGTATTTTAAATCTTAGCTGTTCTGTAAATTCCAAAAAAAGCGCACAAACTAATAAATTTGAACTACATAAAAATTACGATAGCAATAAAATTAAATATTTTAACTTAGATTTATGGGCGCTTAGGTATAGTAGAACTGACCTAGTCCGAGCTTAAATCAAAAATAATGTAATTTCCTGATTGGGCAATATGTTAGTTTTGCCAAAAAATGAAAATGAAAAAGGAAACTATATCCTGATATTCACAAATTTATGTATGCAGCAGACGTTATCTTATTAGATGCGTATAAACTTAATATACCTTTTTCCATATATTGGCCAACTTGCGAACCATTTTTCATTTGTGTTTCACACATAAAATATCCTCCATACGCCCCGTTGCCTGTGCAACTACTCCCCCCGCCAACCGTCCGCACTTCGGCAGCGATTCCGCTGGGAGGAGGCGCCTTGTCAACTGGTTTGAAAAATAGATTTTTACGGGCTTAGCTGCGCATCGTCAGCCACGACAACGACGGCGCGGACGGACGGACGCTGGCATGGCTGCCGCAATGTGGATAGCGGCTAGTGTAGAGCAGGGCGGAGGTAGAACTAGCAAATCCCGCGGGCGTTCCCTTTTGTGTCTCACTCGCGTCATTTAAAAGACATTTGCCTGTCATTTTATGCCGTGTTTGGCACAGTTTTCTACGGCACAAAACTTTTTGCTTGCCAACAATGGGCTGGCTCTAGAGAATGGGTGCCGACAGCAGGCAGGCATGCAGGCAGGCAGCCGGACGGACGGAGGGGCAGCGGGTCGTGTGCTGCCATGGCATGACAGTGTCATTAGTTTGGCATTGGCAACACATTGCCAATACATTTGCAGCAGGTGCAGCAGCAGCAGCATCATCGGAATTGCAGCGCAAAAATGATTGGAAAAAAACAAACCAAACAAAAAAAACTCTTCTAATGATCAATAAGCGTTGCGAGGCTGAAAATTAGTTTAATTAAATTGGAAAATGCGCTGCGTCTGTGTTTGTGTGTGTGTATGTGTGTGTGTGTGTGTGTTGTTCGCGATTTGAGAAATGTATGCAAATTATAAAAGCCGAACGGCTGCAGTCCGCGTTAATTTACCTAATCGAATAGCATGGCATTAAAAGCTTAAATTGACCATGTCCTGCAAATCCTTGCTTCACACACAAAAAGTTGGACAAAACGCCAAATTTATTATAAACCATTTGTACAATGCGGCTCAAGTGTCACACGCTGAGCTCTACATGGTTTACGGTCGCTTACCCTCCTCTCTCTCGCACTTCCCCTGCCACGCTCTCTCTCTCTTACCCTCTGGGAGCTTTGGGCTTTGCATTTTGCCTTGGCTTTCACAAATGAACGCGAAATGCACGCGGCTAAACTTCAAAAGCGCACAAATGCGCCATTAGGATGAGCGCTTGGCCATTGTAGGGGTTATTGCAAGTTGTTGGGGCTGTGTTTGTGGCAAGTGAGGGGTGGATGGGGCCAACATAGTTTGGTGTATGGATTTTGCCAGCTTCGTTGCATAACACAAAAGTTTTGTAAAGTGGCATTAGCTTCAGATGCCACGCACACAGCGCCGTATACGCAACATTAGAACAGCAACAAATGTGCAGAAGAGGCCAAAGCAAATGCTACAAAGAAATTTATGCTATACTCTATAACAAAGAGTCTATGCAGCAAAAGGAAATTTATTAAAGTAATTATTTCTATGAATGTGACACACACATAACACACAAATATTTAATGTTCACACAAATAATCAGCTCAAGCGAAAATACTTGAGATTTTAGCATGTATTAAAATAACCTTTCTGCAGAGCATTCCGCATGCATTTCACGCAGAGTACGTCCAATCTAAGCTTTGTTGCGTAAGAAAAATACCTTTATTTGTGTACGCTTGTGTGTGTGTGAGGGAGTTTTCAAAGTAGCTTACACGTTTACGTTTAACTATGCTACAATAACATGCACACACATGCAAATGTGTAGCAAGTTTTCACTTACGAAATTTTTGCGGTTTTCATAGCATACTTTCTTGCGCCTTTTTTAACTTTGCGCATGAAACTAACTTGTGCGTGCAGCGAGCCTGCCTAAACATTAGTCCAAAGAGTATTCGCATTGTTCTTTTCGATGCATTAAACTATCTGTTATTGAAGCCTAAAATTCCAGAAAATTGTTTTAAATATTTGCAGCTCACTTCACATAGTTCCACTTAACCAGCGACTGTAAACATTCCTCTTTTTTTTTTGATGCTGTGCATAATGTTGTTGTTATTTTATTTTTACTGTTATGAGCGTTTAAGCAAAACTTTGCGCTTTTAACGCAAGGAAGCAGAGGAAAAAACACAGCGTTGGGTAAGCATAAAATTATTATCAACCCGCGCGCGTGGAGACCAGCTACAAACCAGGACACCAGCAACAACGACAACAACAACAACAAATACAAAAGCACAGCGCACGCAATGTTGTAGAACAAATATAAAGTTTTTTTTTGCCACCATGGACACTTATGTTGTTTTTTTCTTTGTTGTTTTTTGCTTTTTGTTGGTCTTTTTCGGACGCAGTTTTGCATGGGACGTTGCTAAATGAACCGAGCGAAAAAAATTATCCAAAAAATACATATAAAAAAAAAGGAAAATCAAAATAAAAAATTCATATTAAGATTAAATGTTTGGCGACAAACACGTCGCACTGTTGATACCCTTTGATTCTTAAATAAAATGTTAAAAATATCCGATTTATGGTATTATGTATAATTAATTAATATTATTAAAAAGTTTATTATGACTTATTGATTATGTTTTATTAATATTTGTATATATTTCATAGAATTATAGCTCATGGTTTCCGATAACTTATTAAAATCTCTTCAAAAATATTTTCTAAATAAATAAATTGAAATACTGATATTTTATTTCATATAATAATAGCCCATCATTTTTGATAAATTTATTATCATTTTTCTAAAATATTAATCCAATACCTAAATATTTATACCTACTACATATTGTTACATATTTAAACTTTGTTTTCTACAGATTAAGAACATGGAAGATAATTTTCTTAAATTTCAAATCGCTTTACAAATTGCATACCACTTTCTGACAATTGTAGAGCAACGCGATAAATGTGTGTTTAAAAGCAGTCGCCAAAGTTGAGTGTTAAAAAACATTTCAACACTTGGCGCACATGGTGTCACAACATCTACAGTTACAACAGCAACAACAACAACAACAACAGCAGCAGCATCAGCAACAATAAACAGTAGCTAAAAACAACAACAGATACTGCGACACATGACCGAAGCGTGGGCCAACCACAGGCACAACAAAAGCAGAAAAAAAACACAGCACCACAAACTGTTTGGCGGTGCTTATTTTTTATGACCGGCCCGGTCGAGTCCAGTCTGGGCTGGACTGGGCGTCCACGTCCGCCTTTGCGTCCTTGTGCGCATCATTGTGCAGTAATTTTCATAAATTGCGTCCCCGAATATTAGCGTTTACTTCTAACGCCGCGCTGAAAGCGTAACAACAACAGTTTTTTTGTTTTGTCCACAACAACTTCAACTGAGATCAACGATAAAAAAAAGAAGAAGAAAAAACTGAAGAAACGCGCTTTAGATATGCGGCACTAGATAGCGAAATAAATTTATTTTTCATGCAAATGTGACAAACCAGGCAAACACATACAAGTCGAGAGACTAACTGACAGACAGTATGACAGCCAGGCATTCCCCGACTGTCAGTCAACCATTCCATTCATTCATTCATTCATGCATTACTTGAGTCGAGTCAGTTGAAGCGTGATTCGTACCGCGAGACGGTATATCAAAATATTTCGCTTGTTAACTTTTTAAACAGAGACGGGAAAAAGAAGGAACGATGCACTTGTCAGTGCTTGACTCGCAGATATCCTGTAAAAGGAATAAGCGTCTGTATATATTTATATATGAATGCACATAAATGTGAAGCGGTCAGCTAGGGTTGCTTTCAAATCTATCGATAATCCGATAATTCGGAGATTTAGGTTTATTTAACTAAGCTAAGATTTTGTTAATTTTATAAAGCTTTTGATATAAAAAACAATCATGACTAACTATCTATAATCGAGGCCATCGAATGTGCAACTATCGATAAATTCCTCCCGATAATACGACTCTCTGTTAATGATTGAGAACTTAAGCACTTTATAGCATCAGATGTGCTTTACTTCCCCAACATTATCACATTTGCATAATATTATTAAAATCCATATACCCATTTATATAGCTTCAGGGTAGAATAAGATGAAGCGGCTGCCCCCGCAAACAGCCGCAGTTTCCCCCGCAAGCAGACAAATGCTGAAATGTGGAGCATGCGAACTGAAAGTAAAAGCGCCGGCAAGCTGAGGACTTGCCAGTCGCCAGTTGCAAGTTGCATGTTGGAGCTGAAGCAGAAGATCAAGCTGTAGATGCTGCTGCCGCTGCTGCTGCTGCTGCTGCAGTAGTTGCCCATGGCCAGAGCTGTCTGACAGTGGAGCCTGGGTGCAGTTTAAATTGAAACCCAGAAGGGAAAAACAAACTGGAATATTTAATGCGTTATGCAAAAATGCGTTTGCCGTTCAACGTTCAACGTTCCCAGGGGAAGCCCAACGCTGTTGCATAGCAAGTGCAGCAGGCGGTGGCAGTAGCTGTGGCAGCAATACGTTTAAAATAACAGCAGTCACTGCACAAAAAAGAAAACAACAACAATGGCCCATAACAAAAGCAACAACAATAAACAACTTTTATGGCGAGCATTGCTCTCAGCGAGGGTGACTCGAGCAGTTGCTCAACGTTCAGATAACTGAGGAATGCAATACGATAAGCAAATGCAAATTTACGGACAATATAAACTAAATTGTCTAACTTTTACATCTGTACATGAAAGCAGTTGAGTTATTTAAGAGAATACGTGAGTTTGTTAGAGAATGTCTTTATTTCAGCTTGTAAGACAAGAAGTGCCACTTCTCATTGATAGATATCGCCAAAGGTATCTGCATATATATAACCTGTGAACAATTTTAGTCAAAGATATAATAACACGCTACAACTTTTCAGACTACGCGCGCAACAATAGCATTTGCTGTCATAGTTTCGGCAGTTCTATCAGTCAATATCGTGCATCTTTCCCAGGTCTATCTCTTCTTTACCCATTAGGAAGCAACACAAAAGAAACTTTCTACTAAGCCTCGATTATGCCACAGTTTGTCAGGTAGCCCGACGTAACTTAGAACAACTGCATAATATGAAATGAACACGTAAAATTGAATAAAAATGTATATACAAAAGGAATAACTATATTCGTTACAAGAGTATAGAATGTTGACTAGAATGCACGTTTATCAGCTGAAACAACACGCAACTTCAGACAACAATCACGAGGGACTCGTCGAACACGCAGAAAAATAAAACACACACACATACACCCCGCACTAGCCAGCCCTCCCTTGGCCAAGCCAACCGCCACACTCTGCATGCATTAATAATGCACATGCAAAATTGGAAAAAACTGATGGATGCCGTCAAAAAATGCCGCTGCTGCTGCTGCTGCTGCTGTGGCGCCTACAACCCTCCATGCAAGCCGCTTCGCAAGCGGCGACATTTGCTGAAGAAAATAATAAAACACACACACACACACACACACACACACATACGCGAATGCAGGTGATGGCGTGGGCGTGGCAGGTAGCGCATTCCTGACATTAATAAATCGATGTATGAAATTCCTGCTACACTGCCCCAGACCGTGCTGCAAGCTGCAACAGCCTGCGGGTCACTTTAGGCCACCCATTTGACAAAAGCATGCCGCAACACACACACACACGCACACAGAGAGGCACACACACACGTGCATTTTTAATTAATTTCATGCAATTTGTACGAGTCTAGGTCTGCAGCAAACGGGGGTTGGGGTTGGGGTTTGGCGGGCGGCGTGCGACAGGATCTGTGCAATTTGCCCGGGTTAAGCCGATAAGTGCATTTTTAATGTCACCCAATGAATTTTCTATTACATTTTAATTTAAAATAACAAAAAAGAAGCGCCACAACGGGTTAGTAGCCGGGCGACAACGTGAGCAGCGGGCAATGTAATTTGATTAAAGATTTAGATTAATCGTTTTATTGAGATTAATGGCAAATAAGTCACTATCGCAACGCACTTCACAGCTGCGAATCAATCATGTCTAAAGTTTCCCTTGCTCTTTTTTTATGTTTTTATACTGATTGCCCAACTAACAAATAAAAATAGAAATAAAAAAACTATCAATTAGGCTAATGGTTGGGGCAGAAACTTGTGATAGCACGAAAACTTGCCATGGGTTAAGGCCAAATGGCAGCCAGCATGAATTGGCTAATGAGCTGAGTGGATCCATTTGAAAAGCTGCGATATATCAAATACTTTGCATAGTTTGCATATTGATGGACATCATTTAAAAATTACTTCTTTTATATTTCAGTTTATTAGGCAATATTTACTCGAAAACGAAGCTAACAATTTAAGAGTAGCTTTTGCTGTCCTTTATTAGATGCCTTTCAGCAATTGCACACAAATGTCCGAGCCATGGCTAATGGATTAATGCATGTCCAGGGTTTCCCGGCAACGCAAAGCTTCTCAGTTGGGCAGCAAAAGCGACCCAACAAGTGCGAATATAGCGAAAAGATACAAATGCGCGTTGAGTTACTACGAAATGTGAAAAACTAGAAAAACGATTTTGCACAGCAGTTTTATGGGATTTTAAGGCATAAAACGATATTTGCTTTGATTGGAACAAAATGTTATTGCAAAATGGTATTTTTTCAAAAGTAAATCATTTTTGTGTTTCTTAGAAAAATACCTCTCCCCATAGAGTATATAAATTGTAGATAAACGTCAACAGTCCAATTGATAAAACTATATCCGTCCGTTTGTTCGTCCGTCCGCCCATCAGTATGCCCGTCTATCCGTCTGTATGTCTGTCTGTTTCTATCCTATCTTAACAATATGGGATATTATATACTTTCCATATGAATGTTTGCTCGAAAGTTAAGTTCTTGGTTCAACAACTTGTCAACTTTTAGTATAAATATTATATATAAGTCAAGTCCTATTAAGATTTTACTACTTACACTTTATTATATAGATCCATAGGAATAATCGGTAGAATGATGAGTCTTCGTATGGCAAAATATTATGTTTTCCAAGAAATTTTTATCAAACTGCAAAACCCTGCCCTACGCTTGAATACAAGAGTATTAAATTTTCGGCGTGCCGTACTTTCGTACTTTCGCACTTTATCGTTTATTTTTAAAGCAGACTGTAAAACTGAAGTCTTAAAATGTGCATGCAACTTCTGAACTCATATCAAATTATACTTCATTTTAATATTCGCTTGCTCATTTGATTATCTAATATCTGTTGTTTTTCGCATAACCAAACGAATATACTATTAAATACATATCACGCGTATTACGGACATTGATGTATGTTATGTACAAGTTATCGGGGCTGACGCTTCGTTGGGCATTTAAAAATTGAACCTCGGTTAGGGGATTGGCATTAAATTTAAATTTGTATCTTACGCTCAGTGCGTGTTATTACCGATCCATAAAAATCACACTCAATGGCTGATTTAATATATTTCTTTTGCTCTTGGCGCCGATTTGGCTGCAAAACAAATTCATCAAAAAATGCGTATACTTCATTTACGGCTAAACAATTTTTATAACCAATTTTTATGCGCGTCCCCCACAAACGGCAGCAGCTCACAAGCATAAAAAATGATGTAAATTTTTTAAAAATGCCAACTTGTTTACAAATAAATAGCCCAGTTTTCGTGTAAATATTATAGAGGCGAGTCCCTCAGCGCGAAAAGCTAAACGAAAACCGAAACAAAGCAAAAGGAGGCTAAAAAAAGGCAAGGAGAATAAAAAATAACGAAAAAAATCTGAAGTTTTAATCCCAGGAAAATGCCAACACTCAAATACTGTAGAGTTCGGACTCCGGACTCTGGAGCTGAACTGAACTGAACTGAACTGAGCTCCTCTCCTCCTACACAGATTTATCTCGCTTAATTTACCGTTATTTGGGCATCAGCTTTGCAACAATGCAAAGCGAGGGCGACGAGGGGTGTGTATGGCGAGGTATAAGAAAATAAACGAAAACAAAAAAAAAATATAATAAAAATAAACCTTCGCATGGCCCATAAAATTTCATTAGCGTCATATTTTCAAATAATTTTCTTCTTATTTTGCGCTACCTCTAGCATGACCCGCCGACCCCGAACCAACCAGCTCAAGACCCCGACCCCCCGCCCCCCCTTCGGCAGCAACAATCCAACAACCTTCCTCTATTATAGAGTGTCCCTAGAGTCGCTGCCTGTTGCCTGTTGCGGCTGAGTGGGCGTGTGCCAAGGTATAATCATAATTTGAAATTGCTCATTCGAATCTTAGATTGGATTAAGTGCGAATTAGAACATCAATAAGGCGGAGACAGAAAGTGGAAGTGGAACCAGAGAGGCAAAGGCAACGGCAGAGGAGGGGACAGAAGCGGCGTAACGCAACATTGACGACAATGCGCCAAAAGGGATCAAAGCGGATTTGCCAGCACATATTTATTGTACGACAGGGAGTGGCAATAGGTGTGAATGTGACAAAACGTTCACTGTGTGTGTGCGTGAGTGCGCGTGTGTGTGTGTGTTCAGCAAGGTGTTCAAGCAGGCGACTTAATGAGCACCGACTATTAAGTCCAAATGTGACGCCTGAAACTATGCAGCATAAAAATATTTGATACCCTAGTTATTTATTGAAAGCAACCTGCATATTCTCCTACTAACTTGGCATGGAGAAGCTTAAGTTGGAATTTTTCGCTTAGGTTTATTAGCTAAGTCCCCGAATTCGTAAGGAGTTTAATTCCTTATTTAATGGCATACAGCGCTTTAATACATCGCTGTATTTTATTGAAATTAAGCCTGTATTTTGTTTATCAAACTTGACTTATTAATACTTTGTTCGGAATTAAAAGAAATCGCTTGTATTTATATTGCTAAATACTTGAATTCATAAGGACTTTTATAAAATTACTTTATCCATTATTTATTTTTAATTTAACTTTAAACTTCTTGAACTTCCCAACAAAGTCTACTTTTTTCAGGCTTGCGTGCACTTTCCAACACTGTCTAGTTTGTTTCAGCTTGTCTGTACTCTTCAACACGGTCTAGTTTGTTAGAGCTTGCCTGTACTATTCAACACTGTCTAGTTTGTTACATCTTCCTGTACTTTCCAACACTGTACATTTGTTACACATACAAACTTTTTCTATTATAACATAGTAAAGGCGCTTTAAGTTCTCGCAAATTTATAATTATAGTGCCACAAATTAATGGACAAAAGTGTTGGAGATATCATTGCATAAAAGATTACTAAGTGCATTTACCAGGGTATTTGAAAGTATTCGCTAGCGCAAAGTTTAGTTTGTCGCTCTTCATTTTTCTCCGTCACTGCCTTCCGCTCACCCTAGCAATTAAAATGTTTGAAATTCTAAAAGCAGTGCTGTGAAACTTTTTTAGCTCATCAAGCTGGAAACATGCGACAAAAGCCGCTGGGCAGTTGCCCACACACAGAAGTTTTGTACTCCGTTCAGTGTGTTGTTATCAATGTGGGAGTGAAAAGTTGAGCGGGCAACGGAATTACGCACATTGGCAACAGAAGCCTTTGGGGTCCTTTCGGGATAACATAATGCAGCAGCTCGCCTGAGACAGTCAACTAACAAATTATCTCTGCATGTGTGCATCACTCAAAAGTCTACAACAACGTGTGCGTGTGTGTGTGTGTGCGTTTTCGGGGGCGTGGAACTGGAACTGATGCCATCTCAAGCATGTGGTCAACAGCAACAAAAACAACAACAACAATGGAAGCAAAGCCATCAGCTCAACGCTGTTGTCTGGCAAATTAAGAACAATCCCGAGCAATTTCCGGTACGAGAAACTCGAAAATTGTTCAGCTTTTAGGTCTGTTTCAGTTCTATCATTATTTGCCATGGTGCAAAACTTTACAGTGTTTCAATACCCTGCAGCGATTACATAAACGGAAGTTGTCGTGCCCATATAACAGACTCTTCTCCAGATTGCTTTAATCTTTATTATTTATATTCAAGATATTGTTATGCTTATTACTATTATTATTATTGGAACACAGATAATAGATTTTAGAAATCCACAATTTACAATGCCATATAACTACACGGTATAAGAGTATAAAATCCATGGAAAGTTAGAAATACATAATTCTATATACTTAAACTATATGTCTATGTGGGGTATATCATAAAAGTATATAATTTATAATTCTCTGTTCAGCTATCATCAAAATGATAGTCGATATACCCTAATAGTGTACACTTACAAGGGGTATATTATCGTGATTCTATAAAAAGTAACAAGTAAAATAAAAAATGATCTACCCTTATACCGCATTTGCAT
Source organism: Drosophila novamexicana (assembly GCF_003285875.2). Lineage (NCBI taxonomy): Eukaryota > Metazoa > Arthropoda > Insecta > Diptera > Drosophilidae > Drosophila > Drosophila novamexicana. The sequence goes on from NW_020824766.1 coordinate 19,998, forward strand.
GTCGTCTAGGCTCCGGCTTTGAGTTTTCAATTCTCCAACCTCCTCAATTTTGTGCTCAAGCTTTGAGCTGATTTATTTTTCATTCAAAGTTAATTTATTAGAAAATAGCTAGTGAAGTTATTATCAAGCCGAAGAGACCGGCCAGACCATATCAGCAGCATTAGGTCTTAGCTAAAGCCCAACAAACATTTTACGCCAGTGCGAAGAGGCGACTTTAAATGAAGTAGAAACTCCCTGGCCATAAAATTACGCGCATCGTTAGTGACAATTTGCACCGGACGACAGCAAAGACAGAAGCCGTACAGGCCGGACACCAGCAAGGGCCGGGAGGGGGAGAGAGTGAGAGAAGTGAGAGAACTGTGCGGAAAGCCGTTGGAAAGCCATGTAAATTAAGGACCATATCCAAATAATGTGGAAAATGTTCAACATGCAGCTAAGAAACTTACGTAAATTTGTTCAATTCATTTCATTTACTTGGGATGCTGCTGAGACGGCAATGTCCTTGATAGACCAAAAGTCAAGGGTATGGCAACGCCTCGAAAAACCCCCAAAAAAACTGGCGCAAAGCTTTAAATTACCCAAGACAAACACACACACACACATACACACACACACCGAGACACACAAGCGATCTGTGTATATGTACCTATAATGAATTCAATGATTTTATTGACTTTTGTGTTGTAATTTATTAGTTGAATTCATAGTATCTGGCAACGCCCCTTTGAAAGGGGCGTATGTGTACGCTTTTGGCAACTCTGGCAACTTTCTCGATGGCGATTTCGTGTGTATGTGTGTGTGTGTGTGTTTTTTTATCGTTTTTTGAGCAAGGCCAAAGAAATTAATTAACCCAACACTGACGCAGTCGGGCAGGCAGCCAGACCCCAAGGAGCCACTGCAGCACTAAATGCCACCTTTGACCTTTTTTTTTTGCTCTGCTTTAGCGTGTTGGCGTCTAGGGAACCTCACTCCGCTAAACGACTTGTGTGACCTTGTGTTTTTCTAAGGCAAAACATGTGTCATGAACTCTCTCTGCGTGCGTTTGTGTGTGTGTGACAAGCCTCTCGCTTCAGTTTGTCCCGTTTCTGTATCAATCAAACGATTTTCTAAGCAATCAGCTTAAAAGGACGCCAAGGCGCAAGGCAATATTCAATTAAATTAAATACATATACATTAATTGAAATCCCTGGCACACAAAATGTAATTAGCTTTACAGACATTTCGCGTTTTTGTTTGCGGTTAGCTAAAGGTAAAGAAATCTGATTTGTGTAAACAGCAGGTAGCATTTGATAATAGAGACGTTTTGATTAAACAGCGGGTTAAATTAGTTAAGACTGTGTCGGCGCACAAGGCCAAAGTAAACAAAGGCCAAAATCATCTAAATATTTATTAACACGAATCCGCCTTAAGCCTTGCGCAAGTTTACTTTACTTAACAGAAGTTGATTTAACAAAATTGAGAAATATCTTGTTAATTTGTATAGCCAAAGTTTAAGTTTATTTGTGCCCCTCCTCTTACAATCTGTTTGGTCTAATTGACTGTAAAATTCCACCCGCAACAGTGGTAAATTGGTGGAATTCGACATTTGTGTTGTGTCCAACCTATTGACTTGAAACTTTTTTGAAAATTCTTTCCACTTACCAAGGATTGGGAGCTGTGTCAATAAGATATGTTGAAAATATGAAGCTATAAATTTAGCTCAAACAATGTCGATAAACCCTTCATTAGACTTGGATAACTGTTTTCATCTTTGAAAGCTGCTTTTATTCATTTCCAAACCAAAGAACAACTGAAACAATCGCAGAACATCATCAAATCGATTTATTTTACTACTTAGAATGCGCATGCTGCACTCGCAAAAAACGCCAATGCACATTATTTTAGTAACTTTTTGTGGAAGCACTTTGGCAAATAGATATTGATGTTCGGTGTAATATGGCACCTCCCCTGACGGATTTACCTTAATGGAAATAATCTGCACTGCATTTGGCGCTTGGCACCTTGACAATTTGTATGTTCGGGAATTCAACAACTCAACTCAACTCGCTCAAGTTGTAAACAAAACCGAAAAGGGTAAATCGCTAACATGCAATGCACATTTTTCAAATAGTCGCTGGCAACACCCAGAAAAGCATTTGGCACTAATATACCAATAGAGACACAGATACAGATACAGATACAGCTGCAGCTACAGCTACAAGATATAAACTTGTAATTTAAGAACAGCGTGCATAAAATTTCCATCTGTCGTAACTGAGAAATGCACTTTTAAGCTGCCGTTGCTGCTGATGTTGCTCCTGTCCTTAACTGCAGCAATCCGTCAGGAGCGTCTTTTTAGTTTTGTATCAATTCTCAATGGCAAAAACAAAAACGAGGCGAAGCTGTACAACGAATTGTATACACACTTACAACGTAAAGCATTTTTCTTTAAAACAAACTATAAATTAGAGCACAAACAATATTTAATTGTATTAAATGAAGCACATTCAAGAATTTGATGACTAAAAAAAACTCAAAATAAAACGCGAGCACGTAACCCAATTTACGGAAGCCCTTGACCAATTTCTGTACAATTAAACTCGATATTCAGTTAGTTATACCATTTGATTAGGGTATTTGTAGTGCCAGACGTCCGGACGCCTGAGAGTATGCAACGTTTTTTTCTCTAGCACATTTCTGATTCGCAAAACTTTGACTGAATTGCACCTCATATGAAGTTAGCTGCGTGGCAAACTTTGCAGTGGCTTTTGGTATTCTAATACCCGTTCAGAAAGTTAAACGAGTATATAGGTTTTGTGAAATGACCAACTTTATAACTGCATAAAAGCAAGGGTAATATATTTCAAATAACATCTCTCTTTTACAGCTTCAAAATGCCGATCCAAAATAAATTAGCCTCACAAACTTATAGCTTGATTCTGTACATTTGTAAAGATCGTTAAAATTGCTTGGACTGCAAACGAGTATTACGCAGTCGGTAGCATCTGATCGGAGCTCTTTGGCTTGTTTCTCTTCCTGCAGTTGATGCCACTAACAACAGTTACTTAGGATTAGTGCATAGCGCAGAGCGCAACTAAAAGCAAACGCCAAAGCACGTAGTAAGCCGAAAAATCCAAGTGCAAATTCCAAGACACAGTGGAAGAATCTCCTATGCTGGACCTGATATATGCGGCTCTCAATTCGTACCCTACATGTCTGAGTACATAACTAATAGCAACAGGGAAAGCAACAACGACAGCAACAACAACAACAACAGCAGCAATAGCAGCAACAGGCGGAGATGGCAAAAGGCAGGTGGAAAAGCAGCACCTGCAGCGTTGACCTCAGCATCGACAGCTGGAGCAACAAGCAGCACTTAACAAATGGTAAAAGCATCAACAAGCTTCCGCATCCGCAACGGAACGCGCTGGCAACGCAAAGGCACAGATAAAATGTCTTAGCTGTGCACCTCCACGTGGCCACCCATTCCCCACCTGCCTCCGCTTTAGCACCTCTCTCTCGCTCTCTTCTTTGTTGTTGAGCGATTATGCCAAGGAGCTGTTGCCGCTGCCGCTGCCGCTGCCTTTGCTGTTGCCGGTTACCGGTTGCAGGCACTTGAATGGCGTGGAGCACGTGTAAAGCGTCTGGAGTGCGTCGGTATGGGATTAGATGACGAGAACAGGGCTGAGTGGGTACCAAAGTAGGTGGAATGCGAATGTGAACTAGCCCAGGCGACAAGGCAACACAACTGACATTGATGTTAACCGTGTGTGTGTGTGTTAAGTATCTCTGTGTGTGTGTGTTGGATGTGTGTGCATGGATGAAAAGAATGCGAGTCTATTATATGACACATGGTATGCATTGTGAAATGTCAGACGTTCGAAAGTTGTTAAAACATGAAAAAGAAAAGCAGATAGCCAGTTGAAATATGAGCATTGATATAAATGCTGATTTATGTAAATTGTTGCCTTGCAAAATATATGAGATTTTTCACGAAATTTAGAGACTTTGTATATAAAGTAACAACTCACATGTAATTTCTAGCACTTCTAGCCTATTTAAAGGGCTTGTCGCCTGGTATCACGATATCTTGAATAGTAATATGTAGTCAAATATAAAGGGAGAATATTTAGATGTATTACTCTCAATTTTCACCTTTCAGATATGTTCTATATTTATTAGTAAAAGTTAAAAAGTAACTGCCCAAAAATGGCTAACTGCTTGAGCTAATTGAATTAATTTAATTGCTACTTACCAAACTGATATTGACACACTTGTCGCCTGCCAGTCACGCTTAGCTTTCAAGTGCAAGTCAAAGCGTACGCGCGTCGTATGTGATGTGAACTTTACAGTTAGCACGAGCGAAAGAGAGAGAGAGCGGGTTTGTAGACGACAATAGAATTCGCGGCTAAACAAAGCACACCAAACCACCGCTAAAATGTTCCCGTTTTGTTTTGTTATGTAATGCATGTTTATGGTTACTCATCATTAATTTGTCGATGAAACTTATGGCAATATTCCCAGGCAATGTTTGCACAAGCTGAGAGCTTTTCTGAGCATGTGTGATGTATGTATGTGGCCATTCATGTGTGTGTATGTGTGTAACTTTTTAGCAGCATTTGGCGCTTTTCTGGGTGCGTGTTATTGTTTGCCAAGTTTTTGCATATTATCAACAGCAGTAGCAGCAGCAGCAGCAGCAGCAGCAAAGGCGGAGAAATACGTTCATAAAATAATGTAATCTGTTTAAAAACAAACATGTCTTCAGCAATTTCGCGCGGCTAGGGACATATTAAAATGGTACTGGCTGCCGTCACCTAAGAAAACAAACTGGAGAACGTCAGCCAAAGAGCCGTTAACAAGAGTAAGTTGACAAGAAAACAGAGGAGAAGTAACAAAAACGAACAACAACAGCAACAACAAGCATGAGCAATTTAGTTGGCAATGACCGACTACGAGACTACCCTGTACACAGTATCGAGATCTGTGCAATAAAATAGACACACTCTCACTCTTATCACAGACCTGTAGACCTGACCAACTCTGCAGTGAAAGCTTATCATATCTATGCTTTATGGGGAGTTGCCTTCTTCTGACAGTTACTTACACTCGCACACAAACAGTATACACTTTTTTACTCATTCCCACTAGCTACAGGGTATAAAACTCAAACTCAACTTAACTCACCCGACTGACTGCCTTGTGGAAACAAATTTTATGCCAAGATAAGTAAGACGGCGACTGCGACTGCGACTGCGACGGCAACGGCAACGGTAGATAAGAACTTTTCCGCTCCTTCTGTTGCTTCGGCTGCTGCAATTTTAGCGAAGCGCGCGTCAAACTTTTCGAAAATTCATGATGAAAACTAAAAGTATACAGCAGACGTACAGGAGGGCGCTAACGGTGAACGCGTTTTGTATGGTTGCTCAGAAAGTTGTGCGCTTGGCGACCAGCACAGCACTTTGCAAATGGATATTGACAACCTATTAAAGAGATAACTGAGCCGCACTATTAAATCAAAACAGCGGCAAAGCGTCGGGAGAACGAGCGAGAATAACCGTAAGCACCTCAGCTTACGGAACTTTAAAGCAGGCATGGGGACACATAGCAAGTGCATCAAAAGCTTAGCAAATGGAAACGAAAAGCAGTCAAAGAGCAGACGAGCACTGTAAGAAAGGGGAATTACGAAACCCAACAATGTTCCTTTTGACTGTGTCCATTCTCTATTCACTATTTAAATTTGCTTTATTCGATTTGTCTGTTCATCATATTGCAGCCAATTTCGCTCAGTGTAGCACATGCTCTTTTTTTGGTTCATGCCTGCTTTAAAGCTTTGCCCAATTAAACTCACATAACTGACAATAACCAAAAGGGCAGCCCTTCTAAACAAAAACTGTCAGCACAAAAGAATGGCAAACAATGTATGTTAACAAATATGACTTGTTAGAGTTTATACCAATTAATAAATATGTACAACATACAGCATATGTAAGCTCTTTTGTGTCAATTAATTGCATTCTAATCATTCGTTTGCTCTATAGTTATGCCATAAAATGTGTAACGTATAAAGAGAACATATTGTACCTAATAGGGTATACATACATGCGTGTGTATGGCCTTGATATATAAACTGGGACTTTGAATATATCTTGCTGAAACTTGGCAGTGTGACGGATATCCCTTTGTTGCAAGCATTGCATATATCAGCCTCGGCCTGACATATATATATATATATATATATATATATATATATATATATATATATATATATAGCATATAGCATATAGCATATAGCATATAGCATATAGCATATAGCATATAGCATATAGCATATAGCATATAGCATATAGCATATAGCATATAGCATATAGCATATAGCATATAGCATATAGCATATAGCATATAGCATATAGCATATAGCATATAGCATATAGCATATAGCATATAGCATATAGCATATAGCATATAGCATATAGCATATAGCATATAGCATATAGCATATAGCATATAGCATATAGCATATAACGGACAGTAAGACATAAATATATATACATATCGGATATAAATATGTGTGCAAGCGTATTTAAGCTTCTTAAGTCGAAAACTATTTTTTCGACACGATCGTGCTTTTTGATAGTGTTTATTGTTTATCGATAATTTTAGCAGCTGCGTTTATTCAAATTAAAATTCACATTTAAAGCACTGCTGAATGCATTTTGACATTGAAACGAATACAATTAAAGCTTAGCAGCCACTTTGCTAATGCAATTACACTTCAAGTAGCATGGTATTTCACTTAAATATGCCCCAACCCCGCCCGCTCAGCTGAACAATAAGCTCTTTGTTGGCCATTCGCATAGACATGTATCTGTGCCTCTCCCTCTCTCTTTCACTCTCCCACACACCCTGCTGTGGAGTTAACTCTTTCGTGCAGCTTTGTTGAAGCGTAACAGTAAGCAAGAAGTTTCCTAGCTGGTTGCCACTACTTAAAATATGAGCACCCATTTCCTATGGTCAAGCAATTGAAAATGATTTGAAACAACAACAACGACAAGAGGAGACGACAACAAAGTCAAAACAGACAGAATTTGTCGAAAATCCTGTGAACAAGCAAAGGACAAAGTGCTGCACATTGCCGAGGCAAAAAGGATTACGTCAAGCATATGTATTATATGGGTGGGTGATTCCCCCGGAAAACTTATACGTTTGTCCGGTCCCATCGTTGACTTGAAGGACACGAACTCGCACAGATTTCAATTTTCCGATACGAATTCGATGGCAATTGTCCTGGCCCATCCCCCCCCCCCCACCCCCTCCCTTCTACTACTACATAATATGACATTTGAAGTGATTTTTATGTGAAACTTGCTGATGCTTTCCCTCCGCCCCGCCCAGACATGCTGGAGTTTCTTTTTTACGACCAGCGTTTGTCGTCAACGTATGTGTGTGTGTGTGTGTGTGTCCGGCTCTGTGTGTGTGTGTGCACTGTTTGTGTCCTGCGACTGTTTGCAAAACTCATGCCATTTGAAGCGCCAGCAGAGACAAAGGCCACCAACAGCAACAGAATGGCAAACAAAAAAAAATAATGAAAAAAAAGAAAACTACAAAAAAACACCCCTGGAAAATTTCTAATCTCTTAATGGATGACAATCTGCGTTTTAAATGGTTTGCACGGACTCTGGCCAAAATGGATCCCTTCAAAAATAAAACTAATTCCATCAGAGTGACGTCGCAGTCGCCGTCGCCGCCGTCTCCATTGTTTGCCTAATGAAAGAACGCTGTTCTGGCAAGTTTTTAAAGGATTTTACGGGCGGTTGTTTGATTTTTCGCCAGCAGAGGACTGGATATAGCAGTGCGCGGAAAATGATTTGGAAAATTGACATAACATGTCAGGGCTAATCACACGCTCCACTGACAGTCAGATAGACGGTTAGACGGTTAGATGTTCAGACGGTTTGACAGACAGTTCATAAATCATTGTGTCTATAATCAGTAAATAAATCTCGCTAGTTGTCTCCATTGGCTCCGGCAGACGAGCTTCAAATATTTATGATGATGGGCTCAAAATCTGCGCAACTAATCAAATTATGTAACTAAAACCTCAAAGTAGACTAAGCAAAGGGCGCGTCGTTCCCCTGGAAGTTGCTCAACATGAAAGCACATCTTCGCATCTTGGGCAAAAACTGCGGGCGCCACGGCAGAGATCTTGAGGTCTGTTATAGTTCGTTCCAGACATGCTGGCGACGCAAACATGTCATCGATGTCGGCAATGGGTAATGGGGAATACGCACATGGAGCACAACTTACGCCACTTCAATACCCGCAGGATAATCTTGAATAATAAAGCGCCCATTCCGCCAACAGCCAGACACAGCCCTACAGTCGACCAGGCGACAAGCACGAACAGATTTTGCCAAAATGCGAATAGAGCTAGTAGTCAGATTAAATCCCACTCAGGGCTCAGACAGTGCACAAAAATAAATGAAATGATAGAATATGATACAAAAAGTGACTGAGAATAGATCATCTTCTGTTTAATACATTAAAGGGAATACAACACAAAAGATAATAATAATTAGAGTAAAACTTTAATTAAAAACACATAAATGATTGGAATATATGCCCTATTATAATATAGTATACAAAGAAAACAGTTAATTAAGTTAGCAAGAGTCATTAAAACCACAATGATAATAATAATAACAATAATTTCCATATAATACATTCATCCATATCCACAACATCATAACATTTAATTTTTTTGACTATTCGATATGTATCGAGTGCACAATAAAAGCTCAAGTTCATGAATTGTAAGAGAGAAAATAAAATAATCCAAAAGTGGATAAAATAAAGTAAAAAGAAAAAGTTAATTCTCTAGTAAATAAATTGAATAAGTCTAACTTGTTTACTAGACAAAATAGTATAACGAAGTGTCATATAAAAGAAAAAATATGTTACGCATTAAGTGAAATCGATAATTGGTCTTACTGTTCGATATTTATCGAAATCGCAAAGAGAACCACATTCTCTAGTTTTTCTATCAGTAGCAAAATCATGTCAGCTGTACATTCAAGACATATAAGAAAGGAAACTGGACAATAAACTGGATTAGACAATATAATCCCAATAAGGTAGCATACAAAATGTGTAACTTCTGTGTATTCGAAAAAAAACTCATAAAATGCCATACATTTTCGACTTCCCTTAATCGATAACAAAATTGTTACCATTTGTCGGCTGTACATTCGGGATATGATTGTTGCTGCCCTTACAGTGCTTTAAATTGCAGAGACACACACACACACACAGACAGGCACGCGGACAAGCTGCGACTGAGACTGAAACAAATAAAATTCAACACACTCGCGCACACACACACACACAGAGACAGGAATAGGTAAGGACTAACTGTTTTTACACGTCTATGCGCCATTTTGTATGTCGACGCGCCATTTGAATATTTAACAGCAAACGCGCAGAGCCAAAGAAGAGCTCGTCTAGCTTTTTACCTATATGGTCTATAGAACTGTCTGTTTGTCTGTCTGTCTGTCTTTTTGTCTTTCTATCTGTTTGTTTGGATGTTTGGTCGCTTTTTAATTATAGCTTTTAAATGCAACCATCCTAACGTGTATTTTATTTATTTCACAGCTGCGGGTGGCTCATCAGACAATGTGCCGGAAAAACGCGTCATGTTGAGCGGTTGGTGGGCACGGAGTACGGGTTGGCGGTTATGCAAACTTCCGTTTCCGCTACGCTACCGCCCACAAAAGCAGCACACCCCTTTACACACCCCACCCACACACACACACTCTCTCAATTCCCCTATCTATCTCTGCGGCTCTGTGAAAGCGCTAAAATTACTCGGGCGCTTTTAATTTGATATGCAAATACAGCAAAAACGAAAGCAAAGTCGGCAAAGGTTGATGATGGAAATGTGAAAAGTGAAAAGCAGACGACACCAACCTCTGGCCCAGCCAGCCAGTCAGCCAGCCATCTAGCCAATCCTTCAAACTGTACCAAAAACCCAACACGTTGTCTATTTGCAGTTCAAAGACTCAAATGAAGTGCGGCGCAAGCTGCTCTATGATATGGATCTAGAGGGTATGGTATGGGTAATGAAAACCCTAACGTGCCGGTTGCCAGCTAGTTGATGTAATGATGATAGCAGGGCATACCAAATGCCAATGATGGCAGCCATAACGGAAGCCAAAGAGACGAAGCTGTTGCTCCCGCTCCCGCTGTCTTACCCGGCCATCCTTCTAGTACTTTTTATGAGGTGGCTAAGTTGGTGATAGTCTAAGCTGACTTATCTTGTTGCCATGGCAATTAAAAATGGCGAACTTTAACTGCGTCACAAGCTGTTGATAGGCCCTTAAGTCGAAAGAAATCGCATAGCTATAAAGCGGCTGGAACCCAACTTCAACTTCAAAAACTACGCCAGAAGGCAGTTATGCGTTTTATTGAGAGCATAAAGTGAGAATTAAAAGAGAAGGCGAGCATGGCAGACTAAGAAACTATCGTAAGGTAGACGCTGAGAGAATAACTACAAATTTAAAATTCAAAATTCCGCTGAATGTTATGATAATTATTTAATGTGCTCTAAAAGCTTAAGAATTCTTGGCGTAGGAATAGTACTTATTCTATTGAAATACTTCGCTATTCTACTTCAATTTTGCAAGCTTATTCTTAAACAGAATAAGCTAAGTAACTTTTAAAAAAAAAATAAGAGTAAAAGTTAAATAAATAAAGAACTGAAGAAACTTAGTGAACTGGTGAACTGCCAAAATTGCCATATTATTATGTAAATAAATTATAATAATAAACTATACGAACATAAATATCTACAGCTTTTGGCACGGCGATTTCTGCCTTCATTACCACGAATATCATATGAAAGTGTCGCCCTTAATCTTCAGATCTAATCGGTTTTCCCAACACGCTGCATTTCCACCCTCGGCATTAGCAATTGTCAATTGGCAAACTAAAATGTAATTCGATACTGGTTTTTTATGCATGCCTGCATATCGAAAAGAGCCAACAAATTAATCGCCACACGCTCCGCACTAATCGCTTTATGAATGCAGTACATACCAAATGCCTAACTGACGCCCCCTTGCATCATCATTGTCGTGGTCATCATCATCATCATCATCGTCATCATCAGGATGTGTAACGCCCAGAATCGCACTTTCAATCGCTGTGCACTCAATCACATGCCGGAAATCAAACGAAGCGGATGTCCGTTCAAATGGTCGCTGGGCTGCTTTGGTTCAATTCGGTTGCGGGAGTTGGGCAACCGCAACGTGAAATCGAAAGTCCGCTGATTAAAACTCAACTCGCAATTGAATCAAGCGAATGTCGATGTCATCATCAGCATCAGGGCCATTGATGAACATCATCATCATCAACAACAACTTCGTGGTGGTCGTCGCCAGCGTGTCGTCGGCTTTTCCGGAAATTTATGCATGTCAATCAGCAAATTAAGCGTATGCCTCTGACTGGCACGTTTCTCAGTTCTGCTTCTTGCCTCATCTGCAACACTTCTTCATCTTCTTCTCCTTCATTGGCGTCACATTTAAGACTCTTATTCGAAGCGTACCCGTTGGCCCTGCAACATTTTGTTAACTTCAAACATTTATTGCATTCTGATGTTGTTGTCCACGTTCTCCAACCCCACCAAATTCCATATGCCGTAACCCCAGCATTGCGTATTTTTATTACCCAGACTCGCCAGACAAAACTGCTACTGCCACTAAAGTCCGGCGCCAGTTTGCACATAAACAGAGAAAAGCGACTCGTATACCCAGCACAAAAAAAAAACTATTTGTTGCCCGCTATTGGAGGACATCCCGAACCCAATAGCTTGACAAAAGACCACCATGGGCTGGGTTCTGGCCTGGCCAGCACGTGGCCCCTGCTCTCGTGTCACTAACCCTTTCTACAAGTTCGCACTTTGAGTCTCACGTAAGTTGAAAGTAAAAGCAATAAAAATAAAAATAAAATTTGGGACTACTGCAAAACGCTTCTCATCTCCATAAAGACAAAATCCAACTGTCAACTTGCTTTGCATGTGTGAGCAGCACTTTTCTAGGGATGCGCTCATGAGGTTACAAAAAACACGCAACGCACGTCTATTCTAATTAGAGAAAAGTAAAATATAATAAATATAATAATAATAATAGTATTAGTAAATATACTAAATATAGCGATTATTATAATATATTTCAATTTAAAAAATTTATCAACAATATCCAAATTAATTATAACGATCGTAAAAATATCAATAACCATCCTACATTAATTACTTTACCAATTATTTGATAATAACTAACAGTGCAAATGATTAAAAAATATAAAATTGTGATTTTGGAGACCTTTTAATTTTTAAATATGTAATTTGCTGGCATGAAGAGTGGGACAATAAACAAAATTATTAATAATTATTTTTTAATTTTGTTTAAATACATTTTTTCAAATGTGAAAAACAATTGCTCTAAAGACAGTTACCAAGGTTCAGCCTAAATATATCGGAGTAGAAAATAATTATTAATAATCTATATATTTTTTGTTGTTGTTCGTCTCGTGTCTTCCCTTGCTCTCTCTCTAGCGCTATCTCCCTTTCTCTTGATCTATTTTGATTTCTATGTATCTATTTACCTATATAATCTATTGTTGATTTTATGCATCATTTTCAATATGATATACTTATTACCCATATTCCTTTTCCGTTGAAAATTGTTAAACCTTCTCAAGTTTAAAGCATCAACTCGATTGTAAATTTCGAACATGCGCAGGACCCACGATTAACATCTCTAGCTGGATTAGAAAGGTTTCCTAAAACCTTCACCAACTCCAACACGATTGTAAAACTCGCACACACTCACGACTCACGACCTAAGCACATCTCTAGCTGGATTACAAGCGGAGAGTTTTCTTCGCATAGTTGCCCGTTTTTATTGTTTATTCGTTTTCGATAAGGCAACGGAAATTGCGAAGGTCCCCACTTTGACGTTCATTGGGTTTCCTGAAAACGGCAACAAGAAAACAGAAATGAATTAAAGGTCCACAACGGTTAGAGAGTGAGAAAAAGAGTGGGAGCCAGTTGTGAAATGAAAAGAAAAACAAAATGCGTAACCCCAAACGATGACGTTTTTTTTAAGCATTTGTGTTTTCGGGGCAAGAAGATATTGGAGTTGCCGCTTGCATAGCCTTTTGTGAAGTTTCTGATTTGAAAAACAATTAGAGTACCCTAAACTACAAGAAAACTGAATATTGAAAATATCACCAAAAGAGAGCAAATAATGAATGTATACTAGTTCGACCAGATTAAATGCAAATTCAAATTGGTATGAGTTTTAACTTTTCTTGTTTTGACAATGCCGGAAGCAATTTATGTGCGAATGCGATACAAAGAGTTTGATTCAAAGTGTGATGTGAACAGTTTGCAGTTTGCAATAAAAATTATTATAGGCATGGGATATAGTTAGAAACTAGCAAGCTAACTCTTTAAATAGCAATGTCTACCATATCTATAAGTAGGCCTGTGATTAGAACCCAGAATTAAGTTGTTCACCATCTGTTTGTGCTGTCTGACTGACATTGGGAGATTTATCACTGTCTAATAGGCCTTCAACTGAAAAAACATTACATCTACAATCAAAACTGGAACTCGAAACCCGAATTTCATGGTGTACCTTAAATATTCACGGAAAATTCCACCCATAAATGTGGAAAATTAGTAAAAAAAAAACGGTTTGTATTTTTAATTATTAAATAATATATATTTTTGTTGCTTAAATTTCTTGCCTGTAAAGTGTTTTACTCTTTCTGAAAATGGCAAGCAACCTGTGTCAAAACGAACCTAATTTACTTTTATAGTCAACTAAATATGAAATCACACTTCGAATTGTTGGGTTATATATTCAAGTTTAAATGTTTATAGTTATAAAAGAGTGTATTGTATAATAACGGAACTTATATCCAACTGGGAAGATCAGGAGATTAAATCCTCGTCAAACTCATATATATAACATATATAAGTATATTATTATTTTAAAAAAATAATCCACTCATTAATTCCCTTGCTTATTTTCACCTTCTAAAGAAAAAACTTAAGCTATAGCTACTCTGCATATATTCCAACTATGCATTTTCATAGTCATATCTGCTGTGCTCTCCTCTGCCCCACTCTCAATCTGAGTCTCTAAGTGCCACAACACAGGCGTCACATAACAAGAACCTTAGCAACACTATTTTCTATCCCCTGGCTGGCAGAAGGACATTCATTAGCCAGCACAGGCAAGCGCCACAGATTTCCACAGCCCATTGAGGGGCAAATGCTGCTGCATAACGCTAATTACGCATTTTGTAACCATTTCTAAGCGCTTGCAGCATACTGCAGACGCATGCCGCAGTCTTTTCAGCTGCCATACGATGCACACTCTGGCATTGCAACTGCCTCATGCCATTGCACAACACTGTCAACTAGGCGAATAGCAAAAAAAAAAAAAGCACGTTGCACTGAACAGACGATAGACGATGTGGCGACTTTGTAACATGAAAATCGCCAGGACAACAGCACGCGACGTTGCCACCTGCCAGCCAGACGCACCACATTCCGTCCTCCGGCCTCCGCCCTCCGCTCTCCGTCCACCACCCACCGTCCGGCCCACTTCAGACACTCTGCTCATCCTTGCGCCTTCAACTGGTTACCCAGGCACCCACCTGACTTTATAGCCTGCGCAACAAAATTTTTGCTGCATAGACAGTGTATTCGAAAAATTGGTTGCAACCCGTGGGTAAAGGGGTTGCGTCGACTGTCGTCTGCTGTTTGCCATTATCCAAACGAATGCGAAACCAAATTCCTGGCAGAAAACATGCAACGCATCCTGCGTGACTGTGACTGCGACTGCGACCTGCAACTGTGACTGGCTGACTGTAGAGACTACCTCAGGCTCAGCATCGGTAGGCAAGCAGCCAAAGTATTTGTAAGATTTAAAAACCTTGCAGCAGCTGCCCACAGTGAAGCCACTTTGCAACACATTGGTGTTACTTTGCCCGTTGCAAGTTGCAAGTATTCTGCGTAATTCAGTGCAGGGGGTTTTATGATTGCTGCAAGTAACTAATCGAACTCGACTGGCTAAACATATAATATGTCTATAAGCCTCTACCGATATATGCAAATCTGCTACCAATAAATTTAATTTTCTTAACATATCTGACTTGAAAAAGAATAAGCTAGGGTATCTATTCTTTAATACAACTTTTTTGCTCGACGTTTTTTTTTGTCGCCTGCTCAGTTGAAGTAGTGTAATTGAAAAATTCTAGGAAAGTCAAGTCCAAAGTGAGAGTGACAGCCGGCAGGCGGAACGAAGGCGTCTCCAAAGTTACGCTGCAGAAAATGCGGCAATGTGTGCGTAGAGTGTGGAGGAGGCGGCGGCGACGGCGGCGCCACCAAGCGGCAAGCAGCGATGCAGTGAAACGTGGCCAAGTTGCAAGTCAAGTCGGTGACTTCTTGTTGGACAGAGGAGCAGCAGAGCAGCAGCGGGTTGCCGTTTTAAACGCCAGGCAACAACAATTCCCATTTCATGGCACATTATTTTGTGGCTTTTGTTTCGTCTGCCTTCGGGCACTTCCAATAGCAACAAGGAGGTGTGTGCGTGTGTGCGTGTGTGCCTGGGTGTGAATGAGTAGATGTGTGCGCCAGGCACGTGCCTTACACTTTTGTCTGGCTTTGCCTAACATTTAATAACAAAACTTGGCATATTTTTAATGCTTATTTATGAAAATTGCCTGTAATGCTCGAAACGAAAATATTATATAGTATTAAATTTCATAAATCTATGAAATAAATATACACAGACAAAGAAAATTTGTTTTTAGTATTATTTCCAATAAAAAGAAAGTAGACAATGCTGAAAACCATTCGAGAATATTGCATTCTAAGCTTGAATTCAACTCGTTTCTCGTGTCGTGGCATTTTGTAGTGAAGCATCAAAAAAGCTATTTGAGAAAAACACTCTTTAAAAATTATATATATAAAAAGGTATACGTATGTGCAGCTATTAAAAGCTACATTTAAGGAAGGCCTCACAAAAACATACCAAATTATTCAATTAGTCAAAAACAAACCAACTAATTTGTAACAACGTTTATACATATACCTGTTTTTTAACCCCCGTCTAAAAGTGCAAAACAAAAGCATCCAATTTGCAATATGAACTCGAACTCTCTTATTCCATTTGAAAGCCTAACAAGCCGCACACACACACACATGAGTCGTGTCCTGCTCCGTATCCCGCTTCTGGCAGCAACTTTAAATTAGCTGATTAACTAAGTAGTAAAACAAGCCATAAGCTGCAAATGTGCCTGGTCAGGGGCAGGAGGGAAGCTGTAGACAGGCAGAGAGACAATCTTCAGTGTCTAGGTGGAATTTGTGTCTGCCACTGCCACTTGCAACAATGGCAACAACAGTTGCAGCCACACCGAACGGAGGCAATCACAAAATACCGAAAATAATATTTTTTTGCGCTTCGCTGCATAAAACAAAACAAGCTGCCCAAAATGAAAATAAATAAAAAAAGCACAACAGAAGGAAAACAAAAACATTGCCTGGCTAAAAAATCAACAGCTCAAAAAACAGAATGAAAAAATAACAAATATGAGTGAACTACTCGGCAGTAGCCGACTGGCGTATACCCTATGCAAAGTGCCAACATTATAGCTTCCCTCTATACACATAGACATCACAAGCTTTGAACTTTATGCAGTGGATGTGCCTCTTCTTCTTTTTAGCCTACACTCAATATGAGTAATGCATTCTTTATTAACTTCGGTGTTGATAGTCGGATTATTATGGAATTTCCGGGACTTAAATATGGCTTAATAAACTGTGTACATACCAAAACGTAAAGCTCAAGCTTAAAAAATGAGTTTTTTTTCTATTCTGTGGAGAATAGGGAACCAAAAAGTGGAATATTCATAACGTGCATATACCATACGAGAGCCTACAGACAAAATTTGGTATATCTAATTGGTATTTATCGATATTATGAAAATGTAAGGAAATATCGGTAATAAATACAGACCTATTCTGTATACTATACGAGAGTCCCCAGACCGAATTTGGTATATCTAGCTTCCATTATTTTCATGCTTTGCTTAAAAAACAAGTCACAAAATCGATGTTTATCGATAACATGATAGTGGAAGGACATATCGAATAAAAATACAGTCTATTTTATATACTATACGGGAGCCCGCAAAGCAAATTTGGTTTATCAAATTCTTATCATTTTCGAGCTATGCTTAAAAAAACAAGTCGGAAAATTGATATCTATCGATACTATAACAATGGAACCACATAACGAAAAAAAAATAGAACCGTATACTATTTATCTAGCTCTTATAAATTACGATTTATGCTGAAATACCCAAGACACAAAATCAATACTTATCGATGTTATAAATATAGAAAATAAATAAAGCCTCCTTCTGCGTATGGTATAGAAGAATATATAACTGAAGTAACAAGCTGCCAGCTTTTATACCTTCTGATCTAGACCTGGCTAGATCTGTACCATAGATTTGGACAAGCACATTATACCCTGCGTACCCATTCTCAATAGGTAATAACAGAAGAGAAATAACGGAGCAACTGCAGCAAAACTGTAACCAGGCGTCCAAATGAAAAACTTATTTTATCTTTCCACTGGCGAGGCGAACGGAGCGCAAAAGGCAGCAGCCGCGAAAGCTCCAGGAGCAGAAGATGATAAAAGAGTAGACCATTTATCAAAAAATACTCAGAGCGCCCAGCGAACGACCACCGAAATATATGAGCGCACACTGGTTGCAGCACATGCAAAATGTAAACAAAACACGAAACGATGAGAGCAACAAAATAAGTGTCACACGCTTTAACGACAGGTCATGTTGACTCTACTTCAGCCTGCTAATTTGCGTTTATTTTTTTTTTTTCACTCACCTCTAATTGAGGCTGCATTTGCTGTTGCGACGCTTGCCCCACTGTGCGCTGCAGCGACGCTGGCAACGGCTGCTTGCTGTCTGTGCCCTTTAGCTCTGACTTTTATGTTTTCGCCGCGCTGATATAAAAATACAAAACTAACTCACACACGCAAACACACAACGTGGATGAGGGGGGAGCGAATGAGGGGGTGGTGGGAGCAAGCGAGATAGAACTATATGTGCAAAAGTCCGCATTGATACCCTTGCCAGGCCAGCTAGAACTTTGAAATCTGGGAGCACAAAAGTCGCCCTATTCCATATTTCGAAAGACGTAAAGCTTATGGCAAAATCGGACATCCGAAAAACTAAGTTTCCTTCGCACTGAAAATTACCCTATCCAGCATATTCCATTCACTTACAAGTTACTGAAATCGAAACCAATTCGAAATTCGTTTTTTAAGAGCTTTATAATTAGATAGATTGAAAATAATGGGTCTTTTTATGGATAGGAGCTGAAATAAATATGTATTCTTTATAATCGAAATTATAAATATATGTATCAAAAATCAGTTTGAAAAAAAATAAAAATAAAAAGACTCCTTGATGAAGGCCGAAAAGCCTAAGAGAAAAATATAAAAGAAATTTCTCATCATCAAAATGAACAGAGAATTTAACAAATCGAAATTATAAAAAAGAAACATCTCTATATTAGATCTCTAAAATTAGATTAATTTTCTATTGCTTTTCTTCGTAAGATTACAATTTACAATTTACGCACTAAAATATATTTATATTAGAAATAATCTTGTATATCTTGGTTATCATAATATGCCCTAGAAGCATGTTCCCAAAAGCTTTCAATTCATAGCATACTTTCCAGAGCATTCGGGCTGCGCCTATGCGTAAGATAGTTTCTCACGAATTCTTATTATATTTTTTTTTCCAACTTGTTCGAGCCAAAATATTTTGTACGCGTACAAAAATAACAATAAATGTGGCTTGGTAACATTTTTTTGGTAGACTGTGTGTGGGGCAGGGCGGGCGGTTCGCAGGGATAAAATAAAGCAAAATATGAAATGAATGAATTTTTGTTACCCACTGACACGATTTATTTACGAGTGTCCTGGCATTGTATCCCCAACATGTGTAGCCTAAGCTATTGCCTGATTGTAGTTGTTGTTGCCCATGTTGTTGTTGTTGTTGTTTCTTTGGAAAACAACAATAACAATTTTTTATTATCCCTTCTACAACGTTGGCCGCACTGTGTACATCATTATACAACAATTGAAATGTTGTTTGGCGTCGCCTCGCCTCAGATTGTGGCGACGAGTGGCGCGCTCGAGGTGAAGGGAAATCCAGTGAAGTTCTGGGCTTTAGCCAGAGCAACTGACTGAAACCAGTGCCAAGGCAGCCGCGGGGAGCATTACATGGACTTTGCCGGGCAAAAAACGACACACACACCCATGCACACACAGAGAGAGACGCGAAGAGGCCGCTTTTTCAATTACCAGCAAAATATACGAGCTCTGCTTGTTGTCATGACCTTTGGCGAAGTTTCACATGTGGATTTGGTTTTTAGTGGGTGGCAGGATATGGCATGTGGCTGCTGGTGTGGGTTGCCGAAGTGTGCGCGTAAGGTGATATATATTAAAAATTTATGATACACACGCTTAGGCCATTTCCTAATAAGCACGCCCCTTGCTTTGATAAACAACATACCCAGAAAATGTACTGACATTTATTACATTTCTTGATTTTAACACAACTTCAACCTAATTGTGTATTAAAACTTTGGATAAGTACTGCTAATATATTCTGGTTAAGATTACTTTACGATCTAAAAGACAAGAAACCTTCATTGTATTTGAAAATATTTGTTCTATATTACCAAAATATTATACAAATAGCATATATATATATCCCCATTATCATACAGCATCCCTCCCTCATACCACATATAAGTATCAAATAGCTTAATCATAAAAAATGCGATACACTTTCTTAAAGCCTAAAGACAGCTTTTACTATTTTCTAGCTACCCATCCATATCTAAACTTTAGTTAGGCAAAGCCTTGCAGCCTTTTCACTTGAATTCCTACCTAAGCATATTTTCCGAGGCGTCTCTTTCAGGAACATTCATTAAAATTCAAACAGCAAAATTGACGAAATATGAAAAGTTAATTTAAGTTTCACTTACAAATGGAAATGAAACAGACATGAAATGAAATCCATAGTCGGTCCGCACTCAAAAACAGTACCCAGTCGTATAGAGCAGGGTGACCCAAAAAAAAAAATAGAACGAAGCTAACAAACATGATGCGGATCCAGACGACGCCTCGTCTGGGCTGGCCAAAATGCTGAAAAGGGTTGCGCGCCGTCGCCCACTGCCAACTAATAGATTCCGCATAAATTTATGCGCCCCTTTTTCTGAAATATGAACGCATCGAGTTCACGACATTTGTTTAGTCAACGAGACGGGGTAAGGGAGTGGGTGGGGATCTGTGTTTTTGCAGCCATCTATTTGCACAAAATTAAACACCCGACGCGTAAAGCAAATAAGTTTTCGGAGCTGAGCCAAACAATTATCCCTTGTACAAATTCATTTGCTGCACTATTGTCTCTGGCAATTAACGCGACGAATGAAAATCCGATTTTTGATAAATGCTCCCAGATAACACGGGCAGAGATCGACTGCCGGCAAAAGGAGCAGAGTCGAAGCGAGCTATGGTAAGAGGGGAGTCGTAACTTTTGGCTGCTTTACGGCTTTGGCATAATTGCTACGTCATTGTCGAGTTGTCAAGAATTGCAAATTTCAGCGAGCTGCGCGCTGCCAGCCAAAAAGGCGAATTTAGTTATAAAAAGCAAATTGCGTTCGCAAATTAGTTGCCAT
Organism: Drosophila novamexicana; assembly: GCF_003285875.2. Taxonomy (NCBI): domain Eukaryota; kingdom Metazoa; phylum Arthropoda; class Insecta; order Diptera; family Drosophilidae; genus Drosophila; species Drosophila novamexicana. Next base: position 40,831 of record NW_020824766.1, read on the forward strand.
TTAAGAAGGCAGTCAGCGTTGTCAAGAGCCAGGCCATAAACATGAAGTGCAGACAAACATGAAGAAAGCTCAACGAATACTATGTACACTATTTGGAGTACACTGAGGAATGCAAAACGTGCAGCACATTTTGATCTTTTGCAACACTAGAAATATGCTTTAATCGAAAAATGACATAGTAAAAAGTAACGTAAGTATTCTAAGTTGCATTTTTAAAAGCAATTGATGGCAACACTTTTCCTTTGATTAACAAGATATATTATAAAAATAATAAATTAAACTAATCAGCTGATTGTCTTTTACAACTCTACAAAACAGCTTTTGGCATCGATAACTGTCTTATCGATATAAACCTATGATGGAAATACATAACAAATTAACATAAAGCTCAAATAACTTTTAGAACCATTTATTGATTTTTTCAAATTACCTTTTTTTTCATATAAAACAAATCCCAAACTTAAAGAATTCAATATCCCAAATAACAGTTTTATAGACTATAGAGGAGAAACAAACAGCCTGTGAAATCTTTGATACCCTAACTTCTTGCGACTGTTGTAAAAACTGCACTCGAGACGGTAAAATTCTTTGAGCTGCTTTTTCGTTGTCGGGGCAACAATGTGACGGGACCATAAAATTTTGATTTGACAAATGCATGTTTGAGAGCATCTAGAGAGATAGAGAAAGCGAAAGAGAGGGCGAGAGCGAGAGCGAGAGTATTTCGAGAAAAAGGATCTGGGAATTGAGTGAGCTACCTGCCTTTTGAGTTTTTTGAGTTGTAAACAAAGTTTGTCGCGTTCTACGCGTTGCAAAAAGTTAGCAGTTAATGCGACAAAAGGGATTTACGTTGCAAAGTTTTGCGGCATTGCGCAATGCAGTCTCTACTCCCAAACCCAATCCCAGGCTCAAACTCAGCCGTACCCGTAGCCGCAGCCACAGTCTCAGCTCCTGGTATATTAGCCGAGGCAAAGGCAAAGGCAAGGGCTGCGCTTGTCAAGAGCTGCACATGATGAGAGAACGCCGCTGACAAGCGGCTTGGGAAGTAGCGAAACCCTCAACAGAATAAAGAAAACGCACGCACGTCACGCCGCCGGCATTGGTGCACTGAAAGGCCTCAAGGCTGTGGCACAGCTAAAGAGATGCGAGGAGCTGGCAAGATGTGTTGCAGGAGGCACGCACGGTATGGGGCATGGGGCATGGGGCAGGTAGCAGGCAGCGTATGCCACAGATCCCTGATTCCTCATTTGCTGCTGCTGCTGCAGTTTGCGCTCTACAAAAGCCGCATTGTGTTGCTTTAATGAAATGAATGGCCTAAAGGATGCCGCCCTAAATGGAAAACTTTGTACTCTCTACACTCCACACTCAACTTTCTGCTGCGTGACTGCTGCAGCAATCAAAAATTAAAGCTGTTTAATATGCAACACGACTCAAGAATTGCCGCAATACACACATGACCCACAATCAAGCAACGCTGGATTTGATAATAAAGCGGAAATTTGTTGAAATTCGGGCAGGCAAGAGTTGAGTATGCAGCTGATTCATCAATTTATCTATGCATTTTTTATATATCCATTTAGGAATTCAGCTGCTTTGGGCCAATGCATATACAATTTCGGCTCAGATAATGAAACGGATAGAAAAAGAGAAAGAGAAGCCGATTGTGACCTAATTCTTATAAAGCCAAAGCTTTAATGTGCTTTGGAAGCTGCCGTGCCAAAGCTTTCGCACGCTGTTCCAAGCTTCAATATAATTGTGCAATTTTTCCCAAATGAGCTTACCTAAACACATTTACCCCAAACTTTTTTAAATTTGAAATACTTCGTGCACATAAGCTTGTACACATTCAGCCAAAGCTTTAATGTGCTTTCAAAGCTGTTGTGATCTTCTGTGTATTTGTTATATTTTGTCACTTATTACATGCACTTTCAAAGCTGCCTAAGGCTTAATAAAAATGTCAAATATGTTGCCCAGACGCAAATCCCATAAACCTAAAAACAAGACTAAAGTGTAATGCAATCTACCAATCTCCAATATTTGCCGAAATTGCGTTTGTGTGTGTGAGCAATACCAGAGAAAAGGAAATTCGTTGCATACTTTCCGGCTTGTTCATATTGTGGTTACACTTATGATTGCCAAGGCAATCCAATTGTAAATTCGCCAGCTTCTTTTTATGCTCTACACTTGACTGAAGCTCTATAGGGTGGCTTAGTTTGGCGCTGGTAAATTGCACAGGGGCTGGGACTGAAAACAAAAGGCCAACATTTTAAGTTGGGGAAAATCAATAAGCATTGAAAACATTTGTTAGATGAACAAAATGTGACATGACCAAAATAAAATAAATAAAACGGCAATACTTAAAGCAATGCGAATCTAAATTCTAAATCTCTATGAAAAACTGTGATTAATTCGAATGCCTGACAAAGTTTAGGCTTGGCTAACAAGCAGAAGCCCTTTGAGAGCTCAACGATTCATTGCCATTACAAAACTTTGAATTATTTTTATTACAACTTTACACAATTACGTTGAAGGTGAAAGATCTCGGTGGCTTACCAGGAAGTGCCGTGCAGTCAGCGTCTAGACTCCGGGCCAGACCCAGTTGTTTATGATTTTACCTTTATGACTCGCCCAACTTGAAGACAGCTAACGGTTAAGTTGCGTGCAGCGCTCAAAATACCCCGTACCCAGTGCTGCTTAAATGCATAACTCTATAAAACCCAATTTCCCGCACTCCACACGCAGCCCACGCAGGGCCCCCAAACAATGCGCTTTGACTGCGCCTTACTAAATTTATAACTATGCGCTTTTTATTATTATATTTCTTTTTTCTTGCTGTTGCCTTTTATTAAAAACAGTCAACAGCAACAACAAGAACGGGCCGAAATGGCCAAAGCTAAAAGGCAAGTAAGCCACAAAGTAGAAAAGTAAAATGCCAACTCCTTGCCAAGAATGAGAAATCGCAGAACAGAACAAAGTCCTCACGCAGCGGAGTTTAAGTGGCACAGGAGCTGCGCTGGCTGGAGCTCCTTCAAATGTCGCCCCCTCCCTCTCTCCATTATATATATTTTTGCATACGTATTGCAAAAAATGAAAAAAACAAAATCCCATTTTATATTTTGTGCTACGCTCGCTCGCTCTCGCTCTCTCTTCAGTTTTGTGTGCCTTTCTCTTTTTGCAACTACTCTTTGTGTGTAATTTTTATAACATGAATTGTTTTCTTCCGAGTCCTGAAAACGACTTTGCGTTCTGTGACAAATTAAGTTGGCAGCAAATAAGAAATTTTTATATACCCTCGCAATGAGTTAAACTCTTCAGAATGGGGCAATAAAGAACAAACGCTTTATTACAGAGCAGCATTCCAGCAGGCAGTCACTAAGGGTCATAATTACAATCATCTTTTTTAAATTCTATTGACTCATCGAACTTTTTTTCAATGCATTTCAATAGCTGTTTGTCCTGGTATAGCAAGATGAAGAAGGTGTGTTAATATAATTGAGATCCATCCATTCCCTAATATATATTTAACTTTTTCCATTATCCCCCTTTCTGTCTCTATCCTCTTTCTTACTCTCCAACTCTGACTTATTTAATGAAAGTCGCTCTTCGGTTTTACCCTTTTGCTTTATCCTTATTTAAAAAAAAAAAGCCTTTCTTTGCGATTCTCAAAATATTGAGTAACAGCTTACAGCGGCTAAGCTCTCTAACATTAACATGTGTTGCCTTCTTAATTCACATAATAAGCAAGTAAGGTACATTAATACACTATGTTTATGGCACAGATGAAGTGCATTTGAGTTTCGGCTATTAGAAATTACATATTTTTTTTTACTTCCCTTTTACTTAACCGTGTGCGCGAAGTTTGCACAAATTAGATGTAAAAATTATCGTGCACTTTTGCCCCAAAAAAGTTGTGAGATTTTAATCAAATTTGCCAAAGTGTGTCTAAATTGGCAAACATTGAGAGAAGTGCTCCCCTCAATTTCTCAATTTCTCAGTTACCATACCATCCCCCGGTCCTTTCCCTCTCTTGGGACCCTTTTTGCATATGTCGTAATTTGCGCCAGCCAATTTGCATGTACAGACACATTCACATGTGCCTGTTCTTTTTTCTTAGCCTTAGCCTTTGCCTTTGAACTTTGATCAAATTTTAACCCCTCCGCGTAACGCTCGGCGTGTGCTCTGCCAACTTTTTCGGCTGTGAGAAAAATGATAAGATGACAGCGCATGAAGCGAGCGAAAGCAGCAGCAGCAAAAAAAATGGCATCTCATTTTTTTAATATTTTTGGGGCAGACAGTTGGTAAACAGAAGCTAAGTAAGGATAGCGTCTGACGGTGTGTGGGGAGCACCTGGTAAAAAAATTTGTGGCAGCCCCAGTACCAGAAACTCAAATTTAGATGTGCCAAAAAAAAGGGAGGCGAAATTGGTCTGCGAACTCCAATGCGACACGTAGCCTTTGACATTGGCCTCGCTAATGAGCGAGCACTTTGACAAGGCGCCTTGGCAGTGAACTTGTGTGTGCAAGTTTGTGTGTGAATGTGTGTGTGCATTAGAATGTGTTAGCAAATGCTGATATGCAGGTGAAACTTACTCAAACAAGTGTTTATGCATATGCGATGAAGCAAGTACAGACTGCATTGAAAACGGAAATGTCTCAATTCTAGATAGTTCAGGAGTAAATCAGCGTAGGCTTGGTTGTAATTCTCAACAAGTTTATTGTGTCAATACTAGAGTCGAGTCAGAGTCTGCTGTTAAAAGATCTGAGAGGTTCTTAGAATAAGTACAGAGACAACCTGCTGAATTTCTATGCTAGTGGTTATTTAACATTCATTATTTAAAATTCATAGATTTCATTATTCATTACACAATTCTGACGACTATTAGGAATAATGTATATTAGAAAGTGTTACCAATGCCGAATTAGGGAAACCAAAACTTTAATTAGTTTACGTTATTTCCCCTTTGAAAGGCCACAATTTAAATATTCCATTGCGTTTCGAATAGGGTTTCAATTGCCAGCTGTCGCACGTAAGTTCCCACTCCATTTCACCCCTATGCCAATTTTCCCCCCGTTTCGTATAACTAACGCATAAATAATAAGGCAGCTGTCCAATATTCAATTTAAACTTCAATTTCGTAACAAGAGCAAAAATCGATGAAATTACATTTGATGGCAATATATAATTTGTAAAAACAAATCGCCGAATCTCGGTCTGGCTTTAACCCATTAGTACTTAACGAAAAGGCTTGGGGATCTATTGCCCCGCCCACTCAGCCTTGATTGGCTTTATAAACATTGTTCGAAAAGTTTTTGTAGTCGATTTCTGGTCGCTCGTCGGTCGTCGTTCAGAATGCTTTACTCATCAAAAATTAATGCAAAAATAAATAATAAAATAATACACCGTTAAATAATCCGAAAACCAACACCATTAATAAAGTGGAAAAGAGGAGGCAGGATGCGAAGGACGCAACTCGCGAGCCAGCCACTCGCCAACACAATGAAATATTGGCAAATAAAACGATTTTGACGCTGAATTTAAAACAAGTGGCACGTAGCAGACGACGCCAGGACAAACGCCAGGACCAACCCCCAAACAATGTTAGCCTCAAATTCAAAATCGCATTTATTATACTTACATTGCAATGGAGAAGGGACACTCAAACCCAACCCATGCCCCAACCCCGCCAAGCGTGCGTTTGTCAAATATTTATTCTTTGGATTGGATCGCTGGATTTACTTATTAGCATGCGCGCGGCAGGACCAAGCAGGACCCAAGTGCCGCTCGCTAACGAATACAAGAGCAAGTCTGGCTGCCTGGCTCAATGGCTCGATGGCGGACTAGCTGCTTGGTCTGCGCCCGGAAGGGCCACTCGCATAGCACGGAAATAGGCTAAAGAGCGCGTAGAAAAGTGTGCACCGGCGCGGGCACACAGGAAGACAGGAAGACACCTGAAGTGTTTGACGTGCCAGGACACTGAACAGGATGCTGGCTGGATGAATACGGGCTGTCAATCGTCGCTGACACAAACCGAAATCAATTGTGGAAGGGCAGCCCGAAACGAAATTACCAATTAGTTAAATGGCAAAATGAGTGAGTGCGAGGCGCGTCTACAAAGCTTGCAGCTTGGAGCTGGGAGGAGAACGCTTCAGGACTTCAACATGGTGTCAGCATTTGCCGCCATATTTCGCTCCGCTCTCTCTCCCTCTCTCTCTCTCTCTCTCTCTCTGTCTTTCTCTGTCTCGCGCAATGCTTATTTAATTATGGAACCATCTGTGCGCGTTGCAGGTTGCTTTGATTTTACGCTTTTCTGAGCATTTCCACATACCCCTCCCCCCTCTCTCGAAAGTCGCATTATTTGCTTTCCCTTCACTTATTTTATTCTTTTTTGTTATTTTGTTTTTAGTCGTCTTCTCTGCGTCGCGATTTTCTTATTCGTGTTTGGTTCGTTAATTTCATTGTTTTCGCATAATTTTCAAGCAATTCCAAAGAATCTTACTTGTCAGCATGTGAACAAAATTACCATAAATATTAAAGAATATAAATATTTTGACCATTCCTCAAATTTGTTTATTTAAAGATTTAAAGTGAATAATATTCAATTACCTCTATTACAATTTATAGCTCATCAATAGTCTGATAAGCTGTATTTAAATTGGGGAAAAGAAATCTTAATTTTTGGTATTTATTTATATATACTTTATTATGGTGCTTCAGACTTTAGACATGCATTTTTCACCCATTGTCCGCATGTGGCCCCGTACTATCTTAAACTTCACGTCTAAAGTTATATATTAGACAGAAAAGACTTTTAAGTCCATCGAAATAAGAGCCTAAGATTGAAATCAATCAATTTTTTGTCCATGTTAGGCTCAGCGAAAATCTTAAAGCTTTTTTAGTTTGCAAAAAGTCTGAAAACGTATTAGATAAACTTGAATAAAAATTCTTGAAGAAACTTTTCGAAAAGTGTGAAGCACGCCTCAAATACATTTGAACAGAATACATTTGATCACCAATTAGTCAATCAGTCAGTCAGTCATTCAGTCAGTAATTGCGTCAGTCAGTCAGTCAGTCAGGCCAAACAGTTTTATATGTAGAGATTAGAGTTGGAATCCATCAAGTTAACCAAGCGGCTTTATTATTTATTTCTGCTACAATATATATCACTTTTTTTGGGTTTCATTGTATTAACATAAGTCAAATTGCGATATTCAAAGATATACTTATTAAAATATCAGAATTTTTAAACCTTTTCATCATGAATATCTGAATTTATTTTAAATCAGACAGCAACATTAAGAGCAAACGCCTCTTGCTCACGCTAGTTTTCCTTTTTGCTTTTCAGCGCTTGTTTCTATTATTAATATAAATGCGGCGATATTCAATTTCTTGCAATTTATATATTTTCTGTCCCATTCATCAATGTCAACAAACGCAACGATTAGCGCTTTAAAAAAGCACGAAAAGTCAAGTCAAGAGAGTGCGACAGGCAAATTAAATTTACGAACTGACACCTCAATTGAATTTCGTTGCGGGTACCGGAAACGCTTCAAAGAGCCAAAGGAAGCTGAAGTCAGACAATGGCATATTTTGATATACTATATGTCAGGTAAGATCAAGGCCAGGCATTTGATTTGTTATGTGGCTGCCTTGATTGACACAATGGCTTAGGTAATTTTCAATTGAATGTCAATCAAGGGCTCTTAAGTTGTTAGCTTTGTTGGCTGCGACTCAACGCCAGAGACAGAGAGCAAGATAGAAAGAGAAACATCCTATTTGTACTTCTATATACGTTGGCAAATTTTTGACACAGGTTCCCAAACGTTAACTAACGAAATGCCGCTGGTAATTTGTTAAAGCGTGTTTCTTGGCGGATATCACGTGCGCACGTAAACCTCAAACCTAAAGGCATATACGTACTGCCTGGCTGGCTGGCAGTGGGGGCTAGGGGGCGCTAGCATTAAAATCAACGTCGCGACGTTTCAGGACGATTTGACACGTTGATTGATCCGCTCATTGGCGCACAAAATGAAACCCAAAATGTCCTGACTGAGCCCCGACACTGCGCAAATCTGCATGAGGTGTCGCCTCGCCTCCGTTCGACATGGCCACAGAGCGACATCTTCGTCTTTACGTCTACGATGTAGCATTAAACAAAGTAACAGCTTCATGGAAAATAAGCAAAAACGCCCTTTGGCGCAGCGACAAGGCGACTTTTTTTTGCCATTTTTAAAGGGCGCGTCAACGACAGCCACACGCAAAAAATTATTATAAAAATGCTTTGTAAAGTCGCGTCATGTGCAAAATTATAGGGTAATTAACGATGAACAAGAAACGAGCAGCAAAAAAATAAATACACCCCCAAAGATATAAATGGGCGTTATAAAAAGTGTAGCCAGACGGTTAGCTAAACGATTTTAGGAACTGGGAGCGTGCAAATATTGGACTTATCGCTGGGTGTGCATGTCCGGATAATTAATAGATAAATGATATCTATTTTTTGCATGACCAAAGACGAAAGGACGCAAAAGCGGGCAACCAATTGGCTCTACGTAACATAAGAAAGCTTTGTAAGCCTTAAGGATTGCGAATCCCTTTAATATAGTTTGAATACTTTCTCTTAGCGTGATTAAAAAGTGATTTTCACTGTTTAAATATTTTAAATATACGAAATTCATTGCAATAACCCTTTTTACTTTTGACAACTGCCCTACTATGCGATTCTCATGAATTCAATTAAGTCTTACAAGCTTTTATGTATTTCTATTGAGTGTTGTATTGTTTGTATGTATATTATTTTCCGGTTTGCCAATCTAATAAACCTTATCTCTGCCCATAGTCTTCTTTGTCTCCCTCTCTTTCTTTATCCCTCTTTCTCAATTTAATTCCTTGCTTTTACTAAAACCTTTGACATGTAGATAAAATACTATCTACCTCCTAAAAATACATGGCAATAGAATAACTGTGGGTAAGTGTATATTTACATAACATATATATATAATAATAATATATGTTAAGGCAATTCAGTCGCTTTTATAAACATAATCATGTATTGTGACTTTACACTAGCTGTGTTTATTTAAACATTTTCAATTTTTGCCTCAAAGGGATACAAAACTCGGACATATTTGGAAAACAATATCAACACGCACACACACAGATATATGCAGATGGAAAATCAAAACAGATGCGTTGCAAAGCACAAATTGAAAATTAGTCCGATTGGGAGGCAGACTGCCTAATGCTAAGAGTGCCTGGCTGGCAGTTTTAAATAGGCTTTCATTACACAACCAATTGACAGTCACATGCCACATACAAAACCAAACACAAAAACACACACACACTTATACACACACACACAGGCATGTACACATTATGGGCAAAACTGAGACGAAAACGTGGCTAACCACAGCAAAAAAAAAAACACCATGAGAGCATTGTTTAAATATTGCAATGCATTTAGATCTATATCTCCTGCTGTCTCTCTTGCTCTTGCTCTCTCGCTTACGCCATGCATGCTATCGCTATCTCTGTCTGCCAGGCATACGGGCCAAAAGAGTAACCAAAAATGAACTTTGTCAATTAATTGCTTCGCTTTGCTATCGAACGCCGAATATTAAAATACGAATACGAATTTCGCCCTGCCAAATGCTAACAAAATGCAACGAGCCGCACACACAGCACTCTCTGCAACTGTGTGTGTGTGTAAATTAGCAATGTAAATATACCAATTTAAAATGCCGTACAATAAATATGAATACAAAAGCGGCGCACAAAAAACAAACGACGATATCAGCGGCAAATAATTGAATTTGCCCACAGTAAAACAGCGGGCGAGAGTGTGTGCGCGAGTGGGCGAGTGCCCGCAGCACACACAAACACATACATGCATATCCACACACATTCACACTCACACACGCACACACAATTGTACAGTCGGGCAAATAGACAGACAGGCAAATAGACAAACCAACATATTGTGTGCCTTTGTACGAATCTAATAAACCGAATACTGCATCCATATATATGTACATACATATATGCAAAAATAACTTCAGCTCGCTGCCTGTTTGCCGTGCATGTGTGTGCGTTCATTTGCATATGTATGCGTGTGATTCGCTCATGAAAAACACTGGGCAACAAACGCTCGTATTTATTAAGAATTTCATTATTGAAACTTTTTTTAAACTTATGATATGTTTTATGTACAACTATTTGTAGAGACCCAAAGATCTTATCTTTCAGATATGGAAATCATGTTTTTTTGGCCAAATCTCTTAGGCTTATAGAGTTAGGCTACACACGACAGCTTTAATTTGATGAAGAGATATAAGCTTTGGCTCAGATATCGTGCAATACAATTAGGCTCCTCCTACAAAAGCTAATTTTTCGACCGATTATTAGCGTACTGCTCGGAAGACTAAACTTGGGAAGGGATCGATGATCTTAAAAATTTGTTCGACTTAGTGTATCAATTTAGTCAAAATGAATTTTCCCTAAGTCCAAAGTAAATATATATGCTTGGCATTTACAAAAGGGTAGTTTATTTTCTGCATTATATTTGAGTACGGTTAACTTTTAATTTGTACGAAAAGTAAAACTTGCACCTGTCTATGAATCCCTTGAATACTCCGCATCCATCCCTTGCCGAGTATTTTTTTGGGAATTTCTTTCAATTTTCAGTTTAATCCTAAATTCTCAATCCCCTGGATAATTTTAATTAAATATTTTGTTGTCTAGTGTAATATTTAAGGGACCGTTTGATTATGCCAGCCATAGAGCCAATACTCATGAAATATTGAAAAGCTGCGGGTCCGCTGACGCGGTAGGGGCAGGTATGGTGTCCGTGGGCGTGGCCTGCCAAGGGGCGTAAGTGTAGGTATAGGTGTGATTGTGTGTGTGTGCGTGTCACGCGACGCACACGAATGATGAAATATGCATGAAATTGACTTTTATGCCAAGCTAAAATCACGGCATCTGCATAGAGGAGTTAAAACGCCCAACTCCCCCCGCCGCACCGCTCACTCCACCCCCCTCTACCGACGACCACATGCAGCCGCCATGACATTGTTGTTATTGCTTGTTTGGGGTTATGTAACTTTAATTGAAATGTAAACTGAAAGCCGCACGCGACTCAAATGAGAAAAGCGACATTTTAATGTGTCAAACAATGGAACCTCCCTATAACTATATGCTACATAGATGCATAAGGACCTCGCCATAAACCCAGTAAATTGCCAGTTTAAATAGCAAAATGCGGAAAAATATTTTTGTTTTGCATGTTAGCGCATTTTAATTGCGTCAAAAAGTCAAATGAATACGAGTTCAAAACGGTTGAAGGCCTAATCATACATATATGAATGTGTTTATGGCCTGTGTTTAGGATGTTCTGCATAATGAATATCAAATGAGCCGGTGAAAAATGTCATGTGTTGTTCGGGATTGTTATTCATGAAACAATTTCATGCAGTCGCTTAAACCAAACAGTCACTTTTCATTCAAGTAGCAAGACAAACGCTTCAGTCATAGGTTCTATTTGGAATTATGATTTGGCCGAGCTCATGAATATTTTTATGCCCATGTAGATTGCTTGTTTGAACAAATCTTTTGTTTTACAAGATATTTGGAGCATTTGCATTGGCATTTACAATACTTTGACATGGTTCTTATATATGAGCTGAGTCTTACAAATAGCGGCCTACTCTAAAATGAAGCTCTTTAGCAAAGTATCGATTGAAGAATTCTTTTTTCGTAGGGTAAATGTTTCTGGTTTTCAAGATAACTTAAGCAAGCTCATCAATAAAGAGCTGCGCTATCTGTAAATCATATGAATATTTAACTGATGCATTAATTAATTATTTAAGTGACTTTTCTTAACCTTACAAATTTCTGTATAACTTTGTAGTTGATATTATATTCTGGATAACAACTAGCCAAAAATAAGCTAAAAGGCAACCTTTACTCATATATGCATATAGATACTATGTATGTAAGTACATTTATAGAAAGTAAGAGAGCGCTATATGAAAACCCTTACGTAAGGCGCAATGAAAAGTTGCAAGCCTTTTTCGCACAGCCAGGACAATGTCGCTTGTGTCGTGGTCGTCGTTGGTGTTGTTGTTGTTGTTGTCGCCGCTAGATAATAAATGACCGGCCATTAAATTGCAATTAAAAGCTCATATGTGCACATAAACTTTGCGCCAGCCAACCAACCAGACGCACAGACAGACAGACAGCTAGACAGACAATTGCAGTTCCAGCCACGCCTACCCAACCAAAAATCTGCCTATATATGGCTAACGGGGCGAACGCATTATAATGAAAGCCAGGAGCATTCGCCAGCAGGATAATAGCCCGTATAATAGTAAATTTAACAGTTGGTTGCTTGCCCATTTTCCACTGCAGGAGCTCTCAGCTCTCAATAGTCAGCAGTCGCAACTGGTAAACAAATTACGCGCCAGCGTTGGGCCCAAACCAAAGCAAAAATCCAACGCCAAATGGCCAGGCGGCTACTTTTCTTACATAATTGACATAACGTATACGTAATATGCAACCGCCTGGGCGTACATCGTCGTGAATGTGTGTACGTGTGTGTGTGTGTGTGAATGTGTGTGTAGTCAATTAGAAAATGTGCATTGTACATAATTAAGATTTATACACACATTGAACAACAGTCAATGCGAACAGTATTCGTATATCTGCCCAACAAAGTGGCCAAATAACATTTTCAATTCGGCCGCAACGAATTGCGAAAGCTCCTGCAATATATGAAAACTTATAAATTTAAATAAATTTTGTAAACCCAATATAATAACCAAAACAAGGCTGCAAAGCAAAAGACATGCAATATGATTTTTCATAATTGAATTTTAAGGAAAAAAACAAGAAGAGTAACTTTTCATTTCACCTCGCTTTGGGAGATTGCTGCTCAAAAACATGTGAATTTGCCAAATCACTCAAAACTTCAAAAGGAAGTCTGAAGAGTGAATGGAAAAGAGCATGGAAACTGAACTGTATACTAGCTTAGACAATGTGTGCATTCAGTTGAAATGTGCCCAGAATTTGAATACCCTCACAGGCATATTACAAAGGGGAAGAACGACTAGCACCTAAAAAGTGCAAAATGTGTATTGTATCAATTACACAGGAGTCTTGTATTCTTCAAATTATTCTTGCAACTCAAAATCAATATTTATCTATTAATGTAAAGAACTATCGCAAAAATGTAAATTTGAATATATAATACAACAAATATTATCCATTCCCAGACTCTTATACTTTGCAAGATTCATTTATAATTTATCGGGCATTCTTTTTTCGGTCCATTACAAATATTGCAGAAAATCGATATTTATCGATTAATGTAAAGAGCTATCGCAAAAATATAACATATATTTTCTTACAAATTCATGTCTAAGACTGTGATAGTTACAAACATTGCACTTGAACCATTGAAACCCTTTTTGCTAAATAAAGGGTATGGAAATGCTGAATAAACGCTTAGCGCACTTTGTGCACGCCGTCGACTAGATGCAAATTTCCATTAGCCATGCAAACGCAAAACTAGCCGCCATTTATCTGTCTAACTGCGGCAGAGCACTAAGCGGGCTGAAGAGCCGGCAGTGGATAGTCATCGGCCTGGCAATAGTTAAAATTTACTGCCCAGTTACCAAACGGGAGCAGCGGCAGCAAGTTGCAAGTTGGCAATATGCACACGCATTTTATGCGATGCAGCAAACGACGACAACGACGACGACGACAAAACTAAGAATGGGGCCATTTTAATGGAAATTTTTATTGAAAGCCAACAAAGCGCTCAATGGCCCAGCTAATGGCGTTAGTTGGCCAACTGGAGGAACCACAGCAAAGTAGCTTAAAACTTAAAATGAAAACAGCTGCTTTACTTCTCTTTCTCTTACACGCTGTGTGTATCTCTCTCTCTCTCTCTCTCTCTCTCTCTCTTTATTCGTGTTCTCGCTTTTGTTATAACCTTTCAATATTTCATTTTTATTAAGCATATCATAATTATGCTTTGTGCCTAACTATGTCAGAGAAGGAACAAAAGTATCTAAAAAAAGATAACTATTTCCAGTTGAAATTATCGAGCAACAAATCAGGTTTAATATAAGATAAAAGAGATTAAGTATAGACAGAAATTTACTACAATTAATATAATGAAAATGAAAAATTTTACGTTTAATCGATAAGCCATTCAGCATTAGTGAAACACAGTAAATCGATAACAAAATAAGGACTTTTTATCTTGCTATCGATTTTGTATATATAATATAGAAATATAGAAATATAAAAAACAACGTTGTCGATTTCCAGTTCGAACTATCAAGTTACATGATGTACATCACAAAGATTGTGGTAAATTTTGGTAATATATTTAGTGAAATTTCATCGATTTACTATACAGCATTAGTTAAATCGATAACCGATAAATCGATTAGAAAATAAGGCCATATATTAATATTAATAAGGCCTTATAATCTAAAGTAACCCTAAAACTTAAATAAAACTAGTTTACAAAGAAAACGACCTGTAATATAGCTTGAAAATTAAGGGAATTTCAGCTTAATACTATCTCAGACTTTCTTGCCTTCCGCAAACATTGCTGCGCACACATATTTATTAAAAACGCCTTTGACTTTGCGAATGGCACAGGACATAAAGCGATGAACAAAAGGAATGCAGCCAATAAAGTTATCGTTTCTTTTTTTCACAATTCATTGCCAAAGGCCAAACAAATAACTTGAGCAGCAGCCGCTCAGGCCAGGAGCTGGGGCAGAAGGCAGGGGGCAGGGCCGGTTGCAAAAGTATTTGCTGCTCATAATTACATGAAATGCGCACGCATTAAAAATTAATAACTAACTGCCGCTCGTTGGCTGCTCGTTGGCGCCCACAATTATGTGGGCGTGGCAATTGTACAAATAAAAACACAGATTTAATAAAGTGCAATATCATGCCAGAACAATGAAACCGACAATTTTATTATAGTTCAGAGGAATTCCAACAAAGGCGATTTACGCACTGTTGGCTGCCAGAGAGAAAAATACGACGATAGAATATTGAAAAATTAATCGCAGATTATGAAAATGCTGAAATATATAAAGAATCCACTATAAAAACCAAAAGTAAATATGTATTTACATTTTTAAACCTTTTACACCATAGAGACACAAGCGTGCACCAATCGGCAGAGCCTGACTGGCAGATACCCTGCGCCCAGCGCTGAGCTGCTGGCTGTGCTTCTTCATTCTTTAGCTTTAAGAAATCAATTCTTGCATAACTTCGTGATTTATTTTACAGTCTTAATCAAACTTTCAGGACATACATAAGGCATACGAATGCTAGCTCTCTGAGATCACAACGTTCCCACAGACGGACATGGATCTATTGTCGACTCATTTGTTGATGCTGAGTGGAAATATTTCTACTTTATGAAGTCGGCGATGCTTTCTTCGGTATTTTACATATAATTGCTGAAAACTGTTTACTCATTTTAATCATTCAGTGGATTCTGGAAACATATTTAAATCAACAGAATGTTTTACGCCAAGGACCCTGAGCTTGTGTTATGGATTTATAATTGAATATAGTTCAAATATAGTAACATGATATATGCTAAATCTTCAATAAAGTTCAAGTTACTACAAATATTTGAAAATTACCTAAGCAAACTAGAAACCCTGAAAGTTACCCAAAGTTTCAATCGAAACCAAGCTCGATAGACTGCCCCATAACTTGTTAAATAATTCAAGAATTTTTTTATTGGGTCTTATGTTGACACCTTTATTGTGTTCTCGGCAATATCTTCCTTTGGATGGCTTGCAAAAATTATGAAATAAATTGGAAAAAGCTAAGCCTGGATATTCGGCAAGAGCTAACACAGATATTCAAAACTAGTGACCAATAAACAAAACAAAATATAAAGAAAAAGAGAGCAGAAAAACAAAAAAGTTCCAAGTGACCGCCCAGCCCAAGCCCATTCGAATATATTGCACAATTTCCATAAATCGCAGAGAGAAAAAAAAAATACCACATCGATGAGCAAAGGCAAAATGCAGAAGCGAAAGCCTCACCAATAACAAAAGGCAGGCAAACTGCCGTTAAACTGTTGTTTAAACGCATTGGCAACAAGCAAGCGGGGTGCGGCGGCAGCGGGCGGGCGGGCGGTCGTTCTGAGAGAGCGCAAGAGTGGCAGGGGGCAAACTGCAAATTGGAGGAGTTGTGTGGCCCATTGTTAGACGGCGCCGGCACAGGAACCACAAGCCGCACACCCACAACGCAGCACTCAGGCCACAACAACCACACACACACACACACACACACACACACACGCGCGCGCACACGCAAGAATGTATTGGGTATTGTAAAATCCCTTTGATTTTTTGCCGCACCGTTGCAAACAGCAATTTGGCAAATCCTTTCACAATCAAAATCAACCGCAGATGAAATTTTACCCAAAAAATTGCTCGGCAAAGGGCGTGAGTTTCAAGCTGCGTTTGCGGCGTTCCATAACTACATATGTATCCTATTTCCATCGCACTAGCTAACGCAGTTTTAATACACTTGCAAATACATATGTATACAAATATATAAAAAACTAATTGCACTTACGGCAGATTTTTGACGGCACACAAATCAGCTGAGATTTATTAACAGCAGCCGTATAACGTATAACGCGTAACTAGAATCACACGCACTTCACTTTACACACTTCTGATTAGAATTATTATTAATTATATTGCAAGGCAGCTTATATAAAAAGAAACTTTATTTTCTTATTTCACACTGTCCTGTGACTTGCGTAATTCACAGTGAGACCGTAAATTATTTCAAAATACAAAAAATACCATAAGTTATCGATAATCGCAGATCGTGCGAACATTGCACGATCAACTATCGCACGCATTCATCGCATCACCGCCAATTTTATGTTAACTTTAACGGTTGTGTATTCGCATTTCACGGCAAATTAATGTTATCCTCGGCAAAGGGTATTAAGAGTGCATAAAAAACGCGTTCGTTTTCAGGCTACGCTCAAAAATCATTCGACAGTAAAACGGCAAATTAGCGTTAAGTGTAGACACATTCAAAGTCAGAGTCAGACTTCGACTCGAGGAGACTCTGCCGTTCATTATACCCTTACATAGGGTGTTATAATTTTTTCATTATATATGTAACGCATGGAAAGAGACGTCAACAACTTTTTTTTTCTATGCAAACTAGTTCTGCAGTGTTAAGGCTATCATCATGAAACTTCGCAGGCAGTACATATGTCGAAATCTGGCAGGCTTTAATATATAGCTTAATGGGAAGAATCGATCAACAAATTGTTTTTTTATTGTAAACTTTTCAATATATTCTCGCAAACGTGGCCACATGTCTTAAAGGGTATTTAGTTTTTGGTGCGCCGAAGGTGGCGCCTCTTTCTCTTTTTACCTGTAGTAGTGCCAGCAGGTGCTTAAGCATTTTACGAGCAGCTGTATTCAATTGGGCTGCAGTTGCCAATGGGCTGGCTGCCTGGCTGCCTGGCTGCCTGCATTACGCATACGCCGCGTGTTAACAGCGCTTAAAAGTCAGGCCAATAAGTTGCAGCTTGTAAATTGCCTCATCTCGCTGGCTTTTTGTTGTTATTGTTGTTGTTGTTGTTGTTGTTGCTGCTGCTATTGCTGTTTGTGTAATGAAAACTTTTACAACGCCATATGCAGGCTATTAAATAAGAGCTACACACACGCACGCACACATGCACACACACACACGCGCCTTGAAATATGCAATCAAGCTCATTTATACTCATTAAGCGCTTATGTGCCGAGCGCATAAGAGAAGAACAGAATTAACAGGAGAGGCTGAGCATACAAAAAGGGAATAAATGGGTATTATGCCAGCTGATTCTCAAGAGAAGATCATGTGAAGACTATAGACTATTCACATACATATACTATATATATATAGACTATAGAATGGCAATAAAACAATATTTACTTATTCTGGAGATTTGCTTGTCGCAGTGCAATTTAAGAATTATTTATAACTCCTCACAATATCAAAATATTTATAATATAAAATATAAAAAAAGTACACATTTAACAACAACAAATAATTAGCCCCAGATATATTTAAGGCCACATGCAATGCAATGCGCCCCTGTTGCCGGCAGTGCGTGTATGCTCCGTCTGCTCGGCGTTTAATTTTTTCCTTCTCGCTCTACTCGCTCGCTGCTTAACTTGACTTGACTGCTAATATGTTTCTGATGTCTTTCACAGAGGGTGCGGTGCGGGGGGCTTCGGTCGCCTTAACGTAGGCAACACTTTTTTTTTACTTAATAGCATGCTTCTCAGGCTGAGGCTGAAGCTGCGACTGCGACAGAGTCTTGGGGCGCTTGTGCTTGGGCCTGGGCTCTATATGCTGATTACTTAGCAGCTGTAGCTATTCGGTTTATGAATTTACTGCCAGTTGCTGCAACGGCAGCTTAAGTAATTAACAAATTAAAATATGTATGGGGCGCAAAATAGAGGAATATTCTCTATCTCTCTCTGTTTTTCTCTGTTCTGTTCTGGGCAGTGCAGTGCAGCTCGCTGACAAGGGAAAAACTAAGGAAGTTCCTGTTACTATGACTTGCATAAAAGAGCAAGCATTAAAAGCATGCCGCTTGGCGTCGCCATTAAGTATGTTGCGTATACGCACTGTGCCACTAATGGAAATAAGGCAAGCTTTATCCTTGAGCTGTTGCCGACGGGTGATATTTAAACTCTATCGGTTACTTGAATATATAAATCATCATCATTCGATAACTATTTCATATCTAATCGATAAGCCCAGTTGAAGTTATTAAATTTGTTTGTTCGAAAATTAAGTTCCCTTAAGAATTCCTTTCTGTTTTTCAATATTTTAAGATCAAATCTAGCATATACCATTACCATCATACTACCATATGAAATTTTAACAACATATCAAACAACAACCTTACAATTATATATATATACTGCATAAAATGTGTTTTTATAGAACATTTTTCTGCTCTGTCAAACTCAGCAAATACAAGCTTCAGTTTTCACATCACATATCTGCAAAGCCTTGTCTTTTTTTTTATTATAATCCATTCATTTTCAATTTATTTGCTTTTTGTTAACTTATTATTGCTTTTTCCTTAATTAATAACAACAGATTAAATGAACCAATGTAAAATTTAAACAGTTCTGTTCAATTTGAACTGGCAACCTCTCACTTGTTAGTCCGACGCCCAGACATCGAAGCCATTCAGGCATATTATTGTTATTTACTTAATGAAAAACAACAAATTAAATAAACAAATGTAAAATTTTAAATTTGTGTTCAGTTTGAACCAGCGACCTCTCGTTTGTTAGTCCGACGCTCTGACAAATAAATCATGCAGGCTCATCACGCTACGTTCGCATAGCACACGCTTTTTGTGAATATTTTCAGAGGAGTTACATTTTTCAATCAGTTTTCAAAACAAAGGAAAGCTTTAGTAAAAATTGCAGCCTTGTAGCTCTTAATGTTTAGTCTGTAAGTTGAACATTCATCAGGTCAAACTTTTTTATTTGTATGGATATTTAACGATAATTCTAATTAACAGCAACAACCGACGCAATATTTCGATTTATCGACAGCTGCTGTTTCAGTTAACACCCCTGAATCCATAATTCTACGCTGCAAATGTCAATCCCTCGTACGCAACCAGCGATTGGCCAAAAAGCTGTCGCATCAAATAAGCCTCATAAATAATTTCAAACTCAATTCAATTTTCAACCAAATACCGACGTCACATTTGACAAGCGCCGGAGTTCAACCCGCTCCCACACAATCGCCCAGTGCCAACTGTTGCAAAATGCACGCCCTTTCACACCCGGCACAAGCCGCGCAGAATTGTAGTTACAATTTGTGGCAACAAATCGCATAAATCATACGCCCAGTTGTACGCAAGGGATTCTTGGGGCGTTAATTGTAAATAAATAACATATTAAAATTTCCAGTCAATAAGTTTAAGCCGTAATTAAAAGTAATAATGTGCGCAACAAAACGAAGAACGTCGTTGGCTCTACTTCAGCACCTGCTGGCAGGATGCCCGGCCCGCAGCCAGGACCTGGCAATGCCAGAGCGAAGGATTGGCTGCTGCTACAGCTGCTGCCAACGCTGCTGCCAAAGGCAGGCGTCGCAAACTTTTGCGAAAAAGGTCAATTAAACTGCATTAAGTTTAATAACTTTTGTGCAAACGAACGAACAGTTACGAAATGTCTGCCAGACCCAGCCTCAAGCATATTAAAGCGAAGGCAAAAGGCTTTTGGCCAGCGGATTATGTACAAAACAATCACGTGGACGGGTGAGAGGGGTAAATAAAAACAAGTTACATGTAGAACGGCAACATATTGTGCGGCTGGCCACACGCAACGGCAACAAAAACAACAACAGTCACATATGACTTGAAGCATGCTTAACTATGCAATACCCTGTGATGTATGGGTATACCTATAGTAAAGTTGTCCGTCCACATAGAGCTATATGTCCTGTTTAGTCGGCTTTTTAGTTCATTTTCAGAGCTCTTTATTAGAAATAATGTATATATGCTTAATAAATTTAGTAAATCCACTCCCCAGGTCGGAAAATGCGCGGAAAACTAAAATATCCCATACTTATGTTTTCGATGACTAAACGCAAAGCAAATTTAATAAACGTTTTGAACATGTGTGTATAGATATGAATATATGTATGTATGTATGTATGTATGTATGTATGTATGTAAGTATGTATGTATGCATGTATGTATGTATGTATGTATTAATAATTAAAAGAAATATTTAAAACGTAATAAGTATTTATATATATATATATATATATATATATATAAGTATATGTGTGTATATATGTATAAACATGTGTGTGTACATGTATGCATGTATATACTCATGAATATGCGTATGCATGTGTGTGTGTTTTTCAGTTAACTTAGCCAAACGCTGAAGAAGTTTATTTAAACTTGCGCAGAAAATGTGAAAGAAAACGTAATTTTAATATAGCTCTCCTCCTCGATTCTCAAAAATTTAAGTAGCACCTGCAGAATTTCGTGTCTGGCTAGTAAGTGAAGTGTTACATACAAGTGTCGTTTTAATCTAATAAAGTTAATTGTGCATGTATGTATGTATGTATGTATGTATGTATGTATGTATGTATGTATGTATGTATGTATGTATGTATGTGTATGCGTGTATGTATGTATGTATGTATGTATGTATGTATGTATGTATGTATGTATGTATGTATGTATGTATGTGTGTATGTGTGTGTGTGTATGTATGTATGTATGTATGTATGTATGTATGTATGTATGTATGTATGTATGTATGTATGTATGTATGTATGTATGTATGTATGTGTGTGTATGCGTGTATGTATGTATGTATGTATGTATGTATGTATGTATGTATGTATGTGTGTATGTGTGTGTGTATGTATGTATGTATGTATGTATGTATGTATGTATGTATGTATGTATGTATGTATGTATGTATGTATGTATGTATGTATGTATGCATGTATGTGTATGCACGTGTATTTTTCCTTATATCACACGCAGCAAAGTTTACCTCCCGCTGTGCAGCAATGTATTAATCAAAGTAAGACTCACATTCTTTGGTTTTGGGTGTTATAAATACTGCAAAGTTGTGTTAGCAAACTAATTAACTTTATTTATGATCTTGCTCTCAATATAGTTTATCCTCTTGGTCTCAGTTGACCTCTAAATTTTCTCTCTCTCTCTCTCTCTCTTTTTCTCTTTCTCTCCCTCTTATTAAATTATTTTCTCTTAATCTAATCCGGTCTATATTTCATTTGTTTTTCAGGGATATGTATAAAAGATTGGCCCCCTTCTAAAATATATGGCAAATAACCAATCCTTCGTTTGGAGAGGAATTTTCAGGTAAGTACATACATATATATATACTTATATGCATGTGAATCTCAGGAATAATTATATAAAACAAAGAGTATAAATATGAGATATGGTTATAGGTATGGGCTCATATGATCATTATCCAACTAAGTTGTTTGTTTTTACTAAAAAGCCCAGACTGCAAACTACATTATTAACTTTAATTTTACGGATAGAGAGATATCAACCCTAAGTAAACAGAATTATTCATTATGAAGGATCTGCAGGGCCTCTTGTATATTTATGTTATACCCCTTTAACCCAACTGTTATGCTGTTTGCTGGGTATGTCTACAATATACACAGGTAGCAACACCTGTTTATGGTTTTTCGGCAAAACATTTTACAACTGCCGGGCCAAGAGAAGGTTACACACGCACACACATGCACTAGACACAAGCACACACACAAGCACAGAGAATGGTCGTCTGTTGTGTCGTTTGGTCGAGGCCAAAAGTTTTCGTAGCCAACTAATTTTTTCCTGTCAAATGCACAGACGACAACAAAAAAAGCAAGAGGCGACGGCGACAACGACGTCTTGGCGGGAAAGTCGCCAAAAAAGAAGCCAACACGCTGAGTGGGAGGCGATGGAAGGCAAGGGCAAGCGAACAGCTGAAGGTGAAATTAAATGTAAGCAACACAGGATATGCGAAAGGATGTGCGTGCCCTGTGTGTGTGTGTGTGTGTGTGTGTGTGTGTGTGTGTGTGTGAGCTGCCATTTGCTTACGCCTGATTATGCGTTTGCATGCACATAAAGGGTAAAGTCAAACAGGAGACAAACTTCCTCGCCAGACCGCCGGCAAACAACAAACAAGAGCGGCGCTTCGCTTTGGCTACCTTTTTTTATGATCATTATTTTTATTTTTTATTTATTTACGTGCGCTTTTGATGGGCTTGACAGCAGGTGTTTGCTTTGTGTGTGTGCGTGTACAAATTTGATGGCATTTTATGCCATTGCAGATCAACCCAAAAACTGTCGACCAAGCGCTGCGTGCACCATAAAAATAATGTTGGGTCGCGTGCCGCCTTCACATGCTCTGTCATGCATTTGCATTTCCCGCAGTTGCTCAAAAGTAACTCTTTCTCTTGTGTGTCCTTCCTTGCGATTCTCATGACCTTAAGTAATTGAAGATATTCATATTATTGTTTGCTTATATGTGAGAAGACACTCAAAAGTAATTCTTTCGCGTATGGAAATATATATGATAACTGCCCTTCTCTGCGATTTTCAAGGCGAGAACTTAAGTAACTTGTAGATTTACGTGTTTGGGAGTTTCATTTTTGTCATGGTTGACTTGCACTTCAGCACCTTCCGATCAATTGCTCTCTCTTTCTTTCTCTATCTCTCCTTTTCTCTCTCTTTCTGTCCCTCTCCCTCTATATATCTTTCTATCTCTCCATCCATATGTCTCTCTCTCCCTATCTTTCTCTCTATCTCCATATCTCTTTCTCTGTCACACCTTTTTAGTCAATATGTATTCCACTCTCGCTTACTAAATTTTTGTAAATATAGCCTTTATATGCGATTCTCATAAGCACAAATTGTTAATTTATTTTTTTTAGCTTATGTGCGGAACAAACGTGAAAGCACATGTATGATAGAGCAATATGTGCACAAGTTCATTTTTGTAAATAAAATATAATTAATTCAAAATAAGATTTAGCACATCGTACTTGTTGGCATTTCCCACTCGCAATGGCTGCCAACAGCTTTATGCGTTAATAGGTGCCATGCCAACAGTTATCCGCATTTATTTCTTTTTTATTATTCTTTTGTTTTTTTTTTTTGGCCCAATCTTATTTTAATTATAAAACACGCTGCACACACTTGTACAGCTTTTCGCCCATTGGGCCATCAAATTGTCTGCACGGCAAGGTAACAGAGTATTAAGAATTTCAGCACCAGCAGCCAGTTTTTTGACCAGCCAGCCAGAGTGTTGCCGCCCCAGCGACCCGAGCAGGACAGCAGAGCTCCTCCATGGCAACCCAAGCCGCTTAACGCAACCAACTGCCAAATGTAAATATACTCCAACCCCTGGTAAAACCAGCAGCAAAAAAAAAAATACTTATACTATACAAAACTTTCTTAATAATACAAAAAAGAAAAGTCCATTCGAGGCGCAGCAGAGCCGCAAGCGGAATGCGCATTGTTTTCAGCTTTTCAGCGCCGGCAACAACAACAGTTGGCGAAATAAAGAACGGAACTGGGCAACTGGGAGCCCGGCGCGACGCAGCGCGGCTTGAGGAACTTAAAAAACTTTGGCCATATCCCGCAGCTATGAACAACAGCAATCAATTTTCACATGCCGGCGAACAAATGTGCCGCAACGGGGAGCCCGACTCTCTCTCTCTCTCTCTCTCTCAGTGTGTGTGTGTGTGAAGGGGAAAGGGGGGGTGTGCTTTTCCCATTGGGTAGTTTAAAATTATAATGCGGCGGCGCTTGGGCGCGTGTGAAAGTGCCGTCATGGCCATCAAACTGGGCAAGCACTGGACACTTTTGGACACATACATATTTGCCGAGCGCTTCACATTACGTCCGGTTCCATCAAATCTGCGGCACGCCCACGCCATCAACACTCGCAACATCCGCCCCCCACAGTCGCTACGCTGATTAATTTCTCGTTTTTGCGCCATTTTCTATTTGTCTTGGTCTCAGTCTCGGTCTCTCGGTAATTACAACAAGTTCTGCGCCGCGTGGCACAAGATAAACACAGCCAGCGCACAGATCTCTGGCGAGAAGTGATTCTCAGCTGGGTGAATGCTTCCGGTAATTGAATCAAATGAAGCAGCATTAGTAAGTATTAGCTTCTTACGGTCTTCAACAGCCACAGCAGCAGCTCCTGCTTCAACATACCATAACTGTGTTTGTTTTTCTAAATTAATTTTTAATTTAATATACGTGTTATAGGGCGGGCTGACCGTTCTCGGTCTAGGGCTAGCTAGTTTCACGCCCCCCCAGACACGGAGAGCATTGTGCGAGCGGAGGGCGAACAGCAAAAGAAAAATTAAAAGGTAAACAAACAAAAAAAACAAGACTTAAGAGTCGGCAATGCTCGGCTTAGAGATGTCCTGTAATTAAGCGCTTTCTTTTAAGGTAATTCCACTCCAAGAGTAAAAAAATCACGAAAACCGTTTATGGCAAGCTTTCTTTTTACTATCTGCTTGGCCTTAAGCTCATTTTCAAAAATCTTAATGTCAAAGATTTTGAGGATGACGTAAAAATTATTTCACATGCATTTAACACTTTTCGCAGAATCCAAGCATCTCTGTGGAAAATGCGAATCAAAGATTTTTTTAGTAAGAAAAGTCTTAAGTTTCGTTTGATTCGCTTCAAACTTATTATTGAAGTTCTACATAAGAACTTCATGAATACATATTTCAGCGGTTTTGCAAATTCCACCTAAAACTGTGGAATTTCGGCGGAAACTTTGCCATTGTGTTGTTCAAAGACCTTTGTAAAAAAGATGTGGATCAAAGGTTTAATGATTAAAAGTTTACGTCAAGATTCTCACCACAAGACTAGCTAATGTTGGCTCTTTTCACGCTCATACGCTCAGACTTATAGGGCATTATAGAGCTTTCTTTTCTACACATTTCCTGGCTACAAGTTGGAAAAAAAAGAACAAAAGAAATGTTAGCATTTAAATGCTTGCCTAAGTAAAGTTGACTTTGCCAGGCACTTGCTGTAAATAACGAAAACAAATAATAATTAAAACTATTTGATGAACATAATTAATAAAGTGAAACAAACTTTGTTTAAACTTCTTAAAACTTTTATTGCTTAACAAAGATATAATTGTTTGGTTACGTTTTAAAGCAAAAACTGAGATATGTTTGTGGAACGGGCTTACAAGCCTAGAACAAATCAATGCCTCTCTTTGCGATTCTCAACTGGGTTTTTCGAACGCCTGGGACCTGGTCGTTAATAAAAAGCTAATAAATGCCAAATAACTGAAATCCTTAAGATCCATGAGCATACAAATTTGAAAAGATATCCAATTACCCATTTGAACATCTAATAAACCTTATGACAATATTATAATACCCCAATTCGGGGCTACACTGGGCTCAAAAGTGGCCAGAACGAGCCCGCAAGTATATGAAGTACATAAATAGACGACGAAATAATATAGAAATGGGCGGTTGGAGCGAAGGGGCAGACAATTTCAGATGGTCAGCAGATTTCGCTGGTTTTCGTAGCCGAAAATAAAAGTAAAGCAGCAGCACAAAGCGAAACGGGCAGCAGGGATGTGGAGCGAATAGACGAGTGCCAGGACGTAGACCAGGACCAGGGCGAGGACGCGGACGGGCACGGGCACGAGGAATACGTTTTCCAAGATAAACGGAAACAAGCCAAGATGGAATTAATTTTCCGCTTTGAACAAACAAGCGGATGTAAATAAAAAGTACCAGCGAACGTCTTCTACGTCAAAGTCATTCGGCGTTCGGGCGGCGGGGATCCAATGGAGACGGCCAGCCGCAATGGCTTAGACTACCTCCCACTGACACATTCCCACTCCCCGCCCGGCTTCTGCCCCCCTCTGTTGTTTTTGTTCTTGTCGAGCTGTTTAGGCGAGGGCCCTGCGTCTGCCAAGTTTAGCCCAAGAACAGGCTGGCCCAAGTTATGGGCTGTTAATGACTGTACAAGAAGTTTAATTGTATGCCCAGCGTTAAGCGTTAAGTCGAGCAACGAGAACGATAGAGATATGTATAGAGAACGGAGTAGTAGCTGCCTCTGCTTGGGCGTGGGCAATTGTGGGCGCACACACGCCTATTGACAAATTGCAATTTAAATAGACAGCAATAAGTTAAACAGACGCACACGGGCACAAATGGAATTGGAGGGGAATACATGAGACGGACATAAAGCACGCAACATCTAATTAGTTTAGCAGCTCAGGCGGGGAGATGAAGGACCTGTGCTCATAGCGATGGTCGATAGTTTGACTATCGGTTAAGCAATGGTCTGAGAAATAGCGAAAGAGAGGAAGAGTGCGTGTTCTGGAATAAACAAAGAACCTTCGCATTTTATAGAGAGTAGAGTCAGAGTTTATCACATCTTATCGTTAAATAAAAGAAGAGATTGAGTTTCATATTCAAGGAAGTCGTCCTTTGTATTTATCCAAAATTTTACATCGAACAGTCAATTTTTCGAGACTTATCCATAAAAATAAAAGTATTTATTGTTTTCCTTGTGAAGGATTTTTTTAAGCATAAAGCTCTAGTCCATCGCCATTAAATAATTAATTTTTTGAATATTTGTTTAAGAAGTTCTAAGCCTTGCAAATATAGTTAATTTGTAAAATATATGTTTATAATTCCCAACAAAATTATTTAAATTCAATTATTTTTTTAATTATTTATAAGTTATCGTGAACCAGATTCTTCAAGCAGTTCCCGATGTTTACTTCTTTCATCCGATAGTTCTGCAGCCGCTTTCAGATATCGTGCCATCTGTAGCTGTTAAATACATAAGGACATTCTTTTTCTGGCTAACTTGCTTACATATATTATTTTATATTATATTATGCCATGCTCTAGCACAAAATAGTTGCCATCTCTCTGCGCTCTAATGTTGTTGTTTGTGTACCAAATATTGATGAAACATTTACGCACATACGCACACAATTAAACACGTTTACTCACGCAGCACACAAAGTGATGCTCACACAGATACACAAAAACACACACACACACACGCACAGACAGCATATATAAGTAGTAATTGATGGGTTTCCTTTTATAACAACATCAATCATACGCACTGTGTTGCCCAGCATTTTGTGCCCAGGTTAAATAATACATTTCTATGTATGTATGTACACAATTCTAGCATTTGGAATGTATTTATTTGGCAAAGCTACTTTGCACTATATCAAATACACATACATATATATATATATATACATATATATCAAAATGTACCTCTATATGTATTGTATGTGTTAAGCTACCAGCTAATCCAATCACGCCTTGACATTGCACTCGCCTACTGTTGTTGTTGTTGCTGCTGTGTGATTGTTGTGGTTGTTGCTGTCTCTGTGCTCAGACTCTGTCGCTTTATCCAGCACAAAATGTTTACCCAAATCATGCCACATACTCCCATATAGATAATGCGAAATCTAGGCGCTACAAACATAAAATTCAGAGCCTGTGCGGGCAACCAAAAGGCACACGATCGTATAAAAGTCGGCAGGAATTTTGCGCGCAGCTCCTCAAAAGTATCCTCAGAGCCCTCCATAAGAGCCATGCCTGCGTAGATTTACAAAGAAATTGTATATTTTTAGTTTTAACTAGTTTAGTCAAATATTAAAGTATAATCATTAAGATAATATAAAGATTTACTCTTGGTAAACTTAAGAACTTGAATATGTCTTATAAAAGGTTTTCAATGTTTTGCATACCTGTATAAAATAATGTCAAGCAATATGGTGTCAATATAAACTGATCCAGCAGCAATTTTTTTAAAATCGTTGTCTTCAATGTGCCAGGAAAAGTGCCATCCAGCCATTTGTACCTGTGATTGATGTAAGACAAGTCAATGAAGAGAAGGCAACGCATATTTGATGTTAAAAAGTGTGAAATGATGACAAAGCAGATATGATAACAAAATAAAGTATGCGTAGAGTGCTTGAGACTAGTGTAACTTTGGACTATATATACGTGAACAAACGGCTCTCAGTGTATCTTTGTATCTGTAGATGGTGTTTCGTGTGGCTTTTATCCGACACTTACATATCTGTGGCATAAGCGTGCACATATGCCTCAATCGACGGTGCGTAGCGTGCTTTGCTGGAGCTTTATGCACAAAAGCTTTGCGCTCTTGCCGGTGCTGCTTAAGAGAGTGAAGAAAGAGAGGGCTAAAGTGCTCTTAGATGGCATACACGTGCTGGGCAGCTTTTGCAAATAGTAAACAAATTGACAAAAAAAAAAAAAACGAAAGAAGCCACGAAATAAAAACATGCGACAATTTACAAACTAAGCAAAGATAAAGAGAGAGAGAGAGAGGGGGGTAATATGTATGTATGTATGTATTGTTGTTGTTGTTCAATTAAGGTGCTTGCTGCCCAGACACAACAAGCACATGTATACATTAGTATTGTGTGTGTGCGTGTGCGTATTCGTGTGCATGTGTTAGTGTGCATTACATGTGTTAAGTGTGGGACAGACGAACCAAGCGTAAAGTGATGGGGCATAGATGGCGGTGCCCATTATCGCATAGCGTCCTACAGTTGCATAATCGATATCCTCACGCTCCTCCGGCCGCTGCAAGACACATAAATCTAATTAGCCTCCCCCCCCGCGCACTTGGGCATATGTATATGTATGCAACTGCTACACTCACCGCCAGCCAGCGCTTGGAGACATATTGCTGTGTGAACTCCGCACCCACATAGAGGCTGCCATAGATGGCGCTGTTGGTCACAAAGGGATGGCGTCTGAATAGGCCGCGGGCGCCGGCAATGAGGCGTGACATTGTCTGGCAATGGAAACACCAGCGGGCCACAACAACAACACGCAGATTCCAAGTCTTATTTATATATATATTTAATTAACTGTTACAATTGCGCTTGCCCTTCCAGAGAGACAGCTGCCAGCGCCGTCAAAGCTTCACAGCAGAATGAAGCTCGTGCGGCTCAGCTGTTACAAAAGCTGCGACAGGCGAAAAGAGCGCAGCGACTGGCTTGGCTTATCAACACATATGCGAGAGAGAGAGAGAGAGAGAGAGAGAGAGAGAGAGAGGGCACTTTAGATATTCCATTTTCCGGTTATGTTTGATAAACTTTACAGATGCGCTGCAGCGATTTTTTGAGTGAGCGGAAAATTAAATGATTTACTTAGTTCAATAAAACATAATAAAAGCTAATATTTTAGCTCTTAGCTATTTATTTATGGCAAACATAAAAAGCCAAACACTTCCATTTACAGTGCACACCATATATTGTATTATCTGTGTGCTTTGTGTATAGATAAGATTTGTTTATTAAACTGCAATTTATCAATTAAGTGAATAAGTTTACACCTATAGCAACAAAAGCTCAAATGAAGCGTAACTTGTTTATTAAGATAAGCAGATAAAAGTCAAAGCGTAAATAAGCCTAAAGTATTGATCAAAAAATACTTGAAATATTTCAAATAAAATAATAAAACAATATTGATAATCGAAAACTCGAACTACATTAAAAACAACGCTCCTTTATATACCAACTATTCCCATTCCTATTCAACCAATATAATAAGTGGTCTATTTAACTATATTTTTCTCCGATCTGTAGCTCTACTTTTTACCTGTGCCCATTCCTTCAACCCATTCCTTCAACCTTTTTAGAAGTCCTCTTATATATGTGCATGTAATCCTTTATGCACCGAGTTGACGCAATCAGGGCCCAGCTCATTCCGTTTTCCATTCCAATCAAGGACACACTTTGAGCCACAAAAACTTTTAACCATAAAAATGCAATAAGTGTACTAACTGTGCAGACCCTTTGCTAACGGCAATTTACGCACGACTAACAAGCGCAGCGGAGAGACAAGTGCCCCCAAAACATGGAAAACTTTGATTGAGTGCCAAAGAAACTGCTGGGTGGAAGGTGTTAAGAACTGAAACCAATTTAAAAAGTTGGCCTAACCATATGGAGAGCGGCTTGCGAGGAATGCAAAAAGAAAAGAAGGAACAAAATCAAATAAGTTTCAAAAAAAGAATGCAAACTAAACACAAAGCAGTCGACGACGCAGTCAAAGCTAACAGCACACAACACAACAAACAAACAAGGCGAATTAAAAAACAACTTTGCACACACGACCACGAACACGACAGTTGAACACTTCACAGACCAAGGATGAACTTGGGCGCGTTGGCCAGAAGCCTGAGCAACAGTCTGAGAATTGCCGTCGGCTCCAAGAAGCAGCTGGAAACCACGCCAACGGCAAGCGAAAGCCCCACAAAGCCAGCTACGCTATCGACGCCGCCGAGCAGCAGCAACAGCGACTCCACGGAGCTGGACAATCTTAGTGGTCATCAGCTCACTGAGCCTGTGGTGCGGATCAATCCACGCCGTCTGCCGTATAAGCAAACGGTTCATCTGATTCTTGACAAGGTCAGTGAGCTGGAGCACACGCTCTACGAGGATCAGCAGCGGGAGTTCAAGTTGCGCATGGCCCTGGAGCATCAAACGGAGCGCATACACGAGCTCAACTTTTCGCTGGACACCGAAAAGCAACGCAATGAGCGACTGGTGCAGTTGCTGCGTGGCGTCGACAGCGACTCCTCCAGCGAGAGTGAGCCGGAATCTCAGCTATTGAACGGCATGCGGCTGCACACCAAAGACGAACTATATGGCTCGATTAGTCCAATGCTAATGCAACAGCGGTAAGTAGGATTAAAAAGCTTCTAAAATCTTTAAGTGCGATAGTATTCAGATTAAAGCTCGACTCTTTGAAGTGGACTAACCCTTTGATAGCGTACAAGCTTTAACTGCTTTCAACAGCTTTGAGTTGGTAAAAAATGCTGACCTTGGCCATATATATTAAAGCTTTCAAAAAAATTAAAGCGCGACTTAATGCTGAATTGGACCCTATAAACTAATCATTCAGTCTATTTTATCACTTTCAGTTACGACGAACTGCAAGCGTCGCATCGTCAAACCCATCGGCAGTTGGCCAAAAAGGATAAGGCCATAAAGCTGCTTCAGTGCGACTTGGAGGTGTTGCGTGGCAAATATGATTCCATTTGCAATGATTATCGCAGCGAGCACCGGCGCCTGGAAGCGCTGTGTACACGTTATATGCACATGCAGCAAAAGAAGAAGCAACAGATCTGCATCCTCAAGGAGACGCTGGGCTATGCCAGCGAGTGCATTCTGCACGCCCAGATGAGCATTGAGAGCTGCGATCACAGCTCCTCCGGCATCAGCGAGCAGCATTTAACCAAATTCAATCAAAATTTGGAGTTATTTATGCGCTCGCTGCGCAATTGTTGCTGTTTGCGCAAACTGCAGGAGCTGGAACGGCAGCAGGGCCTGCACGTTGAACAGGATGCGGAGTTGCCCAGCCCAGAGCTGAGCACCACAGCCTCGTCTGGGTTCAGTTCGATCGGTCCATCGCAAGTGGATGCACCAAAGCAGAAGCGGCGACATCGAAAACGTCAGAAGCATTGAAAATGGTTCCAAAAGGAGTTCAATTTATTCATTCATTTCATTTGCCCTTAACTGTTAGGTTATGTGCTTGCAAAGTTACATGTTTTATTTGAAATTTTTGGAAGAAGTATTAAAGCAAAAAAAAGGGTTAAGCATAGCAAGGAAAATAGCAAAAAATAGTTTGCGCACTAAATAAAAAAAAATGTAAACGTAATCAAACGTGTTGTTGCCTCCGATCTGGTCTGATCTGTTACTCGAAGCCAGTCCCCCTTCTATTGAATGTCAAGATTATATCGAATCACAATTGGCCTAAACTGAACAAATTTTATGAACAACACAGTGATCGTTGTTTAGTTTATCGTAATGGAGCAGTACTGAAAGAAAGGCAAATTTATTTTAATCTTAATAATCTGATATATCTTAAAACTAAGACAAGATGCCGCTATTCGATACGAAAACCCGAAAACGCACTCTTGTTCAACCGAAAAAAGTGCGAAAATCACGTAATTCGAATCGCGTTACTATCACTCAAGATAAAACTAAGGGAAACGAGATAGTTAGCGCAGATAAACTCAGTACGCCGACGAATCCATCTGGCAGTTTCGTTGAGTCCGATTCGGAATCAGAT
Source organism: Drosophila novamexicana (assembly GCF_003285875.2). Classification (NCBI taxonomy): domain Eukaryota; kingdom Metazoa; phylum Arthropoda; class Insecta; order Diptera; family Drosophilidae; genus Drosophila; species Drosophila novamexicana. The sequence continues at coordinate 73,549 of NW_020824766.1, forward strand.
GAGCCGCATCCGGAAGCATCGCCGGCCACAGATGTCACCATTTATAATGAGTACGACATGGGCCCCGCATTTGGCTGCAAATTTCCCTTACCGTTTATACGATTTATGGTCGAGCGTGTTTTGATGGAAAAGCTAAAAGGTGAGGATGCATATTCAAAGTGAGATCTGTTTGATTTAGTTGCTCTTTGTATGGACACAGGCAAGACATATGTAGCTGGGGATGCTGTGAAGTGGGTACGCGATGTAGCTGATACTATCAACTCGAAAATGAAGGGCTATTGCCTGCAACAGCGTTACAAGCATGTGATAAATGTTTCTATATATCAACAGAACGGTGCCGGATTCTTCCACGGCTTCCGTGCCGTTTGGGATACGCTCTCTGATGATTATTTGCGCAATACCTTTGATGCCGGAACCTTTGTATGCATTGTCGTTATTTTCGGCTGTTATACATATTAAATTAAAGAATTAAATCAGAAATGCACGCAAACACACCTGTTGCAATATTCAAATTTATTTGGTTGCGCGCGTAACCTAGCAGACCAGAACAGCTGTTCAGAGGCAATTAAATTAAACGATAGTATCGATATTACGATATGACCATACCAACTATCGATACTACCACATTACCATACCTAATGCTCTAAGTGCGCACATGTTTTGGTTTTTTTGTTAAGCAAAATATCAACTGGTCAAATTGTTTACAGTTTACCAGTTTACAAGATGAAGGTGAAAATGATAAGTCGCAACCCGGACAACTATGTCCGGGAAACCAAGCTGCAACAACACAAAGGTAAGACGCACAACAAACAAATTTATGTATGCTGTTGACAAGATGAAAGTGAAAATGACAACTTGGTTTGGAAAAACACACTAAGCCGCTCCCCAATTGCAGTTCCACGCAACTACGATCCGGCGCTGCATCCGCTGGAGGGTGCCAGGGAATATGTGCGCGCACTGAATGCCACCAAATTGGATCGCGTATTTGCCAAGCCTTTTGTGTGCAATTTGAGCGGTCACCGCGATGGCGTCGCCTGCTTTGGCAAACATCCCAAGCTGCTGTCAACATTGGCCACTGGCGCCTACGATGGCGAGGTTCGCATCTGGGATTTGGCCAACCGGACCAGCGTGCGTAGCTTTGTGGCACACGATGGCTTTGTACGTGGCATTGCATATGCGCGCAATGGGGAACGTTTGTTTACCGTGGGCGATGACAAAACGATTAAAGTGTGGAGCTCACAGGCGCCAGATGTGGGCCAGGAAGAGGAGCCGGTTAACACAATACTAAGTCGTCATATTTTGCATGGCATTTCGCACAATCGCAAGGACAACAGCTTTGCCACATGCGGCGAGGTGTGCGCCATTTGGGATGAGAAGCACAACGATCCCATCAAGACGCTCAAATGGGGCGTGGACACGCTGCACACCATCTCCTATAATCCTGTGGAAACAAATGTGCTCGCCTGCTGTGCCAGCGATCGCAGCATTATTTTGTACGATCAACGCGAGGCGCAGCCGCTGCGCAAAGTTGTCTTGACCATGAAAAGCAACAAACTGGCCTGGAATCCAATGGAGGCGTTCAACTTTACCGTCGCCAACGAGGATTGCAAGTAAGCAGAGATTCAGCAATAGCCAAAAATGGAATGCTAAACAATTACTCTTTCTAGTCTCTACACATTTGATACGCGCACGCTACGGACGCCGCTTAAGGTTCACTTTGACCATGTTTCCGCTGTGACGGACGTGGACTATGCGCCCACGGGCCAGGAGTTTGTCTCGGCCAGCTATGACAAGACTGTGCGCATCTATAATGCACATCAAAGCCACTCCCGTGATATTTATCACACCAAGCGAATGCAGCATGTGGTGTGCGTTGCCTGGTCACTGGACAATCGCTACATTTTCTCCGGCTCCGATGAAATGAATGTGCGCATGTGGAAGGCGAATGCCTCAGAGAAGCTTGGCATCGTACGTCCGCGCGAGCGTGCCAACTTCAACTATCAGGAGGCACTCAAGGAAAAATTTGCAGCCCATCCGCAAATCAAACGCATAGCGCGCCACCGACAGGTGCCGCGACATGTGCTCAATGCGCAGAGGAAGATGCGTATGGTCAAGGACAAGGAGCTGGTCAAGGAGGCCAATGTGCGCAAGCACTCCAAGAAGGGCAAGGTGCCATTTGTCAGCGAAAAGAAGAAGCATGTACTGCGAGAGGATGTTTAATAATTTTAGTTGGTCTAGTGTTAACAATATGCAAATACAATTCAAATTGCGAAATACGGCAAACGTGTTATCGATATGTGTTGCCAGCGATAACGATAACAGCATGACATACATTGAATCGAAATGTGCTGCCAGTGTGCGCTTATCTAGCCAATTTTCGTTTATAAAAGGTTGACAGCCCCGCATTGTGGAGCCAGTAGTCAGTTGTTACGGCAGCGGCAGTCCGTTTCGTTTGGTCGTTAGATTTTAGTTTCGTTTTCGTTATTTCGCATTTGTTTATATCAAAAACGTCGCGATTAAAAAGTTGCTCCCCCACCCCTTCAGCCGTTGAGTGCGCGTAGTAAAACAAGTTTACCGAGAACAACATAATAACACAGCTGCCACATACAAAATGGATGCACTGAGCGACTTATTGGCACCATACAGCGAGACCATAGGCAAAATAGCCGGCACAATAACTACCCTACAATTTCTGTCCGGTGTCGCTCTGCTAAATGATATACGCAAAAAGGGCAGCAGCGATGTTTACCCCGTTGGACCGTTTTTGGGCGGTATTGTGCTGTAAGTACAAATCTCATAAAAAAAACACACAAAATAGTGCCGCTTGACTGCACACACACACACCAAGACACACATAGCAATAGAAAAATAACAAATTGTGGCCGTGTGAAATTGATTAAATTTTTTGAATTGTCGCCATGACGCTGCCAAATGGCGGCAGGCTTGGAACCAAACAAAAAAAAAGGGGGGGTGGGGGTGTCAGTGGGTTAAGGGTTAGGGTAACGCTGTGTGTCTGCTGAGTTCAAGGCCAAATCAAAGTGTCTGCTGCCAGTTAAGTAGTTCGAGCAGTGTCAATGACAATTGACGGTTACATAAAGCAAATGAGAGCCCCAATTAAAGAAAATGTCAACACAATTTGGCAGTCTTCTGGCTGGCGGAGATGCCTTATCGCCCCCAGGCGACGGCCAGCACGTACATCTTATCTGCACATACATACTCGTTATATATTATCATTAACGCTTAATATGCGCCAGCCGACACTTGGGCTAGTCGCCCGAGTCTATAGCTTCCGAGCTTAGCTAATCTGTCAGCGGGACAAACCCATTTTTAGCCCAGCTAAGGCGTCGACCTTGCCCACGCCACGTGCTGATTTTCTTTAATGAAAATGCAAATGGAAATGAAAATGCAAATGAGGCCAAGTGCTCCAAGACACGCAAGAATCCGCGTCAGGCGCAACAGTTGCGTGTTTTCAAATTGTTCAGCTTGAGCCGGAGGTTGGAGGGTTGAGTGCTCCCCTCAGCTTATCGAAGATTTCTGTAACTGATTAGATCCTGGCATGCCATCCATTTCCCTTAATGGGAAATGGACAGAGAGGCTTCTCTCTTGAACATATGCAAGCATATAAATGAGTTGGAGCTGTTTTCCTGAAAAGGACATTCTTAGTGGAGCCAAAACTTGTCCATATCCCTGGTTCGTGAAAGGATATATAACTTGGCACTTGTATATTCCGCCGAACTGGACCTTTTGTCCTTTTTCTAAATCTAATAATTACTTAAAGTAGTTTCAAGGATTCAAGAATTGTGTACTTAAAATAGGAGGAACAAAAAACGATTGGGGAAGAATTCAAATTTCTGCAAAATATTTTGTGCTATCTAAGTTTTTTCATATATTCTAATCTAATATAAAATTATTATAAATTAGATATTCTATTTTTCTATTCCATTATAAATTTAATAAATTCTCTAAGAAAATTCAACAGAAATTGACGAAAATACAAATTTAATATCAGGCACACATTGCAAATCGTTTTTATAATTTCTAAACAATTCTATTCATTAGAAGTTTTCAGATGCGATATTTTGCAATACTTGAGTTTTATGTGAAATAAATATCAACATGGTAATTATGTTCCTGTTCCGCTCCGACGGACACGTATGCTCCAAAATCGTGAACGGGCTTACGCGCATTTTACCGATAAGCTAGGTAATTAGATAATGAATGGAAATATGTGTTATCAGTGAACCTCTCGAAATCGAAGATATTGTGAAATTCGAACAGATACTATTGAATACGTTTGATCAGTTGAAATATTGCATTTTTTATTTATAAATAATTGTTTGTATTTTCTTAAAATCCCACAGCACAGTTCTCAGCTTGAAGCTGGGCCAATTGATGGGCGACCAGCCAATGATAAATGTCAATATAATTGGATTTGCGATCAATACAGTTTTCATGGTCGGTTTCTATTATTATGCCTCCAGTGAGAACAAATCAAAGATCTGGATCAAAGTTGGCTACGTCTCCCTGTTCCTGATGGCCTGCATAGCCTATGCGAACTTTGAGGATCCCAAACAGATCGAGTTCCGGCTGGGCATGCTGATCACATCCATTCTCGTTTGGCTGGTTGGCTCCCCGCTGCTGAATCTACCCAATATTATTAAGAAGAAAAGCACTGAGGGCATGCCCTTTCCCATTATATTTGCCGGACAACTGGTTGCCACAGCCTGGACGCTGTACGCACTGTCCATACGCAATCACGTCATGGTGGTAGGTTTTAATAATATTTTATACATTTATATATAGAAAAGTTTTCTTATATGTAATATTCTCCATTTTAGTACCAGAATTTGTTCCTGTGGATTTTGGGCAGCATTCAGCTGGCGATGTTTGTTCTCTATCCCAGCACGCCCGCTAAGAAACCCAATGCCAAGTCCGCCAAGAAGGAAAAATAAACGACTACGTTCAAGTACCTGGAATATCTTCATGAAGCAAGATGAAAATTATCTTAAAAGAGAGGAAAACAAGAATAGTTTTGAAAGAAAGGGTAAAACTCTTTTTCATAGCGCCTTTTATATAGTTAGATAAAAACAAGTAACTAAAATCAAAATTGTAATTGAACTAAGGAATATTTTTTAGAGAAAACAAATCGCTTCTAGAACTATTTTTACTAAACAATTAATTGAGCATTATCAGGCTGGGTTCCATGGATTTAATAAACTAAGCTTCTACTTTACAGAATAACAACAAAACAATTTAAATACATTGCATTTGTATTATTTAAAATCTGATCACAAATGCCCATTCGAAAGTACTTTTAATAAACAGATTTTACATGTGTTTAAAATACCTAGGATTTTGTAAAGTATGCCTAAACTAATCTAATTGTTGTTATTTAATGAATAACATTTGTACAAAGCGTATCGAACTATTTGCAAATTTTGACAATAATTCAAATCTTCCAAATGCATATTTGTATATATATAGTTATATATGTAAAGCAATATATTAATTCAATAAAATTGTTACAAATCAGATATAATTATAAGCTGGCTGCCTTATTGCTCCAGCGGCACCGTGGAGTTGTAATGTGCGCCCAGTTGATAAATATGGCGATGGTAACAGATGACCAGAGGCGCACCGCCGAACTCCTCCTGGCCCAGCAGCGTGGCAGCGCCCTCCGCTTGGATAACCTCGATGGGCACACGTAGCAGCGAGGAGAGCGCCTTCAGCTCAATGTGCCCGCCCCAGGCGTGCGTCTTGGCTATGTCCCGGCAGTAGGCTTCGAATTGCTCGTCATTAAGCAGCTCGCCCGTGTCCGGATGTGTCATGTAGCAGATGAGATTTTCCTTATGCGCGCGCACATAGTTGCCTGTCTCGGTGCGCAGCTCCTGAACAGTGTGGCCGGGCAATGCGTGCAGTTGCAGCTGATGTCGCACCGCATTGTACAGACAGTCACCGTCCGAGGCGATCATGTGCAGCGCCAGCTGGCGACCGCTCAACTTGGCTATGATCTGTTGCAGCTCGATTTGCTTTGGCGACGGTTGGTTGGCCGCATTTTGCAGTTCTACGCGTATTTCCTGCTCGCGTTCACGTGCCTCCTTTTCCTTTTTGTTGCGACGCTTTTGGGCCTTGGACACACGCTGCTGCGCCGGCTGCACTGCATCGTCCTCGTTGTCGTTGTCGCTGTCCGCAGCTGGTGCTTTTTTGGCTGGTTGCTCGATGACGGCCGGTGCCTCGGTGGCGGCAACATCGAGTTCAGCCTTCTGGCGCTGTTCCAGTTCACCCTCTAGACGCGCCATCTCCTCAAGGAACTCCTTGCGTTTATTTTTGTTGTTCTTCGGCGCATTCTTCTTCATAGCCTGCAATTTGGCTTGCAGCTCCTTGCGCTCACGACGATGGCGGCCAGCCACATCCTCCAGTGTGGCCTCGCCCAGGCGCGTCTCTAGTTCGCTAACTGCTTCGACGCACGACATTTTTAAGTTTTTAATAAATTAATTGAAGTTTTGTTTGCCGGCGCTCAGCTGTAGTTGCCTATTAAATGATTGCGCACAAAGCTCAATGCTAACGCAAAAAAGCTTAACGCTAACGCAAAAGCCACAACGATAATAAAAATGTGTTACGTTACGTAATCGTTACAACGTATTGAGTGGCGCGACCACTCAAAAGGGAGTTAACAGAGCAAAGAAAATGAACCCCGTTTTTCTTTTTATGTTAATTACCAGACAACAGTTTAACATTGTTGAATACGCAAAATTTCAAAAACTTTTCAATTGCATTTATTTATGCAACCATTTGGTTGGTACAAATTATTTCAATATTAACAATTTTAGGTCACCTACTTGTATTTCGCGCCTTTTAACAAATATAAAAAAAAAATTGAGGAAATTTAAGCGCGAGCTAACACGTGCCGAGTCAATTTGCAACTGATGTGCGTTCTTATTAAAACTTACTAGGAAAATATTGTTTTCTAGCAACTAAAGTGTTATATATTTAAACTTTCTTTTATGGTATATCTAAAGAAACAAATTCTGCTCGGCAGGTGCCACGCGTGGGCTCAAATTAAAAGTTTAAAAGTCTCCTTAGAGCCTGTTTCTCTTTGGACATGCTAAGATAAAATAGTACAATTTTTGCTCTAGATTTAAAAATTAAAAACTGGCTAGTGCACAAACGAGACTATAAACATGTTTTGCTCTTATATATATATATATAAATGTATATATAGAACTTAAAGAATCAATCTTAGTTTAATATGAAAGAATCATACAATGACTTTTGTATCGAATTATTTACACGGCCAACTGGGAAGAGTTTTAAATTTATATTTATATACTAGAAAAGATAAAATGTGCCTACGCATGTCATTAGGATTTTTCCAAACGGCTAATCTAAAATTGCAAAATGATAACTTAACCGCTATATTTCTCTTTATATCTAATGTGAATTTGATTTCCAGTCGAAATTAGATGTAAAAATAGTAATAACGGAAGCACCGACTAATCAAATAACATAACCAGGGGCCAATCAGTCTATAGGCTTTTGGTAATGTTGTGGAACAAACGACGTCCCCACCAGGACTCCAAATCGAATGGCTTAAAATCGTTCAGTGCCGGACTCGGCGGCTCCACCCAAACGGCCGGCGCTGCCGATGCCGCTACGGGTGTATTGGCTATGATGCTGTCCACAGGACTGGGCGTAGCCAAGGTGCTGGCACTGTTATTGTTGGCATCGGCCTTACCGTCGGGCTTTGCAGTGCTGGAATCATAGGGATTTTGTGCGACCAAAATGTTCCATGCTGAAAGTGAAATGTATAAATAAATGAATATAGTTCTAGAACAACAAATTTGCTGCTTACAGTCATTTATGTAGCGTATTATCTCCTCATGCTGCGGCGTTATCACCTCATCCTCAATAAGTTTTGTGGGCGCAATGCGTTTCGAAGCGAAGCTCTGTTGAAATACCGGGCGCGGTATGCTAAGAAATTCAAATCAACGCATATTAACATAAGAATACAAAATGCACACATGCACACATGCAAACACAAGTGAGCACTTATGCAAACATATGTACGTCACGCACATGTGGACTACGAAAATAAATTTAGTAATGGAAAATCTTTAGCGGAGCACTTTTGTGACGTAACGGGCAGAAAATGGCAGAGACATAAGTCAATGCGCTGCTGCTGGTGCTGCTGGTGATAACCGACACTGACCCACGTGTTGTCTGTTCGATTGCTCTGGTTTCTCAATTAACATGTCTGTGTTATATAGAAAGGTCGACAACGTAGGCTTCTTTTTGTGATAAAATTAATGCTACGAGATAAGCCGCAGTGCAGCGCGTTCATCGTTTGCATAAGAGCCCCACGCACACTAATGCCGTTCGTTCACTTACTTCTTGTTCTTCTCGGGACTGTTCAGATCAAAGCTGCTGCTGATGCTCCCATGTTTCTTGCCGCTCTCCTTGATGCTCTCGAACTTTTCAAAGTTTTGCGGCAGACCTGTGGGTGTTTGTTTGTTTGTTATTGTTTGAATGTAAATTCGATTTACCGGCAAAAGTACAAAACACAAGAGAGCGAGAGAGTGCGAGCGCGAGCGCATAAGAGCGCCGTATGAGAGTTAAGCAGCGCTGCCTCTGTCGGCAGCAGCGGTGTGTTGTGACATAACAGCAACACTTTTTTGCAGGCGGTCGCCCTTCCCATAGGGTTTATTGTACTTTTTACACATTATATGTTTAAATGTATGTAAATACCAATTGCAACTTACCGCGTCGCGTTTTAGCAACAATTTTGCTGGGTCCCTTGTTTACTGTGTACATGTCAATTTTATGTAATTTTTAATGTTGTTCTTATGCTAGCAAACGATTTTCCTTTGATTTATATTTTTGGTTTGTTTTGTTTGCTTTGACGTAGAAATATTTGTTTTTTTTTTTTTTTTTAGAAAATCATATGATTTTATGAATATTATTTAAATCCAACTGTTGACAAGCTGTTCTCTTTGCTCTTGTTGTTTTTGTTGTTGCTTCTGCTGTTTCATTTCAATTTCATCTTCTAGTTCAAGCAATTACACAATATTCACAGTTAGCTTTGACTTTTATATCTTTCGATGTCTTTTACTGATGTTATTCGCTGTTACTGATTTACAATTGTCCAAATCAATTGCCTGAATTTATTGCCAATTATTATTGAATGCGGAAGGGTTAGCGACTGATTTGCCTGCCTCGCCGTACGCGTAACACATTTGTAACGTATCCCCCACACTGCAATAGCTTCACAGTGTGCTCGCTAGCCCACTCACACACATACACATGTGCACTTGAATTCTGAAAACATATGGTGGGGTTCCAGTGTGTACACGCCATATGCAGGATTTAAATTTTTACCTGCTCACTTTGAAACTCATTAAACAGAGATTACGCGTTTTTCATCGGAAAATCATAAATCTCTTACACCGTGTTTATTACTGTTACCTGTTCTCGCAGACAGCTGCATCGATAATTTTGTGGAAATTAGCACAACTTTATGACGGACTAATTAAATTTGCCCGGACATCTACTGTCCTATTAAAGTATAAAAGTCAGGAATAAGCTATTTGGGAAATTAGTTCCAAGCCAGCATCCGTCAGCATCGCTCAGATTTTCCGGCCAAAGATCAGCGTATCGAAGTCAAATATTGCACATTCAATCATGGCGAGCATTGAAACAAGTCAAGTTTTACAACGCCTAATCAGCCTCAAAATTGTTGAGACACCAAAGCAACCACAACGCGAAGCCGGAAAACGTGAATGCTACTCTGAGGATGTTAAGAAGTCGCATGTACCTGCTACACCCTGTTCTGGAGCTGTCACATTTTTAACGGAACTCAAAAAGCGACGAAAAATTAAACTAAATCGCGTCTACAATTATGAGACGGACAAACACTTTATTAAGGCACGCAAATCGCTTAATTTTTAACATAACTAATTGTTTTGATGTAATCAGTAGCAATAATCACCTTTGATTTTAAATCAAATATATTTTTCTGAATCAAATACACATAATAATAATCAAATACAAATAAAAATATTCATGCCTTATTTCTAAATTGTATTTTTCGCGCTTTATATTATGTGGTCAGATAAAATTGTTGTGGTCACACTGGTCCTGTTGCTGTTATTCACCACAGCCGAATGCCACAACCGCTGTAAAGGCTTTGCTCGATTATTTGCTCTGGCAGCAAAAAGGATTCGACAAAATACATCTCTTATTCCATCAGATACAATAATATGATATCAGAGTCTGAATATTTTTTTATCAAATCAAAATATTTAAATCAAACACGTAGTTCAGAATACAAAATATATTTACATTCAAATTTTATTTATAATTTAAACGGTGCGCCATTTTTCGATATGTGGATAGAAAGAATTGTTATGGTCACACTCAAGCTGATGCTGATTTCAGCCCTGATTACCTTAAAACATCTGTTCGGGCGTGCTAATTAAATCGGTAGCCGTGGGGACACTGCTATTGCAACTCAATTTGTATAGGTTCCCTTGAAATATAAGACAGCCAAAACTATGGAAGACGCTCCAGTGACCAATGAGCCAAACTCAATCGAATCGGTAAAGGAGACAGAGAAACCGCAGCAGCATCATACGCCCGAGTTTTTGCAGCGCAAAATATATTTCCTAAGTATGTGTTTTTTGCATTTGTCAGCAGCTCTTATTTATCAACTTGTTGTTTTCAGTGGATCAGCTTAAAGAAATGCACGCCGAGCTCCCAGAGTGAGTGTTAAGTTGAAATCAACTGGAAACTGTTAAATATGCCATTAAAATGTAGAACCTTGCAGACACGCATCTCCTATGATCTGCTAACGGAACTGGCGAATTGTGTATTAAACGAAAGCATCTTCGATATAGTCAAGGCGCTAATGGAACTGCAGCATGTTACAGAGAAGCATCTGATACAAATGCGGGCGCAAGTGGAAAATGAATATGAAATTGAGGTGGCCGATTGGCGTGGCAAGATCAAGGATCCGGAGGAGCTTCAGCATATACTGGGTCTTATGAATATCAAGCACACCAAGAAATTGCTGGAAACCGACAAGAAAATAATCGAAGTGCTGGATCAGAAGGCAAGCTTACACCGAAACCTTAAGCAAAACAAAACCAATTTCTTAAAATATGCATTTAGGTTTATGACCAACAATCGATGCTGCAAAAGGCCGGCGTACCTGGTTTTTATAATACACAGAATCCCAAGGAAATCAAAATACAAATGTTCCTGCTAGATTTCATCTTACGTCTGAGCCGACTTAAATACGAGCCGAGCAAGTAGCAAACAGCTTGAGCTCCATTAAACACAAGACTGCAGCCTATTCCATAAAATGGCATTGTTATTTATGGTAAAAATATGTACATATATATAAATGAAATTACTCGTAGTAAATTATTTGAAGGCACTGTAAAAGCTGTTATTGAAAGCTCAAATAAAGAGCGCACGCTTGGCTAGCTTGACAACATGCTTGAATGTTGCCGCAACACTTTTACTAGTTGCTCCCTCAATCTCTCTCTCTTTTTTACTCTCTCTCTCTCCCACTGGATGAACAGAATGTTATCAAAGTAGCCAATGCGCTTTGGCGGGCGGCTATAAAATGAGTGGAAACTTGCTTAAAGTCAACAGTTGCTCGCATTTCTTAAAGCAAAGCATTACAAAAATCAACGTAGAAACATGTCGTTGACTATCACCAAAGATGTTTCGACTGCTGAGCTCAAGGATTTGGTAAGCACTCAATTATTAAAGTGACATTAAGTGTGTGCAAACAATTCAAATTAATTTCAATTAAGTTGCCGAGTGCTTTGAACTTTTGCAAGGCCAGTACAGCAATTTTGAAGCTTCTATTGCCGCATTGTTTCGATTTTATGGTGCTCGTCTTTAAGCGACAGCTCACATTGCTGACAGAAATTTGCTTTGGCCAGCTTTAGTAGCCGACCAACTAGCAAAGCTTTAACAACTGCCAAAAATGTTTGCGCGTCTGTTTCGTAATTTTAGGGCAAGTACAATGTGATTAAATACTTAAATTCTTATTACTTGCTGCCTAAGCAAAATATTAAACTATTACACGTGTGCCATAAATCGTTTCGCGTAACTTTCGTTTTCTTTGCATTAACTATTTGCACACCAAATTGACCTTGACTGGGCTGAAGCGACGCGACGCGTTACGACGTCGCTGTCGACGTCACAGCACGGCAAACAGCTGCTCTCTTCTCTCAAACAGCTGAGCAGCGCTGAGAGTGGCGAATGAATGTCAAAGAGCAAGTCAAAATGCAAAGAGCGTGAGCACAGCTTTCAGTTGTCGGCGAAACGCAGTCGTTGCCAAAGAACTTTAAAAGGCGACGCGTTTTTTTTTTTTTTTCAAATATACTTTACACGTTTGTGCATGATGCGCTGTCTGCCAGGCTTTGGATACGGACTCACCTTTCTGTTTCTGGTGTGCTGGCTGCGTAGAGTGCATTCAACTTGTCGCCCTTAATTCATTTTTGTTGTTGTTTCTTTTCTTTCCTTTAAACAGAGCACCGTGCGCAACGAGCAAAAGGAGCTGAATCTTGCGCCAGTGCATCGCTTGAATGTCAGCTATGCGACGGCCACATTTGGCATGGGCTGCTTCTGGGGCGCCGAGTCGCTGTATGGCGCAACGCGGGGAGTCCTACGCACCACTGTGGGCTATGCCGGCGGCAGCTCCGAATTGCCAACGTACCGTAAAATGTAAGCATTGTGCAATGGGACATCAATTGGGCTAACAAAGACCATTTCTGCTCTCTACCCTTCTGCTTTGCCCCCTGCTAACGCTTATCGCCTAACTAACCGCTCAACTCTATGCAGGGGTGATCACACAGAGGTGCTGGAAATTGACTATGATCCCACGGTGATCAGCTTCAAGGAGCTGCTGGATCTGTTCTGGAACAATCACGAGTACGGCCTGACCAAGCCCATGAAGCGACAATATGCATCGCTGATACTCTACCATGACGATGAACAGAAACAGATTGCTGAGGCCTCCAAGCTGGAGGAGCAGGAGCGTCGTGTGCCCGAGGTGATTACCACGAACATTGCGCCCAAGGAGAACTTCTATGCGGCTGAGGAGTAAGTTCCCAGAATTGAATTAACCTAAGTCCAATACTAATCCTCCTCTGTGCCAACAGCTACCATCAGAAGTACAGACTGCAGGGTCACAAGGACCTGGCCGCATCTCTCAATCTCAACCAACAGCTGCTGCAGACCAGCTACGTGGCCACCAAACTGAACGGCTATCTCGCTGGCGTCGGCGGCATTGAACAGTTCAAATCGGAGGTGGAAACGCTCGGATTGACGCCCACTCAGCGCCAGTACTGCAATTACCACATTGAACAGAACGAGGGTCAGGGTCTCTACTGCTGACCCAGCTATATAGATGTTAAGCGTAAATCTTATACATAGGGGGGTACATACTACAAATAATTTTAAATCATGTCCTTGAATATCCTTTTCTGTTTTGTGTCTGACAAAATGTGTATTACTTAATCTTAGACGAATATTATGCTAATAATTAAAAATAAATGTATATTTTGTAAAATTATCTTTTAACTGCAGTCTATATATCTAAATATGATCTGATCCTTGCCCAAACTGAAGAAACAGCTGTAAATTCCAACAGAGGTATTCTCTTCAAGAATCTGGGTTTTTGTTGATATTGGCGAACAAACTGAAGTTCTCTGAGCTAATGCAGTGAAACCCTAAAGAAAACACAAATAAAGTTCGAAAACAAAGTTATATTTAAAAAGTCATACGGGATCCGGTTTAATTTAAAGCTTAACATGCAGCTCTTGCAAGTGCATTTATCAATTATATACATATTCAAATATATATGTATATAGCTATATATATAAGGACATGTGCAGAAGCATGTGTGCTTAACTGGAAGTTGAATGAATGCAATCTAATACACGTTCTGTTATCTTGAGCCTAGATCTAATCGTAAATGATTTGATGGAAAAACGCTTTTTCATGGATCTATATACTTATTAGACATTCCACTTACAAATGGGCTATTCATGGTCATAAATTTGAACCGAATGACTGGCAAATTGTGTTCAATTAAAAAAAAATATATCACAAGGAAATTAGATTAGATGACATGATTAGATGAAAGTTTAAGCCATGATATAAGACTTAGTCATGTTTGGGAATTTAGAGCCAAAAAACAGAATTTAAAACAAATATATATCAGAAAGAAAAGCCAAACCTTAAGAGGCAATTATATATATAGATGATAAGATTTGAGTAACTTACAGATTGAGTCAGTTTTGAAATTTTGAAAACATGTCCAGTTTATATGGAAACTATATCTATGGAGGTCATCTATACCTATATCACAAGACCTATAGCTGTATCAAAAGTTATAAAGGCCAAAGCTTAGACTAGTATATATGCTTCGATTAGATTTAGGTTTAAGCTATGATATAAACTTAATAATATACGTACTTAGTCATATTTGAGAAACTAAGCCCCCTAAAACATGTCTAGGTAATATCTATAGAGGTCAGCCATAACTGAAATCTAAAAAGTTCATCAAACATGAAACTACACACATATAATTTAACACACGCCGTCACTCGCAGCACACCCCCCCCCCCTGCCATTCCCCTTCGAGCCAACGTAAAGTGCTTATACATGTTTTTAGTTGGAGCGCTCTCACCAGAGGCCCCGGCTTTCCCTCCTCTCCGGCTCTCTCTGTATATGGTGCCGTCTGGTGCTCCAACCGGCCGCGTGTCTCATTGATGATAAAGTCGCAGCGAAACTTTGAAATGCTTTTTTGTTTACAACAAATGCACGATTTAAAATGTATTTCTTTAATTGATTTGCACCTCAAAATGGCCAGCGATTCGCTTGAAATTTGGCCAATCGTTAGCTCGAGATGGAAAGTATCTGATTTTTCAAGAATCAACAAAATCGGAGCTGGCATTTCCGAGCTATAGACTTTTGCGATTTGCGCCTCTTGCGGCAAAGCGATTCCCGTCAATTTTGGCAGTCTTATAGCCAATACTCCCGGGCAGCTTTCCGCCAAATTTCAGCCAAATCCCGCCAAGCGTTAGCCTCCAGCGATTTTTCCAAATTCCAGCGTTATAAGCTTCATCCGGTTTCCTCGCGCTCACGTTCTTGGCACTTCATCGAAACGCGGCACGAGATAAATGCTTTAGTGTGTAATAGTTGTTGTTGGCGGGAACTGCTCTGGGCGGGGTTGGGCGGTTCGGAGATTGGGGCATGGCAATGACTGGGGCAGACGGCCCTAGGGAATTGCATGACATTTTACAAGTCATGCCGCTTCAAAAAACGGGGTCAACGGGGTTTGGAATTGCGGCTGCAATCGAAATGATTTGCATAAAGTTCTATTAATTGCGTGACAAAAAAATATATATATACAAAATAGTACAAATTTTTATATAATATTCAAAACATAACGGAATCGGTTCATAAATCAATTGTGTTGATTAAATGAAACTTTTTAAAGACAGTTGTGAAAGTCATGCAGCTGATAAATATTAAGTATATACACCAAAAAAATACCTGATGCAGTGAACTAATCCAAGGATTGGCCAAAAATAAAGCCGCAAGATAATGTGCCTTTAGATAAGCCAACACTTCAAAGGCTTTTCTCATATTTGACTCTCTCACTCGCTAATCCTGTCATAAAATTATATACCTTACCTCAAATTTCGAAATTATCTTGAAGGTTAAGGAAAGACACTTGAAAAATGGCAATGCCAAAAGGCAATGCTTTTTTGCTAATAACTCTTATCAAAGCATATCAAGGTTAGATGAATTTACTGCTGATAATAGAAGAGAACAATGCCCTAAGCAATTGACGTGAGATCGTTCCACGTTTCAATTACTTTCAATTGAGCCAAATAACTGAATTATTAATATTATTATTCTTTCTATAAGTAGAAGAACTATAAACCAAACTTTCTTCAGTCGAGGCCTTCAGCTAAGACAATAACCTTAAGCTTGATATGTTATATGTTAAAATCACTTCAAACATATTTTGTAAATTGTATTGAATGATATAATACCAAGTACCCAATTTCTTGCAGTGTAAAGCATATATATTATATAACTTCATTCCATGGGAAAGCTTATGTCTAAATTTCTATGATCTTGTAGCAAGTATTCTCCGATTTCTCCCAGTGCAGAACATTCAAATTCAGCTCAACAAAAGTTCTCTAGCAAAAGCCGAAGCTTGACATGATATCTATATAAATATCACTTCAATATCACTTCAAACGTATTTTCCATATAGTCAACGTTTCTTAAGCTTTTGAATTTCTTCAGCAAAAGTCGCTTTGAAAGCTTCCCAGATGCTTGCCCGCTTTCTCTCAGTGCAAATCGACAACAGCAAAAGCTTCTCTCGCAGCTTTCAGTACTAATTGTTGTTTAAAAGGTTTTTGTATTAACTAATTAAATCACCATTGCATACTTAGAACAACTTATAAAAAACGACTTAAAAATAAAGCATAAGGCACGGAAGCACTGCATTCGATTGCAAAATCGATCGATCGTTATCGATCACAAGATCGATCAAATTCTCATTGTGAGGCGTCGCATCGGCTTCCTCTGCTCGACCTCGCAGCGCTGACGGCGCAGTCGCAGCAGCTCATCCGCCTGTCGCTCCTTGCGCAGCTCCTGACTTCTCGGGGATAAATCTGGCTTTGCTGCGGGCAACGGCAGGCGGCGGCAGATGACGAACTCTTCCTGCTCCTTGGCGAACAAGTTCTGCTTGCGTATGCGAACCAGACGTTTGGGCGTGGCTATCAATGGCTCCTCAAGCTCTACGGTGTCCACCTGCTCCTCTGCGCTTGCGTCCAGCAACAGCTCCTTGAACATATCGTCGATGGCTGTGTAATATAACGTGGCATTGGAGGCGGACATGGCTCAAAAGGACCTGACGCTACGCGGGCTAAAACTGAACTGTGATTGACGCGAGACGAGGCCACTTTCCACTTTTCAACCGGCCATTTTCAACCCTCGATTTTCTCGACTACCTGACCCGACCCGATCGCATCCAACAAAGGAATACGGGAAAAATGTTTATAACAGCTGCTAACAGATGAGGGTTCGCCAGCGGGAGGTCGATCTCTCGCTCTCTCTCTCTTTCTCTCTCTCTCTGTTGCTTGGCTCTCTCTTTTCATTCCCGGTAAAAATATACCAAAAAATTGTGATATTTCCTATGAATCATATAACGCCCATTGCGTTATCGGCCAAACCCAGAACCCAGCCAAAAACCCCTCTAAATGGGCCATACCAACTATTTGGGCACAATCGACCAGATAAGACAAAACCAATTATATGGGAATCCGGCTCAACGATACGCGATTAGATTATGGACACACAGCTCAAAATTTGTAGGGTGTAGTTATTTCGTTTTTTTTATTATTATTATTTTATTCGTTGACTATTATAACTTATATTATAAATTCTTTTGAGCGTCGCATTACTCTAGACCTCCTTGTTGAAGTAATCGCGTATACTTCTCTTGACAATTGGCAGCATTTTCTCCACCTGTTTCTGTGCATCGTTGTTGTTGTCCTTGTGGTAGTAGACGGTGAAGTAGACGATCAAACCGATAATTACCAAGAGAACTATGAAAGAGCATATAATGCTCATGACCATTTTGCAGGCGCATTGACAGCAACTAAAAATGAATTAAAGAGCGAGAAATTAATAATACGAACTAAATTTAGTGATTCAAGCTGGAATGATTGGCTTTGAGGTAGCTCAATTAATGATATACTCGAATAACTAGCTTTGTTTAATGATTAATCAAAGAGTTTTGTTTAGTTTAGCTAATAAATCAGTGTGCAAAATATTCATGGAAATTTACGCCGAACACAGTGCAAAACTCTCGAGGAAAAACTCAGGTGTGCCATAAATCAATTAGAACTGAAAATCCAATAAATAAAACAAGTGCATGTTTATAGCACGAATTAGCTGATAATAGCTCTATACGCTCTTTCCCAAACTATCTCGAAAAAAACCCCCATTTAGCATGCCTCCTTCAATAGACACATATATATATTCTTAAGATTTTCCACCTATATCATTCCGAGGCTGAGTCACGACGGGTTGTGGCACTTCAAGACTTACCAGCAAACCACTTTGCCCGGGCATTTTAGGCACTCCCAACAAGCGTTGCACATTTTAATTAGTGTTTCGTTCACGTATATGCCTCAATAAACAAAATATATATAGTATATAGCCTTTGCGGAATAATTTGTAAACGTTCCGTCTGTTCGCAAAACAAAATAACAACTGAAATAATCGTTGCTCACAAACCAAATTGTAGCATTCAGTTGTGAAAAGCTTTAATCATACCGTGGCGCGGTAAAAAAAAAAAAATAATAATAATAATAGTCTGATAACATGACATCGGTAATCAACGCTCCACCTGGGTGACAAAAAAAAAGCTTACTGACGAACCGATACACGGTTTTCCATAGGTTGACCGAACTCAATACAGCGTCATGTTCGTCATATTTAGTCGGGTTGCATTGTTTAGGACAGCATCAAATTCCAGGGACTTCTCCATTGTAGTAGCACCTGATTTCATGTACTCCGAAACGCCGAAGATGACCAAGCTGCCGGTTAGGCCGAAGGCAACCAGGATCCAAACGACGCGACTTACAGCCAGCACAAAAAGTAGCTCCACAAAACTGAAAATGAAAATATATATATAGATTTAGCTCGAACAAAATGATATATAAAACCTGGTGCTGTCCTACCCAAAAAACAAGTAGCCAATTCCTCGAATCGCCAGAAACGAAAATTCAAAGAGGCAACGGCGTAGGCACATTGCAGCCTTTTGGTAGTAAGTCCTTAGAAAACCACTTACAAAAATACTATTAATTTATGATCTACATAACTGAAATGAAAATCGGATTAATATAGCACAGATAGATTTGATAAAAGTTCACTTTTAAAAATATCGTGACAAATTGCTTTTGGCCATTTGAGATAATACTAACATAATAATACAATACATCTATATAAATATCATTTGGGGATTTACAAAAGTACAGGAAACTATTATCAACAATTGTGTAAATAAAGAACACATCTGGCTTAGTTTTTGGTAAAAGCTAAAGAAACAATTCAAATTATTGTAGATTAGATAATGGCACATGAATGGTGCGTTTAAATCAGGTATGGTAAGTCATAAAAATAATGATTAGGTCAAGAAATAGAAGAAAATGTTGGGGATGTCATTCCATTGATCGATCAGTTCCTCAAATTATGGTCTTGCAATAAACGCTATTAATAAAATAATACAAATATCATGAATTTGTTTTATAACATGAGTTAATAGCAATTTTGACAGAACTTATTTTATGCATTTAAGCGTTTTGTTCTTATCAGATAACATTAAATAAAGCTTACATGCACTATCAGTACGCATTATATATGTATATATGCATGCGTGTGTGTGTGCATGCATGCACGTGTGTGCATGTATG
This sequence comes from Drosophila novamexicana, assembly GCF_003285875.2. Taxonomy (NCBI): domain Eukaryota; kingdom Metazoa; phylum Arthropoda; class Insecta; order Diptera; family Drosophilidae; genus Drosophila; species Drosophila novamexicana. Next base: position 93,069 of record NW_020824766.1, read on the forward strand.
TATTTATGTATGTGTGCATGGTTTGCTCTATATTACAAAAATACATATGTGGATGAAAATATGTTTGTGCATATGTATGTATGTGCGTATATATGTGTGTATGTATGTCTGTATGTATGTCCGTATGTATATATGTACATATGTGTATATGTCTGTATGTATATGTATTCAATTATCCAAATGAAAATCAAGCTGCGCTGCAAATTTGAAAATGAACGTAATTTTAATGAAGCTCTCCTCCTCGATTCTCAAAAATTCAAGTAGGGCTTGAAGAATTTCTTGTCTGACCAGTCAGTGAAGTGTTACATACAAGTGTCGTGTTTATCTAATAAAGTTAATTGTGTGTGTGTGGACTCATGTGCGTATGTATGTATGTGCATGTGTATGTATGTATGTATGTATGTATATATGTATGTATGTACATATGTATGTATGTATGTGTGTTTATATGTAAGTATGTAACATACATACATACATACATTATTTGTATGTATGTTTGTATGTAAGTATGTATGTATGTTTGTATGTATGCATGTATGTATGTATGAATATATGTTTGCTTATGTATGTTTGCCCATATATGATATGTATGTATGTATGTATATTTACATATCTATATGCATACGTATGTACATGCGTATATCTATATTTACGTGTACCATACTTTCTGCTGCGCTGCAATTTACAATGCAATTCTCATGTGTTCAAAATTCACAGGTTTTTACTTAATTAATACCTCTGGTCTTGCTCTTACTCAAGTTTACTCTCGTCCCGTCTCTTGCTTTCTCTTTCTCTCTCTCTCTCTCTCTCTCTCTCTCTTGCTTTAACTCTAATCCGCTCCCTACTTTTTGTGTTCGTTTTTTAAGTGTATGTATATATATAAAACTGTCTTCATCCTTTTAATATGGTTATAGAATAATAATAATATTTATATTATATTATAAGACTATCTGTTAAGGCAGTTCCCGTGCACGGGCTATCTATGATATTTGTCAATAATGATAACAACCATTTATGTGAGTCATTGCACAACAAAAAAGTTCACGTATCCGTAAATACGTTAACAGCAATATTGTTTAACAATATTTGAGGCATCGATGATTTAATACCCTAAAGATACAATCGTGCTACCTTTATAAAATATAAAAGTTATAAAAGAAATTGATCCAGCTTTATAAATCCGCTAAGTTATTGACTTTAAAGTTTCATCAAGTTTCTTATGGCGATATAGTTGTTTTATCTTGAGCAATGACACTTTTATAAAGTCTGTAACGAAAATAAGTATTTATAATAGATTCCCAATGCATGAGTACTAACCATAAGTCTCATACCTTACGGAATATATCAGCTGAGACGGATATATTCCTATTACATATTACATATTTCGTCAAAGAACGAAACTTCTTTTTTTTGGGCACTTGTTGAATGCAGGTTGCCGGTTTATTTAATTTGTCGGCTGACACACGATATCCCAAATGCTGAGATAGACACATTTGACGAATGTGTTTAACTGCCTTGACTTGGCCAATTTCCATTTACAACGTAAGCAGTTGTTGTTTTGGGGGCCGCCTTAGCTGAGTTCCAGTTGCAGTCCGCTCGCTTAACGATGGACACACAAACGCGGCTCCGTGTCTACGCTGTGCTCTTAATCTCTCTCCTTGAAACGGGACCCTGTGCAGGCTGGTCGCTGTCTCAGGCGGGTCTCAACAACTCCAGTTACAACGTGCGTCACTTGTCCACACACTTTTCGCGGGTGTTTCTCAGCATAAGCGTGGAGCATAATGACTTTCCCACACTGATTGAAGCACAGTGGCCCGTTTCCTATTTGCCCATGCGCACGATCATCTTTCCCAACAGCGAAGTCCATGCAAATAGAGCCGAGCTCAAGATGGACTGCACGCGTCTGCAGCAGGCACATTGGTCACAAGTGGATAGCCTGAGCCGTCTGTGGGTCATGGATGTGGGCTGGCCAGACAATGAGTGTGCGCCCAAGCTGCTGGTCTTTGATTTGATACGGAACAATGCTGAGCTGCTGCGCATCGACTGTGGTCAGCACATTGACGCCAATGCCACGCAGAGCCTGGTGGTACATCTGGGCCCCAAGCCAAGTAGCTGCGAGCTGGAGCGCCACATTTTCTTTATATTGGATGGCCAGCCGCATATCTTGGCATATGATATACTAGAACAAACCTGGCATCGTCGTGAGCTAAAAAGCAAAAAATATGAAAGCATGAGTCAGGCGTTTGCCATCAAGCCAATTGACTTTACATTTGGCGTGCAGGGCGAACTGATTGTCTCGGATCAAGATGGTGCACTTTACAGTTCCATTAAGAGGCTGCAATTAATGGGCTCCACACAAGCCTCCCTCTCGTCCTCCTCCTCATCATCGTCAGATACGCTGCACATACAGCTCACACGACTGGGCAGTTTGTTGGGCCCCAGTCGCAGCATGATAATGGATTACTTCGGAGCGCTGTTCTATGTGATGCCCAAATTTGGCGCAGTTGTGCGTTGCGCGCAGCTGGCAAATTTAACCGCCGAGGGTAATGAGATTATTTATTTAACTTCTAAGAATATACAGCAAATATTCTTCGGAGTAGAGGGCGCCGTTTGGGTGCTCAGCGATCGTGTGCTTAAACCGCAAGACATTTGCTATCCGGGCCTATGAAATCAAAATGTGCAGAAAACAAGATGGAACCAAAACTAACGGCACTTGCTCAGCTGTTTAGTGTGGGTGAACGTGGAAATTATCGATTAGTGGCGCGCCAAACAATAAACATCGATAAGAGAAAAACTATTAAACAATGCGATTCGATTTATTTGTGTCGGCATATTGTGTATTTAATTTCGTTTTGGTTTATCGTTTGCCCTCGGGTAACATAATTCCATTATAATATTGCGGCATATTGATAGCTATTAAAATTTAATTGGTAACAGTTTGTTTATTAAGATATCCCATTAATGCCTGCAGACGCTTCTTAATGTTCTTCTGATCGTCCAGAGTGCAGCCAAGCAAGGCACTTTCGAATTTCTTATCGATCGGACCCACATCCGCTTCGTGCAGTGTGCCCATGCGACCATTGGGATCTATGGTGCTGGTGCAGCAGGCATTTAAATATAGCTGACAACGCTGACGTCCAATGACAGGATCACCCATTTTGATCATTGTATCGATTAAGGCATTAATCTGGCTGAGCGAATCCTCCTGGGAAGCGTCCCTAACGGTACGCACATTCAGCTCAACCGTGGCAAGGCGCGAACTAACGCGTTGTATGTACAACATGATCTCCTCGCGCTCCCCTGTGTATTTAAAAGATTATCTAGTTTAGTTTTTCAGTTTTACATTGAACTCAAAATCTGTTTACCCTCACTCATGTTTTGCAGCAATTCGTTGCTCTTGATGAGATCCATGGACATTAAGAGGTAGTCTTTCTTTTCCTGTAAATTCAAGGAATCCTTGCGGAACTTCTCCACGCGCGCATCCAGCTGATCGAGTATTGTAACAAATCTGTAAACGGACATAACATTAGTTTATGTTTATTAAGCATTAGTAATAGTTGTGGTTTTACCGCTCGTTCGCATTGAAAGGTCTACCCAATGTTGGTTATTTTATGTTGTTGTTGTTGATGATGATATGAAAAGACACAAGCAAAGTTGTTGTTAAACGTTGTTAGGCTGTAGAAACTTAATAAGAATACAGAGGCACTCACACAACGTTTATTATTATTACTTTTTTGGACATTGTGTGGGCGACACTCAAAACACTTTTGGGCTACCACCATACTTTTGTAATATTATAATTATTAGACACTACCAAATCGAGTTGTATGTGAAAAAAAAAATATATATATATGATATTCTACATAAGCTGATGAAACATAAGGTAGCAGCGTGAAAAAAAATACGACAAAAGGCCACAAATAATAAATAATTTTAAATTTAAATTTTTGTTTCGAGAGATGTTTGTTTTTGTTGTGGTGTTGACTAGTAGTAGGTTTTTTTTTTTTTGTATGTAGTTTGGAATAACAACCTGTCCAGCGCTCTACTGTCGTCGACAAGTCCATAAGAGGTGTTGCCGGAGCCAAGGGAACCGCCTGATGACGATGCTGCATCCGCATGCAGGCCTTGCAAATAATCAAAATTCATTGATGATTCCGAATGATAAACGTGTGATGTGTTGTGGTTATGCTGATTATCGTCGTCGTTGTGCTCCTGCATGCCAAGCGCAATTGGAGCATCAATATCCATATCCTGCGGCTGATCCAGGGTGCCAATCAAATCTGTTGCAGCCGTCCGGCCTCGGTGCCAGATCGAACTTAAGACCAACGATAAGCTGTTAGATGCCTCTCGCTCACGCGCACGCTCTCTCTCTCTCTCTCTCACTCTCACCCTCTCTCTTTCTCTTTTTGACTTTTGTTACAGTTTCAAAGCTCGCGCCTTTTCAGCAAACTTGATCGGCCTTTTGGGCTGTTATGGAATGTGTTAAGCTTTTTGTGTGGGCTTGTTTTTTGTTTTATTTGGCTGATGCTTATACTGTTTATATATGATAGCTACACACATACACACTCACCGGCTGCAAGAAGAGAGCAAAAAGAACTTTTATTTAGTTATTAATTACCTATCGATTTGCGAGTTGCTAAAATATGCGCCAGTCCATTCGGCTGGATGGGCATAATTTTCATCATCATTGTATTCGTCTTCGTCGCTGTCGTAATTGGAACTGGGCTGAGGAGACAGTTGCTCATCGCAGCGGCGACGTTTACGAAAAATGCCAAGCAAATTCTCAAACATATTTTTCTTACGTACACACACAAGTAAACAACAAAATTGACACTTATTTTATATGCTGCTGGCGCAATGAATTGTTCAAGACGTCTATAGAACTTTCCAGTAATATCGAGGCTGCTCTGAAATGTTGTATATCGTTGAAGTATAATGGCAACATACATTTACCTGCAGGTGTTAACTGTTACCAGGTAAACTAGTCAATTTTATTATTGATTCGGATTCGTAGCGATTTTTCAATTACAAAAAATAACTCCTTTCCTTTTTGTTTACTTTGTTGCTTGTCGTAAAACTTGTATGCTGAGTTTTAGTAAGGACATAGTTAAGCTATATTCTTGGGTTTTATTATTTAATTCATCTTATTTAGCAGCGCTGCACAATTTATCAGTTTAATTATAAAAAAAATCGTGTAAACAGTGGCCAGGCCAGCAACAGTGTGACCGCCGCATAGAAAATTTTGGTGTAATATGGCATGACATCACGACAAATATTAATCGGCTCGAATAGGCGGATACTTAGTATCGATTAATTGCTACCGATACGGTCACTCTTTTGTGTGTTTTTTTTGTGGAACTGTCGATATCGATTATCTTATTACTAGTGGCGCGGAAAATTCAAATCCCTCACACACAGCGCCGTGCGTGACCATTGGCAGGTTTTGGTGATCACATCGAAAAAGTAGTAAAACGGGCACTGCTGCAAGGTTGCATGACCTTTAACACAATAAATGAAGAATTCGCAGCGCTGCATATGCGGATACAGATGCTGCCCATAGGCCGGGCAATGCAACAGCTCGCTGGCAATATCACTAGGCGGCTGCACAGGCACTATATTCTCCTCCAGCGTACACTTGGCGCGCTCCGGCAAGTCACATTTGGCCGTCACTGCATTCCAGTGCAGCTCCACACTGCACTCTTGCAGTATAGCCTGTCCATAATAGCAAATGTAATAACTATTGCAACTGCTTGAGCTGCCAATATACACAATCCGATCAGTGCCCGCCTGTGGCGTTAACGTCGCACAATAAGTAGCCGCATCCGTGACCATGTTGTTCAGCTCGTTTTGGTCGGTGTCAGGTGCATTGCTGATCTCGCTGCTGGTGTTATTCTTGCATGTAACATTGTCAGCCGTATCACAAATTTTGTTCACCTTATTGTAATACATATTGGACGGGCAAGAGGCAAGCACAGCATCGCCGTTGTCCTGGCACAAATAGAACATGCGACAGTCGTCGGGATGCTCCACAAAGCTGCCACTCGCATGATTCAAGCACATGCTCACAGCACTCTGTCGTATGGTCACCGAATTGGTGGGTTTCCGTATGCTCCACTGCATTCGAGACGTTGACAAGGTGGAGCACAGCAGCAGCAGGCAGATGTCTAAAATAGAAATATGGTTAAAAGAAGGCATTGGGCCGAAAGAAAGAGCAGGATCTACCAAAAAGTTTCCAGTTGTAGTCCATTTGAATGTGTGTCAAGCTTCAGTAGAGCACAATTTTATTCTAATTTCGTAATGCGCCAAGAACTTGGCATATATGCGACAGCATAGCATCAATATCAGAAAATTAACATTTTTCAATTGCGTGTCAACGTTTCGATAAGGCCTTCAACCAAAACAATTTCTGCACTACTTTTTTTTTGCCATCCAATCGATCGACACATATTGATTCCAAAATTACCAACAATATCTCAGCCAGAGGCATGAAAAGAAGCGCATTCTGCTACGTTCATAATTTTACAATTTCGATCCCACAGAGAACCAACAGACTTCAACGCGAGATTAGCTGCCATAGATTGTGGCAGCGACATTAAAAGCCCAATTAATTATGTTATGTTGTGTGTGCGATGATAGCAAGAAGTACAAGCAGATATTTGTCCTTGGCTCGATAGCTGCCCTATCGGTCAATGGGGCTTCATCTTTAGTGATAGCTGGCCCATTTCTAATATCTGAATTTCCTACAAAATATTTCATTGTGCAATGATTCAACAATTGGCTCTGATAAAATTGTGACGAGGCCTTGAAAACAAGCCATGATTACCTGTGCTCCCCGTGAGATTGCGAAATAGCAAAAGTGATTTTCCAGAAGCTATCCGTAGAGCTATATTTACGGGCATGACGCATAAGTTTGTCAAGGTATTTATTTGGGGCGATCTTTTGGCAAATGGAAAACCCTTTCCAAGCCGAGTTACAAAATGGTTTGTATAAATACACAAGTCAATAACTAGATATATATCGTTATAGGGATCCCTCCTTTTTAGGCCTTGGCATCCAGTCAGTCATTTAGAGAGGACGCTGGTTCAAATCCTACACCAGGTAGTACACTCTTCTAGAGATTGCGATTTTTATAATTTAAGCTTCGCTTTAAATGAAGTACACAAAAACTTAATCATTTATTTTTCTCAGATTAGTTTAGAGAAGGTTTATGAGGTTCCTTTAAAGTCATGTTTTATTAAAAGTAAATTTGATTTCGCATAAATAGAATTTATTAAAAGAGTCGTGTTCTGCCGTAGCACCTGGCATGCGCGATCGCCACGCAGGAACGCTTCTCGTAGTCCCAGCCGTAGAAGAAGGGGCACTGCTGGAGCATCAGGTAACCATTGCGGCAAAAGTAGAAGTAGTTGCAGTTATCGGGATGCGGATAGATATCCACGGTATGCGACTTGCATTGTTCCCGCACGCTTATAGTTGATCGCTGCAAGGGAAATATGGATATATTATTAGATAGAATATTTTAATCTAGATATATATTTGTATCTCGTGTGTCACCCACCAAACAGTTGACTATTTCGGCCTTATCGCATTTGCCGGTCTTGACATTGAAGTGCAGCATGGCGGCACAGGTCATGGCCAGCGGCTTGCCGTGATAGCATATGAAGTACTCCGTGCAGGACTTGTCGTGGCCCATCAGCACAATCTGATTGTAATTATCCGTGGCTGGACAAGCGCTGGCCACCAGGGTGACCACCTTATTCTCCCCAAGGCTGACAGGCGTTGTCTGAAGCACCGCGCTGGCCGTGGACGTGGCCGGGCTGGAGGCTGACGCAGCAGTCACGACATCAGTCACAGTGACTGCTGGCAATTCGGTGACTGTGATCGAGCCGGCACCCTCCACCGTTTGCAGCGGCAGGCCGGTGCGACAGTCCACGTCCTGCATGGGCTCACACATGCCCAGCTGGGCATTGAAGTAGTCATTCTCCTCGGGACACTCGCCCTCGAAGGAGTCCTCGCCGCTGCAGAACACGAAATGTGTGCAACTCTTATTGGACTCCACAAAATTGTTATTATTCTCCGCGTTGCACTGCTCGAAGATGTCGCTGGCCGCCAAATGGCAGCTGGCGACCAAAAGCAGCAGCAATAAGTTTTTGCTTAGATGATGCATGGCCTCCGCTTCGAGACGTTGTCGATGGGCGACTAAAGAGCCGAGTTGGGTTACGGAAACATTTTTAATGAGCTGCCTCTTATCAGGCCTTTTAATTTACGCTGCGAACATGTCATGCAAAACTCCTGCTGATTGTGTTGACTTTATTATTGCCACCCCTGTTAGGCTAGAGCTATGAGGGGCTTACAATTGATAAGGGTTTGAGCCAGTGCATTGGCTCAGCGCTACATCGAAATGGAAATGCTGCGGGCACTGCTGCAGCAGCAGATACCCGGCGATGCACTGATAATAATAGTTATTGTTCGCCGGATAAGGATAGACGCCGTTCTGACCGCTTCTTCGGCAGATCACTTGAAGGCTGCTCGTCGTGGTGGTCGTCGTGGTGGGTATCGAGGTGGTGCTCCTGGTGGTGCTGGGGTTTGAGTTTTTACTGCTGCTGCTGCTGCTGCTGCTGCTGCTGGTTGCTCTGGAAGTCTCAGTGCTGCTTGCGGCTGGCTGCTCCGTTGCCAGCTCCGTGCTCTCCGGCGATGTGGTTGTCTCCGTGTCATTTGAGCCGTAGCAGCTGACCGGCTCGTTGCAGTCGCCGTTGCAGTAGTAGGAATCATCGCCATTGCAGTAGACATATTCGCTGCAGTCGGGATTCGGATTGGGCACGCGGCTAATGATGACGCCCTCGCACTCCTGCAGAAAGGCCGCCCGCACCGCCCGGGAGCCCAGCAAGGCCAGCAGGCAGCCAAAGACAATTGTTAGAAGTTTCAACATAAATAGGTTGACATCAATACTGTTGAGATCCGCAGCCGGAGTCGGCTGCTTTATAGGCGTTTAGAGGCGCACGCAGTTCGCAGTTCGATAAGGCGATTAGTTCATATTTATTAATTGTGTTAATTGCACAGCACAAAAAAAGCAAAGACAACGAAAAGCTTAATTGGTAAATGTTCGCCTCAGCTCACGGCTGCCGGCACGCGGCCACATCTTGGATGCGTCCGCTGCACTTGCCAGCCAGTTCATTGTAGGCGTAGCCGATGGGGCACTGCTCCACAATCAGAAAACCATCCACGCAATAGTAGTAATAGTTGCAGTTGCCGGGATACATGTACTTCTTGGTTACGCCGCGCCGGCACAGCGCACGCACGTCCAGCGTAGCCGGCGTGGACACAGTGGAGTCGGTGGAGCTGTCGCTGCTGGTCGTTGGGGCGGGCTCCTCGTCGGCGGGCAGCGGCAGCAGCGTGGTGCTGCCGTTCGTGGCCGGCGGGCAGGTGTATTCCAGGTCGCAGAGCACGGTCGAATCGCAGAACTGCGAGTTATCGCCATCGCAGTAAATTAGGCTGTGGCTGCAATTGGATCGCGTGTTGTTAATGAATGAATTGGCAGCCACGGAATCGCATTCCGGAAACTCGGCTGCGTCGACGCTGATCATGACGACGGCGGCCACGACCACGACGACGGCGACGATGACGGGCCGGATGTCAATGCGTACGGATTGTCTCATTGTGTGCGGCTGCTTGGAGTTGTGCTTAGGCTTTTTATATTTTCCCACAAGAGTTTGTCTTCTAAATAGTTGCATTTAATTAAACGACTCGTGTTTAGCTAGACTTATCAGAGAGTAGGGCGCTTATCAATTAAAGGTATACAATATTATGTCTCTTTTTGTTTTGTTTTTTTCTTTCAGATAGAGCTGTGCTGGGTAAACCCGTTACAGGGCGTTTCGGGCTACGCACGTCTGGAGCTGCCGTAGCATTTGGCCACATTCAGCTGCACGCAGCTGCGTCTCTCGATGTCCCAGCCGTAGTAGAAGGGGCACTGCTGCAGCGTGAGGAAGCCCTTGATGCAGTAGTAGAAATAGCTGCACTTGTCCGGATGCGGAAAGAAGTCGGTCATGTGCGGCAAACATTTGTGCGCCGCCGGCTCATCCAGCTGCAAGGGCAAAATAATAATAATTAACACATGAAAGGAGCTGCGTTTCACGGCTTAAACCTACCGCGCAGTGCACATTCTCCGGGTAATCGCACTGTCCGGTGGTTGGATTGAAGTGCAGCTGATTGGTGCACTGCATCTGCATGGCATGGCCGTGATAGCACAGATAGTAGTCCGTGCATGATTCATTGTTGGCCATAAATATAACCTGGCTGGGATCATCGCTCTGCGGGCAGCTGGGCTTAACGATGGGCGCCACATTTACCACATCCACCTGGGCGGGCGTGTCCATGGTTGGCGGCGTCGGTTCCGGCTCTTGTGTGGGCTGCACAGCCGGCTCCTCTGGCTCCTCCTCCACTGGCGGCTCTTCGACCTCGTCCAGAAAGCAGCTCACATTGGCCGCATCGTCGCACGTGCCCGATTCGGGATCAAAGTATTGCCCGTCATCGCATTGACCCAGTATGGAGTCGTCGCCATCGCAGTAGACATACGCCTGGCAGCTCTCGTAGCTGGAGACGAAGCTTTCGGCATCTGCATCCGAGCACTCCTCGAATATGTCCGCTTTAATATGCGGCCAGAATATGAAGACTAGCGCAAAAAGAAGCGACGATTTGGACATTTTGTTAACTTCAACTTGGTTTCTTAACTGAGCTCTCACGGCGACAGTTCCTTTGAATTTATGGGCTTGATTTTTACCGATAGAACTTCCGAACAGAAAATCTGATAAGAACATGCATTTCTTTTTAGTCTAATTGAATACTGTTTATCAGCATGGCCTCAAAATTTCATATACTTTGCTAACACAATGTTCTCGCCCGCGTGAATCACAGCATGCGTAAATTCCAACCAACATATATCACATATATCACATATATCACATATAGCACATTATGTCATCGATTGTCATTACAACAGCGGGGCAATGGACCACTCGAAACACTCTCCGTGTTTACATAAGCTCGGGCTATGATTTTTGTTTTTCTTTAATTTTAATTAATATTCAATATATGCTCACCAAGTGCTTTTTTTCTGCGTCTTTCTGCCCAAAGCCAAAGCCAAAAGCGTGAAAAGGCAGGCGGCGGCAGCTGAAGAAATCATTGACCTCAACAGCACCGCATTTTGGCCGTATTTTGCTTATAGAGCCCGAAGACCGCTAAAAACGTGCCCCAACTCATATATATATATATTGTATACCTATTTCGCTACAGGTGCGCGTCGGCTATTACGTTTCTCTGATGCAGCTTGTAACCAAGTCCAGCAAAGGGGTCAAGCCTCGCCTTAAGCTTCACTTCGTAAACCTCGTCTCGCCCAATTGTTTAGCCAGACTTTCCACATTTTCTGCCATTTTACAAGACATGGATTCAAGTCCTTAAATAAAGTTTATATATAAATTAAATATTAAATAAATAAATAAATATTTTTAATATTGCTCCGGGAATATTTCTATTGTTGCAATTCATAAATGGTCAAAATCGATTTATTTATAATTAAATGAATTAATCATTTTTATGTTTATTTCATAAAATTTGTTCATTTTTCACACTGAAAATATCGCAAGCACAGTGTTAAAAGCTCAAATGTTGTGCAATCATATTTTCAAAGATTAAAACAAATGTCTTCTTTTAAACAAAATCATTTCTCATACAAATATCAAAATGTTTCGAATGTGAACTGTTTTGCAGCCCTGGTCTTTCGTACTTATTTTATACTCTTGTGAGAACTTCAATATTTTGAACGTAGTCTTCTTCTTTCAAATATGTCCTTTAATTGACTTGGGGTTCTTTTATGGTTAAAGAAAAAAACAACAGGAACTCGGGGTTCACATCATTTTAGTTCAAAAACAGCTAGGAGCCCTGGTTCTTAGTACTTTAGAGAAGTTCAATATTTCACATATCCTTTTTTAAATGAGAAAAGCAACTAGAACTCGGGATTCAAATCATTTCGGTTCAAAAAAGGCTGCAGCCCTGTTTTTTTTTTGGGAATTATATTGCCCTCTACTTGAGAGGTCCTGCTCCAAGTTTTAGGTTCAGCTTCAATGGATTAATCTGTTTTAAGCCAAGGTTCATGGTAAATGGAACTGGAATTCGGACTTCAAAGAATGTTGACTTTCAGCCCTGGTTTTTTCTGGAACTTGGATTGCCCTCTGAGAGAAGTTTAATATATTCCATATATATAATCTATTAATATTAAAATAGTTCAGCTTAAATTGTCTAATCTGTTTCAAACCAAGGTCCATGGAACTGTAATTCGGGCTTTAAAGAATGTCGACTTGCAGCCCTGGTTTTTTGGCACTTGGATTGCCTTCTACTGAGTTAGGCGCGTTTCCAGCTCGTGAAGAGTCGAGAGAACCCTCCATAGTGCCCGCTGTTTGTTGTGATATAAATCACACAATTATGTGAGTTGAGTTTTTGCAACATCATGGGACCCGGGACCCGTGGCAGGCGACGTTGGAGTGGATGGCATATCATCTATTTCTATTTTCTAAATATGCACACAAAATCTAATTTATTGTCAAGCATTTGGCCAATACGATAAGACAAGACGGTCCGGACGGCCGGACGGCTGACTTTATCACGGTCGCAGCGACTGCCCTGCACCTGTAGGCCGAACAAAAAAAAGGAAAAATTATTAAAAAATAAATATAAATAAATGAAGGCAAACAAGAGCGCGAGGATTGTCTCGAGCAGCCCTACCATATACATATATTTGTTTAAACAAGTGCAAACGTAACCAATTTTTCCATGCATCGTTGTTTTTTTTGTTACCATAGATCATTTCGTATGAACCATATTTGCTTTGTAAAATGCATTGACAGACGGACGGACAAAAGACACGATCGGATCCATACAAAGGGCTGCTCAATGCACGCGCTTTGTAGACTCAGTTGTAAATGGAAGACGACGACGACGTCGGCAAAATGTCTGCCGGTGCGGATCTGTTTATATGTTTACACACGGACAGGTACACACACACACACAGAGACGCACACACATGCCAGAATTGTAGCTCGATCAGTGAACTGCATGTTTAATTTACAATGCACATGTACATTTATTTACAAGCATGTGTTCATTTCATTGTACAGCTTGCAAGACATTTATATTAAGCCAGCCGAAACAAGTGCCATGATATATGTATGTATGTGAGCATTATGTCTGTAGATGTATGTGTATGTATGTGTTTTAAAGTATAAATAGAATACCATGATGATGACAATGACAATTGGCTTTCATAGTCCTGAGGGAACCAATATTATATATTGGCCGTAATGAAGTCACGCTTATATTTGTATTTCTTCTTGTTTTCTTTCATTGTATTTTGACAAAATATCCAGTGCGGCAGTACCGACTAGTTAATACCCTACAAGCTATATAAAATACTCTTCCGGAAGTATGGCTTATGACTTTGTGGATTTGTGGGAAGTATTGTGAAGCTCGTAATTGTGGAGTTAAGTCAAGACTACTTAAGCTCATTCTTGCGATCCTTTCTAATAGAGTTGTATGATAAAGTAGACTAATGCTGGTTCGATTTTGTTAATATGTAAGCAGAAGAGTTACTCATATCTTGAATAACAAAAATAAATTCAATTCTCAAACGTTCTTTGTTCTTATGGCAGCTCTGATATAGTAGTTTGATCCGCCCAGTTCAGCGTATCTTCCAGTGTGTATCTTCATGATAATATCTTTAAAGCTGAGAGACGAACTTGCCTAGAAGCAGACGGACAGTTGATCAGTTGATGCTGATCAAGAATATATATGCCATATGAAGTCTCCTTCCAGCTCAAGACAAAATTATATTTTTAATATAACTGTCTCATAGTGAATGCCTTAACTCAGATACCCTCGGCAGGGCAAACGCAGTTCCAGTTTTGTTTTGGCGAAAAACAAAGACTGTCAAATTCGCAATTTACAATGTGATAATGATGAAACTATGTCAAATTTATGTCATGGATCTTTTCGCTCTTTATAGGCAACAAATTCAAGTAATAGAGCTGAGATAAATGTCGAATCTTTATGCACCTAGCCATCTTTTTTTTTAGTAGGCCAAAGTGATATCTTTTATGCTTATTATTTAGATATTTTTCTTGGAGGTGTCTTTAATCAACAATCGGCTTTATTTACACCTGCAACATCATGAGCTAAGCGAAGATAAACATATGCACATATTTTTAGCTGCTGGCATATGTTTTTCTTCTTTTCATTATTTTTTTATTCTTTTGTCCCATCAAATATTACAGACACAGCTGCTTTTCACGAAACTAATTATAGACATTCAACAAAAACATTGTTTAATGTGCAGTTTAAGCAAAACTTAATTTTAGCGCAAATTCAAAAATATGACAACAAATAAAACAAAACTTCAAATTGCTTTATCAACTAAATAAGCCCAGACATAATCAGTTCCAGTGTGATCTATGGTTTCTCTTTAGTATTTTGGCAGCTAATGTGGGTTGTTTTTAGGTTTTCCAAGTTCTTGTGTCTCAGGCAAAATTTATGCTAAAAAAAAAAGAAAGACAAGCATTTCTGATAAGTAAACCCCGCTGCGAATTGCTAATGAGCCTCAGTGGAATTTGTGTTTGACTGATTTATGGTCGAGTCCTTTGTGTAATACTCAAACAATAAATAGAAACTTATCTGCAAGAACCTTTTAGGGAACATTAGCTCTGCTTGCAGATAGTCCCATTAATTTGTCGTTAAAAAACTCGCAATTCATTTACAATTAAGTACTAACAGATATCGCTTGCAAGGCAATTAAAGATGGCAAGCGAAAATAATAAGAAATTCTATAAAAATTCGTTTAGATCAGCTGTTAAAGTATCTTAGAGGAAGTCATTAAATTATCAAGTTTAAGTTTACGCAGTAAGGTACAGAAAAACAAAAATCTAATCAGAAGGCGCTTGGCATAATTCTAAATTATATTTTTTTGTTAAATAACTGAAGTACAGATTAAAATGTTGCTGCAGATAAACAACATGCGAATCGCAAACAACGAGGCAGCAGACCAACAGACACCGACACCTAAATAACAACAACAACAGCAGCAGCAGCAACAACAACAACAGGCACGTAATGTATCTTGTTTTCCAGTGAAACCCAACCACACACACACACACATTCGCACACACATTTGTGCATATATATGTACACCCATATATCTACGACTTTTTGTTGTGATTCACAAATCAAATAATATAAAATAATAATAAAAGTAAAAAAAAATGTTCAGTGACTTGGGCGCTGCGCGAAAAATATTTGTGCCAGCCATAAGATACAAAAGTATCTCTCTCACTCCCCCCTCCAAATCCCTACCTCTCGAACGATCTCTCTCTCTCTCTCACACACACACACACACCCTCTCTTTTTCTATACACGTTCGTATATACTATGTAACTGTAAAATCCACTTGAAGCGCCAGCGCACGATCAGCGCATTGAGAAGAGCGCGCTCGAAGCAGCGCACACACAGAGAGTTAGATTTGAGCGTGTGCAAGAGAGTATGGCAAGCGAAGAGCGCAAATTGTGCTGTTTGTTGTTTTTGCGTTTCGATTTGCTTATTAGGGGCGGTGTTGGGCCCGGCCCGGTTCGGTTCGGCCCGGCAGCTATGCGGGTTCAAATGCGGCCAGCATGACGAATTATTACACACACACACAGTTGCAGCTACAAAATGAAATTTTATTTACAAATATACACATGCACACACGCTTGCAATGCACATTTTCAATGATTCGCGTTTACATGTTTTCATATACACAATTTGTACATGTGTGTGCGTGTGTGTGTGTGTGTGTTTCGGTGTGTACATTAAATATTAAAAGATCTCTGGGGCGGCTGGCGTCTTGCCCGAGCTATCAAAGCTCATTGATCTGGGGTAACGACGACGCTCGGTTGTGCGCAGCGCCTGCCTAGGCACAGGCACCATTTGATACTTTCCCGCACCCGGGAGGGGGCCTTTTTATTTTTTTTGTTTTTCTCGTGCGATAATCACGAACAGGCGACCGGTTTCAGCCTGTAAGCCTGGCCAACAATTCGATATACATATGAGTTTTTAGCTTTGTTCAAATACATCAGAAATTTGTAGCCAAAGCTCTTAATATGTAAGTAAGTATGTACATGCATATACACATACATACATGTGCACGTATATATGTACACATGTATGTATTGAGGCTCTGCCTCTCTATATGTATTACACAAGCATTTGTGAAAACGTCGTCGCCATCGTCATCATCGCTGTATCTGTGCCTGGCTTTAAACCGGATCTTTGGTTTGAAAGTACATTCACTTTATGCCACTGCTACTGCTGCTGCTGCCGCTGCTGCTGCTGCTGCTACTGCTAACGCTGACGCTGACGCTGACGCTGACGTCGCTGCAGCCGGGCCCAGGCAAACAGCCTTCAAATGACAAAAGCTAGCTAACTCAGTTTGGCTTGGCTAACTGGCTGGCCTGGCCAGCTAGACGTCGGCTGCACATGCGCATAGTTCAAATAACTTGGTCAAGTTGACAAGATCAGCAGCCGCAGCAGCAGCAGCAGCAGCAGCCGCAGCGCAAAGTGTTGCCAAGCGGCAGCGCCGAAGCCGGCCACAGCCTAGAGCTGCAGAGCGCGCTAGAGCATGAGGGGGGAAAAACCAAATCAAATACCAAAAAAAAAAAAATTAAGAGCCTATAATAAAAAAACAGGTTAACAAATGTTGCCGCAACAGCCGCAGCCGCAGTCGCAGCAACGTCAACGTCGGAAGAAACTTGTTTTTGTTTTTTCCTATAAGTCTTGGCTTGACGTCAAAGCCGGCTTACGACAACGGCGACGAGCGACGCCTGCTTACATTCACTTTACAAAGACCAAAGAGCGTGAAAGTTAAGCTAAGAGAGCCCGCAAGGCAAGCCGGCAACCGGCATTGTTAACGTCAGCCAATGTGCGCGAGCGGCAGAGGGAGCGACCGAATATACGTTAAGTCATTCACATGCGCTCTTTGCTTCGATTGTGTATGCCTTTGTGTGAGTGTATGTGTGAGAGAGAGCGAATCTACGACGACGTCGACAATGACTGCGGCTGCGGCTGCTGCCTGCCAGTTCGTTCGCATTCACAAGAATTTCACCGACATTTAGTTTAGTACCGTTTTTGGCTGCAGTCGCACTACGGACAATATTCTAATTGTGCTAACCAATTATATATACAAGATATATGCATATATATATACATATGTACATATATACGTACCATATACAATTCAATTACGAAAGCGGCAACAGTTAATGATATTAACTACACATTTTAAATGTTATTATACATGCCCAACGCCAGCCATATGGAAATGGAAATGTGCTGCTGTACCCTACACAAAAATCAAAAGCATTAAATCTATACAAAAAAAAAAAAAAATAATAAAAAATAAAAGAAAATCGCAATTAAAAACAAAATTATAATTAATAACAATTTTTTACGAAAACCTAGTGAATATCGAATGTGTTGGATAAAATCGTTAAATATATAATTACAACAACAAAAAATTCCCCCAACGAACGCGTGCAACAAGTTTAATCCAGCTACAAGTTGTAAACCAAGTTAGAACTATACACATACATATACATATGTTCGTACACACATACACACACACACACACAAGCACTCGCTCGCGCTGCGATACACACAAACACACACACGCACACACGCGCGACTTTAACAATGTCAAGTGAAAACATTCTTTGGAAGCAACAGGTTTCGCCCTAATAAGTGTTATAGAGAAGCGCGTCCAGAACTGTTGTCGACTAGCTTTAGCCAGAAGGAAAGGAATTTATATACATATATATACACAATATATATTTGATAGAGAAGAAATTGAGGAAAACTAAGAAAAGCGTGTGACTGCAACCAGTTGGAACGAAGTCGAACACCGCAAAAATCAACTGAAAATATTAAATTAAAAAAAAAAAAAACAAAACCTTAAAAGTTCTTAGAGCGCGAAAAAAAACATAAATAAATAAGCAAACAATAGCAAACCTCAGCATGGACTCGTTTTACGATGGCGACCTCAAAGATATATGGGACTCCGATCTAGATCCGGTAAGCGAACCTCTAGAGTTCAATTTATGATATCAAGCCGCAAAATGCTTTATCAGTTTATCAGTTGCCGTGTTAATTACGCTCATGACGTTCAACTTGAGCCGATAAGAAAACGATCTTAAATAATGGAAAAGCCCCCAGATACATGCATATGTATGTTATATAGAGATACGTCTATTTCTAGCCAGGTCATTAAAACGTAAACCCTTGACATTAGCTGTACAATGGGCCAAGTGTTGCATATACTTAATATTAAGTCAGGCTCGGTAGAAAATGAAATTGCATTTGAAAAACGAATTTCAAAAATATAAATATATATATATATATAACTGACCCACATTAAGCTTACACAGAGCTTATCAGGCCGGGCAAATGAACCAAATGTATTTAAATAAAGGGGCTTAGATTATGATTATGTAGAGAAAGACCATCTCGATGTGGCTTGAATTGGGTGAAATTGTTGTACAACCTGCATTTTCCCTTTCCGATTCAGGCTGATCTCGCTCGAAAGGCCCCCAATACAAAAAAATAAATGAAAAAAGCAAAAATAGAAATAAAAACCTGTCCTATAAAACAACCTCATAAAACTGTCTGTCCAAGAGTCTCGACTTGAGTCTTGACTCTTGCCAGTCACCAAAAGCCAAATCTAATCGACACCGTTGCCCGAGAGCTACCAGGGAGAGGGGGGAGGGGTACCCTAACTACATACATATATGATATACGACAGCACACACCCTGTTATTTCGATTCGATTCGATCCGATTTCCCACTTATGTAGCAGAACGTGCCGGGGCGTAGCTACATAACTAAAAACAACTTTTGCAAAAAAAAAAATCAAATATATCAAAAACAGATATGATATGAAAGGCAAGGCTACAAGTTACCCTTCTTCTTCTTCTTCTTGTTGTTCTTCTTCTTGTTTAGTTTTTATCTCTGTCAACTCGGTTACGTTGAGTCTTGTTTTAGCCTCTTACCTTAGTGAGACAAATCATTTTTTTTTTTAGTGATTTCTTGTGTTCGAAAAATATCATTTACATGGCCGCAGATAAGGGCGAGCACTATTTCTGGTATTACGAAAGCTCTTCTTCTTCTTTTTCTTTTTGTACCTCCAAAGTGTTCTGATAATGATAATTGAAGTTTTTCCAAGAAATTGAAAAGAAACTGTAGAAATTTATCATTTAGCGAGCAAAAATGTTTTTTTTCTCCTGTTCTTGTTGTTGCTCTCCTTTTTTTTAAGCAATATCGTGAAATGAGTGTGTGTGTGTGTGTGTGCGTGCGTGTGCTGCGTTGAGCCTCATTTGTGAGGAGGCCCTGCTTATCGCTGCGGAAACAGTAATGAATACATGTCGCCGTCGAGGAAGCGTCTCTGCCGCTGCCGCTGCCGCCGCTGCTGCTGCTGCCGGCGTAACATTTATGAGTACTACAGCAGATTCTAAATACAAAAGAAAGAAAGAATCTATTATGGCGCACACACACACACACTTGAGAGCTGACTGGTGCAGAGGGGCGTGCGGGACGTGCAGAGTGATAAGACGAGCTGCGCTATCAGCTGCGCTAAATGCAAAGTTACTAATGACTTTTTTGTTGTTATTAGTATTAGTATTAGTATTGGTATTGTTGTTGTAGCTGCTGCACTTTAAACTGACAAAAGCTCGGGCCGTCAGTGTCATTACTGGGCGAGATAATGCCGCAAAGAGCGCGACGCCAGACCAAAATAGGCTCATGCGAAAAACAAAAAAAAACTACATGCATATGTATGTATGTATGTGTTTATGAACAAAATAACAAAAACAAAAGCAAATTCTTAGGCAGCAGCAAAAACAACAAAATTCCCGGGAACAAAATGCGCGTGCAGTTTTTTCCCGCCGTAGTAGAACCGGGGCGTGCGCCCTCGATTACGTCAGAATCTGTTTCGGCTTGCATTACGTACGTGCATGTGTGCGTGTGTGCGTGTGTGTGTGTTTGTGGTGTGACCATAACTCTAAACACAATAAATATTTATTTCAATGCACCATTTGATTTGCAGAGTTGTTCGTTTTTGGCTCATTTTTGGCATTATTTTGGAAAATTGAAATTATCATTGCCTCAAGTTGACGTCTTGCTGTGGCATATCAAAAATCTTATCACAGACCATTTTGTAACCGAAGAAGCAAAAAAAAAAAACAAAAGAGGGCCAAAAGCCAGATAAGAGCTGAAATAGTTTTGATTAGGCGCGCGTTCACTTCTGCATAAACAAAAATCTCTTCTCTCTCTCTCTCTCTCTATATATATATATATAGTATAGTTATTGGGCTTTTCCACGGAGTAAATGCTAAAGGAATAACATTTATAGATAATCCATTTCGTTGGAATTACCTTGCAATAAAAGTGAAATTCAAATATTTACCAACTGAAAAAATCCCAGATCTTGTGTTTTCCTCTTTTTTTTTACACATCGCAATCTCTTAATTGGCCGACAAAAAAACAAAACAAAACAACAACAAAAAATCCCCCTTTAAGTTGAATGGTCGGGGGGCTGGGGTAAACATTTGTGTCTCAAGTGTCCGCTTATCAGGGCTGTCAGTAACTCATCACATTATTTATTGATTACTTCGAGTATTATTGAATCATTTTAGATATTTTTGGAAATAATTAGCATGAAAAACTGGGCGAAAATACGATCTTAAAAAACAGAAAAACTATATTTTACAATTCATTTTTGCAGTAAATCATGAAAATTGATATACTATATCATCTCAACCGAAATTCGTAGTCTAAAAAACGTTCAACTAGTTTTATCTTTTGTGATAAGTTAAATGTATCTCAGATACATGTATTCCCTCGCACACTTTGCGTTCATATTGGATTCCGTTGAAATCTCCGATGTCATTGGCTATAATTCATTATTAGTGGTCCACTGTTCTATTGATAAGGACTTAGACATATTGCTGCTGGAAGCTAAAATTCTATTTTAACATTTTTGTTCGAAGATAAGGAGCACATGTTGCTTGGAAACAAAACGTCATGCTAGACAGCATTCGAATTAATCTTATATGCATGTGTACATACATTGTACTTAAAGACTGAAATTTATATGATTATAATACTTATATATATTATATACCATAAAAGGGGTTATTCACTCGTAGCGCAAATCTTCAGGAATGTGAATGAACATACATATTCACAGGAAGCTTGACATATGAACGGAATTGTTTCCTAAAAACTATTTGCAGTTATTTTTTGGCATTCAATTAACCAAGTCAAGACCTGGTCTAAAATTTCTTCCTCTTTCTTTTGGCATGCAGAAATGAAAACCAAAAAAAAAATTACTACCTTGGCTCGACGAAAGCTGAAAAAAAGCCAATCGCCTTCACAAAAGAATGCTGACCAAAAAAAAAGAAAGAAAGAAAGAAATAAGTTGAAGCAGACCAAAACTCGTAGAGTTTTCATAAACGTTGAGCGGGGCAAATTTGTAAGACCAAAAGTCAAGTCGAGAAGAAAATTGCAGCATTAACAAACAAGTTCAAGTTAATAAGTCAGCAAGTTTATTCGACTTGACGGCTGCTACCATTGAGGGGCCAACAGAAGCATAAAAAACTTAACCACAGCTTACCTTTGCATACACATATGCATGTGTGCGTGTGTATGTGTGTGTGTGTATTTAACATTTCAAGCGTTTTACATTTTGATACAACTTTCGCTTATATAAGCAAAAGATGGCAACAAATATTGCTAGCATAGAGTATAGAGCGTACATAATAATATTAACCAATTGGCCAAAGACAATTTGACACCCTTTACGGTAAAATAAAAACAACAACAGCGAACAAAGAACAGTTAACAAATGCATGCAAATGTCGCTCTGCATGTATGTATATGTATGTGTGCGAGTTGTTTGTGTGTGTGTGTTTGAGGTTATGTTGAGTTTCTAACGGCTTAGTGCAGCGCGCCGCTATTTTAAATGCACACGAGAACCCACAAAACTGAAAAACGTGCTTGGCAACAGTGTTGTCTCAAGAGACGGTTGCTCAGCATATTTGAATAACTAGTTCGAGCTATGTGTGCACGATACTTTCAATATGGCATAAACTCAAACAATGTGTGAGTGAGTGTGTTTGTGTGTGTGTGTATTGCTTAACTTTGACATTTCCAATGAGCGTAGCTAGCGTTGCAATCTGCAAAAACAGGTTAAAAATCCAAAGCGAATGCCAAAAACAAAAAAAACAAAAAAAGAAACAAAATCATGCAGCAATGGCAACACTGCAAATTTTGTGGTTTGTTAGCGGCACATTTCTATGAAAAAAGTTCAAACATATGGCAAAAGCGCGCATAATTAAATTTGTGCAAACCACACACATATGTATATGTATGTGTATATATACATGCACATTTATAGTATCATCGTATTACAGTTAGAAAGAAAAAGAGAGATGTTAAGAAAGAGAGCGAGACACCCCCCACATCATTCATTGAGTCAACTTTCGCGTCCATTCATGCGAATTTTACACGCGCTGCGCAGTGCAGGATGCGCATTGCACAATTTCTTGTTGTTGTTGCCCGCTTTATTTTTGCTCTCTTTTCAGCGCGAGTGCAAAGAGCAACAGTCTGCTCTTAAGTCCAACATAGTCTCGATTGTATGTGGGCGGCCGGCTGGCGACCAGCTGTTTAGTTTACTCTTGACGTCAATGTCAGGCCCAAGCAGGCAGCCAGCAGCCGCCAGGCAGGAGTTGAAGGCTCTGTGTGAATTATTCATAGATTGAATTTACAATACGAGCACATGGTCCAACCACGAGGGGGGTGGGGTGAGCTCTGCCTTGCTGTAGCGTGGGCGGACCATATTGTTTTGTCTCCAATGTGCGTTAATGAAGTGTTATACGATAAGTGTAACACAGCAAGCGATGGCAACAAGTTGTGCAACAGTTAAGTCTTATTAAAGGGTGAATGGTATGTAATGCAAAATTAAAGGTTGATTAGCTATAAGGTCGCGTTGAGCACGGGACTTCTGTTTTACTCCCTGCCTTGGGGTTTGTTCATAAAGCTAGCTTCTCACGTTCCTGGACTTTGCTTTTAGTTCTAATAATTATTGATATTTTGATGAAAGATTTTAATTTTTAATTTGCAATTGCTCTTTACACTGAAAATATTAAGTCTTACATATTTTCATATATAAGTCGTGGGTTAAATTTAAGCTCTACTCAAAATGTGCTCTGCAAATATGCGATCAATTAAGAAAGTCAGCTTATCGCGCCACAACCCCGCACACTTCAAGTCCGGCATAGGCATTATCACTTAAATGAGTCAGACATCTGGAAAGCGAATCAATAATGAAGACAGACCCTAAGTGATTCATCCATGCAGTATGCTAACAAAGCTCACTTGATCAATTGATTTTGGCCAAAATCGTTTGTTGATCTACATAATTGTTGCTTCCGTCTCATTGGCACTCTTTATTTTATTCATTTATTTATTGCTTTAGTCTGTGAATTGCGTCAAAGTCAACCACTTTGGGAGCTGAGCGTATAGAGCAATCGCAATGCGAGCAATGCCAATGCGATTAGGACACAAGCCACAGCACCACCAATTGGAAGCCATGGCTACTGGAGTCTTCACGCGTGGGTTGTGCGCCCGTTCGCAACTTTCACAACATTTCCGTTTTGCAAATAGTTTGTCAGACTTGGGGGAATCGGTTAACTGGCGGGTGGGTTTTACGTCAGGGCGCCTGGCTGCTTGCGTACATTTCTCTTTTGGCACACACATTCGCAATTATATATGTTTATTGGTGATAAGGTTAAGCCCGCATAGGACGCACGCCCCCGCCATATCGCTATGCTGTGTGTGTGTGTGTGTGTGTGTGTGTCGATGCTAATAATAAACCCATTTGGGTATATTTATAACTGAAATACGCCAAAAACACGTCACTCGGCTGCAGTTCTGTGTTGCCAATTGGGCTTGGGTCGCATTAGGGTTGCCACACGGCGTATACGTAATGTCAACGTGCGTCAACAAGGTCAATTAGTCGCCTGATCGAAAAATAATCGAAACATCAATATATCGATTATAATATGAGCATGCCCGATTTTGGGGCATCGATCATTTGGCGTTAATTAACACATATCTCAAATTAAGTAAAACAACAACAAAAAGCATACAAAATTAGTAAATTAAATATTCAAATTAACTTTTCTGCTTATAATTTTCAAATTTGTATTTATCGATTTGTAAAATGCATTTACAACAGTATTTGAAAGGCAGCTTATCGCGAGGGCTGCCTTTTAGTATTCTTCTGTTCGTCCACTTTCTTTTCAGTCCACTTTACATTTACCAATTACCATTTACCACGCTTTTCGACTGCCAGGCAAAAGTCGAAAAAAAAAACGCAAGAAACCAAAGCGCAAGCCAAAGCGTAGCAATTTTTCAAGTTAAAAAGCATTTTTGAATTGTGGGAGCACCTTTCACTTTGCAGCGATGATGATCATGATGAAGAAGAAGAAGCAGAAAGACAGTCAGACACACAGTCAGACAGACGGACGAACGGACAGACAAGCATAAAATTGAAAAGAAATAAAGAGCAACTAAAAATGCTGTGCACAACACAAAGAAAACCGATACATATGCACGTTGAGTGTGTTTTGTGCCCACAAACATAAGTACACATGTATGTACACACACACACACACACACACATACATACGGATACACGCACGCACACAATTGCATTTTTATAAATGTGAAAGGTTTTCGCTTGCTGCAACATTATTTAATCAATCCAATTTGTGGAGCAAGCGAAAAAGCCAAATCGAAATATGTATAGACAATACAAAAAAATAAAGAGAGAGAGAGAGAAAAAAAAACTATAACCAGTTTAATTATTTTATGAAATTGTATTTTTGGTTTTTGTTGGTAGCTTTGCTTTTTGTCTTTTACACCCTTTTTCTTGCCTTTGCCTGGAACAAAAAAAAAAATTTAAATAAAATTGTATAATGGAACGAAGGCGATATGCTAATGTCGAACAGATACCAGTCTGTATGGTATGTTGAATAGATACCCTCGGGCTCATTTGGTCTTATGTGAATTTATTTTTTGAATAGTTTACGAAACGAACTCCAACCGAAGAAAATGTGGAAAAGTTCTCATAAAACTTATGCGAGTCACACGTGTGACCAGCTCAACAGGTGCTCATTTGCATCGATAACGGTCTGTCATCGATAGCCCAGCGAACAATCGAAATCAGGCATGGCGATGATCATTAGGTGCTTAAGCACTTTTTGCGGCTTAAGGGTCCGCACCACTTGTCTTGGCACTCGCCCTCGGCTTTCATTGAACGTGAAGACAAAAAACACCTGAAACCTGCAGCAACGAACGCTCAGAGATGCTCCACATCTTTGATTTGTCTGTAACTTGGCCCCCAGCGCCGCCATGCCAAGATCCACAGCTGAGAGAAGGGGGGCGGGCATCTGAAGCAGCGAGAAATGCCTGTGAGCATTTTTTTGCTGTCTCTTGGCTTTCTTTCAAGCTTCACACAATATCTCTCTGTATACTGATGTGATTATGTGTGTGTGTGTGCTTATGTTGCCCGTTTTGGTAACATTTTTCAAGAATTGCTAATTCTCAACAATTCCAAGGTTCGTTGAACTCATCATAAACATACACACACACACACGCCACAGGCACGCACACACACACTTGTACAATTTATTTACGCTTCTCTGCCGCCGCTGCTACTTTGCTGATTCTTGGCCGCTGCGAAGAGACGGCTAAAATATGGAGAAAGCACTTGTGCAGGGATATACAAACATACGTATGTACATGCTATCGAGGGTGGATCATAACATGGAGCTTGCAAAAATTAACATGGACCTTTTTTTTTATCATTTGCATATGTGTGTATGCACGAAAGTGCAATTAGTATAAGCTGGATTATCGATGCGAGGCTCATCACATTTGCATTAAGTTATCGATGCACGACTCATCACAATTACATTAAGCTATCGGTGCAAGGCTCATCACAAATACGATGCAAGTGTCATCGTAATTGCGCGTCACGTATGTACGTCTACGACATTTACGACTTCTTTTAAATCCACCCTCGCGCATACCAGCGAGTGCTTTTACATGCATACATATGTATGCGCATACGTACGTACGTACAAAAGGCATATACAATGCACGCGTGCAAACGGTAATCAATGTTTAAGTTTATATGCCGAGTACGAATAAGTGGTAAGCTTGAAAGAAGACCCACACAGAAGCAGCCGGGAGACGGGGACAGACAGACAAGGCAGAGCGAGTGGAAGAGAGAGAGAGGGAGATTCATACCTACGGCGGCACGCAAGCAAGCCGGCTGTCACACAGACACACGCACATAGTTACTCACACTTAAGGCCATGCCCGCGACAACGACGACGTTCCCTTTTCTTATGGCCAAAACTGGATTTCCCATTTGAGTGTGGCTTAGAATGTGAGCATTTTTGAGGCAAAAAGATATATATTTTACATACTAATGGGCTTTTAAAGCCAAGCGTAATTACATGCACTTTTTATCATTCCACATATGTATGTACGTAGATACATACATACATATACAATGTATGCAGACACACACACACAGTTACTACATACATGCAGAAAGTGTCGCATTTATATGGGTCAACAATTTATAGCCGTAGATTTGCTTACAGCAATTAAGTAAATTCAAGCCGTCTTATTTTTTTGTCATACTACATACATATATTTTGTCAAAAACTGGCACATTCAGATTACATCATCAGGCTAATTTCGCATTCTGGATATTTCGAGTAGAAGCACAGCAGCAAAAGAAAACTCGTTCCTGTCAAGCGGCAAACGACAGTCAAACACTTGTTGCAAATCGCATTTGTGCTCATCACAAGCTCTCATCATGCACATGGTTGTTTTTCAAGGTTGTTGGCGACTAATCACGCTCGCGACACCACAAAATGCGATCCATTTAAATTTGATTTATTAATCTGTTACACATTTTTCAATTAATTTTTTTTTGCAAGCCCTGCAAAATAAGCGATGCGTTGCGATTGCTGCCCGGCCTCGTGACAGTGTTATCGATTGTCGCATGTGAAAGGACATGTAATCGATGCGAGGGAAAATTATCGCATTGGCAGGCAGTAGGGCGGACATTTTGAAATAATTTTAACCGTTGGCATAAATTCAAATACAAATCATTTCAATTGCTGTTTCCACTTCAGTTATTATGAAATGATAACTTTAAATTGCTTTTATTTTTATTTTGTTTGAATCAATGAGAATTTCAAGGGTACGATAGTGTTGCTGTCGTCTTTGATAAGATTGACAAACAAAAAAAAATATATATATATATATATATATATATATATATATATATATATATACATATATACGTAAAGTACTACATAGCTCGCAGCGCATGCAAGGCTGCCCATCTTTCTATATATATATATTTTAAAATGTTGTATTTTTCATATACGTATGTATAGACCCAAAGCTTGTTGTTGTTTTGGGCTATCTGCATGGGTCGTGTATCTGTATCGCTGCGTTTTTGGTTTTACGTGTGCCGTTTCGTGCGATTCGCTTTTTAAATTATTTCTAGTGTTTTTTATTTTTAATTTTTTTTTCTTGTTTGCGCAAAAATATATATTTTCTACTTTTGTTTCTAAGTTATATAAGCGTGCGCTATCGCTATGCAGCACGACTGCGACTGCGACTCCATGCCGTGTCTACATTTACTAATTACCTTTGCTATTGTTTTTTGCTGATATTTTTACAGACGGAATCCTTGAAAATTAGCAGTGATCATGATATGCACGATTGGTTTTACGATCGTGATGTCAAGGATCCGACTGTCATACTTAACGACAAGCTCATCTCCGACGCGCTGCTCAATGGCACGGGCCCAATCAAAACGGAGCATTCCTATAGTCTCAACAGCGATGGTGACTCCCTGCCCGATTCACCAAAAAGCCTGCAGGCCAAGATCGATGGTAGGTATTGCAATTGCATTCAGTGATATCGATTAATTGCTATCGATTACTTTTTTTTTTTTTTGGATAACGGTACGTTAACTGTTCTGTTCTGTTGAGTTTACGCTTTGGTTGTCTGGTTAAAGCCAAGACAAATACAGTTGCCAGTTGGTGGCTCCATTGTGAATTTAGGCCATGTACATAGTGAACGACAACATGAAAAACAGTTGAACAGCTTCTGTTTTTTGTTTTTTTTTTTTATTTTAATGTCGCGGTAGCATTTAGCAATTTAACGCAGTACTCGTGCATGAAGTTTTGTACTTTGACGCGATATCAGTTATTGTTATTGTTTTTGTTGTTGTTGTTGTTGTTGTTGGTAATATTCCCGTATATATATATGTATATGGACGTATATGGTATATAATTGCCGCTGGCCTGTTTTTTATTATTTGTAATTTTATGGAAACTGTACAACAACTGTGTAAATAAAATTAAAATGTATCACAAAAAAGACCATTCAGGGCGGGCGAGCGACAAGAACGTGGCTGAAAAAACAAAAAACACAAAAAATATAACATACCTATCAAATGCAAACACAAGTGCCATGCCACAAGCATCTGGTGACGCGCGCGCCTGTGGCAAGTGATCCAATGTTTGGCCCTGTTTGTACAGTTACAGAAAAGAACATCAAATTGTTGTATAATAAGTATTTGCTAAATACCACTCAGTCCTAGGCCATAGAAAGAAACATTCAACAAAAGTAGGTTGCCCAGCACAATATTTGCGCGCACACATTATTCGATATTATTTGAATTCAGTTTTGTGAGCAAAAGACGTAAGCACTAAGTACGTAATACGGATACGTTGCGGTTGTCAATAACGGTAAACAAAACGTTCCACTATTCGCATCCAATTAGTTGGCTCCAATCAGAGGTGTGCATTCATATTGGGGAATAGGTCAAATTCGCAGAAGCGCCAATTTGAAATTTATGAATACATTTGAAATATAAGTTGCAATGTTGCCCAAGTTACAATGTTTCGACTGTTCGCCCTTGCAGATATGGATGACGAGTGCTACTCCGGAAGTGGGCGCATCACCATCGATCCAAAATGCCTGACACTACACCCGCCCGCAAGAAACAGCCGCAGCACCGCCATGCTGAGCAGCATGAGCAGCGCCAGCGCCAGTTCCGCATTGAGCACAGCCATTACGGAGTTGGCGGCCGCATCCACAGCGCTCGCACGCAGCAATGCCGAGGTGCAGCAGCACAGCAGCGGCAGCAGCAGTGGTAACGGCAGCATGAACGTTTCACTGGAACATTTTCAACTACCTCAACACTTGGCGGAAATGTACGACGACAACGATTGCAGCTCATCGGTGTCATCGGCCCGCGAGGGCAGCATATCGCCGGATATATGCTCAGACATTGAGATCGAAGAGGCGATCATTAAGGATGAGCCGATGTCGCCAGATTCCAGCTGCCCCGCCAGTCCAAACTCACAGAACAGCAGCGCCCAGCAGCTGAGCCTTAATCTGGCCAATTTGCAGCCAGAATTGCTCTTTGACCAAAAGGTAACACGCAGTCCCGTCTAAACCCCTTATCCAGATCTATGCTAAACAGTTTTTTTTCTATGTGGAACAGCACGGTGGCCTTCTGCTTGCCACCAGCAGCAACAGCCTCATCAAATCCCAGCAGCAACAGCTCTTGCTTGGCCAGGGCAGCCAAAGCCTAATTCTGCCCAAAATGGCCATAAAGAGCGAGAAAGAAAGCAACGCCAGCAACAGCACGGGCAAGTCACATGCCTATGGCATTCCGCTGACACCGCCTTCCTCTCTGCCCAGCGATGACTCGGAAGGTAATTTGTCACCGGAACATTTGTATGCGCCACTGTCGCCCAATGCTTCCGTTTCCATATCCGCCGTGACTAATGCAGCCGCCAATGGTGAAACCGCAAACAATGGGAGCACGCGACGGGCTGCTGCCGCCATAACCCGCGCCGCCAGTAGCAATGGTGCCTCCAACACGGCCGCACCATCGACGCGGCAGCCCATACACACACCGTTAATCAGCTCACAGCCGGTACTTATATCTAGATCTAAATAATATATGTTGTCACTGGAAACTCATTTGGATTAATCGCACTTGCAGAAAGGCTCAACGGGCACTCTGCTATTGACAGAGGAAGAGAAACGCACGCTGCTCGCTGAGGGCTATCCGATACCACAGAAGCTGCCACTCACCAAAGCCGAAGAGAAATCGCTCAAGAAGATACGACGCAAAATTAAAAATAAGGTATGTGGGAGCTTAGCTCAGTAAAAAGGTCTGGAGCATTTATTGACCAATGTCTGACTCAATTTTTCAGATCTCTGCTCAGGAAAGTCGTCGTAAAAAGAAAGAGTACATGGATCAGCTGGAACGGCGAGTGGAAATTTTGGTTACTGAGAATCATGATTACAAGAAACGCCTCGAGTCACTGGAGGAGACCAATGCCAATCTACTTAGTCAGCTGCACAAATTGCAGGCCCTAGTTAGCAAGCACAATGTGAAAAAGTCCTAAACCTGATACCAAGGCCCAAAGCTGGCCACGGTTCATGTTTGCCTGCCTGCCCGAGAGATATTTTATTTTATTTTATTATTATTATTTTATTTCGTTGTATCGAAAACAGAACGAGTTTCGAGTGAAAGAGTTTGTTTGTTTAAGAATTTATCGGTTTAGAAAGAACATTTTTATTTTGGCTTTTTGGTTAGCACAAAGCGGTAAACATTCCCCCAAAATAACCCTGCCAGCATCTCTTAAGATTTAGCAGCCCATAACTGAAACCATATACAAATATATATGCACTGTATCGTTAATGTATAATTAGCTATTTATAGTTTGTATCTTATATTATTAGTCATGCATTCCTGTTATATAACCTGATATAAAGAGTAGACATAATGATCAGCAACCAACAAGCTCAAATGAAACCCACATAATCAGCGTCTAAAGAGAAGCTACATTATAATATTGTTAACAACAACAAACACCAAAAACGCATATGGCATGCTCAGATGTGGGCTCTAAGAAAACAACGATTCGATTTGATTTAAGAGCAACGACATGTACATTATGTTTTAATAATGCTTGATTGTACAAACTACATTCAGAGCTGTTTTTCCGCATGCGGAACGGTTTTTTGAATTTTGTTTGTCAAGACTCTTGTTCCTTTATACGATAAATTTCTCTCAAAAGAAAAAAAAAAATCAAAAACATAGCAAATGCAAAAAATGATGAGTAAAAATCGACAACAATTCCATATATTAACTATGTATGAATTATGCTTATGTAGCGCATACTTCTCATACATATTGACGAACTATGTTTTTACGCAGCATTTAAGTTTTTTTTTTGTTTACCAGCCGCAACTGGAATCGTCAATTGAATTTTGAAGCTAATTAGTTGAAATGATGCCTCGAAATTTACATTGGTATGTTGCCTGGACAAATTAAGCAATTTCCGAGCCAATTATAAAAAAAAAAAGAAAAAGAAAATATTGTTTGTTAAGTTTTATAATTTAAGTGAAGCGCTGAAGCAAATAGAAAGCAAATAGCATTACAATGGCAACAACTACAATAACATTTACTTTGCAGCAAAGATTTTGTTTAATTATTTTAACAATTGAATTTAATGTTATAGTGCAATTATTTGGCATAACTATTCTTGTTTTCCACAATCTATTTTACTAATATATAATATTTGTATGTTTTGTCATGTATGAGTCATTTTAGTTTATATTAGTTGAATTTACCATACACAAAATTTACTTAAACCAACCTTTAAGCGTAAATTGATTTCTTATCAAATCATATATCTAAATGTATAATTACTGTAGCTATTTTAATGTATATAAATCATGCGGACGAAGTTGTGCAATTGTTAGTAAAATTTTATATACAAATTCTATAGAAAATTACAACAAAATCAAGTTGATACCAATTTCTAAACGACATTTGTGCAATGAAAAATTTTATTCAAATGCGTTAAAAATAAATTGAGAAATACAATATATTTATACAAACATGTTATATATAAATATATATATATATATATATATATATATATATATATACAGTATGTACCATATGACCATGTGTTATATTTTGGCTACAACATTTTTAACGCTTAAAAAAAATTGAGAAAATATTGAGAAAAAAAATTGTAAAACATTTAATTGGTTGCTGTAATTGGGCAAAGTAAAAGTGCAATTCCAAATAAAATTGATACAACCATAACAACAACGAAAACTTGTGGTATTAAAAAGACGGAGTATAAATGAAAAAAATCTTTTAAAAATATCGCCGAACTAAGCTATTGCTATTAAAATGATAGGAAGTTAGCTGGCAGACATTTAAAAGATTGTGAGAAACAGTGTGATTTTGGGCTAGGAGAGAAAGAGAGTGTATCCCCCTCTCGAGTCTATTTATATATGCATGGCTTAATTCAATATCAATCGGAGGCGATTCAAATAACAAACAGGGAAACCTTCAAGGCAAGCCATATTTTTTAGATCATTTCAGTTACGATGACACATTAAAATTCAAATTTCGATAAGACAAAAATATTGTTTCACAACTATCGATATATATTGGCAGACAACATTGCGCTCTGCAACATTTATCCCAGCACAGTGCTTGGCAACATTTAAGCAATGCTGGGTAACGCGAAAAGTACATAAAGAGTAAAACAACTAAAAACAAGTAGACGCAGAACGCAAAAAATATTGTTCTGACATTTAGCCAAGCAAATCCTTGCAGATTAAAAAAAAATAATAATATCAAGAAATGGGAAAGAAGAACAGTAAGTAGTGTCAAACATAAGAATTGTAATTTGTTGGTGCAACCTTAACAATAAAAATGAAATTTTCAGAATTTAAGAAAGACGATAAAGAGGCTGCAGCACCAGCTCCTCAACAACGGCAGCAACAACAAAGTAAGTTTAATAAAAATGTGAAATGCATCCATATACATATATGTATATATATATATATATATATATATATTCTAATGCATATGTATAATTTGCTGGTTTGGTTGGTGTGGCTCTATAGTTGCATGTTTGTGTGTGTGTGTGTGTGTGTGTGTGTGTGTGTGTGTGTATATCAGTGTTTGTGTGTGCATACAGATGAATGCATGTGTGCGAAGTTTCTGGAAGCTCCGTATTTGTGGGGGAATCACCTGATTCACCTGTCTGTTATCTACATGGCTATCTTTTAGCCCAAATCGAGTAAAGCTTTTATACGTGGCGCAAGTTAAATATTTAAGGGGGAAGCACAAATCTCGTATTTTACCATATCGGCTACGTCATGGCTCATGCATTGCTTTAACTATGAAAATCATATATTTATATTTGTACTGCAGCTGCAGCCCCCGCACCGTCAACAAGTGCTGCGGCTAGAGAGAATACGTCCAGGTTGCAGGCTGGCGACGATGGCGTACCTGCAACTCAGCGTCCGCAGCCGCGCTCTGAAAGCCAAAACCCACAAGGAGAGTGGCAGCGTCCACAGGGTGGACAACAACGTGCTCCGCAACAACAACAACAATACAGACCACAACAGCAAGGAGGACAGCAACGACAACCAGGTTGGAAGCAGGGTGAACAACCAAGGAATCAACAGGGAGAATCAGCCGGTCAGCAGGGCGGTTATCAGCAACGTGGCCCATCATCTGGCACACAGGGCGGCAGTCAGCAAGGCGGCTATCAACAACGTGGCCCATCATCTGGTCCACAGGGCGGCGGTCAGCAGGGCGGTTATCAACAACGTGGCCCATCATCTGGCACACAGGGCGGCAGTCAGCAAGGCGGCTATCAACAACGTGGCCCATCATCTGGCACACAGGGCGGCAGTCAGCAAGGCGGCTATCAACAACGTGGCCCATCATCTGGTTCACAGGGCGGCGGTCAGCAGGGTGGTTATCAACAACGGGGCCCATCGTCTGGTCCACAAGGCGATTATCAACAACGTGGCCCATCGTCTGGTCCACAAGGCGATGCACAGGGCGGCAGCCAGCAAGGCGGTTACCAACAACGTGGCCCATCTTCTGGTCCACAGGGCGGCAGTCAGCAAGGCGGCTATCAACAACGTGGCCCACCAGGGCAACAGCAAGGTGGCTATCAGCAGCGCGGCCCACAAGGGCCTCAGCAGGGTGGCTATCAGCAGCGCGGCCCACAAGGGCCTCAGCAGGGTGGCTATCAGCAGCGTGGTCCACCCCCAGGTCAGCAGGGTGGCTATCAGCAGCGTGGTCCACCACCAGCTCAACAGGGTGGTTATCAGCAGCGCGGTCCACCACAAGGTCAGCGAACGCAAGGCGGTGCCTTGGCCCCGCTATTGCCCCAAACAGGAAACATTAAGCGGGGTACCATTGGAAATGCTGGTAGAGTGGGTGTTAATTACTTGGATGTGGACATAAGTAAAATGCCCGACATTGCATATCATTATGATGTGACCATTGTGCCGGAACGCCCGAAGAAATTTTACCGCAAAGCCTTCGAAGTGTTTCGCGCAAAGCATTTAGATAACGGTATTGCTGCCTTCGATGGACGCAAATCCTGTTATTCTGTCGACAAGCTACCCAATGTCACTGGCCAAGTGGAGGTAAGTCACGCCAAAAGCTGTATATATAATCTAAAACTAAATGCTGTTCTTTCTGCAGGTCATTGATCCTCATGGTCGCACCGTTCGCTATACTTTGACCATCAAAGATACAGATAACTCTCAGGTGGAGCTCAGCTCACTTCGCAGGTTGGGCCACGCTAAATGTTAAAAATTGAAAGTAATTTTGATATACTTTGCAGCTATATGAACGACAAGATCTATGACAAGCCAATGCGGGCGCTGCAGTGCCTGGAGGTAGTATTCGCTGTACCCTGTCATATACGATCCATACGAGCCGGTCGGTCCTATTTCAAAACCTCTGACAACGGCGAACGTCGCGATCTGGGAGACGGCTATGAGGCATTGGTTGGTCTTTACCAGAGCTTTGTGCTGGGCGATAGACCATTTGTAAATGTCGATGTATCGCACAAGTCGTTCCCAATTGCAATGTCCATGATTGAGTATTTGGAGCGCTATGGACTGCAGTCGGCCATAACACCAGCTACTACGCTTAACAATACGTGGCGCATAGTACCCTTCATAAAGGGCATTAATGTGGTGTACGAACCGCCGAAATGCTTTGGAAGCACACCTCGCGTATATAAGGTTAACGGCTTGTCAGAAAAACCGGCGAACGAGCAGAAATTTGAATTGGAAGGTGAAGTTAAGACCGTGGATCAATACTTCCGTTCCAGGAATTATACTTTGCGGTTTCCCAAGCTGCAGTGCCTCCACGTTGGGCCACCAACAAAGTATATCTACTTGCCCATTGAGCTGTGCCGCATTGAGGAGGGCCAAGCTCTAAATGTAAGTATGGTATATATATAAATATATATATATGATATATTTATAAGAAAATAAGGAAGACAACCAATCATTTTTGTCTGCCGGAGATTAAACACTCCTGCATCGTTTTTATAAGAGCTTTATTATAAAGTATTTCGTTGAGGATCAAAGCTCGCTTGTATGTTACTGAGCTGAACTCCTCGTCCTGTTTTATTTATGTATATACCGCAGTAATTGTCATTTTTAATTTTCAATACAGCGCAAGGATGGAACAAATCAAGTATCGGAAATGATCAAATTTGCGGCCACATCGACTAATGAACGCAAGGCTAAGATAATGGATTTATTGAGATACTTTGATCACAATAGTGATCCCGTTATTAGCCGATTTGGTATACACGTTGCTGGCGATTTCATCACGGTAAGCACACGGCTACTGCCTGCACCGCAACTGGAGTACAGTAAAAAAAACTTTGCACGACCATTCAACGGATCATGGCGCATGGATAACTTACAATTTTTGGCCGTTAAGCCAAAGTCCCACAGATGGGCTATACTCCATTTCGAAGGCGCACGAATGCATTACAACAAGGTTGCCGAATTACAGGATTTGGTTAGTGTTGGCATCTCAGCAATCTTTAGTTTCTAATGTGAGCGCTTTTTAGGTGATACAACAAGCCAGGTATGTCAACGTATGCCTGGAGCCCAAGGCTGACATACGCTCTTTTAGGGACGAGCGAAATTTAGATGTGCATTTTAAGGATCTTAAAGACCATCAATATGATCTGGTCTTTGTCATCTTACCATCGCGTGGTCCTACCTATGACATTATTAAACAGAAAGCCGAACTGCACTATGGCATATTGACGCAGTGCATCAAGCAAAACAATGTGGAACGTCGTCTGAACGGACAATTAGTTGGCAACATTTTGTTAAAGGTCAATTCCAAGCTGAACGGTGTCAATCATAAGCTCAAGGATGATCCACGCACTATGCTTGCGAACGTCATGTATTTGGGTGCGGATGTGACACATCCTTCACCTGATCAACGTGATATACCCAGTGTAGTGGGCGTGGCTGCATCGCACGACATGCATGGCGGTTCATACAACATGCAATATAGATTGCAATGCGGCGGCGGTGGCGGCGCCCGAGAAGAAATCGAAGACATGGAATCCATTGTAACCGAACATTTGCGTGTCTATCAGCAGTATCAGAAGCGCTATCCGGATCACATTATATATTATCGGGATGGTGTTAGCGATGGGCAGTTTTTGAAAATTCAGAACATCGAGCTAAAGGGTATCTATGTGGCCTGTACCAAGGTAAATTATTGCATTTGTTAAAGTATTCGATTTGATTTATAAATGATTTTATTGATTTACAGCTGGGCATCAAGCCAAAAATGTGCTGTATTATTGTGGTGAAGCGCCATCACACACGCTTCTTTCCAGAGGGAATGCCGTCGAATCCAAGAAATAATAAATTTAACAATGTTGAGCCGGGCACTGTGGTCGATCGCACCATTGTGCATCCGAACGAGATGCAATTCTTTATGGTTAGCCATCAATCTATACAGGGCACCGCTAAGCCCACACGCTACAATGTTATTGAGAACACTGGCAATTTGGATATTGATCTGTTGCAACAATTGACTTACAATTTATGCCACATGTTTCCACGCTGCAATCGTTCCGTTTCGTATCCAGCTCCAGCCTATTTGGCTCACTTGGCTGCAGCACGTGGACGTGTTTATATTAATGGGTAAGCAACAGAATGACAGAAAGTTTTAATAGCATACGAAGACATTAATTTGATTTTTCCGTTTCTCAAATAACAGAGCTCGTTTGACCCGTTCGCCGAAAGAGGAGTATCAGCGCCGGTTGATTGTGCCGGCCTTTTTGAGAAGTAATCCCATGTATTTCGTTTAAAAATTTATTATCACAAACTTATCCTTTATAATACCATGAATACCACTAACCGAAACACGCATCGTTATTATTATTACATTTATTGGATTTTTATTTTATCACATTTTTTAAACTACATATTTATTAAACGATTATTATGCAGATTCCCAGCTGGTTCTACGATACGGCTTTATCTTACTTTAAAGTCTAAACTCTAGATAAAACCAACTGTGAATGCGCTTTAGTTGTTTTTTAACGTAGAAAACAACTTACATTTTGAGAAATTGGGAAATTGTGTTAAACAAATTAAAGAGATAAATACACAACAAAGCATTTGCAATTGGCTGATTAAATATTGTTATGAAACTGCTCACATTGCATCGAAATGGAATCTATGAGACTCTTGCAAACGCTCCTGCCTATCCTCTCGCTTTTCCTTAATATAGAGCACCAAGATGATGAGCACAATCACAAGGCAAGTGCCACCCAGGGCGATCACACTCATTAGGATTAGTTTGCTGGGCGTCACAAAGAGCAGCGCTTTCCAGTGCTGTGGCTGATCGAGCGGCTTGGGCACCACTATGATCTGCGAGTTGGGTATGAGCTGCGTCCAGTTGTGAAACTTGCCGTACAGCCCCACCACCAGCTGATCCACAAAATTTGGCGTGCGACCCAAACCGAAACATGTGTAGGGCAATTGAAGCGCAAAATAAGATGACTGCGGCAGTTGGACACTACTGCCAATTTGCTGATCGCCATCCTGTGTGGTTGTGCTATAGGTAATGATAGGACCAGGCAAATTGCTGCCATACGTGCGCTTCTTGCGCCCCAGGGGAGTGCGCGATGTGGGATTCTGCGGATTCACCAGACCAGTGAGCACAATCACCTTGACGAAATTGGCGTCGTAGTCGAGCGTGTTGCGAAAAGCAAGTGGACGATAATTTCCATTCGGCAGCTTCTCTATGAGTATAACATCTAGGACACCATCCTGATAGAAGTCATAGAATGCGCCAGCGACTGTGTTATTTCCCATCGGAGCCAACGCGTTCCAGCGCACTTCGAAGGTGCGCTTAAATTTCTTGCTGCACGTCTTGCAGGCGACATTCTCCAGGAGGAACGTTTGCATGACCGGCTTTGCCACGCTTAACGGATGCAGTGTGACAAGCAAATCTGGATAGCCATCCAAATTGAAGTCGCCACTGCGTGCAGTAATAGTTTTCAGATATACATCATTCGCATCAGGCGGCACAAATGCCCATGTGACGCCCTGTGGGTCCTTAAAATTGACGTGTACATCATAGAAAAGGCTGCCATCCTGAACAAATATGGTCGAGTTTTTGCAATTTTCCTGTACGCAATATGGCACCACAATATTTTGCACGCCACGCAGCTCGAAGTCCATGAAAACGGCTTGACCCACCACGTAGTCGTTGATGCCCACCAACTCATACGGAATGGTACGCTGATAGCTGAAGTTCTCCTGGCCGTCCCGCTCATTGATGCCATACCAGATCTCGTAGGCGGTCTTGGTTTGCAAAAACAGATCGGCTAGATAATCGCCGTTTAGATCCAAATATGCATTTGCATTGGGTATTGTCAGAGTTTGAATGGTCCCCCCAGTGGGCATCGCCTGGTGCACAACAATCGGTGGATCGCGTTTGTTATTAAAAATCCAGAAGGTACGTGTATCATTTGTGTCCAGTCCATACAAATCGATGATCATGTCATGATTAAAATCGAGCGCCATTGCCTCACCCTTAGTTTGGAAAAGGGGTTTGGCGGAACAATTGAGCGTTGTTGAGTTGCCCCAATTAATGTAAACGTCATTGATATCCTTGCTTCTCTCCACGTTGACCAGCACATCCATCAGAGCATCGCCATCGAAATCGCCAGGTACTACGCTCACAATTCTTCTGGCCCCGAAGTAGCATATAGGACCCATTCGTAGCAACGGTTCCGTATCAGCCCCTGATAATATTTATTAAATACACTGTATAAAACTTCTTCTATAAGCATACACTCACCAAAAAGTATTTGTAGCATTTTCCTGTCATCTTGAATGACGAATATGTCAGTAAGCTCGTCGGAATTAAAGTCACCAAAAGCTGCCACAACACCTTCCTTAATATCACCAAATACAACACTTGTAATATCGCTGGCTTGAATAGCCACCGCGTAGAGCAGCACCAGCAGCAGCCATTGGGTATGCATTTGGCTGTATTTTAGGTACTTTTACACTAACGATTTGCGTCTGCTTTGTTTTCTTGTTATTTTTGTTGTTGCTTCTCTGAAAATCAATATTGAGTCAGATGTAAATTATCGATAACCATTGAGTGCTGCCACTTACGGTGTTGCCAAATCGGTGCGAATGAATCGATACCTAAGGCATCTCTGAGTTTCGACGGTCGAAACAACAACGCAGAGAAAACTTTGCTAATAATTAGTAAATAATAACAAATACAATATATAAACCATGGTGAGTGCGGAATTAAAATGCGAATTTATTTATTTACTTGTGTTTCTAGTGTATTATGCCACAGGCAATTTGTGTGTTTGTTTTGCTAGCTGCTGCTTCTTCCTGGCACACAAGCGCCAGCGCACGCACAAATTGTTGTAGTTGGTGTATTTATGCAATGTGCATTTACATAAAATATATGTGTGTGTGTATTGGTAGTGGCTATCCATTAATTTTGTTTATTTTTGCAGAACAAACTAAAGTCAAGCCAACACCGTGACAAGGTGAAAAAATTTATCTCGCTTACACAAACTGGCGAACAGACAGCCATCTTCTGCCTGCAACAGAATGATTGGAAAATGGACCTGGCCAGCGACAACTATTTTCAGAATCCCGAATACTATTATAGGGAGTTAGATCGCAAAAGGATCGAGCAGTTATTTATGCGCTATCGTGATCCAACTGATGCCCTAAAGATCAGCTCACAGGGCGTAATAAAATTTCTAGAGGACTTGGAACTGAGTCCAGACTCCAAGCTAGTACTCATAATTGCCTGGAAGTTTCACGCCGAAGTGCAATGCGAATTTTCGCGGGATGAGTTCATCAATGGCATGTGCGAATTGGGCACAGACAGTATAGAGAAGCTTAAGTCGAAATTGCCTATGCTGGAACAGGAATTGAATGATGCGGGCAAATTTAAAGATTTCTACCACTTCACTTTTAACTATGCGAAGGATCCAGGCCAGAAGGGCATTGATTTGGACATGGCCATTGCGTATTGGTGCATTGTGCTCAGCGATCGTTTCAAATTCTTGGACATTTGGTGCAAGTTCCTTGAAGAGAAACACAAGCGGGCGATTTCAAGGGACACCTGGAACCTGCTGCTTGATTTTGCCACCAACATCGATGATCGGATGAGCAACTATGACTCAGAGGGTGCTTGGCCCGTGCTTATTGACGATTTTGTTGAATGGTGTCAAGAAAATAACCATCTCGCCACAGATCAGCCGCACCATACGCAGCAATCAACGTCCCAGAAGAACATATCTAGCGCTTACCAGACCTCGCATAGTACAAACATGAATTATGGCTAACGATTGTTGCTTTATATATATATATATTCTCATTAATTATAAAATTTGCTTTTTATTCGGATTATTTTAAATAATGATGATAATAAGCAATGCGAGTTAATTTGCAATTACATTTCGATAAAAAGAAAGTAATAAATAAATTTAGTAAATGTAAACAGTGGCTACTGCTGCGCAAGCAATCATATTCATTTTCCGCTATATCACAGACCGATACGATGGCTACTCGATACACTGAAACCGATATATCGATATACCATTCATTCATTTATCATCCCCAACTTAGTGTATCAAGTGTTACCGTAGCATATAAAAGCCAATTGATATTGTAACAACGATTTTTCGTCGCTCTGGTTGCTTATTAGAATCTACACTTGGTTAATAGTTTAATATTGTTGTGCGTGCGGTGCACGTAAGTGTGCGAATCCGCTCTACTTGCTGCGTATATCATGTAATGTGCAAAATATACAAAGTGCATGTAACGTGTGTAACAATCAATTGTTGCCCCACACTCTCTGTGCGAGTGTGAGTGTGACCAAGAGTGCGTGTCTGTGCGTTTGTGTGCGTGCGCGAACAAGGCAGCCAGTGGGCGGCATATAAGGAGTCTACCTATCATCGCAGACAAACACACCCAGTG
This sequence comes from Drosophila novamexicana, assembly GCF_003285875.2. NCBI lineage: Eukaryota > Metazoa > Arthropoda > Insecta > Diptera > Drosophilidae > Drosophila > Drosophila novamexicana. The sequence goes on from NW_020824766.1 coordinate 134,667, forward strand.
TTTTGCAACACAGCAATAAGGATGTATTCGGCAGCTTGTGTCTGAGGTGTGGAGCAGTCGCCGCTGAATGACAAATGTATGTGTCATTGCTATTGGGGCTTCTGGACGCAATTAATTTGATGTTTGTTTTTATTGTGCGTCAAATCCTTTAAATAGAACCCACCCCAAATCAACTGCCCTTGGCGGCTTAAACAACCACTTGGCATAGCGTAAAACAAATTAAATTCTCGTGCAAGCAAAATTTAAACAAATACAACGGAACACACACACACACATATATATATATACAGACACAGTTGGACAACTGTGTGCAAATAAGTGGCAATAAAAATACATAAATAAAATGAAAACAAACCCAACACTTAACTGATAACCGCAGACCAGTCGTCGACGTCGTGACTACGACAACTAGAGCCGCACGATCGTGCGGCGGGTGCTGCACTCTTTTCATATACCCTACATTATTGCCGCCACTTATCCCTCCCCATTTATATACATACATATCTGGCAGGTGTAATACAGTGTGCGTTCGATGAGAAGAACTCGCAGAAATGGGCATTTGTCATATCGCAAATTTTAGCATTGAATCGTCATTTTTAATTTGTTCGAAATTGTTATTTTGAGAACATATTCTCACATTTAAATACCATTCGAAAATCATCAAATTAAAATCATGGTAAAGCGGGTTCAATGAAAAAGCTTTTTTCTTAAAAAAAAAACTTGTCTGTAGTATAATCTGTTTTTGTATTAAAAGAAATGCATATATAATTTAAAGTTTTTGTGTTTTTGCTTCAGACAAGCTCTTGGCCTAGTTTAGCATTGAATACGGGCTCTATTTTTATACAGTTTCCGATCAAAGTCTTGATTATCTTTGGTAAACTAGCTAATCGGCTAAATAATTTGCAACACGATCTTTACCTTGTACTTGTTAATTTCTCAAGTCAATAAAGTTATAAATAGCAGCCGTGCGAAGACTTTGTTAGCATACTGTCTATATTTGTGATCACATCTGAACTATTTTATATATATTCCTGCGTATATACAAATACGTATACGTATGTATATTTATAATGAAATTTCCATTGACGTGTGTGAAAATGAAAATTCAACAATAATTATTTCGCTTGTGTGCCTGTGTGTGTGTGTGTTTATTGTAGCAATTGCCAGTGTCTGGGGCGACGTTGTCAGCTCCATGCTAATTATTGTTTTTGGTTATTTACAGTCGCAGCAGCCGCAGCAGCAGCAGCAGCAGCCATGCCAAAACGCAGCAAACGCAATTATAACAACAACAACAACAGCAAAAAGAACAACATGCAAGTCTTTTAAGTGCGCGGATCAAGCAAAGCCTAGACAACGTCATGAGTCGTCAGGAGCCGTTAGCTTCACAGACGTCCTCGTCGTCGTCGACGTCGCCAGGAGCGATAACAACAATAACAACAACCACAACATCAGCAGCAGCAGGGAGCACAACATGTAGCAAAATCTCAACTTCAACACCACAAAAACGTGATGAATCCGCGCAGGAGCAGCAACCGGGGTTCATCGATCGCAGCTTGGCCAGCGAAATTGGCGTAAGCGATGCCAGTGCCATATGCGACATTTCGGTCAATAGCAGCTGCAGCGACGCCAGTCCAGTGGCCAAGCGTCAACTGAGCTCGGCCAATTTGTCCCGTATACGTCCACAGTCCAGTTACTCGGCGCGTGTTCTCATCTTTGAGGATTCCGATCATGAGGCAGCCGCCGCAGCCGCAGCTGCTGCTGCGAGTGCGGATGCGGACGCTCTAAGGACTGCTCAGTCGGCGGCCAGTTCCTTTAATGCCAGCGGCGCTGATGCCAGCAGCGGCGTTGAATTGCTGCCCGTATCGCCGGCCAAATTGGGAGTCAATGATAACAGCAATAGCAACAATGGTTCTTCGCTCATACGCAATCTCAATCTAACCAAGAGCTCGTCGGGTGGCCTGTCGGGCAGCTCCAGTTCGCTGCACTCACGCGGCTATACGGCGCTGCTGCGCAAGATCTCCTACCAGCAGCACACAAACTCTCTGCGCGCCGTCAGCAGCGGTAAGTGCTCCACATTTTGTGAGTCATCTTATAATTTGGCTTTCTTAGAAGCGTCCAATTTGCTGCGTATGCGTCATTCCTCGCTGGGCAAGTCAGCGCCCTGCCTAACAGGCAACTATTTTCGACACGAGTTGTGCTCTGGTCCAGGGCCAAGCGCAGGATCAGGAGCAGCAAGTTCGAATGTACCCACATCGGCTTCGCCCGGGCTAAATATTTCACGCTCTGGCAGTGGCATTGCGCTGTCCAAGCATCATCATTTGCATGGGGTGGTCATGCGAGGCACGTCCTCGGGCGCTGGTGGCAGTGGATCGAGTGGTGTGGCTCATCATCGCCTGAGCCTGGTTACCAATGCTGCAGCCATAGCAGGTGGCTCCCGGGCACATTCACCCTATTCGGCTAGTCCGGTGGACAGTCCACGCCTGAATTCACCCATGCCGTTCGCATTTGCGCCCATCAAACGCATCGCCTCCTGTCGTGGGGTTGTCGATGGCAGGCGCTGGTCGGTGGCATCATTGCCCTCCTCGGGCTACGGCACAACACCAGGCAGCTCCAATTTATCGGTAAAATCATATTATTTTCCATGGCACTTCAATTTCTCATAACTTTTTTTCTGTGCGCAGTCGCAGTGCTCCAGTCAGGAGGCGCTCAATCATTTGCCGCACAACATGCCGCCTCCTGGTCAGGAGGATGCAGCCGCTGTAGCAGCTGGCGCCTGTTGTGCGGAACATTTGAAGCAGCATTGTCCCAAACATTGCGCCTTACTGCTAGCCGCACACAAGCCACAACAGCCGCATGCACCAAAGCTTGCACAGCTGCAGCCGCAGCCATTGAAACCACCGATCGCTTGCATTAACTGCTGCGCCGACCTGAGCGTGGCTTGCAGCGGGAATGCTAATGCCAACGCGAATGCGTCCAACGCCTCGATGTCGTCCTTGCCGGGTGGCGGTCGCATGTCTCCCTATTTTCGACCACGTTCCCGTTCGCTATCCAGCCCATCTCGTTCACCCATTGTGGACAATGAGATTGCTGTAATGAATACATTGTATAAGGAGCGCTTCCCCAAGGCTACACAGCAAATGGAGGAGCGCATGAAGCACTTTATCAATGAGAACAAAAGCGCCGCTTGCAGTAGTTTTCGTGATTCACAGCCCATCGTGCGGTAAGTGTTTGATTATCTATAGTACATCTCAAATATATTTATTTGAATAAATTTCGATTGATTCAGCTTTGTGCATCATCAAGTGTTGGAGATGGCGCGTGATTGTCTGCACAAATCGGAGGCTAAGTTGATTACCTCGCAATACTTTTACGAGCTAAGCGAGAATCTGGAGCGTCTTCTGCTGGAGACCAAGGAGAAGTCGCCGGAAGCTGCTGCCGAGCTAAGTGGCGTGATCAAAAAGCTGCTGCTAATTATATCGCGTCCAGCGCGTTTGCTGGAATGTCTTGAATTTGATCCGCAAGAATTTTACGAACTTCTTGAGGCAGCCGAGGGACATGCCAAGGCCATGCCTGTGATCAAAGCGGATATACCACAGTATATCATACACAAGCTTGGTCTTAATCGTGATCCTATTGCTGAACTGCAGCAGGAGCTACGTGAAACGCAGCAAATGTGCTCAGAGCAAGTGACCGGTGGCGAGAAGCTGCTGGATGCGCAGCCCAGGGCACTATTGCTGAACTCACCATTAACCTGTGCGGCCCAGCAACTAAGCAACCTATCGCTGGATAACATGTCGCTGGACGCTGGCAATTCGGGTGGCAGCGGCACCTGTACGCCACAGCCAATGTTGCCACAGCAGCCGCCACAAACGCCAGTCGGCTGTGATGGCCAACCAACGCCTAGTTTTGCATTGGCCATAAGCCAGCTCAATACGTCGGCGGAGGCAGCTGCTGCGCAACAGCAACAACAAGAACAGCAACAACAACAGCAGCAACAGCAACAGCCGGTGCCGCATGAAAACGACTTTGACATTGCCAAGCTGATCTCAAATGGCGCCTATGGAGCCGTGTATCTGGTGAAGCACAAGACGACGCGCCAGCGCTTTGCAATGAAGAAGATTAATAAGAATAATCTCATATTGCGCAATCAGGTGGAGCAGGTGTTTGCTGAGCGTGATATATTGTCGTTTGCCGATAATCCCTTTGTGGTTAGCATGTATTGCTCCTTTGAGACCAAGAAGCATCTGTGTCTGGTCATGGAGTATGTGGAAGGTGGTGACTGTGGCACCCTGCTCAAGAACATAGGCCCGCTGCCCGCTGACATGGCGCGCTTCTATTTTGCCGAAACAGTATTAGCCGTGGAGTATCTGCATAGCTATGGCATTGTCCATCGAGATCTCAAGCCGGACAATTTATTAATCACGGCCCTCGGCCACATCAAGCTCACCGATTTTGGCTTGTCTAAAATGGGTCTCATGTCGTTGGCTACAAATTTGTATGAAGGCTACATTGATTCCGAGACGCGACAGTTTTCCGATAAGCAGGTAGATAGTGCTGATCCCTACACCTACACACGAATTTGCCTAATTATCTTAATCTCTGCAGGTTTATGGTACGCCCGAGTACATTGCGCCCGAGGTGATACTGCGTCAGGGCTATGGCAAACCCGTCGACTGGTGGTCCATGGGCATCATACTGTACGAGTTTCTCATTGGCTGTGTGCCATTTTTTGGGGAAACTGCCGAGGAGTTGTTTGCGCACACCGTTAATGATGATATTGAATGGCCCGACAGTGAGGATTGGCCCGTGCAATCGGAGGCCAAGGACATAATTACACAGCTGCTACAGCAGAATCCGCGCGATCGTCTGGGCACTCAGGTCGGCGCATTGGAAGTTAAGGAGCATGTCTACTTTCAAGGCATGGACTGGAATTCGCTGCTGCGCCAAAAGGCTGAGTTTGTGCCGCAGCTGTCACACGAGGATGACACCAGCTATTTTGATAGTGGGTAGACCACAGCTTCATTCAAGAGCGCTGCACGAGTCTTGAGTGAAAAACATAATTATTTTATATACATAATGTAACTATATTAACTGTTAAACGATGCCCCGTAGTATCCGTCATTATAAGCCTAAGATGCCAATTGCTAACTTATTCACTCGTGCGAGTCTCTGCACCCATTTGTACAAAACATACTAATTTCTTATCATATTTTAAACAGCCCGCATGGATCGCTACAACCACGATCTGGGCGGTGAAGACACCGATGACACCGACGATACACCTGTCTTTGGTAGCTTCAACTCCTACACTCCGCAATATCGCAAACAGCATTATAGCTGGTCACGCCACGCAACGGATAGCGCTAAAGGAACGCCGACAACGTTGCCTTCGCGGGCGCAGGAAACCGCCACAGCCACGGCGACCATAGCAGCAACGGGAGCGATGCCCAAGTTGAAGCCGTCAGCTGTGAGCCAAGAGGGCGTGGTCAACAAGTTCTTGAACACGCCTCAGTTGCGTAAACTGGATGTGAGTATATCGACTGATTGAGATAATAATGAATTGATCTTATATATATTTTGATTCGATTTCATTTGCAGCTCTCATCCAGTTGCCTAAAGGTGCCCTCCACGCCTGACAGCGAGTATTTGCCGGAACTGTTGCATAATGTCACCATTGGCAACGACGCTGAGCTGCGCATGCTCAAGCATTATTTGCAACAGCCAACGCCAGCGGCTGTGCGTTTGCAGCAGCGGCACAGTATGCCACCGAACACAACGACCATCATTAGCACACCGGCAACACCGCCTCCACCGACACAGTCGTCCACGGCGACACCGCAACCAACAAGCGTGAGCAGCTTCTCGCGCAGTACGCCGGAGAGTTCTCAAACGGACAGCGATGACTTCTCGCCGCAGATCAATCGCAAGCGCAAGGGCGTTTGTGCGCGTGACATATTGCCACGTTTCTCCATCTCGATTGAAGATGAAACCATCAGCGCCGGCAGCTCCTCCACGGAGAACATGAATATACGTGAGCAGTCGCCTCTGGCACTGCAGCATCAGCCCAAGTCCATGGACAGCAGCAGTGGACCGACTTCATATGGTGTCAAGCATCATCGGTCGCGTTCTATTGTCAAATCTGCATCGGCGCTGGGCCTGTCGCTAATGTCGTCGCTGGACAATACGCAACTGGCGGCACAGCTTTGTGGCATTCAGTCACCGGGCAGCGCTGGTGGTGGCGGCAATGGCTCTAGCACAGCTAGCTCAAGGGATACATCTCCTTGCCGCGAACTGTCGCCGCTGGTCACCAATCTCAAGCCACCCATCATTATACGCCGCGGGCCGCGTGGCTTTGGATTCACTGTACACACTATACGCGTCTATTATGGCGACACAGATTTTTATACCATGCATCATTTGGTCATGGCCGTGGACGAGGGCAGTCCCGCGTTTGAGGCTGGTCTGCGACCCGCCGATCTCATCACCCACGTTAACGGCGAGCCCATACAGGGCCTATTCCACACGCAGGTATTGCAGCTGTTGCTCAGCGGTGGCGAGCATGTGACACTGCGTGCCACGCCCTTGGAGCACACCAGCATACAGAGCGGTGGTCGCAAGCGTGACCTCATGCAAATTAAGCTGGCCAAGAAGGGCGTTAATCGCCAGAAGAAGCAAACGAAGCGAGAGCACGACAAGAAGCGCAAAACGTCGCTATTTCGGCGCATAAGCAGCAAACGTGCAAACGCCGAGATGCAACAGGTAGGTTGCGTGGAGCTTAAGAGTATTTCACATATATACATATATATTAATATATTCCATATATATGATTTCAGTTCTCGGCGGGCACTAGTTCACCCACCACGCCATCGGCACGCAATCTATCACCGTTGGACTCTTCGTATCACAGCAGCAGCTGCTGCCAATCGGCAGCTAACTCCCCATCGCAATCAACTTCACCGTCATCCTCGTCACCTAACACGCCCACTGGTTCTAGTGGTAATGGTAATGGCGCAGGCAATGTTAATGCTAATAATCCCGCTAATGCAGCACCCGCCGCTGCCTTGAGCGGGCAGCTGCCACTGCCGCCGGCTAGTCCTGTTGTCTTGCTACCGCATGTGGGCGCCGTTGTAGGCAATAGCGCTACTTCTGTGGGCAATGTGCCAGGTAAGTCGAAGAACCTTAACTCTTAACTCTTAATAACCGTTGGATTAAACGCGCCTTTTCCATTAAGTTTCACCTACTGGCGTTGTGCCGCAGCTATATCAGCGCCCCTCAACGCTACATGGTCTTAAGCACAAGCTGCACGCTGCAGCCACTGGCGCTGGTGGCACGGCTGCTAGCGGCAATGCGGGTGCAGGGTTGAAGACATTGCACACTTCGAGCAGCAATGCTTTACCCAACCGGCGCAAGTCTGTGGGCCATATACCGCTGTCACCTTTGGCGCGAACGCCGTCGCCATCGCCATTGCCGTCGTCGCCAACTCGCTCACCATCTCCGTTGGCCTTTCCACTGGTGGGCCATCAACCTGGCGCCTCCAATACCACGCAGTCGTACAGTCCAGGTAGCACGTTGCCCACGCTGCAGACAGTGGTGAGCGCTAGCAGCAAGAAGGCTGGATTTGCACGAACCAAATCAGCAGAACCGAGCTCGCCACTGTTGCGTCGCGCACTGTCGCCGGATCGACTGCATCCGCGCAGCGCAGAGACAAAAATATCGCCCCTATGCTGCTCACCGCCCATTAAACAGCAAACGCAACATCATCAACATCAGCGCGTTGTGGCGGCCACTTGGCGACCGACTGCTGGTAGTGCTGGAGTTGGAGCTGGTGGAGCACCGCAGCAACAGCAGCAGTCAGGCAACAGCAACAGCACTGAGGAATCTCAAAGACAAACAACTTCGGCCGTAACAACAGCAGTGACTGGTGGAGCAGCGTCAGCTTCAGTTGATAATCAAGCAACGAATAATGGAGCCGTAGCCGGCAACTGTGAGCTCTTGCCACGCATTGCCGAGGAGAAGGATTCGCCTACTAGCATACAGGACAGTAGCAGCGGGTCAGAGATCTTTTTGCCGGCTATTGAGGAGCATGCTGAAGGCGAGACATCATCGCCCACGCAGACGCTGGAGAAGCCATCGCCCAAAGCCGATCAGCCTGACAAGGCCAAGAAGGCCGAAATGGGTAAGTTTTAATTGTAAACGGCACTGGGTCTTATGCTTAAAAAAATATTTTCAATTCTAGGTAAAATAAATGCGTCCAAAAAATCTTCGATTACAACGACTAGGCCAGTAAGCGCCAGTGATGTCCCATTAGCTATGGGAGGAAGGGAGCCATTGGCTTCAGCAACGTCAACCACGGGCAAGGGATCAGTAGCTACGGCAACAACAACAGACGCAACTTCGGCTGCCAAGCAGAAGAAGTAGCGCCATAGAACTGGATTTAGCGTATCTAAATGTTCAGTCTAAATATTTACAAATCGATACGAACGAAGAGTAAGCGAACAAAGTAGCTGCAGGAATTTGATAACTATATTCAAGGGATTGTATTGAAGACAAGCTTAAATGCATGCTTTGGGCAGAACCATATAAAATTAGCAAAAAAAAAATTACTTAGAAAATTGTGGAAACTAGTAGTATGTAGTCTCGTATCTAACAAAATTCCTAATACAAATTGTAAATTAGTAAAAAAAAAGAAAAAAATAGGAGGAGATCGCACTAGAAATGTAAAGGCGGCAGCAGGCAATTATCAATATTGTATTTGTATATAAATGTATAACATTGATAGAATTAAAGTTCAGTAAGAAGAATGGAAACGCCCAAGAAATTTAACGCAACGAGCTGGTAACAGCTGAGTAAAGTAAAGCTAAAGTACGTAAATAACACAAAGCAGCTTGCTCAGTCAAATATTCGAGCGTTTTTTTGCGAATCTATAATCTATGCCGAATTCAATATATATTGTATTAAATAAATGTTATATGTGTGTATTCGAATGTTGATTAACTTATTTAAATATGCATGTTAGGCGCCAACATCACAATTATGCGTTTGTTGTATAGTATGGTCACACTGCTGCCGTTTGAGATTGTAAATGCAATGCACATACGATAACATGTCTATCGATAACACATTTGCCAGCTGTGCAGTTTGTACCTAAATATTATAATTTCACGCCTAGTTTTCAGAAAAATGCTTCCCAAATTAAGAATATCAGCTTTTCTGCTTAAGGTAAGTCGTTTAAATTTTCTCCCAGCCGTATTTGTCATTTTTTTTGCTGATGTACTCTTCAGCGCCTGGAGCGCGTCAAGCTGCAGTGCAGCGGTTGTTTATACGGCGTGTTTTATGGAGAAAGCACCTTGCTACTCTTGAGTTTCAATGTTGAGTCAAGTGTGGGTGAACTGAACTATGAGCATATACAGCACAAATTCCCAGCCGAGCTAGACTTGTGTGGCCTGGTCAAATTTGGCGACTGTACCGATACACAAGCTCATCTAAATGAAGTAATCTCATCGGTGGATATAACGGATAATCCGATATTGCTTCAATGTCAGCTGGGCACACTCGTTGGCTTGCGTGCATCGTTCTTTATACACGGCAAGCTGGAACAAGTGCCGTACGAGGTCATGGAGGCGCCACAACTGTATAACGATTTTTGTTTTACGCGCTTGAAGTGTGGTTTCTTCTTGCACACGGCGCCAACGCCGGAGGCCATAGCCAAGGAGATGCATGCGCTTCGCAAGCGGGTAGCCGATGGAAGTCTGGTGTTTAACGTGCCACAAACGAAGATCTATGTGAGCAGCAACTGTGGAACGCAGCACCAAAGCTTCAACAGCGATTCACTAATTGAAACGCTCATCGCTGAGATTCCCACCCCCACAGAATCCCCAACAACAAGCAACAAAAAGAAAGCTGCTGCTACTGCACCGGAGCTGGCCAAGCATTATGGCGCTGTGGGCTGTGCCTATGATGTGATTAACATTGATGTCTTGCGCTGTCGCACACGGGAGCTTGGAGGAGGCGATGCATCGTCGCATCCAGCGCTAAGCGTTTGCATAACGAATGAGGATTCCAGTAAGCAGCAGGTGCCACTGGAGCTCGAAGCAATGGCAATGCTCTGCAAGAAGACGAAGCTGCTGCGTTTGTATGATGTGCTTATAGAGAGCATTTGCCGCTCGCTGCGTCTGTTCGAACAGTGCCTCACCGAGCGGCTCAACGAGCAAGAGACAGCGGCATCGGAGACGTTGCTACTGTCGCCACGCAGCTATCATTTTTATCCTCAGGAATTTGGACACTTTCTGAGCTGTGCATACTTGGAGCAGCTTAGCGATGACGAACCCAGTGTACAGGAGAAACGCAAGCGGCTGCATCGACAGTTTGCATTGCCCGCTACCCGGCCGTATTTCAGGCGTGCGAATCAGTGTCGCTTCCAAGGTGACATAGACACGACGACCTGGACGCCGCTGCTTAACACACATCTGGGTGTACGGCCCAGCGGAGTGACTGATGGCAAAGAGTATCTTGTGAATGGCAACTATCATTATTATCACTATTTGCAGCAGCAGGTACAGGATAAGGGCTGGGGCTGTGCCTACCGTTCGCTGCAGACGATTTGCTCGTGGTTCCTGCTACAGGGATATACGGAACGTGCGATACCCTCGCATTTGGAAATACAGGAATATTTGCACAAAATAAACGATAAGCCTTCATCATTTGTGGGCTCCTCGCAGTGGATTGGCTCCACTGAGCTGAGCATGTGCTTGCAGGGTTTCCTCAACGTTGATTCCAAAATTTTACACGTTGCTTCTGGTGCCGAGCTCTCCACAATCGCCCCGGAGCTGGCAATGCATTTCCAGACCCAGGGCACACCTGTCATGATTGGCGGTGGCGTCCTCGCTCACACAATTATCGGCGTGGACTACTGTGTGCAGACGGGCCAAGCGAAGTTCTTAATACTTGATCCTCATTACACTGGCGCCGATGATTTATCCACCATACAGATAAAGGGCTGGTGCGGCTGGAAGAGCGTGGACTTTTGGGACAAGAAGAGCTATTATAATCTCTGTATGCCACAGCGGCCCATTTTATATTAAACGTTCCAATTATGCATTTAAGTACGATGTTATGTCAAGCTTTAATGTTTCGTGTTGTTTATGAATTTAATGTATGTACTGTATTTTATATATCTATATATATAATGTGTATAACTGGAGCAAATAATGTTTATTATCTTTCACCATCTTTAATGAAACTTTAGCACAGGTTGATGGGAAAGCCACAGTTAGAAAGGAATATAATTTTATATATTAATGGAGGTATACCTTTTTATTACAGAACGTGTCCACAGTTGCCTTTATTCAAAGAATAACAATTCAAATTTGTGCTTGTTACAAAAGGGCAACTGTTGAGAACGTTATCAGCTTATATATTAAATTAAATGAGTTAGCTTAAATACGAAGTATAGTAATTCGGCGCTAGCCGCCGCTTTTTGAGTACTTCTTCCAGTAGCGCTTGACATCGTCGTGACCGTTCTTCTGTACCACCATGGTGCGGGTGCGTTCATTTTGCCACACCAGCATGTTTATGGATTGTGCGTAGTCGCGCAGTGTTACAAAGTCGTTTTGTGACAGGAACTGATTGTAAACAACGCCCTCTGTGTATGTGAAACGATTGCGTTCCATTTCCCAGAGTTTGATTTGGTCTACAATTGTGGGCGGCAGGCAGGACTTTGATTGAATGGCTGATTCGACCAGCTTCATGTTAGGATGTGCATACTGTTCCAAATAACTGACGATTTGCTCGGCCGTAATGCCGCCACGCAGTGCTTGGCGCACAGAGTCGCGTGTGAGGACACCCACAACGAGATTGGGAAAGCGATAGAGTAGCTCGGTAAAAAGACCGAGCACAGCCACCTGCAGCTGTGAATCTGTGTAGGCATAAACGCGGTAATTGGTTTCCACCACGATGTAACCCCTTTCCTGCATGCGCTCCTCATCCGCCGATGTGGAAGCCTGTGCTGCATCCTTGTTCGTTACATTCAGGGCAAGTCGTGTGGGATAAAAGCGACCCTCCTTGCGTTTCCGTTGAAACACCAGTCCGAACTCACGTAGATGCTGCAAAAACGTCAACATCTGGTTGTTCATGCCCTCCGAGCTGTAGTCGCGTCCCAGCGTCGAGAAACTTAATTGAAACAGCATGGACAGGCACTCAGGCAGGCAGATGCCGCGCTCCTCGCATGTCTCCAAATACTGCAGCATAAAATGCCAGACCTGAGCGCGTGTGTCCAGCAACAAAAACTGAAATCCCTGACGTGTAATGGTGATACCATCGCGCTCGTCGCGCTTCATAAGATTCGCATGTAAAAGAATGCGCACTGCATCTGGACTGATCGCCTCGGCATCGGTGCCGCCGCGGCTGCCCGTGCCCACCATATAGTGCAGCACACAGCGCCAGCGGGACATGGCATACGAGTCCAGAAACGCAATGTCACGCGGCTTGGAGTCCCTATCCAGCGTATTGGTCATTGCCCAGGGCTTGCCGCCGCCCAGTAGCACCTGACGAACGCTCTTTTTAAACGTGGGTGACAGCTCCCAAGCAGCCAGGCCGCCTGGTATGGCCGTGACGCGCCAGACACACAAAGCAGTCAGGCAGCTGGTGGCCTCCATTTGTTCCCTGCAAAGGATATGTGAATTCAGCTTGTTGCTTGGACCGGATATTTGCATTACTTACTTGGCAACGCGTTGTGCACCCCATGACGTGACAACGGCTTGTGGCACTGGCTGATCTATGAACAGTATGCGAATTACAAACTGTCTTGCGATTTCGGGCAACTCGCGATAGACCGCCAGGCAAATGGGTGGATAATTGTAGAGCTTCTCTAGCGTCTCGGGTGTTTGACGGCTGCGCAGATATTCCTGAAAGTTCTTGCACTCCAAATTCTCTGGACTCTGTACTAGGGGGGATATAGCAGCGCTGCTGCTCGCATAACGGCCGGATTTTGTATCGGCCATGGCACGATGCACCCGAATTTGTTTAACAATTTCGCGTCTGCATGTAGGCTGATATCGTGCCGGTATATCGATATATTTAACTTAAACTTGGACATGCGATATTATTTGGCCTGCGATATTTATGATATCGATACTGTGCACATGTATCGCACATTTTTCTAAAAATAGATTTTTGTGTAAAGTTACAAGTACAATATTGCTAAATTTGCAATAAATTTCGATCGTTACAATTTTTATTAGGTATTTTAGTATAAACATTGACTTACGTTGCGTGAACAGCGTACCATTCACAGTCTCGTAGCGATAGTTATCTATTGTGAATGCGCATATTAGTCGATAACACTCAGCTGTTTTTACCACCGCGTGTTTTGTAAAATTCCTAGGCTTAAAATTGTAAAAATGAGTGATGATGAAGAGCAATATAACCCGGCGGCGCACAAGAAGCTACTACAGGCCATAGGCAATCTGGGCAATGTGCAACATATACGCAAATCGACACGCGACGAGCGCCAGCCCCAACAAGATGAATTTCGCCTGTTTAAGAGTGCCAAAACTACACAGCACGCTCCTAAGGCTGTTGGCCTGAACGATTTGGTCCAGATATTGCGCACTTCCAAGCACATCGAAACGGGCAAGAAGCTAAAGAATGTGCATAGCACCAAAAAGGTGCTCGAGAAACCGCTAGAAAAGCCGGCAGCCGATCGCATCAAACGGACTATTGGCTACGAGGGTGTAAAGAAGAAACTTGGTCGCTGGGATGCCGTCGTGGCCAAACAGCGTTCCGCCGAGACGCAGGTGAGTGAAAAGATGGATTTTATAAGAATACTTGTGCTTCACACGAACCCTTTCAGATATTTCCCAAACCCTCGGAAACGATTTACGTAAATACAGCGGCACACGCAAAAGCTCTACAGACGAGCATCAAGTCCGATTTGGGCAAGGAGCTGGAAGCGAGCAACAAGAAGTTGCGTGAGCTACGCAAAGCCCAAATTGGTGACAACACCGATGAGAAGGCATTAGCCCAACAAGAACGGGAGATGCTGCAGAAGAAAATGACCCGCGATGAGCTCTATGCGCGTCGCCGGGAGCTGGCCTATTTAAAGATGCGCGAGTCTCAAAAGTCGGCAAAAGCGCGTATGCAGAACAAAATCAAGTCCAAGAAATACCATAAGCTGCAGAAACGGCAAAAGATTTTGGAGCAAATGAAGGAGTTCGAGCTGCTGCAAAAGACCAATCCTGAGGCTGCGCTAGAGAAGCTAGATGCTTTGGAAAAGAGCCGCGTCATGGAACGCGCCAGTCTGCGGCACAAAAACACCGGCACCTGGGCCAAGAATCTACAGGTGCGCGCCAAATATGATAAGGATGTACGCAAAGATCTTGCGGAACAATTGGCTGTTAGTCGGCAGTTGACCGAGAAAAAATTGGATACAGATAGTGAGGATGAGCAAGCCCCCAAAAAAATGGAAACAAATGAGCAAGAAGATTACGATCCAATGAATCCCTGGATGAAAGCTAAATCAGCGGTACAGGCGGCACCCCAACAATCCGCCGAAGAGAAATCTAACTGGCGCAAGTATTGGACAGAGCGCAATGAAAATGAAAAGCTTCTGGCTGAGCATTGTGCAGAAATTAAGGAAGTTGAGAAGCAGCAGAAGGTTCAGAAAGCCAAAAAGCAGCCCTTGGAAAAGCCTATAAAAAAGAAAAAGAAACCCAAGGCGGTTGTGGAAAATGGCTGGCTGGTAGAGGAAGTTGAAACTCCAGTAAAAGTTAAATCAATCGATGAAATTTTTGAACAATATGACGATAATATACACGATAGGATTAGTAAAAAGCTAGCAAAACTTAGAAAACAAGCAGAAAAGCTTAAGGAGTCCACTAAGAAATCCAAAAAGCCGAAAAAGGAACGAGATGAACTGAAAAACCTGAAGGATTTAACGTTTAAGAAGGCTAAACAGCGTGTTGAAATCGACGAGCCGCTCAATCAAGAGGAAATAACACCAAAGCTGGCTGCACAAACTGTTGGCGACTTGACCAAGTCGGACGAAAAGCCAACGGAAACCGCACCGACAACTGTTAGTGCCATCGATCCTAGAAATGTCACCACCATCACGTGGAAGCAAACTATGCGCAGCTCGGATGCGATGAACAATGCACTCACGGAAGACGATGCGGCCGAATATGATGAAGCGGATGCTGACGCCGAGCGCCAATTGACCATTAGTCAAGCCTTTGAGGATGATGATATTATAGCTGATTTTAACAAGGACAAGACAAAAGACTCTGAGGTCAAGAACAACGAACTGCAGCTGGCTATGCCCGGTTGGGGCTCTTGGGCGGGCGCTGGCATATCCCAGGAAGCTATCAATAGGCGCAACAAGCGACTTTTACTTAAATTGGCGGCGCCGGAAAAGCGTCGCGACGACAACAAGGATAATCTGTATATCAATGAAACGACAAGCAAACAAGCGCGTGGCCACATGGTATCCAGCATACCGTTCCCCTTCAAATCCCTGGCCGACTATGAGGCCAGCATACGTGCGCCCATTGGACGTAATTTTGTGCCGGAAACAGCATTCCGTATGCTAACACGCCCGGCGATCATCACGCGCAAGGGTCAAGTTATCGAGCCCATGGATGAGAGTGAATTGCTCAAACCAGACCGCCGGCTGCGACACATTGTGGACAGAAGAATAAAGCGTTTGCAAGAAGCGGGCAAAGCGAAGTAAGGTGAGGTAGCGTAGTGTACAATAAAAATATGTAAAGCAAATACGTTATCTAAAAAGAAGAAAAGATAAATCTAATGGTCTTTTGTTTTTGAATATCCCTACTAGCTGTTAAAGGCGTATTTTTATACCCTGAACCCATTAAAAATGGGTATAAGGGTATATTGTATTTGAGCAAAATCCAAATGTATGTAACAGGCAGAAGGAAGCATCTCCGACCCCATAAAGTGTATTTATTCTTGATCAGCATCAATAGCCGAGTCGATCTAGCCATGTCCATCTGTCTGTCCATCCGTCCGTCCGTATGTATGAACGCAAGGATATCAGAACCTATAAGAGCTAGAGACTTGACATAGTTGTAGATGCTCCTAGTTCCCGTGCAAAACGAGTTTGTTTCCGATAATCAATAACTTACTCCGTATCCGAGCAATCGATATAAATCGATATCAATATCCTGTTTTTTGGGCAATTTTGGTAAATAATTAGAGCTAGAGTCACCAAACTTGACATATAGCTTCTAAAATGGAATATATATATGCATTTGATGTTGGAAGAAGAGGGTTTAGGGTATCCCCTATTCGGGAGCTCCCGACTAGAACCTCTTACTTGTTTCTATAAGCATTTATATTTTTCTTTTCTCGGGTGTCTTAAGTCCCATATTGTAATACCTTTCAGAGCTCGTAGAAATATCGATTTGCATTTAAAAATTATTCTAAAATTTGACCATGTTCGACAAAATTGGAAACTCACAATTATTGGTTCAGAAATCAAAAATTGTTTGATTCCAATCTATTCCATAATTTTCCCGAAGTCCAAAATATCATGTTTTTATAGGATCGTATTGTAATTATTAGAGGTTTGGAAAAATATTGAAAGGTAATTGCCAGATTTTTCGCAAAAATCTGTTGCATACTCTTAGGAACTTAAAAATGTTTGGTTCACTTTATGAAGACGGTTCAAGCAGGGGGAACTGCGATGATCTTTGGGCATTTGGAACAGTTTCGAAGCTTTAGGTTCACTTTTGATCTGAAGTAAAAAGCATTTTGTGGTTCCAGTCTTTAGATTTTCACAAGCACAAAAAGGAAGTTCTTTTTGAGAAATTTTAAATTTAAAGTGTAAAAAGGCAACTTTGTTGTAAACAAATTAGTTTTTCTTTATTTTTTATTTTCGATTGGAAGCTGCATCAGTTGCAGTCTAAACTATTTGACATTTAGATGTATAATTTACACATATATGTATATGAAATTTTTATTTATTTTTTTTCTTTTATTACTGTTTAATTGCTTACGTGCTTGCAATTTGTCTATTGCTTTAGATGGTTTTTTTTTTTTTATTTTTTATTATTATTTTGCTGCATGTAGCTACAATTTCGCTAATAGTATATTTTAATAATAGTATGTATGTGTATATTTATACTCTTGCATAATACTTTGCTTTGCCATTTCACATACGCATGCACACGAAGCAAAAGTTAAAGAACTAGCAAAAAACAAAAGTTCTTAATTCTTAGCATTAAAAACTACTTAACATAAACGGCTCACATCAAATTGGATTTCATTTTTAGTTTAATTTGAAACATTCATGTACTGAGTTTCAATTCCGAAAAGAAAAGCTATTCTTGAAATTGTTTTTTTTTTTGTTTTTGTTGGAAATTCTCAAAGTTTGGTTTCCAAATTGAAATTCAGAACATGTTGATCAACTGTAAGACATGTAAACATATACATGCATCGTATAATGTGTGTACTTTATTTTTGTGTATGCTTTTTACTGCTGGCTTAGGAAAATGCCACGACTTTGAGTCGTATTTTCTTCTATTTTTTTTGTTGAATCTTCTCTTTTTTCAATTATAGAGCTCATAGAATTGAACCCTGCTTTGCATTATTTAAAAGTTATGTTTTGAACTTGTTCTACTAAAATGCTAATAAAAGACACTTTTGCCAGGCATTTCAAAATTGCTAATTGTTTGATTCTTCCCCATTAACACGTACATAACCCCCCCCTACCCAACCCGTCCCGCCCAATACCCTGCCCCAAATCCCAACCCCATTTAGTTTTGGTAAGCTTAACGGCTGGCAATTGTATATTGTAATACCCTGTTTTCCTTGCCGCAGCGGCTGTCTACATTAGCGTACAGCACTTGCGACTGGTGCTGGTGCTGTCGCTGACCACATCGCCAGTGTTGCCACTAAATTTATTAACCGAATTGGCGTTGCCAACTGCGGCTGCTGCTGCTGCTGTTGCTGCCGGCGCAGCTGTATCAAAGTCGAGCAAGCTGGGACTCATTGCGCCCAGTCCCAGGGGCTGGCTGGCGATTGGTCCAGTGCTCAAGTTGTTGTTGTTGTTGTTGTTATTGTTAGCGCTGCTATTGTTGTTGTTGTTGTTGTTGTTGTGATTAACGGAAGTGGCGGCTCCTAAAACAGAACCATTAGTTGTTGTTGTTGTTGTAGAAGTAGTTGTAGAAGCAGTTGCTGCTGTTGTTGTGGATGAGAGCTCGAAATTGTTAAGCACATTGGCGGTGCGCGATAGCGAACGTTGCTTTTTCAAATTAGACAAAGTAACGGCACCCGCATCCATAGCAACATATTGCTGCTGCTGCTGCTGATGTTGCTGATGATGTTGCTGGAGCTGCTGCTGTTGCTGATGATGATGTTGCTGCAACAGCAGCGCATGTTGCTGCAACTGTTGTTGATGTTGCTGGCTATGTTGCTGCTGCTGATGATGCGTGCTGTTTGTGTCTACATGAATTGGTGTTGATGGTGGGTGGTTGGGTGGTTTTGGCGGTTGGTTTTTTTTTTTTTTTGTTGATGATGATGCAGGCAGGCAGAGGCAGACGACACAAAACGAGCGCAACGAGCCGAACACAAAAAATAAACATAAAATCACAAGCAAATGTTATTTAACTTCCATTTTTTTCTCTCTATATAATATACGAATTTTGTATGCCCTATCACCGTTATAAATAGCAGCAGAAGCTGTTTTGTTTAGTTGAAGTTATTGTCTATGTTTGTGTGCGCGTGTGTGTGTGACAGTAGACACAGGTGATTTGATTGTTTAATTTAGTACAAGGACAAAATACGTTTTGTTAGCAGATGAATTTGTTTAGTCACTTTGAAGCTTAGTCTGCGGTACGCTAAGAGTCTTTAAGAGCTTGTTTTTGTATTCTTTAGATAGATAAATCAAATATGAAAACTACATATAAGTCTGAATCAGAAAAAACATCTCTTAACTCTTTATGAAATATTTTAATCTACTAAAGAATCGAATCAAATCAAAACTACGAAACATAGAAAAAATGATTGAAAACCCGTTTTAGAAAAGAAATATAAATAAGTTACGAGTTAACTCTCTAAAAAACACAAACAGAAAGTACTTTGGAATAGAAGCGTTCTTCAAGCTTTCACTTGGAAATTGGAAAACCCTTCGTATCGAACTTGAATTCAAAGCTTTACTGCACTGAAAGTTCTCTAAATTTTTAAGAGTGTAAAATGTGAACTAAATATGTTGCAAAGCATTTTAAGTAAAGAGCTTCAATTAGCAGGAACTAGTTAGTTGCATTTCTATTGTTGGTTAGTTACATATTCTAAAGTAGATTATTTCAATTGTTAATAATGAAGAGCATGCGCTAGTCGTTGCAACTGTCAGACAGCTGTCAGCATGCTTTTTATCTCGAGTTCGTTTTAGTAGAGTCGTTAAACACACATTAGACAGTGACATTTGACACAAGGGGAAGCATTTAAGCGGCGCTGCTTGATTGCAGCAAGCGCTGGTGTTGGTTGCGGGTGTGAGTGTGTGTGTGTGGTGTGAGTGTGGTGGGTGCAAGTGTCAGGTTTGAGGTGTTTGTGATACTCACCCACTAGCACTGTGACCTGCACGTTGATCTTGCCATTGCCCGCCGCCTTGGATGATTGAATCTGCACCGCCTCGGCGCTGGCGGCGGTGCCCTTGTCAGTCAGGATGACAGCGGCCGCAGAGGTGGCACGTTGCAGCTCACCGACGACGGCATCGCCAGCCTTGAGCAGCAGCTGTTCGTCGTTCTCGCGTCCGTCGGGCGGACGACGCGGCAGATAGGAATGTGTCGTTGTGAGCGTTATGTTGTCAACCGCATCCGCGGATTTGGAGTGTGACAGCAATTGGCTGCTCAGGCTGCCAGTGGAGGGGCGTTTCTCGGCATTGTTGTTGTTGTTGCTGTTGCTGCTGACGTTGTTGTTGCCGCCGCTGCTGCTGGTCGTGTGATAGCCATAGCCATTGGGCAGCTCGGCAGCCGCTGGCGCCGTTGTGGAGTTCGTGTCGGTGGCCTCCTGCGCCTGCAGACGCAGACGAGCCTCTTCCACGGCATCCTTTTTGGTTGTAAGCGTTTTGTCGCGCAGGCTGGTGCGACGCACCGATTGGGCTCTGAGGAGAAAGAGAGTCGGTATAAGCTAAGAATTGGATGTGATTCTCTTTTTATCCACCTGGTATTGTTGCTCTGCGAGCGTCGAACGCGCCTTCGTTGCGCCTCCGCCAGTCGTTTGCTCTCCTGCTCCGTTTTCAGCTGCTCGATGCGTTCACGTATCTCTGGATCCTCGCAGATATCTAAAAAGAGATGCCGAATTGTAGTGTACATAGTGTGTAGTGTAGTTAACCTACCCGAAGGCGTTTCGTCGTCCTTGTTGCGCACATTCAGATCAGCACCACATTGCGCCAACATCTCCAGAACTTCGAGCTGTGGAGAGGTTGGAGAGTGAAAGCAGACTCTTAGTTGCCATGGATAGACAGACGGTTTACTTACGTGACCCCAACAAGCTGCCGCATGCACTGGCGTCCACAGATCCTTGTCCATGGCATCCACATTGACATGCTGCTCCAGCAGAAACTCCACCACGCGCACATAGCCATTGGCAGAAGCTATGTGCAGCTGCAAGCGAGACAGAGGGGGAGAAAGCTTAGTTGTGCACAACAAATGCGTGTGAGTGTGTGTGACTAACCGGTGTGGCGCCTTGATAGTCTGGCTCCTCCAGATCAGCACCGGTGCGCGCCAGCTCCATTAGATCCTTGAGCATGACCCGTTCCGTGGAGGAGCGCGTCTCATCGATCAGCTCCTGGGTGACGCCGCGCTGCGCCATCTCGCCCTCAATAAAGTCGAGGGTATTCTCATCGTCGCACAAATCGTACGGCATATTGCCGTCCGTGTTCACGGCCAACAGATTGGCATTGTGCCGTATGAGTATGCGCACCAGCTCCAAGTGGCCGCAGGTGGCCGCCGCATGCAGCGGCGTCCATTTATCACTGTCCTGCGCGTCCACATTGGCCCCGTAGTCGAGCAGCAGCCGCAGCATGTCCACGTTGTTATCGATGCAGCACTGATGCAGCGCCGTCAGCCCATCCTCGTTGGCCGCATCCGGCGTGATGCCGTGCTGCAGCAGGGCAGCCACCTCGGGCATATCGTTCCGGGACGCAGCCTCCAATAGCACCACGCTGTTCTCAAAGGATATGTGCCGCCTGCCGCTCAAGGTGCCCGTGCCGTTGGCATGCCGGAAGTGATGGGTGGTATCGCCAGCGGCGCCGTTTAATATGCTGCTAACCGTGCCGCCGCCGCCGCCGCCGCTCCCGCTGCCCGTTTGACCCTTGGCCCGTTGCAGTTTCAGCCATTCCTTCTCCTTCTGCCGGGCCAGCTTCAGCTGCTGAGCACGTCGCCTAAGTCAGAGAGAGAGAGGGAGAGAGAGAGACTTTGGTTAGTTTAAAACTATTAAAGTTTCTTAAAGCTTTTTTTAAGCACATTTCCAGCTGTTCTCTCTACAGTATTTACTTGCTCCTATATGATTACAACAACACATTCTTTCGGGCTGCAGTGCAACTTGGTTAAAACCAATCAAAACTTGGCTTACAACTTTTCACTTCTAATGGCAAACTTTACGGTCGCCCGTAGAAACCGTGAGCTCAAGTTTAAATAACAAGAAGATGTCTTAAATGAAACGAGAATTTAATTGTTGTCAGACAAAAACCTGCAATCAAATGTGCGTGACTCGTAATTTTAATTGCTTGCAATAATTCGGAGTCTTTGGCCTTGGGCTAAATTGACTTTGGCTCACACGTGAATTGTCATCAAAGTACGTACCATTTCGAATTCTAGTTCTTGGCTCAAATTAATAGAAAACAGTTTGAACATCTGTTTTATTTTTCTATTGCTCTTAAGCAAATATGTGAGTCGATGTGCTTTGAAACTGTGTTGGGAATAAGTTTTGCTTAAAGATCTCAACGCAAACGAGCTCTACGTTCTATAAAAAATATATTGATATAAATTTAGTTGGCGTCTTTATAAATGAATTGTATATTTATCCTTTAGTAAACATTTCCTAGTTGTTCCTTTCTCTTCGTTAAATTCATCTCTATTTTCTTTTAATTTTAAAATTTTTCTCAAAATTAAAATTGTCATTTTTATTAATCTTTCCCATTTGCAAACTACTTTCTCCTTTTTAATAATTTATAAAAATTAAAGTAAGTCACAGAAAGTAAGAATATCTTCGGCACGTCGAAGTTTTAATACCCTTGTGGACTTTTGCCTTGCAGTTTTGCAGATAAGTGAGTATAGTGAAGCTCGTAAGGCTGATTTTGATAAAAATATCTTGAAAAAACAGAATATTTTGCATAAAAAAACTATTTTTTCGATAGAATTCTTCCTATCCTAGATCTAGTAGGGGGATATTGCAATGGTTAAGAAAAAAACATTCCATATAAGAACCTACTTTTCGACCGATTGTTTCTATGAGACCTTTATGATATAGTCATGCAATCCGACTGGTTCCGACATATTTACTGCCTGCAACAATGGGAGAGACTAGTTTGCATAGAAACAGACAGACAGTCCGACAGACGGATAGATATCGCTATATCAATCTATATATACTTTACGGGTTCGGAGATATATCCTTATATGCGTAGCACATTTCTATAAAACAATGAATAAATATATGTCTATATACTCTTTTTGTATATGGAAATTTTATAAATTTTAGAATACAAACAGAAAAGTTATTCAAGAATGAATTTTCACTGGCCTTTGACTAGGAGAAGAATTGAAATTAATATAGGGTATCTCCAACTAGGGCAGCCCCAACTAGAGGAGTTTCCACTTGATTTAAAAAATGTTTTCCAATGTGGACAGCTATCTAAAACAAAGTGTGACCGTTCTAGCTAAGTACTTAGCATACGTATTTGAATATCTGCAGCAATGTTTATCAATGAAATTCTCAAGAGTTGCGTGAAATTTCACACCCGACCGAGTTGCAACTTGGTTAACTAAGATTCCACGTTAGGCCTACTTACAGTCTGGCCAGCTGGAGTCTCTCGTGGGTTGGCAAGCTCTCGACCGTCTGCATTTCGGCCACCAGGTCGGCGTGCTCCATTTTGAGCTGTTTCGCATAGCTGGCATCCTCCTGGCTTTTGCGCTGTATCAGAATGCCTTTGATCATCTTGTCGCCGCTTGCTGATATGTTGTGGAATTAGTAGCAGTTATTTTTCACAGGCTTGGCAACTCTGTTGCTGATTGCCCAGTGTTGTTGTTGTTGTTCTTAAACTCCTTGTTGTTGTTGCGGTTGTTGTACGTCTTCTTCTTCGCTTGCATGCAAATTGTAATTTGCATTTTTGAGTTTGATTCTCGTTTGTTGTGTTGTGTCTCTTGCGTCTGGATTTTTGTAATCATTGGAGCAGCTGTTGCCGCTGCCGCTGCTGCATCAACTATTATTAATAATATTATTGTTATTATTATGATGATTGCAGTTGTTGATGTTGCAGCCACGCTGCAGCCGTTGCAGCTCTCATGGCAGCAGCCTCGTTGGCCAGTGTTGTCACCTTGTTATTATACTCGTGCCAGTGTTTACTTTTGATTTTAATACTTTTGTGCTTTTCACTGCCTGGAATATACAAGAGAAAAACGTAGGTTAATCCACAAAATGTATGATGCATTAGGGTCCTTTTCTCTTTTTCAATCGAGAATTGGAACAAAATAAAGTAGAAAATATCCAAAATATCCTTAAAGCACCATCATAAGGTTTCCCCTTGAATTCCGCCAAAAATGGCGAAACACATCTCAGAATTGATTCTAAGAATTGACAGTAAGCCCGAAACGTCACCCATTCAGTTTTTAATCCCCATTTTCAACAAGGAGGAATGGATTTTCTGAAAATTTGAGGACAGCCTTCAAATGAATTTAAGCAATAATCAAAATGAGTTTAAGGCCAATCGGATGGTAAAGAAAAAAGTTTAATACAAAAGATTTTCGTGATTTTTCCACGCTTGCAGGTGGAATTTCACAAAACCTCGTCATTCAGTTAATCAGTTAGTTAGTCAGTCAATCAGTCAGACAGTCAATCAGTCAGTTAGTCAGTCAATCAGTCAGTCAGTTAATCAGTCATTTAGTCAGTCAATCAGTCAGTAAATCAGTTAGTTAGTCAGTCAATCAGTCAGTCATTTAGTCAGTCAGTCAATCAATCATTCAGTCAATCAGTCAGTCAGTCAGTCAGAACACACATCTTGAGAGAGATGACATTATTTTTGCTCAACTTGTATCTGGCTATAACTTAAGCAAGTGCGAATGTTAAAATACTTCAGATGCATTTTCAGGGCATCTTCCAATCAAGAACGTCGAGCTAGAGTATTTGGAGATGTTTATATTTTCTTTGTTGGTTCTAGGAAAGTGCCTTCTGAGTTATGGTGAGGTTTAACTGGTTAACAGCAAACTAAAATGCATAAGGTCAAAATCCAATTGCATGATAACATTTTCGCAGTAAGCAAGATAAATTGATGCTGCCACCAGACTGGCCACCAGGGATGGCGCAGGATGGGGATGAGTAGCTATGGCAACAGTCGTGGCAATTGTGCTAATGGAACGGCTATCAACTAACGCACAAACGGACAAACTAGATACACTTCCCTGCTATTTTTTTTGGGTGCACTGAAGTGTGTGAATAATGTGTGCCTGTGTGTGTGTGTGTCTGCATGTCCTTGGCTTCCGCTGGCTGGTTCAATAGCCAAACCAAGTTGGGCAACGGTATTTGGTGCATGTCGGGTTGAGTTTGTTTGAGTTGGTAGCCCAGCTTGAAGACGGTCTCCGCTGGCCTGCCTCTGCCCCACGTGGCATGTGGCACGTTGCCGCACTCTGTGGTTGCTGGCAAAGGGCATTTTTAAGCAACAGCTGAAAAGCGCCTTAAACAACTTTCAATTCTCAGCTGCCAACTCCATTGGAGTTGCTCATTTGCTATGCTCTCTCATTCGGATGCCTCTGTAAGTCCTTAAATAATCAGTAAAGTGCGTGTACGTGTTTGTGTAAGGATTTGTGGGCAAATGTAGCTGCAGTGCATAAACTTCATGAATATACATAAAAATTGCACTTAGATGTGCTCGGGAATAATTTCAGATTTAATCTGCTTTTAAAAACTGTTGCAGAAAAAAGCAAAATGAAAATAAAACAAGCCGGGCGCCGACTATGCATACCCTTGCTGATATTTCTCAGGGATAACAAGTCATAAGCAAACGTTTTTTTAGTCCTAAAAGATTATCTTCATTAAATGTTACCCTTCTACGCGATTCTCATTCATTCATACAGCTCTTGCAAGTCTATATGCCTTGATAGTAAATGAAGTTTAATGTTAAAAAGTTTATTTTCGCAATCCCTTAAGCCATTTTAGTGAATGTGTGTACGTATTTATGTGCGAGGGTGTGTATGTATGCGTGTGGGTGTGTATCTATGAGCGTATGTATGTGTGCATGTATGAAGCAAAAGCAGCTTATGTTTATATATTATATTATTATATTTTTAGAACGCCCTTCTATGCGATTCCCATGAATTCAAGAAAGCACAGCAGGTTTTCGTGCTTTGCTTTTAAGTGTTACCAAAGTCTCTATCTCTTTATCTATCTCTCTCTATCTCTATAATCTCTATTTATCTCTCCCTCCCTCTTTATCTCTCTCTCTCTCTCTCTCTCTCTCTCTCTCTTTCTCTCTCTTTCTCTCTCTCTCTTTCTCTGTACATTTTTGTCTTTCTCTCTCTCTCCCGTTATCCTTCTCTCTCTTTTCCCATTATAAATGCCAGCTTATTTTAATCCGCTTTTTTATTTTTTCAGGAATGTGTACATTCCACATCGTCGCTCTCCCACAACAAGGTGTCAATAAAATAAACGTGCTTGTGCAGGAATTTTCGGGTAAGTACATATTTATTTATATATAAATAAGAAAAGATGTTAAGGCCATGCAGACCTGAGCATGGCTTATCTCCTACATTACATAATACACATTCCCCCAGTATGCTCGACTTAAGTAGATACCTATTTTTATTGCCTGCAGGCTATGCAAAATACAAGCAATTATCCTGCACACATTGGAATGTTTAATTAAACGTAAAGCATTTCTTCATGCACATGGCTAACTATTTTTGCCATTTGATCGGGGCATAGCTGAACTCATTTAAAAATCAGTTGTATCTCATGGGAACGGGGGGCGAAGTGCTTATGATATTCTCATTCGGCTCGTCTGTGTATGCCACATGTGGCAGAGTCCCTTGGCTCGTGCTTTTTGCGGCATGGTGTGGCTGTTGCGTTCATGTAAAAGTTTGCCCGTTAAACCCAAAACAAACTCAAATTGGCACAAAGCGCACCTGTGACCCTTTTTTGCTCACTCTCTCTCTCTCTCTCTTTCTCTCTGCTTTCTTTTGTTAGCCAGAGGGAGACGAGGAAGGGCAGCGCGGACAATCAGCACTCGAATTTAATTTGCATGGCCAGCCATCAGCTTTGGCTACATCCACAGCTCCAGTCTGTGTGGCAGGTCCGTCCCCAGAGCTCAGTTGGAACTCGACTTGACTCACGTGCGCTCGTTTTATTTGATTTTGATTTCATTCTTTTTTGGGGCACACAGCAGGCGCAACACCGAAGGCAACAACAAAGAGCTATAATTTACGTTGCCCTGCATTGCTGTGGCACAGTTTTTTGGCCTGGCCAACAACGAATGCAACAATAACAATAGGCCTTTGGTTGCTTTGGCCTCGCCACATGCCGCTTGGCACATGCCACATGCGCCTCTTGGGCAAACGCTTAAAACTAACATCCTTAACCTCACATCCTCATCCTCCCAATCTTCATCCGCATCATTTTCCTGCTCTCATTTTCATTTTCATTCTCATTTCGCTTCCCATTCCCCATCCAAGCCGGGTGCTAATGCACTCAATGCAAGCACATAATTCGCTGCCCTCGAGACCACGAGAGGCATGCAACACTCTGCCCAAAGCCACCCACAGCACATTACCCATGCCAGCCCACTTTCACCACAGTGGCTACCAGTATGAGGACTGGGCTGCTCTTCAAGTTTCTTATATCATATCACATATTTCCACAGAGTTAAGACTTAACATAACGGCAAAAGAGTTGGCGCCAAATAATAACGAGTCTCTGATAGTTAAGTAAAGCTATGTAAAGTGTAAAGAATGCATTCGAACATTTAAGAAGTTCTATCAGAAAAAGGGCCCATACGAGAGTCAAATTTGACTGATTGATTGATTGATTGATTGACGAAACATTGCCTAAACAACTGAAGGTGAGAAGCTAAAAGTTTTCCTTTCAAAAACGTCTGAATGAGGGCAGGACTTGGGCAAAATTGAGACCTACAATCTGGAGTTTGAAAAAAAGCCTAGGAAACTTTCTACTAGAACTTGATTAGGGGTTAAGTAGAGCAAACAGTTTGATGCGGCACAACGAAGATAAAATACGCTTGCAGCTCTGCCGCATGTTTTAAGACTTTTCTCTTGCTGCTGCATTTGAACCGGCGACTGCTAGCCTGTTAGTTCAACGCTCAAGTAACTAAGACAATCAGGCAAATCTTTTCCTTTTCCGTTCCTTCTTTCCATAGGTATTGTATTATATAAAGATTATAAGGACTTTAACTAATGGGGCTCGACTTATAATAATAGTAAAAATGGCTTAAACGTTTTATCCTTGTGAAAAATATGCAGCTTTGTTTAACGTGCCTGCCACTGTGCCAGCCATAACGGCACTCATTAGAGGGTCTTGGCTCGAGACCCGATCCGAACCAAGCCCCAACCCCCCTAACGCCAGCCGCCTGAAGGTGTTGCTGGCTTGGCCTGTTGTGGCTTGGCCCACTTGCAACTGTTACTGTTGTTGTTGTTGTTGCTGGTGTTGCTGGTGTTGGACTCATGTTGCGCATTGCGCCTGTCGAGAGCCATTCATTTTTGCGCGTCCCGCTTGCGTCTGCTCCGTTTGGGCCCGACGGTGTTCAGGTCATCATCGCCAGCAGTCGTCATCGTCATCGTCGTCATCCTCGACACTTGCCTTGATGTTGGGCCACTTAGTTTGAATTAAGCTTGAAGAGTTTTAGACGTTGCTTTTTATTTTCTCCTATATTTTTTTTGCGGTCCTTGTTGACCGTTTTTTATCTTCTATACTAATGCGTTTATTCCATAAATTATTCGCTCTTGGCTTACATTATATTTTTGTGCTGCATAAATCTAGAGCTCAGACCAGCAGCAATATTAACAACTTAAGAAGCCAACGCACGCACAAGAGGCAAAGGATGCCAGACAAGGACGAGGATGTGTTCCACACACACAAAGCCTGCCTTCCGCCTCGTCTGACCACAGATAACACGCATAGGCCCTGATGTACGACTGTGGCCTGCCTTGCTTTTTTGGCAGCTCTCGATGTATGCCGCAAATTGAGGCAGAATTGGAGCACAGGCACAGTTTCGGCCAGAGGATGTGCTCCTTTGTATTGATGGACAGGCGAAGGCAGCTGGCAAACTCATAAATGAAAATTGCAATACAATATTCTTGCGTCTCGAAGCGCACAGTCCTCCCGCCTCCACTCCCCCCTCACTCCCTTCCTCCCTCCACTATATATCAAGGACTATCGGAACATAATTACAACTTGTAAGCTCTGGCTTTTGCATATTAAATGCTTTAAATGTCCATCAAATGAAACATTATTGCAGAGTTAATAAAAGTTGTAAAAGATCAATAAATTTGTATAAAATATATTTTAAAATATATGAAGCGCAATTCGCAAGGCAATTATTTACAGATTATGCACAAATATTTCCATTTTATCAAACCAGATTGTTTATAAACTTCAATTGCTAAATACTTATAAACAAATTCAAGAACCCCTTTGGCGATAAATAATGAACGCTGGCACAGGCAATTTTCACCCACTTTATATTGTGTTTATTGAGTAAACAATTCGCTTTTTTTTTTGTTATTTCACACTGATAATTGTGCAATATATTCTGCGACATAAGCAATTTGTTGAGTCCAAGCAACAATTTAGAAAAATATTTGCCAGAAATGTGCATAAATCAATTGCTTGCTCCTTGGAATAATGAATAAATTACTAGGCCTTACAAGCTAATAATTTACTTAAGTCGGAAGTTGAAATCGACTACGACATACTCTTTAAGTATGCCCTCTCATTAGGACAGACAGAGCAAGCACAGATAAATGGGGTTGAGCCTTTGTTACTTGGGCTGTAAAATGCATTTTATGCTAATGAACTCAATGTTATAAGTAACTGTTGTTGAACAGCTCGAACAATTCCAGAACGAGAACTAAAGAGAATAGCACAAAATAAGCTCTTTATCACTCTTTCACTTCTCTCACTCTCTGTCTGTCAGCAAACGCATTCTTCAATACGGATTAGGGAGGAGACAACAATAGCTCACAAATTTGTCACTGTTACACTTGCTGATTTCGACTTCCAGCACTGACGCGAGAGCACGCCCCCCTCCCTGCCCTACCCTCTTCTTGAACGTAGATAAAGTATTTACGTAGCTGATGCGTTCATTGTTGCCCACCCGCTGTAGAAGTCAACTGTTCCACAACTGATGGCACACAATTTAGCAGCCGTTTTGGTCATCTCTCAAAAATTTGTTAGCGACCAGCACACAGCCACACACACACATACACAATCACGCCCACACACGCACAGCATGTGGTTGTCATTGTTGCTGTTGTTGTTGCTGTCGCTGTCTTCCTTTTGGTGTTGTCACTTGCTTTAAGCTGTGTCCATCATTTATACCGTTGTTTTTGCTGTTTTTGTTTTTGTTCTTGTTTAACGAATGTTTTTAAAGTCGTGGGTTAATTTCAGCGAGCTTTGCTTGCTTTCCGTCTCCCTTCCTCTTGCCGCTTTGCTCGGCTTTTGCTGTCAGCTGCGGCGAACACCTGGAGCGCCATCTAGCGTTCAATTGTTTACGTATCGGTTTAATTATTGCCTTGCGCTCTTCTCCTTTGTCGCCTCGCTCATTTATTTATATTCACGCCCACGGCTCATTTTCATTTGACCCACTGGCAAATGGGCAAATGGGCAGCTGAGCAAGTGGCAAGTGGCAACAGCCGCCGCTCCCCTGTGGCTCCATGCCCTCCCTACCCCCTCAACCGTTCAGCTGGCTCGTGTCTTTGTACTTTAAATTGCTGTTCCTGTTCTCATTTTCGCCGCGCTGCTCTTTTTTATTGTTTTTGTTTACGTTGTTGTTGTTGTTGTTGTTGATGCCGCCGTGTGCGTGGCTGCATTTATTTATGTGCGAGCGCAAAGAGGAAAATTGTGTCGTCGCTTTGTGCAGGTGAAATATTTTTAATTAAAAAAATCTTTTATTTAAGCGAATGTCAGACTTTGCGGCAGCTAAGTGAGCGAAATGCATTATTTTTGCGACGCCCCCCACCCCCCCCCCCCCCTCTTCCGCCACCCCTCACAGATTTCTTTGGCTTTGGATTATATGGCATTAACTATTTTTAAAGCACAGAAAACAATTAAGCCAGAGAATATTAGCTGGGGCAGACAAGCTTCATAAAATTCGTCGACATATTTATTTAAATGCTTGTAGTTATACATTTTTATTTATTTAAATGCTCGCACTTGTTTCCTTATATTTATTCTGTCTGGAATTTGGTCGAGTTGTCAAGCATATTCGCCTTTGTTATTGTGTTCTATTGTCTTAAGTATTATATGTTTACTTTTGTTAAGTTTTAAGTATTTTTTCAACTGAGTCAAGTTCATAAACAACTATTGTGTGTGCTCCAAAATGTGTGTTTATTTAATATATTGCTAATTTTTTTTTATAATAAAAGCAAACTTTATATTTAAAAGGTGTTTTAAAAGCGAAAGAAATTCAAAGAAAAAGAATTTTTGTCTATGCAGGAAAATGTTCTATTTGAATTTTTGATGCTTGCCATAATTGAATGCTTATATAATATTTATTTATTTTTCAATTCAATTATTTTTAAACACAGACAAAGCCTTTTGTGATCTGCCTTTAAAGCCTTTTGTGCCTCGTTCAATTTTATAGTTTCTTAGTAACTTTTCGTTCTAATACATTTAATGTTATTAAGCCTTATCTAAGCCAAATGCATTTAACAATTTACACTTGATTTCCATGCAAGGAATGCCTCAAGTGCGTAAAGTATCCGTCTATACATGCTGCGGGCTTAAGGCCAACATAAGCCAACACTCAATCTTGTCAGTTGGCTGCAGTTGGTATAAGCCAAAAGGAGTTATTGCTGCTATACAAGAATTTTCTCTCACATAATGCTAATGTTGTTTCCTTGTCTGGGAATCCCCAGCAAAGCACACGGCACAGATTGCGATGCATTCCCGTGTGTGTGGCGCACTTTATAGAAGAGAAATTTGAAAAACAAAAATGTTTTCACTTTTATTTTATTGTTGTGCTTCACTCGCTCTGCCGTGTGTTTTATGTGTGTTGTGGCCCACCTGAAGTCGAGCTCCATGTTTTGGCATACATGCGCTCCAGTTTTAAACAAGGTTAGCGACACACACACACATAGATACATATACAAAGCCAAAGCAACATTTTTGCTGTTGTTGCTGTTTTTTGGTCATTTGCAATGTGCGTCCCCTCTGCCCCTCTGACTCTCTCTCTCTCTCAACTCCCCACTTGCTTATTCCGGGGTGATTTACGAAACGGTGTCAAACGGATATGCATGTTGATTTAATTTGCACCTTCGCTTAAACGCTCGGACTACCAGCCACGCGCAAAACTGAATTATTTTCCCAGGTAAATTAGACTGCTCCAGTTCCAAAGACCCCACAGAGCAAGAGAGGGAGAGAGAGCGTAGCCAAGTTAAGGCTCGTGATATATCAAATATGCATGTCCTGTGCGAAAATCAACGCCGGCTAATTGCACGATTTTTATCACCCAAACAAACGAGGTCGTTTGCTTGCCCCGAAAACCAGCAACTGAAGCAGCGAACAATGCTACACTCGATAGATACCCTGTACTTGGAACATATAGCTATAAATATTCCATAATAAATATACATAAATAATATTATATGCAAAGTGGCCTACTTTTGTTGTTAAGCACACATATTTGCATGCCAATAAAACTGTCTGCCTCACAGGGTATTTAAAGCTGGGAAAAATCACATTTGTGCTAATTTTGCTCATGCATTTTTTTTCTCGCACTTTTGTTGGCGCTGATTAATTAATTTGCTTTATGCCAAGCGAACGATTTATCTCGCTGCGTATACGTAATATATCCAACGCTGCGTATGAGTAATGAGTCCAACTAAATTTAAGCGCCGCGCTGTGGCGTGCTGTGCATGCCAGGGAAGTGTATTATGTGTGGCCCACAGCAGGGTTGGGCCTCTCCGGGCCTCAACTTCATTGTCGTTACGGTCACGGCACGTGTCCGAACGTCGCTATTTATTTATTTAGTGGCTTAATAATTGAGCACGTGATCTTATAAATGTTATGGGCACGCATAATCCTCACTCTCTCTCTCTCCCTCCCTCTCTGTCCTTATGTGTTCGCTCCACTTCTCGAGCTGCTTCTCTTTCTCATTTCCGGCATGCATTTGAGCACGTAATTGGCTTTTGGGAGTACACACAACTGGCAAATTTGTATTAAACATAGGTACGCGCACACACGCACACACAGGCACACAGTGGCCGTGAGTCCTTCGCAAAAAGGGTTTTACGTGCAGCTTATGTGCGCTTAATACGGACAACAGACAACGGCATGGAGCTGGCGCCGCCGGAGCAGAGCAGAGCAGAGCACCGGGTGACAGGCAGCCGGGCCAGCAGGAGGCGACACGGCTCGAAAGTCAGACGGCACGTAGCCCGACTCGTTGCCACAAATGGAAGGCGACATGGTGGAAGCTGTTGCCAAAATCTCGACCAAATAGATAGGCACTAAAGTGTTCCGTGGTTGACTGTACGGCCTGTGCATAATTGGATTTTGTGTTAAACATTTTACTTTTAATCGAAAACAAACCAAAACGGCAAAAGCCAAATTATTTGATAAAATGTTTAATTTTAACAATTTAATTGGCTTTAATTTTAACAGAACTTAGGAGGAACTTCGGTATGCCGAAGATTTAATGCCCATGTTTTGCAGATATGTGAGAAAATGCTGAGTTGGATGCAAATATCTTGTTATACATTTTGCCATAGGAATAGGAATATACTTTTCAATCTATCTTTCTTTTAATATAGCTATATCAACTCCGCTGTTAATGCTGATTTAGAACATATATGAGCAACAGATTTCATGACAGCATTGTAATACCCTTTACAAATGTTTGGGTATTCAAAAAACACTATAATATTTGGAAACAATAAGAGGAATATAAAAAGATATTTGGGAATATTAATAAAATTTAATAGAAGAACAGTCCTTCAATCTATAAAAAGACAAACCTGAGTAGAGGGATAATTTTCAAAAACATTTGAATGCGTTTTAAAGTTAGTTTAAAGCACTTAATAATTATTCCATAATTTATATATACTTCATATATATAACTAAATGTTAACCTTATTGACCTCAACTGTGTTTAATTTCTGAAAAATATATTTTTTATATAATGCTGAATGCCAAAAAAATGTATATTTTATTACTATTCCAATTATTTGAACTGCATCATGAATTTATATTATTTCTATTTTTACGATTTGCGCAGTTTATTTGTGTTTTTTCTAGATTTTTTTTGCTCTAGAAAAATTTCCATTCATAAAGCATATTGTATTCATAAGGTAAATTGTAGATTTATCTAATGATATTTCTTTCGGTATTTCTACATTTTATTGCAACTCATATGGGGCTGCTTTTTTTTTTTTCAATGTTCAACTAATAAACCATATTTTTTTATGCGCAATAAAATATTATCATCATCAATATCTATTAGCATTTAACTACAATATTTTCGCATGCTTTCCGCTTATCAGTATTTATGCATGACTATTTATTTACGTTAATGTATTATACATTTATCTGGGCTGCATATCTTGCTCGGGATTCTCTATTTTAAAAGTGTGCTGCTATACGTTTATTTGCTTACCTGCCTTCTATTTAGCTTAACGAGCTTTTTGGGCCACATAAAAAATGCGCTTGCTGGCTATCAGCAATAAGGCACAAAAAGTGGCCAATAAAAAAAAAAGCTGCTCTGCAGCACATGTCCTCGGCGGGCTCAGCAACCTTTGGGACCTACCCCACCAGACAGACAGACATATGGGCTGCACCCTGGGCAACCGCCATATAGACACCGGTTTTTCTTTGACTCACTGCCAAATACCCATTAATGTGTTTGGCTAAAGGGTTTATTTAACTAACACACACTTAACTTGAGATTTATTACGATATTTGGCTACAAAATTGCCACACGATCTTGTAAATTAATTAGATTCTATATAATATGATTGACATTAAATAAATTGTTTAAAATTATCGATTAATCGAAAGAAAAAAACGATAATCTTAACTTTCTATGACATTGTCATCCGTAAATGTTTAGCTCGCAAAAATATCGATTAATCGATTAACTTAAGTTCGATTACATGACATTGTCATCCCTAAATGTTTGGCTTTGCATTTCAAAGATATCGATGTATCGATAAATAAAGTATATATACTTCACTTGCTTTACTTTATAGGGTACTTCTTAGTCTAAGTCTGCAACTCATATGTTTTTGCCTGAGTTTTTCATTCTTGCTTTTTTTGGACGACTTCTTGTTATCAAAGGTGGACTTCTTTTGCTTATTTTTTCAGTTGTTATTCATGTCGCCAACATTTCTGCTTTGAACTCTTAAATATACGTAGACATACGAGTATATATACGTATTATGATATTTATGGGTATGGGCAAGCATGTGTGTGTGTGCGCGTGTGTGTGTGTGTTCGAGTATATGCTTTAAAGGCCTTTCACGCACACATCGACTTCCACTTCCGTCGGCGCCTTCGTCCGTACAATGCACTAAAATAACTGTAAATAACAATTTGCAAGTGGGTGTAAAAGAGGAAACACATGCTCAATTGTTGAGGCGTGCCAGACGGAGACAAACAACCAGTCTGTGTGTGTGTATGTGTGTGTGTGTGTGTGTGTGTGGGAGAGGGAGAGCAACCCAAGTGCGGATGGGTCTATAAAAACTGCAAGGATGCAGCAATAAAATGTTGGCGCTGTAACGGTAAAAAACGATGGCAGCGATTTAAGCGTTGACGCTGACGACAACCGCAGGCAACCACCAACGAGCGGTGCGAGTGGCTGTTGTGGGTGGTTGGGTGGGTGGGTGGTTGGGCTGGGTGGGTGCTCGGTTGGCCGCATCCTCGGCTGGCCATATGTGCAACGTCGGCGAGAAGCGTTTGCCGGCGCCTTGGCCAAAAGCGGGTCGTTACGTTGACAACACCCAACAATTGTAGTGTGACCCACATTTGAGGCTTGCTCTGAAGCCATAGGCCCCCCGCCCATAAAACACCCCTCGCCCTCGCCCCTATCCAATTGCCATCACCAACATATACGCCACACCTCCCCCCACCTATGGCATGTCTTGCAGCCTTTATATTGAAATTGAAAAAATTTTTTACAGCTTCGCTTTCAATATGCCGGCAAACAAGAAGAAGAAGAAGCAAAAGCTACTCCAAAGCAGCTCACTTTATTTTTATATTCACTTTGACTACGGCTAAAGGGAATTGTTTTAGAGATTATGAAACGCAAATAATTTTCAGAGAACTTTCAGTTTTATTGTGAAAAACTTCTTTAGAAAAACTTGGCTTATGATTTTTGCGATTGAAAGAAAACTCAGAAGAAATCGGCTTGAATTATCAATTTAATCAAAACTTTAATCAATTTCATGAAACTTGATTCTTGAAGTCCTTTTTTTTTCATTCCTGGAATAGCTAAGCAGCCAAAGCAAGCTAAATATAGTCTTTGGCATTGCATTGAGTTGATTTCCCGAAATTATTATCCAAAAATATACTTTTTTAAGCTGAACGCAAATGCCAATCAATATATTCGCAGTAAATAAATAATATCAATTGAAAGAGCAGACATAACGAATAATAATAATATATTTGCTGGCAAATGCAGAGCATAATAAATTCGACATTTATTTAAACAAGTGGAAGTAGTCTAGCCGGGATGTTCGACTAGGCTATACCCTAGTATCTACCAATTGCAGCTCACGCTAGGGGAAGGGCTTCAGTATCGATAAAATGAAATATACTTGATCTGTTTATACTATTCCAGAAGCCTAAGACCCGAGAGATATGCTCAAAAAGCAGGATTTTGATGTCGATTTTTATCGATAGCTTAGAAACGGGGCACGATATCGATTATGGAAAAAAAAGTCGTTTAAAGTCGAATAGATGGACAGAAAAACGGACGGGCATGTTTAGATCGACTCGGCTCAAGATTATGGACAAATTGTAAGGACCGAGATCCTTTCTTCTACTTGTTACATACATTTCCACATAAACATGATACCCTTTATTCGCATTTTTCTACTCCTTGTTACATACATTTCCACATAACCATGATACCCTTTCTACACAGTTTTCAATGGGTTCAATGGATGTAATAAAAAAATGCCGTAGTTTTTTATTCAATATACATACTTCACATTTATTTGGCATGTTGTCTACGTGAGTCCACAATTTCAGCGCTGAATCAACTGCTGTCAAATGGGGCTGTGACATTATAAACGCACGTCTATAATGTATATTATATATATATATGTTATATATATGTTTATCTTTTACATATACCAACTGTAGGTATATGTTGGCGGGCATTATGTATTTATACTCCTTTTGGTCTTTGGTGCGGCATTTGAGAAGCTCAAAGTGGATTAATTTAAATCATTTGTTTGTTGTTATTGTTTTGTTTGGCTGTTGTTTTGTTGCGGTTGCTGTGGCATCATTTGATAAATGAGTTTTCCATGCGCCGAATTTGCCATTTTACGCAAAATTATGGTGGGTGGCTGTCGGCAACGTGTGAGCTCTTGCCGAGTATTTTTACACTTGAATGGCTTTACATTGCAGCCTTTGTAAATACATATTTATATATATATATATAAATATATGCTTGTATAAAAAGTTGCTCCATAAATATTTGATGCGTTATGTGGGTTCAAGTGATAAGCAAGAAAAAGATTTTTGTGTTACCCTCAAACTTGGCAGCTCGCTTGTCAATTGGGTATTGAATGCGGGATTGGCTTATTGATCATCTTTGCCGCTAAGCTGTCAATTTAATGCATCGCCCATAAACGATTAAGTATGTAGCTAAAGTTCAGGACGTCATCGGATTAGCTTTAATAGCTCAGTTGCTTATATTCAAAGTCGAGCAGTAAACAGGCGAAGTCTAGAGCACAGAAGTTATTAAGAGATTCCATTGAAGGGAGCACAGAGCACACATGCCTCGCCACATAGCATGAGATCTTAATTAAGTTCAGCATGTGAATGCATGCGAGCCAACTTCTCGGAATGCCCAACAGACTCACAAACTTTAAACTAGTTTGGGTGCTTCAAGTGGGCCCTAACTAACAAACTTAATATGGAGCACAAAGTTTTTAACCGCGTTGTAATAATAAAATCAGTGCCATCTGAAGTTTTAAAAACCCCAAACAAGTTAAGTCTGTGGGTCTATTGTGCTGCTTGCATACAACTAATGTAGCTCAAGGCTCGAGGATAAGCTTAAAGCTTTAATGCGAGAATATTTAAAGCTTAGCTTAGCTTAGCTTAGCTTTAATTTAAATATGTTGTACTCAGGCAATACAATTAATTAAGCTTTGATCTGTGTCAATACTATTATTTACATATGATTAAAGCTCTAATATAGCTTAAAGCTTTAGTAAGCTTAAAGCGTAAATGCGAGGATTTGTGAAGCTAAGTTAGTTTTACTTTAAATTAGTTGTACTCAGGCAATACAATTAATTAAGCTTTGATCGTTGACAATTTTGTAGCTTAAAGCTTTAATCAGCTTAATGTTTTAATGTGAAGATTAGTGAAGCTTGGCGGTCAATCACATTTAAAGCTTTAATATAGCTTAAGACCCTAATGCGAGGACGTGTGAAGCTCAACTAGCTTTAATTTTAATGAGTTGTAATCAGGCAACAAAAATAATTAAGCTTTGATCTGTTTATACTTTATGAGATTAACATATCGTGAAGCTTTAATCCCGCCTAAAGCTTTAATGTGACATTAAATGTAGCTTGAATTCAAATTTTTTGTACTCAGGAAATACAAATGCTGCTAAGCGCGAGAAATTAAAAAGAAAATTGTTATGCTTAGCTAATGCTGAATACCTAATAAGGTCTACAACTGTGTTTTTAAGATGCCAAGCTCATCAGCTTAGACGATTTGCAAGAATGAGTTCTGGTACGAAGCGACACACAAATTTATCGCACTTAACGCCAAAAAGTATGCTATATAAATTGTTGCCCAGCTGTCGGAATTATTTGATGTTATTTGTGTGTAGCTTCTGCACCATCGGCTGTCAGCTTAAAAGCAAAGCTAAGCTGATCTGCATAAATTTAACGCAACTAATTAGCGTAACCAACAAAAATTGCGCCAGCTATGTAAAAATCTCTTTGAATACAGGCCCAGGGCCACCACAAGGCGAAAAGGGGGGCGGGCAGGGGCCCTCAAGAACACACACAATTAGCATAATACGAGCACAGAGAAAGTCAGCAAAAAAAAAAACGAGTGATAAAGAAACTTTTGGACGGC
This sequence comes from Drosophila novamexicana, assembly GCF_003285875.2. Classification (NCBI taxonomy): domain Eukaryota; kingdom Metazoa; phylum Arthropoda; class Insecta; order Diptera; family Drosophilidae; genus Drosophila; species Drosophila novamexicana. The sequence goes on from NW_020824766.1 coordinate 173,373, forward strand.
ACTCGTCAAATCCTAAAAATATATAAACAAAGAATAATATTACAAAAAAAAAAAAAAGGGGGGGGGGGGGGGGAAAGAAAATTAAGCCTTTAAAGTTTGGAGCTGGCCAGCGAATGCGACGCCCACAAAAGGCGACTGCCAAAAAAGTGGCTAAAGAGGTCAACAAATTGGCCAACAGATTAGCCAAAAGCAGTTGGCCGCATTTCTGGCCATAAAACTGCAACAACAATAAGAACAACAACAACAGCAACCGGAAGCTGCCGGCGGCTGTCACAGAGCGCAGCTCATTTCCGCTTGGCCAGCGTTGCGCATAAATTCGGCCTGCCAAAATAATGGACACAAATGCGGCTTACTTTATGGGCGAAGGGACACAAGCGGCGCAATCAGCTGACAGCCTATTGCCTGATTATCCTCGATAAACATCTTTAAAGTCGCTGCCAAAATTTACCTGACAACTCGCTGGAATCGAACCTTGAACAACGCGCCGTAATCAATAAGTGGCCCATAAATTATGAGAGCTGTCAGCAGAAATTGTTTTTGCGGCTCTGGCAAATAAATGTACATCGACATGGGCCCCGGTCACATGTGGATCATGATGAGTGCTTTGGCTTGCCACTCACACACACACACGCACATTTGTAGCCAATTGAAAAATTTGGCCCTTTTGCTCTGTGTGTTTATCTTGCAAGTTGCTTTTTTATTTGGCAGCTCAACATTCCTTGTGCGACATGGTTTATTTTGGCCAATTCCTGTTTCCTATATCTTGTCATTTAAGTGGCTTTTGATTTATGTGGCAAAAACTTTTCAATCAATTGGAAAAATCAAGTAATCAGCACATTTGGCAGCTGACTCTAAAGAAGGCTTAAAAGCAAACCCATTAGTCTGTAGATTAATTAATGAAATCAAGAGGGAATGAAACATATTTAATGAAAAGAATAAAAATAGAAAAAAAAAACAGCTTTGACGAGGGCTGAACCAATAGTTGTAATAGTTGTGGGCCCAATAAGGCTGCAAAATTGGCTCCTTAGACGTTCGGTTTGAGCCCAGTTTAAAGACACAATTGAAAAATGAAATCTAGCCGAGGTACATACACATGTACATGTACATATGCATATGCATATAAATATACACATACATATACATATGCATATGCATATGCATATACATATACATATACATATACATATACATATACATATACATATACATAGACATATACATATACATATACATATACATATACATATACATATACATATACATATACATATACATATACATATAGATATACATGTACATATACATGTACATATACATATACATATACATATACATATACATATACATGTACATGTACATGTACATGTACATATACATATACATGTACATATGCATATGCATATACATATACATATACATATACATATACATATACATATACATATACATATACATATACATATACATATACATATACATATACATATACATATACGTATACATATACATATACATATACATACACATATACATATACATATACATATACATATACATAGACATATGCATATGCATATACATATACATATGCATATAAATATACATATACATATACATATGCATTCATATACATATGCATATATATATGCATATACACATACATGTACATATACATATGCATATACATATACATTTCAGTTATAAATTTTATTTAGACAAATGCAGTGCGAAAAGTTGTTATCAAAGAAAACAATTTCGCTGACGCATTTATGAGTTTTTTTGAATGGCCAAGTAATTATAGTGTAAGAGAACTTATGGCTGTCAACGGCGCGATCTTTGGGAAATCAAGTTGCAAATGCCAGAAATACAAATAGAATTTCTGGCTCGTCTGGCGAAATACGCATTTCTGAGCGACAACATTTAATTTAATGCATATTTAACATATTATTTATGCATGCTTTAGTTATTTTGAGTATTTTATTCAAATTACTTTCGTGCATTTCTATTATTTTACCTGTGAATTCTGGTTTGTTACTCTTCTAGCTGCTCGTTTACATCACAGCTATTCCATGAATTGTTGTGTTTCTAATTTTTTTGTTGTTGTTAAAATTGATTTAATAATCTAACGACCGCACACTCAAGCAACCACTTGCGCCCACTTTGGCCCCCCGTTTAGAATTGTTGCCGTCGCCGCATACGTCCCCGGCGTATGTCCAAAGATTCAGCGATCTATCTTATTATTATTTTTATTGTTTTTGTTGTTGTTTTTTACCGTTTTGCTTATCTAAGGTGGCCGCGTTTATCACGTGAAAAGCAACAACAAAGCACGTATGAACGAGGCGTAGAAAAAAAATTACAATTGAATTTTTTTTTACTATTTTTTTGCCGTATTTTACTTGGGTTTCTGTTGTTTTTTTTTGCTAATAATTTCAAATTGTTTGCCGCGTGCGGCACCTTATCGACATTGATTTGTTGTTGTTGCTGTTGTTGTTGCTGTTGGTGTTGTTATCGCTGTTGTTGCTTTATCATTTTGTTGGGTTCTGGCATTTACATTTTCATTCTGGCGTGCCTTGTGACAACCGACTTGCCAAACAAACGGCAAATATCAGAAGGCAAATGCCGTATAGCACGCGGCGTATACGTAATAAAAGTTGAAGCGACACAACAAAAAAGGCGCTTCGAACAATTTTTCCGCGACTCGCTTAACTTTTACGTAGCAGCAGCAGCAGCAGCGTCGGCGGCGGCAAACATACTGAGCAACAAACACACACGAAACACATCGACAGCGCTGCCCGTTTTCTCCAATTGGAAGCGTCCGTCGTTTTGTAGCTAGCGCTGCAGCCACAGAACTGTAACTGAACGCAATCGAAACACTTGAAACATGGCCAAGCGCCCAAAGAGCCAAAGCCGTGGCCAAAATGCCGCAGCGTCGTTTTGCAGTCGGCGTCGGCGTCGTCTCGTTGCCAATAGGCGATGGCAGGCATTTGCGGGGCAGGGGGCCGCCAGTCTAGCTATGAATGAGTGAATGCCAACTGACAAGTGGGCGGCGAGTGCCAGAGTGAGAGAAGGCAGCAGAATGAGCCAGAACGAGAGAGAGAGTGCATGGCAGAGAGTGAGAGCAAGCGCGTGCGACGAACTCAGCCGAAGTTAAAAACATCGCAAGGGTTCTATGTTCTATGTGTGATGTTCTCTGACACTGGCTACAGCAGTTGCAAAAAGTGATTTATTTTTATACGCTCATAATCAAAGCGGCATCATTTGAAAAGACTATATATATATTTACTCCATTATTATTATTGACAACAAATAGCACTGGCTATTCGAATCCTATGTTATTTACTAAACTTGTTTGCGGAAGTTTGCAAATAATCAAATTAATTATTTTTTTTATTATATAAACATTCCTGAAAAGTATGCTAAGTATATGAAATTTGCCAAATTTTAAACATTTGTGGTACATATTATCGCATAAAAGCCAAGCCTCGTTTACATTTCGGCTATTCAATCAGATTCATTAACTTCCCAACAAGAGTTGTACCACTGTGCGTATGTGCAATACATTGCACTGATTGATAGCGTCGCAAAAATGTGCGTGGGCAACCGGCAGAGCGAACTAAGCAAATGCCTTGCTCTCTTCGCCATGGCGCTCTGCCTGTCTCGCACTCACTGTTTGCTTGCCCTCTCTGTCGCTCTCTCGCCTAACTGAGGCGCCAAGAAACAGCTGCTTTATGTTTATTTGTTTGCTTGCTTTTGCTTTTGGTACCGTTGCTGTCGCAGTGAAGACGTCTTCCCCTCGGCGAACGGCCGCTTAGCGAAATGACGGAGCCTTGTCTTCGACTTGCACTGCTAAATTGCTGTCATAGGTCTTATACCTTGCACCGCCCACTGTCTGCGCCCCCCCGCCGCTGCTGCTTGATGTCTGCTTCCCGCTTGTCTCGCAGAACGCCTCTTTTACTGGCTGCCGCGACATCAATTTTTATGGCCTTCAAATTGTTTCCGAAACGCTGCGCCATTCCGCATGGCACTCTCCCCCACCCTAAATGCTGACTGTGCAGCTCACCTCACCGCCGGGCAACATTATCAACATCTCCGCCGCCCACGTAGCGACTTTCAGCCTCGCCTTTCGTTTCGCTAAAAGATTTGCTCCATTTCATTTCAGTTTGCGCCATGGATTTGTTTGTCCATTTGCAGTCTCTTTTGTTTTGTTTATCGTTTACCGTTGTCTACTTATATACTTATACCTCTCTATTTCTTCCACCGGTTTCTATTTTCGTTCCCTACTGTACCTGTGCTATCTCCTGTTATTGTTGTCTTACGGTTGGCCAGTGTCTAGTTCTCTCGTAACTGTTAACTAGTTTTGCATCTGTTGTTACACTTTGCAGTTGCGGCAAAAGTTTACCTGAATTCTGCGCATCGCTTTCATTGTTTACATTTGGCTCAGTTCCGTTATTTATTTGCTTTTCCCAGCGGATATTTGCCCGCTGTGCTTCCCCCTTTCTTTTGTTATTCTAGGGTGCATTTTTTATGGGGCGCTGAACAGCGCTTTGTTAAACAAATTTGTGTTTTTGATAACCAACACCTACGTAAATAGTCAAAACAAGAAGGTAATAGCAGAGAAAGGCATACACGATCCTAAATATATATTTATTTTCGATGCACATCAATAAATGTTTTGAATTAAAGACTTAAAGATTTTATAGCTTGCATTTGCCGTTTATAACTGGAGTTCGTGAGAATCGCATAGAAGGCGTATTTGAAAGACTGATAGAGGCATTTATCGAATATTAGAATATTTTTTACTGGCTTGGACTTGCTTCACTGAAAATGAATTCGGACGAATCGCATAGAAAGGCGATTTTAATAAGGGAGTCTTATTTTAAATGTTTTTAACATGGTCATAAAAGACCTGGCATTCGTAAGAATCGCATAGAAAGGCGATTATAAAGAAGAATAGAGTTAGAAAGCGAAAGAAGGTATAAGAAAAATATGTGGATTCCCGTAATCCCTTAAAGCATTTTAACCATTTTCTGAAAGATATACGATTTTATTTATACTATTTTTTATTATTTTGAATAGGGCATCTACTAGTGCAGCACTTGCCACATTTCCTTGTATTTTTATCTTGCCTTTAAGGGTAAAATCTATTATAATAACGTCGGGTTTGTTTGTGCCCGGTTCCTTACATTTAGCTTTTAATTATTTGATTCTCAATAAGACCGGCACAATAATGTGCAATTATAGTTTATGTGCAGCTGTAAAGTCTGGGCGCCTTTTATGATATTGTCTTTGTGCGAATTACAGGGCGCTCTTAGCGACTGATAAGGGTGTGTGTGTTTATGTGTGTGCCTTTTCCTTTATATCAAAATCTGAGTCTTAAGTGCTTGAATAAGTGCGCGAATTGCGATTGTTGAATTGTCCATGATTTTAACTGAACACAGCTGTCAGATATTGCAAATGGAATTGGATTTTGCATTGGATTAATCAGCGAGAGAGAGAGAGAGAGAGAGAGAGAGAGAGAGAGAGAGAGGGTTGGAACTGAAGGGTGCCAACTTTATGGGTGCCTCAAATTCAAGATAAGATTCGAAGAGTCGGGCAAATATTTTACTAATGCCTGATAACATTGCTTACACACTGCACTAATGTGACTAATTTCAGAGAATATGTGAACTAAACTTATGTTTTTCGATAAAAGGAAGTTTTTTTATTTAAAAAAACGGCTGCTCAAAGGCTTTGCCTAAAACTGCAATGCGCTTTCCCAATCCATAAGGAACTGTTAGCTGTTATTATCCCAAAAAAAAAAAAACACAATCTATAAATTTTCATAATTTACGATTCGTTTAATTTTAACTCGACTTATGTCATAAGCTCTTATCGAAGGAATTTAATATTATTATATTTAATCTAAAGGGCATATTTGAAGGACAAATCGCATGAATCATATGATCGGAAATTTTGGGGTTTTTCAAGAATTTACAATTGCTTATATTATTTTCAACTTAAATTAACTCAAACTCTTGTTAACATTTTTGGTTATTCAAATGTGCTTTTGCTGCATTCCTCTTAACTGTGCTGCAATGCGGTTTCTGCTTTATAAGGGCTTTGATTTCATAAATCGATTTGCTGCAGTTCAGAAGCCAATTGCAGCACAGTAAATTTTCAAAAACTGGCAAATTGTGTTCTCCGAAAATTAATTTAAGCCCAGTTCATTGCCTAAACGCATCCTGTTCCGCATAACCAGATGCAGCAACCGTTTCCCTCACCAACCCACACACACAGACAGACATACGCACACACACACACACACACACACACTCAAACAATGCTTATCAAATTGCAAAAACACATGCCCCCTTTCAAAGGTCAACCAAGGCCCTGTGTCTGTGCGGGATTTGCTGGCCAAAATCTTTGGAGCGCAACATGTCGCATTGTTCCACTTTGTAGCTGCCGCTCAGTTGTTTCCATTCCCGGGCTTTTCGCTTAGTTGTTTTCATTTGGCAACTGCCCGCCCCCCGCCCACAGACCAGTTAGCGGCTGCCACGGCCAGACGGGCGGCAGCTGTTGGTCCTCTGCGGCTTGGGCTGGCGGGCAACATTGTTATTGTTGCTGCAGTTGCTCCTGTTTGTGCTTGCTGCGCGTCGTGGTTTTTATAAATATATATATATATATATTTTTTTTGTTGCCGCCATTACATTGTTTTCCTTTTGTTTAGCGGCGGTTGGTAGTTGTCACCCCGCAGCCCACAGCTTTTCCCCAACTCTCTAACACACTCGCCATTTGACTAGCTACTGTGCAGCTGCAAACTTTAACACAAACACCATGTAGATAGGGTATAACACAGGGTATAACGGGTTTAATCATTGGGCTTGTAACAGTGGATATATATACTTGTACTTGTACTTATACTTATACTTATACTTATACTTATACTTATACTTATACTTATACTTATACTTATACTTATACTTATACTTATACTTATACTTATACTTATACTTATACTTATACTTATACTTATACTTATACTTATACTTATACTTATACTTATACTTATACTTATACTTATACTTATACTTATACTTATACTTATACTTATACTTATACTTATACTTTAGTTAAAACCATGATTGGGTCTTGATGATAGGGTCTTGACACTTCGGTGTTTTCAAACTACATTTATTTTATTGATATTGTTTATTTTGGCGCAAAGTTTCCTTTTGACTACAATGTTGCCGGTTAGCATTACACGGAGTTGAGCGTGAGACGTGTGGAATGTGAATTCCTGAAGTGCGAAGCTGTTACATGGTTAAATATTTGTACGACAGGATATGCAGAAATATGCTGCGAGTTTCCGGCCAGGTGATGATGACGATGCTGATGAAGATGGCGATGGCAATGTTGTAGCCCGCCCCATTGTCTATACTTATGAATAGTTGGGAAATTTGTTGTGGCACGCGCTGGAAAATCGCTTTACAAGCGCATTTTTCTTTTCGTTTTTCCTGCGTACCGAACGTGACTTGGGTTAGCTTGGCCAGCAAAGTTTCTAATTCCTGAACTCTGAACTCAAACAACTCTCGGAAATGTATTTTTAATTGCATTTTTCGGCAACTTTGGGAGCCAACAAAGTGCTCTGGAACCCATGCGATTTGTGGAGTGCCACAAAAAAAGTATGTATATCCGGACGTTGAGAGCGGCAGCACCTGTTTTTTGTTTTTTTATAGAGAGCTAACGAGTTCATTAAAATGTCACACTTAACAAAATTAAGTAAATATACGCATTAAAATTTTTGTATAAAAAGTTCATGGCATTTAATTGTTCTTGTTTTTATTGTGGCAAATTTGGCTTTAATTGAGTTCGTTTTTATTGAAATTAAATTTTTAATGTTTCGCGCTGCCATTTTTTTCTGATTGTTTGTCACAGCATGGCATAAATAATAGAATAGATTCTGGGTTAGTCGCTCTGCAAATTGTTGATACAAAATAAATATTTAATTATGTGCTTCACGAACTCTTTGAAAAACAACAAATGAGTGGGAGCGAGCTTACTGCGAGGCGACTGTTGACATTTGAATGACATTGAAAGGGCAAGAAATTAGTTAAAAAGTTGTTTTATTCTGAGTTTCATTCAAGAGCTCCTAACTCAAATAATTCTAGCCTTAATGGAGTCACTTCTGAACAGAAAAAATGTGTATTTTTAAAAGTAAATCGTTGGTCATAAAAATTGTAATAAAATTAAATTATTAAATAGCTAACAAAGAAAATGTGTACCTGGTATTATAGCCTTTGAAATCCAATTAACCCAATCCACCTGAATATGTTTTACTAAGTTCAAGACAAGATCGTGTTTATATTACTTTCCACATGCCATCCACATAACAGAAATAAGCAGCATTTAGTGTACCCAATCCACATAGCTTCCACGTTAAATACACACTAGTTGCCCCAAAAATGGATGAGAATGAACAAACATAGCTCAGTTCTATGCTAAACATATAAAGTCCACACACGATCCACATTCGTTCCACAGAACAGAAAAGCCCGTTCAAACATGTACGTTTTTATCTGATATAATAATTATCTTATATTATGTGCATATATGCAATCCACATAGGTTCTACACACAATACACAACCTATTGCCAAGTTCCAACTGGCCTACAAATGCCAGATAATGCAAATGTATTGTTTAGCCCGGTCTCATGCCATTACATTATCCACACATTATCCACATATTATCCAAAACACACAATCCACATTCTTTTCACAGAATCCTTCAATTCTTTTTATATGCAATCCAAATGCTTTATCAAATACATATATTATTTGTATATTGACAATCCACATTCGTCGATCTATAAGCTATTTAAATATTAGAAGATAGTTGTGTTTATACACCATTTATTATAGCTTTACAGCCACATAGAATCCACATTAGTTGACGGAAAGACCACACCCAATCCACATTGCTTCCACAAATTCCCTTAACATACTATGCACAATTTTATGTATATACGATTTACACACAATCCACATATGATCCACATGCGTTCCACAGCCTGAATGCGTGCAAAAACCCCATTCAAATGTATTCCTCACATTGTTAGCAAACACCCAAAGGCTAGCCACAATGATTGACACACATTCCATGGTCTGCATAAAGAAAGTGGAGTCCGAATTTCTGATCTTCAGAGCCGCCCAACACAATCAGCAGAAAGTGCTTCAATTTGCGTTGAAGTAGCAATTTCTCGACTCTCATCGAATATTGTTGTGCTCATTATTGAAACTGGCCTCAATATAAACACATAAACCTTAGAAGTAACCGCGGGCGCAATTTCGCTTAGTCTGAGCCTCAATTTGTTACAGTAGATATTTGATTTCGCGACTCTTTCAAGCTAACAACTTTTCTGTTGCCATTCTTGCTGCAAGTTGCTGCTGCTGCTTTAAGCCTGGCCCGCGAGCGGGCTTAAATCACTTGCCCTGCCGCCCGCTCATTAATCAAACTTCTGGTCTTTTGTTCAGTTTTTCAATTTTTTCTTACTTTTCTTTTTATGTTCTTGTTACTTGGCGTGTATTGTTCTTGTTGTTGTTTATTATTGTTACGGTCATAAAGTTTTTTGCCCGCTTGACGTGGAGCGTGAAGGGGGGAGAGGGGCGCGACCAGTTGATGACCCCGCACGCAATGCCTCTTGCGACTAGTCATCTCTCTCGCTCACACACTCTATCTCCCTCTCTCTGTGTCTCTGCTGCCTGTGCATATTTCACGCGCTTCTCGCTGCCATATCAGTTAACGTTTTTTATTTCATTTGTTGATTTGGCGATATGGCAAAAAAAAATGTAATAAACGCTAAAAAAAATATGGACAAAAAAAAATTGTCAACAAAAAGCGTCAGCAGATAATAGAATTGAATAGAACTTTATTTTTTGTTCGACCATTTAACGGTTTAGTCTGTTTACACAGTAAAAAATAAACGAGCATATTTGCTATATAAAAAATTCATTTAACAACCGGGTTAAGCTATGCGCGAAGCATTTGAAATTCTTTGTTTTTTGGAACTAGAATTGAGTGTCATATTTATTCATAGAGAAATTACACAAATTTCTTTATTCGTGTATTTATGTCTTAACAATATTTACATGCCTTACAGGGTATCATTCTTTTGTTCCTCTGTAAATATATTTGGCATTTCAGTTAAAACAAAAGGCCGTCTGTTCATATACGCATATTGATATTATTCATTTTTTTTTTGTAGATATAGTTTTTGGTCATGGGTTTTGTTAGACAAGCGAAACGCTCGATTATATGATGATAGCTTAGCGCAATTTAACGCAATATTGAAGGGAGCATTTGTTGTTTTTGCGACACACACACACGCACGTACAATAAAACCCATATTTTATCTAGAAATTTCATAATCACATTTGACAAATGCCGGAAATGAGAAATGACCGTAGCATATTCCACTAGATAAGCCAATATTGAAACTATGCTTATAATAAACCGATAATAGTAAAGAATCATAAGAAATGACAATCAATTCTAGAGTGTTTCACGATTTCCAAGAAAACCTTCTTAACAGATCTTGAAATATGTGAAAAACCAACTATTAAATGTGAGTTCGATGGGGAAGAGAAATGAATATATGTACACTTTCAGCTCATATGATATTCAAGGTCTTGAGTGAAAGTTGCATATAGGTTTTTTCCAGACTGTTCAAATATTATATATATTTAACACAGCTTCCGCATGAAAGAATCCTTGGAGCATATACTTTAATCGAATATAATTCAATATTATATATTTTGCAAACTTTGTTCTTTCGATATTTTCCTAAAATGCATACCTGTTCGTACAGGTATCTTTATATAGAAGCCAATAACAACAACTACAAAACGCAATCGATTGTCCCACACAACGTTAATGTTGTCAGCAACAAAAACAACGCCAAGAACAGCAACAACAACAACAACAATTCAAATCAACTTGTTTCTGATTAGATCATTCGAGCAAAAATATCAGTCAAGTTGCGTCAGGCCCGTTCGTCCGTTATAGACGGGGGTGTGCAGGGGAAGGGTGTAAGCGGGTTAGCTATGGGGCAGCTGCCTCGCACCGGGCAGCGCAGTCAAGTTAACCTGCTGCGGGTGCGATAATTAACTGAAATAGACCCGTGACTGCCAGCGAACAACCCAAGCAACCGAGCAACAACAACAACAATAAGAACAACACAACTCTACATAGACATATTGCTCTAGAATATACATGAGCTGCAATCACAAGCAACAGAGTGCAAGTGAGAGAGAAAGATATATATAGACAGAGAGAGGGGGAAGTAGAGTGAGAATGAGAATGACAGAGAAGAGCACATTAGGGAGTGCATGCTGAGTGCTTTTCTTGTTGCGTAGCTAGTTAAAAGTATTTTGCACGTGAAAAGCTCGTAAAAAGGAAGGCAACTTCAACTGAAGCTGTCAAAAAAACTTTCAATGCTCAAAAGAAAAATTATTCTATGCATACCCTGTGCACAAATAACTGCACAAAACGGGTATAACCAAAGTGAAAAGCGAAGAGTAACATTACAAAAGAGGGCATTTTAAAAGCTAAATAACATATGTAGATAACTTTGCTCCATTAATGCACTGCTTTCCGCTTAAATGGGTTTGGGAAAAGGTGATATAAACTATATAGGGATATGCAACTTATCGTATACTAGATATATACAAGATATATACACACATATATATACATTTACAAATGCATGTTGCTGGATACATTGTACCAGCTATTCGTATAATTTTCAGAATACAGGGTATCAGACGGTTACTACCACGCTTACTCAAGTATTAAGGAGCTCTAGCTATGTATACATACAATATGAAAGCTTTTTTCTGGATACAGGGTATTACTTATTTGTATACTAAGCCTCTTACTCGTTTAATAGAACACTCTAGCTATAAAGCTATATAATATCCATGAATATAGGGTATAAGATATTCGTATAATAACACTCCTTCTTATGTATACGAACACTCTAGCTATATATAGATATATACACATACGAATACATGTTGCTTGGCACAGGGTATCACTCCGTTCGTCTACCAACTCTCTTCCGCAAGTATTAGAGCGCTCTAGCTTTAAATAAGACCGTCAAAAGTTATACCTGTAGCCGCATCTACTGCTCAGTCCAGAAATGTTCAATAGGCCAACATCACAGAGGGCGACGGGGGAGGGAACGGAGGGGAGGGGGCGGCTGTTAATAGCATTAAAATGCGCACAAGAGTGAGACCCATAAAGAATTGTGCGCTAAATGAAATTCTTTTGCGGTCGAGCATATATAAATTCTGCAGCAATTTCTAGCCATTTCGGCCATTTAATGGCCAGCTCAACCGACTGCGAGTGGATATTGTGCAGCCGCCGAGCGGTAATTGGCTTCGAATTTGAAATTCGGAAACGCGTTTGATTTCAATGCGAGCGCCGAGATTTGTTTGCCATGCCCGGAATATTCGAATGTGTGCGCCGGTGTGTGTGTGTGCGAGTGTGCGAGTGTGTGTGTGTTTTGTGGGCTGTGTGCATTGGTTGTCCTAGACCACATTTAATGTGCGCTGATACACACCGGCACAACACACACACAAGCACACACAAGCACACACATGCATACACTTGCCACTAATTGGCCATTAAAATGTTATAAATTTAATGCTGTCGGTTTTTCCGTGTTGTCGTTTGCCTTTGGGCCAATTAGTCACATGAGTGCCGCCGATCGTCCATTGTATATATTTTATTTCTCTTTCAATATCTCAATACACGTGTTACACTTTTTTTTACTTCGGCTAGAGATGTGCGTGGGGAACGAAAGATCCGATAAATACTTTGAAATCGATACAATTTGAATGAAATAAAATGTCGTTTGTTTAATAAAAAGTTGTTTATGTCATAAGTGCCCCTTTTGCTTACACGTCTTACTTTAATTAAAAAGTATCTAATTGGCATGGCGCACCTGTTCTTAGGATTGACTGCAAGCTGAATTTGACAGGAAACTTATGATAAGCTGGCTAGACAAAAGATATCCGCCGAATTTCGAATTGTTGAGTGTAATTGTTCACAAAAAACGTTATGTACTTAACATAATTTGCAAAGAAACGTTAACAACAAATAGTGACAAAAATATGGCGCTTTGCACATTTCGTTTTTGTCATTTTTAAGTAAATAATTGCTCCCTAATTACAAATGTTGACAGCTTTCTACGTAAATCTAAGTAAATTTATATGATATAATTTACAACAGTTTTAGTATATATTCTATACAAGCATTTTTTACAAAGACATTTAAGTATTATATATGTCTGTTTGTATGTATGTATGTGTGTGGACATGTGTGTTAGTGTATGCATGCATGTCAGATGCATTGTATGCATGCATATTTGGTTTTCTAATACCAAACGCAGTCCAAGCTTATTTGCAAGCTGTGCTGCAAATTAAAATAAAATGAATTTCTAACAAGTGCTCTACTCCTCGATTCTCAAGAATTCAAGTAGGCTCTGCAGTTTTGCCTCCTACGCTAGTAGTGCAGTGTTTTTTTTGTTGTTTTTTTTTTGTATGTATGTTCGTGTGTAAATATATACATATGTATGTATACACATATGTATGTATGAACATATGTATGTATGTACATATGTATGTATGTATGTATGTATTTATGTATGTATGTATGTATTTATGTATGTATGTATGTATATATATATGTACGTATGCATGTATGTATGCATGTATGTATGTATGTATGTATGTATGTATGCATGTATGTATGCATGTATGCATGTTTGTATGTATGCATGTATGTATATATGTATGTATGCATGTATGTATGTATGCATGTATGTATGTATGCATGCATGTATGTATGTGTGTATGCATGTAGAACATGTACGCATGCAGGCATGCTTGCATATGTATATAAAAAATAAAACATGCATACACGAATGTATAAACAGGCCTACATGCATATACATGTACGCATGCAGGCCTGTTTGCATATACACAACAAGCATGCATACATGTATGTGTAAGCAGGCCTACCATGTATGTGCAAACTTAAGACTTATCTCAAAAAATCGTTGGACCGCAATTTCTACCGAGGAAGCTTGAATTCTGTGAAAGGTGTGACACACGTCTCATAAGATTTTTCGTATAGATATTTGGAAATAAATTAGAGCACGAAACGTCAACCACCAAGTTTTTAATGGCCATGTTCAGCAAGGCGAAATGGATTTTCCGGAAAGTGTGAAATTCGAATGAAGATATTTGAGAGGTAAGCCAAAAAATCGGACAGTTTTATATAGATGGCGATATACAAAACTGTTTGCATGTCTACCCTGTACAAGTTCTTGTTAAAACAAATGTCTGGAAAAAGCTGGTCAAATTTTAACGAGAAAATTTTATGTCAATTACAATTACCATTCATTTGCTTGGGTTAAATACAATAATTATTCATGGAGTACTCAGTTTCAGACCCAGAAACACAATTCACAAAAAGTTAAATACTCAATTGCAGAAAATGTGCAAAACTTTGTGGACTCGCATAACTTTTGCCTTTTGCGGCCAGAGCTTGAATAAAAAATAGTAATACAAAAAAATAAAAGCGAATAACTTTCAAGCTATTAGCTGGCAATTAAAACGGCAAATGAACTTTCAACTTCAAAAATAAATATATATATAAAAGCTAAATAAAACATTGCCGAAATAAGCCAAGCCAAAGAAAGTAAACAAAAACAAAAGATAAAGTCAAAGACGAAAACTAACTGAGAAGAAAAACAACAATAACAAAGTCAACTACTGCAGCAGCTACAACAACAACAACAACAATAAAGAATAAGCTACAAATTAGTTAACAAAAGCACAATTGTTTTTGTCAGTTGTCAAAAGAGGTAGGGAGGGAGCGATGGGGGGGGGGCTGTTAGCCATGTGATTTGGCGGCAAACAACGCGGACACCCACAAAAAATGTCAAAATAGAAAAGTTTTTGTGTTTTTTTTTTGCTCTGCGTTTTCCCCTTGCCTCCGCTAAGACAAAGCGCTGGCTAAGAGCAGAGAGGGGGAGGGGGGGGGGGGGGGGGGGGGTGGGGCATTTGAATTTGTTTCGCAGCGTAGAACAATGCAAACTGAAACTGGCACAAAAATGTTTGTAATTCTTGTTGTATTCTTTTCTTGCAGCGCTAATAAGCCAAGCCAAAGGCCGCTCGAGTTAGCCAAAAACTTTAAGTCAGGTAAATTCGGATTGTTTAGAGATGGACGAGGGCCTGCTAGAGATGGGAGCGTGACCGTTTCGTGATGCAAACGATTTAAATATCGTCTTTAACAGGTAAAATAAATATTAAATACAGATGAAAAACAACATAAATAGACTAGTTATGACTGCTTAGCTTATTTAAGTAGCTTTTAGATAAGTTAAATATGGACTAATTATAACAGCTGAACTAATATGAGTATATTTGTATACCCTGGACCTTTCAATTTACAATAAATACAAATTTATAGATTTTTTCACATACTTTATTTGAAAATTGTATTATATGCTTTATTTTAAGCTTAAAGATTTCATCAGGCTCATTTAATATGTATTCTATATTAATTATTAGAACCAACAAAAATATGGCCGCTGGTTCTATTCAATGTTTTAACTAACTTCCGACCTTTTAGTTTTGTCACATTTGGGTCACATTTGCAACCTTCTAACAAAATCAATTCAAAATTTAATTCAATAACTGCCCGTTGTACTGAAAATATTGTAAATCCTAAATATTTTCATATACAATAATCGGGCTACATTTGATTTTTAGCCAAAATTGGCATTTATCGAAAATTGTTCGATATATGCAATGTTTGGGGCCAAAGTTCTTTATACTTCGGAGCCAGAACTAGAACTAGAAATTGTTGTTATTTTTAACCAAAACTTATCGTTTGTTTTATTAATAATTATTTAAGATTTGAACCGGCGACCTTTTGCTAGTTTTTAATTATTTTTAGTGCTTATCAAGTTTGAACTGTTTTCAGCTGAATTATTAGTTTGGCATTTCCCAGCATAGCCTAATTTCATCTCTAATGCACACAAGTTCTATTTACAATAGCTTCATTATATCAGTTGACTTTTACCCATTATTCCGATTATTCAGCCCTGCCAGCTCCCTCTCCCTTTGCTCACCTACCTCCCTGTTCATGAACAGATTTGGGCAAGTAATTCAAATGTCACTAATTGAATTAGTTGACTGACTTTTGAGGCTGTTGCCAGTGCCAACGAAGGGGGCAAGGGAATTGTACCGTTACACATTATGAACTTGCAATATAATGCAAAGTGAACAATTAACAACTTGTAGTCAAAATACGTTTAGCAGTTAACTTGGCTTTGCTTAATAAGCCAACTTTTGTTTTTAGTCCGATAAGAGCAAAAGTCAAGGTTTGGGCTGGGTCTGGCTTGTGGCTTACGAGCCCTTTTCCGTGTTGTATTATAACATTTTCAACAGATTTGCAACTATTAACCCTCTGACTTTTAGCCCCACTCACTTTTGAAACTATATTTAAGCTTAATATCGAAACGAAGCAGCCTTGACTATATCATGGAAGATTATAACACCACGGAGCAAAAGGAAAACATTTATAAATGCAAAGTCTACTTTTTTATGTTGCCCTTCTACGCGATTCTCATGAATTCAAGTAAGTCTTGCGGTAAGTCGTAGGTATTCCTGCTTTAGATATAAGTGTTATATTGACAAATTGTTTTGACAATCTTTCGTTTTGTCAATAATCGTGAGTGTGAATACGATATGCATATATACAATATATATAAATACGATATGATATTGTTCGACTTGTTTTTTGATGCAGTTGCAATTAGCAACAGATTTAAGACAGTTTAGTGTTATATTACCATGTCGTAAGGGTATATAATGTTCGAGTTCATTAATATTTCGTTTTGTTGTTTTTTTTTACTGCTGTTTTCCGTTTTACTCAGTTGGCAAACGCAGCTGTTGCCGCTGCCACCGGCACAAACTAATTAAACAGCTGTCTAAGGCGCTTCCTTGAAACATTCCACAGCATTGAATTACAAAGGCAATGTTGAACAGAATATTGAACATGTTAATGGGGCACATATGTGTATGCTGTCACACAATTAGGCACACTTCGTTTCCTTTTGAATTTGTGTAAAAATGTATATAAATGAATATAAAGAAAATAATACTCTTTATAAATATAGTTAAAAAAAAAAAAAAACCTTACAAATATATTTTATTTACCAAAAAATACGAAAATTAGGTCGTAGTGAAA
Organism: Drosophila novamexicana; assembly: GCF_003285875.2. Lineage (NCBI taxonomy): Eukaryota > Metazoa > Arthropoda > Insecta > Diptera > Drosophilidae > Drosophila > Drosophila novamexicana. The sequence goes on from NW_020824766.1 coordinate 190,679, forward strand.
AGTGAAAATAGTGTACCCAATTATATGGCCACCACTGTACTTAAATGCAGGCAGATGTATGTATTTAGGCGTGCGAGTCCTTGGCTAAATCGCAATGGAGCTGTCTCATAAATTGGCTAAAACAAAAGTCAGGCTGATTAGTTATCGATTTCGGACAGGTAAATAAAAAATTTAAGCAAATTGCGTCAAGAGACGGCAAATTTTGCAAATCAATGCAAATAACTGGACAAACAACATGTTGGAAGATGGGCCCAAAAAAGACGACGGAGAAAGAGAGCGGCAGTGCGACGGGCGAGAATCGGACAAAAGCTGAAAGCAAAAGCTTTGATATTAATTAAGCAAATTTACGTTGAAAGATGTCAGTGTGCCACAAGGATGCAAAAACGTGTTTTGATTTTGTTTATTAGAAATTGAATTTGTATATGCAAAGAAACAGGAAAATCAACTAGAGATCGCCGCAGCCAAGACGCAACGAATATTGAATGCTCTTGCCAGAAAATTTAAATGTAACCCAAAGATTTCTATATTAACTGTTGATTAACATAAATCCAATTGGAATGACTCAGTTGGAATATGCAACTAGTAGCATTGGCAGTGTTGGTAAAGCGATCAAGCAATTACAGTAAATGCTCACAAAGAGAAGCGCTTTGACAACAGAGTTGATTTTAATGTGTGATAACTTTTTATTGCTGTGTCTTTCGCCCATTTAAATTAAGAAAAACGGTCGATTAATAATAATTAATAATTTTAACAATCATTCAAAAAAGGGTATAGTTAAAATGTCAGATTATAATATTGAAATGTTGCTAGAAATCAGATGTTCTAAAAATGTCTCCTACTCCTGTTTCTCCACAATTCTAATATAGGACTCGTTGTACTTTAAGCTTAAATGTCGTTTTCCAATCTCCTAGACCCATACAATAACTATATATTTAGGCAATATTTGTAGTTAATATACCTCATAATATAGGGTATATATTTTATAGACATATTTATGTAGCTGGCCTAGCAATCGTTTAATGAAAGTGCACCAGCAACAGCAGCTGGCAACAAGTTGCACGCATGCGCATTAGAGCGAGGCAGACAGCTGGAGTGAGAGAGCCAAAGTGACAGAGAGAGCGTGAGAGAGAGAGATAGGGAAGTCGATAGTCGGCACTATTATGTGCATATGGCAATGCTTTAGAATTTTGTTGAGTTTCATGATAACCGGTTTTTGGACTACCGACAAAAACAACAACAACAAGTTGTGACTCCCATGAGAGGCGGCTGCTGCTGCTGCAACTTGGGTTCATTGTTTACCCAGACATAGCTGTTATAGCTGTTTGTTGTTCTTCTGCTAGTTGTTATTATAATAGTCGCTGTTGTTGTTCTTCTTCTTGCTGTTGTTGTTGTTGTCGATATGTGCTTTACTCTTTGTTTGCTACCTACTTACTTGCCAGGCTATCTGCCCGGCTTCAGTCTCGGTTTAATTACACTTTTTCCAACGAAACAACTTCACAGATAGCGGAAGTCGGACAATAGCCGCAAGAGACCGGCTGAGAAGGTTCCACAAGCGTGTGTCACATGCGAGTGCGAGCGTGTACAAAGCCCAGTTATTTGGCCATAAATTCGGTTTCGCCGGAATTGCTCAAATATGACTTTTTTTATGGCCACTTTTACGCATGTTATTATTATACATATATTGTAAAATGAAGTTGAAAATATGCCTTGTTCTAGTTAGCGAGCGCTCACTGTACCACAAATCCATGAGGATTGCTTGTTTTTTTCAAGGATGCGAAATGCATGCATAGGACGCAGTTTGAATAACTTATATAGCAGACCTTATAAACTACATTCAATAAAAGCAAAGTCTTACCTCAATAGCGAGCTAGAGCACCAAATGGCATTGAGGCTGACACCTATGTTGTTGTTGTTGTTGTTGTTGCTGTTGTTGTTGTCGTTTTATTCAATGTTGCGTTCAATCAAAACACAAATCACACTGCAATTGTAAAAAATTGTATTTATTATGGACATGAGCACACACTTTCACGGCACAAACAATTAATTGACTAGATTTGTTTTGTTGTTTCTTGCTGTTGTGTGTGTGCATTTGCCCCTTCCTTGTTGCTGCCACCTCCTGCGTTCCAGTGATCAACAGCTGGCGGCCAGTCGCCAGAGCTGGTTTGCGCACACTTTTTTTTTTTATTTTATTATTTTTCTTCTTCTTCTTCTTTTTTTGCACACTGTGGCGAGACGAACATAAAAAACTTTCGCTCAAAACGGATGCAGCAGGCGGCTCCAATAGGATTTGGCTTAAGAGCAAGCGGGTTTGGGTTAGACTGTTAACTGGTTTCTTGTAACAGGAATTTGGACAGTGTTGCCAAATGGCAGGCAATTCATTAATTCGCGCAGAGAGCAAATAACAATTGTATCCGGTATTTTATTGAATTTCCTACTCTTTTTTTTCTAAACACATATTTATTTCACCTGACTCATGTGCACATTAGTTTGTTGTCGGTGTACTAATTTATTTGTTGCCCTACAAAAAAATATATATATTTTCGTATTTCTTGGGTGTTTTTTTTTTTTTTTTGCACTTTCTTTTGGCGCTTGTGTATTTTTACTGCTATGCAGGCAAGAAGTGATCTTTTTCTCTCTCCGCTCTCTCTCTCTCGCTCTCTTTTTTCGCCTATTTATAACAACTCACGCATACCGCGCACACACACACACACACATGCCGACACACACACAACTTAAGCCGAAAGCAGCCAAACGTAGCCAACAACAACAAAATACACAGGTGAAAATTAGTGCAGCAATTTTGTGGTTGTCTTAACTATTATTGTTGTTGTTTTTTTCAGTTTGCTGATATAGCTGTATTTTTGCATGCGTACCACTAAAATATGAATTAAACAGCAAACGTGGATAAATTAAATGCAAACACGCACAAACCAAATACTAAATAGTTGACTTCGTTGAGTTACACTTTTCAAGTAGCGTCGATTCATATGCACAATTTAATGCTTTTAAATACTTAGAACACTTTCTGGCTATTAATTTATGTTTTCGACATACATTAAACTTATAATATTTAAAATTTATTCTGTCACTTTCGCGCGCGTTGTGGCTCGCGACGCTCAAACTTCGGCGGCAAAACAACAACTAGCGCTAGCATTGGTTCTTTCGTTTTATCTCTGAAAACTGTTAGAAAACGAAACTGCGAGCGAACTGAGTAATTTGTTCTCCGGGCCACTGTTATGATTATCTGCACTGTTATACTCAAGTTGGCAATGTTAAAGTGATCTGTTAATTTTAACGTGATCTGCTCTAGTCTTAAGCCTGGTTTAGTTATATTATGTTAAATTAATAAGAATTTAACTGAATATATTGCATTTTGATAAGAATAGTGTGTTTTAAACTACTGTTTCAATTATTTTTATTTATTTTTAAGAAATAGAAATGAATGTAAGAATTGACAATACAATTAGTTTGAAATTGCAAACGAGGACAACTTAAACAACTATTTTGGCAACTAAATGGACAATGATTATTTAAATTTGCTAAAAACGTACACAATTAAAAAATAAACTAAACTAAACGATAAGCAAGGCCTTGGTAATATACGGTGGGATTACATTGCAGTTTCGACTCATCTTAACTCAATTCTGAGAAGGATTATTGCATTACAATTTTGTCTACAAAACGGGAATATTAATCAAATTATTTGTTGTTGTTGAAAAATCGTCAGGAACGTGTTGAGGGCGTCGAGCAGCAAACCATGGAGACATCAAGTGAAGTGCATTCGTAGTGGCTGCCGCTGGGCAGCTCCTGGGAGCAGGCAAAGTTGGACGTGCTGCTGGTTTCATTGAAGCCGCTGTCCGTGCGATAAAAACCAATACGTGGGGGCTCAACACTGCCTTCCGCCTGTGGTGCCACATATTCTTCTATCTGTGGCTCGTCGAGCTGTTCCCCATCATCCAGCAGATTGGCGCCAAAGGATTGCGACAGATTCTTGCGATTTGCGGAACGATGACGGCGATGTCCGCGTGGAGTATCCGAATTGGAGCTACAATTAAAGCTATGCGTCGAGAGCTGCGACAATTGCATCCCATCCCCATCCCCATCTCCATCCTCATCTTCATCTGTCTCAAAATCAGGCTCTGCATCCACAGCAGCCGCTTCGTCATCATCTCGCTCGGCCAGCACCAACTTTACCTCCTCCAGGATGGACGTGTTCGGCAATTGCTGCGCACTATTCACGCGCAAACGGCTCACACGCTGATTGATGCTGCTGTCTGTAGAATACTCCAATGCCATCGGCGATGAGCTGCGATCGGGCGTAAATTTGCACGCCGCTCGTCCAGTGCCCGTTAGCTCAGAGAGGGTCACGTGCTCGCTGCTGGTGCTGCTCTTGTGCAGGCGTCTACTCAAATGCTCCGACGGAGGTATAGGCGAAGGCAGCTCAACCAGGTCGTGCAGCAGCTGTTTTCGCCTGCGCGAGCTACCCGGCCCATTGCCATCGTCCGGAGTGCCCGGCGGCAGGCCGCACAGATTGCGTATGGGCGACAGGCAGCCAAAACTGCTGGAGCCCTCGCCAGTCGAGTCTGAGAGGCGACCGGCGAACATGGTCTGCTTGGCTTGCGGACTGGAGCCCACCATTTGTGCATGCTGCTCGTCGGGTGGCAGCGGCGGCTGTTGCAGCTGCTGCGGATCCATTTCACCCAGCACAATGATATTTTGCAAATCGAACAGCTTGCGACGCATGGAGCTGTTGAAGACATCGCCACCGCTGCCAGACTTGTTCAGTTGCATGCCAGCCAAATGTGGCTGCAGATAGGGACGCAACGCTTCTTCCAGCGCTTTGGGCAGCACCGGCGGCAGCGTCAGTTCCGTCTGTACCTCGCAGTTGCGTGAACGTGGTTTGGTTTTATTGGATATAGGCGTGTTGTCATTGATCTCATTGATTATAATGCGCTGCTTGCGCAGCGGACAGTCAACGGGACTGGGCACTATGTGGGATTCCTTGAAGAAGGCACTGATGGCCAGTTGCGCTTTGGACTCCTGTTCGGGATCCGGCGAGTCATGAAATTGCGTCTCGTGCGGCTCCACATCGGCGGGCTTCAGCTGGGACACTTCCTCAATGTCCCATTCGAATTGCGTGGACGAGAGCTGCGGCGTGCCTGATCGACACTGAAAAAGCGAGGGACTAGCAGAGATTCGGATTATAAGCAGGAAAACGCAGGCTACACCTAAATTAATATTTAACAAAAATTAAAAACTCACCTGGCAATTAGCGGTAAATGTAGACGCTCGGCCAAGGCGCCTTCGAATGGATTCCGCACCTTCTGCAGTCGTTTGGGAGGCGGTGTGCAGACTGTTGTGCACATTTGGGGGCTGCTTTTCGATTTGCTCGGTTTGGCGCCATTCGACGGCGTTGCAGACGCCGCTGCCGTAAAATTGTTGCTGCTGATGCTGCTGCTGCTGCGCCTGCCGCTGGCCGTAACACGGCATTTCAGCTCGTTTAGACTGGCATAGTATCTCGTCTTGAGTGCTTGCGGCGTGCGCACCTCATCTGTGTACATTTTTTTCTACAAATATATTGTACAATTTTGGCAATAATTGATAGCAAATTTTACAAGTTTTATGCACCGCTGCCTGATGCAGGCAGCTGTCAGTATATTTCAAATGCGGCAGTGTTGCGAAATGACCCGAAGCGTTTATCGATAGCTCCAGAACGAACGTTGTGTGTTTAAATCGCAAAGCGCCAGAATATAAATCAAACGGCGCATATTCTATATAATTAGCTATATTTAAATATATAAAATTAGCTTATGCTTTTAATTAAGGTTTTCAAATGCGCACAGGACTCGATAATAATTTTAAATACGCGTCATTTATCGGAATTATCGGGTATCGACTCTTTGGTGTTTACACATTTATCCAATATAACAAATTAAAAAATCCAATAATGGCAGAACTGTGTCGCGTTTGCATGGAAAACTCTGATCTTTTGACAGATATATTTGCACCCCTAATGAACTTACAGACACAACACGAACCCGAAATCAGCATGGCCGACATACTCAACGAACTAACCGGCTGCCAAATGATTATTAATTACAATAGTGAACTGCCGCAATATATTTGCACAAATTGCATGAAGGGAGCAAAGGCGGCATTGGATTTCAAACACATGGTGGAAAGGAACAGTGAACGCTTTGAGGAGCTACACAGCATGTCCGGAGATCAGAAGTGTAAGGTGAAACTGAAACAGGAGGAGGACGATCTCATTGCCATCTGCAACATGCTCAATGCAGAGGACTTACAACTTATGGACAACTTGGAGGAGGAGGAAACAAAAGAGTTGAATATTAAAGCGAATGCAACACATCAGTACAACACCCGACGGAAGAGACTGAATAGGTACAGCGTATCGAACATGAGCAGCGAGAGCTTCCTGAGCGAAAGCGGCCTGGACTATGAGGACGAGAAGAAGACATCTCTTGCATGTCCCCACTGCCAATATGTTCCAAGCAACAAAGGCAATCTGAAGGCTCATCTCCGGACACACACCGGGGAGCGTCCATTCCAATGCCCGCACTGCCCAAGGACATTCACTCAAAAGCAAAATATGACCGTGCACACACGCACGCACACCGGAGAGCGTCCTTATAAATGTGCCGCGTGTCCAAAGTCCTTTGCTCAGCTTGCGGGCTTGATTGCCCACAATCGCCGACGTCCATGGGATCACATATTGGATTCGAAACACGTAATTAAACAACAACGTCTTAAAAAACACCGTCGCAAGAAGGGACACAACTAATGACCATATAATCGAATAAACCAAGCATGACCTGTTAAATGAAATATCAGCTTCATTCCATTTATTCTATCTCAACCAGAATAGAGTCTGTGTTTACACTTTTTGTAAATATTGCCATTCGCCCCGCGCGCACCCGATTACTATCGGTATCGTGACTTAGGCAAAAGTATCGACAACCCGTTCATTTGATAATTTGGCGCAATATTTGAATGCGCAATCTATTAACTAAAGGCTCTCGTTTACTTTTCTACTAAACACTTACTAAACAGTTCATAATATAAAACTTAAGCATCTGATAAAGTACACCATTTAATTGTGCATCAAATACATATGTATTTATTAGCTGTTGCCAACTGCAAACAAAATAATCTATGTGCACATAATCTTTAACAAATCAATCAAAATCAGTTTTCGAAATTTGATAGCAATTTAATTGCGCTGATTAGTTTAGTTACTTTCTAAACGCTTGCGCAATATATTATTTGCTTCGAATATTGCACCTTGAACTGCAAATATTTCGAATTAAATTCGCTTTTATGGTTCTATGGGAACTAAATCTAGTCTTATCTCAGTTTAGATTTAAAAACTGCAATTCAAGCTCTAATTACACACAATTCATTATTTAATTAAAACCAGAGTCAAAGCTGTTAATTAAATAATAATAGTGCTAATAAAGCGTGCCATTAATGAATTCATTTCGAGTTTATTCACATTCCCAAATTAACATTCTACACTGAGCCAAAAAGAGCTATACAGGAAAATTTATTTTATATTTAGGTAAAAATTAAATTAATTTAATTAAATTTAATAAGTGCATAATTATTTATCATAATTGTAACTAAGGAAATTTAAGCAGTCTTTTTTAACTAATTTCTTTTTGAGCGTAAATTAAGTTTAAATTTTGTATTAATGTTCAGTAATTGTCTAAATTATTGTTGCTTAATTTAAAGCATTTGTTTTTTGGGTATATTTTATAAAAATAGATTAAAGTGCTTGTTTTCGCCGTGTGCAATTAGATTTCCAAAATTGAACAACAACAAAAAAGAATATTATATTTTAGAACGCTTTTTTTTTGAACAATTGTTTGTTTTCGCTTAAATGATTAAATTAACCAAAACAGTGCATAAATTAGCTAACCAAATTGCTATAAAAGCCAATTCGTGTGCCGCTGCTCGGCCAGATGCCGCTGAAACAGGCTCCAGCTGCAAAGTTAGAGTATTCAAAAGAGTTTGGTGCGCATCCTTTGAGCTTTAGTCAATCCAGATGTGCGGCATTTTGGCCATTTTCTCGCCGGACGGCCAAGCGATCCAGGCGCAGAGCGTGCACAGCCTGCGGGAGCTGGCCTATCGCCAGAGCGGCAAGCAGCGGCATCGCGGTCCGGACGACACCGGCGTCCTGGTTATACCCGAGCAGGGCGTGGCCCTGGTGCACGAACGTCTGGCTGTGATCGGCGTGGAGACGGGTCACCAGCCGCTGCAGTCCCGCGACGGCAACATCTCGCTGATAGCCAACGGCGAGATATACAACTACGTGGAGCTGGCCAGGCAGATTGGCAAGCGGCTGCCCGGCTATCAGCCGAAGAGCGACAGCAATGTGATCATCGAGCTGTACGAGGAGCACGGCGCCGAGCTGCTGCAGCACATCAGGGGCATGTTCAGCTTTGTGCTGTACGATCGCAGACGCCGACAGCTGGTGGTGGCACGTGATCCCCTGGGCATCATACCGCTGTACACGGGCCACGATGCGGCGGGCAATATCTGGTTCGCCTCGGAAATGAAGTGCCTGACGGGCATCTGCCAGCAGCTGCGCATCTTTCCGCCCGGCCATGTGGCCGCGGGCACCGTGGAGCAACTGCAGCAGCTGCAGCCGGTGCGCTATTACAAGCCCAGCTGGAGACGTGTGATACCCACGCGGCAGGTGCAGCTGCAGGAGCTGCGGGCTCAGCTGGAGCTGGCCGTGCGCACGCATCTGCAGTGCGATGTGCCCTTCGGGGCGCTGCTGTCGGGCGGCGTGGACTCCAGCCTGATAGCCGCCATTGCGGCCAGGATAATGAGAGAACGGAATGCCGGGCACAAGCTGCGCACCTTCTCGGTGGGCATGCACGGCTCGCCGGACTTTGAGCATGCGCGCCTGGTGGCCCAGCACATTGGCAGCCAGCACGAGGAGATCGCGTTCAGCGTGGAGGACTGCCTGGACGGTGTGCGCGATCTGATCTATCATCTGGAGTCCTACGATGTGGCCACCGTGCGCTGCAGTCTGCCCATGTTCTATTTGGCCAGGCATGTCAAGAGCACGGGCATCAAGATGATACTCTCCGGCGAGGGCGCCGACGAAATATTCGGCGGCTATTTGTACTTCCACAAGGCGCCCAACTACGAGCAGTTCCACGAGGAGATGGTCACACGCTGTGAGCAGCTGCATGTCTCCGACATATTGCGCGCCAACAAGGTGACCATGTCCAAGGGCCTGGAGCTGCGCGTACCCTTCCTGGATACCAGCCTGGTGGACCATGTGATGAGCATACGGCCGCAGGACAAGATACCGGGTCCACTGAACGAGTACTCGGGCCAGCGCAAGTGGCGTATGGAGAAGTTCGTGCTGCGCCAGGCCTTCGCCGGCGACTATCTGCCGGATGCTGTGCTCTGGCGCCAGAAGGAGCAATTCTCCGATGGCGTAGGCTATGCCCTCATCGATGCCTTGCCCGAGTTTGCGGCTCGCCATGTGAGCGATGCCCAGCTTCTGGCGGGGCAGGAACGCTTTCCCATCAATCCCCCCAAGACCAAGGAGGCCTTCTACTATCGCTGCATCTTTGAGGAACAGTTTCCGGGCGAGGCGGCTGCCAACACCGTAGAGAAGTGGGCGCCACGTCTGGACTGGGGCTGTCCAGAGGATCCGTCCGGGCGAGCACAAACGGCACACGACCAGGCCTATGGAAAGTGTTAGGGGTGACAGGGGGCGGGGGAGGACCCCTTATGGGGTCAATTGTGTCTCCTTCTGCAGAAGATGTTTCTCGGGCTACAGGGTATTTTAATTGTTTACATAAAAAACAGATCATTCAAAGAAGTTAATTATATTTGTTTATTGAACACGAATTAAGCATTATTTTTGAAGATTATTGCACAAAAGAATTATTAGTATCTAATAAGCTTAAAATAAATTTTCTAGCGCAAAATATTTGAATTTATTCACAATTTATAATGAACTTTCACACGCGGAAATTAATTGAACTTGAACTTGCCAAGATTCAATTGATTAGAGAATATGTGCACAATAATAATAGCAATAAAAAATATAATATAATTAAGTGCAATTTGTTAAGCGCGCCACACTTTTGAATTTGTATTCGCACGTGCAGCTGTTCAATTAAGCGGGTCAGTAAGTCAATAAGATAGAAAGAGAGGGAGTGCAAAAGAGAGCAACTGCTACAAAACAGAGAGCAATATCAGAAGAGAGCGACAGTTTCTGTTATATGTAACAGCACTCAGTATATAACAATAACGTGCAATAACTTGATGGCTGTAATCAGATCTACATTTGTTTATCAGAATTATTGCTGAAATAAAACTGGCATATGGCCACAATAAAAGAACACAAATAAATCTCCTATAAAATGCATAAGAAATTTAAATGAAATGAGCATGCGGCAATGTACTAGGAATAAAATGTATAAATAAAATTAATTGCAATGTGATTAAGAAGCCACACCTCCACATTTTATTTCGCACGTGCGTCGAACAAATTCAACGGCAGCTGTTTAACTAAGCAGGTCAGTAAGTCAATAAGAGAGAGAGAGAGAGAGAGAGAGAGAGAGCTTCTGTTATATGACACTTAGCATATAACAATATTATGGGTCAATTGCTCAAATCAGAACTATTTCAAGTTTAATTGCCAAAATAAAACTGGCATATGGCCACAATAAAAGAATAAGCAGCACACAAGTAACAGCGAGAAGATGAATACGAAATGAAAACAAAAACGAAAAAACATGCGGCGACTAGAAACTGCCTGACGCAACTCGGCGGCTGGTGTCAATCATGCAAAGCCGAAGCCGCCTTCAAGAGCGAGCGCCGGCGTCGTCTATAAAAGGCGGCCGCTGTCGCCTCGCCGTTAACAGTTGCTCTTTGGCCACGCTGCGTGACGGTTGACAATTTTATTAGCGTAAAATTAACATAAGGAACAATGTGCGGTATATTTGCAATATTCTCCAGCGATGGCAGGCCCATTGAGACGCAGTGCTTCCAGGGCTGCAAGCATAGTTTGAGGGAGCTGGCGTATCGGCAGAGCGGCAGGCAGCGGCATCGCGGGCCCGACTCCACGGGCGTGGTGGTTATACCCGAGCAGGGCGTGGCCATGGTGCACGAACGTCTGCGCATTGTGGGCGTCGAAATGGGCGATCAGCCCTTTGTCTCCGACAGCGGTGATCTGGTGCTGGTGGCCAACGGCGAGATCTACAACTATCTGGAACTCTCCGCGCAGATTGCGAAGCGGCGCAGCGGCTATAAGCCCAAAAGCGATTGCCACGTCATATTGGAATTGTATCAGGATTACGGCGTGGAGCTGCTGCAGCACATAACGGGCATGTATGCCTTTGCACTGTACGATAAGCGCAGCAAGGAGCTGCTGCTGGCACGCGATCCCTTCGGCATTATACCCATGTACATAGGCGAGGATGCCGCCGGCAACGTGTGGATCGCCTCCGAGCTCAAGTGTCTGGTCGCCTGCTGCGACCGTGTCGAGACATTCACGCCCGGCGAGGCGCGCTTCGGTCGGGTCGGCGCAATGCGTCGCTGGCGCCACTTCGAGCAGCCCTGGCTGCAGGAGCTGCCCAGCCTGCCCTGCGACCTGTCGCTGCTGCGCGCCAGCCTGGAGTCGGCGGTGCGCACCCATCTCCACTGCGATGTGCATTTTGGGGCATTGCTTTCGGGCGGCGTCGACTCCAGCCTGATTGCGTCGATTGCCACGAAGATCATGCGCGAGACCAATCCCAGCTACAGACTGAAGACTTTCTCCGTGGGCCTGCGCAACGCGCCGGACTTTGAGGCCGCCCGCCAGGTGGCCAAGTACATAGACAGCGAGCACACCGAGCTGATCTTCGAGATAGACGAGGCCCTCGACGGCATACGCGACATTGTCTACCACCTGGAGACTTACGACGTGACCACGGTGCGCTGCAGCCTGCCCATGCTGCTGCTGGCGCGCTACATCAAGAGCACGGGCATCAAGATGATACTCTCCGGCGAGGGCGCCGACGAGATCTTTGGCGGCTATTTGTACTTCCACAAGGCGCCCAACTACGAGCAGTTCCACGAGGAGCTGGTGAAGCGTGTGCAGCAGCTGCATTTGTCCGACTGCCTGCGCGCCAACAAGGTGGCCATGGCCAAGGGCGTGGAGCTGCGTGTGCCCTTCCTGGACACGGAGTTCGTCAACTATGTGATGAACATACGGCCGCAGGACAAGATACCCGGCCCGCTGAACGAGTTCAAGGATGAGCGCAAGTCGCGCATGGAGAAGTTTGTGCTGCGCGCCGCCTTTGCCGAGGACTATCTGCCGGATGCTGTGCTCTGGCGCCAGAAGGAGCAGTTCTCGGATGGCGTTGGCTACGACTGGATTGACAGTATTCGCCGCGTGGCCACCAGCCACGTGGACGATGCGGACTTCGCGCAGGCCGCCCAACGATTTCCCTTCAACACGCCCACTACGAAGGAAGCGTTTTATTATCGCTGCATCTTTGAGCAGCAGTTTCCGGGCGAGTCGGCGGCACGGACTGTGGTTAGATGGGTGCCACGCCAGGACTGGGGCTGTCCGGAGGATCCGTCGGGTCGGGCGCAGGCCGTGCACCAGAATAAATCGGAGCAATAAAAGACTGATTAGCTTAGGATTGCATTATTGTATTCGATTCCAGCTAAATTCACTTGAGTACAAAGGCAAAATGAAACGTTTTGTGAATTCAACACAAAAATCTGTCAGGGCAAGCACAATTTGCGTTAAAACAAAAATGATAAATAAAAACAGAAAAAAAAACGTCTAGGTTTATTGACATTTGATATCTGTGCATTTGATACCGCTGATTATAGCTTTATCAGTGATACACATTACAATTACAATTGCTGGAGCACCTGTGTTGCCTGGAAATATTTTATTTATCAGAGCTTTATGTTTTGACCAATCGCAGGTTCAAGGTTATTTATATTTTTTAAAAACACGCGCTAATCGAAGAGCTGCCAGACTGTTGATACGGAGCAGAGTGTTGTATCGCCAGCACACTTGCGATGAAATATCGATAGGGCGGCTACACATGCAACTCTGCATAATATATCGATGTGGTTCGTATCGATTAATGGCAACAACCGATGAGCAAGAAGAGGCAATTTTTCGCAACGCGCAACAAAATCGGTGTTAAATTCTTATAAAAAGTGTAAAAACAATTTCACAAATAGGCTCAAGAACAACTTAACATTGAAAATGTGCAACAAAATGTGATGTTTGTTAAACAGATCAACCGCTACGCGGCCAAATTGCTAATGCAAATCTGACCCATGAGCAATGAGAGAGGGAGAGAGCAAGAGAACATACAGCCAAGCACAGCGCGTCACTGAAAAAGTTCACGAAATCAGCCAGCAACAGCAACAGCAGCAGCAGAGCAGCAGCAGCAGACGAGACTTTGAAGACGTTGGAATTTGTGTTGAACCCGCGGCAGCCCGACGGCGCTGCGACTGCGACGGCGACGTACACCTCCAGCAGTCAGCAAACAGCAATAACGGTAGGCAGAGAAAGAGAGCAGCGATATAGCAACAACAAAAGACATTTAATTTGCCAAAGTGAAACTGCGCGCAACAACAACAACAACAACAATACAAATAAAGAAGTGGGTGAACGGAGGCAACAATAAGAGCAAAACTGTGATCTCTCATCTGGCAATTGTTCAATTGGCTGTGCTTTGAAACGACATAGAATTTATTTAATACGCGTATTTGTGTGCATTACAAATTGTTTGTTTAATTTCCAACTGGAAAATCAATTTTTAACATTGGCCAAGGCGGCCAAGCAGCAGCAGCAGCAGTTGTTGTTGCTGGCGTCAGACCCAACCCAAAACAAAAATTGAGCGTAAAACGAAGAGAGGGACACGAAAAAGAAAAAGAAGCAGTAGCCGGATTTGCAAAAAATGTGAGTATTTATTTAGGCATAAGTACATATGTGTGCGTGAGTGTGCGTATCTGTGAGTGTGTTAAAAAAAGATCATGCAACTATTTGGCCAAGACACGCATTCGCATTCGCCTCCGCTTCCGTTCTTTTTCATTTTTTTTTTGTTGCTTTTTATTTGACATTTAAATTTGACAAATTTGGCCGCTGCCGCAATCTCGGCAGCGCAGTCCAATTGGACTGCGAGAACAGCTGCTGCTTGTTCTTCAAACCCAACGCAGTCGCCGCAGCCTTTAATCAACTGGCCATATCTTATCGTTTAGTTAAGAGTTAAAAAAAAGTACTAAAAGTTGTCAGTTACGAAAGCTACGCCCAGCACTTTGTAATAATTTCTGGCTTGCTGCTGCTGCTGCTGCTGATGTTGTTGTTTTATTATAAATAGAAAATTGCGTATGCAGTGCTAATTTGTTGCTTGTTCGCTCAAAGCTCTCTCTCTCTCTCTCTCTCACTCAAACAAGTCGCTGTTGTTGCTTAGTAATTGACGACACACTAAACCTCTACCTCTACCTCTCCAAACTCGCTGCTGTCGTATTATCTCATTCAGCTATTTCCATAAAAATGTTGAATTTTTCGTTGTTTTTTGTTGTTTTGCTTTTTGTCGCACTCTCTGGCAGCGCTGGCGGCCAACCATAGACGGCTTGACGTCGACGTCGACGTCGCTGTTTCTGCTGCTGCTGCTGTTAACAGCGACGCTAGCTATTTACCATTTATGTCGCTGCCGTAACCAGAGCCAGTAACAGACAAACAGCAGCAGCGCTGCAACCTTTTTGGCCTCATTGTTGTTAGTTTTAGTTTTGGCCATTTAACTGCCCGCTCACCACCCACAAAGTGAGCAGTACTCCTTGACGCCGTCACGCCTAGCACGGTGAGATGATTCATATTTGTGCACAACGACGACGACGACGACGTAACAAGGCCCCGCTCACACTCCACCACTCCTCCCCTTCACTAGCCAGGCACTCGTATCATTCCAGCACTGCCATCTGTCCATGCCCATCCCCACCCGCATAGCCATTCACCTACTTTTCGCAGCCCAAACACTGACTTCATTTTCACACACACACGCGCACAGACTGATACGCACTACGGCACTCACACCCACACACACACGCGCACGCACACACAGGCACAGGCACATGCATAAACACAGAAATTGTTGCCCGCTTTGCACGTTTGGGCGACTGTTGCTTTTGCTTCTTCTTCGCGTTGTGGGCGAAGCTGCTTCTTCTTTTATTTTTAACATGCGCGTGAGTTGTAATTGGGCGGGCTATTCGAAAATTGAAGTGACGTTCATGACATTTTCTACTTTTGTAATTATGTAAATGGAGCCTATGTATAAAATATTTTGGAATTTAATAGATGTACGCTTAAAGGAGCTGGCGATGACATAAAAAAAGTTACAGTGGCTAAATTGGAGTCCAGTACAGGTCAATCAAGTGTCCCCACAGTGCACAAGTCTATTGACTAATGCATTTCATCTCTCGTTCAATCGTCCAAATGAAATTGACCTGCATTGTGCTGGCTGCCGGCTGAGACTCGTGTGGCATAAATATTTAATACAATTTGCTCAGCCAAAACCTAAAATCAATTTTTATCCATTCACTTTTATTGCAGCTGCAGTACAGAAAACACACACACGACGAGAATAGTGAGAGCGAGGGGGCAAAAGACAATCGGCGAGAATGGCGTACCGCAAGCCAACCGATTTGGATGGCTTCATTCAACAGATGCCAAAGGCGGATATGCGCGTCAAGGTGCAATTGGCTGAAGATCTGGTGACATTCCTCAGCGACGACACCAATTCAATTGTCTGCACAGACATGGGCTTCCTCATTGACAATCTGATGCCGTGGCTGACGGGCAGCCACTTTAAGATCGCACAAAAGTCACTCGAGGCCTTTTCGGAGCTGATCAAGCGTCTGGGCAGCGACTTCAATGCCTACACACAAACCGTGCTGCCCCACGTGATCGATCGCCTGGGCGATAGCCGGGACACGGTGCGCGAAAAGGCGCAGCTGCTCTTGCGTGATCTAATGGAGCACAAAGTGCAAACGGCTCAAGCGTTAATTGATAAACTGGCCACCAGCTGCTTCAAGCACAAGAATGCCAAAGTGCGCGAGGAGTTCCTTCAGACACTTGTCAATGCCCTGCACGAATACGGAACACAGCAGCTGAGCGTCCGGGTCTATATAATGCCGGTCTGTGCACTGCTCGGTGATCCCACAGTGAATGTACGCGAAGCGGCCATACAGACGCTCGTCGAGATATACAAGCATGTGGGGGATCGCCTGAGGCCAGATCTGAGACGTATCGAGGATATGCCCGCCTCCAAGCTGGCCCTGCTCGAACAGAAGTTCGATCAGGTCAAGCTGGAGGGTCTGCTGTTGCCCTCCGCCCTGCGCAATTCCAATGGCAATGGCCTGGACGAGGCGGACAACATTTCGCTGCGGGATCGACCCACAAAAATCGTGAAGCGACAATTACACTCGGCCACAACGTCTACGCTGCGTCCAAAGCCAAGTGCCCACGACATGGCCGGCGACGCGGGCGCCGTCACGATGGACATATTTGAGGCCAGCTTTGAGCAGGTGCCGCAACTGACTATATTCCATGCCAAGGACATGGATGATATATACAAGCAAATATTGTTAATCATTAGCGATAAAAATGCCGACTGGGAGAAGCGTGTGGATGCGGTCAAGAAGGTGCGCTCATTGCTGCTCATCAATTACCAGGCACAGCCGCAATTTATGGTCGTGCAGCTGAAGGAATTATCGTTGGGCTTCCTGGACATACTGAAGGAGGAGCTGCGCTCGCAAGTGATACGCGAGGCGTGCATCACAATCGCGTACATGTCCAAGACGTTGCGCAACAAGCTGGACGCCTTCTGCTGGAGCATACTCGAGCAGTTGATCCAGCTCATTCAGAACTCGGCCAAGGTGATTGCGTCTGCCTCGACGCTGGCGCTCAAATATATTATCAAATACACACATGCGCCCAAGCTGCTTAAGATCTACACGGACACACTAAATCAGTCCAAGTCGAAGGACATACGCGCCACGCTCTGCGAGCTGATGGTGCTGCTCTTCGAGGAGTGGCAAACCAAGGCGCTGGAACGGCATGCGATCATCTTTCGCGACACGCTCAAGAAGTCGCTCAGCGATGCGGACAGCGAGGCGCGGCGGCACTCGCGCCTGGCCTACTGGGCGTTCCGGCGACACTTTCCCGATCTGGCGGACCACATCTACGGCAGCCTGGACATAGCCGCACAGCGTGCGCTCGAGCGGGAGCGCGATGGCGGCGCCTCGAATGGCAGCAGCAGCAGTCAGCAGTCGTTGGACTCGCGGCGCACGGTGGCCACATCGCGCATTGGACGCACAACGACCGCATTGCAGAAGCCGTCGCCCAGCATGCGCTCCATTTCGGCGGTGGACACGGCGGCGGCACAGCGCGCCAAGGCACGTGCCCAATACACGCTCTATTCGCGCCAGAAGAAGCCGGCGGCGAGCCTACAGTCATCAGCTGGCGGCGGCACAGCTGGCTCTGGCTCATTGCCGCGTCCGCGTCTCAATTCACATAGCAACAGCGGCGGCGGCGGCGCCCACCAGACTGTCTCGCCGGGCACAGCGACGCCCAGCACACGGATCGGACGCACACGCGCCGGCGTCTCACAATCGCAGCCCGGCTCGCGCTCCACCTCGCCCAGCACAAAGCTGCGCGATCATTATGGCATGGGCAGCTATTACAGGGGCGCCACAGGAGCCATACCCAAGAAAGCATCCGGCATACCGCGCAGCACGGCCAGCTCCAGGGAGACGAGTCCCAATCGCTTGGGCGGCGGCGGCGGCGGCAGTGGCATAATGAAGCGCAGCATCTATTCAACGGGCTCCAGTGCGAGACGCACACCCGAACGCAATAATCCCGTGCGCAGCACAGCCGCATCACGTATGCTGGCGCAATCGCGCGAGGCGGAGCAATCGCTGGGCAACAATGATGCAGAGACGCCAGACTTCATTTCGGGCGACTTTATGCGCACGGGCGGCATACGCATGGGCCGAAAGCTGCTGGGCCGCGACGAATCCGACGATATTGACTCAGAGGCCAGTTCGGTCTGCTCGGAGCGTTCCTTCGACTCGAGCTATACGCGCGGAAACAACTCCATGTCGAACTACTCGCTGAGCGGCTCGCGCAATCGCCTCGACTGGAACAGCCAGCGGGCGCCGTTCGACGACATAGAGACGATCATACAGTACTGCGCCTCGACGCACTGGTCGGAGCGCAAGGATGGCCTGATCAGTCTCACCCAGTATCTGGCCGACGGCAAGGAGCTGACGCAACAGCAGCTGCAGTGTGTCCTGGACATGTTTCGCAAAATGTTTATGGATACGCACACTAAAGTCTACTCTTTGTTTTTAGATACGGTCACCGAGCTCATCCTGGTGCATGCACCCGAGCTCCACGACTGGCTGTTCATATTGTTGACGCGCCTGTTCAATAAGCTGGGCACCGATCTGCTCAATTCGATGCACAGCAAAATATGGAAGACGCTGCAGGTGGTACACGAGTATTTTCCAACGCAGCTGCAGCTCAAAGAGCTGTTTCGCATCATTTCGGACAATACGCAGACGCCGACAACCAAGACACGCATTGCCATTTTACGTTTCCTCACCGATCTGGTCAACACGTACGGCAAGAGCAGCGATTTTCCCAGCGATCAGACGCAGAGCTGTGAGCGCACCGTGCTCAAGCTGGCCCAAATGTCGGGGGATCACAAATCGATTGAGCTGCGCTCCCAGGCTCGCCTGTGCCTGGTGGCGCTCTACAATCTGAATACGCCGCAGATGACCAAGATGCTGGCCGCACTGCCCAAGGGCTATCAGGATACGGCACGCCTGTGCATTCAATCGAATCTACGGCGGCAGAGCAGCGGTGCCAATTCGCCGAGCAGCTCGCCGCTGAGCAGCAGCAGCCCGAAGCCGTTGCAGAGTCCCAGCGTGGGTCCGTTTGCCTCGCTCAATATGCACATGAATTCTAGTCCACGTTCGCGTCAATCCTCTGTGGAGCAGGAGCTGCTCTACGGCTGCTCCGAGCTGGAGGTGCAGCACAATATACAAAAGACCTCCGAGGAGATACGTTCCTGCTTCGCTGGCGGCCAGTATCAGTCGCTGGCGCCCAATGGCTACAATGGCCACCATCTGCAGTTCGCCTTGGATCAGCAGCAGCATCAGCAACAGATGACGGCGCAGCAGGACTCGCTGTCGTCCAACTCGAAAACGCAATCGTCGGCCAACACCACGCAATCGAATACCCCGGAATCGGCCACCATGCGATTGGACACGGCAGCTCCGCCGATGCAACAGCCAACGCCCAAAGTATCTCTGACGATCGCCACGAACGGTGAACTAATACTGCCGGGTAATCTGCACGAGAGCGAGGTGATGCGCGTCGCGCTCACGCTCAACAAGGATCAGCCCGTCGAGCAGCTGCAAACGGCGCTCAACAATTTGGGCATCTGCATACGCGGCGGCAACTGCGAGCTGCCCAATAAGCATTTCAAGTCCATAATGCGCATGCTGCTCCATATGCTGGAGGCGGAGCATACGGACGTGATCATCTCGGGCCTGCATGTGCTGAGCAAAATTGTGCGCAGCGACAAGATGCGCCACAACTGGCTGAACTTCCTCGAGCTGATACTGCTGAAGATCATCAATTGCTATCAGCACAGCAAGGAGGCGCTGCGCGAGATTGACACCATGATACCCAGGCTGGCGCCCGCTCTGCCCCTGGATTTGACCATTAACATTGTCAATCCGGTTATAGCGACGGGCGCCTTTCCGGCCAATCTGTGCGCCATCAAAATCCTGCTCGAGGTGACCGAACAGCATGGCACCGAGATCACAGATGCCCATTTGGACGCCGTCTTTCCCAATCTGGCGCGTTCCGCGGACGATGTGCAGTCGATGGTGCGCAAGGCGGCTGTCTTTTGCATTGTCAAGCTGTATCTCGTGCTCGGCGAGGAGAAGCTCAGTCCCAAGCTCTCCGCCATGAATCCCAGCAAGGTGCGTCTGCTAAAAGTGTACATTGACAAGCAGCGCAACTCGAGCAATTCGGCCGGTGGCTCCACAAAGAACTCCTCGGCGGCCTCCTCCTCATGATTGCGAGCCGGCGGCACACACACACACAGGGACACGCCCACACACAAACACAAAGACACCAGCGCGGCTTTGTCTCTTAGCTTATGCAAAAAGTGAAAAGTTAATTAAAACAACAACAAAAAACTGCAACAACAAACAACAAAACAACACACAATTGATGATATATAACAATATAGAACACACTAATTATTTATATATATAAAAAAAAAACGAAAGAAAAGAAAAAAGAAAACTAATTATTACTGATAATAAGCATTAAGCAATGCGACGATGCTGACAAAATCAATAATTGTGTAATTGTTTATTATTAATACACGCAGAGAAAGTAAACAACAACAAACAAATAATTGTACCGACAGGCACAGAACAAACTATTTATATACGTCATTAACAAAAACAAAAAAAAACAAAAACAGGAAACAAATTTAAATAAAAATTCAAATCTTGTAGCCAACAGTCTCTCTCCCAACACACACACACACACACAGTCTCTGCCCAGTTTTGATGCTTTCTATTATTAATATAGTCACTTATCCGTATAATTTCCTTTAGTTGTATAAGTCGTAAAAGGAACAGTTGTTTTTTTATGTACGCTAAATTATTTTTAACGTCGTCCTGCCGTCATTCTGTTTCATTTCCGCTTCTCGATACAAGAACTCAATTCTATTTCTTTTTTACAACAAAACTATTTTTGTAATTAACTTAAAACACACACAAAAACAATAATAACAAACACTTTTAGGTTATGTAATAATATTTATAAATTAATTGAAAAGAATAAAAACCGTTCAACTAAAGAAAAATATAACGAAAAAAAACGCTCCCAATATATAAACACCATATGCTGGCTTTTCTCTTGGGCGCAAATAGAAACATTTGACTTTGATTTGTTTTTTGTTTGTTTTTTATTATATTTATTTTGTTGCTCCATAAAATTTAAACGTTCAAATATGGTTTTTATGTACACAAGAACTTAATTTTAGCTACATGTATATATATATATATATAATTTTATTTACTTTACTTTTTTTTTCGTTTTGTTTTCTTCTTTAACTTTGAAAATATTTGATCATAAAATGTCAACACTACGAAGTAGTTTTTTTTGTTTTGTTTCTTTGCTTGTGATTAATTTAATTTGTTTAATTAACAACTAATTGTATTTTTTTTTTTCGTTTGCAATGGCTTTTCTATGCTTTGACTAAAAAACATTTTTGAATGTTCATCGATGTGTGTTTCTTG
This sequence comes from Drosophila novamexicana, assembly GCF_003285875.2. Taxonomy (NCBI): domain Eukaryota; kingdom Metazoa; phylum Arthropoda; class Insecta; order Diptera; family Drosophilidae; genus Drosophila; species Drosophila novamexicana. The sequence continues at coordinate 212,075 of NW_020824766.1, forward strand.
GAGTTTTGGTTGTGCTTTTTTTCTTAAAATTTCGTTTCGTTTGGTTTTTGTTTATTTTTTGGGCCCTTTTGAAACCTGAACTGGTTGTTACACATAAAACTGATGGAATTTTTACAAATCTCATTAATATAGTAGTTTGCATTTTTTTTTTCGTGAAACTAAATTAAGGCACTTAAATCGAAATGAACTCGAAAATCAATAATTGCATTAATTGTTAGAAATTAGAATTTGGACAAGTACAAAAAAAAGTGCACGGTGGTTATTTTATAGAGTGTAAGCTTTAAGTGCTTCGCTTTGGTATGCCGATCGATCTAAACTTACCTTAGTAATGTTCTAATCTCTTGTATATAATTAACTAAAACGTAAATACCCTATAAAAAGTGTACTCGCATTAAAGTCATCCTTTTCAATGGCACATCTTTTACTAATTATAACTTGGGCCTAGGCTAGAAAAAAACCGACAACTTAAGGTTTGCAAAACGAATTTATGAATACCCTAACACACGAGTAGAAGTAAAGGGTAGGAAGAGTATCAACGAAATGCATTGCTCTACGGTGTATGTACAGTGGGACAAAGTTGTCAACAGGCGCGCACAATTGTTCGTTTTAAAACATTCAACTACTTAAGTTTAGTTATATTTTACAATTTGGCCTGTTTTGGTTTTTTAAAATGAATTTTGCACGCAATCAACGCCAGCAATGCCCGCAATAAATACTCTACATCTGTGGCGGGCATTGCCGTATTTTGACCGAAAAAGGCACACACAGAGAGAATTTTAAATGACAAACGACTAGGACACAGCTACATATACATATATCTAACGACTATATAACTATGCATGTGTGTGTGTGTGTGTGTGTGTGGCTTTGACTAGTAGCCATTGCAGCGTATTTCGCCGTAGCGCGTTCTGCTCGCACTGTAGGCCGCATAGCCGTAACGCTCATACGCCGCGTAGTCCGGATACGGATACAGCTGGCCACGCATACGACCACGCGACATCTGCAGCTGGCTCGGGTAGCCGTAGCCTTGTTGCTCCTCGTACGGCCAGTAGTGTTGCATGCCACCCGCCGCATTTGTGGCATCATAGTAATAGGCACCATGGCCGCCGCTGCCGCTGCCGCTGCCGTTTGTGGCATACTCCTCGGCCAGCCGCTCGACGAGACTCTCGGGCGTTTGCAGAAACCGCTCGGAGAAGCGGCCTATTTCGGTGGAGCCAAACGCCTGCTGGAAGCCAGGCAAAGGCTTGATGTCCTGCAAGTAAGAAATAATTGATTCGTTCATAATTTATGGTAATGCTCTGTTTTGGGCTGAATTTAAGTAATGAGAGTTCTGAAATTGAGCTGCGCTGCGCTTCGAACCAGCCTCCCGCCCTTAGGCGTGGCTTGTAAACATGACCAGGCCTTAGTTCAAAACTTGGTTTTTCATAAATATATATTTAAGTTTTAAGTCAAACAAATCAATTTTAAAATTTGCAACTGCCCGCTGTGCTGAAAATATTGCAAGACATATATATTTTCATAAGCAAAATGCGGGCTAAAATTTAGCTTTTTTTCTTTTTGCAAATTTCGAAACTTCATCAATTGCTAGAAAAGCTGAATGAAATAATGCACAATACAATTTGAAAACGCTTTTTACATAAATATTTAAATTATTTCATAAACAGCTTAAAGAAAGTTGCAATAATATAAAAAAAGCTAGATGGAAGAAACTAGCGAAAATAAATTCAAACATCTTTTATTTTTTATGTTAACCCATAAATCATTCACAAAATAATGTCAATGCGCTTCCAATATTAAATAAAAATAAATAATTATTAATTTCTTTAAATATTAAAGTCGCGGCTTTTTAACATCTTCAATAGTTATGAAGTTAATTGTGAGGATATTAATAATAATAACAATAATAATAATGTTAATAAACATAAAAATTTATTAGAAAAAAGTGCTCAAATTAATATATTCAAAGGACAGATCAATTGATAAGCTAAAAAACATATATTTAAAAAACATTCTTTATATTTTATGCAAATTCAAGCGTCGAAAACCTAGGAAATTGGCTCTGCTGCTGTAAAGGGGGTGGCGTCGGGCAGGGAGGGGGGGATAACATTTTAAAACTGGAATTTCACTTGACAGTTTGAGCTTTTGTGTTATTTGTTCACATATTATATTTGCTTGTGTATGTGTGTGTGTGTGAGTGTGTGCGTCTTACCCTTATTTGCTCCCGCACCGTGGATTCCGTTGCTTCCACATTCTCAGTTTCCGTTTCCCTTTTGCTCGCTTTGCGTTTTGATTTCTTGCTCGGAATGAGATCGCATTCGATGATGCGATTGTTGTTGTTGTTGTTCTGGTTGTTGTTGTTGTGGTTGCTGCTGCTGCGATTTTTGTGCGTCGCATTTCGTTTGCTGCTGACTGGCTGCTGCTGCTGTTGCTGCTGCTGCTGCTGCTGCTGCAGCAGTGGCGCCAGCGCAGGTGGCACAGTGCTTGCTGACAGTCCGTAGCCCACAGGCGAGTTCTGCGGCGCGGGCGGTGTGCGCGGGCGACGCAACGTTGGACTCCAGCTGTGAGTTGTTGCTGCTGCTGCTGTTGCTGTTACCGCCTGCTGCTGCTGCTGTTGGTGTTGGTGTTGCTGCAAGTGCAACAAGAACAATAAAATCGATTTAGTTTTTTAGCTGCAACGCTGCTCGACGGGGCAAAAAAGTTGTTACGCTCAAGTGGCGGCCACTTGAAACTTGCCAGCGCAGGTGGCCCGGCTGTGCTGAAGCCCTAGCCAGCAGGCGCGTGCTTGCTGCTCATGTTGTCAAGCGGCGGCAGCAGCAGCAACCCCATAAGGGGGCTAACAACTTCTCCCAAAACCTCCCTGCCACTCTCACACACACACACACACACACGCCCACCCACACAGTCGCATTGAAGTTCAGCGCAGCCCACAAAAATCAATAGGCGCCCGTTTGCGGCTGCTGCTGCTGCTGCTGCTGTTACAGACGAGGCACCCTGTAAACAGGCTTCCGACAAAAGAGCGCGCTCTGTTAATGCGCACTCTCTTTTGCGCTCTCCCACTCTCACGCTCTGCTATTGAGGCTGCTGCTGCTGCTGCCTAGAAAGCCGGTCGATGGAGCTAAACGCATTTCGCTTTGGGTCTTCTCTTTACAGTCGGCTGCGACTGCGGCTGCGACTGCTGCTGCGACTGCTGCTGCGGCTGCTGCTGTAACGGGACATCTCTATTGTCTGTGCTCGTTTGTCATTATCAGCCCGTCTTTTTCTTTCTTATTTTTTTGGTTTGGTTTTCGGCTGCTTTGCCCTAATTTGTCTGCGTTGCCCAAACGAGCTGCTGTCACCTGTCTGCCGTTTAATTAGACAGCACCCCGCTGTCTCCTTGCGCCCCCCTGCTTGCTGCAGTTTTAATTTGCAATTTTGCGCCAATCTTGGCATAACTTACCCCAGCTGCATCCTCGTTGATTTGATTAGTTGCTGGCTGCTGCTCGGCAATATCCTGTGGCGTTGTTGTCGCCTGCTTGTTGGGCTTCGTCAAATTGATTTCCGCACGCCTCACAACTTCCGGCTGCTCGGCGCTCGCCGCCTTATCAATGTCATTCACAATAGGCGTTGCTGTTCGCGGCGACGCTGACATCGACATCGACGTCGACGTCGCTGCCGTCGCGCTTATGTCATCTGGAAAATTAGCAAGCAAAAAGGCGCCCAGGCAGGCAACGTGTGTTAAAAGAAAATCAATAAAGATTGCTTCTTTCTTTGTTTTTTTTTTTTCATTTTTAGTTGTATATTATTTGTCAGGCCAGGCGTCTGTAATTATTTTGTCATGCGTGTTGGCGGCCATCAAGGGTTAAAAAGACAAAGGTTCGGGAACAGGTTGACCAACGCGAGAGAGACGCGATTTTTTTTTCTTTTTTTATTAGTTTTTTTTTTGCACGCGCTTATCAAATTGTGATATCGTTCTTCGCTTCGGGGGTAGCTAAGAGAGAGCGTCGACAAGCCAAAGAGCGAGAGAGAGAGAGAGAGCGGCACATCAACATGCACTTGTTGAACGTATCAAGCACACACACTCACACACACGCGCGCGTGCATGTTTATCGGAGTATACAAAATGATAGCATGCTTTTCAGCGCATGCGACTGAGCCTGCAATGTTTACGTATTTTTGTTGTGGCCTGCGATATTCGCTTCGAGCTGTTGTTATTGTAATGCCATTCGCGTCAAACAAATCAATTATAATCAATTTAAAGGCCGATGGTGGTCAGTGTATATGTGAGGGCAAATGAAGAGAATATTGTATTAAATATGATAAATTCAATATTTGTTAGTTTGGAATTCACAATTACAAATTAAAATTGAATTAAATTTAAAAAATTATTGAATGTGTCTTTATAAAACTAAAGAATATTTATAAATTGATTAAAATTTAAGGGAAATTAAACGCGTTTTAGACCGCAAATTGCAATCTTTGCATTTAAATACTAGCTTTAACTTTCTTGGGCTTGATTTGAGTACTCCTAAAAAAGATGTCTCATATTGAATACTATATTTATGCCAGCAATAGTTGAAGAGTTCGTTTTATGGCAAATCCTTGTTGACTGTTTGTTTTTGCATGCCTCTGTTGATTCGTCATAACGGACATTGATTTTTGCGTCAATGCTGGATACCTCTACCGCCAGCAAATATTGCAAGACCGGAACCGGGCTGCTCCCGGGGTGTCTCCTGTGCGTCGTGCTGTATGTGTTGGGCAAACAGCAGCTACAATAACCCACCACAGAGCGTTGTAAAGTTCATTTACATGCTCGGCTGTGATGACATTTCACGCACACATGCTCAACTTAAACACCCTCGCAACAGCTTAAGTATACGCGTGTGTGTGTGTGTGTTCAAGTTGAGCGCCCATTGATAAGGACGGCATTGCCCACAAGTCTCGTTTACATTAGGAAATATTTAGAAAAGCTGTCAAATGTTGGGGTCGGGATCGGGCCTCTGTGTGCCAGTCTGTGTGTTTGTGGAAGCCACACACTTTACACCTTCCGTATCCAGTGCTGCGCTGTGTGGGTGTTCATTCTCTCTCTGTGTGAGTGTGTGTGTGTGTGTGTGTGTGTGTTCGCTTGTGCCTGACGCGACATCAGAAAAGTTAACTTATTGATTTGCACACACGCCCCTGCCAAAAAGTCAAATCAAAAGCAACTCATCAAGAGGCACAGCCCGAGCTTCGTCTCAGCCCAGTCAAGCGGTCGCCCACCCTTTGCGTGCCTAAATAGACAGCTAATTTTGAAGTCCTTTAAAGCGACATGACGTAGGCTCGTCACAGCTACCTCCAAGCCAACCGCGCCGGGTGGCACAGCTTGTGCTAAGTCGGGCCGACAGGAAGCGGAAGCATTTCAGCAGTTAACCAAACGCTGATTGGTTGAGTGTTTGCAAAATGTCGACTCCACGAGGCGGCTGAGACTGACCGTTTGTCGTGTCAAATGGCTGCAAATGCCTGACGGACAGTTGCCTGTCAGTGCTTGGCGCTGACGAAGCTGGCGAGGCTGACGGCCGCGTTGATGGCGGCTCGAATGGTGGCTCTTTGCATTCATTTGCATGCAAAATCAAGCATACGCAGTGGGGTACACGCAAAAAAAAAATAACACCGCCTGCTGCTACAGTGGAATATTTGATAGTGTTGACGTTTATAATTGAATAAAAAATGTGCTGTACAAATTTTATTTACTCAATTAATTTTGATGTATGGAATGTCATATACTGGCCTGGTTGTGGAATCTCTATCGGAACTTGGTCTTACTGAGAGTAAGCGTACATTATTACATTCTGCTATATTCTATGTTTAATGTTACTGCTAAATAATTTACATGCATCTGAAAGCTCTCTTTGAACTCGATCCGGCTATGTGAGTATCAGCAGTAACATTTTTGCATTTGTTTATGTTAACTGACAACTGCTGCCAAACATTACTGTTAAAATGCGTCTGTAGTTTTAATAGGCTTACTTTACAGTGCATGTTACAGCCCTCTCTCTCTCTCTCTTTCACTCTCTCTCTCTCTCTTTCTCTCTCTCTCTCTCTCTCTCTCTCTCTCTCTCTCTCTCTCTAAACTGAATACTAGCAATAACCGTCCTATATTTACTGCTATTAATTGCAACATTACATTTTATTTTACAATGTTGACTGAAACTTAACAGAAAATGTTAAAGCTCTCTCAAAACCTGATCTTGTTATGTAGTCTTCAATTATTTTGTAAATGTATTAAGCCGTTATGCTGTTAACATGCATCTGTAAACTGAATTGGGCTCCTTATGTTAACCTTCCAGTTAATGTTAAAGCTCACTGTAAACTGGATCTTGTCAGCGTTAACATTCGCCTATAGTTATTTACTCTGTTAACAATAGTTTATTTTAACTGGTTTCCACGGTGCCAAGGTCCGTTGCCCACTTTACAGCTGCTGTCGCTTCGTTAGCAAAGCCAGCGGCGGGGGGAATTAATACTTGTTACATAATCTAGTCTGACATATGTTTGCATAAATTTACAATGATTGCCCCGCCCACCGGTAGCGCCCTTTGCATAATTGTAAATTAAATGGAGCGTAAGGCAACTGACAACTTACCGGGCATTATGGGGGGCGTGGCAACAGCCGTTGCCTTGTGCTCCTCCTGCTGTTGCTGCTGCTGCTGCTGTTGCTGCTGCTGCTGCTGCTGTTGTTGTTGCTCCTCCTCGTAGTCCCTGCCATCGGCGGAACAGTGATACGAGACACAGGACGCTGACTCCACAGACATATTAACGGGATACTCGCCACTGTAGACGGGCGTGCTCTGGCTGCTGTCGCTGCGGGCGCGTGTGCTGCAATTGCTGATGCCGCTGTCCGTGCCGGTGGCACTGATCATTGGCGGCGATGTGGTCAGCCGCTGCGAAGGCGATGTGGCCTCCGCTTCGTGCTCCAGCTTGATCTGTTGCTCTGGCAGCGTCTCCTCCAGCTTTGGCTGCGCTGCCGCCGCCAGTTGCTGCTGATGCTGCTCCGTATAGCTGCGCAAGGGTTCCAGATAATTGGGTGGCAGCACTGTGCGATTGGGCGCCGGCGTTGTGGAGCGTCCGGGCGGTGTATAGTGTGTGGGCGTGGCTGGCTGATAGGCAGCAAAGCCACGTGCCTGTCCATAGCCGGAAGCACTGTAGAGCGCAGGCGCGGGCTGCTCATAGCCACCGCTGCTGCTCGGCTGCTGTGGCTGATAGGCGTGTTGCATGTGCGGATGTGGGCGTGGCGGATAGTGTAGCACACTGGAGGGTATCAGCTGCTGGCCAGCGGCCGTGAACATGCCCGCATGCTGATGATGCGACGGCGGCTGACTATAATGCGGCGAGGCATACGGCGCATACCGATAATAGCTGGGCATATAGGAGCCAGCGCCGGGACTGCCATAGCCATAGCCATAGGGATTATAGGCGCCGCCATAGCCACTGCGATAGCCGGGCGGTGCATAGTGCGACATGGCTGCCTGAGCCTGAGCCTGGGCCTGGGCCTGCTCGTAGTAGCTGGCGGCGTATCTGTCTGACATGCTTGAGGAAGGGATACAATCTAGTGGCCACTTTCGTGCAGCAACAATAATAACAATGGCAAAGTTGGCTGCCCCGTCCCGTTTGTTGCTGTTGTTGTTGTTGTTGTTGTGGAGGCCATATTGCGTTGCCTTCGCTGTGTGGTCAATGGCGAGGATATCCTCTTACATGTGTCTATTATTGATTTTCTTGTGCTTTGCCTTACGTTTCTTTTTTTTCTTACGATTTCTTCTAGCAAATCCCTTTCAGCTCGAGAAGGGTGCGTGTGTCCTTTGTCCTTTTATTTATGTTGCCTGCAAGTGGACAAAGTCAAATGTAAATTATGTGAGCAGAAACTGTGCCCAGGTATTTGACTGGGCTGCACTTAAGCTCTGACTATTTAATAGTTGGTTGTGGGCCAGCCTAGCAGCTGGATAGCTTGATAATGCGTTAATTTGCACACATTTTGTGTTTCTCTATGCAATTTAATTAATGTTGAACAATAATATTTAATGTCTGAGACACTAAAGCCGCAGGACATGACGCCCAAGGACATACAGCAGCAGACGCTGCTCGAATTAACATCCGAGAAGCTGCTCCGGCATCGCATTAAGTTGTGAATGGCCATCAAGTAGATACAAATTGCATTTTAAGTGCAAGCCCCTCAAAGTATGCTCTGCAATTTTAAGCGACTATTTTGCCTGGGCTGAGCTCCTGACAGCTGCCAGTCACTATTCAGCTTTGTCAAGCAGATAAAGTGACTGGCATCTTTTGCCGGGCAGACGCTGTTAACTGTTAAGTTAACAGCATGTTAAAGGCGTGCGGGTCTGTTAAAGCGGGTTTTTGTAAGGTTTTGCTTCTAGGGTTAGCTCTTACATGCAACTACTGATATTTCTTCTATTATGTATAAGATCTTTTGTATTCTAAGGGTTAGTCATATAAATAGAGCTAGAGATAGGTTAAAATAGTGGAATATTGCATATTTAAAAGCAGATTAAGAAGAAGAGCTACGAGAAGTAATTGCTGTAGCCACAGATATGCTATGTGCGTTGGAACTTTACGGCTGTTAAATAAGATGCGCATGGTGAGTCCACAAATTCAAAGTAACATCTTTTTTACTGCCCTCCTATGCGATTCTCAGGAATTCAAGTAAGTCTTACAAGTGTGCATGCTAATCATGCACATCGATCTAACTAAACTTATCGCTCGATCTAGCTCAATCTTAGTGAAATTACTCCTCTTTCTCCCTCTCGCATTCTCTATCTTTATCTCTTTCTCTTCCTATCTGTCTTTTTTATTTAATTTTTTTTCTCTTTCTAAGCCAGCTCTTTAACTAATTTTGTATTTCTCTTTTGCTTTCAGTGATGCGAATATGAGGAGATGCGAATTTCAGGTAAGTACATAATGACATATCAATTCATGTGCGAATAAGAATATATATAAAGACAGACTATCTCCTAGTGAAATATATTTTAAATAGAGTATTCAGAAATAGACCTTATCTGTGTGTCTATTCTCGTTCCTGTGCAGCTCTGACTGTTGCACTTTCCAGTTGAGTACATTTAAGCCAAATGCCTTGCTGTGCTCAACAAGATCAATAAACCGGGTAATAATACTGTTGATTAAGCACGATACAAATATTTAACTAAAATTCTCTCGAAGCATTTCGAGGTATTTGGAAATTTGAGGTGCATAAATGCAATTCCTGTGTTATGCATAAATGTGGTTGCATTGGGGCAATGTGTGCCTGCCATCGAAGATTGTTGATGGATGCAGTATAATGTATGCTGGGCAACGAAAACAACAACAAGCCACTCAACTGTGCGAGTGTGTGTGTGTGTGTGTGTGTGTGTGTGTGTGTGCATGTGTGCGTGTGTGCATTAAGATGAATGCACGAGAACCACAAGCAATTTGGCCGCACGCAAACCGTTAATGAGCCACGAAAGTGCATGCATGCATAGAACGAGAGAGCGACAGAGAGAGAGAGAGAGAGAGGGAGAGACTGACTAAGAGAGGGAGAGAGGAAAGAAGGAAAATGGAATATGAAGCGGCTGTCAGGAGCAGCAGCCGTAACCAGGCAGCAAATTCGTATGTATGTGTGCGTGGGAGCTGGCGATTGACGTGTGCCATTTATTGATTAATTAGAGTGTGTGTGTGTGTGTGTTTTTTTTATTTTGCAAAACTCAACCTCAACATTTTCGAAGGCGATTGATGAATTGGGTGCGACCGCTGCAATGGCAGGCAAGTTTATTGATTCGGCTCTTCTAATATCTTTTTTCTCGCGAATGTTGACTTTGAAGATGCCCTGCTGCTGGCCGCAAAACAAATTAGCAAAACAGTGAGAGCAGCATGTTGATAAGCAGGGTCAGGGGGCGCGGGATAACAGAGCAGCAACTCTATTAGCAGCCACGCGCTGGATAACATAATCAATGTAAACACGCGCTGCGAACTGTGAGCAGCGCAAGAGAGCGCCTGACCGGCAGAGAGCGCTGGCGAGAGAGCTTTTTAGGCAATTGAAACGGGTTATGTTAAGTGCGTGTGCAAGGCACAAACTGTAAACTGTAAATGAAATGAGCCTCGAAAATGTGTGAACGACTGCAATGGGGACTAAGGGCTAATACTCTCTCTCTCCCTCTCTCTCTCTCTCTTACGCTTGTGCGTTGCAAGTGAACAGCAGGAAACGGAAGCTGTGTGGCATGAGATGCTGCCTGCCTCTGTCTGTTTCTGAGTGTGTGTGTGTGTGTGCGCGTGTGGGTGTGTGTAACGTACTGTTTTGGGACAGCAACAGCCGCCCAGTTCCAGCGCATATAAATCAATAAAAACACACAGCAGCCACGCCGAATCGAGTCGAGTCGAGCTGACTGCTGGCTGCTGGCTTCTGCTCAGCGCAGCTTCATTAATGCTTGGCTATGCTCTCGACATTTTAACAGTTTTGTTGCCCAGCACTGATGCTAGTGTACACATACAAGTACAAGAAGTTACACACAAGCAGAGTAATTGTTACGTTGACGTCCTTTCTCGTACGTCAGAATATGCGAGCACCCTGGCGCACTTGAGCTTGCAAATATTGACAGTGCCTGAATGTATGCTGCAGTTTTTTCTTTTCTTTCAAAATGCAATTTTAATTGAGAGCTGCGTGCATGTGCTGTTATTATTGTTGTTGTGTTTTGACGTTATTCTTATTGATGCTATTCAATAATTGGGGCAAGTGCACGAAAGAGTGCAAGCTTTGAGTGTGCGAAAAACATAATGAGAAAGGGATTGACATTATTGTCTATGCGATTTGGGGCACCTAAATAAAGTAGAGCTGCTTTTTATATGCACAATTAAACCTATTTTGAATAAGGAAATATTAACTAAATTATAATTTAAAATTAATACTTACCAAAAATCACTTAGAAGTTAGCTTTCCACATATACACATAAATTGTTTATTGCAATTTTCGAATTTATTGTATTTAACAAACTTGCGTTTTTAATTATTCGCTTTCAATTGTAAGTTTTTCAATTCAAAATACCGTTATATTTGAAGTGTTGCGCATGAATTCAAAACACTTTTATTGTGAATACGCTCTACTCACTCTCTTCGCACTCTCACGCAAAATTCGAAGAGCGGCAACGCGGCAAACGATCAGAACTGCAAACACTCGTAGTCGCACTCGCACACATTCGCATTCACATTTACATTCACATTCACATACACATGGGCATTGCCAAGTGGCGTTGCCGACTGTTTAACCCTTGAATGTGATTGCGTTACGTATACGCTGCGTGTACGAACCGCGCCAAAGTCCAACGTAGACTGAAACGCGATACGGCTGGCGCGCTACCATTTATACACTGGCAGCCTCAGCGGTGTTGCTGTCGTACCCCCGAAAAATAATGAAGAAAAGCTGGCAAAAGACGGCGGCGAAAAAGCAGCGAAACAACAACAAAAAGGGGGGAGCAAGAATGAAAAAAAAACGGCACATTGGCTGTGCTGCACTGGGAACCCAGCGCAAACTGTGTGACCCGATTTGATGGGCAACCTGCCCACATACGCGCTGCTTACGGGGCGAGCGAGCTTTCGTTGGGTTCGCGCGTCTGAGGGAGGGAGGGAGGGAGAGAGAGAGAGCGAGCGAGCGCGCATTTGGCAATTGCAATGGGACGAAACTCGCTCGCAAATGTCATTTGTAAATTCACTTACTTTGCTTACGAATTAGAGCACAAAACAGAAACCGAACAAAAACAGAGCGTGCCAAAACAAGAACTAGAGAACATATCGCAAAATGCGCATGAGAAGGTGTCGGAAGAGAGCGAGTGCGCAGCCAAGCAGCAAATGCCTGCCTAGGGGTTTCCCTGGTTCAGTGCTAGTCATCTTATCAATGGGTATGTATGTGCCTGGTTTATTGATGTGTCCGGATAACACATTCCATAAAGTATAGCACATATCAAGGGGCAGATTACACTGAACGACACCTGCAATTTTGCCAAGTGACACTTGACCTATGACATTCGCCCTCTGGCCCAAAATGATACATCATTATATCTAATTGCCGGAAAAATAAACACACACATATATAGGCTCCCACACACACACACACACGCGAATACAAAAACATCACAGTCAATACGCGCCATTATTATTGATTAAATCTGGGAGAGAGCTTAAGTGTGCGCAATTCTCTCGCTCTTACTCTCTCTCTCTCTCTCTCTCTCTCTCTCTCTCTCTCTCGCCGCAGATGCACGTGTTGTGTGTTTTGCGGTTTTTACAGTCAACACGAAAGCCTCCAAAATATTGTGGGCGACGATGCGTCGGTAAAGAAGAAGAACAAGAAAAGAAGAAAAAAACGTAAACAAAACGTGCGCACGCAATGCTATTACACAGTGGGGTAGGGTGCAGCATAGATGGATGGTGAAATACCCAGTTAGCAATATAGTCAAGGGTGTTTTTGTTATTGATTCAGCAGACGGCATACAGGGTGTGAGATACCAACAATAACTTCCAGAGGCAGGATGCGAAAATAAGTCCCAAATCCCAAATTATTAAAAAAAATGGAATATTTACATTAAAAAAAAAAAATATATATATATAGTACATTTATAAAAAAAAAAATATATATATATATAGTACATTTATAAAAAAAATAAATATATATATATTTAAAAAAAAATTAATATATGTATATTTATAAAAAATAAAAATACATATAAATATAAATTAACAAAAAAAAAAAATATATATATATATATTTATAAAAGAAAAGAAACATATAAATCAGCGTTTATAAGCAACATTTATATGCATGTATTATTCCTTCATATTAGTTATATTTCTTATCTAAATTGATAATAACATCCAACACAATGTAACATTATTCATTATTTGGAGCAATTTGGTGTCACCTGCAGGCTTACCTGCACGCGCACTCTCCTTGTCAGCAGCCTTAACAGTCTTTAAATACAGCCAGCAGAGTGAACAAAAAAAACGTAAAACAATAAATGGGCTTCTGCATAACAAAATCAACTTCTAGCCGAACCAATGGGCACCCATGCAGTCACGCGTCCATTCCGTTTGACAGACCCAGCACCATTCGAAGCCGCAGCCGGCACGTGTGCAGACCATGTGCATGCAGCCACCTGGAAGCAAGTTCAGGTGAGAGGTTTATAAAAAGTCTGTGTGTTGTATAAGATGCTGTGCGGCTCACCGTCTCGCTCCGTGGGCGTGCGACATTTGGGGCAGGGTTTGGTGCTCACTTTGATTGTCACATTGCTGGCCTCTTCCCAGCGAGCCTCCGCCGCGCGCTGTCACGAGATGCAAAGTTGCGATTAAATTTAGCTGCGGGCGGTGCAACTTATGATACTTACATTTGGATCGACGGTGTATTCACAGGAATCGGGTGCGCTGCCGGTGGCGCCCTCGGGCAGACATTCGCCAATGTGATAGCCCTGCAGGCAGTTGCGACAGAACACATAGCCGCAGCCGTTCTGGCAGGTCACCTTGCGACAATCGGGCTCCACGAGCAAGCCCATGCCACAGCCCGGCTGTGGACAGAGCACACCGCCCGCCTGCAGAACAAACTCCTCGGTGGCGAAGCGCTGGTAACGCTCGTACTCCTCGCGTGAGAGCAGCTTGAAGTGATGGATCTCCTCGATGAAGGAATGCTCACAGCCTGCCGGACAGGGCAGTGTGTAGCCAAAGTCCGGATGCGGCATAAACTGGCGCTCGCTGAGACGCGAACGACAATAGTCGCGAAAGCAATCGATGCAGGTGACGTGCTGCGAGGCGCAGGGAAAGACCAGAACCGTGTCGCTACAAAGAGATAGAGCGTAAAAATAGGCAGCCAGGCGTTGCTGATGCGCTCACCTGACCTCCGTGCAGGCCAAGCAAGGCACATCTTTGATATTGTTCTTGATTAAATTTAAGGGCGCCGCGAAGTCCTTTTCCCCGCCCGAGACATGCTCCGCACACTTGAAGTAGAACTCGGCAAAGGGCGGATCGCCCGCCTCGTTGTCCACACAGGCGATTTCGAGACTCTCGCAATGGCCACGTATGCGTCGCGACTTGAGCACATCATCCCAGCACTCGGGATCGCGATGGACCGTGAAGGCGCCGCCCTTGCACAGGGCACACCTCACACGCAGCTTGCCCTTGCACAGCTTGTTGCACTGCCCGCAGTGGACAAAGAAATGTGCCTTGGCGCGAGCACGTTCTGCGAAGGTGCCCGATAGATAAACAATGATACGAGAATCTCCACCAGTTGCTCACCCTCGTCGGTGATGTTTAGACGCTCCTCGCTCTCCAGCTGCAGGTCGAGCAGCGTTTCGTTTAGCGGCTTGGACGGCTCCTCCGGACTAGACTCTTCCTCCATCAGCGTGCTAGCCTTGCGCTCCCGCTCCCGCTGCACAGGCGGACGCAGACGGATGGCGTGCAGCACACTTTGCTGGCCAAGATCGCATTGCTAATGGAGCACAGAATCCATTATTGTGATGCAGGAGAATTCTTGTGGGTGCTTACCTCGATGGTGGTCGCATCGCTCAGCTCCTTGCCCGCAAATATGATCTTCACCTCCTCCGGCTGGAGTCCCAGCTGTGGCGCCACCAGCTCCTTAACGTTTTTGATATCCCACTGCGGCTCCAAGTTGACGGACAGTGTGCGACCCGTATTTGTTTTCACGTAAATGCTCAGCGTGTGCGTTAATTTGCCACCAATTTGTAGCAGCTCCAGCATTTTGCGTACAAAAGCAGCAATAAAATTGAAAATAAAACTCATTTAAAGCCGGAAGAGATAAAATAACATAATCTAAATTGTACTATCAATTTTGTAACAATCACGGGTACTTTTCGGTATCTTGTCACACGACCTGTGATTATATATGAACAGTAGCATATGCGAAGCCACAATTCGTGCCTCGTATTTTAACGTTATTTAAATTTAATATTAATGCAGCATTTATTTAAATAACTATCAGTTGCACTTGCTTTATAACTTGTGCTGTAACATTTACAGTCACTGTTATTCAAATGTAACAGTTAGCAGCTGTTTCACTGCTGTTGTCACATTGAAACACTTACTCATTATACAACACCGAAACAGTCAGCTGTTGTCTTGCTCTGCCATTCGCTTGTCAACGTCAGCGCGTAGTTTGGCGCGGTAATATTAGAAATAGAAATATATAGATATCAATATATATATATTTATTTTGTGCTAGAGCTGAGTGTTAATATGACAGATTTCATGATAAAAGAAGTCAGTGGTGACTTATTTTCGGCTGGTCCAGAGTATGCCATGTGCCACTGCGTGGCCGCCGACTTGCGTATGGGCAAAGGCATTGCCGTTATGTTTCGGTAAGCATCTTATGTGGCTCATTTACAGCTAACGGAACTCTTTTATTGTTAGCAATAAATTTGGTCAAATTGCCACATTGCAAAAGCAAAACGTGCAGCCCGGCGGCGTGGCCGTGCTGGAGCATCAGGGACGCTACATTTACTACCTCATCACCAAGCAGAACAGTTGGGGCAAACCCACCTACCAGCTGCTGCACAGCTCCTTGAGCGCCATGCAACAGCATATGGCAAGTAAATAACCTTTGTTCCTTTAATAATTTAATACCCTGTGCATTTCCGAGCAGCTCGAACACAATGTGCGCAAATTGGCGCTGCCACGGATAGGCTGCGGCTTGGATGGGCTCAACTGGGCCAAAGTAAAAGACATGCTAGCCGAGATATTTTACGCAGACTCTACCGAACTGGTTGTATATAATTATGTGCCAGGTGCAGCCAAACAAATTAAATAAACAGGAACTGTTGTAAATTTGTTGAGCTCCTTCGAGTTACTGTGCCTGCTGTGGCGGCACATAGTTGTAAACTGTAATCTCCACATCCTCCCTTCCGAAGACCTCGTTCAATATGGCACTGACCTTATCCCACTCCAGGCCATCGATGCCACAGCCTATGCGTGGTATTGCCAGCTTATGGATGTCATTCTTGACCTGCAGCAGAAACGGGCTTTATAGCATAAACGTAGATCATAAGGAGACTTCGCCTTACCATGTGATCGCGCATCTTTTCCAGCGACGACTGCAGCGACTCGTATGTGGGCAGTGCCCAGCTCTGTGACTTGGTCACCAGATAGTAGATGTAGCGTTCGTCATCCTTCAGCACGGCCATCTCGCCGCTGCGCGCCTTCTGTGCCTCCAGCTGATCCACTTGGCCGTAGACCTCCTTGAATTTGACAGCTATGCCCGCGCCCATGGCCAGATCGGCGCCAACGCAATGGGCCAGCGAGTGGGTCTTCGGTGCCGAGAAGAGATCCCCGTTGATCTCTTGCAGCTGAAAGCCAGTCATCTTCTGGACAAACGCACGACGAAAGGCGACACGTAAATCTGTAAGTTTTGGAGAGTACATTTTCAGTTTGAATATAGACAGACTCACTATCACAGACATGTAAACTAGGTATATCTCTACGCAAAGCCAACTTTCGTTTATTGCCAGCCAGCAGGCGGTGTCTTTTATTTGTTGTATAATAAATACATATGTCAATTTCTTGTGCTCTCAACTTACCAAAACTCCTAACAACTATATAAGTAACGGTGCATTTGGTGCCAAAAAAAAAACCCCATGCAAACCCATTTCGAATGTTATAAATTAACAACTATTAATATATACAAAAAGGTGCCTCATCAACTTAGAAAGGCGTCTTCTCTCTGTGCAGCGACTGTCGGCTGACGCTGCGCGGCAGCTGCATGAGCTTCATGTGATGACAGGTGGGGCACATGACCTTTATGGTGTCCCTTTCAATGCTGGGCGGCTCGTAGAAGAAGGCAATTATGTCCACGTTGTCGCTGACGAACACCAGCTCCAGCAGACTGCGCACGCGCAGCCAGTCCAGACGATCGATGCCGCAACCCAGACGTGGTATGGCCAACTTGCTGACGCTGTGCTCACGCTGGCGGGAGAAGGCAAGAGGATTGGTTTAGCTATTATGATGGAGAGTGCAACTCGTTGGACTCACCATGTGCTCGCGCATGGCCAGCAGGGCGTAGTAGAGCGCCGTGTAGGTGCACTTCTCGTGGGCACGCTCCTTGGTCACCAGATTGTATATGTAGCGACCGCCCTGCTCCAGCACGGCCACGTTGCCCGTGTGCCGCTGTTGCCGCTTCAGATCGTCCACGTGCCCGAACTTGCAGCGAAACTGCAAATTGAGGCCCGCGCACATGGCAAAGTCGGCGCTCACGGAATGGACCAGTGCAAAGTTTTCCGGTGCGCTAAACAGATTGCCCTTGGCCTCGGTAATCTGACACTTGGGCGCAGCCAGCTGCGTATGGAGAGTCGAGATTAACAACAAAAGGTGGCACATTTCATTTGCCTCGGCTCACCTCTCTGGACACGTCGTCATGCTCACAGACGAGTATCTCAATGGGATACTCGCTGTGCGCGAATATCTGCTGCACAATGCGCTTTACTCGCTTCCAGTCGAGGCCATCGTTGCCGCAGCAGATCCGTGGCATGGCCACTTTGGTGATTTCATGGTTCCGCTGTGATTGGAATTTGATCAAATGGAATCTGATTAATTAACGCAAGCGAGTCTATATACCAGCATATATATATATGCGTGTGGTGCAAACAAATTAACTGCAAATTAACGACAAACTCGGGAATTTTCTCAATATGCGACTACTTCTATACCCTAACCAGAAGAGGTGTTAGCTTAAGCAAAGAAAACATGTCTTTCCCCTTTCTAGACTATATATATCCCTTCATCTGACTATCTGTCTCTCTATCTCTCTCTCTTGCTGTCTTAAAGGGGAGAATCATGATCTCAATATGCGACTACCTTTATACCCTAACTCGACATGTTAGAAATTGTGCCTACTTGTATCTCCCTCTTTCTAAACTGCATATATTTCTTCCTCTCTCTCCTATGTCTCTCTCTCTCTCCCATACTCTCTCTACCTTAATAAGGAGAGGCTCAATATGCGACATCTTATATACCCTAACCGAACGACGTTTTCTCGCTCTTCCTGATGTCTGTATATCCCTGCTTTCTCTGAATAAACTAATCCCTTTCTCAAACTGAAAAAAACATATGTTTCATATGAGAAAGTTCACACTCTCTCTTTCACTTATGTCTCTCTTTTTCGTTTGACATATCTCTTTCTCTATGTATGTATATTTGTCTCCCATTCTCTCTGCATATAAATATGCATTTCCCTCTGTCTCTCTCCCCCTCTTCCGTTCTCCCCATCTCTTCATATTATATCCCTATAACATCACTTGGAAGTTTTTCTCTCTCCTCTCAAATCAAATCCTCTCCCTGCCCCTCCTCTTACCATATGCTCCCTCATGCAAATCAATGCGGCTTGGACATCATCGTATGTGCTGGTCGCATAGAGATTCGACTTGGTGACCAGATGGTAAACGAATCTGGAATTGTGATCCAAGACGACGCAATTGCCGCTGGTGACGCGCCGCCGCCGCAGATCGTCGACATCGCCAAAGATGAGGGCGAACTGCCAGGCGAGGGTGCCGCGGAGTGCAGCGAAAGATGACTCAACGGCGTGCGCCAGTGCATAGTGCTGTGGGGCTTGGAACAGATCGAGTTTCGATTCGACGATTTTCACGTTCGTGCTGGCCATATTTGCCAGCTGTTGTTGTTGTTGTTGTTAACTGCAATTAAATGAAATTATTTGCGGGCTGCCTTCAATGCCAGCAACGGAATTTATTTTTGGTACTCACGCAGTGCGGAAACTTTCACGAGGCCAAACCAAAACAAAACAAAAATCACAAGTGAAAACTTTTTGTTTTTGTTTGGAGCTGAGGAACACGAACAGAACCAATGAATAATAAGAAAGCAATTAGCGTTTTTTTTTTTGGGCTTCGTTAGCAAAAGTTAGTAGCTTGTTTTAGCTGTGCTTAAGACACGCTCAGCTGCGACTGTCTCGGCTGGCGTTCTGCAGCGGAATGGAATGCGCCCGAGCGAAATCAACAACTCAAAAGCAGCCCAGAGCCACGTCCAGAGTTCGGCCCCAATTGGGGCTTTTGGATGACAACTCTGACTCAGCTTGTTGTTGCTGTTGTTGTTGTTGTTCTATAATATGCCATCATGTTGCTGATGATGACATATGATTACACACAAACAACACACACACTGTGTGTGCGTGCGTGTTTGTTATCGTTTGTTTGTTTTGTTAGAATTCGCTGTTAATTTATTATTTTTTGTTATTTTTTGGTCGAAGCTCGCATTTGCCCAAAACTTGAGCTCGTCAAGATCTTGTCGAGATCTTGGCCCTATGGCCCTATCGAGCTGCTCAGCAGATAAGACCATATTGATAGCCTTGCACCTGGCAGCGTAGGCGACGCCATAACGGTAATAGCTGGGCATATACAGGGGCACTCAAGCGAGCAATAAAAAATGTCTCGCATGAGTTGAGCTGACCCGTTCACATTTGATGTTGTTTGCATACGCAAATAGTAATGTGACTTAAATTATAATAATTTTTGCGCATAGCAGGTGAAAACAAATATTAGCACACACACACAGACACACATCGCATACAAATTACCATATTAAGTTGGACCAACAACAACAATAAAACGAGCTTTTTCTTTTGAAAGTTGTCGGTTTTGTCAATTGGCGCCAAAATGTTGTGTGCTGTGTGGTGCGTGTCTTGGCTAAGCGTGCGCTTTGCAACACTGCGCGCCTAATATAAACAAACAAAATTCGGCTCGCACAAAAACAGTTCACATAACTGCGCGATAAACTAAAAGTGCATTTAACTGTTAGTTTTTGTATAAATTAGTATTAATTGTTAACCAGTGTCCAATGTGCAAGTGACTTTTTGGTTATGCCAAGGTCAAATCAGGCTACTCTTTCTCTCTCTCTCTCTCGTTCGCTCGCACGCATTTGTACGCATGGCGCGAGCAATTGTATATAAATTTAAATTTCACTTTTCATCAATTGAGCCAATCGCCGACGCTTGGGGCACCTTGTGGAAAAGCGATAGCATCTACGATGCCGACGACGACGACGACAACGTCTCCAACTCAGTTCATGGCAGTTCAACTTGGCGCTCCGACGGAACACAACGAACACGAGAGGCGTTTGGCTACAACATAAATATAATCTATACGCTTATTGCCTGTGATTTCTTGTTGTAAACTTGCACATTGTTGTTGTTGTTGTCGTTGTCGTATTTGTTGCTGTTATAGTTGCGCCTGGCGCATTATATAAATAGTTTCTTGCGTGTAGATATCAGCTTAATATTTAGTTGTATACTATTGTGTGTTAACAGTTATACTTTACGTAGTATTTGTGTAGTTAGTTGTTGTGCTTGTCGGCGCGCAAAGAACATTCGTATTTAATACTTTGCTTGGGCAATTGACGCAAATCTCCCAACAAAGAAGAATCGAGGAAACGAACAAATCACAACTTGGAAGCGCGCTTTACAAACGGTTAAAACGTTCTGAAACAGACGCTGCTAAGAGAATAACTAAAAAGTGCAAGGCAAAAGGCAAACAACTTGAGAGCAACAGCAGAAGCCGCCGCAGCAGCAGCAATAGCAGCAGCCGCAGCAGCAGAGACGCCAGCGTCGACGTCAACGTCAGCTGTTTTGCGGCCCGCTTTGCCCGCGTGCGTTACGTAGCCGTTGACTTGATCTTCTTGTAGTTGTTGTTGTCTTACGTGTTTTCTGTTTACGTTGCCTTAACTAGTTTCTGTTTTGGGTAGTTTGTTCTTGTTGTTGTGTATTCGTATTCGTATTCGTGTTCTTGTTGTTATTGTTGTTTGCTTTAGCACTTTAGAACTTTTTGCCATATTCGCCGCAATGACATCGTTGACATTGTGCTGCTCGCGTCGTGCGGTCGCTGCCAACGCCTACGTCAACGCCAATTGGCGGTTTATTCAAACACTTCAAAGGCGCCAACAACAACAACAACAACAACAACAATTGCAATTACAACAGCAATGTAGGCGTCTCAGCGCAGCTGCAACAACAACAGCACCAAAAACCAATGCAAATAACAGCGGTAAGCGGAGACTTTATTATGCTAATTACGCGTGCAATTGTTCATTATCTATGCGTTATGATTTATATGCCTATCTCTGGCTTCCTTCTCATCACGCTCTGACAGCGAGCTGGCAACCCTGTTTGGCATTTAGAAAGCTGTCAGCTGTTTTTATAGCCTCGTCGCAACGAATCTTACGTAGTTCAACTTATATATGTATAATCGTTAATGCCACCCACGCGCGCTCTACAAAATTTTGTATATTAATCACAGATGTATAGATTTATAATTAAAACAAATGCTCTTACTATTTTTTTCTTCTTTTTGCAAATCAGCTGCCGAAACAGCAAAACGCAACAAGTGGCAGCTGTTAACATTTGAAAACATTTTTAATTCTCTAATAAAAAAAGGTGGCGTGCTTTTAATTAATAAAACGTTGTTTCTGCGCTAACTTGTATCGAAATTAATTTTGTGATAACTCTTAATAGTTCAGCGTTCTTGTCTAAAGGGGAATTATTTGCGATAAGAAACAACTCTGATCAGGGCTGCAAGAAAATTCTTTGAGCTTCGGTTTACGGCTAGAACCGGTTCCCTGGCTTAAAGTTTGGTTCGTGAAGCTGGTTTTCACATCTTTGAGCCCTGGTTTTGATTTTATCTTTGGTTTTTAAGCATTTTAAGACAATTAAATAATTAATTTGCATTTGCCCGTTGTTCTGAAAATATTGCAAACAGTAAATATTTTCATATACAAATTGCGGGCTACATTTTAAGGGGTATACGGAATATACATAGTTCTTTCATATAGCATAGTTTGTGACTTTTTACTTTACTTAAGGAATATTTTTTTTTTTTATGTATTTAAATTTTATCCAAGACAAAGGGGGAGATTTCAGATAAGTTGTGTCGAGTTAGATTTAAAACTGAAAGACCAAAAAGTTGATAACTCAACTTTTGATTCTGATTCAGAACACATGCATATATGTAAATCATATTAATTAGTAAAATAAATATATCTAAAATGCCATCCATTGCTTAGGTTAAACGAAATATAATTTTATTCTGTTAATTGCCTGACTAAACTAGAGAGAGAGAGAGAGAGAGGGAGAGAGAGAGAGAGAGAAACTTGTAGCACTTATCGAACTGGGAATGCGCATTATTCTAAATGAAATCTATAAACAAATACATGGATAAATGACAATTATACAAGTTAAACAAAAAAGTCGTTGGGTCTTGTGCTCGGTTCCAGTCCATTGCTCCAAT
This sequence comes from Drosophila novamexicana, assembly GCF_003285875.2. Taxonomy (NCBI): domain Eukaryota; kingdom Metazoa; phylum Arthropoda; class Insecta; order Diptera; family Drosophilidae; genus Drosophila; species Drosophila novamexicana. The sequence continues at coordinate 234,335 of NW_020824766.1, forward strand.
TCGAAGCATTACTAATGACAATTTGATTGCCTAATTGAAAGCGCATTAAACACTCCAACACTTTTGTGCGGTGCTCCAAAACCCGTTCAGCTACAATTAACGTCCAATCAATTTCCCACACTAATCGAAACAGGCGCTGACAAATGGGGTACACTGAAACCCATTAATATACATTTATTTGTATATTTAAATTTATAATCTTCATAATGTCGGGGCTTTTTCAAAATTCCAAGTGCAGCATTGTTAATCTGTGGTCACATCAAATTTAACAACGGCCTCTGCATGTGATCCAGTGTTGCAAAACGTTTGAATACCCAGCCATGGAGACGATAAGGAAGCCCATTAACTTAAGGCTGATAAGATTAGGTTTGTAGGGTTATCGGCGTTATATATGATGTTTGTTCAAGACTTCTTTGTATTTATACGACATCGAACAAATTTCGCTTTCATTGTCTGAGGCTCACAGTAGATTATCTTTTTAAGTGGGCGTGGCACTTGTAAACAGCTTAACAACACTTGAGCCAAGTGAGAGACATGGTAAAAGTAAATACTCTGCGGTAAACAAAACTGTTGTCGTACATTTCCGTAATTATAGCCTGACAATTAATCAATGGACGGGCGTTGGGCACAACCCATCATCCGTCAGTCCAGCGCGGCACAGCTCATAATTAATGCATCCATGAGCTGCCATCGAAGCGTGGGCTCCATTCAACTGGATATCAAGTGAAGTTCAAGGTCATTAACGACAAAAACGCTCGAGAGACACATTCAGCTCGCGCGGCCCACACACGCGTCAGACTCGAAAATTCAAAATAAAACTGGAAATCGAAATCAGCTACGACCACAGTCGCACACACAAGTATGCGTACAGACATAGGAATAATAAATTTGAGTACATATACATGTGCATATGTATTTGGATGTGCTGCGAGCCCCCTTTGGCGTAGACAAGTAGTAAGGGGTAAACGATTAGTCGGCTGGCCGACTAGTAAATACTCTTTCGAACCGTTAATGCTGTGTCTGTCGACTTATCTGGCATAAAGATGTATAAACTATATATATACTGATATGCATAAGTCACATAGGTCGAGATAACTTCAACTTTTACATATCTAAATATAGCTATATATATGTATATACATAAATTACATATCTACATTTTCTGAAGTGAGGTTAGGTTCGTGGAACGAATCTTTGGGATTCGTTTGCTTTTCTTTGAACCATTTCATCTTATTCTTGTATATATATACATTTATTTGGAAAAACTATTTTATATGTTTTCTTAAATTTTTTCTAATATTATTTTCCTTTTTCAAATATGTCCAAGGCTTGGCTATTTTACTACTTAGTACTAGAGTACTTATTCTTTTCTTAGAGAAAAACCTATTTATTTTTTTTCAATAATATTTTCAAACAATTTGTTCCCAACAATATTTTCGAGTAATCTGTTCAGATTTAGATTTAGATTTGGCTGTTTTTTGAGTACTTCAAGTTCTGTTTAGTTTCAAAAAGAGTCCTAGTTAAGGGCGAGTATTACCCTCATCTGAGCTGATGTGACAAACGCTTTGCACAGATGTTCTCTGCTATTATTTAGGCTTACTCTATGAAACATGCAGTCCATTAAGTTGTTACACATTATGTGACAAAACTTCCCAACCCATTTCCAGTGTATAAAAGTACAAAAACAAACTATTCACACACGTCGCACCGTGCCGTATCATTGACTGAACCATTGGCACATAATATAAATCGAGGTACACACACATACATATGCATATATATATATTTATATATACTCACTGATGGGCTGATAAGTATTCCTAAACACGCTCCCGCTCTGCCCCTCTCTCTCTCTCTCTCTCTCCCTCCCTCCCTCTCTGAGGAATTTCGGGCTTTGCAAAAAAAAACAAAAAACAAAACAATAAACATTGCTGCCGCCTTCTCTCCCTCCCGCTCCCTCCCCCTCTCGCTCTGTCTTCCTGCTGTTTCTAACTGAACTGAGCTCTCCAGAGATCTAGCACTATGTGTCGCTGAGAATTTGCTAGATTAATTAGAGCTATGCCGCCTAGGGCAGCTCCAGGCCGAAACAGTCGCATAGTCGCCGCGTAACTGGCCGCACATAGGAACTCCCTCAACTTGTGTCTGGGGCAACTTTATTGTTTTTGATATTCGACTGGTTTTTGTTTTGTAGAACTTGCCATCTTATCGCGTAACATGTCGTCGTCTGTGTCGTCGCCCAAACTGGTCGCTGTCGAGGAGTCGCGTCGCTTTATGATCGACTGCTTCACGGCCGTGAAGGTGCCCGAGGCGCATGCGCGTGCCCAGGCCGATCTTCTGGTGGCGGCCGACTATCGTGGCCACTTTAGCCACGGTATGAATCGGCTGGAGATGTATATCAATGACCTGGCCATTAATTCGACAAACGGCGGCGCCGAGCCGAAGGTGCTAAAGGAAACCCCGGCAACGGCCTGGGTGGATGGCTGCAATGGACTGGGCGCTGTGGTTGGCAACTTTTGCATGGATCTGGCCATCAAGAAGGCCAAAACCGTGGGCATTGGCTGGGTCTGCAGCAGGGGCTCCAATCATTACGGCATGGCCGGCTGGTATGCGCTGAGGGCCATGGAAAATGGCCTGGTAGGCATGTCCATGACAAACACGTCCCCGTTGATGGCGCCCACCGGCGCCAAGGAGGCGGCGCTGGGCACCAATCCGCTCTCGCTGGGCGCCCCGGCTGGCGACTGTGATCACTTTCTGCTGGACATGGCCACCACCGCGGTGGCCGTGGGCAAGATCGAGATACAGAACCGCAAGGGCGCGCCGCTGCCCGACGGCTGGGCCCAGGATCCCGATGGCAATGTGACTAACGATGCCAAATTGGCGTTCGCCACCGGCTGCCTGCTGCCGCTGGGCGGCACCGAGCTAACCTCCGGCTACAAAGGCTACGGCCTGGGCGCCATGGTGGACATACTCTCCGGCGTCATGTCCGGCGCCAAGTACTCGACGCAGGTGCGCAAATGGACGCACACGGGCGCCAACACAGCCGCCGATCTGGGCCAGCTTTTCGTTGCCATCGATCCCAATTGCTTTGCGCCCGATTTCGAGGAGCGCATGAAGGACTTCAACTCGCGTCTGCGAGGCGCCAAGCCGGTAAGTCTGTCCAGCTGCTGGAAGGACAACTTCCGGCTAACAATCTCTACTCTACCATCCCCATAGACCGATCCCAACAAGCCCGTGCTGCTGGCCGGCGACAAGGAGTCGAGGAACATGAAGGCCGTCGACGAGGCGGGCGGCATCCAGTATTTGGAGAACCAGCTGAAGACCTGCGCGGCCCTGGCCGAGAGGCTCAACATCAAGCCGCTGAGCTTCAAGTGAAGAGGAGCAATCATATCTGGAAACACACACATATGCCATAAAATAAAGCTGCTTTTGCATTTTTCTTGACCAAAGGATTTGACTAGTGCCTAAGTTGAGAACAGTTAACGTTAACGCCCTAGACTCTTTGATATATATACAAATATACTATATATAGATTATGATATTATGTTTTGCAAAGCTAATAAAACTAGACTTGAATTATATTTGTAATTTTTGTTAATATATATATAATATATACGATATTAGGTGATTTAGTTATTTAAAGCTGAAAAGTGACAACTAGACTTTTCGATTACATTTCCACGCTTATTTCACGATCCGAATATTCAAACGACAATAGCCTTTAGATTCGATTAAAGCCTAAGTTGAGAACAGTTGAAGATATACACTCCAGACTCCGATAATACGTATATATTGTGATATATATTGTATTGGGGCTATTCCATTGGGTTATTCAAGGCCGTAGCTCTTAACTAGTCAATTCCACTCTTATTTCACTCGTTTTTGTTTCTTTTGTATTTCTCTAGATTTAATTAGTGCCAAAGTTGAGAATAATTAACGATACATAATATATATTATCATATTAGGTTATTCCAGGCTGTAGCTGACCAATAGACATATCCACTCTTATTTCACTCGACAAGTATTCACTCGTTTAGTTGCTTTTGTATTTCTCTAGATTCGATTAATGCCCAAGTTGAGAACAGTTAAAGATATATGCTCCAGACTCTTTGATAACATATTTGTTGATATTGGGTTATTCAAGGCTAGTATGTGGCCCTTTACTAGACATTTCCACTCATGTTTCACTCGACAAATATTCGCTCATTTAATTGGTTTTCTATTTCGCTAGATTCAATTTGAGAACAGTTAACGATATACACTCCAGACTTAGATATTATATATATTATGCTATTGGGTTACTTGGGTCTAATAAATAGCTTTTGGCTAGACTCTTGAATTACATTTCCACGCTTATTTCACGAGTCTTGTGAGCAGGATAGCGAGTCTTTTGGCTAATCGCTTTTCTTTTCGGGATTAAGGTTACATTTGCTGCCGCATAGCATCTTAATGGTGTTCACCGCCTGCCTCTGGGCATCTTTGCCGGCAGTTGCCGAGCCCTTGGTGACGCGCAGCTTGAAGAAACGGCATTGGGTATCGAAGAGCAGCGGCACCTTCTCCAGGCAGGGTTTGACGTGCATGGCGGAGCGCAGCTCCTCGGCATTGTCGGTCTTGCTCATGGACTTGATGAAGTCGATGTGACGCTGATTCTCCTCGGTCAGCTTGCGCTTCTCCTCCAGCAGCAGCAAGTTCTGGGCCTGGGCCACGGCCTGTTGGCGCCAAAAGTTCTTCAGGCCGTTGCTGAGCATGACCAGATCCTCCTCGGTGAGATCGACGTGCTGTTTGATGTCCAGCGTTTGCAGCGTAAAGTTATCATCAACAGGGCCCACATCGATGGGGTCAACTACCTCGCCGCCCACAATGATCTTCTCGGACTCCGTTTGCAGCTTCCGGCACGTGATGGACAGCGCGAGCAGCAGCTCGCCGCTCTTCACGATCTTCTCGAATTTCTGGCAAAGTAGGCGAATGAATGCGTATGTCTTGTCTGTGGAAAGTGGACTGTACCTTGGTCAGCTCGTAGCACTCGGTGCTGAGTATACGCAGCTTCTCGTGCGTGGTTATGCGATCCGCATGCATCCGATCCTCGATCTTCTTGCGCACATTCGTAAAGTACTCGAACTCGAGGCGCAGATCGTTGATGGTCCCATTGTTCTGTGTCTCGATGCGCAGCGTGTCGCTCTGGATATCGCTCAGCATGATGCTATACTTGGCCTCCTCAACGTTCAGCTTCTTGCTCTCCTCCACGAACGCCTGCTGGCGTTCCGTCAGCGAACGGATGCGCTCGTACTTGTGGGCATCCAGCTCGGTGCTGTGCAGGGCATCCACGAAGTCGTTCAGCTGGCGCTGCATGTCGTTCATCTTGCTGACGACCTGGTCGCGTATGTCGAAGCGACGCTCGATCTCACGGTTGACATTGTCGTCGCGCTGCTCCTGATAGATCTGATAGTCCTCCTTGAGCTGGTCGCGCGTGAACAGATTGGAGGCATGGATTATGTTCTCGCTGTTCGTATGCATCGCCTCCACTTCCTCGGTGCGCAGATGCACCTCGTCGTAGAACTCCTTGAGCAGATCCTCGGCCTGCTGCTCGTACATGCGCTTGTTGCCGTCCAGCATGGCCTGGTAGCACTCGCTAATGTGATCGATCAGCTCCACGGTGCGGCCATAATTGCGCGCATGCTGCTCATTGGTCTGGGCGATATCGTCGATCAGCATTTGGATGTGATCGTTTTTATGCTCAAAAATTCGCTCGGCGCGCTCGCCCCAAGTGATTATCTCGTTGCGCAGCTCGACTATTTTGATCTGCTCGGCAATGGAGTTCCATTCCTCCATGCCGCGCAAATCCATGCGCTTGCCCAGCTCCAGCTCCGTCTCCAGATCATGCTGCGGGCATTTCAACAATTAGCATGTCTCTCTCTCTCTCGCTCTCCCTCTCTTTCTCTCTCTCTCTCTCTCTCGCGACAGAGTGAGATTGAGCTCTACTTACGCGCATGATTAGCTTCTGGTCGGCGATTTTCTGCAGGCGCTTTGCCTCTTTGCGCGCCGCCTTCTTTTGCGCCTTGGTCGGTGGGCGTGGCTTTGCCGCCTCCTCCATTTCCTCGAGCGCATCTTCCAGATACGTTTCCGTAATACGCGTTATGCGTATTTCCGGGACGACTGTCGACATCTCGTTTTGAGTTTAAAATGATTTTTACTAAAAATAAAAGTATTTCAATTGTTTCGCTCTGTGTCTGACTGTACCGAAAGCTCCCCACTGCTGGGCTTCATGTGACAGACGAGGCAAAGCTCACTGCGGACCGTTACACGTGCTCGACGTTTGCCAACACTGCCGAGCACGAACTGGAGCTGGGCGCCAAACGTAAAGCTCGCTCCCGCGCAGCATCTCCGGAGCAGCTGAGCCGCGACTTTTGCGCCAGCCAAGTTAGTAGACGTCGAGAGCTGGCCAAGCGCGGTTGTTTCGTTAGCAGAAGCAAGGACTACAAGGACCATAAACAAGCCACTCACTAAAGGCACGCCGTGCCTTCACTGTGTGTGTGTGCGTGTTTTGCTTTTTTTTTCCCGGCTGCGCCTTGTAAACAAAAATAACTTTGCTTGTTGTGACTGTGTGCGCGCGTGTGTGTGTGTGTGTGTGCGCGTCGCCCTGGTGGTGGCTAACAACCCCCAGCAAGCACGGAGCACAACTACAAAGCTCGAGTGGCAAGGGCAGATCCAGCAAAGTTTTCGGGGTTGCAGACAGTTGGCAAACAAGCTGCGAATATACGTTTAAATACCCATAAATATAAAACGAAAATAAAATAGAAACAATATTCAAATATTGCGACGCCAAAATGAGCGATACAGGCGCACCCAATGGCTATCAGAAGCTGCCGCCCGGCTGGGACTGCAAATACGATCAGACGACGGGCAACTGGTAAGCAGCTAGCGGAAACCTCATAAACATTTATGCATGCAATGCAAAAAAAAAAAAAACCAGCATACCGAGCGTTGAAATGTTGCATGTCTGGGCAAGATGGAATGGCTGAGTGGGTGGGCGGGGGGTCGTTTTCTAACACTGTGCAGTTTTGCAGTGCGAGTTTACAATGTAAACATTTTTCGTTGCATGCTTTTAGGCGGCGGCTATTAAAAATATGCCATGGCGGCTTGTTGCGGCAAATTGATTGCTTTGAGCTCGTTAAATGTACAGAGTCTTTAAATAGCACGACATTTTAAGAGGCGTATAAAACATTAGCGTATACATCTACAGCATTTCTATAGCAAGCGCTTAAAAAGTTTTCTTTACGCAAGTTTAAGAACTTGCATACAAAGTTAAAGCATACTTTCAGGCGGCACCTTTTATTGTGCTATGCAAATTTGAAGCCATGAATTGCTATTCATTATGCTAAAGACAACACTCGAGCACAAAGCAGCCGCTAGGCCAATTGGCCTCATTTTCCGCCCAATGCAGCAGCAGCTACTTGCGTCTCCTCCAGATATGCTTGCCCGTGCAATTAAGCAGCGACTGTCATACGTTGGAGCTGAAGTGGCCACTTGGCTGGAGACGAGACGCCAGCAGAGACGGCAGCAATCACAGCCCACAGATTGGCTGTCAAATGTGAGCTGCTGCCTTCTGCCTTCTGCCTTTTGGCAGCTACTTGGCACGTGTCGCTGTTTAAAGGCACCCTTTACCTATGCCAATTTGCCGTAAATGTGTGCCAAGAAATTCACCACCAGACGGACAGACAATCAACCCCATTTAACGACCGTTTGGTTGTCATTTGTTATGAACTTGCAGCTATTACATAAACTATCTGACCAAGGCCATGCAGCTGGAGGATCCGCGCGCCGGGCGCAACAGCTACAAGCAGCTGCAAAACGAGCGCTGCTCCACGGAGTCCATTCCGCTGCAGGTGAGTGTCGGTTGGAACCCCTCATCTGGAGGCATCTAATCATCCACCCCTTCAATCAGCACATGGCACAGAGCTCACATCACAGTTCACCCTATCACGTTGTCCATCCCAGCAATAATCTGACCGCTGTGCGTGCCTTCCAGGAGCGCGAACGCGGCCAGCAGCCCGCACTGCACAATCTGTCGACGAGTCCGCTGCTCTCCGCATCCTCGCGCGCCCAACTGGTAGGTCGAACCAACTACAGCTCGCAATTGATGACGTTTTTTTTCAACTGGTCTTATTTGCAGGAAATGTCCTCGCCACTGCCCCTGCAGCGCGCCCGCCTGGCCTCGAACATGTCGCGTCGCTCCACAATCCAGGAGACATCGTTCAGCCATCAGAGCGAGAGCCAAGCGGTGGTCACCAAAATACAGAACATGTTTCCCACCGCCGACGAGAATCACATACGCTTGCTATTGAAACGGTGAGACATGCCTCATAGTTTGGTTCTCTCCAGCTGCCTTTTGAGCTCGTTAATCCCCTTTTGGCTAATGCTCTGTACAAATGTATCTCTATCTTTCAACACACGCTGCCGCCGCTTATTGCACCCACTCACATGCTTACTAACCTCCCCCACGCCCACTAATTCCCCCTTAACAGCTACTATAATCGCGAGGCCGTCGTCATCAGCGCCTTGCAGGTGGAGAAGCATCCGGTTACGATGCCCGGTCCGTTTGTGACTCCGCCCGCCCAGCGGCATTTGTTCCACAGCAATTCCGCTTTCTATATGACACCACCGGCGCGTCGCCCGGACATGGGCGCTAGCCGGATAACCGTTACGTCACGCACGGCCAGTCCCCTGCCCGGCGGCCGCTTCGGTAGTCTCATGAGCATGCAAAGTGGCCCCGGACAGCACATAGCCGCAGCAGCAGCAGCAGCGGGCATCATGCCGCCGCCCGCCCTGCACGGCTCGCCGCAGTGGCGCAGCTCGCCCAAGCCGCACTCGTCGCCCAAAATGAAATTGAGGTGCTTTTTTGTTATTCAGATCAAAGATTTGACTTGCCAGGCAATTAGCTAATTGAAATTGACAGTTTTCATTTTGTTGTTATTTATTTGTTGGCTTTCGAAGGCGCATTTTGTGTTATTCGGCCTTTTCTGTTAACATTTGATGTTATGTTATTGCCAACTGATAAGCTTCATCTGCTAGCTGTTATGCTAAGGTGAATCTGTTAACGACAAGTCATATTATCTATGTTATTTGTCAATCATATGTTAATATATTTTATTAAGTTACCGAATCAATTATTCCCGTATCTTAAATTTAGTTTGCATCTCTTCTGTTAAGTTAACTTCATTCTCTTAACTTCACTCTGGTAACGGTTACTGTTAATTGACATGTTAATGTATTTTATTGAGTTACCGATTCGCAAAATATTTATATTTTTTATATTTTCATTTGTTAATCTTTAACGTCACTCTGTTAATTACAAATGTTTATTGACATATTCATTTATTATATTAGGTTGCCGATTCTCGAATTTACGGTTTCTTTTTACTTATGTTAACATAAATCTGTTAACATAAAATGTTATTTAACATATTCATGGATTTTATTAAGTCTACGTTTTTATTTCCAGTTATGTTCGAATAATAATTTATTTGTTAATGTATTTTATTATGTTGCTTCTTCGTGCTAATATTTTGTGTTATGTTAACGTCACTCTGTTAACGTCAAATGTTAATGGATTTTTTGATTAACAGTGCAGATGTTCCTTTTTTAATCTCGGACACGTATTTTGCAAGCTAGCTTCTCTTAAGCACAAAGCACCATAGCTTTTTATTCTCGCAGCTTTTAAGTCCCGTTTTCATCTGCCCCTAGATACATGAAGAACATATTCCCCAAGGCAGATGAAATGCTGCTGCTCGACATTCTGGCCAATGCGGACAACAATGTGCAGTTCGCCTCGGAGAAGCTGATCTCGCTGGGCTATGCCAAACGCGACATGCAACAGCCGCACAGGCCCAACAATCGGCCGCCGCACCTGGACGCGGACCAGAAGTCGGGCAACGAGCAGGGCGTGCAGCACATACCGCTGCGACCCAAGGAGTACACCGCCGAGCAGAAGACAGACAGTGAGCGCCAGTTCCTGATTTTCTTTCCAAATTCCTGACGCTCCTTTCTCTTACAGTGGAGGCGCTGTTCAAGGAGCGATATCCTCAGATAGCTGAGCGCATCATCTTGATGGCCCTGGAGTCGGTCAACTATGCAGAGGATCGTGCCATGCAAATACTGCAAATTGTGCAGGACGAGGACGAGCAGCGCAGCCAAAAGCACGCGCTGCCCAAGTCCAGTGCCACGGACAGCGCCCTGACGCTGCCAGTGGACCAGGTGGACGCGGCTGCCGCACACAGGTGCGTACGGACAGGTTGAGCCAGCCCAGTTGCTGTTGCGGCACACGCTCATCCCGCACGGTGCTCCTCCTCTCGCCTTTGCTGCCGTTGCTTTAGCCGTTTTGTTAATCGATTTTGCCTATTTTCTCCGTAATACTTTGTTGCTGCCTCACACACACACACACATACACACATTTGCTTACCTGCCCTCATTATCATCGCCTTGAAGAGCAGCCGCTGCAGCAGCAGCAGCAGCAAGCCACATAAGCTACATCGCCATTTGCCATCCATCAATGTCATCACACCCACCGCGGCCACCACACAGATCATCCTCAGCCATTCGGCCACGCCCACGCCGGAGTCGGAGCCGAAGGCCGCAAACATTTCCGGGGCATCTACGCACTCATATGCCTCACCTGCACAGACACCCTATGAGCGCCTGACCACCAAAAATATGCTCGCGCGTTCTAGTTGCTGCAACAACAACAACAACGACAACAACAGCAGCAGCAGCAGCAACAACAACAATAACAGCAATGCCAGCAGCTATTCCTCGTACACCACATCCATGGGCTCCTCAACCGCTTCGGCCGGCTCCATAGCGAAGGCATTTGAAAGTCGCGCGCGCACCAAAACCGATTCACTGAAGTATGCCCGTTACCGTTAACCGTTAACCGTTATTTATGTACAGTTGCGCATGCTTTGAAAAAGTCCGTTAGAGAAGTTTGCTGCACGTGTTCAGCTTTTCATTTCCCTGTTTGGTTTTTCTTTTGGGCATGCAAAACATTTTTCATTTACCCGGAAGTATATATATATATATAAATGTGTGTGTAAATCTAAGCGATTTTTTTGTATACATTTCGTTTTATTTCTCGCAGACAGCGACAGCACTCGGCGCACCTGGACAATGGGCACAATTTAGATGCCGGCGAGTTCCAATCACTCATCGCACGGATGGCCACGCTTGGACCCAATGCGCAGCTGGCCAAAGGCGCCGACGAGAAGCTATTGCTGTAAGTTAAACCCAGTTATACGCCGGGCTGAATACCTAATAAGTTGTCAAAACACAGCGCTGATTATGTCACCTGGAACGGCCCGAACACAACGCTCAGCCCAAAGCAGGCGGCACAAGGCGCCGATCCGGGCCTGCTGGCCGGCGAGCGTAGCTATAAGCCGGCCGGCAGGAATCCGGAGCTGTGCAAGGGCGCCAAAAAGGAGCTGGCCAAGGGCAGCATCTATGCGCAGGGCAAGGGCGCCAACATCAAATGCAACTAGGAGAAAGGCAGCCGGATCCCCAAGCGTGCCAAACCCCGGACTTCAGCTTTTATATGTCGTCTAACAATTTGCTCTCCATGTGTTCCCGTACTATACTATATTCAAAAAGCACACACACACACATATTCCATCCAAAATCCAATTATTCATACAACTTTTCTATGAACAAACTTTGCAGCTTGAAATACATGAATATTTAAAACTAACTTATTTAGAGACTATATTTAAGTTTTGGCTAAACTTCGTCCTCGTTCAGCAGCATATTGGGAATGCCGTCGGCAATGGGAAAAATGCGTCCCGTCTCGGGGCACTCCAGCTGACCCTCGAGCACATCGATTTCGAACAGCAAATGATGCAGTCTCTGCAGCAGCTGCTCATTCTCGGCTATGTTCTCCGGCTGGGCAGCGGGTATATCTTCGGCTAGCTCCGCCTGGTTAAGAAATTTAGATGTTATGGAATTTGCATGGAATTTCTGGCTGGGAATCAGTACTGCGCATTTCACTTACCACCTGGGCGGCGCCGTAGACGGCTGACCAGTCCAGCTTGGGCAGCAGTCGTTCTATGAAGACCGGATTAAATTCGCTCTCGATGACGTCCTTTTTGTTAATCTAATTTAACGATTTAAATTTCCGTCTTGAAACAATCAATAAAAGTTAAAGCGAGGCTTACCGTCAGCTTCAGTGGGTAGCCAACCTTGACGCCCTTGATGGCCATTGATGTCAGAAAATTGTATGTGCTTAGTTTCATGGTGTATCCTTAAAATATTATATATATTTAATGACAATACTTTAGTTCATTTAAATAACAACAAATGCGGTATGCGAAATGCACGTTTTCAGCATTCACTTGGCAACGCGGGCGCAACAGCTGTTAGTTCGCTGCCGTACGTTGGTCACACTGCGAAAATATCGATAGCATGCTATCGCTGTTCACAACAGTTGAGCGATACGTTTAGTCGCTGCCTGCAAAACGATGTGACCAGTCGGCAGCACAACACAAGAGCAAGAGCAACAACTGCTGCAATTTTACAGGCTAACAACGTTTATAAATGTAATTAAAGTGCAATTTGTGGTCTAAACATTGTTAAAGTATATAATAAACATTTGCAGTGCAGATATGGAGGACATTTTCCACTGGTGCCGCGAGGGCAACTCAATTCAAGTGCGCCTCTGGCTGGATGAGACCGAGCATGACATGAATTTGGGGTAAAAATAGTTGAAATGCTTTTAAATCACAACAATTACGTCTAAGTCCAACTGGTTTATGTGTTAATATTAATAATTGTGTGCCTTTTGCTATATTTGAAAAACACATTGCCCATAAACCAATTGGGACGGAAAGTGTCGTCGCAGTGACGTCATGATTTATTCTTGTGTTGTGTAAACAACCTGCACCCATGCAAACGAAACTTATGCTTGCGCGTGTGTGTGTGTGTGTGTGTGTGCTCGTCACTCTCTGTCTCTCTCCCTCTCTCTCGCAGTGATGATCATGGCTTCAGCCCGTTGCACTGGGTCGCCAAGGAGGGGCATGCCAAGCTTGTGGAGACGCTGCTGCAACGCGGCGCTCGCGTGAATGCCACCAACATGGGCGATGACATTCCCCTGCATCTGGCCGCCGCCCACGGGCATCGCGATGTTGTGCAAATGGTGAGTATTGCATGTTAATTGATGTACATTAAGATACCCTATAAATTGTTTTGATAACAGTTGCTGCGTGAACGCTCAGATGTGAATGCTGTGAATGAGCATGGGAACACACCGCTGCATTATGCCTGCTTCTGGGGCTACGATATGATATGCGAGGATCTGTTGAGCGCCGGCGCTTTGGTGAGCATTGCCAACAAGGATGGGCACACGCCCATCGACAAGGCCAAGCCCAGTCTGGGCAAGCGCATACAAGATCTGGCGGAGAAAAGCGGCCAGGAAATGAAGGTCATCAGTTTCAAGGAGCAGAGCTGGCTGGGCATGAAAACCCGCTCACGAGACGCCACCTTGTCGCGCTTCAAGGGCATCAGCATGGGCGATTTGGACCTGCACACGAAGATTTCGGTGACGCCCTCCGGGGAAACGTGGCGCGGCCGCTGGCAAAAGAACGATGTCATAGCCAAGGTGGGTGGAATGCAGCTTATCAGCATTTGTCTAACCAGCTGTTTGATTTGCCCGACAGATTCTCGTCGTGCGGCAGTGCACGTCGCGCATCTCACGTGACTTTAACGAGGAGTTCCCGAAGCTGCGCATCTTCTCGCATCCCAACATTTTGCCCATCATTGGCGCCTGCAACTCGCCGCCCAATCTGGTGGTCATCAGCCAGGTAGGTGTCGATTGCTAGCCACCGCTTGGACTCCCATCTCAAATCCCAGTCCATTTGCAGTTTATGCCACGCTCTTCGCTGTTCAATCTGCTGCATGGCGCATCGGGCGTTGTGGTGGACACCAGCCAGGCCGTGAGGTTCGCCTTGGACATTGCACGCGGCATGGCCTACTTGCACTCGCTGGAACGGATTATACCCACATATCATCTGAATAGTCATCATGTTATGATCGACGACGATCTGACCGCTCGCATCAATATGGGCGATGCCAAGTTTTCGTTCCAGGAGAAGGGCCGCATCTATCAGCCCGCCTGGATGTCGCCGGAGGCGCTGCAGCGAAAGCCAGCGGATCGCAACTGGGAGGCGTCCGACATGTGGAGCTTTGCGGTGATCATCTGGGAGCTGACCACGCGTGAGGTGCCCTTCGCCGAGTGGTCGCCCATGGAGTGCGGCATGAAGATTGCGCTCGAGGGCTTGCGTGTCAAGATACCGCCCGGCACCTCGTCGCACATGGCCAAGCTGATATCGATATGCATGAACGAGGATCCCGGCAAGCGGCCCAAATTCGATATGGTTGTGCCCATACTGGAGAAGATGAACTCCAGCGCAGTCAAAAATTAGTGGAAATCGTTGCAACGAAATTTTACAAAGCCAAAATGTGCCTGTTTACAAAAAGTGTGTAGCTAAAAAGTGGAGCGAAAGGACGAAAGCTCGTAGGATGTGTTTTGCCAACTAATTATAATAACTACTTTGTGTTTATTTACTGAGACTTAACCGAATCTAACCGACACCGCAAGTGCCTAAAATCTGCAGTATATTTACGCCATTTTGAAAATTTCTACAGGTAAAGCTTTTAAGTTTTCATTTTTGTACTCTCTCCCTCTTTCCCTCTCCTCTTTCTCTCTGTGTAGTCTTTATATGTTTTGTGTCCTGTTCATGTTTTGTTCTTATGAATTTTGATAATGTCTAGACGGTGCTCGATTTTGTATTTGTTTAGGTTGGAATATTACATATTACATTAACAGTTAAGCTTTTAAAGTACGTATTTATACAGCATATATATTTGTTACTAATGATTAAACGAAATTTGTGTACCTACAAACAAAATGAAAATTCGTTAAATGCTGTGCCAAGCATTCTTTGGGCAAGCTCTCTGCAGCTTTTACCGCTAAAAAGCAAAACAACGAAAGCTGCCTTGGCGTGTGTGTGTGTGTGTGTGCCATTGTGTGCGTGCGTGAGTGTGTTTGTGTGTGGTGGTGGGTAGTCAGCGTGAGCAAAACGGCCCTGACCTGATTTCTATTATGTGCACGCCATGCTGCAGCGCGTGGGCAGAGCAGCAGCAGCAGAGCAATGCAGCGAGAGAGGGAGAGAGAGAGAGAGAGAGAGAGCCGGCGAAAGCGCGCAGCTGTGAGAACGCAAACTTTTCAGAATTATGCACATGTGCGTGCATTTATAAAACATTACGTTTGAATATTTAAATTATTTATTAAATTAATCAATATCAATTAAAATATGACCGCACTTTTTTCTTACCGCAGCAAGGTTGTAATTAACGCTTGCCGCTCTCGCTCACTCTCACTCTCCCTCTCTTCGCCTCTTCGCCTTGTCGGCATTGACTACGGCTCTCTGTTTATGTTTTTGCGGCACCGTTATATATTTGCAGCGGCTGCTGTTGCTGTTGTTGTTGCGGCGAGCTTAAACCATGTGATTGTTTTGCTGGCTCGCTCTTCGTTCAACGGCATATCCTGTGCCTGCGTGCGTGTGTGTGTACGTGTGTGTGTATGCCGCTGCAGCTTTAAAAACTTTTTGCTGCATTTTGTTGTCGTCGTCATCATCGTTGCCGTCGCAGTCGCTGTCGCTGTCGCTGTCGTCGTGCTTTTCGGCCCAGAGGCTGGTCGCTCGGTCTCCAAACGGCAGCGGGCAACGCTGCAGTGTCCAAAAGCCGATTTACAGTTTTACAGTTTTATATGCCAGTTATGAGTGCAACCAACAAACAGCGACCGCATTTCCGCAATGGCGAATCCCTCACATGGGCAAAGTGTGTTGTAAAACGAGTGAATTTTCAATATATCAACTATAACCCATAATTCAAATAACAAAAAGGAAAAGTTAAGAACAAAAAGCAGTTCGAAAAATATCAAAAAAAAAAGAAGACAATTCGCTTCAGCAAATTGAAATCGCCGCAGTGAAAGTGCAGAGAAAAAATTGCATGGCATCTTTTAGGCGCAGCGCATAAAAGTTTCCGGCCGACGATTGGATCTTTGTGTTTTTCTTTTCGGTTCTCTCGTTGTTGTTGTTGTTGTTGTGTTTGGACCCCTCGGCGCACAGGCAGCAGCTGTTTAAATGTATTTTAGTGCTTGCCACCAACAGCGGCCAGCCCCCTTGAGGGCCGGCAATCCATGGAGTATTCAAACTCAAAGTGTTTGAATCATAACGAGCCACAGCAACAACAACACGAGCAACACGAGCAGCAAACCAGGCAAGTGCTTAAATATATATTTATGTATTTGTGCCCCATTTTGTATGGCCACACCTGAGCATTTCTTTTTTTTTTTTTAATTAACAAAACAATTGCCCAGGCACGAGTGCGGCAGCAGTCACGAGTCTTTTGTGTCGCGTTCTGTGTGCTCACATAATTCCAAATTTTTCAGCATCCAGGAGCTGCTGCTGCTGCTGCTGCTGCAGTTGCTCCACATCATTCATTTGGCGTGTGACGAGTGAGCCACTAACCTACTTCCTGCCCCGTCGCAGCACACAAAAGCCGCAGCAACTAACGCTCTGCGGCTATTGTTGTTGCAGCTGTCCCTGCTGCCGCTGCTGCTGCTGCTTTGTTTGCGGGCATGCCACGCCCACGCCCACGCCTGGCTGAGATTGGGTGTTGATGAGTGCAAATGTGAAAATGACATGGACCAAGTGGCAGCAGGAGACGACGACGCATCAAATAAACGATGCCAGGCCGCATAATAAATGATGAGATTTTTCTATGGCCTGCGCCTTTGGCCCTTACCCGGGCCTATGCATAAATCAAAAGTTCAATTTTGCACATTTCAGCAGAGAGAAAACACACACACACAGAGGCAGAGGAAAAGTCAGGCACATGACAAAGCGAGTTCTTGGCAGAAACTAAAACGCCACATGGGCAAATATTTCACTTTCTGCTTTCGAGCAGCGCATCGAAAAGCGAAAATATTGTGACAACATCCACAACAACAACAACAACTGCAACAACTGCAACAACAACAACAAGCTGTGCTTTGAGTGCTTGTTGGGATGCTGCACTTGTGTGAAGTGCATAACAACGTGGAAATATTGTAAAAGCAAACTACACGACTGACAACTTGCAACAAGCTAGCGGCTCGAACAGTCAGCGGGTTGCAGGGTGTTCACACAGTCGGTTCGATGGGGCAGGGAGGCAGGCGGCGGCAGAGACATGCCAAATGCCTTGGCTACAAAGCAAAATGCAATAAAGCTCAACGGAGGCATATAGCACATCTAACGTGCTGCATGCCACACAGCGGGCATTGGGGCATCTGCCAGAGCTTGCAACGGCCGCGTCCTGCGAGATGGGCCATGCAAAGCATGCATATTGATTTTTAAAGTGCCGCGCCGCAAACCAAAGTTGACCAAGTGGCACATCTGGCTCGAGAGACTCGAGCGAGAGACTTTTAAAGACAATAAAAAAATATTACTCTTAACATTAAAAAAAAAGGTTATTGGGAAAACGTTAAAGGAAACAAAGTCAGGCTTAACATGAAAAAAAATGTTGTTGAGCAAACCTTAAAGGAAACAGGCTCAGCTCTTACATTTAAAATAATTTAATAAAAAAAGTTGAAAGGCAACTTTATTTATAAATAATATATTTTGCTTTTTATAACGGAGTTTTGCAACTGCAATAAAAATTTGTCTCTAGTTCGATTTGAATCATGGCTCGAACCAACTGAAAAGTTTTAATAAAATCATTTTGTTTAATTAATTCTATTTTAAATCAAACTAAAATCTACAAAAAGCAAATATTCTTGTGTTTATTTACAGAGTTTTTTGTGTACAAAATAAATGGGAATTCTTACGTATGTTTCATAAATCATAAATAATATAAAAATAAATTGAAATTCTTGGGAATGCTTCATAAATTTTAAATATACAAAATATATAAATTACAGGGTATTTGTAAGTCGGCACTCGGCCATGCTCACGCAGTATTTGCAATGGCTGCTGTCGATTGCAAAGGATGCCACAAAGCAAGTGTGGCTTGTGGCAGCCTAGGGTTGCCAAGTGCGGCAATGGCAGCAGCTGCAGTGCGCACTTTTAGTTAAAGAACAAACCACAGTGCGTATACGTAATTACGTTAGACTTAACATTGCGTATACGCAATGTGCGTTGGGCGAGACTGGAAAAAAATGAAGAAATAGATTTATCAATTTGAAATAAACCAAATTAAATTAAGTTAACTGAAAACCGAATTACCTTTAGTTCTGCACACATTTCTTAAGGCTTTAACTTGAAGCCATAAAAAAATTCAAATAATGCCTCTTAAATGTTAAACGCGTATCCTTTATTGAAACTATCGATCAAAGTGGCCCGTTGCCGGCGCTCGTCCGCTGCGCTTGATATTCAATAAATTCTGTGTCGGACTTCGAGTAAAATGGCCAATTACGTGCAATAACGAGCCCAGAACTACGCCAGCCCGTAGAGATTGGGCGGACTGGCCGGCTCCCAGTTAGGGGTTGCTTGCGACTGGAGCAGCTTGTTGGCCTGCCCCGCCCCGCTGCGCCCGCTGCACTGCGCTGCCACATGAATGGCCATTTTCCCAATCAATTACGTGGCTTTGCGCGTACATGTCAATAAGGCGGGTGGGTCGGGTAGGGGAGGGTAGAGTAGGGGGCGGCTTGTAAGTGAAGTGTGTTGCAAGACAATTGGCAAACGTTAATCATATTACATTTTTAGCTAGGTCAGTGCATTTAATTGCGCTTAAGTATTGGCATTCAATTTAATTTGCCATTGAATATTTCATTCTGTAAATAAGTTAAGCTTTTGCTTTCACAGGCTAATCGTTCTCGGCAGCTATTTCCGAGCCACTGACACGCCCACAACAAACGCCGCCAACGAAGCGACTGCAACTGCAACTGCAACTGCAATTTTGGGCAGTCAACGTTGCCCCAATACGCCACCCACAACGCCCAGCAGCCCATTGCGAGATCCACCCCAAAGCCCATCGGATGGACACACCTCATCGCTGAGCTCGCATTCCGGTTCCAGTGACATTTTGTTGGGTGAGTGCCAAAATATTTGACTTTAAATATTATTATTATAATCAATTCTAAGAGAAATACACTCTTTACAATATAATTTTTGCTTTTGCTCTCACTCGACCGCTCTCCTACTCTCTCATATACAGTCCAAATAAGTCACATTCATATAAGTCCTCTCTAGCCGACTAACCTAAAAAACATTTAAATTTCAACACATTAGGTGAATTCATGAGAATTACATAGAAAGGCGATTTTTAAAGAAGAGCGATAGAGAGAGACACATATAGAGAGATGGATATAGATATATAGAGAGTGACAGAGATAGACTGGGAGACAGAGATAAATATTGACAGAGAGAGAGAGGGAGAGAGAAAAAGAGAGAGAGAGAGATAGACTGAGAGTGAAAGACAAAGAATGCAAGTAACATATAGAAAAAAGAATGTATCTCTATAGGAAATGTACCACTCGACTTACCCCGACCAAAATTCGTTGAATTGAACCATTTTTGACAAAAGCGCAAAAGGCCCAGCAACTAATACACCCTGCTTCTTAGCACGTTTTGTTCGCGGCATGCAAAACGTTTGTTACACTTTGCTTGAATATCTTTTGGGTTTTTTTCTTACCGCGCTCCGGCTCTGTTATTTATAGCTGCCCGGTTTTCCTCACGAAACAGATCATGACCCAGGAAAGAAACGACAACAACAACAACAACAACAGCACCACATAAAATCCCAACATTTTATTGAGGCTGCTGACATTCAGGCAAACATTGCACATGCCTCTGGCTGACACCCGGCCCGGCCCGGCCCGGCCCCGCCCCAGCCCGCTCCTGTTGCCACAGCGCCCACCGACATAGCTCGACCCAAAATGTCTTTTGTGTGTGTTTTGGGCTTTGTGTTTGAGTTCGGGTTTCGGCTGCGGGCTCGATGCCATTGCCAGAAAAACAGCCGCTGCTGCAGTCGCTCGCTTTGGCTAACACACACACACACACACACACTGAGAAGTGTTAGCCAGAAATGCCGCAGGCAACAATCTGTGCCCCCAGGCCCATGTGGCAGCTGCTGCATTGTGTGTGACATTTATATAGAGATTTCCGTGGCACGGTAAATTCTGGCACAAGCTGCGGGCGGTGGCTGCCGCTTTAGATTGTTATCCGCCGAGGATCCTTGGGGCACGTGCATGTTGCACATAAACAGCCTGCCAGCAATTGAAATTGCGGCTTTATTAAGTGAATTAAAAACAAATGTGGAATTTAATGCGAGTTTCTGAAAAGTTCTGTCTGTTAAAATAACTGAAATTACCTTAAGTTAATATTTTTAATCTGTTGAGAAAGTTCTAACATTCCTTTTTAAGGTAATTGCCCAAAAGTATGCTATAAATTTGAATTCTTAATTATTTTTAGCCGCAATTTTATTTTAAGCAAATGCCCATAAGAACTTTTTACTTCGGACAAAAAAAAAAAATAAAGCTAAAATTTAAATATTAAAATAGCTTCTTTAAAATATTTCAATATGAAGCATAAAATTATAAAATAATAATAAATAATTAATAAAAATACCAAATAAGTTTAGAAGGAAAATTATGCTCAACTTAAGTCAAATTTGTTTGCAAGAAAGTATAAAAAAAAGTTATTTTTTATTTGCCAATTAAAACACTTTATTGACGTACTTTTCTTGTTGACTTTCTACTGTTAATTACTTTCACTAACAATTCTAATCAAACGACTTTAATGCCGATCAAACATTAATGAGAGCCCACTCCCAGCTTTAGAGGGTAATTCCTGTTAATTCAGCTGAAAACTCATTAGGCCAAGTGATAATTTCGCCTGCTTTGGAACTTGTTTACAGCTTTCTAAGCTATCATATCAGCCCAGCCCCCTTCCCCCACGAGCGCTAACTGGCCGCAAGAGGAAGAGCAACAACAACAGCAACATCAGCAACAAGAGCAAAACAGAAGCTATGAAAAAAATGTGCAAAGTAAACAAGAATTCAAGAATCTAGCAGCAGGGGCATAATAATGAGCAAATAAATAAAACTAAACGCATTTGCGTCACTTTGTTGTTGCTGCCGCTGCCGCTGCTGCTGCTGCCTCTGCTGCTGCTGCCCGTGACGTTGCTCAAGTCATTGAACTTAGAGACAAGCGAATAAAAACGCAAAAAAATGAGTAACAGCGGCGGCTGCGACGCGTTGATAAGTGAAATGCAATGGGCGCACGCCAGCAACTGGGCATGGTCATATTGGCATAGGCAATGGGCACAGCAACAACAACAACAACAACAACAACAACAACAACAACGGCAGCAGGCCACGTGGTAGCGGCAACGAGGGCAAGCAGCCAGCAAATAACTCTCACTCAAAGCCCACACACACACACGCGCGCGCGCTCTCTCGCACGCTCTCGCTGGCACGCACACACTCACAGCGATTACACAATCTTCGCCTGCAGCAGCAGCAGCTGCGCCAGCGAGCGGCATTTTCATTTTTCTCTTCCTGGTGCGTCGACGTCGACGTCAACGTCGCGTGTCTTATGGCGTCGTCACTCACACATGAGTGTATGTGTGTGTGTGTGTGTGTGTGTGTGCTTGTGCAGATCAGGTTTTATCAGGCAAATGCAATCGAACGTTTGTTGGGGGCGGCGGGCGGGCGTTCGCTTTGCTTCGGCTATGCGAACCATTACGTCGCCCGCCTTCTTCGCCTTCTTCGCCTCGTTGACTTTTCGCTTTCGATCCTCGATGTTTGCTGTTTCTTGTTATTTACAGTTTCTGCTGCTTTCGCTGCCGTTGGAAAAATAGCAAACTAGCCGCAGTTGCGGCCGCTGTCGCCGTCGACGTTTGCCGCACGCTGATCATTGACTTTCGTTGCTTCTCTTTTGTGCCAGGCATTCGTCATGGAAAATGTGTGAGGCGGTTGCGCCATGGCGACCGTTGCGAAATGTGGAAAATTGTGCGCATAGAGCACTTGGGTGACTTTTCAATCTTTTCCTTTGCCCTGCGGCAGCGCCGATTTGATGTATGCGTAAAGGAGCCAGCCAGCCAAACTGAAGGGACAGCCAGATCGGGGAGTGTGATTCGAAAATATATGTGCATATTATACGATCCAATAGACTTTGATGGTACCGACTATAATAGACAGACGTTATTATGATTAAGCAATCATTCAAGACATATTTTGTTGGTGTGTTTAACATATTTACTTCTATTAATGCGAATATTTTAAGACCCATGACATTATATCTTTTTATCTTTTAAAAATAACATGACAATAATTAAACAAAAGAATCTGTCTTTGCTCTAGTTAAAAAAGTTTTGCTAATGAGCTGATTTTTATATAAACATCCATAGATACATATGTATGCATGTATGCATGTATGCATGTATGCATGTATGCACTTCCAGTATACATAGGACACCAAAAACCCACTCATTCCCAGCTGTTTCTCTCTCTCTCTCTCTCTTGCTCTTTGTAAAAGTTCTTTCCGCTATGTTGCGGGCGTCATGAATACCTTTTTTTTTTTTGCCAGCGCAGCTCGAAATCTTTGGCACCAAAACTAGTTTGGCACTTTCTACTGCCTAGCAACAACAAAAGCAACAACAACAACAACAACAACAGCAGCATGGAGTGCAACTTTTAACTTCCGCATTGTAGAACTCCCGCTCGTTAGCTGCTCTCTCGCTTGCTCCTGCTGGCGCTGCCTTGCACACACACGCGACCACACACTCAAGAGACGCAAAAGGTTCTTTGACTCGGCTGCGCTTCGTTCTGCTCTCTCCTGTTTATGCTCGCGCTCGCTCTCAGTGCAAACTTTGTAACGGTTCTCTTCGCTAGGTTCGTTGCCGGTCGTTGTGTGTGTGAAATTGATCTTGAGAGAAGTGTGTGCACTTGAAGTGAACGTCAACGTCAACGTCGCCGTCGAACGTTGGCGTCGCGGCGGCAGCTGCTGCCCACGGGCAATAGAAATTGAAAATAGCAACCAGGAACCGAGTGGGACCCAGCAAATGGAAAAGTGCAACAACAACAAAAACAACAACTGCAACAAGAACGGGCAGCGAGAGTGCCAATGCGTGTAGTTGTTGTTGCTGTTGCAGTTGTTGCTGCTTGCAGATTAGAAAGATAGAAGCAATAACAGCAATAGCACCCCGTTTGCCAGCTCCCACTCCTTCTCCTGCTTCTGCTGCTGCTGGCTGGCTCCTCTGCTTCAGAGTCAGCCTCGTGCCCGCTCAAACGGCGCTACAAAAGTTTTTCCTACTCCACACTCACACACACATGATATTTTCCTACTCTTTCCACACACACATACACACATACAGACGCACGCGCCTTCTTCTTATTCTTGTTCTTTTCTTGCGCTCCATCGTCGCCGCCGCCGTCGCTGTCGCCGTCGTCGTCGTCGTCGTCGTTGTTGTCGTTGTCGTAGGTTCTGCAGTTCTGCAGTTTGGTTTGAATTTCTGTTGCGCATTTGGAGCGCTGCGAAGTTGGCGCTTGGATCTCGTCGAGACGAGAGTTTTGTACGCGCGATCGCACATTTTCACAATTTCCATTTGGCATTTTCCCCAAACGCTGTTACGTCGCGCCCCCGCTTCTGCTTCCCCCGCCCCACGGCTTGTATTCGAACTTGTCTAATTAGTGTGCACGTCCAGCTTATCCAGCTGCCGGAATCCGTGGACCCTTTGAACAGTGGCAGTGCCAACGTCGGGATTAGCAAAAACACGGAAGTGATTTGAAAAATTACGCTGAAAATTATGATAATCAAGCTTAGTTTGTGCTGAAGTGAAGTGTGAAAATTGTTTAGATTTAAGTACTTTCCTAATAGTTCTGTAAAAAAGTTAAGGGAAGGAGATATGAGATAACAGATTCTTAGAAATTTAATAGATTTTAGAAGTAATGAAGATTGAAAAGTCGCAGAAACCTTTTAAAAAGCTTAGAAATTGATTATTGAGTTGAAGAGGAAATTTCAGATAGATAAGTTTAGGATTTTATTTACCTTTATTCTTCTTCTTTGCCTCTCAATCATCTTGGAGTTGATATTGTGGTCGGTTTTTAGAATTTATAGAAGCTTAAGATATTTTTTATGGGGATTGCTTGTTAAATCTTGAATGGATAAGACTAGAAATTAGATAAGAATAATAAAAGTTTTCCCTTTCATATAAAAAGTCAAGTTTCAGTTATATTCAAATACAAAATTGACTTAAAATCTTCAAAGAACAATTGAGTAAATGCCTTGACTATATGTCTACATAGACAATCAAGATATATTCTGAATGTTGCCGGAAATTAAGTGTTAAACAGGAATATAAATTGAAAAACGTCCACAAAAATGCTGAGAACGTTTCAGCGAGTGTTGCCTGTGGGGAATTCAATTTGCGTGATGATGTTGTTGATGATAATGGATGCGAATGCGAATGCAGCGACGCCAGCAACATGGATGTTTACCAAATAGAGCTGGAGGCACCGGCACCGGCACAACTACGCTCCCATCTGCTGATCGACACTGTGGTAAAGAACCTGGGCCAGCCGACACGCCCACAGCAGCAACAGCAGCAGCAACAACAGCAGCAGCGGCAGCAACAGCAGCAGCAGCAGCAGGACGACGACAATAATATTGCTGATCTAGACGCAGAGGAGGAGGAGCAGCAGCAACAGCAGGAGGGGGACGACGGGGAAGAGGAAGAGGACGAGGAAGAAGAGGAGGACGAGGAGGAGCAGGACGAGGACGAGGAGGAAGAAGCGGAGGAGGCGGGACAACAGCAGGAGGAGGAGGCGGAGGAGAACGAAGCACTGCCGGAAGTCAGTTTTGATGCAAATTCAGATTTCAATTTGCATTTCTTTGACACGCCCGAAGATTCATCCACACAAGGCGCATATAGCGAAGCGGCCAGCCTAGACTCGGAGCCCGAGGAGCAATTGTTGCAGCAGCACCACCAGCAGCAGCAGCAACAGCTGGCAGCTGGCACCGCACAGGAGCTGCAACATTGCCTCAGTGCCATCGAAGCGAATCCGCTGCAATTGCTGCAGTGCGAGAGCTTCTACAGCGCGACGCCAGCAACAGTTGCCGTTGCAGCAGTAGCAACAGCAGCAACAGCAGCAGCAACTGCACCCGCAGCAGCGTCGGCAACAGCAGCGCATCTGAGCTGCACGGCTCTGAGCAATGGTGGAGGTGCTCTGTACGCCATCAGCAGTGTGCATCAGTTCGGTCCCGCCAGCAACAGCTCCAGCTCGGCCGGCGCCCATTCCTCACCGGACAGCGGGCGCAGCAGCGGCGGCGGCTGTTGTTCCTCCAGCTCCAGCTCGGCCACAGTCTCATCCTCATCATCATCCACGTCATCTGCATCCAGTGCCGAGCACTTCAATCGAACGACGCTTCTCAATGCCAGTCAGCAGCAGCAACAGCAACAGCAGCAGCAGCAGCAACAGCTCCAGCTACAGCATACAACAGCAACATCCTCGTCGGCGGTCAGCTCCTCCTCCGGTCACGCGGCAGCCGCTGCAACTGTTGCGCATCTGAGCAAAGGACACGCAGGTATGCCACATGTTGCAAGTGTGTCACGTCTCTCTTCCGTGTTGCTGCTCAACCACAACAACAATTGCCACAAATTGTGCCTCTCCGCGCTTTTATCTGTTCCTACTACTCGCCAGCTATTCGCATTTTTCGTCTGCCTCGTTTCGCGGAAACTATTAAGGCGCAGCATGGAAAATGCGAAAATGAATGTAATTCACAGTTGTTGTTAGTTTTTTTTTGTTTTTCACAGCATTTGATAGATGTGGCAAGCAAATTGGCTTTCATGTTGCGATTGTCTGTCAATGTTGTTGTTGTTGCAATTGTTGTCGTTGTTGTCGTTGTTGCAATTGATAGCCATGAAAAATTGTTTTCATTTTCATAAATAACTTCAAATTACGTTCACCATTTGCTTAGTTAAATCAAAGAGCTGAATCAAGTTGAGTTTTGACTACTTTTCCAGGATTTCCGCAAAACTTTAACTAACCAGGAAAGCTTACGAAATAATTATAATAAAATACTTTGAATCAGCTCTGTTTAAGCCGGACTTAATGAGGGTTTTGCACATACCTGAATTTAGGCTCTGGCTCTTGATTTTTAAATAATTTGGCTTTCAATTCAAATCAGAAAAGTTTATGAAATAATTATAATAAAATACTTGTATTTAGCTCCATTTAAGAATGATTTAATGGGGGCTTCGCTTTGGTTTTTAAGTTTTAATAAATTTTACTTAGAATTCATTTGCGAATGCCTGTTGTTCTGAAAATATTGTAAGTCCCAAATATTTTCATATACAAAACGCGGGCTAGATTGAATTTTGGCCCAAAATTGGCAACTGACAAATGTGTTTAGATAAAGGCAATGATTGAGGCCAAAGTTATTTATATTTTAGTGCCCGGACTTGCATCATGACCTTTCCTTGTCGATGTTAAACATAATTCTTCAAACCTTAAAAATATCCATATCTTATCTTATGAAACACATATCTATATTTGTGTATATTATCAGATTTGTTGAACTGTTTGCGAATTAGATACTCCTTCTTAATCTCTGATAATTCGATTTATTTATTAGATTCTCAACTTCTAACTCTTAATTTAAGCTTTTATGCTTCAAAATATCTCAGAGTATGTCTTTCAATTCAATGCGGAACAAACGATGTTATCTTACTGAACCATGTTAATATTTTATTAGGGCACAATAATTTGTACTGTAACAATCTTATATATATTTTATACACAAGTTAGCAAGTGTTTGGAAAATTAAAAACAAAATTAAAGAAATATTTATATGTAAATTGGATTTGTAATTATTGTTCCCTGATAAAATATCAACATACGCAGCATTTTCTTGCCAATGTTTCAAGCTGCTTTTAAGTATGCAAATTCTAGATGTAATTATACGTTAGTTTATCAACTCTTGGGTTCAGTTCAAGTCTTGGCCAAGGTGCTTCACAATTTTAAGGAATTGAAAGTATAAATACTTTAAGTTATACCTATGTTACCTGATCCTAGCCCATTTGCTTTCTAAGATTCATGTTTAAATAAACCAAATATTGCATATCTAAAATGTTAAGAACAAGAAGTTGTAAGTGCGTGAAGGGTTATTGCATAGCTTGTTTTCTCTCAGTGCACAAAGTGCTGCAAGTTTTGTTTCATATAAACATTTTTTAATATTCTGCATATGTATAGATATTAATATGTATACTATATTTAGACTACATGAATATTTAGTTCTTATTATTTAGACTCGCATAATTTTTAAAAATATTTTTCCTTTTTGCAACTTCTTGAGGCATGCGCTAGAGATGGAGTTGCTTTAAGTGCAGCCCAATTTCAAACTTCAGGCTCTCATATATTTCAAGTACTTGAAGTTGTTGATTTGCAAATGTTTGGGCTGTTCTCTGGCAACTGCGTTGCGTGAGGGTCCAAATGAGTTTGCCGCATGGCCAACTAAGTGCTCGAGCAAACTTGCGGCATTCGAGTTTTGCCCGCTTTCTAATTGGGTTGCAGAATTGCTGGCAAGGATTTATTAGCAGCATTTAATTGCTGCAATTAGTGAGGCGGCAAAACAAATTAAACTGCGGAAGGAGTGAAGAGCAGTAGGCAGGGAGGGTGGGGAGGGGAGATTTGCCGCCCAAAACTAGTTGCTGTCGCTAACGATGCTCAGCTGTCATTTATTTAACTGCCAGTCAGTCAGTCAGTGCCAAGCATTCAATCAGTTTTCCTTTCTACTTATATACCCTGAACCCATTCAAAATGGGTAAAAGGGGCATACTGTTTTTGTGCAAAAGTATGTTTCAGGCAGAAGGAAGCATCTCCGATCCCATATAGGCTTGATCAGCATCAATAGCCGAGTCGATCTAGAGGATCTCAGAACCTTTAACAGCTAGAGACTTGCATTTTTAAACTTAGGTCCTCCTAGTACCGTATATTTTTCCCGATAGTCTGCAAGTTATCGATACAAATCGATATCGAAATCCTGTTTTTCTCCAAACTTGACATGCAGCTTCCAGAATTGTATATATATACATATATCAAGTATGTTTCATTTTATAGCTATGGCCACAGTTTTAATGCAATTGATTTCTTGGCAATACACAAATATTCTATAGAACAATAAGATCTACTGTTGAAAATGAGGTTGAACAGGGTACAGGGAATCTCCTAGTCGGGCACTCCCGACTAGAGACTCTTATTTGTTTTTTTGCTTCTTTTTATCAGAAAAGAAAACAAGTTGCAACAAAAATTATGAACTGGTCGTCGCCGCGGTTGCTTGTGGCTTGTCTATCGCTGGCCGCTGTCTGGCAACGCGGAAATGCCGGGCAGCTGCCCCTGCTCCAGTCCCTGCCGCAGCAGCAACAATGGCGTCCAAATTGTCAACTCACAAAGGCGGCCAAGTGATTTGCATTTGAACGCGGCGCGAAAATCAAGTAAAGCAGCAGCAGCAGCAGCAGCAGCGACGGCGACTGCCACTTGAATTTCCTTTGCTGCTGACATTTTCCAGCGCCTTGGCTGAAAATTCAATTTGCAATTGCACAAGCGCGTAGCAGTGGGGCATGCCCCGCCTCCAACTGCTTGCAACTGCAACGTTGCGTCCAGTTCGTGCAACTTGCACATTAATTTCATTTCATTTCGCCTCGCATTTCGAGGTGTGGCAATGCCGATTGCTGCAACAACTGCCACACGCGCAGTTCAAACTCCGCGCTTAGTTCATTTGCCTTTTTTCTCCTCTTCTTTCTTTTTTTGCATTAGAAAAAGGCAAATTGAAATGAAATGAAATGCCAAGAAGCGCACAATTTTCTACGAGCTGTTGCTGTTGCAGTTGCTGTTGCTGCCTCTCAGCAATTTGCATTGCAAATTTTCGGCGCTTGCAGTGAAAATTGTGCGGCTGTTGCAAGTTGTTGTTGTTGCCGCTTTTCCCCGTGACTGACGACAATCCACTGCCCGCTGCCCGCTGCCCGCTTCCCCTTGCTGCTGCTGCTGCCTTTGTGTAGGTGGCGTATACGTGATTTTGTTGTTTTTACTTGTTTTTTTTGGCATTTTCGCTTATCACACATTCAAGCAGCCATCATCAATGTTGCTGCTGTTGTCGCTGCTGAAGTTGAATGCACTTTTGAGCTGCATTTGAATTTGTTTGCTTCTTGCTGCTGCAAGCGCTGCGCTCGCAAAATGTGTTTTCCTCTACCAGTTGCCAGCTTTATATTAAAGCTGTAGACGCCAACAAAAGTGCTTAAGCCTTAAAAGCAGATTAAATTTATAGGGTAATTGCCTTTTAAGTACTTTTTTACTACAATATCTTGTAGGCCAAAGCATATTGTCAAGCATACTTCTTTTATAGCCTTGTAGAGAGTATTATAATCCAGTCACGAAATGTGTAACACATTAAAGTAGAGAACGCCGATTTCATGAGGTACATATATATTCTTGATCAGTATCAATAGCTGAGTCGTCTGTCTCTCTGCCCGTTTGTGTCTCTGTCCGTCTGTCTGTCCCTTTGTATAAACTCATTGAGCCTAAAGACAAGATCTAGAGACTTGACATTTTGAAGGTTTTTCCTTCTCTTGCCTGCAAAATGAAAGATACTTTGCTAGAAGCTATAAGTCAAATTTGGTGAATCTGGCTATTAAGACCAAAGAGACTGGCTCAAAAAACAGGATTTCGACATCAATTTTTATCGATTGCTTGGAAACGGGGCAGGTTATGATTACCGAAAACAAGTTCTTACTGCGTGGGCAACAGGAGGATCTACGTTCAAAATTTCTGGGCTCAAGATCGACTCGTTCATATATAAGGGCAGACTGATAGACTGAAAGATGGAAGGACAGACAGACGTACATGGCTAGATCGACTCGGCTATTGATGCTGATCAAGAATATATATACTTAAAAGAGTCGCAGATGTTTCCCTCTGTCTGTTATATACATTTGCATTGGATCTTTATACCCGTTTTTTACCCTTTCCATGGATTCAGGCTATAAAAACGCTGCTTTAACTGGTTGCGAATTATAGAGCGTCAAGCGTCGCTAGTTATAGTTATGCATACGCATTAAATTAAAATTTATATTTAAATGTAATTTCGCCGCTTAGCCGTGGCATGCCACATACACATTGCCACAGCGCGTGCTCCATTAATCTGATTTGGTCTGACCATTTCCCTGGATTCACCTAATGTAAGCCGCCCACGGATTCCATTAGAGCTGCCAATCGCATGGAGCACGCTTCCGTTTTCTTTGCCAACTCGTCGGGGGAGTGTATTGACAGGCGAGCTGTCAGTGTTTTTGTCACTGACAAATGAGGCGACAAGCGACAATCGACAAGCGACGAGCGACGAGCAACATGCGGCAGATGTGGAGCAGGCGATAGTCGCGCGCATTTAGCAAATTGCCACAGCGAGACAATTTGTGGCGCCTGCCCAAGTGGCGTATGAGTAATGTGAACAGCTAGAGTTAACAACAAATGCACTTTGTCATTGCAGAGCAACACTCGCAACAGCAGCAGCAGCAGCAACACGGGCAGCAGCAACACGCGCAGCAGCAACAGTTGCATCAGCAGCAACAACAACAGCAGCTCTCGCAGCAGCAGCAACAATTCGGCATCGTTGACTCCAGCAACGGCAGCAGCAGCAGCAACCACAACAACAGCAGCAGCAGCAACGGGAATTGCAACAGCAACAACAACAACAACAACAACAACAGCAGCAACAACAACGGCAACAACGGCGTCTCCTCAAAGTCGTTTGTGCCCTGCAAAGTTTGCGGCGACAAGGCATCGGGCTATCATTATGGTGTAACCTCCTGCGAGGGTTGCAAGGTAAGTTCCCCCCTCCCCCTCTCTCCTCCCCCTCTCTCTCTCTCTCTCTTTCTCTCATGTCTTGTGTTTACATGTTGCAGGGCTTCTTTCGTCGCAGCATTCAGAAGCAAATCGAATATCGCTGCCTGCGCGACGGCAAGTGCCTGGTCATACGCCTGAATCGGAATCGCTGTCAATATTGCCGCTTCAAGAAATGCCTCTCGGCTGGCATGAGCCGTGACTGTAAGTAGCTCCATCTAGGCTTAAGACTTTGCCCAAGCTGCTGCTCGGCAAGTGAATGGCGGCTGCACCTAGTCGCTTGTTGTCATCGTGGTCAGCTTTATTAGCCAACTGTTAAAGCGTTGGCAGATTTTACACTTATGCCGATCAGAGATTGTGTCTGCCAACTGTCGAGCGGCTGCCAATGGTTATTGGACAGTTCGATAAGTATCCGACAGACTTGAGCTCTTAATCTGCTGCTCAGCTGTGCTCTAAGGCAATGTCTCAGCACGGCTTGTTTAATTAATAGGCCCCTATTAAATTTAGATAGTCTAAACATGACTACGCTAATACTTGCTACTCATAAGTCAGGCTGGTTTTTATTACTTAATATAATTGATTTGATAATACTTTAATTGGTAGCTGCTTCAGCTTATATTATGTAAGAAGCTGCTGCACACATATCTTGCTCCAAAAAGTCTACGCTGTTTATCAGGTCTATAAACTGATCCAATAAGCTATATATTTGTTATATATAAGTATATATATTTTCTGGGTAGATCGAATTGTATTCGTCTGTTGCGTCTGACATTATCTTTCATTTACGTTTCACATGTACATCGCCTCTCTATGTGATTCTCATTACCTTAAGTATCATCGAAAAGAGAGTTTAGAACGTACAGAAATATTATCCCGAAAAATGATTGGCATTTTGAATGGATTGAGATAAAACAGTTCAATGTCTAAACCCTACTTTATGTTTGATTTGTAAACCTGATTTTCCACTGCAATTACGTCTTCTATTTACAATTGCCCGTTGTACTGAAAATATTGCGAGCAGTAAATATTTTCATATACAAGGTGCGGGCTAAATTTTACTATCTCCCAATGTTGGCATCTATCGATTATGATTAGATAAATGCAATGGTTGGGACCAAAGTTAATTATACTTTGGGATTGCTTTAGATATGTTTGTTTTATGTAATATGATATAGAAAACTGTTTGTATAATGGCTATTATGACATCCAATCTCACTTTCTCCCTATCCTTCGCTCTCCACTTAATTTCATTCACAGTTTATCTCAATTTCTTAATCTTTCTAACTTGTTTTCTATATCGCTCAATCGCCTCGCTCTATTATTCATCTGTATTTCTACCAATCGTATAATTGGACTTTCTTTCCCTCTCAATCGTAAGGCACAACTTAGTAGGCAATACATTATGTCATGAAAATCGCATAGAAAGGCGATACCGTACATCACCTTGTCTTCAATTTGTCTTCCGCACTTTCTTCTGTGGTTTGTCTTGGTTAAGTCTCTTGCCCAGCAAAACACAAAGCTGCGCCTTAAAGTCTAATTCATCCAACTTGATTATCTTAGTTGTTCGTTAACAAGCTGTAAAGCCCCATTGGGGAAAAGCGCACAAGCAATGCGCCGCCAGCAGCAGCAGTTTTTGGCTGTTGCATAGACATTTTGTGGCATATGTAGGAGTACTACTTCCTGGTTAACTCAATCCACACACGGCAATCACAAAAAGGAGACTCTCAAAAAAAAGCAAAAACAAATTAGTTTTTATGAAGCTTGTCAGACCGAAAATGTTGCTGCAACGGCAACAGTTGCTGCAGACAACGTTGCAGTTGTTGCGTTTAAATGCAATTTATTTGATGTTGCACAATTAATTGCCTAAAACGTGAAAGGGATGTGGAGGCAGCGACGAGCGACGGCTGGAGTGCAGTGGAGGGGGCAGCGTGGGGGCAATTGCAGGCGCAGTGGGTGTGTGTGTGTGACAGACATTTGTTGCAGTTGTTGCCGTTGTCACTGTCAAAGCTGTTGTTGTTGCTGTTGTTGTCGCTGCTTGCAACATTTATTAGTCGCCCTGCAACATTTGTTGCCATTTTTAATGGCCTTTGTTCGCGTTGCGTTGCGTTGAGCAAACACTTCCTTCATTTCGAACGGCGTTGCCCACGCCAAGCCGGGCCAATCCTCTCCAGCCCACACAGAGGGGGAGAGAGAGAGATAGAGAGATGAGTTCGTGTTTGCTTTTCGCCAATTTTAATGATTTTTCCAGCAAGTTTTCTCAAACTTGCAGCTTCCTCAATCCTTTAACTGCGCCCGTTGCATATGGAAAGTTTCAATAATTCACTTCAATTGCTTTGCTGGCAGCTTGTGATTGCTGTTGTTGTAGCTGCAACAGTTGCTGCTGTTGTTGCTGGGCGTTTTGATTTGCTGCTGTTTAATTAAGCTTTTGGCTCGGCCTTTTTGATTTTATGGCAATGCCATTTTGCCAATCGCACGCCGTGAGAGAATTTCCAATTAAGTTTGTTATTTTCATTACGATCTAGCTCCAAAAAAAAGAGGGAACCAAACACATTGCTCGCCCAATTCAACTCTGAAAGTGCCTTAAATTATTTAGCTGGCAGCTTGAAAAAACATTTTTATTATTATTTTTTGTTTTTTGGGTCAACTCACGTCATGCAAAGAGCTAACTAAATGCAATTATGCTGCGAGTGGGCGTGCCTCACATTTGTTGCAAGAGCTGCTGCGCTTATGGTTCAATGACACCAGCTGAAAGTGGCACAGCGCTCGATTTAAATAGAGCAGCAGGCAACAGAAGACTTTTGCGAACTAAAAACAGTTAGAGCAAGGCGGAATATAGTGAGCGAATTGTAATAGATAAAGCTTCATAAATGCACCTAATGCACTTTAAAAGGCAACTTGTACAACTTAAAGTTTCTAGCTTGTGCTGCTGGTCAAGCTTTAAGATTAATAAGAGCTTTTGCAAACCCCAAGGAAGTTGTTAAACGTTAAACTTTAAGTTAGTTTAATCTACACTTAATCCAGTTTTTCGCAAGTCATATGTTTTAAGCTTTAAGAGCCAACTTGTTAATCTTAAAGCTTTTGACGACAAACCTAAAATAGACTTAAGCTCTAAGAGGCAACTTGTAAAAAATAATAGCTTTACTTCAAAGTGTGCTTAAAGCTTTTAAAAGAATCTTGTTGAATGTAATGTGTTAAGCTTCTCATAAGTCTAGTTTTAAGTTTAGTCAGAGCATTGATAAACCTAATGTTTATTTCAAGTAGAAATTTGTTAGAGCTTTAATTTTCTGACAAATCAACTTTTAAGATTAGGTAAGAGCTCTTATTTATATATCTTCAAGGAGAAACTTGTTAGAGCTTTCATTTTCTGAAAAATCAACTTTTAAGATTAGGTAAGAGCTCTTATTTATATATGTCTTATTTATAGCTTTTATATATATCAGCTTTTCTGTGCTTAAGTGTCAAGAAAAAGCTCGCTAGACGTAAATGAATATGATTCTGAATAATCAAGCTTTAAGATTGGTTAGAACTTTCAACAGTCTAAAAGCTTTTGTGTGCTTTAATGAAGCTTGCAGATTTCTATGTGCTTTAATTATATACTAAATCAGCTAAATGCTTTTGGGGGAAACAACTTAAAGCTGTTTTTGTCTCTTACTTTTAAGATTAATTTGATATTTAAGTGTAACTTGCAGTCGGTACCATTGGGAAGTAATTTAGCTGCCGGAAATTGGGTCACACATTAAACACATGCCACAAACGCGCACAAACGTGCCGCATTCTGTGGCAGAGGTAGCCGCATCCTCAGCTTGTATATCTGAATTAATCAAATTTTGTTCTGTTGGGATAATTGCGAATGTTTGGATCTGTTCAGCTGTCACACGTGGCGTATGCGTGTTGTCGTCTGTCAATCGAAATGCAATTAAAACGCCAAACTAGCGACAATTTTGGGGCAGTGTGGCTTGGGAATGGGCACACAATTGTCGCCAGCGGCAACAGCTACAGCAACAACAGCAACAACAGCAACTATCATGGCGACACAGTTACAAAGAACGGCTCCACTCGACTCCAACTTCGACTCTGACTCCAATTGTAGTCAATTTGAAAGCAAACTATCAAATGTCAGCAACACACAGATCTGACGTGGCTGCGGCTCTTGTTGCTGTTGTAGATGCCACTTTGGGCAGCCAAAAACAAGCTGTTGCTGTTGCTGCTGCTGCTGCTGCTGCTGCTGCTGCTGCGTCTGCGCAGCCAAGACAAACAAGACTTTGAGACGGAATTGTAATTGTGGCCTAAACTGGGTCAGCTGACAGGCCACATACAACATCCACAGCCAAGTTCTAGACGAATGCGAATTGTGTTGCCGTCGTTGTCGCTGTTTCTATGCTGCTTTGGCCCATTGTTGTTGTGCAGTTGCCGCGCTTTGTTGTGCTTTGTGGCTGGGCTACATTAAAGCGCAACAGCAACACCTTTTGCCATTGTTTGCCGCCAACTCCATTGTTTGGATTTGTGTTTTTTATTTTATTTGGCAATTGAAACTGACAGAGAAATATAAACATGTTAAAACAAAAAGCCAAACTCGCGATCTGTTTGATTTTACTGGCTTTTAGAGGGAAATTATGGCAAATGAGTTGTAAGAATATCGGATAAAGGCCACTTAAAGAAAACATTTGACAAGCTAATGGCTTTTTGCTTTATTTATTTATATTCTTAAATTTATGCGTGCCTCAAAATATTTATTTAATTGAAACTAAAATGAAACAATTTATGAGATATTCTTCTCAAATGAAAAACATTTTATTATATTAATAATTTTTCATTTCTTGTGACTTAAAAGAGCTTAAGATGCTCGTACATGGTTTATAGTATATTATTTTTAACAATTTAACAACAAATTACTTAAATAATATACACAGCACTTTATAATTAAATTTTTTTAATACTTATGCATATAAATACTTATGTATATTAACTTTTAATTATAAACATGCAAATTTAATTTAATAATATATTACTTAACACCTAATAAGTTTGGGCATTAGCTGGGTTCAGTTCAGCTCGATGCGACCCGCGTTTTCACAGCGGTTCCCTGTTCAATGCACCCAACAAAAATCCAAAAAAAAATGACAAAAAAAAGTCAAAATAAAAAAATGACTCCAATAAAGCGGCTGCTTTTCACTTCCTTTTGCATTCTTCGAGCGCCTTTCACTTTCAGTTGCTGTCGTCGCAGTCACTTCCGCTGATGTTGCTGCTGCTGCTGCTGCTGTTGTTGCTGTTGTTGTTGCTGTTGTTGTTGCGGTTCTGCCAGCTCAGAAACCAAAGTCCAATGCACGCAATTTTTATGAGTTTTCAGCAAACGAACTGCAAACATCAACAAAGACGTGAAAAAAAACGCAAATTTTGTTGCTGCTGAAAGATCGTTTAATTTTTAATTATGTATTTAAAATGTGTTGCTGTTGCTGTTGTTGTTGTTGTTGCTGTGAGTGATTTATTTATAAACATTTAGCATTTCAAATATGTTCACAATTCATTTTTGGCGACAATGCAAAGTTAAGTAAACATAAATGAAAAGCCACAAAATAAATAAAATAAATGTAAACAAGTTAGCCGCAGCAATAAATACATTGTAAAGAGCAGCAGCACCTGTTGCAGTTGCATGTGCCGCGCTTGCCACGCCTGCTTGCAACATTCTAGCAGCTAATGGCTGCTGCTGCTGTAATTTATGCAACCTGCCTGCGCCTCACTTTGTCAGTGTTGCTGTCGCCTGTTGATGTTGCTGCCGCGTTACGCATGCGCGCGGCCCGCAGCAACATCGCAATTAACTCGCTCGCCTGCTGCACTTCTCGCTCCTGCTCTTGGTGTTGCTGTCGTTGTCTATTTGTTGTTGAATTAACACTTTGTCGCTGCGCAAAAATTCGCAAGAAAACTGGCAGAGTAAACAAACGAGCGACGTCGCGACGTCAACAACAGATTTTTGCACATATTTTCGGCTGACAAAAGAGCTCAAAGAATATGCAAAAAAATAAATATAAAAAAAAATTATAATAATAACAATTGTGAACTGCAGCCGCAAAGTTCAATGCACAAAATGTTGCAAAGTTTTGTGCACAGCAGCAACAGTTGCTGCTGTTGTTGTTGTTGTTGTCGTATGAATAATCGTATTTGTTCTTGCCAAAAAAAAAAAGAAACAAATTCTTGTTATCGCTGCTGCTGCTGTAAAATTTACACATTTCTGCATCAATTGCAAATTTATTTGCCCAAAAAATGAGTCAACGGGCGGAATTCAAGGCAGGTCGTTTGCCTTTTTTTCATTTTTTTTTTTTTTTTTTTTTTGGGGTAACTTTCCACACGGCGTATGCGTAATTTGTGTGCACTCTGCTTAAATAGCCAAAAAATCACACAGCACAGCGCACTTTTTACGCTCGAAAGAACCGCCAAAAAAAAAAATGGCACAGAAATTGCCATTGTCTGATAAATGTGCTGCCTTCACACCTGACGCTTACCTGGGCTTACCTGGGCAGCTGCTGGCATTTGGGCCTAATGAGTCGCATAGCCAAAGTTCTTTGTCCCTCTCAAAGAGTTTCAGCTGGTGGCGGCTAAAACTGGGGCATTTGCAGCAATTGGTGGTAAGTTTGGTTGGCAAAAGGTAGCTTGGCAGAATTCGACAGTTGCAAGTTGAGTTTGGGCAGAACTGACAGATCAATTAGAACAAGAGTTGTGGCATTGTGTGGCATTGTCTCTTCGTCTTCTTTAATGCGATAACATTGATAAAGAATAGCAAAGTTTCGCCTCGAGGTCTGTGGTTCTTATTCTTATTAATTCCTACAATTATCATAAGTAAAAGATTTAGTTAGCTGTACTATAATTAAGTCAAGTAAGCTGGAAGGCATAGATAAAGACATCCCCGACCTCATAATGTATATATATTTCAGATCAGCATCGACAGCCAATTTGTCAGTCTGACAGACTAGTTCCTTAAGGGTTTTAAATCTGCGGTTTCTGTGCTTGTTTTTACATAAGATAATATCATAACATGGTATTGTTTATTTGTCTAAAGTTAGTTGCTGTCACTTAGATAGAATAGAATTTGAATATATCTGAAGCTCTGTTGCTTGGTTTTCCCAATTATTCTCCTTTTCTCCTTTGAAGGCAATTAATGCTGGCAACACTTAGAGCAATATTTTTGTTAATATTTAGGTAAATTTAAAAAATAGCTATCACATTGCTATCACATTGCACATTCCTTGGCCAGGATATGTGTCATGCATTCAAAGAAAGCCTCGTTTTTCTGCTATGTATTTCACTTCATAAAACTGGGCATAGGTCTACCTTTTATGCTGCACTCTTTTGTCTGATTTGATGCAAATCGAATTACTATACTATAGTAAAAGAGAATATTACATCGCAAATTAAGCTAAATCAGTTCATGATATGATTTATTTAATTTTCACTTAGCAGCTGTACTTTTACTTAACCTATAAAACTTTGCCCATTGCCCTGCCAACTTTTCGACAATTAAAGCAATTATCGATTGCAGCTAAACAAATACTTAGCCAAATCGTCAGCGATGCATTTTCCAATTAGTGCGCACAATTGAATGACAGATCCATCGACAAATTACCACGGAAATTGTCGCCCACGTTGACTTTGTCCCCCTTGTTGTTGTTGTTGTTGTTGTTGTAGGGTATTAGAGGTTGTCGTGGCTGGGTGTTGAGGCAGACAATGGCAGCGACAGCTGCGACTCGAGCGTTGACTTCTAAATGTCAATCACAGTACACTAAGCCATAACACAGCCCAACCCACCCGCCATGCCCACTGCCACCACCGCCCCCTACCATGCTGCGCAACGTGCAACGTGCGCTGCATACAAATTTTCTTAGTAAATATCATAAAAATCCGTATATGCAAAGGGAAAAAAAGAAAAAAATTATATAAATGTGAAGCACTTACTAAACGCAACAAACAAAAACAAATCACGGCAACGCTGAATAAATAAAATAAATAAGTTTATAAAATTAGCCAAGGCACCGCAGAGCCTGTTGTTGTTGCAGTTGTTGTTGCAGTTGTTGTTGTTGCTGCTGTTGTTGCAGTCATTGTTGTCGCGGCTAGTGCAAAAGTAAATGATTATGATGCGTTGCCATTCGCCGTATAAATGCATGCTGCTGCGTATACTTAATAGTTGACGAGTCATCGCAGCAACAACAACAACAACAGCAGCAGCAGCAACAGCAGCAACAACAACAACACGCAGTACGTTGACAATTGCACCCGCCTTGGGGTTCAATGGCCAGCGGGCGTTGCACGCATTTTTCTTGACGCTTCCGCGATTCTGCGTGCTTCAAAGTGCACTTTTATCAGCGACGGCAACCGCTTTGATAAAGCTGCCAATTGCAACAGTTGCTGCTGCTGCAACAGTTGCTGCCACTTCACGCGTCGTTTGCTTGCACATCTGGCGAATTGTTGGGCAAGGCGCCACCCGGAAAAACATTACGCATTTCCATTATGCAGCCAAAAGTGATTGCCACATTATGCGAAAACATAAATTGACCAAAGCGAGTGGCAGCAGTTGCCGTTGCCGTTGCAGTTGCCGCCGGGTTGCAGCAGTCAGCAGATGATTAAGGCAACAACTTTTTCGCACAGACTGTGGCAAAGTTATATAACTAGCGAAGTTTATTGTTATAGTTATTGTTGGAATAGGGGTATTTACAGCTGCTGTGTCTGCTCAGGGGGAGCTCATATAATATATATATTCCCTAGGTCCGGGTATCTATTTAGGTATAAATGCTTCGACAAATATTCGTAATTTATAATATAGAATATTGCTAGTGTAGAATATATCTTATATATATCAAAAATTACCACAATATATCTAGGCTATACTTAGGTTTTCTCATTTGGGGTAAAGTAATGCGTCATATACAAAAAGTAGCATATTCCTGAGTCTATGTTAAAGATACGAAGTGAGCATTTCATAAATGTGGCAAGTGGCATGAAACGATGTGGGACAGTACTTAGACTACATTTACAGATATATATATCTATATATATGCTCTTATTTAGCTTTTGATGCAGCTCAAAAATGAACTAAAAAGAAACATTTCAATATGACGCAGCTGAACTGTGTCTATTTCGTGCAATTTGCCCAGCACTTGAGTTGCACTTTGGGTGTCTATTTAATTGCAACAAATTTGCAATTGCAACAAAGCAACAACGAAACAAAACAAGACAAACAAAAAGAAAATCAGCAGAGATTTGCACAGATCAAAGTGCGGGCAGGCAAGCGAAGCATTTAAGTTATGCGGTTGCACATGCAACAAAAATGAGGAAGCAGCTCAAAATGCAAGCAGACATGATTGCAACAGCAACAGCGGCAGCAGCAGCAGCAAGAGGCGCATTTGCTGCTGACGCACGAATCAGTGAAGCGTTTGATTTTTACCAGAAATGCGAAAACACACAGCAACAACAGCAGCAGCAGCAACACACAAGTGGCGGCAATGCCAAAGCGGACGCTTCACTTGCAACAGCAGCAGCAGCAGCAGCAGCGGCAGCTGAGACGCTGGCTAACAAGCTGAACCTCAGCTTTGGCCAGTTGCCTGCCTGTCTTCAATTAACACGCCGCTTCGTTAAGTGATGTTGCACGTTGTTGTTGTTGTTGTTGCTGTTGCTGCTGCTCGTTGTTGCTGTTGTGTGGCATTTCCCTTTAGCAGCAGAATGCGTTGACCTTTTGCCGCCGCAGCTCATGTGCTGTGCTGTGCTGTGCTGTGCTCTCAAGTGTGGCCACGGCGGCAACACTTTGACAGACTTGTTGAAACACCTCCGACCGCGGCTGCGGCTCTTGCTACATGCCTGCTGCATGCACCAATGCTGACCGTTTGATTTAACTGCTTAATCAAGTGGAGTTGAAGTTGAAGTTGATGTTGCATGTTGAATTGCTGTTGATCTGCTGGCCAGCGCTGTCATAAACACAACTTTATATAAGTATCTACAACTGCTCATCATCATCATCATCATCATCATCATCAACAACATGATTATGTTGCTCATTTGCGGCGGTGATCGATGAGTGTCTTCCTGCTGCTTTGTGTTGCAAGCAGCTACTAAATTAAATCAAAGCTGGCAGCGTGTTAAAACGTGCCTGACATGCCGCAAGCCCGCTGAGGAAATCGGCACTTGAGACGCGTGTTGCCCCCCATGCCCCTTGTGCCTCGCTGCACCCTATTCCAGTTTGTTGCATGTTGCGTGCTGCAAATTAGTTGCAGGAATAGCTGGGCTGGCAAGCCAATAACGGGCCCATGTTTAGCCACCAATTCGTTCATA
The DNA here is from genome assembly GCF_003285875.2 of Drosophila novamexicana. Lineage (NCBI taxonomy): Eukaryota > Metazoa > Arthropoda > Insecta > Diptera > Drosophilidae > Drosophila > Drosophila novamexicana. The sequence continues at coordinate 275,552 of NW_020824766.1, forward strand.
AATTAGTGGGCGTGGGCGTGGCGCCTTGGCACCATTTGGGCCGCGAGCTGGAAACTGCATTGCAAGTTCTTTATCAAAAAATAAAAGCTGTAATTGGGCGTGTTTTGCGGTAACTGTACAAGGAACATTTATTTTAGCAAACTAAAATTAAAACAATAACAAAATATTGATAAAAATACTCGAAACATTAGTTAGCTTAACTTATATAATTCCTTCACTTTTTCATCTATTTAGTTATCTTTAGTTTTTGTTTTTGGGGCAAGCAACAACAAAATTGGCAACTGTCAGCGGAAAAGTGTCAAACGACTTATTCTGTTTCCTTGAGGCATGCAACTTGATCAAAAAGTGCACATTCAATGCATACAAAGCTGACATGAAAAGTTACTTCCTTATTGCCAATACTCACACACACACACACACACACACACGCACACACTCGCACGTACACACATCTAAGCCGTCATCTAAATCAAGGCTTATGTAACTGCCAGCAGTCGCCATGTTTGAGCCGCAACGTTTCATTTTTTTTCGTGTTGCTGTTGGTGGCTGTTGCAAATTGTAAAACGTGCCGCCGGCCACGTTGCCAAATGTGCAGCAGCCGCAGTTGCAGCTTCAAAATGCAAATGCATCTAACACCGGTTGGGCAGCTTTTCGTTGCAATCTCACGGATGCAAACACACACACATATACACACTGACAGCTAAATCTCGTTACTCAATTTCAATTGGCTTGCAGTCGCTGTCGACGTCGTCGTCGCCGTCGCTGGTGACTGCAACGTTTCCTGCTGCATTTGAAAGTTCTGCAAGCAATAAAAAGCTCGCTCTGCAGCAGTCGCTCGCCCGCTTGCACGCGCTCTCGCTCTCCCTCGCCGTCACCCTCTCTCAGCTCTGAATAGCTTTGACTGACTCTCTCTCTCTCTGCCAGTGCCTGCTGCTCTTTGCACTTCTTTGTTTTGCTTCTCATATTCTTGAAGTGCTGCTGCTGCTGCGACTGCGGTTGCTGCTGCTGTAAAAGCTTTGCGTCGACGTCGCCAAAGCAGCGGCCGCTATTCGTTCGCGTCGCTTCGCTGTCGTTCGTTTGCTCGTTTACAGTTGTCTCTCGTTGCTTGAAGCGCGCGGCACGCGAACGCTCCCCAAAGCGAACACAACAACAAGCGCTGCTCGCAGCTCGATTTCGCGTTCGTTTTGTGTATTTATCAAAAAAGCAAATAACAAAAAAAATCAGAAAAGCAGAAGAAGGTTTTGTAGGCTCGTCAGCAAAATCAACGGAAAAAGTTTGTAACTTAAAAAGTGCGTTAAAGAGTTCAATACTCACTCACACACACACACAAATACTTGCAACAATTGATGCGTCCCAGAGCTCGCCACAGTGTGTTGCATAAATTGCTCGCGGGCATTGTGATTTGAATTTCAAAATCAAGTTGAAGTTGCGGCCTGCCCCGCTGCCGCTGCTGCTGCTGCTGCTGCAGTGTGTGGAAGAGAGTTCCCCAATTCCAGCTGCCGCCGAAGTGACAGTGAAAAAAGTCACCAGAGAAAAGGAAAATACAAAAAGTAAAGCATACAACACAAAAAAAAAAACCCAACCAAACCAAACCAAAGCAGAGCAGTGAAATTAAAGCAGAAGAGGCAAAAGTGTTGCCTTTAAGTGAAGTTTCTGAAATCAACACGAGATAAATAACAACAACAACAACAACAACTACAGCCAATGAGCGGCGCTCAAAAACAATAACAACAATAACAACAACAAAATTGAGGCGAAAAGGCAGCGCCTATTTTTGGACAGCGGCCGCTTGAAGCTGGCGGCAGGACGGGCGCAGGCATTTCTGAGCTGCTCCCAATTGAATGGTAAATTGAATTCTTCTTCTTTTCTTTTTGTCTTTCGCATTTCCTTTTGCACCCCTCTCTTTCGCTGTCTCTCTCTCTCTTTCTCTCGCTCCCACGGCATAAATAATTCAGTCTTACGCGTCGTATGCTTAATATTAATGTAATCAGCCTAAATCAAGCAGCTCACACACACTCGCACACACACACACACACACACACGCGTATCTCTTACTCCTTCACACACACAATTCGCAGGTTCATTCACATCATTCACACACCACAAAACGGCCTGCAACTTCCTGTCTGTCGCTTTGTTATTGTTGTTGCTGCTGTTGCATTTTACTTCCTACATTTTCCGTACCAAAAAAAAAAAAGGCAAAAAAACCAAAAATGAAATAAAAAAAGTAAATAAAAAACTGGTTTAGTTCAACACACGGCGACTATTGCAAAACTGGTTGCAATTATTGCTGCTGCTGCTGCTGCTTTGATTTTGCTGCCGCTGCTGCTGCTTCTTCTTCTTTGGCCAATTGATTTGTGCCCAGTTAGGCTCGCTTGGCATTTGCATTCCGGTTTAGGGCGCATCTTCGGCTCTAATCAGAGCCGGAAACATAAAAATTGCTGCCTCGTTGGCCTTTTCAAATGTCCAGCTATGAAAGTGGCCAACAGGTGCAACAGCTGCCGCTAACGCAGCCGCAGCCACAACATAATCCCAATAGAGTGGCATTCATAGAAGGATGTCAGGCAACTATTTGCAGCTGCTGAGTGCCACGTTTTGTAATCTCTGTGCAAGTGCGTACCACAAATCACCTTTAGATGCAAGCAAGCAAAGCACGACTGCTGAATACTCTATAAAATATTCCACAATATACTTTGGCTGACAGCGATGACAAAATCGAACTAGAAGAAAGTTTTCGATTTCTTTATCTAGAGATACTAAAACAAAAAACTAGCTGGAGCTATAACTTTTTGGATTTTTAATCTTTCAATAAATGTACTAAATAATAATGCTAAGTAAATGTGCTTAAATGTTTTGTTGTATGAAACAAAATCCAAAATATATATATTTAAATTATATTTTATTTATTCACTTAAATGTATTTAATATATATTTTGCCGTAACTTTTAATAATTATTTACTAGATATTTAATATATATTCTTGAGCTGCAAGAAAAACCTCAGATCTTTTTGTTAATTAACTTCTTATGTATTCCAACTAACTAGCACTTGATTTGTGCCTATCAGCTAATTGTGCAACTTGTACTTTAACTTTCGTCTTAGACATTCTCCTTTGTGATTGAATATACCCCATACTCAGCCAGCTGTATAGGGTATCTAGAAAATCGCTATGAATAAATTAGCTTCCATTATGTTGAACACATGTACATAGATCGTTTAACCAGCGAATACTCACATTAAATAGTTGACAAATTGGCAACAAAAATTGCAAACACACACACACGCACACACAGACGCACACATACACACGCACTTGCCGTCAAAATGTTTGTTTGCCGAGTTCATTAACATCAAAATTCGTCCTTGTGCGGCCAAGTCAAGAAAAAAAAAAACGAGCCAAAGCAAATTGCAAATATAAATAAATGAATAAATAAATTATATGCAACAACAAAATAGGCAACAACAACTAAATTAGTTAGTGGCAGGCAGCGCTTAGAATGTGGCCGTTGCGTCCAAGGATAACGGAGCGGCACGTGTGCGCACAAATGTATCTGTAACGCATATGTATCTGTATCTGTATCTGAGTGTCTTTGAATGTATCCACAAATTAACTATATCTGTGCCTGCAACTGTTACCAAATCATGGTCGAAATCGGTGTCTGAATATTTGTATCTTTACCTGTATTCGCATCTGTATGTGTGTGTGTTTTTGTTATTGTATTATTTGTCCTATCTCTATCTATATTTGTATCTGCACACGTGCCTTCATATTATTTGTATAGATTTCTATTAGTTTTTGTATCTGTCGACCTTTATTTGAGTATCTATATTCTTATCTAAATCTATGTAAATGTACATTTTTTTTACCCGTAGCAATATTTGTATCTGAGTATTTGAGTATCTAAATCTATATCTTTATCTACACAGATATCTTTATGCTACGTATCTATATTTATATCAAGTATCAGTATAGTATTTACGTACCTTTATCTGTAACTAAGTATCTGCATTGTTATTTCTATCCGTATCTGAGTATTGGAATATCTGCAACTGTTGTATCTGTACAAATGTATCTACATATCTACTGATTATCTGTCGCCTATTTGAGTACACGTATCTGTCTCATTATGCAGATAAATAGATGTATGTGTATCTTTATCTGTATCTGTATCTGTATCTATACATGTAACTGTATCTTTATCTAAAAGTTTTGGCTTGGCGACAGAATCGAACGGCTCACCTGCCCCGGCTGGCCTGTATCTGTGTGTGTGTGTGTGTTGTGTGTATGCCAGAAAGCAACGCAACTAAAAAAACTGCTCGTAAATAATCATCATCTTCATTATTATTGTTATAATCATTATGATCATCGCGTAATCATCATAGAGCAGACTGGCAGCCAGTCGAGCCAAACGCTTAGCTCGCAACGGTATTCGTTGTAAAAACGCGGCCAATAAACTGAATGCGGTGCGGTTCAAGGTTTGGCCAAAGCCAAAACGAAACTAAAGCAACAACAACAACAACAAACAATAGCGAACGAATGACGAACGCGCGCCGCAGCCAAATGAATAACAATTAAATCTCACAAAAGGCATGAAATCATCTGCCGAGCGCTAAAGACTAACAAAGCAAAAGGCAAAACTAAAACTAAACAACAACAACAACAACAACAACAACAGCAACAACAAAATAAAACTAGCACAAAGTCGAGCTGTAGTTAATGTATCCATGAGATACTTCTGGCAGCTGAGCTCAAAGCTCATTGACCAAAACAGTCAGTACCCAGACCGGGTACCCATTATCCGAGTAGCCGAGTCGCCAGTCTCCAGTCTCCAATCTTCAATCTTCAATCTTTGAAGTCTGCTTTAAAACTTACCGTTAAGCTCAACTCGAGGCGGCCCATTAACAGTTAAGCGGGCCAATTACCCAGCCGGATAATTGCTTAAGTATGCCCAGGGGGAGGGATAGAGGGGTAGAGGGGTGTTGGGTGTGCTCCAATCGATGCTGCTCTAACGCATCATGCCCGTGTCCAGGCCCGTCAATCAGCTGCTCATCAATTGGCCAGTGTGGCAAGGGGCCGGCTGCAAGTTCTGCGTGTTCTTCTATGGCTTGCCTCTTGCCTCTTCTCATGTGGTTGCACACATTTCTACTTTATTACAAAATTGACCCACATATTTGTTGTTGTTTACTATATATATATTGTTTTTTTTTTTGCGCTACAAGCGAGTGGCCATTATACAGATACAGATACAAAGGCAGATACAGATACAGATTCTTTCTGTGTGTGTGTATCTGCTGTTATTTATTCATTATTATTATTATTTTAGTTATTTTTGTTGGCTCACATTTTTGTCTTCTCGTTCGCTTTAATCGGCAATTTTTTTTGTTTTCATTTTCTGCCTGCTTTTTATTTTGTTTTTTCGGTTCACATGACAAAAAAAAAAAGAAGAAAAATAAAAAAAAAACTTGAAGTGTGTTTCGTGACATTAATGAACTTATATGGACTGGACAATTTAGATTTGATGTGTCAACAATTCATTTGGGCTTGTGTGTGTATCTTTCAGATGGGCTGTGCACTCTCCAAATTGTATTGATTGTGTGTGCGTGCGTGTGTGTGTTGGTAAAGGGTGTGGTCTAGTGTTGAGCAATTAATTGACAAACATTACTTTGGGCCAAGAAAACAAAGATAAAAGTTAATTAAGAAATACCTAAGAGCTAATGTCGCTCAAGAATGTGCATGTACTTAACCTTAACATGCTCTAGATAACATTCTGTTAATCATAATAACAGAGCTTTCTGTTAACAGCACCCATTAGGAAACTTCACAAAATAAGTTATACGATACGGATTTTTAAAATGGTTTCTTTTGTTGAGTACGGATCATAACAAAAAGCATAATTATGAGTTTATGTTCTCTTCTGTAAACTGGTTTGGTTTATATTAAGCAAATTTATGGGAACTTCGGGTTACAACTATTAAGGATAAGAGTCCTCGTTAAGAGTAAGCATTACTGCTAATATATACCATTACATTCTAATGATAACATGCTGTAAATAACATTATGTTGAGCATAATAACATATTTAGCAGAGCTTAACATGGACTGTTATGATATAAAGGAAAATTCGTTTATGCGGTGTATATAGACTCCACTACAGAAAGTCTAAGGATTTCTTATGGAATTATATTAAGGCAAATCAACTCAGTACATACATTACTTTAATATAATATTCTAATGATAACATGCTCTAAATAACATTCCCTTGATCATGATCCTATTTGGCAAATGTTAGGATAGTCTTTTAAGATTCAAAAGAAACTAAGTTTAGTACTAAAAGTCTTAAGATTGCTTATATATTTCTTATAATTAATATTTTCCCAAACCAAGGATTTTTCCGAAATGAACTGCAATTTGAAATTCTTAAAAATTTGTGAAGCGTGTTGGAGTCGTCGCCCGCTTTGAAACATTATAATTGACATTTTTGGGCCAAGAATATACCGCAAACTGTTTTAGTTTCGGCTTTGCATTGTTTTTTTTATTTGCTTCTCTGCTTGGTCATGCTTGGCTGCAGATACAAAGAAAAGAGCTATAGATACAGATACAGATACAGATAGAGATAGAGATACAAATATGTGCTGCAAATGCAGTTAGCAAAGAGTGACCTCCAAACAGAATAGAATCAAAATGTGAGAGACGGAAAAAAACAGAGCCACCTCCAAGTCGCCACAATGTGTGGCAAGGTGCAGGCGACCATAACCACAAAACCACAGCGCTGATGATGATTAAGAAACAGAGCTCATAAAGTGCCTGTGTGTGTGTGTGTGTACTTAGTGTGCGTGGCTTCTATGCGGCTGTCAAAGAAGTTGACGATCCATTCGAAGCGAAACGGGCAACATACCAAAGGGACAGTAAGGTCAAAAGCTGGCCAAAGAGCAGAGGACCTGGTCTGCTGCAGTGTCGGGGCGGGTATCGGGGCCTTGGCTTCCTATGGAGAGCGCCTTTTGATGCGCCTTTTTATTGCAAAACGTATTTAAATGTGACACAGGTGGTGATTGCACTGAATTAGTAAGTGGCACGGGAAGGCGGCCAGAGCGGAGCTTAAGTGGACAGGTAGCTGAGGCCAAAGTCGACGACGACGACGACGACGACGACGGCTCAGTTGATGGGCCTGTTAAATGCTGTTGATGGCCGCAGTTGCTGTTGTTGCTGCTGTTGATGAGACATGCGATAAAAATAAGTGTTGCTGTTGCTGTTGCTGCTTGGCTAATGACTGTGCCCAAAAATGCAGAAGACAAGTTTAAAGTAGGTTAAATGCTGTGTGTTAGCTAGCGGAAAGTCGCTTTCGTATGTTAAACTTGAGAAAATTCAACACAAATATGAACAACGATGCGGCAGCACAATAAACTTTAAGGCAGACACGCCTCACGTCACTTTTATCACAGTGCATGCATTTAGAATTCCCAACAAGTTTAAGTTGCGAGCCAGTATAACGCCTGGGTGAAGCGAACTTTATCTTAGAATGTTAGAGTCTTATCTTTGACTTATATGCAATATCGAACTCCGAAAAGCCTGTCAATTTGATGCAAAGAAACTATTACATTTAAAATACAGTATATTGGAATCATAAATAAAACATATTTAAAAACGATTATTTTTCGCTAATACTTATAATAACATATTTGCATTAACTCATCTGTTGTTTTATGTTCTGTAACTTAAACTTACTTTGTCTCACAGTCGTTTTTATTTCTCTCTCTCTCTGTGTCTCTCTCTCACTCTCACTCTCACTCTCACTCTCTCGCTCTCTCATTTACTCTTACTATCATCTGGTATATATCTTAACTTAGCTCGTAAATATGGCCCCTCTATGCGATTCTCATACATTTAAGTAAGCCTTACAGACCTTGTAGTTTTTCTTAGTCATTTTTTGCTACTTGTGCATGTTTATTTGTGAATACGTGTAAGTGAGAAATTATGTTATTGGGAATACATATATATAGTTCCTTTATTAGCAGTCTTTTTTTACCTTATATACCCGCACATACATATACCTATATCCACATGCATGGGTATACTTAGGTACCACACAAATTTAAGTTCCTTGCGAAGTGGCAAGCCCTTAAGCTAATGTGTGCCCATTTCACATTTATGCGTAACTGCGCTTATGCTGCGCCTCAGCTCATTAGCAAACGCCAGACGCAGGGGACAAAGAAGGTAGGACAAACGCTCCGTTAACAAAGAGCGTGAGCGTCGGGGGGAGTGGCGGGAGGGTGAGCAGCAGGCGAGTAAGCACTTGCAACTGCAGCTTCAGAGCTGTGACTGCGGCTGCATCTGCAATTTTCACTTGCACTTTGCTGCTGGCAGTTGAGTTAATTTTATTTGCAAAATAAAGCGAAACAAACTTTAAATGGAGTCAAATGCCAATACACACACGCACACACACACACACTGTTACAAGGGGGGCAGGGGCGGGCAGAGGCCAGACGTCTGCAGAACAAAGATTGCACACACAGCAGCAGCAGCAACAGCAACAAAACGAACAAAAAAAGTTCAAACGCCAGACAAGGATGCACCAAAGTGCAAAGGCAGAGAGCAAGCGACCAACGACCGTACGAACGAACGTATGTAGAGGGGGGAGAAACGGCAGAGCACTCGACGCAGCAGACGGCGACGACGACGTCGTCGTTGCTGAGCCAGTGCTTCAAAAGCGGAAAGCAAAAAGGATTGAACAACAGCCAGCAGCAGCAGCAAGGGCAGAGAGAGAGAGAGAGAGAGAGAGCGAGAGCGAGATGGAATGAGAGAGCGGGGAGTTAGAACGAAAGAGAGGCGGGTGCAGTCAAAACAGCAGGAGGCAATGGCGACGCACGTGAAGACGCAGCAAAGCACACGCATGGCACACACACACGTATATGTACTGACTGAAATAAGAACAAGTGCATTGACACTTTATAGCGATGACGACGACGCGACGACTGCAAAGGGTGAAGCACCAGTGCGACGACGCTGGCAGCGCTGCATTTTGATAGCAGCGCGCTGTAAATATGCAAAGAAACAAGAACAACACAAGATGAAGCAGGCGCAGAAGAGTAAAGCATAAAGGGATTGATCCAGAGTACTTGCGGCCAGGCACACACACGCAGCTGATCAGCCAGTGTGAGAGTGAGTGCGACAGCGACAGCCCGAATGAGAGCAGTGCGAGCGAGATGCAAGAGTGAGAGGGCATGCCCAAAAACTGGCGATCGTTGCACTGTGCACAACAGCAACAACAGAGCTTTAATTCGTTATTTTCTTTTTATTTGCTGGTGTTGTTGTTGCTTTTATTTTTGTTTGCGGAGCCTTGGCTGGAGCCGGTAGCTGATTATGAGATTGCAAAACGAGTCGCTCATTATGAGCGTGCTCATAATGTTTGTTTGCCCCACGATGACGTTGCCAAACAGCGAAAGCGCCCAGCAAAAAAGTCAAGAATGAAATGCGAACACCAACAACAAGCTGAACAAGAACAACAACAACAACAACAACAACAGCAAAGATCACTGACGACGAGGCGACGATGCGGCGAGGCGGCGATCAACGACGACGTTTATAGTTCAACGCACCGTCAGGGCGTGCTCCCTGCTGGCATCGTTAGCGGTAGCCATTGGCCAGTGCCCCGCAGACGCCGCTCGGCTCTGGGGCTCCTTGCGGAGGAAGAAATCACTCAGCCGCCGGCTGCAGCGCGCGCTGCAATTCTTCCATTGTCGGTCATTGATCGTGCGTGCTCATAATGAAGCCAACGACTTGCTGGCTCTTTCATTAACTACACGACCTGATCATGTTCTGATCTTATTATGTTGACAGACAGAAACAGAGACAATGATAGGGTGACAGGCAGAGAGAGAGAGAGATGGGGAAGATACTACTGACAATCATAAATCATAAAGATCCTTAACTAGTTTGATCTTCAAAATATGCATTTTTAAGAAGAACTCTTAATCTGTATTTACAAATCTTACAGCTTATTAAGTTGACACTCTGTTAGAGAAATAACGAACCGGAAAGAGAGTGAGAGACATAGATAGAGTAAGAGATCATAAATCATAATGATCTTTAACTAGATAGATCTTAAAAGAAAAGAACTCGACTTCTTTTTCCGCGTTCTTAACTAACTCTAAAGCTTTTTTTTATCATATTCTACGAATGAGCCGTAAAGTCTTAAAGAATTGTATAATTGATGACTCAATTTAATGACTGAGCGCAGCTAAACGATCTTATTATAAACTGAATAATAGAGATAGAGCGAGATGATGTTGCCACCCACAACGTAAAATCATAAATCATAAGGATTCTTAATTAGACTGATATTCAGCGCGATATTCAGCTGATCATATCAAATGCTGTGATTTGATCGTTGATAACAGCTAAAAGATCAATTTTGTGCACTGAGCAGCTACTCGTGTTGATCTTGTTGTGATCTTTTTGAGATCAGAATAATAGCTTGGCGAGATAATTGATCTTACTCATTTGACGCTGCTAACTAAATAGAGATAGATAGAGTTGAAAATGTAACATACAAATCATAAGGATTCTTAATGAAACTGATCCTCAGACCGATCGTAGCTGGTCATATAATATCAAATTGATCGCTGATAACAGCTAAACGATCAATTTTGTGCACTGATCAGCTACTCGTGTTGATCTTGTTGTATCCATCCATATGTAGTCGCAGAGCGACTCCCACGCCCTGGGCACAAGATCGCTGGGGAGATCAGGCTACTGGCTTGGCGAGATCATTGATCTTACCTACATGGCGCTGCTAATCTGTATTGTTAAACTAAACTAAATAATAAAGATAGAGATGAGGTTAGAACCCACAAATCATAGGGATTCTTAATTAGACTGATCCTCAGAGCGATCATAGCTGATCATATAATATCAAATTGATCGCTGATAACAGCTAAACGATCAATTTTGTGCACTAATCAGCTACTCGTGTTGATCTTGTTGTATCCATCCATAAGTAGTCGTAGAGCGACACCCACGCCCTGGGCACAAGATCGTTGGGGAGATCGGGCTACTGGCTTGGCGAGATCATTGATCTTACTTACTTGGCGCTGCTAATTTGTATTGTTAAACTAAACTAAATAATAAAGATGAGGTTAGAACCCACAAATCATAGGGATTCTTAATAAGACTGATCCTCAGAGCGATCGTAGCTGATCATATAATATCAAATTGATCGCTGATAACAGCTAAACGATCAATTTTGTGCACTGAGCAGCTATTCGTGTTGATCTTGTTGTATTCATCCATATGTAGTCGCAGAGCGACACCCACGCCCTGGCCACAAGATCGCTGGGGAGATCGGGCTACTGGCTTGGCGAGATCATTGATCTTACCTACTTGGCGCTGCTAATTTGTATTGTTAAACTAAACTAAATAATAAAGATGAGGTTAGAACCCACAAATCATAGGGATTCTTAATAAGACTGATCCTCAGAGCGATCGTAGCTGATCATATAATATCAAATTGATCGCTGATAACAGCTAAACGATCAATTTTGTGCACTGAGCAGCTATTCGTGTTGATCTTGTTGTATTCATCCATATGTAGTCGCAGAGCGACACCCACGCCCTGGCCACAAGATCGCTGGGGAGATCGGGCTACTGGCTTGGCGAGATCATTGATCTTACCTACTTGGCGCTGCTAATTTGTATTATTAATTCAATCAATCACAGCCGGCGCGCACCCTAACGATCCGATCGCAGCATGGATCGACAGCGAGCATTGATCTCACACATGCCTATATGTATATGTATATATATATATAGTATATATATCTCGTCTCGGTCATGCTCTCTCTGGCGATTGGCATTTCACAAATGCGCGCCGTTCTAGTTTTTCGCTGTCGATGTGAATTTTTGATGTTGTCGGCTGATTCGCAATTTCGACTTGCCGGCCTCTTGGCTAATTTAATTGTTTGCCTTTTCATTAGGCGCCCGGGAGCTGGGCCTTCGATGTGGCCCATGGAAACATTTATAGCACACAAATGCGCGCCTCTCGCTCGGCTTTTAATTCGCTAATTGCTAATGCGACCAACGCTTATCAAATTGGAGCATCGCATCGCAAGCATTTATTTACCTCGACTTTATATTCTTCTCTCTTCTATTTTTTTTGTTTTTTTGGCTACTGTCTGATGTCTTAGAGCTGCCTTTGCCGTTGTTTGTTTTAATTTAGCTACACATTTTAGTTCAAATATTTGATAAGCAGCCGACGAGGCTGGCATTTGCGTAACTTTCGGCATTACTCATACGCCCTGTTAGCCCCTTTGGCCCGTTTGCCCCTCAACTTGTTTACACTCTGAATTGCTTCCGCTCGCTAAAATACTTTTCTAATTTTATTTGCTCTACACAATTTGTGGTGTATCTGAATGTCTAATTAACATTCGCATAGCCGTATTCGCATTATGGCTAATTTGTTTGACGCTTTTTGCATTACGAATTTTTAACTTTTGCACAAATTTAATTGTGATTTTGAGCTACAACGAAAATCAAGTTCAATAAACGCTTAACGAGCGCTGCGGAGGCGTCGCTTATAATTGTTTTGACTTTACTTGTATTTTATTAAACTTTGCACTGAGCACAGTTTATTGGGATTTCAATGCATTTAAATTATTATCATTATTGGTTTTGGTAGATAGCTTGATTGGGAGAATGAGTCGAGAGATTAAACAAAAATAAAACTTATTTTAATCACTTTTATTGTATATTCTAAGCAAACACAAATATTTATAAGAATTATTTAGAATTTAAATAAACTAAATATGGGAACCAGCTGAAGTTCTGGACCTAATTTTCAGCTCTTATTCAGCTGCTGTCCAGGCCTTTGATAACTTTCCCTTATAATATTTCTCATCAACATATGTGCACTTTATGTAGCCCTAAACTAATCGAATAAGCATAAAGTTGCCCTAATTTCTGATATCTATAAAAAATTCCTGTTTGAGCACAAAGTGGGGCACACACACACACACGGTCGCAATCTCGAATGTTGCAAAGAGACAAAACTAACTCACTTTTCAGCTGGCACAGCACTCGACACCCGCTGCAGTTGTTGGTTGTGGCAACGCCTCCGCATTGCAACCAAAGTGAATGCAACTTTTAACACCTCCCATTGGGGCATGCCACAGCAGGGGAATGGGAATGGGAATGGGAATGTGACTGGGAGTGGGACAGGGACGCGGTCGGGGTCATGTAGGGGGGCAGCAGCGCCAACGGCAGCCAACTGTATTTTTTATCTAATTAGGTAGTCAAAATATACAAAAAGAGAACGCGCCGTGTTTATAAGCATGCATGTGTGTGTGTGTGTGTGTGTGTAATCTAAACTGTGTCACTAAACAAAAATCTGGCGGGGCACAGAGGAGACAGAGGAGAGAGGAGCAGCAGCAGCAACCGCTCAACTTTGCGCCCAGAAAATTGTGTCAAACAGATAAAAGTGTTGATGGAGATGGCATGCGGGGTGGAACCGGAGTGGATGCGGGGCGGAGCAGCTAGTGGAGCCACTCCGGCCACTCCTTTGGGGGCCAGATCAGAGAAACAGCAGCTATGATTCTAACCTCAATTCTCTTGCGCTTGATGTGTTTACTGGAGAAAACTGGCCCGAAAATTGTGGAGCATTTGAATAATTTGACCAGAATGCAATAAAAAACAAACAAAAGCAGTGAAAAGCACGCAAGAAAGGCTATCCACAGCAGACCGAAGACTAAATACCCTTTTAAGGCTTCAAGGAGTTTATACGCAAAACTTTTATTATCCACGTTTCTTCCAATAGAAGCTATATATATAATAATGTATATGTAATAATGATATAATGTAAATGTTATATTTTCTTAGATATCTTTTATATTAAAACATATTTAAACACATTTTATATATAGCTTCATATAGAGCTATATCATATAGCTGTTCGATTTTGATAGGATTTTGGTCATATGTAAGAAGCTCTGAAATGCAAAGACAACTGGGATAAGATATAAAAAAAGGAAGATTACTAAACAATCAATTTTCGATTATTCCTAGGCAGCTAAATTATATAGATCCGATTTTATATAGAAACAGAAGGAAGTACAGACGAACATGTCTACTAATACATACATTCCCTCTTAGCGTCACCAACTCCGTAACCGAGTTGAAATACCCTTTGCGAGGGTATAAAATGAAGTGAGATAAAAAGCGGCTAAAAAGCCACTGTCCAAAGTAGGCGGCAGCGTTGATTTAAATGGCACCCAAAAAGTCAGTTATGGAACGAGAAGGCAAACACAACAGGCAGAGAGAGAGAGAGGGACGGAGAGGGGGAGGGGGGAGAAGAGACAGACGACGGACCGAGAGATGGACAACTATTCAAATTGAGGTCATTCATCCCGCTTCGTTGAGCGCGCTTAAGTGAATTATATGTACGTAGTTGTAGATACTCAAACATGTATCTGAAAGATACATATGCGAGCTAACCCATAGCTCTGGCTATGGCTGTGTGTGTAGCAGTAGTTATGTGTCGCCAGCGGAGCTCGGTAACTTTTTGAATGGGCATTAAAACTATTTTTGTCAGCCACGCAGGCGGGGAGTGCAAGAGGGGGAGTTGATGAGAGAGGGGTCACAGATGTGTGCCAGCAAGCATTTACACCTCTTCAGAAAAAAGATGAAAATAAAAAAACAACAGCACTCAACCCATTTACTGTGGGGCGAAAGCCTTTCTCCATGCCAGTGCTAAGCGGCTTAGCTTTTGGATTTGCATAATGAACACGTTAATTGCTGACAATATAAGCATTGCTGATTGACTGTCTGACTGATTGACTGACTGATTGATCGAATGTATCTAAACGATCGTTCAACGCCCTCCCAGCTGATATCATCATCATCATCGTCATCAGGCTCATCATCATCATCGCACGCACTTTACATAAATATTCTGTATTTTGATTTCCTACGTTTTCTTCAATTCGTATTCGATTTTGGACTCTTGTCTGTCTGTCTGTCTGACGGTCTGTCTGTCGGCCTGCCTCTAACTCTTTTGGGGCGTCGTTTCATTTGCTTTTCATATGGGAGTAGGTCAGTTCAAAATTTGCATATGCCTTGACTGATTTTGATTTCTTGCTGATTTTTTATTCATATTCGCTCTGGCTCTTTGCCCCGCCCCGCCCAGTTGCATTTATTGCCCGATTTAGGCAACAAATGCCAACACTTGCCACCCGCCCGCCCTCCAAGCGCCCTCCATGCGTCCATTTCAAATACACAACACGTGGCACAAGGGGCAACTAAGGCGATTAGCCGCAGACTCTGGCAATTTGTTTGGCTTTGGTTTCGCTTGATTTGGCCCAAATGAATGCCAAATTTTTGGCTCTTTGTGTTCGCTTCGATTGCGGCTTTTGTTCAAATGCTGCGTGGGACCTGATTTTCGATTTTCGACTTTCGGCCATAAGTTTATGCAAAAAGGTCGCCAAGTGACCGAAAAGCCACAAAATCAACTTCAAGCGATTGTCAATGAACAATGGACACAGGCCCAAGGGAATCACAATTGTGGCTTATTACATTCTATATAAACGGAATACCTGCACTTAAGCTTTAAGCACTTCAGCATTGTTGGCCAACTAACTGGCTAACAAATAAAGCTTAAAAGTTCAACAGCTACTTTTGTATCTTATCTTCGATTAGCAAACTCCTCTTCTGCTACTCAATAATATTCTTATAGTATTAGGTGCGCTTGTATACCCTTACAGAGTGTAATACGACACCTATGGGTACATTTACATTTTCTTTATTTTGATATAGTTCTGTTGAATTGATTTAGTACAGGTTTCTATAGACTCTATAAAGCATATGTCTATCTAAGTATCTCTAAATTTCTTGAATAGTATTAACATTTGAATACCTATATTAAGCTTTCTGTATATCCAAATTAATCTGTTCGTCGAATCGGTCGCCATATAATCTGTCAGTCATATCGGACATCTATCTCATATAGTCGCTTTCCACGGAAAAATCGTGCTACTATCTTATGTTTGTAGCTCTCAAATCGTCCCAACACAGTTAAGGAATAGAATTATAGACTTTTCTTCGAACAACTTTCTTTGTTTTAGTAAAAATCAGTTCATTTCTGTATAGCTGTACAAATAGCGCACTATCAACTGATAAATCACTTAAACTATGTGAATTATAGTGTTATCCATTGGAGTGTTCAGGCAGGTCAACAGCTAAATCAATAGTTCTATCTGTGAGTTGTGTGCCACATCTAAGCTATCTATAAACGCAAAGCTATAAAATGCCAAAGGCAGCCTTTGAGCAGCCATCAGTTAAGATTCTTTCGCGTCGAAGACTATAACAGAACCCCAACTCAGATGCAGCTAGGTGAGGCCTTTTATTCAGTTACGAGTCCCGATTGCCAGTCTCAAGAGTTCTCCTGCGGCAGTTATCCAGCTCTGCCTGCTGCTGTGCGCCAGCCAGGCTCTGGCTCAGCTTGGGCCTGCGGTGACGTGCAACCTGGACGGCTTTTGCTTCTGCACGGGCCATCAGGTGGGCGATTTGGTGCCGGACTGCAAGGACTGCAGCGCCTACTACAAGTGCGGTGCGAGCAGCATTCAGCACGAGCTGTGCCCGCCCGGACTTGTATTCGATGTCCAGCTGCGAGCCTGTGCGCCGGGCAAGTGTCCGCGCGTGGATGGCGAGTGCTCCACGTCAACCTTCTCGCCGCCGCCGCCGGATGACTGTCAGAATCCGGAGGTGCAATGCGCCTTCCATGGCCAGATAATTCCACATGCCGAGCATTGCCGCTTCTTCTGGACCTGCGTGGAGGACTGTCCGCGGCTGGGCTTCTGTGAGATTGGCAAGTGGTTCGATCGCAAGCATTTCGTTTGTGATTTTCCCAGTAATGTGCGCAACTGCCCCGCGGGCAGGGACTAAAACGTCGAACAATTAAAGCCTGGGCCCAAACAAGTGCAAAAGAAAAGACTTTTAACCAGGGCTGCAGACGCGCAAATAAATAAACAATGGTTCGGTTCTCTGCTAAAATTAACTCATTTGTATTGAGGTTCGGTTCGTGAAGTGGGTGTTGCACATGCTTGAAAGCAGGGTTTGAACCAGCATGTGGTTCAAATCGTGTTTTATAGTAGATTTTCACTTACTTTTACTGAATTATTGCAATTTGGAAATATCTTCGATACGGCCTTCTTTCAAACTCTATGACAAATATGGTGAGATAAATGTATCTCAATTTTGCAGTTGGTTTTCCTCAGAAGATTTGTTCTTTTCTTTTTCGGTTCGTATCTCGGCTCAGCTGTTGTTTTCTTTATTTTTTGTGATTTGGTTTTGGGTTCGGTTCACGGCAAAAAGTAAATGTGAATTGCGTGCTCGAACCGTTTCGGTTCAAACTGGTTGGTTGCCTTGCTTTTAACGCTCATTAAATTGCAATTGGCGGCATGAATAGGCAACAACAACAACAACCACAACAACAACCACAACAACAACAATAGCAACAACTTTGCGTTAATGTACGCAAATTGCTTGACACAATTTTTATTTGCGAGTGGGCGGTTGGGCGTTGGGCGGGGCGGCTGCTGCGTGTTCGTGTGTGTGTGTGTGTGTTTTTTTTTTCTATTATTGCTACCTCGTTGTGTTTATTGTTGTTGTTGTTGTTGTTGTTGATGTTGACGCTGGCAAGCAACAAATTTAGCACGCAACTAACAATTTTTAGCTGCTCCAGATACAACAACTGCCACCGACACACACACACACACACACACAAACACATCGACACACCTTGACGCAAGCAAACGCAAACAAATGCTAGAAAAAAAAAATTTTTGCTCGAGCGCACCGAAGCTGAAATACCCTAACAGACCCTTCTTTCTCTACCCTTTTGCGAAATTTAAAAAACAAAAATAGAGGAATGGTTTTTTGAACAATTTTTATTGGAATGGCGCTCAAATGGGTTGGATTAAAAAAAATTGCGTATAAAAACAAAAAATTTTGATAAAAAAAATATTTTAAGAAATAAAAAGTTGGCAAAATTAATAAAGCTTATATCGAAAGGTTCGAGTCTCTAGAAGATATAGGAAAAACTATATTTAATGATAGGTATGAAAAATTTCTCTACTTTCTTAAATTTCTTTCTATGAACTGCACACCTAACATTAACAAGCGCTTAAATTATATGTTTTATAAAAGTCAAAGGTTATTTAGATATAAAAATATTTGAATTAGTTGTCAAATGGGGTTGCATAGCTGAAGCTATGCTGAAGCCCGCGTAGCAAGCATAGAAAAGCAGCAACAAAAAACAAAAAAAAACTAAAAAAAATGAAGAAGCAAACTTTCACCCAAGTAAGCCGCAGCATTTTGGACAATTTCGTAACTGGGTAAACACACGGACTGACTGACACACACACACACACACACACACACACACACACACACACATGCTGGCAAATGTCTAGTGCATAAAGTGCAGCACGGCGACAACAACAAAAGCAGCAGCAACAACAGCGACAGGTGAATGAACGACCTCAAACGAGGTCAGCAGCAACTGCGGGCCAAATTATGCCGTTGGGTTGTGGGGCCAGGGCAGCGGCCGGAACCGGGGGCCGAGCCCCAGCCCGAGCCCATTCAAGCGCACAATAAAGCCAAAAAAAAAAAACTAAAGAAAAATCAACTATATGCAGTATGATTATGTGAATACTTTGTTGCTGTTGTTGTTGCTGTTGTCGGGCAGTTGATGGCTGGCTGCTTGGCTGGCAGTTGGCTTCAGTTTCGGATTGAGCTTCGCATGCTAATGGCCAACCACATGCCGGTCAACAGTGTGCAACATTTGGGCCACTTTACGGCTGCCGATTCACATTTCTGTGACCCAAATCCTGGCCTGGCACACACCGCGTCGCAGATGGATGTGCGCTGAATGGATGCTGTGAATTCAAACAAGTTAGTCCCTATCTGCACGCCTTCCCTCTCCATCTCTTCCTCCCCCTCTCTGACTCTATATCATTGAAGCCATTTGGCTGCACTAAATCACTTAAGATGCTTTCAGCAGGCAAAGAAGTTTAGGCTTAGTCTTATTTATGTGACTGCTCCGACCTGGACTCTGTGTGTATAATGGATGATGTTGACCTGCACAGTTTGTCGAGAGTGCCAGAGAGTGGGCGTCTAGTGCGGCCTGTGGATGGCCTGTGGGTGGTGGGTGGCTGTCAGGTGACTGGCTAAAATGTGGAGCAGCCTGTCTAAGCCGGCACGGCTGAATAGCTAATGCCGTAGATTATGGCCGGGAAAAGCAGCGAGCGCAACAAATTATTTATGTGAGCCACAATGAAATGTGGCATTTGTATAGTTTTTGTGGATAAATATTTGTTTGGATTGATTTTGTTAAGGCACTGGATAAGACTCCACTTTAACTGTAGCAAATAAGTTCTTTATGAGAGCCGCAAAGGACTTTGGCATAAACATTGCCTTTAAATCGAACCGAACCTTAAGTCGGACTAGTTGGCAGCTTGAACTGAAACAAATTTAAAAAGTTGTGGTTCAAATTAATTTATTAAATTTTTAAGAATATTATTGCAATGTTGTTTAGATTTAGGCATTGCGATAATCACCCTTTTCCTTACTTTCGTTTTTAAAATCCAAATTTATTTTTTACTATTTAATGTTTTACTTAATAAACATACAAAATTGTAAATTGCTGCAGGGTTTGAACCGGCGACTTTCCATCTGTTTGTCAGCTTCTATGCTATGTATTTAGAATTGAACTAGGTTTGCGGCTCTAATCTAAGAAACATCTAGTAAAAATGTGTGAATCAATTTTCAAACCAAAAGCTGAGCTTATCGATGAACGGAACCGAACCTTCCGACTGGTTCGCTGGTTCAAACCGTGAAGCGGCTTGTTACATTTGTTGCCTGTAAAACTTGAATCATTTTGCTTAGTTTCGAACTGTAACAACCTATGTGCGAATCACTTTGCGATACTTTGCTGCTGCTTGCCTGGGCATTGAGCTGCTCCACTTATTGACAGCTTTATGAGGCTCTCGAGTGGCCAATCTAGCCTTCGGCTCCAAGTCAATAAAAATATCTGCACAAAAGTAGCGATCAACAAGCTGGCGAGAGCGGGCGCTAGGCAAACAAATCGTGCAGCTGGCAGCGTCGGCGCAATGAGCTGCTAATTGAAGACACCTTAAAAGTAATAATACAAAAATAAACAGAGCAGAGCGCCCGCCACAAACAATTACCAGAGTTGAAGGTGTATGCAGCAACAATGTGCAGCTATTGTGTGTGTGTGTGTGTGTGTGTCTAGTTATTATGTCATAATTAATTTACGAGCTGTGACAATTAACGAGATGAGCAGCTGATGCAAAGCGTGACTGCAGCACAGCGCACACAAGGCCGGCGCTAAAAAAGTGGCCCACAGATGTGGGTCAATGCGTTGGCCAATCCCAAACGATCAGCTGCCGCTCTGCTCGCTTCTCGCTTCTCGCGTCTCGTCTCTCGCCTTTCACTGCCCACGCGCATTTTGAGTTTTCCGGGCGCACGCTGCGTATGCGCAATTTCTTTCGCCTGGCTTTGGCTTGAGCAAGGTCTTAGCCTACTCGCTGACCACTTTGCACAACTCGAACAGATATCGCCGCGCGCCGTTTCGTCATAAGTGCAACAACAAACATGTGTAAAAGATACAAAAGTATCTTTTGGATTGTCTGTTGCTGTTGCTGTCGTTGAAACGGACGCCGCCGCCGGCTGTGGCGAATAACACAGCAGCAATAACAATAACAATAACAAAAACAAAAACAAAAACAAAAGCAAGACAAAGCACGCACACAACAAAATCAGACAGTTTTTTATATTGAGCACAGTGGGTCAATGTCCCACTGATAAAGTGAGCGTCGCCAGCGCCAGAGCCAGAGCCAGAGCCAGTTGCTGCTGCCACCAGTTGAGAGCCAGCAGCAACTGGAGCAGCAGCCGGCTGCGTCGTCGCCGCCGGCTGCCAAAAGGCAAATGCGATTTTAATTAATAAAATATGCTGTGTATTTGGTTGCACAAAAGAAATTTCACGTTTACATTTTTGCAATTTGTTTCGTTTGTCTCTGCTGAAAACTAAAACGTCAAGCTAATGAACATTTTTTTTTTAGAAAAATGCTAAAAAATTATGATATTTATTTTGTATTTTCGTTTTTGAGCGGAAGCAACAACAATTTGCTGTCTGCCAAGTTAAATTTTGGTACAAATTTGCCAGTTGAGCTGCTACAAGAATTTTGTTGCCCATTTGCTATAAATGATACAGTGGGTGCGTCCGTCTGTCTGTGTGTGCGTGTGTTTGCTTTAGATTTATGCGTGTGCCACTTTTATTGTGTGACATTTTGGCTAAGATTTAAATATAAATTGCTTTAGAAGCTAATAAATGGGTTTCCATTGTGTGTGACGCAAACTTTAAATGACAAAACTAGCAACGTGTTGCTATGTACGAGTAATATAAATTTAAGTTAATGTTGCCTAATATGTTGATTATGGCGCATAAATAAAATAAGTGTGCGTTTTAGTTGAAAACAAATATTAAAATAACGCCTCTTAAAAGTATGCTACATAACAATTGCTGCTTGTAAACTGCTGTAAACTTGCGACGCTGAAAAGTATGCAACACTTTATTATATAACATATGTTGGGCAGCAATTGTTAAGTATAAACATTTTAGTATAGCATACTTTTGCGCTGTTAAGGTATTTAGCTGTAAATTATATTCATGCTGCATACCTTGCGGCTGCTTTGATATACTTGGCGCTTTAATTTGAATTTGAAAGCCAACTGACAATTCTCTCTCGCTTTCTTGCAGCTGTGCGTTATGGTCGCGTACCCAAGCGTTCACGTGAGCTGAACGGTGCGGCAGCAGCAGCAGCCGCTGCAACAGCATCAGCAGCCAGCGCGCCCCTAAATGTGGATGAAACCAGTGCCAATAATTTGCATACAAATCTAATACAGCAACAACAGCAACAACAACAGCAGCAGCAGCAGCCGCATGCGAGCAGCGTGCAGCGCGTAAATACACCAAGTACACCACAAACGCCACAAATGTGTTCGATAGCCTCGTCGCCATCGGAGCTGGGCGGTTGCAATAGTGCCAACAACAACAACAACAGCAACAACAATAGCGGCAACAATAACAGCAATGCAACAGCTGTAGTTGTGGGCAACCATCATCAGCAATTGGTCAGCATGGGCAGCAGCGGGGACATGGCCATGACCCAGGTGGGCATGTGCCATCCGCACGATCATCACGACAGCCTCGCCGGCACCGCCAACGAGCTGACCGTCTACGATGTGATCATGTGCGTCTCGCAGGCGCATCGCCTCAATTGCTCCTACACCGAGGAGCTGACACGCGAGCTGATGCGACGTCCAGTGACGGTGCCACAGAACGGGGTAAGGGCCGCATCAAATTCAAATATGTCTGTCCGATTAACAGGCGATTCATATACTCCTTTGCAGATTGTCACCACGGTGGCGGAGAGCCTGGAGTTTCAAAAGATCTGGCTGTGGCAGCAGTTCTCGGCTCGCGTCACGCCCGGCGTGCAGCGGATTGTGGAGTTCGCGAAACGCGTACCCGGCTTCTGTGATTTCACCCAGGACGACCAACTGATACTCATCAAGCTGGGCTTCTTTGAGGTGTGGCTGACGCATGTTGCCCGCCTGATCAATGATACGACGCTGACGCTGGACGATGGCGCATATCTGACCCGACAGCAGCTCGAGATACTCTACGATGTAAGTGAGAAAACGCCAGAGCGACGTGCTGCCCTGGTAGACGTGCTTTTAATAGGCCAAATGCTTTATTTCCGATAGATTGCTCCTTTCGGCGGCATATGATATGGAAGTCCAACTTTTCAAGCTTCCCATTAAAAAACTAGATTTATATCTTTATATATATCCAATGAGGATAAGCTTTTATTCATGTAGTATTCAAATGCATAGTTTAGCAAGAATAATTTCATTTTATATTTTTATTTTAAGTTCGTTACGATAAGGCTTAGATCTCGTTTAGTTGTCATCGACTTGGCTAATACGATCTTCCATTTGCAGTCGGATTTTGTGAACGCCCTGCTGAACTTTGCCAACACGCTGAACGCATATGGGTTGAGCGACACAGAGATTGGTCTGTTCTCCGCGATGGTGCTGCTGGCATCGGATCGGACGGGCCTCAGTGAGCCGAAGGTGATTGCCCGTGCCCGGGAGCTGGTGGCGGAGGCGTTGCGTGTTCAGATCCTGCGCTCGCGAGCGGGCTCGACGCAGGCGCTGCAGCTGATGCCGGCGCTGGAGGCTAAAATACCGGAGCTGCGCTCACTGGGCGCCAAACACTTCTCACATCTCGACTGGCTGCGAATGAACTGGACCAAGCTGCGCCTGCCGCCGCTCTTTGCCGAGATCTTCGACATACCCAAGGCGGACGACGAGCTGTAGACCCCACAAATGTTCTACAATCTGTATGTTTAAGTAATTAGCGTTTAACGAAGAGTTGGCAGCATTAGACACAACTATCCGACATTAAAGCAAAAGGCAACCAATTTATCAGATACAAGATACAAGATACAGATACATAGTTAACTACAACTACAACTACAACTAAAACTAATGTAATGCATTAAATATTTATCAATGTTGAAGGCGTTCGCAAACATTTTATGCAAACACACACCAACACACACAGCCACACACTCACACACACACGCACACCTGCGATTATAGACTTTGAGATACTTTTAACTGAGAAATGTTTTTGTTAATTTTGAAATCATTCTAAAGCAGCTTGAGCACTAGCCGTACATACTCCATGCGCAACATAAGATTTATTTATTTCATTGTCAAGCTCATGAAATCATGCCCTACAAATCGAACAAACCTAGATCCCAAGATCCCGCTTCCAACACGATCCCCACATTATTTGCAACTTTTCAAAGAAACAAAAAAAAACTCGACTGAAGTGCGAGCGTTCAAGTTCGAAAAGTACTGTTTACTTTCTAAAAAAAAAATAATAATAATATTAATAATACTTACTGTATAATTAAAGAACTACTTATAAATATATCAAATATATACATATACATAAAAAAAATATATATATATATATATACTATGTAAACCTAGAGTTATCTAGTGTAGTTCAAGCAAAAAGACCCAATTTTCTTTGCTCGTTTATTGTATCTGCGTGTAAATAAATTTTAAATTAATTTTTAACATTTAACAACGGCCACGCCCTGATTATTATTTCTTTAAGTTGCTAAAATGATGCTCTTTCGCGGACCGAAAATGATTTCCCTGCGGAAAGTGTTAACCGACGACGGCCTCAGACGTCGCCATCATTCGAAAAGTGTTCATAATACTTATATTCGTTTAAAAGATATCGCATAAACTTAAGTGCTTCATTTGTATAACTTGGAACAATCAAATAATTTGATGAATTTTTGAATAGATTGGTGCTAAATTTTGTGTATTACGTTTCAAAACCGAATACATAGTTCAAGTAAAAACAAATCATATATAGATAATTACTATATATCTTCAAAACTCTAAAGCTCTTCATTAATTGTTGAATTTATATAGAAGATTTTGTAAATTTTATTAGTATGAACAAAAAATCATATTATAGTAAATATATATATAGAGGTAGCTGCGCTCAAGACCTAAATGCGAGAATTGGCGTAGCGACCGTTTTATGCTCCATGTGTACCTTTCGCTTATTCAACTAGAATATGTATCTAAAGAAATATATAACATTTGCAATATCTTAGTAAATTCTCCACTAAATGTTCTAGCTGCAGCTTATATCCAGGATCTATTCACTATCCGATATCCAAATTGAGAACCAGTGTAAAAGCCAGTGCGCATATTGAAAACTTTGTGAATGTAGCATTAATATTTGATTTGTAATAATACAATGCATAATTAAATTATACAATTATATATACGATATATGTAACTCATAGATACACTTTTTTACCTACTGTAGCTTTGATTACATTTTTCAATGATGTGTCAAATTTTAAATGGTAATTACGGTTAGTACAACATGCATCAAATACTCTCCACAAAACGCATTAATAAACTCAACAAAAAACGAAGATAATGTCAAAGAACAAACGTCGACTTCCTACTATTATAATGTATCTGTCAGTCGCTACTCGATGAACCAGATTAACGCAGCATGCAATAAATTTATAGATGTATCAGATGTATCGTATATGCAAATAGCTTTGCTATAAACTAGGCAAGAGCACAACTATACTAAAAGTCGCGCCCTTCGACTAACTAAAGCCCAAGCAATATGTAAAGCGAATATTACGCGACAAAAAAAGTAATACAAAAAAAGAACCGTTCAAAAGATTCTATTTAGTAACCGGCACAGACAAGCAAGTTGTGTGCACTGAAACGCAATGCAATCTGGTCTGTGCAGGCAGGTCATGTTCAAAGCTCTATACGTCGTCTATCTATCAAGAGTTTCTAGATTTCTAAGACCTCTGTCTAGCATTTGTTGTGCCCTGGGGCAAGTTTTCTGTCTACATACAAAACGAATTCGCTTAACTATCAGCTAAAAAATGCAAGTAATAGAACCAACAGTATGCATAACGATAAGCTACAAAAGATACGTAAACGTATACGCAAAATGAATAACAAAAAAACAAAAAACAATTATTATACAAATAACAAACAAATAAAGTCGCAAAACAAGCGCCGCAGATTGTAATAAAATTACAGAAAAGTACTTGAAAGCAAACAAGCGTCTCTGAATAAACTGAATACTACTGTGCTGGTAGCTATACAATTAAACAAAAACCTTTATGGAAGAGCTCTTTTTGTCTGGTTTACTGACTGATTGACCGAGCGACAGACTGACTGACAAACTGACTGACAAACTGACTGACTGACAGCCTAGGCGATAAGCGTTGAGCACCTGGAATTCGTGCAGAGGCTTTCTATTGGGTTAAAAGTAAGCATCAAGAGCCTTCAAACGAATTGTTTTTAAGTCAATAATTTTTTTTAGCCAATCGATTTCTAATTTGTTTGAATGCCAGTTGGTAGTAGGGATCCGTACGAACTCAAAAAGGTTTAACTTTTAAAAATCTGACACTTTTTACCCGAGATATTCAAAAAAAATCATCGAAAAAGTTTTGATTTTCGAACCGACCCCGATTTTGAGAAAAAACGTGATGTAACCCCTTGCATTTTTGGTCGATTTGGGTCAAAATTTAGATTTTCATTTCTTGAACGCCAATCGATAGTACTGATCCTTACGAATCAAAAATGGCATATCTTTCCAAAATCGGACATTATTTGGCCGAGATATGCCAAAAAATCAACAAAAAAGATTGACTTTACAAACAAATCGTTCTTGGGACAACAACTTTTTTCAAGCCGTCGATTGTTTATTAACTTGAATGCCAATTGATAGTAGGGATCCGTACGAATTCAAAAAGGTATAACATTTCAAAATCAAACAATATATACTCGAGATATTCAAAAAAAATTATCAAAAAAGTTTTGATTTTCGAACCGACCCCGATTTTGAGAAAAAACGTGATGTAACCCCTTGCTTTTTTGGTCGATTTGGGTCAAAATTTAGATTTTCATTTCTTGAACGCCAATCGATAGTACTGATCCTTACGAATCAAAAATGGCATATCTTTCCAAAATCGGACATTATTTGTCCGAGATATGCCAAAAAATCAACAAAAAAGGTTGACTTTACAAAAAATCGTTCTTGGGACAACAACTTTTTTCAAGCCGTCGATTGTTTATTAACTTGAATGCCAATTGATAGTAGGGATCCGTACGAATTCAAAAAGGTATAACATTTCAAAATCATACGATATATACTCGAGATATTAAAAAACAAGTAAGAGGTTCTAGTTGGGAGCTCCCGACTAGAGGATACCCTGAACCCTCTTCTTCCAACATCAAATATATAAATATATATTCTATTTTAGAAGCTATATGTCAAGTTTGGTGACTCTAGCTCTTATTATTTACCAAAATTGCCCAAAAAACAGAATATCGATTGCTAAGTTATCGATTATAGGAAACAAACTCGATCTGCGCGGGAGCTAAGAGCACCTACGTTTCAAGTCTCTAGCTCTTATATGTTCTGAGATCCTTGCGTTCATACATACGGACGGATGGACGGACGGACAGACAGACGGACATGGCTAGATCGACTCGGCTATTGATGCTGATCAAGAATATATATACTTTATGGGGTCGGAGATGCTTCCTTCTGCCTGTTACATACATGTGGCTTTCGCTCAAATACAATATACCCTTATACCCATTTTTAATGGGTTCAGGGTATAAAAACAAGTAAGAGGTTCTAGTCGGGAGCTCCCTTCTCTTCTTGCAACATCAAATGCATATATATATTCTATTTTATTAGCTATATGTCAAGTTTGGTGACTCTAGCTCTTATTATTTACCAAATTTGCCCAAAAAACAGGATATCGATATCGATTTTTATCGATTGCTTGGAAACGGAGTAAGTTATCGATTATCGGAAGCAAACTCGATCTGCGCAGGCACTAGGAAGACCTACATCAAAATTTCAAGTCTCTAGCTCTTATAGGTTCTGAGATCCTTGTGTTCATACATACGGACGGACGGACGGACAGACAGACGAACATGGCTAGATCGACTCGGCTATTGATGCTGATCAAGAATATATATACTTTATGGGGTCGGAGATGCTTCCTTCTGCCTGTTACATACATGTGGCTTTCGCTCAAATACAATATACCCTTATACCCATTTTTAATGGGTTCAGGGTATAAAAACAAGTAAGAGGTTCTAGTCGGGAGCTCCCTTCTCTTCTTGCAACATCAAATGCATATATATATTCTATTTTATTAGCTATATGTCAAGTTTGGTGACTCTAGCTCTTATTATTTACCAAATTTGCCCAAAAAACAGGATATCGATATCGATTTTTATCGATTGCTTGGAAACGGAGTAAGTTATCGATTATCGGAAGCAAACTCGATCTGCGCAGGCACTAGGAAGACCTACATCAAAATTTCAAGTCTCTAGCTCTTATAGGTTCTGAGATCCTTGTGTTCATACATACGGACGGACGGACGGACAGACAGACGAACATGGCTAGATCGACTCGGCTATTGATGCTGATCAAGAATATATATACTTTATGGGGTCGGAGAAGCTTCCTGACGACATGATTTGGAAGGTCATATCTCCGCGCGGAGTTATGTCGTGTTGGAATGTCATATCTCCGCGCGAAGTTATGTCGTTTCGGAACGTCATATCTCCAGGCGAAGTTATGTCGTTTCGGAACGTCATATCTCCAGGCGAAGTTATGTCGTTTCTGAACGTCATATCTCCAGGCGAAGTTATGTCGTTTCTGAACGTCATATCTCCAGGCGGAGTTATGTCGTCTTGGAATGTCATATCTCCGCGCGGAGTTATGTCGTCTTGGAATGTCATATCTCCGCGCGGAGCTATGTCGTCTTGGAATGTCATATCTCCGCGCGGAGCTATGTCGTCTTGGAATGTCATATCTCCGCGCGGAGTTATGTCGTCTTGGAATGTCATATCTCCGCGCGGAGTTATGTCGTCTTGGAATGTCATATCTCCGCGCGGAGCTATGTCGTCTTGGAATGTCATATCTCCGCGCGGAGTTATGTCGGGTTTGGAATGTCATATCTCCGCGCGGAGTTATGTCGCCTTGGAATGTCATATCTCCGCGCGGAGTTATGTCGTCTTGGAATGTCATATCTCCGCGCGGAGCTATGTCGTTTTGGAACGTCATATCTCCGCGCAGAGTTATGTCGTTTTGGCTCGTCATATCTCCGCGCAGAGTTATGTCGTCTTGGAATGTCATATCTCCGCGCGAAGTTATGTCTTTTTGAAACGTCATATCTCCGCGCGGAGTCATAAAGAATTGATGGGTTGAAAATAAATGATGGTATAATCAACCTTTTTTGTTGATTTTTTCAGACTATCTCGGCCAAGTAATCTCAGAGTCGAAGCATTCGCCAACCCATACAAGCAACCTCGCTGAGAGGTGTGTAGGTAGAAGGCTCAAGAAAAGATCCTTTAGAGACCTCCTCCAACCACGATACAGGAGAAGCCCCAGAGCCCACCACTACCACTACCACTACTACTACTACGTGACGGTGCAGCCTTACTCAAAGAAGACGGTTTTGACGTTTGTCCACGATAAAGCCTGAGGAGCCAACCAGGATTGGCGAGATACCACCTAAGTTAACGATTTTGTAATAAAACGGTATGATATTTTTTGATTCAATACAATAAACATATATAAGTTAAAAAAAAAAACAAACTTTTTTGACTGCTTCTTTTTTTTTGTTAACTCTCGGATAAATATATCCTGTTTTTGAAATGTTATACCTTTTTGAATTCGTACGAATCCCTACTATCATACGGCATTCAAACAAATTAAAAATTGATGGGTTGAAATGAGTTGTTGACCAAAAAACGTTTCGTTTGTAAAATCAACCTTTTTTGACAATTTTTTTAGACTATCTCGGCTTAATAATTTTGGAATTTTATAAGGATCGTAAGGATCAGTACTATCGATTGGCATTAGAAAAATAAAAATCTAAATTTTGACCCAAATCGACAAAAAAGCAAGGGGTTACATCACGTTTTTTTCCAAAATCGGGGTAGGTTCGAATATCTCAACTTGTTTGACGATTTTTTTGAAAATCTCGGTTAAATATAATCTCATTTTAAAATGTAATACCTTTTTGAATGCGTACGAATCCCTACTATCATATGGCATTCATTAAAAAAAAGTTGTTGGCCAAAAAACTTTTCGCCTGCATATTCCACCTTTTTTGGAGTATCTCAAGTGAGATTCATTAAAATATGCTAAACGAAGTACTATCCCAATCGAGCTCTCTCCACTGGATTTATTCAAGCCATATAAATGGGTAGCTTTATCTAAATCAATATACTTACTTTGCATACCCAAGCCATTTGCATGACATAATATTAAACAAGTAAGAGGTTCTAGTCCCAATAGATTGTACTGTACGCCAATCGATAGTGCTGATCCTTACGAGTCAAAAATGGTATATCTTTCCAAAATCGGACATTATTTGGCCGAGATATGCCAAAAAATCAACAAAAGAGGTTGACTTTACAAACAAATCGTTCTTGGGACAACAACTTTTTTCAAACCGTCGATTGTTAATTAACTTAAATTGATAGTAGGGATCCGTACGAATTCAAAAAGGTATAACATTTCAAAATGAGATTATATTTACCCGAGATTTAAAAAAAAATCGTCAAACAAGTTGAGATATTCGAACCTACCCCGATATTGGAAAAAAACGTGATTTAATTAAGCCAGATATACTTATTTTAAGTTTAGATAAGCTCAAATTATAAATATAATTATTTAAGAGAAATTGAGAAAATTATTATTAAAAACAAAAATGTTGTAAATTTAAACATAAATAAATCAATTATTTAAAATAAAAGAAGAAAATCCTGTTTTTTTTTATTAAAAAATTTAAAAATCAACGGTCTGTAAAACAATTTCATTGCACTCCCAAAAGCCGCTGGCTGCCGAGAATTTTCTTAAAATCTGCCAAAATAACAGGCGAACAGTAATGCCCAGAAGGTCGACGAGTTCTTCGAATGAAAATTTTCATTGCACAGCATTAAAAGGCAAAAATGTAACTCAATTTAAATTAGATCTGTTAATTAGCAGTCTATGTAAAATGAGCGCGTACGCCGCCCGTTAAACAACAGTTGCAGCTGCAGCTAATGTAAAAGAGCTCCTGAAAGAAATATCATACATGTTTTGTGACCATTTCAATGCACATTTTGCAGGGATTTGATCCTCTAGGTCCCCAAGAACTATATCCATGGAATGGTATAACCAAGAATATGTTACTCAACTAGAAACCATCCAGGAGGCGGCTGTAAAAGAAAAGCATATGTACATATTTTTGGACCAAGTTTTTGCGCATTTTGCGAAAACTCGGTCCTTTAGATTCGCTAGGACTATATCCATGATATGGAATAACCAAGGCTAAACAGGTCAACTAGGTACCATGAATAGCGCTCATTTGTTTAATTCCAATCGATAGTACTGAGTCCAAATGGTGTCATATCAAAATCAATTATTTGGCCAAGATATTACAAAAAATCAACAAGCTAGTTTGACATCATGACCAAACAGTCTCGGCCAAATAATTGGTTTTGGAATGATACGCCATATTATCATAACACGCCTATTATCTTATACAATAAAATAACTAGTTGGGCCGGAAAATTTAACTATTCCAAGGTCGGAATATGAGATGATAAGTGATCTTTAAAAGTAAAATAGGGCAGGGCCCACACAAAGCCGGATAGCATCCGCTTATGTAGTATATACATAGATATGACTGTATTGTTTACACGTCTCGAGATTTATTTCAATTAACAATGGAATTTCATTAAACGTACTGGTTTCATAATGATCAAATGCTTTTTGGTTAGTCATCAAATGCACAGATGGCGACGATTTATGGTCTGCTTCGCTTAATCGTCGCGGGGCTGGGGGTGGTATTGGGTCAGCACTTTGGACAGCTCCTGGGCCAGTTGGGGCGTAGCTGCGGCCAGGACGCGGCGTGACATGATGTCAAAGTCGCCGCCGGCGGGATCAATGACTACTCCACCCGCCTCCCGTACAATCAGATCACCAGCACAGACGTCCCAGGCATGAATGCCGAATTCGTAGTTGGCATCGGCAGCGCCAAGCGCTACCATAGCCATATTCAAAGCCGCTGATCCCAGCACACGCAATCTGGGTATAAGATGAAAATCAGATCAATGGGCGATTGCTATTAAAGATTATTGAAATTTACCCGTGCACATGCTTGGCCATTTTGGCGAAATTCTCATTGACCACCTGCATCTTTTGCTCGTCGCGTGAGGTACCGAATTCGCTGGTTACCAGCGCCTTGTTCAGCTGCTGTTGACCACTTGCCTGTATGCGGCGGCCGTTGTAGTAGGCACCTTGGCCACGGCGGGCCGTAAAACGCTGTTCCAGAATGGGATTGTAAACGATGCCAATTTCGGTGACCTTGTTCACCTTGAGGCCAACGGAAATGCAAGAGTGCGGAAATGCATGCACAAAGTTCATTGTGCCGTCCACTGGATCGATTATCCAGGTGGGCGCATCGGTCAGCTTTTTGACACCGCCTTCGGAGCTGCTCTCCTCCTCGCCAATGAACCTGGAAAATATTTATTACGCATTTCGCTTTTCATTCGAGTCGCATGCGGCTACTTGTGATCTGGGAAATGCTGACGAATGCCATCCATGAGCAATTTCTCCACATCCTGATCGGTTTGAGTGACCAAGTCAATGTCCCCAGACTTGCACACAAACTCTTGCCGGGTCTCATTGTTGCGGGCAATCAGCTGTGCAAAGAGCCTTGTAAATTATTTGCCAAAGACTGGCCCACAATATTCACTCACCCGGCCCGCCTCTGTGATCAGGTTGTTGATGATCTCGAAGCACTTGCCCAAATCTACGCTGTCTGCCATTGAATGTATGTTTCCGTTTCTTTTTCGTTCACGTCCAGTTGATTGCAAATGCGTAATTAGATTAAGTTCTGCGGTAGACGAATGAATGCTCGCAGCTAACAGCTGTTTGCCCAGTGCTGTAAAAGTGTTCAAAAATTACAAGGCTGCATTCACAGTGCTGTTCACAGTGCAGCAAAATGAGGTTGCGGTGCGCCGATACAAACTTATCGATAGTAATCGACATTTTCATTTGAAGCGAAAGGAAAACAACCGTTATTGGTGTACCAAAATGTTTACTGGCTTACATGCTTTTAGATGGATTTGAACTCTTGATGAGCAGATGGTTCATTTGCTTGAGCTATCGAATATTACGGTATGCTGAACTGTCCGAATCTAATGATAAACTGGTATCAGAGAATTCTGTCTGCGCAGTGAAATCCTTTGTGCGGGGCTCAGTCTCCACTCTTGTCTCATCATCCCGTGGCTTCGGATAGTTTTGGACGAGCTCGCTGGACAGAGCCTTGGCAAGTGGCTCTGTGGCAGCGGCCAGTACGCGACGTGACATAATATCCACCGCGCCGCCAGCAGGATCTATGACAGTGCCGCCCGCCTCGGTGACTAGCAGATTGCCAGCCGCCATGTCCCACACATGTAATCCGAAGAAGTAGAACCCATCTGCCACACCAGAAGCAACCATGGCCAGGCCCATGGCTGAGGAGCCAATTGAACGTAAGCTGCAAGCAAAATTGAACTTGGTTGGATTGCGACACTTTGATTTTAACCGTGAACTTACGCGTGGGTCTTCCTTATGAGCCGCTTGGCGTTCTCCATGGATGCAGAGGTGCGGGATTCGTTCATGCCAGAGCTGTACTCCTGCAGGATCATGGCACTCTTGAGGCTCTGCTGGCCGCTGGTCGTTATCGGCTCGTCGTTTAGCTGGGCGCCTTTGCCCTTTCGGGCCGTATAAAATTCCTGCAAGGCTGGATTAAACACAATCCCGAAGGCGGTTTCCTTGTCAATAAGCAGCGCCACCGAGATGCAATAGTAGGGAAAATGATGAACGAAATTCATGGTGCCGTCGATGGGGTCTATAATCCAGGTGGGCTCATTGGTGAGTGTCACCTGGCGCGATTCGGTCTGGGAAACCGCCTCCTCGGCGATTACTCTGTGGAAGGATGCAATTATTGAATCAGCTGGCCTTGCGGCACACTAGTTGTTGGCTTACTTGTGCTCGGGATATTTTTCCAGAATTGCCTTCGTTAACATGTCCTCGATCTCGGTGTCGGCGCGCGTGTTCAGATCCTTCTCGTGATCCTTGGTGGTAAACGAAAGCCGCTCCTTGTTGGATTTGAGCGCAATGGCACCTGCCTTCCGCACTAATGCCACGGCGAATGCATAGCATTCGTCTAAATTGAATGCAGGCTTCTCCTCCTTAACTGGTTCTGGTGGTGCTGGTGGCTCTGCCGGCGCTGGTGGTGCTGCCGGCGCTTTTGCGGGCTCTTCGTCATCCGTATAGAGACTACCCGCGGTATTTGTGGTCTTTGACGCATACTCCTTTGACGGATCGAACGTGACGTCGGTATTGGTGAATTTGGAGACCGCTTTCATTTTGTCTTTATTTGCTGCTGGTGGTGGAGCAGGTGCAACGGTTGCAGCGGATGGAGCAGGGGCTGGAGCGGGTGCAGCTGACGGAGCAGCGGGAGGAGCAGCGGGAGGAGCAGCGGGTGCAGCGATTGCAGCAGGTGGAGCAGCAGGCGGAGCAGGTGGAGATGCAGGCGGAGCAGGTTGCGTGCGTGTTGCGACTACGACTGCTGGCTTATTAATGCTGGTAACGGCTTGAGGGCCCTCTTTGACGGGCTTGGCCGGCGCGGGTTCGGTTGTTTTTGAAGTGGACTCCAAAATAGGCGTCAGCTGTTCGCGACTTTCGACTGGAGCCTTTTCACGGGAGGCGTGCATGTTAGCAACACGCGGATCTTGTACGTTGGCCTTATGATCCTCCAGCCCATAGTTGCGCGCCGCATTTTTTGCTACGTGTTCGGGCTGTTCTGCTGCTGGTGCCTCCTTTGCCTTTGGAGCTGGGTGTGGCTCTTCGCGTGCCTGAGAATATCGAGCATAGCTCGCGCTCCTAGACACGGGCTTTGAGGTCGGCCCAAGTCTCGCGGACGGCGTCAAGGACTTACGCATACTCATCGAGCGTGACCTCTGCAGTTCATTCACCCGCGGATCCTGAGCGGTCGCCTCGTGATCCTCGAGCCCATAGCTGGTGGCCGCATTTTCTAGCACCTCCCTTTCTGGCTGCTTTGGGCTGGGGTTCTCCGCGCCCTTCTTCTCGTCGACCATGGCAATAAATTGGCTAGCAAGAGGATACGTCTGATGCTGATGTTTTTTATCTACCAACTCCCATCAAAGAGTTGCATGCTTTGAAACAAATGACTGGACAAGACCCGAAAACTTTAACAGTACCCGTGTGTTTGTGTGTGTGTGTGTGTGTATAGATACCTAAACGAATCTCGGAAAACAATAATACATTTTGACGTCTGGCTCAATGCCAGCCACATTTATTTGCCTACTCACACACATCGGATCCTACTTGAATTTGGAGTTGGATTTCCGGGGGGCTCATCGTCTCGATGATGATAGATTTGTCTGTCGCCCAGCAGTCGCACCATCTGACTGCCCAGCTCTGGCGTGGCAGCGGCCAGGACACGCCTGGACATGATATCGAATTCGCCACCGGCTGGATCCATGACGACGCCACCCGCTTCGCGGACGAGCAAAGCGCCCGCTGCCAAGTCCCAGGCATGCGGATAGAACTCGTAATAGCCGTCGGCAGCGCCCATGGCCACCAGGCACATGTCCATCACGGCGGAGCCCGTGGTGCGCAGGCTGTGGTATGCGAGAGACCTTTGTTTTCAAGTCGACTTCATATTCCATTATACTATTTACGCATGTGCCTTGAGCAGCATTCCAACTGCGTTTGCCAACAGTATGTCCCTGTGCTCGCATCGCTCAAGATTCTCGGCGTTCAGCTCCTGCATAATCAGTGAACGCTCCAGCTCGGTCTGACCACTTGTCCGTATGGACTCGCCATTCAGGTAGGCGCCACGATTGCGACGGGCTGTGAAGATGAGCTCCAATGTGGGATTGTGGCAGATGGCCAGCTCCGGCTGCTTGTTCAGCCAGAAGCCCACCGAGATGCAGCTGCAGTGGAAGCCATGCACAAAGTTTGTGGTGCCGTCGATGGGGTCAACGATCCAGGTGGGCTCCTCGGTCAGCTTGCGGCCCGTAGATGCGCCGGCGGTGCCCTCCTCGCCAATGTAAACGTGCTCGGGAAAGCGTCCCCGTAGGCCCTTTATCAACAGCTCCTCAATTTCGCGATCCGTGGCTGTAACCAAATCCTTGCTGTTCAGTTTGGTTTCAAAGCCGCGAATCTTTCCACTAGCCGCCCTTAGGTGCTGTCGGTCAGACAGGATATCTTAATGGAGCACTGTCGTCTGCTTTCCGCCCAACTCTTACCCCTGCAGCCCGGTCGACCAGGCGACAGACCTCCACAGCGCATTGGTCGACGTCCACGTGGGTCGCACTCCCTCGAATGGAGGCCTTTTCTAGTGGCAGCAGTCGCAGACACGCGAATCGAAACATTTTTAAATGGCAATCGGTAGTTTATTTTCCAAATTTGTTAATAAATATTTTAATAATATAAACTGCGCCTGCTTCAATCCAAATTCGAAACTGTGGCCGCGTAAAGTCCAGTCAATGGCAGATGAGCAGCCTTCCTCGTCGCCGTCGTCTATCTAGCAAGGTTCTAGTTTGTGTGCGAATGAGAGAAAAACAACACGAGTCACTGGTCGATGAGTCGTCTTTCATGGCTACCATTCCAGCACATGATCTACAAACTATAGCCGGGCATGCACGGATCACCAGGTTTCGAGTCGTCCCGTTTATTGGGTGTACCACAAGGTTTTCTGGGAGGCCGTCTTGCAAGTTTTCTTTTCTGTTTGCGAATTTTCGGCTGTTGTGGACAAGTCTTTCCTGATGATTTTTTAGATTTTCCTGCGTCCTTCTCTTTGGCTATTGCCACAATCGACTCCTCTGCAGCTCTCTCCCTGGGCAGCTCGTCGATCCTAGCAGAGTCCTGGTCAACTGGTTGAGTTATTTCTACACCTTTAAGCTCATTATCTCGCTGTTTTGATAGGAGCAGCCAGAGGCTTATTAAATGTAAAGGATTCACTGGGGTATCCATGACTATGCCACCCGCCTGCGGCACAGTCAGCATTGCAGAGTCCATCTCCCACGAAATTGCAGCATTGGGACAACCGGGGAAAAGTTTAACAAAGCCATCGATGTCATCGACAGGCCAGATGGACTCATCAGCCTTGTTTTCGGCTATGAATCTGGGCAAGGATTGGATTAGCACTCTATGAGCTACTGCTGCTTGGGTCTACCTACTCATTTGGCGAATGCATCGCGGTGTCCCGCACCAGCACATCTTCAATCAGCGTGTCCCATTTGTTTGCCGCCATCTTGGGGCTGGGCCTCGCGTGGAAGGCATGCATCTGCTGCCACACGCCTTTACAGGCCAGCTCGAGGCATTTGTCCATGCCACGATGACATGTGTCATCTCGTCCCTGTGACACTGCCTGGACAGATGGGCCAGTCGCCGTTGCAGGCGGAGCCTGGCACTGGCGACGGCTGCTTGTCAAGAAACCCCTAATTATGCTTTGCATTTGGCTATCTTGAATCACTAGAAAATTTAAAATGATTTATTTCTCCATACATGACAAAGCTTTGGCTGATCGTAGTCAAGGCATGCTTAAGGCATCGATTGTTTTCCTGGATGTGTTGGCTCGTCATCACGTGGCTGGGGGAACAGCTGCTGCACCAGGGGTACCATTTGCTCGGCCAGCTCTGGCGTTGCCGTTGCCAGCAAGCGACGCGAATATATATCAAAGGGGCCGCCGCACGGATCGATGACCACACCACCCGCCTCCTCGACCATCAGCACGCCTGCAGCCCAATCCCAAACGTGTGAGCCGAACTGCAAGTAGGCATCGCAGGCACCAATGGCCACCTGCGCCAGATTGAGTGCCGTTGAGCCGAGGGCGCGTACGCTGGAAAAGCATTTTGGAGTAGCGCACGAACAGTCATATGAGTATCTGAGGCTCCACTCACCCATGCACCATGGGCAGCAGCTTGAAGATATTGGGCGAGGCTGAATCCTTGCCATCTTCGCCCAGAGCCACGGTCCAGTCCAGGCAGACCAGCGACTGCTTGAGATCCCGCTGTCCGCTGACTCGCATCGGCTGTTTATTGAAGTAGAATCCCGATCCTTGCTGCGCGACATATGTGTGCCTCAGCATGGGATTGTCAATCCAGCCGAGCACGGCCCTCCTCTCCACGTACAGGGCAATCGATGTGCAGAAGTGAGGGAACCCGTGCACAAAGTTCATTGTACCGTCGACGGGATCTATGATCCAAGTGGGCGCATCGCTCAGGACCCAGCTCTTGGCGGTGCCTTCAGTGCCTTCTTCGGCAATGATCTCGTGATCTGGAAACTGTTTCCGTATACCATCGACCAGTAGGCGCTCCACAGCCTTGTCCGTCTGTGTCACCAGATCGCGCTGATGTACCTTCATTTTGAACTCGGGCTTCTGCTCGTGCCCCTTCATCATCAGCTGTAAATATTATCTCCGGCGATTATCCATGCTATGCTGCCTACTCAAATGATACGACTACCTCTCCGGCCTCCCGGGTTAGCTGCTTTATAAGCTGACACGCCCTATCGCGATCCGCCGTCGAGAATTGTCTGCCTGGACAATGGCCGGTCACAGCTCTTAAAGGTACTTGCATTTTGACAACTTTTGCACTTAGGACTAAGGTAAAGCAAATAATGAAAATGTGTTAGCCTTAAGAAGTTTAAGTCAAGGGATATGAAAACTCGTATATACATTGAAACAATAAACTTTATTATACACATATAAGATTCGATAAATATATTTATATATATATATATATATATTGGTATGTACATATCTGGTTCAATTCACATGTATTTGTTTAAATCTGCTCGCATCGACGCTCTAAAAACCTAAACAACTTTTTACAATCAGACCGGGGGGCGTTGCTGGCGACCCCCCTTTAGGATCAAGCAGCACCCGCGTTCCATTCATAGCTCTCCCTTCGATGCCGTCTCCAACGTGGATAACTAACAATAACAATACTACGTGGTCCGTTCACACCATGTTCAGTTGAGAGATACGATATACATAGTTCTAACTGAACAACGGGGTAAACGAGTAACAATAATGATATGTATATATTTTAAGTTTTTTTTTAAGCAGAGTTTTTCAATGATATGTTCTCGTTGCGGGAAGTCTTTTTCGACCATATAGCGATATATATATATCTATATGTATATAGCTGATAAAATATGTATATCAAATTAGTATTTTGGAATGTTTATAAGCATTATGCCACATTGATATGTATCTTTTCCAATCTTAAGACTAACAAACGCTCGGAACGTCTAGTAAATATCGCCAACACGAAACCACAAATATAGATATAGATATATAATCCGGACTTACGTGTTCCTTAGCTTAGGCTGGTGCTGTAAACGGCTGCAGAATATATAGCAAAAGCATATAAAATAATTTTAAAAATATACTACAATCTATGGGATAAAATCAAAATTTAGTGTTAATGTGTTGTTAATGGGTATTACTGAAATCGTGTATATATTTTGTTTTATCAATTCTACTAAAAATACATACATAATCAATATAATTAAATTTGTATCACAACGAATTTAGCAAGAACTTAGGCTAAGACTACAACAAACAAACAAAAGAACTGTGAAGAAAAATGTGTGCGTGCTCAGCATATTAACTACATTCTATAAAGACATTTATGTATACGATTCAGAACCAATTCACACATTCAAAATATCAATATATGTATAACGAATATATCGAAAATAACAGGTGCATAGATCCTTACTTACGCACACAGCTTAAGAACTAGGTGGAATCTGTAAGCCCCTCGCGGGGCCAACAGTTGGCGCTAAACATAAGTAATATATATATATATATATGCATATATATATACATATATATGTATTGGATAGAAAGGATTGGGGGGAGATTTACAAGTTTCACGTAAATAGCATACGTGGATATTAACTGGTCGAATTGGCCAGCCTAAATGCGAACGCAGCAAACTATGGCTAAGTAGAGGTTTGCAGAGGAGCTAAGCTGAAAGCTAGAATCCAAAGAAGAGTAACTGGGGTCGGTCATTGGGTCTGGCTCTGTGTCTGGGTCTGTCTACTTGGCCTCCACGGGACGATTGGCGAACAGCTGCTCCACAATCTGCTCATCGGCCAGGGTGGAGGTGTCGCCCACATTTCGATCGTTGACGGCAATCTTGCGCAACACCCGACGCATTATCTTGCCGGAGCGCGTCTTGGGCAAGCCGGGCGCATTTTGTATAACATCTGGCATGGCGAAGGGGCCAATGCGTTCGCGCACCATCTTCTTAAGGTCAGCGATTAGCTTCTGGTCGAACGCCTCATTCTCATTGGGCGTTATGAAACAATATAGACACTCGCCCTTGACCGGATGCGGCCGGGATACCACAGCCGATTCGGCGACACGTGGATGCTCGGTGAGCACAGACTCCACCTCGGCGGTGGACATCAGATGGCCCGACACGTTCAACATATCATCCACGCGGCCAGTGATCCACAAATAGCCATCGGCATCGCGACGAGCTCCTGTATTGGCAAGATTTGTAAAGTATAACGATATGCATAGATCCTGTATGCCAGTTAAACTCACCGTCTCCAGTGCAATAGTAGCCGGGAAACTTGGAGAAGTATGTGTCCTCGAAGCGCTCATGATTGTTGTACAGCGTGCGCATCATGCCCGGCCAGGGCTGCGAGAATACCAGGTAGCCCTCGCCCTCGCCCTTGATCTCAATTCCGCACTCATCCAGCAGCAAGGGCTTGACGCCAAAGAAGGGAAACGTCTGCAAGAGAAGCACAGACATGGAATTATATATTGATCCAGGTCAATTAATATCATCTTTCGTACAGCAGAGCCTGGTTTCATAGGCGTGGCGCCGGGCAGAGGCGTTATGACATGACCGCCAGTTTCCGTTTGCCAAAACGTGTCCACAATGGAGCACTGCTCCTTGCCAATGTTGCGAT
Organism: Drosophila novamexicana; assembly: GCF_003285875.2. Taxonomy (NCBI): domain Eukaryota; kingdom Metazoa; phylum Arthropoda; class Insecta; order Diptera; family Drosophilidae; genus Drosophila; species Drosophila novamexicana. The sequence goes on from NW_020824766.1 coordinate 316,287, forward strand.
AGTACCAGAGCCAGGCCTCCGGATTAATGGGCTCACCAACGCTGCCCAATACCCTGTGGAAAGACGAGAACATCAGCTCGATAGTCTGCTTTGGCATTGTGTTGTACACTTACTTGAGACCGCTCAGATTATGCTTGAGCACCGGCGCCTCGCCGAACTTCATGAGCGCACGTATGGCCGTGGGCGCCGTATAGAACTGGGTGACCTTGTACTTGTCAATTACGCTCCAGTAGCGATCGTTGCCGGGATAGAAGGGCGTGCCCTCGAACTACAAGTAAAACATATATGAAAAGGTTAGTAATTGCTCCACCGAAGCCAGCTCGCGGGATGACTTACAATAACCGAAGTGGCGCCGTTGGCCAGTGGACCGTAGACCACATAGGTGTGTCCAGTGATCCATCCGACATCGGCGGTGCACCAGTAGATGTCACCGGGATGGTAATCAAACACAATCTTGAAGGTGGTGGCCGCATAGAGCAGGTAGCCGGCCGTAGTGTGGAGCACGCCTTTGGGCTTGCCCGTGGAGCCGCTCGTGTAGAGCATAAACAATGGATCCTCGGCGTCCATCCATTCGGGATAGCAGGCCGGCTCCTTGTCCTCCATCTCCTCGTGCCACCAGTAATCGCGATCATCGGTCCACGGTATATCCTGCTCCACATGATTCTCCTGGCAGGGCGTAACGCGCTTCAGATGCGACACCACAATGCATTTCTCCACGGAGTGACCCATCTCGTCTACCTTCTCCAGAGCCGTGTCGCACAGGGCCTTCAGGTAGAGCGGCTTCTCGCCACGCCAAGCGCCATCGGCCGTAATCAGCAGCTTAGCCTTGCAATCGAACATACGCTCCGCCAGGGAATCCGGCGAGAAGCCCGCGAAGACAATCGAGTGCACGGCGCCAATGCGTGAGCAGGCCAGCATGGCAATGGGCAGCTCCAGGATCATGGGCATATAGATCGAGACGCGATCACCCTTCTTGATGCCATGATCCTTCAGCACGTTGGCGAACCGGCAGACCTCCTCCAGCAGCTTGCGGTAGGTGAGACCGCGCGAATAGTCATCGGGGTGGTTGCCCTCCCTGCAATATGGACAATGAATGCGGAACTACATTATTAATCCGCTGGCAATGTGCCCAAAAATGAGCAGCCCATCAATAAGCTCCCTCAGTTACAGGGTATATGGGGAGAGATGGGCTACTTAGCCCACGTTCCGTTCCGAATCAATTGAATCACTTACAGCAATTTGAGGCTTCCTAATTGTCGCTGCCAACTTAATTTGAATTTGCAATATAATTTGCTGATTTGATAAGCTGCCTGACAGTGACTGTCATTTGGGTCTTATTGCTTCCCGACTCACTTTTCCCTTCTCCCCCCCGTCTGCTGGCTAAGTAGCGCGCCTTTCCCTTTAATTCTCAACCTGGCAACCGAAGCCAATGGCCGCCGGCACAATACCCACAAAAGTCAACAGCTGCAATGCCGACAACGATATATACTGCATATATAAATATATATGATTTTTGTTACAGTGTTCAATAAAGTTGTGCGTACATGAGAAAATACTAAGATGTAGATAGACTAAGACAGATCAACAATTTGTTACAGCTACAATGCATACAGATAGAAGTAATTATAGATAAGAAGATCATACTTTGGATTTTGTTCTTCAGCATTCAAAGATTCATAGATTCATAGGAATTCTCATTCACAAAAAGTTGCAATTAACTAACCTTTCTAGAAGCTGTAAAATATATTTAAATTTTCTGTTTTTTAAGATTATTCTAATTTCTGTTGTGTCTAATAAAATGATAATAAAATGTCAAGGTAGTAGAACAAATCCTGCTCAAATGAACCGCAGTTCACATATCCTGCTGGTTCGCATACTTTTATAGAGTATTGTTATCCATTGAATTGCCTGGGTATAATTAATGGCACCCAAATACAAAATGCATAAAATTTAACAACAAATTTAATGCACAATCGAGCGCGCACAGAAACAAAAACAAATCAAAAATCGTGACGGACCGGCACATAGAACGGATTTTGACGAGACTGTCCAAGGACAGGTGCACAATAGAGAAAGTCACCTGCAGGTCTTGGTCTAGGTCAGCTGTCACAGTTCTAGACAACGTGCCGTATGACACAAAAGCCAAGCAAAAATATGTTTTCTTGAAGTGAGTCAAAGACCGTAAATATCTGTAAATCATGGACTAAATTGGTTGGCTTTGTCATATGGATCGATAAGACTCAGTTGCCGCCATAAACGACTTGGCGAGTCTCTGAACATCAAGGAAAATCGGGTAGCGTATAAAACCAGGTCGCACTCATGACGTATTTGTCGCATTTTTAGCAAAGCACAAATCGAAAGACGGGTGCGAAGTTCACCTTTTCTTGGATATGCTATGAGCTGGCGCGATAGCTGCCTCGTGAAATAATATTCAACTTATTCGAAATTGTAATTAATTAGTAAGATGTTAAAAATATAACAAAAACAAACAGCAACAGAAACTATTGATAAATTTGTTAGCTAAACGCCGGCAAAACCTCATTAAGTACAGCAACAGAGTCTGTTAAAGCTAACAGCGCTGTTAAGCAGCCCAGTGCCAAATTCAAGGCCAAGGTAAGCACGCTCTCTCTCGCTCTCTCTCTCCTCTCTCTGTTAATCATTCTCTGCGCAGCTTGACAAGCACTGATCGCAATTGCTATTACGTTTATGGGTACATGTCAAACCTTTGTTAGCATTCTCCGCAAATGACTAACTAGAAGCTTTAATCGGTTGCCCGGTGGCGCGATTTTTCCCCATGTTAACGTAATGCCGAATTCCCAATAAGAAACACTTGAGGCCGCGTTGTCGCTAGACAATCTTTGGGCTAATCAATTTTGCCGCAATGCTGGCCATGAGCATTTTAATGCTGCCTGGAAACGAAACGAAAATGGAAACCTCATGATCTTGACCGTCGCCGTTGGCAGCAGATAGACGCGTGGCTGGCTGGCGCTTATCACAAATCAAAAGTATCGCGAATTTAGCTTCCACTTTTGAGAGGCGTGTTGGGAAGAACGAGCTGAAATCATGTGAGGCGCAACAGCCGGCAATGGCAACAACAACAATAATTATCTAAGCAAAAGCAGCTGTTGGTTCGCGTGTCTGAAAGCTACATAATAAAACAACAACAACAACACGAAAACAAATCGCATCGAATGTTTTCATTTGTTGTTGTGTTAGTTTAAAGTAGATTGCGTGAAGAAGTCAAAGCGCTGCAGCTTTTTTAAGCGTCGCTGTGTCTGGGTCTGGCCCTACAGTTTGAGAGCAACATCGTATGATTTTCGGCTAGACGAGTCGCAGACGCTAATTTATGCAACATTATGCAAAAGGTTTTGATTATGAATTTGTGTTTTGTATTCGACTGAGATAAAAGATACGCACAGTTGTATACTACCATAATGAGGGCAATTCAATGGAATGGATACCAAATGATAACAAAACGTGGACAAAACCAGACAAACATATGGCGATCGCCTCCCCCCACCCCCTCACTTCTATGCCCGTTATGTTGCTGCTGTTGCCCTTTTGTTCGAACTGTAGGTGTGTCAGCATTAACATTATCTTCGTTTCTTTTGCGCACACACACTCATACCACCCACACAAACACACACACACACACAGACACGTTTTAGCCGCCTCAGCGCATGTGTGAATGCGTAGTAATTCTCGCTGCGATTGGTTGCGAGTAATCGGACCATATGATCGCGTGATTTTTGCGCGACACACAATGCCGCCAAAACTGTAAGTGTGGCTGCGCTTTGGCATGCAGAGCGGAAGCTGCGCTCGGCGCGCAGCTCGAGCTAAACTTCTCAACATTTGACACTGGCACTCTTTCCGCGCACCTTGTCGCCGTTGGCCATTGCCAGACACCAGACTGACACACATTGAGGCGCGAAATATTTAATTTGATTTTTGTGCGTTCGCAGCGAAATCAATTTGAATAAACAATTTGCGCGCTTTGTGCTAATCGTTCGCTTATATAAGCACTTTTCAGAGCTACACGTGCGTGTGTGTGTGTGTGTGTCTGCTTATGTGTGTGTGCGTGCGTTTGTATCAGAAGAAATGCCTCGGTTTATTTTTATAGTCCAGTAAAAGTTAAAAAAACCACAGATTTGCCTGTTTGCCTTGCTTTGCTTTGCTTTGGGTTACCTTTATTGTTGTGCCTGTGTATTATCTATTTATTATTATTTTTTCCAGCGAGCTGTGTTAATTAATGCTCATTACGTGCAAATTGCTCAGGTACGCGCCTTTATCTTATCTAACTGATGGACGAATTGTGTTTGGGATTTGAGTTTAATAATTTTCAAATTATAGACTTGCGAGAGCAGGGACTCAGACAATTGTTTGACCTTGCGTTTGCCTTTCACATACCTGACTTAATAATCTATTTGTATACCGATTCCGAATCGGATTCCGTTTCCCGAATCATTTGCATTTCTTTTCGCACGCGTCCATAGCTGAACTGCGGCGATAACCCCCGAGATTAGAGAATTAACATTTTTGTTTTATTTTTTGGTGTGACGGCTCGACAGGCAGCAAGATGTCGAGATTGATTTGAACCTTGTGCCCGATAACCTGCAAGAAGCAAAACATGCCACACACACACACACACACAAGAAGAAGAAACAACAAACAACAACTATATTTATATAAACTGTAAGACGCATTTACTTTTGCAATCTGAGGGCGTTTATGACTTTTGAAGAGCACTCGACTGAACTGCACACAGACATAGGCAGCACCTGTTTAATTATACATTGATAAACACAAAAATACTAATTAATTCCGATTACAAATTTCATTTGTAAGCGCGTCAAACAAAGTCTGGGAAAGTTTTGTAATATATTCAAGCCCCAAGCAATATGTATTTGAAGTACTTGCATTTGTTTACTTTGCTACTTTGCTGCTGCATATCTAATATTTAAGCACTTTGTAAACAACACAAATTGCAATCCTAGAACTGGAATTCATAGTTTATGTGGCCTGGTCAGGGCCCTGACATTGACCCTTCCGAAAGTAGCTGCTAAATCTGACAGCAGAGCTGCTCAAACTAATGAATTAACAGTCAGCTGTCAGTTCATGTTCGTATTTAAGCTCATTCCAGAGCAGAGGCTCTCTGTCCTTGAGAGAGCGACCTAACCCAAGTAACGGTAACAGCAATGGTAGCGGTAACAACCGAAGCTCGAGCTCAATTAAATTGCGAACATCTGTTTTCTCGTGTGCCTGCGCAATGCAGCCCGACCAAGGGTAGGTGGCGGGGAGGCGAGCGAGGGCTGGCGACGTCACGACTGCGTTTCGTAACAGCAGAGCACGAAGAGGAAGAAGAAGATGAGGAAAAAATCGATATCCTTGGCACGTTTACACTTTTGTTTTCATGCGACCTACGCAACTGGCCAAAGGACTTGATTGGACTTACCAGTAGAACGCTATCTGATCGCCCAGGCCGTTGCGCACATTTCGATCGAGGAGGTTGTAGCAAATGTTGGTCGAGGCGCCCTCCATCCATTTGATCGAAACGGGTCCTTTGGAGATGTTGAAATTGTATTGCATGAATTTCGAGGGATCCGCTGGCGTTTCCCAGTGAAATTGTTTCGCAACGCGCGACCAAAACTCGGTCGGATTGTCCAAGGACTCGTGATAGAATTTCTTGTACTCATCGAAGCTGGATATGTAGGCATTTCGGCTGATTGCCGGATTTGGATTGAATATTGATTTTTCCGTTGGCATTTTGCGTCTGGCTGTCTATGTTTTAAATATATGTAGGTTTTCCTTTTGTTCACTTGGCTTCGCAAATTTCTGACAATTATCCTTTTCACATACAACTTTTCAATGCGCCCGTGTGTTTTCTTTCAATTTGTTTGCCTCTCGACTGTGTGTGTGTGTCTGTATGCGTTTATTTGCGTGTGAATGTGTTGAACAATGCTTTCGGGTTGGGGTTCTTTTCTACTACCCGCAGCGCACGACTTCTTGTACCGCACGATTCGAGTTCAATTTGAGCACTGAGCGCAGCGCTCGTGCGATTTAAAGCTTTTGCCATTTCGGTGAGCTTTCGGCGGGAGCTTTCAGCGCGCGCGCGCACACACGAAAACGCTTCAAGTTCAAGCTGCGCGGCGCTTATCAGCATCTGTGGCCAGACACTAACGGTCGCCCGACATGTCCATCAATCGCTTATCAGAGTAACAGGTCTTATGTTTCCACGGCTCGTAAGGGTGTGTGCCCAGTGCGTTTTCCGCACGTAATCAGCTGATAATCGCAGCCTCAGCAACAGACTGTTACATGCCCAGCTCAGCGTACATTTCCGCTCTGAGCCGGAGCCACGCTGTTCGACGCTGATCTAACATTGAGCGGCTTTTTGAGTGGTTCGATAAGAGCGCGCGCGCGCACATACACAGAGCAGACTCTCTTCGGCGTCTTATCAAATCCGCAGCCGCAGCGATTCCATGGGGGGCCAGCGCAGGTCAATTGTGATTGCGATTGTCATTGTTTTAAGTGTAATATTTGGCTTTTCAGTTTATTCTTAAAGCGTAACGAAATCCAAATGCAACAACAACGTGGACATTGTGCGTATGCGTGTGTGTGTGTGTGAAAATGAATGAGTTTGTGTGTGTGCGTGAGTTTTGGTGCAGATTAACAGTTAACAGCGGGCGTGTTTGGTTAGCAGCAATATTCCGATTAGCGTCTAGTGATCGGAACTGCTGCTAAGAAATGATTTGTACTGCTCCTCGGTCATGAGTTTCTCGAATTCAGCGGGATTCTTGAGATCGACCTTGAACAGCCAGCCTGCGTATGGAGGGAGGGGTATTCATTAGTGGACAAGAATATAGACCTAATCCAATTGTATGCTCACCCTTCTCGTAGCAGCTGCTGTTCACCAGCGCCGGCGTATCCTCGACCTCCGCATTCTTCTCCGTCACCTTGCCGCTCACCGGCGAGTAAACCTCGCTGGCAGCCTTCACGCTCTCCAGGGCGCCGCATTCGTCGTCCTGCTTGAGCTCGGTGCCCGGCTCGGGCAGCTGGGCGAAGACAACGTCGCCCAACGCTTCCTGAGCATAGCTTGAAATTCCCACAACCGCTTTGTTGGCGTCCAGCAGCTCGACCCACTCGTGTTTGTCTGTGAAGCGGCGTTCTGTGAATTGGTCAAAAAACAAAAACATGTGAGAACCTGTTGCAGTTTTAGCTGCATTGTGCTCAGTGGCTCCACAACTGTTGTTGTCTTTGCTGAGTGATTGCATAAATATATCTTTACCTTTGGCGAGCATGCAGCTGGCGTGAAAACTGCGGCACTGTGATGCTGCAAGAGGCGTGGCACGCAGCTGGCGAGCCGCCTGTGCGCCCACACGAGCCAATTTTGTTATGAAAACCATTTTTCCGTTGCAAATTAGTTGCCTGTAATGTAATTTATGTTCAACGAATTTCACCGGCGTGTGTTATGCTCGCGACCACGTCTCGAAATGAAATGAGCAATATTGAGCGAGCGTACTACGTTTTACGTTCGACAATACTGTCTAGTGTCAAAATCTGTCGTCGAAAACGACCGGCTTATCAATATTATGAATATATTTGTGAACTTTTGATTGACCTGCGTTCAATGGATATGCTCAAACTGCGCAACGTAAGCGCGCAACTGAGCAACGTCAACGCAAAATGCTCAACATAAATGTGAATTTAGTATTATTTTCGTATTTTTGCAGCCCTGCTAGTAGTAATCGATTAATTTCATAATTGGCGCTCAACATACATTTTCAAATTGTATAGTGAGTATGTAGACTATCACAATTATCACATGCATATGACGTCGCGCACATTTGACAATGACTCCGATGTCAAGCAAAGCGTATCGTTGCTGGGGGCAAGATTCTCAATCGGCAGTAAAATTTAGCATTAGTTTGTTGCTGCCTTATCAGCAACCGAATAAAAAACAAACACATCTAATTATACTGGGTGTGCAAATAAGTATAAATATGTATATGTATATTGTAGTCACAGTTGCAATTGCAGGTTGTATATACATCTATTGTTAAACGAACGTAAATAAATAAGACGGTCTGATAAAAAACTACAATTGGCGTCACTTTTCTTTTACTTAACTTTATCTGCTTTACTTGTTTGCTGGCTTTACTGTGGCGGGAATTATTTGAGAATTATATGGATTATTATGTAGAAATGCATTGGCGCCCTCTTCTTTTCCCGATTTAGTAGTGAGACCGCAAAATCCCATTGGGACTGGGCTGTGGCGAGTAATCGGGCATCGGGAAACCCGACGTCGCCACAACAATCGTCTCCTGCACAGGACCCTGCGATGACTGACGAGCGGGCCGATTGTTCGCATTCGGCGTCGGATACTGCTGGAAGGCATCGATACTGCGGAAACGGCGATCCATCAGATTGGCATCACGCGACATATGGGCGGCTCGCACAATGGCCTCCTCGTTCACCTCGATAGTCTCCGCAGTGGAGCGAGTATCCGGCATGAAGGCTTCATTGTTATACGCCTGCACCTCCACTCTACAAGGCATTCGAGGAAATTTATTTTAATAAAAGCTATCGACTTAAAAGGCAGCTACACTCACTTCTCTTCCTCGTAGGCGCGAATGGGCGGTCTGGTAGTGAGAATATCATTGGAGTCCTTGCGTGGCATGAAGAGCGTGTCCTGTAAGTAAATTAAAAATGATTAGATATATGAGTAGATTGATTAAGCTTCAATTTCATATGCCATAATATCCATTAATTTGTTGATAAGATATGGAAATTAATAATAAAATAATTGACACAGAAAGAAATTTGTTGATGAATTAGGTTCACAAGCCGAGTCCTTGGCACAGGCATTCGTTTGTCATGATAGTTAATATTTACAGGGTATGCTTTTAGCTGCACACTAGAGCGTGCTTTACATAATATTTAAACGCGCCACCGACAAATAAATTCCGATCGCTTATCAGCAGAGCATTGAGCCAATGTATCGACTGCTGGACGCTTCCAGCTTATCAGCTGGCAGCTCCTTGGCGTTGGGTACATGTGCACACACGGGGCTAACTTTAGACATGTCGTAGTCGGCGGCAATTTAATATCGCCTACACACACCTGAGCGTCTTGAGTTAGTTGTCTACATATTTTTGGAAACAGCTCATTGATCTTAGTTGCTTTTCGGGGGCGGAGCTTAGCTGTCTGACACGCCAGTTTATGATACAATTACATGAGGCAATGCCAGATGATGATGTCACCCGTTTTAGTCACCCACTCACCGAGCCATCCTTATCATGCTCTATTTGCACGCCGCGCACCAGCAAAACGACCAGCAAATGCAGGTTTATGTACCACATGATGAAGCCCTTGAAGGAGATGAGCATCATGGAAATGGCAGCGACGCCTCCGGCTACGAGCTGGGCCGCATTGGGATCGATGACGCCGATATTGATGCTGTTCGCATTAAACTCGGATGCCTTGGCATGGAAGCAGCCAAAGTCGACGCCAAAGATGACGCCAGAGGCCAGGTCCATCGCACAGATGGCGGCCACAAAGAATGCCCAGCTGTAGATAGCGCCCAGGGTCTGCTTGACATTGTCTTTGCGCACGCCTGAAAAAAGATAACAAAGAAAAACAAATCAGGGAAAGACCAAAGCCATTTGTGACACATCTATCAAGTCGACTTAAGGCCCTCATCGCTGATCGATGGATAGAAAGTGCTCGACATTGAAAAGTGGACGACAAGCAATACTTTAGACCAAGTACGTGAAGCAACCTCATCGTTTTTTACACAACAGCAAAATATCATAAAAGCAAACAAACCAATCGTTTATCTTTGTTCAATTGTGTCCATGCGCAATATTAAATCGTATACCCTGTGCCCCAGTAAAATCTCTATAAATGGGGTATATTGCATCTATGGCTTTTGGGCTATATTAATATTTAACAAGGGATCAGATAGGAGTATATCTAGTTTTTCTTATCAATCAAATAAATATAAGATATCGATAACCACCACTTTTTCCTATATCGATAAATGTTATCGATCTAGAGCTCTTTCCTCCATATAGATACATATTGATTGTAAGAACGTGGCACAATTGAGTTTATTTCTGGTTTACAGCTAATCGATCTACCTCTTTCCCCTATATCGATAAATATCGATTTTTAATCCTTGGGGCAATTGGATTGGTCAGTCAATTCTCGCATATATCTAATCTATATACCAAAGAGTTAGAGAGTGGAAAGCCCCCATTTCAATAAATATCGACTTTAAGAACTTTCGACAATTGAATTGCCTTGATAGTTCTCGAATGCATCTAATGTAAATTAAATAATTGAATTTTAAAATTAATTGAATTTTAAAATATACAGCCTTGATACATTATTCCGATTTCTTGAATGTAGGGTAGCTCCTAGTCGGGCAGCCATAACTAGAGCGTTTCTTTTTTTTATTATTTTGATTTTATCTTTTGCTTCAGCTGCTTGATAATAAAAGTTACTATTGAAATGTCTTTATAATAGATAAAACCGATTTACTTTATTCTAGATTCCGCCGCGTGAATCACAAATGAAAATCAAATTCGTAATTTCCGTCATACTTTTAGTCACAAAACAAACAACAACAAAAAAGTGCCCCACATAAAGGAAAATCCCTATAAAAACCACTTAATACCCAGATTTTCGATGGCTATATTCAAGGAATTTTGAAATATTTTCAAGAGTTAGACTCTCGGTGTCTTCGTACTTACAAGTCAGGAGCACAATGGAGACGACGAGCCAGCCAACCGAGACGCCGAGGTAAACGCAGTCCCAGACCAGAACCTGCGTGGGATCAAAGACAGTTGTGACCAGGTCCAATATGGTCGAATTGAAGTTCTGATAGTATTCCGTCGACATCTTGCAACTGCCGCGGAAGTAGACCTCGAAGAAGATGGTCTTCACGAAGGTGCCATAAGTCATGTCGTCGGTTATATAGACATGGCAGGTGTACGCACAGATTGCCGTGATCGTGAGCGCTATCCAGATGCAGGCTTGGGCCTGCAAAAGGAGTTAAGGGTCAATATGGACTGCAGCCAGTTGCGAATGAATCAGCGCTTTGATAAGAGCTGTGATTGATTAGGGGCAGCTGATCGGCAGGTGTATGTGTGTGTGTGTGTGTGTGTGTGCAGGTCTTCCTGTTGATAACTATTCAATTTGTAGTGCAACCGACTGCGTAATACTCTTTGGCAGTCCAATAAGAGCTTAACACATAGATATCGATTTCTTTTATCTCTAGAAGAGCCAATCTCTAGTCTCTTTATTCCAAATGCTGTCACTCTAGATCAAAAAGTGTGGATAATAGAGACTTTTGCGATTTGGAAAGGCGCCGTTGGGCGTGGCCAAATAGTCTAGAGCTTTAAGACTGTCACAGACATAGATTTTGGCGATTTACTGCCCTCTACTTGCAAAGGCTCGGATAATTTAATACAATATTTATTTCATATATTGATAGATGGCTATTCGGATGGACGGATGGGCAGATGATTGGACTGATGGATAGACAGACGGATGGACACAGGAATGGAGAGACAGATGAGCGTACGAAACAGAAGAAAAAACAGCCGGACGGACAGAGTATGGACGGATAGATGGGCATACGAATGGACAGCCGGATGGACAAAGGAATGGATAGAGAATGGACGGAAAGACAGACACAGACACGGAGGGATGGACGAATAGACACACGAATAGGCACGAGTGAACAGACGGATGGACGGACGGATGGACAGACGGACGGATAGACATATAGACAGACGAATAGACGAACGAATCGACGAAGAGATTAATAGATCTAAAGATGCACAGACATTTCACAGAACAAATATACCCTCTTCTCTTCTGTGAACGAGTATGGACAGTTGTGTATCTAAAATTGAGAGTTGGCCCACAGACGCGTTCTTATCAATTATCAAATGGGCGGAAAGAGGTCAACATTCAGGTGCAGCGCCGATAACAGCTTCTATATGTGTTACTCACCACGCCGAGTCCACCGGCCCAGTTTGACCAGGTTTTCAGGGAGTCAAAGTTCCGGATGCCCGGATGCCTTTGCTGTCCGTACATTCTGGCTAGGATTTTAGCTTAATGCGAATCAATTGCAACGTTCTGGTCGAGTGGGCGGCAGCTGCGTATCGAATGCGCGACGTGCTTTAAGCAACTAAATCAACCGGACACGGTGCTGGGTACGGGGAATTGTTGCGCCGTAACATGGGCCAATTAATTTTGCGATACTTTGCCTTTTTTTTCTTTTTTTTTTCAATTAGATTGTTTTTTTCGATAACGGATAGTGGCCAACTTTGAATACGGGAACACAAGGAAATGATAAAAACAAAAAGCGGGTAGCTGTATCAGAGCTGGCCAGTAAAAATTATTGAGCACACTTTTATTTTCAATAGATTTGAGTTTTTTGTTCGACTTTACGCTGAACTGCGTTCGCTTTTCGTATCGTTTGCCAACTGAAAATCGGCGGCCGAAATGCGTCTTTTTGGCCGTGAGCAACGTTACCAAATATGTGAGTGCGTTGGTAAATGCTATATTATATTATCGCTGAGCGAAGTTTTGCTGATAAGCGAGCCTCAATATTGCCCTTCTCAACTGCACCCTGCCTCGTAGAGTTTTTCGTTGGCACTTGGACGCGCAAAATCGAAGCGAACTGAAAAAAAAAACTAACGACAGCAAAGCGCTCAGGAATCTTATCGTCATATTAGCCACATTATTGATGTATATAGTTGTAAAAATTCTTATCGACCATAAAATAGTTGTGTTTTGCAACATACCACAAATATGTTAATTTTTGAATGGCGCGCGCCTAAAGCGCCATCCAGCGGCAGTTGGCAGCACTGAGTGCAGCAGCCTATACAACGACAGGTCGTACGAAGCGAGCAACTTTTGACTGACAAGCCATAACTTATGCCAAAGACAAGCTCTTACTAATTAGTGTTGCATTTAATTTGTTAACAAATGATTTTTGTAATATTTTGAATGCTCTTAACATTTTTTGAGCACTCACCCAAATTGTACTTACTATCCAAAAGTTTGCATGATGCGCAGCGCACGTCAATAGTTGCTTGACATGTGCGTCTGAACATGCATGCCTACCAAAACGGCCGCCATTTCCGCATCGTGTGAAAGAGACAGCCAACTATCGCATAGGCAAATATCAGCCCGCATGCGTACGCCAGAACGAGACAGGCATACTGCCAGCTGCAGCACATAAGCATTTAACCCTAAATAATACAGCACTCTCGATAGACTTTAGTACAGTCGAAGTGACGCCGCGGCATACAAACGTGAAATAAACTTCAACAAATTGTTGTTGCTTGCCGATTAGCTCGAAAAATACAAAATTGAAAATAATACAACAAAGTGCCGATTGCAATATTCTTCAGTTTGTGTTTGCCTAATAACAAATGTGGTCGTGAATGCAAGGGTTTTTGAAAGGGAATAGAAAAAAAAGTTAAGAAACATACATATACTAGAATAATAGCCAACGAGATCTGCACGCACAGACACACACAACACACACACACACACACACACAATTGCACACGGACTAACATGAACAATCAACTTACCCCGGCCACCTATCGCAAATTCAATAATTTGCTCAGCAGCGGCGCCGTCACCGTGACCGGTCCCGGCCAGCCGCGCATATTGAAAACAACGCGTCTGGCGACACCTGGAGGCGGCGGCGGCTCGAACGTGAGCGCCGCATCGCAGCAGCAGCAGCAGCAGAACATCATGGACTCGGACGCGGCAGCACGTTGTTACATCTGCGACGAGCCGCTGCTGGTGAACCAGACGCAGACGTCGCTGACGGAGATGTGCACCACGCACACGTCCACCAAATTCCCGAATAAGCTGGCCCAGCTGGTGGGCGAGGGCTTCTTGGTGATTGTCTGCAACGAGGATTTCGTTTGCTCGCGCTGCACCAACCTGGTCAACTACTACGATCGTCTCGAGAACGACGTGGAGCGCGTCAAAACCAACTTGCTAAACTTGCTGAACAAAAAGTATGGCATCAACGAGGACAGTGGCGGCAGCAGCCATGCGGACGCAGCCAGTCCGCCGCTCAAGATGCAAAAGCTGGCCGGCGGTGCGGGTAATCGCTCCTTGGAGGAGGCCGCCGGCGGCGACTTGCTGCGCACACGCAAGCTGGTGCAGCAGACAACGCCAGGTGGGTAACTGAGCACAAATATAACTATTAGCCAGCATTAAGTATTATAATTTTTGGGTTCGCAGCCTCGCAGCAGCTAAAGCTGGCGACGCCACAGGGCGGCGCCGTCGCTGGCACACAGACGCAGGTGCAGCGCAAGGCGACCAAGATTTACAAGTGCACCTCGTGCGATTACAAGACCTCGGACATGCGTCTGTTCAATACGCACTACGAGACATGCAAACAGCAGACGTTCCAGTGCAAGACTTGCCGCAAGATCTTCCCGCACTTTGGCGCCATGAAGCAGCACATGGTGCGGGATCACAACACCGCCATGGACAACACCTGCGCCATGTGCCACATTAATTTCGTGAATGAGGCCAGCCTGCGCAAGCACATGGAGACCAATCATGCCACAAATGTGCTCGTCACCAGCACCACAACAATTCCGGCTGCTGCTGCGCCGGTTACAGCCGCCGCTGCTGCTGCCGCCGCCGCTGCTGCAGCCGGCGTCACCGAGACGATCGGCGCCTCCGGCTCAGCACTGTACACATGCAATCACTGTCAGCTAAAGTCGACCGACAAGGCCGTCTTCGATGAGCACATGCGCAAACATGTCAGCGGCAAGCCGAAGCCGTTCAAGTGTCGCCTCTGCTCGCAGCGCTTCGAGACGCGCGAGGCGGCCACTGTGCACGCCAAGCAGCATCAGACAAACTACTTCAAGTGCGGCCAGTGCTCGATGAGTTTCCCCAAGCGCGAGCTGCTGGTCAAGCATGCCGAGCTCCATCAGAGCGAGAAGCTGGCCGCCTCCAGCGGCGGCAGCCAGAACTTGAACACACAGAAGCTGCTCCAGGAGACCATTGACGAGGCGCTCAGCGATAGCGTGCCGGCCCAGGCGGGCGGCACTGTTGTGGCCACCGCAGCCGAGGCTGAGAACAACATACGCTTCTTCTCGTGCAGCATTTGCTCGCTGACCTTCATCCAGGAGACGTACTACAATCACCACATGGAAACTCACAGGCGTGACAAGAAGAGCGCAGCTGCCGGCGGCGGCGGCAACACAGCGCTCAACTCGGCAGCCACGGCGCTGCTCAGCGATGAGCCGGGCGAGTCGGGCGTCGGCGTCAAGGAGGAGTCGCACGAGCAGAGCGCCGAGGCGGACATTGAGAGTCTATTCGAGAAGTTGCATTCGGAGAAGTCCGATACGGAGAAGGGCGGCAAGAATGAAATGGTCATCACCTCACAGGAGGGCAGCGGTGGCATAACCTTCAACATAACCATACCACAAGTAGACGCCACAGGCGAGCAGACCGAGAAGAACTCACCCAATTCGCAGGCGCCCGTTTCGGTTAGCATTGACATGCCTGTGCTGGACCAGGCCGAAGAGGAGGAGTCTCAATCCCAAAGCAGCAACGACAACAAACCAACCGAATCCCGAGACGGCGGCAAGTCCAACGCGGCGCCAGTCTCAATGCCCAGCCTGGACGATGACAATGAGGCAGCTGCAGCCAGCGCAGCGGACACCACAGATGGCAATGCAGCTAGCAGCAAGGCTAGCGATAAGGCCAGCACCAAGGCAGACCAGGCAGCAGCCAAGGAGAAGGCCAAAGAGGCGGCCGACGAGGCTGGCGAGGCGGAGGGCGAGGTTGAGAAACGTGAGGCCACGGAGACGCCCACGGCTGAACAAGCAGCCGAATCAGAGGCAGCAGCCAACGAAGCTGCTGAGGCCGAGGCAGCAGCTAGTGCTGAGGGCGAGGCAGCCGGCGGTGAACAACAGGTGGCCATGGAACTGGACGAAGCCATGCAGGCCCAAGTCGATGGCGGACAGATCAAGTTTATTGTCAACGAGAATGGGCATCTGCTGCAGCTGGACAACCACATACTGACCGACGCTGACGGCAATCAGATTATCGTGCAAGATCCGGAGCAAATACAGCAGCTGCTGCAGAGCGTCGGTGTGCTGCAGTCCGGCGAGGGACTCGAGGGCGAGACGCTGCAAATGATGACCGATGGCAGTGGCCAGATGGTGCTCGTCCATGGCGACAACAATGAGCAGCAGCTGATCGATGCCTCGCTGCTCAATTCCGAGGGACAAATCATAATACAGCAGGGCCAGGATGGCGAAGAGGGGCCGCATGTCATCAGCGAGGATGGCACACGCATACCCGTCTCCGTGTCCTACACCGAAGATGGCCAGCCCATTGTGCAAGTCCAGCAGCAAGTGCTGGAAGCAGCCCAGGCTGGTGCCGAGGAGAAGGAGGCGGCAGCGGCCGCCCAAGAGGAGGCCTCCGAGGAGGCGCAAACCAGCGAAACCGTCACAGTGACCACGGCAGCCGCTGCGGTGACCACCAGCACGGCCAGCAGTAGCACGGGCGGCACAGCCGGCTTCTTTGCGCTGGAAGAGTTTGCCGAGACGAAAACGGACTAGGACTGGCCCTAGGAGCGGGGCCGCGAACACTTCACAATTCTGGCAATCGATGAGGACTGGTGAGTGTGACCCACCCCCCAAATCCAATCCCCAACTGAAAGTCAATTAATTCGAATCTCTTTGTTGTAGGTTTTAACAGATTTATAGACCGAACAGTAGCTACACTGGGCTCTGGACAAACTCTCATCCGAAATACACAAGCACATCCGCATTTTATACACACACAAAAGCACATTCTCTCACACACACATACAAACACACACGCATACTTAGCTTATGTATTAACACTCCAGTTGACAACAACAACAGATTTGCAAACGTGATCGAAGCACTTCACAATTGCTGGCATCTGGATTGGCAATTGTTCTGGACTTGGCGGAACGTGTTAGGCTTAGTTTTAGCATAGGCAAACCACAAAAAGAATAAACTAAACAATGTAAAAAACACAAAAACAAAAGAGAAAAAAAACAGTTCATAGATGATTACAAGAGATGCTTGAATTATAATTAAAAATATATAAAAAACAATTATAAACGTAAACACTAAATAAAAACGAAGAAAAACAAAAACAAAACAAAAAGTTGAATCTAAAATCGATTAGCTTCTCAAAGTAGCCCAACTCGAAGATGTAAATCGATCCCGACAGCTCGATGTTGCAGCAGCTAATGAAGAGGCGCCACACCCACTCACACACAACCACCCACCCATTCACACACACACACACACACACACACACGACGTATATTGTATGGCAAATGTAAAGATACGCGATTGTGTGAAAAATGAGAACCACAAAAAGATGAAAGAAAACAACTTAAACAAAGCTTGTTTATATATTTTTCGTTTGGAATTTAATTTGCATGTAGATGTAGATAAGGCAACCGCAAAGCCAATATATATATATCTGTAGATAGATCGCAATAAGTTGTAGTTTGTAAACAATTCAAAGAAATACTTGTTACGTGCATTGAACTCATTTTGGTGTGCAAATAACTTGACGGGGGAGGGGAGAAGGGCAGGTATCGCATTACCTGAAATCGATATGGGAATTTGACCATGATAAGCAAATACACTTTTTGTTTAGACGTACGTAAGCGTATTTTCGCATTTGTTTTTTTATGTTTATTATTTTAGATGTCTGTGCTTACGTTTAATACCTTTAATTTGCCTTTGTTTATAAATAATGGCTAAATTTGAGCAATTTGCCAAATCATTTGGGCTTTTTTATTACCTTGTTTTGGACATTAAATATGTGCTTAAGTCTTAATCTCAAACAACGCACTTGGCTAGTTGCATGGCAAAGCGAAGCGTCTTGATGATGGATACTTGAATACCCTGTATCTATTGAAAGCGGTTACAAAAAGGGAAGTAAGACTTGTGCCGTTCTATGTAACAGAAGAAAGAATCTTCGATCTCTTAAGCATATGTATATATAGCAGAAGATAAATCAAGTATCATGCTTAGAATAAGTATATATTATTTTAAATATAACATAAGAATCTAGTTTGGTATGCCCATTAAAAAGTTAGACTCTTTGAATATCTCTCATCAGTTCCCAGGGTAAATCGTTGTCGGCCAAATAGACCGAGGCAAATTGTGCAATAAATGTCTATTTAGACAGTTTAAGCTGTCGTTGAGTTACCTATTTTTTGATCGAAGATAACAATGTTTGGCCACAAAGTAAGATACATAACATATATTCAAGCCAACAAGAAGGGTCATGAATAATTTATAAATATTTTATAAAACGTTTAATTAATGCATTAAATGCGCTCGAGCTAATGCGTGCAGCTGTCAACCTAAGATTCCATACAGAATCTCCACTCGGACCAAGCCAGGGGCCAGGTTAACCAAATAAACTCCAGCCAAGGACGCGGCTTAGTGGGATTACTCTTTGAGTTGCATCAACAACGTTTTGCTGGCCTTTTTGTCGGTGACATTAAAAGCAACATTTGACGGCTATTTGGTTTATTCGTTGGCTTACATAATCTCCAGCCGCAAGACTTGGTCAATATTATGCAACGGCCTCAATTAAACGATCTCAATGCAAATGAATGCCATACAATTTTGGTAAACGATTCGAAAGTCGTTCTAAACTAACCGCAGTGAAGATGTAAATATTTCCACTTGCCGGCATGATAAATGATAGCCTATTATTAGTTTTTTTTTTACCCACACTTTTTGTATATTTAATATATTTATTTAATTATATAAAATATATAAATAAATACATAAATATAAATCAATCAATAAAGAGCTCTCTAAAAAACAAACAAAGTAATTTTTGAGAAAATTCTGAACAGTATTTTATATATTATTATTATGCTCTTAATAATATGTAGAAATTAAAAGCAATTGAAAGCGAAGTCAATTTGAAAACATTTCAATACGCATTTAAAATGCATAAAATGCAGATTATGCGATATTTTGATGGAATTTACGTGTTTTTTCGACATTTCGTTTATATTTTAACGATTTTTTTTTTATCGAAACAAATGTTTTTTTATTAAAATGCCAAAAATAACAAATTAAACATATAATATTCAAAAATTGCTATTCTAATTACTTTTGATATATCACTTGGATATTTATTTATATTTTCGTCATATCTTAATTCGAAATTGTTTTCGAATTTGGACACTTCTTAACTGTTTAAAGTGCTTGACAACAGGTTTGCATACCATTATAAACATGGCCAAAACGTGTACTCTAAATAATGCATAAACCCTGCTCCTATAAAGTATATATGTTCATGGGCAGACATGCCGTCAGATAAACAAATCCTAATTTAAGTTTAGATACGAATGTTAAAATGCAAAAACCATTTGCGTCGTCAGTATAGAGAGCAGGGTGTCTGAGAGCGGCGTACACCCGACCAGAGCATAGTTTGGCTTAGTACAAAAATGAAAGAATTTCAACTTAGGCATTATCTCGGGCCAGACTCAAATCTGGCTGCCATTGGCATTTAATATAATTAATAGTACATTACTTCATTTTGTTTTCAGTTTGTATATTTTTTTAATATTTTGGTTTGGACGCACAAAACGGGCAACAAGCAGCTTTTGTTGTTTTTAATATGGTATTCAATCGCATTTGCATTTGGATTTAATAACAACAAGCGTTAACATTTAAATTGTACTGTTACAAAAATATTAAAAAATAATGGCTGCTTAGCCCAAATGTCGACAGGCATTTAATTGACAATTTAGCTATTTATATACACGCATATATTTGAACATGAACATTCAAGAACTCATAGTGAGCTTTACAAACTCCTCGATTGTGCCTCATCCACCGCCGGATGCGTGCGTATGTACTCCAGCTGGCGGCCCAGATGCTTTGGGGCATGGTCGCCGCTGGGCTGATAGCCATTGGCATCGGCCACATAGGTGAAGGTAACGGGCAGACCCTCCAAGGATACATACTGTACGACGCCCACGGCGCCATTCTCGTTGCCCGCCGCCTTTGTGGTGATGCCATTCGAGGTCTGGAACTCGAAATCATAGTGTCCGGCCGCATCGGGCGGCTGATTGCGATAGTAAATGGTGTCAGCCGGCGCGGCAGGGTTCGCGCTTCCCATTGGCAGCAGCAGCAGCAGCGAGAGCAGCAGCAGCTGGAGCTGGATCGATTGAGGCTGGGCAGGATTCATATGTATACATGAAAAGGAGCCACGAACCTTGGAAGACATGCGACTCCGACTCTGATGAAGCGAATACATCGTGCACTCTATATACCCTATATATATATATATGTGTCTGACTGGCTGGGGCGTTGATCTCGATGCGCTGATCTTGAAGGCTGCAGCGAGTGCGACGCGATCTGTTGGGCTCGCAGGTTAATTTGGAACTGTCAAAATAGCATTTGGCAAATGCAAAAAGAAGCTTTCAATATTCAAATTAAGCGATTCTCTCTCTTGCCGAGCTCACCGGAACTTGAAAACTCAGTTCTAACACATTGTTAGCGGGCGGTTCATTAAAATTAATATCAAACTCTCCAAACTGCGCTGCACACATTTTCAAAATGTTGACAGAAGTCTTTTTAGAAAATATACGAACTACTTGATATATGGCTGCCCAGGCCCAATACAATACATTTGTATATATGTCTAGCATTTGATAAGATTGAAATATTTGATAACCAAACTCAGACCTGTCTGTTATGGCATTCGAGGTGTGGCGCACAGTGGTACCAGGCGCATGAAGAAAGCGTGAAATGCACCAGCTGGGAACTTCAATGAAAGCCGCTTTTAATATATGCATTAAAACTGACTTTGAAAACGAATTTAATATGCCAAACCATTTGGCCCACAGTTCATGGCCAAAAGAAACATGTAATTGCACAGATTGCTATAAACAAAAAAAAAATAGGCGACGATAATGTGATAATTTGGTCAGCAAATAAGACACAGCTGGTCTATCCGAGTATCAGGTATCACGTAAATATATCTTGAATTGTGAATTCAAATTAAGAACATGCAAGCGAAATGTTAAAGGTACGTACATATATTTATTTGATTCGTCACGGCGATTTGTTAGCACGTATTTGATACGATTTCGGCTCTCGGGCATTATAATTATGCCCAACACAGATTGTGTCACGGACTAATGAACTGCGAGTATTGGCAAATTGATACGAATCGAATATATATGGTCGATTTTATTTAACAATTGTCAGCCAAGATGGATTAAACCGGTTACGCGAAGAATAAATCAAGCGTTGCGCTAGATTAATGGGTATCTATGCGTGGCGGCACACACTTTGAACTGTCCGTCACGAGTGGGTGCTACTGTATTCGTGGGCCCTTGCAGCACTGTGCAGCCGGAGGTATGCCGACCTAGACCTTGCACGACTTGAACCACACCCATTATCAATGTGTTCCATCCAGTTCCCACACGCGGCGCTCAAGGCGTTAAAAATCAATCAGCGCATCAATCAACAAATTTATGAAAGAGCTGTGACATTTGCATTGTCTTGAAGGAAAATACGTTGATCAGAAAAAAAACAAAAACGAAGGCGAAGAAGTTAAGAAATTGAAAGAAATCAATTCGATTGTTGTAAACAAAAAATGGTCTCAAATTAGGCGCAAGGCAAAAAGATATTTTCAAGTTAGGCTTAAAAACTGCAGTTGATTGCGTCGAGATGCGAGCACGAATTGCTTCACGGGCATTATTATTAATATGATTGGTTTAATCATAGCTTAGCCTCAGAATTTGATGAACTACAAATGCGAAACACGAAAAACTCGAAATATAGTTGGAGCAGTTGGACAACTCGACTGTGTGTCGACACTTTTGCTGCTCGTCTCAAAGCTGACAGCACATTCGAGCAGAAAGACAAATATACATATATTTTTTAAATGTATTTCGGTTTGAGTTCTTTAATTGATTTGCATAACTGGCAGCTCACACCTCCCGTTTGGGCCAGGGAAATTGAAAACCGAAACAGCCAAAGCATCTTTCAATATATTTATTTCACTAGAATCAGTCGTTGATTGGCTTTGAAGCGCTTTAGAACTCGGCTGGTGGGCCAAGACAAGATAATTAACATGTCGATACGGAACTGAGAAATAGCCAGAAATTCGTTAAAATTTTCTTTTTATTCATTTATTTTATGTTCTTTTTCAAATTTTATGTGGCATATCGCTGTGTATGTGTTTTAAATTTTATCTGATTTGATCATTTTAATGGTATTCATAAGTCGAATGTGACGTCTCTCAAAATATGATTTTTATGGGCTATTCGCAGCTTCCGTATTGCCGCTATACAAGCCCAAAATTGATGTGTGCACATTAATAGACACTTGCTAATTGGACTGAATTCCAGGCGCTGAGCATGGCCTCAAGATGAAAAAATCCATCATAAATGATGCATGGCTGCAGCAGGTGCCTCAAACAGGGACTGAGAGGAAAGTAAGTCAAAAATTCGATCTGCCTTAACCTGATTTAAATGATAAACCTCTTTGCTGCCTCAGATAAATCAAATTTGTGGGTCATAAGCCAACTAAATAATCGTGTTATCTTGTTGCAAATTGATTTTCTAGTTAATTTGCAAAATTTACATATCAACGAAGTAGGAATTATGCCAACTAAGGGATATTATGTTACCATAATTAATCGCTATCAAGGCTGCAAACCGGAATTCCAATTTATATATATATATTTTTTTTACTATGCGCCCATTAAAACCAGATGAAGCGAAACTTGAACCAAATATTATAATTCAAAATAAAAAACTTTTATTGCCCAGCCAGCCCCAAACAATATAAATAACTCCAACCCAATTATTGCATTTATTCAAACATATTTGATAGATGACAATTTTGGGCTCAAATTTAGCCCGTGTTTTGTATATGAAAATATTCACAGCTTGACAATATTTTCAGTACAACGGGCAATTGAAAATCAGAAATTAATTTTATTAATTAAAGATGTAATTTATTTAAATTAATTGACTTTTGAAAACCCAAGCTCGAACTCGAGGCAGGAAGTAGGTCGAACCTAGGGAATTCTTTTGTTAGTGTTTGCAGCCCTGATCGCTAAAAACTAATATTATTTATTACACAAACTGGTTGGCCAATAAAATTATTGCTCAGTTTATTGGATTAAACAATAAAACGGAGTCGCGCAGAGAAAACGATTCAAATTCCGTTTTTTACTATAGCTATTCATAAATGCCAAATTGGTTTCGGAACCAAGAACTCTGGAAATCTCATAAAATGCAGTCAGCGAATAAAACATAAATATTGTGTTAACAAACAACATTATGGCTATTAGCGTGGTTTAAACGGAAATGGATGAATGGCCATCGTGGGCCAAGCGTTTCGGCCTGTTATCAAGCATGAAGCTGGCCGAGAGGCAAACGACGTCGACTGAGAGACTATTGACATTTTGATTATGTTTATTGGTTTTTCATCGATTTCGCTTTGGGCCACCGTTTTTCTCAGATTGTTAGTATAAATATAAAGTTGGCAACACGCGCTCGCACCGCAGTACGTTGCCAAACTTTGAACCTCGCGGAGCTCGCGGCGAGATCGTCGCGTTCGAGTAAACGAGCATTAAATCGAAATCGAATATCAAAGAAATTATAATTAGAAACAAGAGTTATCATTTATAGTTATATATATATATATATTAAAAGTGTTTTTGGTGCTCTCGACAAATATGCGAAATTTTGTAAGCCCCACAACCTTGTGCTTTCCGCGACCCAAATCGAAATATGTTGCTGAAATGTTCGTTTCTCGTTTCTTGTTTTGAATATAGCTGATCACCTGTTTGTGCCTGGCGCTGTTTTGCGGCCAGCTGGACGGGCGACTGGTGCGAATCCGACGCATTCGTCGCCTGGTGGGTGACCAGAGTGAACGGGATGCACAGATTACGGATTATCGCGTCTCGCCGCTGGACGAGGAGGGCGTCTTCAAGTTCGCCTTCAGGACCAGCAATGGCATCGATGTGCAGGCCGCGGGCAGCGCACTGGAAACGATTGGCATATTTAGCTATACCTCGCCGGAGGGTGTGCCCATCGAGACGCGCTACATAGCCGACGAGCTGGGCTTCCATGTGGTCGGCAGACATCTGCCCCAGCCGCCGCCAACGCCCAGCTACATCCTGCGCTCCTTGGAATACATACGCACACACAACGAGGATGGCAGCCCGAAGGCGCGCCTCCTGTGAGCTCGCGCTCACACTCATCCAGAAGAAGGCTGATATTACCATATAGCATATACGTATATTTAGCATATAGTAGAACCCCACTAATAACTACCTATTGTTAGCTTTTGTTAGCCGAATTGCTCTTGGCATTCGTGTACATATATAACTCATGTCATCCAACATATTCCTGCTTAACTTGATTGTGCCGCGCAAGCTGTCATATATCTATATTGACAGCATATGGATATTATTTATAATAACAACAGCAACTGCCAGTTACATCCAAATATAGCTAAAAACAATAATTATTAATATACAATAATGTGGTATTTGTTTAAATTTTGGTCTGACGACCCCAACAAATCAACTCTTGGTTATAGATTAACCATAAAAGTTGATAATCATATGACGTTTTCTCGCTTGACTAGACAACTCATTAATATTTATTAGTCAGCTGAATCGAATCGTGATTCTATTTGGAGTGCTCTTGTAGTTCTTTCCGGGTGGTTGTTGTATTCACATTGCCAGGCTATGCGTACAATAGAATGAGTTGTCTGTTTTTTCAAGAGTCAGGCAAGTATTTGCTAAGGTCTAACACTAGGACATATTTTAACTTAAGCTGAAATCTTTGTTAATTTTTCAAAATAAAACATAAATATTGAAAAATGCATAAACCGAACGCTAAATCTATATTTTATTTTTATTTCTAAAAACTGAAATGTCTTCAAAGTCATATAGGTGTTTATCATAAGGAATACCAGCAAGATAAAGATCTATTCTCTAGTTTGAATTGTCATGCACATTTTATTTTCATTTTTGGGGAATACCATGAATATTTCGGCTCATCCTTTAGATAAACTTGACATCAACATTTTTATTTGACTTCAAAGTTTTTATGTGTTTATTATGAGGAATACCATGATCTCAGGTTTATTTTCTAGATAAACTTGGCATCTACATTTTATATTCATTTGAATAAAATTAAATTATTTCAAAGTTTTATGGGCGCGTATCATGAGAGATGCCGCGAATATTACGATTTATCCTCAAGATTAATTTGGCATCTTCATTTTTATATATAAATAAATTTGCCTTAGGCGCTTGTCATAAGAAATGCCATCAAGAGTATAGTGAAACCTGTTGTTTCATTTACCATCTACACTTTATTGCCATTAATAAGCAATGCCTCGTCCTCTAGATTAATTTGCCATCTTCATTTTATTTTCTTTAATGAGCAATACCTTTAATGAGCAAAAACTTATCCTCTTGATTAATTTTGCCACTATATTTTAAAACCATTTGATTAAAATTAAATGTTTTCAAACTTTAATAGGTTTATCTTCTAGATAAACTTAGCATCTACATTTTAGTTTCATTTTAATAAAATTAAATTACTTAAAAGATTTGTAAGCGTCTATCATAAGCAAAACCCATGAATAGTTATAGTTATTCTCTAGATTAATATGTCACCTGTTTCTACTGTGCCTTAGGCGATTATCTCTTCAGTACTCTTGAGTAATTCGGACAGACTTTTGGAGAGCATTACCTGTGTGGTTCAGGGTATTAATTGCATTCACTGAGCTGCATTGTCATCAAGTTCATTGTGAACCACTTTGACACGCTCCTTGGCACTGGGCCACAGCGAGAACTCATCAATTTCTCAGGCACTCGAAATGATCATTGTGAATGCCAATGAGCATACCTTAAGATGAGCATAATGATGATGATGATGATGTTCATATAGGCATCTTATAAATAGGCCGTTTTGTTGTGCTCCCAATCTCCCTGCGGGCGGCGACACTTGTGCGCGACTCTCGCGCTAATTTGCTTTATGATAGACATGAAAGATCAGCATAAATATATCTTTTTGGAGACAAATTTCTCGGTTCCCTTCTGATGAGCTGACGGGCGCTACTTGTCTGGCCTCAGTCTTGCCTTGGCGCTCGTCGGGAACGGTGCGTTTTCTTTTAAGCAAATCCTTGAAGATAGTTTTACAATTTGATATCCTACGCGTGAACTCAAGTGCAGTCTGCATATATAGTCATATATATATATGCATATATGTGTATAAGTTGATATATCTGTGGAGTTTCTATCGGATTGCGTGGCTTTGATTTATAGCTTCCATAAAGTTTTGCATGCGGTCGATGTGAATGATGTGGAGTATTGCTTTCGCGTGGACAAATGTGAAAATAGTTTTTCCTATTAAAATATAACATATATACATATATGCAGATGAAGTGCTGTTGTGCGGCCTGTTGGGGCCTTTCGTGCTATTTATAAAGCCGCCTTAATCTTAATGGATTTTAATACCATCTACCTATACACATCTATATTTTCAGCCTGCTCTCGTCTTCACAAAATGTTCTGAAAACTGAAATTAATTAATGGCTTGTTATTTTTAAAAGAACAAAAAAAATAAGAAAAGAAATTCGAACGTGTAAAGGTGGATAGGAAATAGTTTCGATCCAATATAAAGATTATTATAAGGCATCAAAATGTTGCCAGCACATTTTGTTTTGTGTGTGCTGGGCTGCATTTCATTTTCCGGAGGTAAGTGGGCGGCCCAAAGTTGGGAAATGGGAAATATATATCATACAGATATAAAATATGACAGTCCCATCGTTTTCTACAGATTGAAGTGCTGCGGTTCACAGTTCTCTACGGGAACTAATAAAGATATATGTATATATATATTATTTTTTTTGGGGTATTTTTAAATATTACGCTAACCGAAACTTGTAACCTTTTCTAATGGCCCATAAACATATCCAGACGTGCCATAAAAACCATTTGCTATAATATCTATGAGTAAGATACAGTTTTATATATGCACGTTTTATGACACCGTCAGATCTAGATCAGCGTATTGATGAATCACGGCCAGTTTGTCTCTGGCACATATTTAGCATTATGACAGTCCCCCATGCCCCATCGCAGCCCTGCGAAGAGTTCACTTAATTACCGGCCAGAATTTACAAACTATAAACATTGATACTGCTCGTAAATTTCCGGAAAGATAAAAATAAACATCACGACAATAAATATTGTTTTAGCAACAATTTAACAGATCTCTTCGTAATGCTCTATAAAAAAAGACTATTTGGGGAAAGTCGTTCTATTGGAGTACTTTCAGAACGAGGGTGAGGGATCGAGCTTAAATAATGGTAATGATATTAACCATAAAGGTGAACAAGTCGAGCATGCCCGATTAGAAGATATCCTGCATCCAGCGGCCGTGCAGAACTAAAGCTATGCCTCAAAAAATGGAAAACCGAAAATTGACAAACACGAACGAGAACTAAAGGACAACATTTGGATTCTCTAGCCTTAATCATCTCCCAAAACCAATATGCCTTCTTTTGCCCAGTTGCAATGGGTATATGGCACAAGATTCACAATGTTAACGAACTTTCATGTTGCAGTAACGCACGCCGTCTACGAGGACTGTAAGACACCCCCGCCCGTGGATCATGGCCGTGCAGTGCTGTTCGAGAGGGGCCCAGTCAACATCGCCGTCTACAAATGTGCGGCGGGGTATGTGCTGAAGGGTTCCAACGAGCTGCTCTGCAATGTGGACAGCGAGGAATGGCAGGGCGAGCCGCCCAACTGCATCGAGGGCAAGAGCAAGGGCAAGGGTAAGTGAAGCGAAGGTTGCTTAGTTGCAGGATGAGCTCATGATATGAACGCTTGGCACAGTGAACACTCATCACAACGAACGCAAGAAGAAAATGCTGTCCATTCCCGAGGAGCCAAACGTGGCCCTCGAGCTAGCCCAGCAGCTGGACTTCAGCTGCATTCAATCCAAGGTGCAGGCACCCGAGATCAGCCATGGCATAGTCGCCAAATACGAGCGACGTCGTCGCGGCGACAAGATCTTCCTGGTGGCCTACTACGCCTGCAACGATAACTACGATTTTGAGCGGACGCAGGTGCAGGCGCTCTACTGCAGCGCCAGCCAGTGGGTGGGCGAGCTGCCCGCCTGCTTGCCGCGCGTCGAATATCCAGAGGGGGACGACGACGAGGACAACGATGATGACTACGATGAATACGAAACGATTGAGGGCGAGGCTGCCGAGGATCTGGAAAGCGATTCACAACTAGGTCAGAGTGTGGAGCCTGTGGCGCCTCCACCACCGCCGCCACCAGTCGAGAAGCAGGAGCCGGAGGCGGAGCTGCTGGAGCCACAAATTGAGACAGAGCCCGAGCCGGCCATAAATCCCGAATCCGAGGCAGCAGTCGAGCCTGCAGTGGAGACAGCTCCCGAGGTGGTGCCAGTACTAAGCCCAGAGGATGCGGAACCAGAAATTGTGGTGCACGTGAATGAGCCGCAGCCCGAGTCTCGACCAGAGTCGGAGCAGGAGCCGGAGCCAGAGCTGGAGCCGGAAGTCGCAACTGAGGCTGTGCCAGCAGCTGCTGTCACAGACATCAACATTGTTGTGGAGCCCACAAAGGATCCATACTCGCCACGTCTGCTGGACGAGAGCTGCGGAGAGGATCGCGGTGGCTGCGCCCAAAAATGCGAGCGTCTCCTATTCCCCGGCGAGAATGAGCCGCGTCTCAAGTGCAGCTGCAACGAGGGCTACACCCTGGATCCGCAGGACTATTCCAGCTGTCTTGGTAGGTGCCAGCCGCTTAGCTTCAATAGAAAAGCTGAACTCATTCTTGTTGCCTCCCTTGCAGACATCGATGAGTGCCAGGAGTCCAATGGCGGCTGCTCCCAGATCTGCAACAACCTGCCCGGCAGCCACGAGTGCGCCTGCGAGAATGGCTACCAGATTGATGCCTCCACCGGCAACAGCTGCGTGGGTGAGTCCTGGCCATATGCTGTTCCAAATGCCAACGAGCTAATTCGATTTTTTTAATCTGCAGATATCGATGAGTGCGCACAGCCGGAGCTGGCCGAGGAGTGCGCCTACGGCTGTGTAAATACGCCTGGTTCCTATCGCTGTGTGATACCCTTGGATACCAAAGAGGACGCCGACGAGGTGTCCCAGGAAACGCCGCCAGTTAATCCAGTAGAGCCGAAGTCTGAGGTCGAGTCGAGTGTGGAGCCGGCTGTGGAGCCTGCGCCCGTGCAGCCCAGCTGCAATCCGGGCTTTGCGCTCGCGCCGGATGCCAGCGAGTGCCAGGACATCAACGAGTGCGACATCGTTGTGGAGGACAACGAGAACGCGGATCATGTGCCGCATCGCGTCTGCCAGCAGCAGTGCGAGAATACGATCGGCTCCTATCGCTGCAGCTGCCGCGAGGGCTACCACCTGCTCGAGGAGGATCAGAGCAGCTGTGTGCCCGACAGCTGCGAGGACCTGGACAATCCGCAATTGAATCGCCTGCGCTGCGCCCACCAGTGCGAGAATCTGCCCAATGGCGGCTATGCGTGCATCTGCCCCGCCGGCTACAAGCTTGACGAGGATTTGCACAACTGCGTGGTGCTGGAGACGGTGTGCAGCCGGGAGCAGGGACACGAGCGCTGTCGCCCGGGCAGCTGCCTGCCCAGCGAGGACAACAGCACGTTCAGTTGCCTCTGCCCGCCCGGCTACGCCAGTGAGGTGTTCAGCTGCCAGGATCTGGACGAGTGCGCCCTGGGCACACACAAGTGCAGTCACGATTGCTTTAACACCGCCGGCGGCTATCAGTGCCTGTGCCCGCGCGGCATGTCGCTGCAGGAGCCGGACGGACACACCTGCGTGGCGCCTGATCCCTGTGCGGTCAACAACAATGGCTGCGAGCAGCTCTGCCTGAGCGCCGAGGCCGGCGCCTGCAACTGCAGCAAGGGCTACCTGCTGAACGCCGACAACAAGAGCTGCGACGACGTGGACGAGTGTCAGGTGAACAATGGCGGCTGCCAGCAACTCTGCCGCAATCTGCCAGGTGCGTATGAGTGTGTGTGTGCCGCCGGCTACGAGCCACTCCAGCTGGCTGGGCACAGCAACTATTGCTTCGACATAG
Source organism: Drosophila novamexicana (assembly GCF_003285875.2). Taxonomy (NCBI): domain Eukaryota; kingdom Metazoa; phylum Arthropoda; class Insecta; order Diptera; family Drosophilidae; genus Drosophila; species Drosophila novamexicana. The sequence continues at coordinate 346,509 of NW_020824766.1, forward strand.
ACGAGTGCGCCACCAATAGCTACTCATGCGAGCCGGGCCAGCGCTGCGAGAATCTCAATGGATCCTACACCTGCCTCTGCGAGCCAGGCTACGCTTTGGGCATCTCATCAACCGCATCATCATTATCATTGTCATCGCCTTCATCCTCGCCAGCTTCATCTGCTTCGCTCGCCTGCTTGGACATTGACGAATGCTCCATGTCGAATGGCAACTGCTCGCATTACTGCATCAATCTGGCGGGCAGCTTTCAGTGCGCCTGCCCGCTGGGCTTTAGCCTGGCTGCGGATGGGCGCCACTGTCAGGATCAGGATGAGTGCCTGGTGGGCAATGGTCAGTGCGCGCAGCTCTGCCTGAATCAGCCGGGCGGCTTTGCTTGCGCTTGTCTCGAGGGCTATCGGCTGGCGGCCGATGGCTTTGGCTGCTTGGACATTGATGAGTGCGCTCTGGATTTTGGTAATTGCAGCAGCATTTGCATTAATCTTCTAGGTTCGCATGCCTGCGCCTGCGACAGGGGCTACGAGCTGGCCGCCGATGGGCACAGCTGCCAGGATGTGGACGAGTGCGCCGGCCTGCTCTCCGGCGGCTGCACCCACGAGTGCATCAACAAGCCGGGCAGCTACGAGTGCGGCTGCCCGCTCGGCTATCTGCTGCAGGAGGACGAGCGCAGCTGCCGGCCCGCCATAGTTGGCTGTCCGCCAGGCACGCGTCACACCGACCAGGGCTGCGAGCCCATCGAATGCGCCGCCGGCTTGCTGCTCGGCGCAGACGGCACCTGCGTGGACATTGACGAGTGCCGCGTGAACAACGGCGGCTGCTCGCACGAGTGTTTGAATGCGCGCGGCTCCTATAAGTGCGGCTGCCCGGCTGGCTACCAGCTGGCCGCCAATGCACGCGACTGCGAGGATGTGGACGAGTGCGCCGTGGACCAGGCCGGCTGCGAGGGCAGCTGCGTCAATGTGCCCGGCAGCTTCAAGTGCGAGTGCGCGGCGGGCAAGCGGTTGTCCTTCGACGAGCGCAGCTGCTACGATGTGCCGGCAACGGAGCCCAGGGTGCCGCTGGCACTACCGCCTCCAGTTCCCCTGGCGCCAGTTGCAACGGCAGCGCCGCCCGTGATGCCCGTGCGCCCGCTGCCCACACTAAGACCTTTGACGCCGCCAATCGTTGGATCGGGATTGCCCGCATTGCCCGCTTTGCCTGCATTGCCCGCATTGCCCGGCTTGCAGGTGAGAGATCAATGTGTGCGCTTCCAGGCGCCAGCCAATGGACAGGCGCACTGCAACAGGTATCGCCACAAGCGCAAGCTCTTCTATAATACGCGCTGCAAGGTGCGCTGCAATCCCGGCTACCAGCTGCTCGGCTCCGAGATCAGAAGCTGCGGCGCCTCCGGCAACTGGGAGGGCCAGGAGAACAAGTGTGTGCGTGAGTATCCGCAGGATAAGACACAAGCCGCTGTTCCTTTAAGCTGTCCACGTGTCTTTCCTTACCGCAGCCATTTCCCAGCCACCTCGATGGATAACGGGCAGCTCACGGGCAGCTGCGCCCGCTCAGGCTGGCTGTCCCGCGCTGCCGGCGCCGCGCAACGGCGTCATCTCACCCGCCAGCTGCACCCGGGGCGCCTCCAGCTTTGGCTCCATCTGCCACCTGCAGTGCAACATGGGCTTTGTGCCCGTTGGCGGCATGCTGACCACCTGCATGAACGGCTGGTCTCTGGGCAGCGTGCTGGAGTGCAAGCCCTTCGCCTCGAACTTCTTGAGCAATCAATTGCCTACAGCGACCAGTGTTCAGGCACCCTGGCAGCAGCAGCCATTCAGACAGCTGTCGACCATTCAACAGGTGCGTCGGCAGCAGGTGCCCGTCCAGCGGCCAGTTAACGCGTACATCAAGTGCCCGGAGAACGTAGTTATCCTGCTGAATCCGCATCAGAGCAAGGCCCATGTCATACTACAGCGTCCGGCTACAAATTTGGACTATCGTCATGTGGTTGCCTTTCCGGCTTGGGCTAAGCAGCTCCAGGGTCATCTGCCCGCGGGCACGCATAAGATCGTTTACAGGGCCCACGATCCGGTCACATCACAGACCGTTGGGTGCCAGACCATCATCACCGTCAAGCAGGCACCAGCTCCGAGTTCCTACTCATCTTTTCCCGTTTTTAGACCGGCTGCAATGCCTGCTTTTAGACCTGCGCCACTTCCAGAGTTCCGATCCGCTTCCCTTCCACAGTTCGGAGCAGCTTCGAAACCTTTTGCCAGCATCTTTGATGCATCGCCCACAGTGAGACGTTCCGAGAGCCTGATAGCTGAGCGACCCGCTGAGGAGACACCTTCGCCAAGATCATTTGAGAGCTCTCGCATTGATCTGGGCTCTTCCTCATCCCGCTACTGTCCGCCTTCCTTTGAGGTGCATTTGAAAGAGAACCAAAATCTGCGCTCCGTTGTCTGGGAAGAGCCTCGCTTCGAGGGTAAACTCTTGAAGATCTACAAATCATCTGTAAGTACAGCAAATGGCACTCTTTCCAAACTCTTAGAACCAGCTTATTTCTTGAATATATCCACAGTTCCCTGGCGCACTGTTCGGTCGGGGCGATCATGACATCAAATATGAAGCCACCACCACGGATGGCCTGACTCTGACCTGTAGCTTCCAAATTCGTGTCAAAGGTGAGCAGACAGCCGAGACTCCAGTCTGTCTTCACTTCTTCTATACTTCTTGTATATTCATATATGCCTCTATTCTATAGTTTTTATCTATAGTTTCGACTATAACCAATCCATTGACATTTGTATGTCTATATTTATACCTAAATTTATGCCCATATAAAACGGACATTATATATCTACTATATACCTATATGATTATATATACATTCATACTTAAATTTATACCTATATGTAACCCATTTGTATACATATAAGTTAACCTAAACGCCATATTTACATCTATATTTATTCCTTTATCCTTTTCGTGCTTTATTAATATCAATATTTATACCTTTACCTATCTAGCCGCTGAACCCACCCCCGCTCCCGACCATGCCGAGATAAGCTACCCGGACCTGTCTTCTGCCCCCGCTGCACTCACTGAGCCCACGCACAGCAGCCTCTTTGCGGGCCACGAGTCGTACGTGGTCTGTCCCGGCAAGGAACCGGTCAAAGTGACCGCCAGCCAATCTGTAAGTTCCATCAACCACAATTCAGAGCAGCTGCGTCAAGCGGCGTCTCGCCAATATCGCGCCCAAAGCCAAAGCATCTATTAGCTGTAATGCGAGAAACCCAGCGAAGGTTTAGCAAAGCATCTAACGTTTGAATGCAACCCCTTTGCATCTGTATCTGTATATATCTGTAACTGTAACTGCAACTATTTGTATCTCTATCTGTATCTAGGTCAATCTGCCCGTGGGCTGCACTCTGAAGAACGTACGTTCACAGACGTCTACACAGGCACATCCGAAACGCGGCCTCCTCACCTCGCTCTGGCGTCAATATAATAATTTCTAATTATTTTTAATTTATAATAAATAATTTCTAAACAATGATTTATTTTTTGTAAAGAACATTTGTAAAACTACATGAATTTTTGATACCTTTTTTATGCGAATTATTTTTGGATATCTCTTATGCGTAATTTAAATAAATATTTTAATGAAATGTACTTTGCGATATTTTCTTATTGATTTTAATTAAAATTACTAAATATATATTTCTAATTGCGAACTCAGCTGTAAGCTCACACGATTATTAAATCGATTATTAAATTTTATATAAACACATCACTAAAAGAAAAGAAAAACATAGATAATGATTATTTCTTATTTGAATTAGTGGGAATCGCTTAGTAGATCAGTATTTTTAAATACGTTTGTTACTCATGTTAGGCTCAGCCCAACATACACACATAATCAAATGCATGCATATAAGTATCTATTAAAATACAAAAAACCCGAAATATATTAACACCTAGTTATCATGATTATACGTACCAGTTTCTTCATTGACCACTGCCAAAGCCATAGCCACTGCCTTCACCCTGGTTGAATTCGCCTCCTCCTGTGTTTAAGTTGTCTCGTCCTCCTATATGAAAGCCGACGCCTCCTTTCTTCAACTGAAGCCTTTGAGGCTTACTTTAATTCATGAGAATCGCGTAGAAGGGAATTAGTTTAGATTACGATTTTAAACAAACAGACATGCATGCATGCATACACAATTCATCCACACAAACATAATTACATACATACACGCATTCATGCTCACATATATGTATGTATATACACATATGTATATATATATACATATACATAAACACATACATGCATACATACAAATCCATACCTACATACATACAGGCATACATACATATATCCACACATACACACATACATACATACATACATACATGCATAAATACATACATACATACATACATACATACATACATACATACATACAAAGATAAATACATACATACATACATACGTACATACGTACACATACATGCATACATGCATACATACATACATACATACATACATGCATACATGCATACAAACATGCATACATACATACAAACATGCATACATGCATACATGCATACATACATACATACATACATACATACATACAAACATGCATACATGCATACATGCATACATACATACATACATACATACATACATACATACATACATACATACATACATACATACATACATACATACATAAATAAATACAAAGATAAATACATACATACATATGTACATACGTACATACATACATATACACTTACATATACACTTACATACAGAGGCACAAACAGAACAAGACTACCAAAACCACACACACATGTTACTCTTTAAACTGAAGAGTAAAAATTGTAATTTTTACTTGTATTTTTGAGAATCGCATAACAGGACATTAGTCAATAATATATTTCTTTCAAATTTGCACTGCAGCGGTAAGTTAAGTACATACGTACATGCACACATGCAGACATGCATACATTATATGTAAGTACATGCAACCAAATATATATACATATAGCGTATAAGCCCAAAATTTTAGACATCACTTTTTCATAAGTTGCAATCAACTTTTTACGCAGTCAGTCAGTCTGTCAGTCATTCAATCAGTCAGTCAGGCCAAACAGTTTTATATATAGAGATAATATTTTGAAGCTGTAAACTTAAACAATAACTTGTACTATTTATTAAAGTGTCTACAACTCGCGCTACATAACTTACAGATTTGATTACAAAAGAATTTATTTGTCGTAATTTGCATGGCTTATTGCATCAGTTTTATTTTTGGGAACAGAAGCAAGCAATTCTCACCCGTAAAAAAAAGCCCATATATAGCTATGTCGCAGCTAAATGCAATGCTGCATTATCTCGACTAGAGAGTATGAGAGAGGGGTTACGGGGTGAAGCCATAAAAAGCTGCAAAAAGCATATCAAAAAATAATACAAATATAATAAAAAGTCTAAAAATTAGATTCAAAAGAAACCCTCTTTTGCCAAGTTTGCGTACAATTCAAATATAGCCCGCGCTTTGTATATGAAAATATTGAAAGCTTGCAATATTTTCAGTGCAAGGGGCAATTGTTTAATAGTTAATAATGCTCAATAATATAATGATAAGAAATAAATAAATATAATTAATTGGTATAGTCCAATTCTAAGTTGTGCGCAATTTGTAATCTCGCGTCAATAATATAAAAAAGAATACAATAAAAAATAATTGTAAATAGGTGACGAACCAGAACAAGGGTTCAACAATCGAACCAGCAAACTGGTTCGAAGCGTAAAGTAAATTTATATATATATTTTTGGCTTGCAGGAATATAAAATAGATGCCCACAAAAATGACAACATGAGGCAAACGTGTGTGGCAACTTCGAGCGGAGTGTTGCAGATGCGTTCCACAAATCACGATCCACACTCAGAGAATCGCGTAGAGCCCGCTAAAAGGGGTCTCATTGTTTGAATGAAAGCTGATTTTGCACATATGTCAGTTGAAGGGGGCAAATGAGCGGGTCAGCATTTGTCTTATTAGTTGTTGTTGTTGTCGTGTTGTTGTTGTAGTTGTTGTTGTTGACTACTTGATAAGCAACTGCGTGCCACTTGCTGAAAACTCAAGACAGGTTGCCGACTTAATCAAAACATTATTTCGATAGTCGCTCGTTCAGCTGTGGAACTCGCCTGTTTTAGAAGGCTTTTGCACTGCTTTAAATGCCGCCTATAAAACTTTATTTACCTTCAATAATTGCCCAGAAATGCCGTTGAACCCGTTTGGCTAGAACCTGTCATTAGAATTTTGATTATTTCGTAGCTATTTTCAATATAGTTTTTTTTTCGCAAAATTTAAACTATTTAACATAAAGAAAGACCACAAGCGGCGCATGTTTTTGATAAGAATTATGCTCTTCATGCCCATATAGACTTTTTTATGTTCGACTCCGGTACACGGGCCAACCGAAGCTATATAGAGACGCCAGCTGATAACCCCCGAGCTCGGCGTGGATGCCGTTCTCTGATCGACCCATTCGCGTATGCTCTGTGCTCGGTTTTGGTTGTATTGTGTTGTTATTATTGATATTATTGCCTCACAGATTAGCTTATAGCTGGGCCTCTGGCTGAAGTCTATAAAAGCATCTGAATGGCACAGAAACCAAATCAGTTTTAAAGCGTGTGTTCTGCGTTGCGTTCGCATTGCTTTTGTTTTTGCTTTTTCAAGAAACGTTCTCAACTCGAAGAACATCCGTGAGACAATCGAGACACAGTAGCAAAAATGTATCAGCGTCAAGTTTCCTTCGATAAGGTTGGTTCACGACGCAGTTCCTGCAAATGCGTACAATCAATACACACAAATAAATCTGTATATTTCCATACTGAGAGTGAAATTCTACATATGAAACAAATGCGATTCACAACTAACCCAACGTGCAAAAACAATATAAATTAGTCAATATAAATCAAGTAAAATATTATACAAATTCATAGAAAATAATTTAAACATTCTAACAAAATAATAAAGTGAAAGATTTTATTCTAGAAGCTAAACGTCAAGTTTCGTGACTCTAGTTCTTAAAACCCAAGAACTATGCTCTGAAAACAGGATTTCGATATCGAGTCTTATCGCTAGATTGGAAAAGATTATCGAAAGCAAGCTTGTATTTCGCGGAAATTAATAGGAGCTACGTTCAAAATTTCAAGTCTTCAGTTCTTATAGCAAATGCTTAAATTAAAAAACCTGAAAGACTATCTTAACTATTTGCTGCGTTGCGTTTTTTATACACTTTAGAAAATCAGTGATAATATAAGAAAAATTATTTAACATTTTTAAAGAGAGTTCTTTAATAGCTTAATTTATTTTTTTGACTAGAAAAGGCTTTAAATCTGAAATTAAATTAATCTAACTTTATAGCCATGCACAATGAGATATACTTTACTGTTTATAGAGCTTAGCCATTACGGGCACAAATACAGAATATTTGAGCACAAGTGAATCTCGTGGACGAGGGTTGGGTTTACGAATCAAGTTCTAGGTAATATTCATGGCTTTGGCCCTGTGATCGGGCATTGCGGTTAGACCTTCGATTTAAGTCTTGGGCCGTTGGCGACCTTTGAAATCTGAGCGAAACAGAAAAATCCCATGACGCTAATATCTGTTTGCAATGCCAGAGCAGCAATGGCAATAACATGCCTATTATATAGAACATTAACCGATTGATTGATGGGCCGTTTTTCGCAGCCGATGCCTATCTGATAACCATGTCTGGTTATTATGCAAACAGATTGGCATACAAATTGATAAGCACAAGTGGTCATTATTTCTACTATTGTTGTTGTTGTTGTAGCCAACTCGCATCGAGGACTCTGCGTATATAGCGGAGGGCGTGGACATGCGGGAGGCGCGCAACACGTGCCTGCTGTTCTCGCCGAAGGACTCGTCGCTGGCCAGCGGCGCCTTGGCCAACACGTTGGCCATCTTCAAGAAGCACGACATCAATCTGGTGCACATCGAGTCGCGCTCCTCGCTGCGTGTGCCCGGCTACGAGTTCTTTGTGGAGTGCGATGGCAAGTCCGGTGCCCTGGGCAAGGCCATCGAGGATCTGAAGGAGCAGTGCAGCTACTTCAACATCATCTCGCGCGATTACAAGGACAATGCGACGGCTGTGCCCTGGTTTCCACGTCGTATACGTGATCTGGACCGGTTCGCCAATCAGATTTTGAGCTATGGTGCGGAGCTGGATTCGGACCATCCGGGCTTCACAGATCCCGAGTATCGCAAGCGTCGCAAGTACTTTGCGGACATTGCCTACAATTACAAGCACGGGGAGCAGCTGCCGCATGTGGACTATACGAAGGAGGAGATCGAAACGTGGGGCATCATCTTTCGGAATCTGACCAAGCTCTACAAGACGCACGCTTGCCGCGAATACAATCATGTCTTTCCCCTGCTGGTGGACAACTGCGGCTTCCGGGAGGATAACATACCACAGCTGGAGGATGTCTCCAACTTCTTGAGGGGTAAGTAGATCTGGTGCTCTGTCTCTTTGGATTTCTATATATACCATCTTGTTTTGTTGGCCAGATTGCACGGGCTTCACTCTCCGCCCGGTAGCTGGCCTGCTCAGCTCTCGCGATTTCTTGGCTGGTCTGGCGTTCCGCGTCTTCCATTCCACCCAGTACATCAGGCATCCCAGCAAGCCCATGTACACGCCCGAGCCGGATGTTTGCCACGAGCTGCTGGGTCATGTGCCTCTCTTCGCCGATCCGGCCTTTGCCCAGTTCAGTCAGGAGATTGGCTTGGCCTCGCTGGGCGCACCCGACGACTACATTGAGAAGCTGTCCACGGTAAGATATGCCAGCCTAGCTCTGATCTTCTAATCCTTGTGGTCGGTCGGTCACGCTCTTTCAGATCTTCTGGTTCACCGTGGAGTACGGCTTGTGTCGGCAGGAGGGAGAGCTGAAGGCCTTTGGCGCCGGCCTGCTCTCCTCCTACGGCGAGTTGGAGTACTGTCTGACGGACAAGCCACAGCTCAAGGACTTCGAGCCGGAGGTGACTGGCATCACCAAGTATCCCATCACCCAGTTCCAGCCGCTTTACTATGTGGCCGACAGTTTCGAGAGCGCCAAGGAGAAGACCATGTGAGTAGCAGCCAAGTGCAGTTCCATCGATTCGTTTCTCCAATTCGCATCTTTGCAGCAAATTCGCCAACTCCATACCGCGCCCTTTCGGCGTGCGCTACAATGCCTACACGCAGAGCATCGAGGTGCTGGACTCCAAGCCGCAGATCTCGAATCTGATGAACAACATCAACTCCGAGTTCCAGATACTTCAGAACGCGATTGTCAAGCTGCGCGTCTAACTCGATTCATATAATCCTAACTATAAGACACTTTATATCTATATATATCGCGACTGGAACCAAGCCGGGCTCAGTCCACAATTTCAATTAAACTTTAATCATTAACCGAACCTTAAACCCAAACAGTTGTTTAATAAACAGCTAAAACAAAACCAAGTCTTTTTTTAATGGGCTGGTTGGATATTAAGTTAAGGGAATATAAATAACTTTGGCAACAACTATTGCTGCCAATTTTGGGGTAGATCTCAAATTTAGCCCTCATTTTGTATAGGAAAATAATTATGGCTTGAAATATTTTCGGTACAAAGGGCAATTAAAATAAGGACTTATAGTCAGGGTGCAGGCTCGAACTGAGCCTTGGTTTGGCTGATACAAAAATACTTTTTATAATTTATGAAAATAATAATATGATATTTTGTAACTATTTCGTTTATACCTTTTGTTTATTACAACGTGTCTCGGCTTTAAAGTGTATCGATTTATACTTATGCGAAAATTATTCTATATGTTCTTCTATGTATATCAGAGAGTATATCTATAGTTATTTACAGAACAACACAATGTACAATATATATACAATATATACAAGTTCTATTATAATAGTTATGCACAGGGTTTGCCTTAAAGCTAGATACTTAAACTGGTTTGAGTTGAAAGCTATTTCGAATATATAGAGAATAATATATATATATATATATATATATGTTAAGTTTACTGCAGTTGGCTCTTCTATCAGCTTGAATGTAGTGAATGTGAATGTGAATGTGATTGTGAGTGTGATTCGGTGACATATTCAACTCTGATCATGAAGTTAAAGAGGAACATAGCCTGATAATACAACTGAAATATAATTTAATCACACACATATATATTACGGCTGTTCTAGTGAGTTTTTCAGGAATAAAAAAAAATTGGAAAACATTTCGGCTTAAAAGAAAGAGAAACAACAGTCGAATTTAATAATATTTGAATATGTTCACAGCAAATAATTCAGTTGCAATCTCAACCTGAGTTTCGACTTAAATACTACAATAACAACAAACTATTTATATGACTCCAAAAGCGAAGCGCAGTCTTTAAATAATATACATATAAAAATATAAATATAAATATTTATATGCGTCATATATAAAATATATATAAATGATATGATATATGCAAAATTTGCTTGGTTGCATTTTTGTTTTAGTTGCTTTTAGGTATTTGTCGACACATACAAAACTATAACTATATACACACTGGAATCGGTCTGGTTTATCTACGCTTTATTAGGTTTTTTTTTATACATATCAGAGATCCCTGTTTGTGCCAATGGCACTTACTGGATAATTGTAACTAACGTTGGGCTAAGCTTTCCCTAAACTAAAACTTAAACTGAATTGAACTAAATTTTGAGAGCATGCGAGCTGCCTGATGGAAAATATGAATAGTTAATGGCTTACATAGTTAGTTATTAGGGAGTTAAGTTTAGGCTTAAGAGCAATACTCAGTCTGTTGAGATCTACAACTAGTTTTTGGGTATTGTGTATGTTCGATAAAGAGAGCCGAATGTGCCGAAACTTAGGATTGGGCCTTACTTAATACACAGTGTGGCATGTTTAAGACCTGGGGACAGCAGCTGACTAGTCCTAGGAGTTCAAGGATTTCTGTTAGTATGCCACGCCCCCAGGCTGGCCATATACTATTGAGTTTTGCCGGCCGCATGCGGCGAGTCAAACAGATTCTGCGATTGCTCCTGCGACATTTGATATGGCAATATCTCCAGATCGTTGGGCAAATGGCTTTGGTTCTCATTGCCGCTGATCGACTGGAAAGGATTCGTGGCGAAAAAGCTGCTCGCCTGCTGCGGCTGCAACAGTTGCTGCTGCTGCTGCTGTTGCTGCTGCTGCTGTTGCTGCTGCAGTAGATGTTGCTGCTGCGCGGTGCTGTGCATCATCTGGTTGTCCTCGCTGTGCGTCTCGGAGCCGTCGTCGCTCATGCCCATGGGAAAGTTGAGCGAAGGACTCGATTCGGTGGCCAGTTGCATGTACGACAGCAGCGAGTCCTCATTCGTATTCTGCGGTGCGTTCGAGTTGTTGTTGCTGCCGTTGCAGTTGCTGTTCAGCTGCGTGTCGAGCGTCTGCAGCGGCGACAGATTGAGAAAGGCATCAATGTCCTCCATGTCCTCACGCGACAACATGCTGCTCTGATGCTGCAGCTGCAACTGTTGCTGCTGCAACTGTTGCTGCTGCTGCTGCAACTGTTGCTGCTGCTGCAACTGTTGCTGCTGCTGCAACTGTTGCTGCTGCTGTTGCAGGCTGTGTTGCAGCTGCAGCTGTTGCCTGTGCTGCTGCTGTTGATGCTGGTGGGTCTGTTGCAGCTGCTGCTGCTGCTGCAAATTGTGATTGTGCTGCTGCTGACTGTGAAGATTCTGCTGCTGGCGCATCAGCATCTGCTGGTCCTGCTGATTGAGCATCTGCTCCGTGTTGAGCGCGAAGCCGTACTGATTGAACTGCGGCTCCACAGCATTGCTGCCCCGGAAAGTGATGCTGCGCTGCACATGGGCGCCGGCAGCTGTCATGTTGGTGGTGGAAAAACTGACGGGCATCACGGGCTGCAGGTACGTATAGCGCGCGAGCAACAGTTGCTCGGAGACGATGCGCAGCTCGTCCTGCTGCTGCATGATTAGCTTCTGCAGCTCGTCATGCTTGCGCTGCAGCTGATCCTGCAGCTGGCTCTGCGTCGTGGTCATCACCACGGCGCCCGACAGCAGCTCCGGCTGCTGCCCCTGCACCGACACCGGCACCGGCAACGGCGACAGCACGGGTGCCACCGGAAACGGTCCCATCACTGGCTGCACGGGTATGGCGGCCAGATATTGTGGCGGCTCCAGAAAACTGGGCGCCATCAGCTGCGGTGTGCTCAGCGGATAGCTGGACTGTGTCAGCTGGCAGGCGCTGCCCGTAACGAGCTGCGCGGGCGCCAGCGGCAACATCGGCAATATCTTCGGCTGCCCGATGCTCTGATGCAGCTGCAACTGTTGTTGCTGTTGCTGCTGCTGGTGGAAGTTTGTATGTTGCTGCTGCTGCTGCGAATGATGCCGCTGGCTGTGAAGAAGATGCGAGCGCTGACGATGACTTTGCTGTGAATACAAAGGAATGCGATTAGAGTGAAGGCTATTCTTCTCGCATGTTAACTTACCGAGCTGCAATGCGTCATGAGGGATTGCCTGCTGGTAACTGAATCCGTGGACATGGACGTGGAGTCGGATTCGTTGCCCCGGCTGTTGTAATTGAAGTAACATTTGCGCTTGGCCTTCGGCGAGATGCCCGTAGAGCTGATGTTGCCATAGCTGGAGGCGGGTCTGGAGGTCTTCAGCGGATTCAAAGAGGAGCTGCTCGCGGCTGGTGCCACGCCCGACGACCACATGGGCGAGGAGTCCATCGTGGGCGAAGCGGCTGCAGCTGTCTGTTCGCTGCTCAGATTGGCAAGCATATTGTCGAGCAGATGGCTGTCCAGATGCTGGCTGCTCAGCTCCATGTCACGCAGCGTGGTCGTCGCCGAGGCGCACTTGCTGCTGCTCGAGTTGGACTTGGGCGCCTGGCTAGGCGTATGCTGCTCCCCGCTATCCCCATTCAGCATCTCCGTATAGCTGATTACCTTGTGTGTGCAGACCACGTAGTCCGGCTTGGAGCTGTACTGGTGATAGCTCACGTAGTAGTCCGTTTGCAGCCAAATGTACTGCTGGCCCTTCGTCAGAAAGCGATAATAGCAGGACTTGCCCTCGCCCGTCTGGCGCACTGTGCAAATGGAGAGCAAAGATTAGATTGCACGGGCGCCAGCTGAAGCTGCGCATACATACACTCCTCGTGGCAGGCGACAATGTTGTCCAGATCATCGAAGTGATAGTAATCGTAGCCGGAGGTGCCCAGCACCTCGAACGGCATGTAGCCAATGATGGGCGGCGCTCGATGGTCGAGGAACAGGAACTTCCACTCCATGCTGTGCTTCGAGGTGAACTCGGTGCCGTTCGGCTCTACGATGCTCATCTCGCGTATCATCTGCGGCGTCTGTATGCGGCCCGTGCCCACAAACACCAGCCGCTTGTCCAGCTCCACGCCCGGATGCTCCTGCAGGATACGCGGCAGCGTCTGCTGGCTGTCCGGGCTGTCGTTTGCATTGCTGTTGCCATCTATTCCTAGGGGTTTGATGGGGCTTCGAGTTAAAAAAGAAACTGTGCTGCTAGTCAGCTGCGCGACTACCTACGAAAGTAACCCACGAATTTCACCAGCTCGTACAGACTCGCAACCCTATTCTCCTGCCCGCCGCGTTTCAGATGCGTGTAGAAGGTAATCTTGTTGCTGGCACCGATGTCCGTCAGGTGGGGCTCGACGACGGGCGCTGGATTCAAAAAGACGTTCAGCAGGGCCTCCTGATCCAGCTCATAGGTCACATCGTAAAAGTTCTTGCTGTAGAGCTCACACTGTCAGAGCAAGGGAGGGAGAAAGAGAAAAAGTGTCATTTCAATGTTTTAATCGAGTTAGGCTGGCGCCACCTACCGGCATGTAGCCGAGCTGCGAGGCCACACTCTCCGATGCATAGAATACGGAGCCCACACTGTTAAAGACCACCATGAAGGCATCCAAGGACTCGAGCATCAAGTGAGAAAACTCATCGTTTGTCAGAAATGTGGGCTTCCATTCCTGCTCGATCTCGAACACCTTGGAGCGATCCGTTGCCTCTGCATATGACACATAAGTATCTATATAAGATCTAGATTCATTATTATCCTTGTATGACGCTTACCATTGTGATGCCTTAGGAATGATATGGTAGACTTCAGTACTGTTGACTTGTCCATTTTGCGATTCGATGTGGTTATAAGTCCACTCAAATCGTTAACCAGCGAATTGAATTGATCCCGACGCTTCTTTTCGCTCAAATTTCGGGATCTTCTGCAAAGAAGACTTTGAGTTACAAAAAAAAAAAAATAAAAAATCACTCGTACAAAAAAAATATGTTAAATGGCATGTATTGAGGTTAGCTCACGGGTTAGAAAATTTCGATGACTGCCCAAACCGGGCGCACACTCACACCCACACCACCCACCTACACACACCCCGCACACGCATATCGAACAGCTGCTCACCTTTGGCCCACGTGTGTCCTGCGATTGATGCTTTGTCTGGCGTTTATTAGACAAATCCGCCCACATGCTCACACACCCCACACAGTTCGCCGGAACATGTTCGTCTGCACACACACACAAGTGTGCAGTCTGGAGGGGGGGTGAAGGTTAGAGGGGGTTGCGGATTGGTGTTGTCGCTTTACATTTGTTGCGCTAGGACAAACATTTTTGGGCTCAGATTTTTGCAATTGACGTTTACGTGTCAACAAAACGAGTCGCATAGAAGAATAGAAAGTTAGAAATAGAGGGAGAGAGCGAGAGAGAGCGAGAGAGAGAGAGAGAGAGGGCGATACATATGCTGAGAACATAAGGAAGGCTGCATTGTTCTTTATCTCAGTTCATGGAATGCAAAGTCTAAAAAAAACCCTCCTTAAGCATATAATACAGTTGCTTTAGTGTACCTCCTCCTTTGGCTCCATTAAATGGCTTTGAATAGGTCAGAGCAGGTTTTTTCTTTTGCCCAATCAGCTATAAGCGTGCGTTCGGGTCATAGCTGATTCACAGGCTTATTTTGGTCTTTATTTACTTAGCTATATCTTTATTGAGCCTATGTCATACATTTACAACAATTAATTGACATAACATGTTTTTAATTTCTTTATCTGACCATATAATTATAGTATATCAAACTGTCTACTGCTCTATCAGAATCACATCGGGTCAGTTATTGCCCATCAATATCTCTCTGCCCCATTTGTTTACTATTTTCTACATTCTACATATGTTTAGAAATCGGCGAACCAGCCTCAAAGCATTAACTACTTTAGTCCCAATCATCATTCATCTAATCAGATTTGGTAGATGACAATTTTGGGTAGAGTTCAAATTTAGCCCGCGTTTTGTATATGCAAATATTTACGACTTGCAATATGTTCAGTATAACGGGCAATTATAAATAAACAATTGAAGTATTTGATTAAGATTTTGAATGCGTAAGAAATATTGAAACATGTCAAGAAATATTGGGAAAGTCAAACCGGAACACATTTTTTTGGCAGTTTTAGGCCCTGATATATTATACGTACTCACTTACTTAACTTAATTAAAAGACTTTCCTATAATACTAATCATAAATGATACTGCAATTAATTATGAGCATAAGTCGGCGCATTTTCCTCTATTTCTCACTCTGCTTATCTTTCTCTCTTTCTATCTGCATTTTCCGGCTATTGAATTACCAATTTGATATATTTATTGAAACACAAACTAATCGCAGCGCGTTGACATATTATGAAATAGAAACAAGAAAACAAACAGAAACAAACGCAGAAATTTGAATACCCTTACAGAAATATGGTCTTTATAGAAGATATTTTATTTCAAGATATGATATAGAAGTTCGATTTGACGAGATTTTACAGATACTTTTGGAAGACAAATACAGCTCGTAGCTGCTGAGCTTGGACGAAATAATTATAAATCGGGAAAATTATCCTCATAAAAACTTTATACTTACATCCATTTCTAACTATAAAGTTCTAGAGAATGATATACTCTAATGTCCATAAGATATGGCTAATGTGTATTGTATAGATTCAAGATAAATCGAAAAACAAAACAGGAATAGAATTTTCAAGAGGCCTTTCCCATGGCTGCTATATACACACATAATACTTATAATGGTCCGACTCATAATGGAATTAAAGAAAATTTCCAGACAAGCTTGTCATACCGGCTGCAGGGGCATACAAATAATTGTAATTACTTATGAGCATATAAGATTTGGTTGTTGGCCAAAATAATCAAATCATTCTCAAATTACACTTAACTAAAGCTATGAACCTTGTGTACAAGTTGGGCCAACTATAGCAGATTTTAGTTGTGGTGAAGGGACGGGGCAGACGGGGGGGCTGAGCAGAGGGGCAGCTAGTTGATTATGACTTGGGAAACTTGGCTCATGGAAATTGACTCAGTTTTACGCTAGAGAAAATAGTCCAATTTGAATGCGCAAAATGTATTGTTTTTTTCTATCTATATTTAATACTTGTTTGCAAATTGAAAGGAGTATATATTCTTTGGGCAATGTGCGTCAGAGATCTTCTCTAAAGAAATCCAAGAGTCTTTTGGTCACATCTCAAAATTGATGATCCACAGCTTCGCTGAAGATCGACCGCCCACTGGAGGCATGGCACATGCAAAAGGTATCGATATCTCTGACAAAATTTGGCGGGCAGCATGTTTTGAACTGTTGGCGTGCATTAGACAGTCGGTTGGGCCCGACTAAAATATACTTACCTGCGTTTTATTTTATTTATAATTCATTGTCTACGTATTTCGTATCATAACTGTCAATTGCAGTGCGCCCCGCCCATACAAATATACATTCATGTTTGCCCATGCAGGTGCGAGTCTATGAGTAATTTGTGGTTGTGCTCACCTTTTCGTGTCATCCTTATCATCGCTCTCGTCGTCCATCTTTGCATGCGATAGATATTCCTCTTCCAGCTTGTTGTTTTTTTTTTTTTTTTTTTTCAGATTTGTTTAAAAAAACAAGAAAAAAAAACTCGCACTCACCTTTGCACTTAACTTTGTTCGGTACACAATTTTTAATTTTACATATTTCTATTTTTGTTATTTTGTTGCATTTTGTTAAGTTTTGCTTTTAGGTAACATTCGCGCGACAGCTAATTGCAAAGCGTTTAAATATGTGCCACATTTTGTTGATTATTATTTTACTTGCTGGCAAAAAAAATCAAAGGAAATTTTTATTAAACTTGCACTTATTTTTTCAAAATATTATATCTTATTTATTGCTACACAACGTTTCGCGTACCGTCAGCAACAAGTGCAGTTGAGCATCTGACCTGGCCTTTGGCCCAAGTACTCGACTTCGATAACACTCGCACACTCTTACACACTCACACACACAGGCAATTGTTCTTGGCTTTGTGCTGCTGGCAGCAGCATCCTTCGTCGAGAAGTCGCTGCCGCTGCCTCTGTCGCTGCTGCTGCTGCTGCTGCCGGTGCAGTTACGTAACGCAGAGGCCAGTCGCTGTGCTGCGCCTGCGCATGTGCCACAGCGCGTGCCCAGTGGCCAATTTGCGGCAGCCGCGCGCCAATCATTGCAGCCGACACGGATGTTGCAACTAGACGATTGCATCCCCTAAAAAGTATGCTATGTTATTTTGCTCCGGTTACTAAATGCGACGGCGAATGCCATAACAACCTTATGCGAGTCATGTGCGTACACGGGCATGTATGTGCATGTGTGTGTGTGCTCGCGTGCGTATGTGTGTCTGTGTGTGTATTAAGCAGCTGCTAACCAATTGCCAGGCAGCGCGTTGCTTTTGCCGCACGTTTGGCTCATAATACTCAAACATATTGCATAATGCGTGTATCTGTGTGTGTGTGTGTGTGTGTGCGTGTATGTGTGTGGCTCTACATGTACATGCAGTTGATTCTGGTTTTGTTTTTATTTGTTAATTGAATGCTAATGGCTCAACTGAAAATACGAATACAAACGCCTGCTTAATTGCGATTTGATGGGGCTTCAGGTGAATTTGAACTTGCCACAAAACTTTCACTGCTGCCACACAAGTTGTTGCCCAAGAAAATGTCAAAGAAAACGCCGTCGTTGTTGTTGTTGTTGTTGAAAGCCTGGCAAATGCAAAAGGCTTGCAACAAACTGGCAAAATTGCGTTTACCCTTAATTAAAAGCGTTTCCAGCAACGGGCTTTAAATATGCAGCTCAAAAGCAGAAAACAAGCGGCTTAAAATCCACACACACACACACACACACACGCACACACATGCATATGTGTTGCTGTTTAATTAATCCGTTTAGCCATTTGTCCGGCGAAGCATTTAACGAATCATAATTTCCCACATGTATTCAACAGTTGCAGCTGCAAGTGGCCAGGCAACATTTTAAATACACATCAAAGCCAAAATGCCGACAGCTTTTCCTAGCCCCAAAGCCCCCCCCCCCCCCCCCCCCCCCCTCTAAGCCAGCTCCCCCACAGCCAAGTTGTAGTTGCTGCTCCTGGCATTTGCTTTGGGCAAGTGTTGCTGGTTAACCCTAAGTAGCTGCTGCTGCTGCTGTTCTTGTTGTTGCTTTTCTATCAACTGGTTGGGCTCGGCTTACGTTCTGTGGTTTTGCCAGCTTTAAAAAGGTAGCCGCTAATAATTGCCAACGTGTGTTTAATGGCTCGAATTGCAATTAGTGCGGTTTGCTGCGCGCCAATTGCCAATGGCCAAGACTAGGGAACACTAGACACACACGCGAGAGAGAGAGAGAGAGAGAGAGAGAGAAAGGGGGTAGAGGCTATGTCTCAAATACATATACTAAAATGCTAACTACGAGTTAATGATCTATTTTATTCGATAAAAGAGTTAGAGGAGAACTGATTAATGAAAAGGAGAGTCAGAGAGAGAGAACGAGAAAGAGAGAAATGAAGAGAATTGAGATGTAGAATGAGCAAAGAATAGAGAGACTATGCCTCAAATTATACAACAATATTTACTATGACTTCTACTTATTCAATTCTTTCATTCGCTAAAACAGATTTGATTTGAGAAAAATAAAGAAAAAAGAGAGAGACAGAGAGAGAGAGGGACATACTTAAAATCTCCTGAATGATATCCAATAGAAACCAATATAAATAAAACAACATAGTTTAAGGATTTAAGCTTGAACAGCTTGGAGGTATTTAAGCTAATCAGGTTCTCACCGTAAGATAAATTAATATTAATTATAATTATTCAATAATTAATAAGAGTATTATATGCTAAGAAGTATTTTATCAATAAAGAGAAAATTATATCAAAGAAACATAGTCACTTCAATTAGTCAAATCAATTTATAATTATAGTCTATAAAAGGTTGTCATGCCTATTCTTAAAATTCCCAACTGGTACAATCTGATCTAGGAATAGATACAATGAATCCAATACACAAAAGCGACAGCTATTCACGTATCATTTGCCTGCACTTCAACGAGTCAATTGCATAATAAACCATTCCAAATGTAGCTTAATGTAAACAAAACAAATAGTTAGCAAAGCTTGCGACAATTACATGCCGCAAACCCGAGCCTCCTACTCCCCTACCAGCACACACACACACACAGCCAATCAGACAACATTTTTTCTATGCTCATTTGGCATTGATAAACGTTTTGTTATTGTATCTCTTTTTTTTTTGCAATGCGGAAGCAGAAAGCTCGTAAAGCCGGTTGCCAACTGCAGCCGCAAGATCGTTGACTGACCTAGTCATGCAAAAGCTCTCTTCGCCGCGCTCTCTCTCTCTCTCTCGCTGTCACACAGGCGCTCTCTTCGGCGCTTGCAGCCAACGTCATTTGATTGCATTTCTAAAGCTTCGCTCAGTCCGCAAATTATCGCATAGTTGCTCTGCCTGTGTGCGTGCGTGTGTGTCGTGTGCGCGCTTGTGACAGTGTTTGATTTCTTTGTCAGTGAACTTGAGCTTTTGCTGGCTCTGCTAATTGCATTGCGATTACAGCATAGCGCAACAGTGTGCGTGTGTGTCTAAGTTGATGTGTGCTGTGTGTGATAATACCGCGCCTGCTGCGCCCGCACAGCCCCTTTCGTCGTGTTTTGTTTTGCTGCGGTCCGCCTTTTTTTTAAAGCTTTGCGACTTTTGTAATATTTTTTGTTTCACTCGCACTGCACGGCACAGTTGACAAGCTTGCTCTGCACAAACACAAGCACACACGCACACATAACTGTCGCTCTTTCATTCGCTCTCTTCGCTTTTGTTGTTGTTGTTGTTGTTTTAAACTTGACTTAATTAAATTTTTTCCTATTTTGCTGCTGCTTTATTTTTATTTTTATCATTAGCCAATTGTCTGCCATTCATTGATTTATTTCGATTCCCGTTTTGTTCAGTTTCATGTGTGTTAACAGCAACATTTTTTTTTATACACCTGGAATGTGTAGACATCTAAAGGCATAATTAAGGTAGCTACCCAAGGATTTCCATTTCATGCACGCTCCGATCTCAGCTCGCAAGATAATTTCCACTTCAAGCCCAAGTCCCATGGGCAGCCCTTAAGTTAGTCGCCTATTTTAATATATAGTATGCATTTTATGCACTATTCTAACGATGGCAAGTAATCGATCTATGCAGCAGATACTCCATCTTTGGAGTGCTCATCTCGCAGCTCGACATGCGAAGCGGATGTGCTGTAGCTTTTCTTGCCACTCACTATTATTTAAATTGATTAGTTTTTGATTTCGTTAAGTTTAACAACAATTAAACAGTTATTTTCAAGTATTATTAAGAAGCTGTTTCGTCTGAAGTTGCACTAATGAAAGGAAGGAATAATTAATTTAATATGCAATTACAATATGCTTGTTCTTTATAGTTAATGTTTTATCAAGTCTAAGACAAAGCAATACGCTTCACCTAAGTCTTTTCCAACTATTTCTCTTCTAACTTGGGACACAAAACGCTTATCTCTTCGTTGTCACAGCCTTTCGAGTATCTTGTTACTAATATATATACTTATTGTAATTGCTGCAATTAAAGAGCCATAGAAAATCCAGTTGGGCTCTGGCTGTGAGATAAATATAGATTTTAAACGTTTGATCGTAAGAAATATTTTGCAATTCATATGTTTTATTTTTATCAAAGATGATAGAAATTGAATTTTAGAATTGATTGGCACATATTTTGAGTCAAGATACCCTCTCTCCCTCTCCCTCCCTCTCTCTCCTTCTCTCTCTCTCTGTTTCACTGAAAGTTGTAACATATTAGTTTAAAATATAAAAGTTGTCAATTGAAATGATTTTACGCTGGCATTTTAGCTGTCTGGCGCATGATCACACACACACGCACACACACACACACACACACACACATTGCCCAAGAATCATGCACACCAATGCAGAATGCACACGCGCACTCACACAGTGAAGCACACAGGGTAAGACACACACACTCAAACACACACACACACACACACACACACACACACACACACCTGTGTAGACAGTCGACACGACACGACGCTCAAACGCTGACGATGACGTTTCAAAAAGACGCTACTCAAACCTGACACAGAGCCCCGCCTCCCCCAGCGCCCCGGCAAGCGCGGCCCAAGCCCCCAAATGCTGAGCTCAACTAAACCGAGCAGCCCGCGACCCGCAGCCTGCAGAGAGCGACTTTGACAAGCAAAAAACACAATTAAAAATAAAATGAGAAATACTTGAAAGAAACTCAATATTAATTTTCCTTTTGGTCTATTGTTTAACCAGTGTTGCATTATTTTCGTTTTCTTTTAACTGTTGAATGTATAAAATATATATTTAAATATAAATATATATAATTCAGGTGTTTTAGCTGTTACTTGTTCTTTTATATATGCGAGTATATAGAAATATAAATATATTCTTATTTTAATTATTAATTTTTCCAGTGTTGCATTATTTTCATTGTTTTTAAAATGTTTGCATATAAATTTAGTATAATATTTTTTGAGTGTTGCATTAATTATTTTTGTTCTTCTTGAACATGCGCATCTGCTTATATATTTATATATTTATGTTAAATATAATAATACATATATTCAGTGTTGCATAATTTTCCATTCTTTCTGTGTTGTTGCTTGTCTGTTACATATCATTAATTTAATTTATTATTTGTCCCGTGTTGCATTATTTTCATTTCCTTAAACTGTTTTTTGTACTTGTTATTTGATTCTATTTATTTTTATAGTTTTGTATATTTGTTAAATCTATTTTAGTCCCTTATCTTTCCAGTGTTGCATTATATTCATTTTATAGCTGTTTTTTGCACGTTATTTATTTCGCTGAAATTACATCTTAGCTGCGCTCTCTCTTCTGTGCGCCGCATACGTAGAACATTTTTGGTTGAATGCACTTTTTATTAGTTTTGGCTTTCGTTACTGTTTCTTTGCTTGTTCGCCTCCCACCATTCGCGTTCATATCTGCCTATTTATTTACTTTTTAACACTATTTTTATTATACTTAAGCACTTGCATTACATATTCTTAATTCATTTGCGCTTTGCTTTACACACTTCAGGCACACACTAGTTTTTTAATTAGAATATTAATTTTTAATTTACGTATTTTGTTTATTTCCTTTTTTTAGCTACAGCTTGACAATTATTTATTTATTCCATATTCCGGGAAGAATTACATTTTTAAGTAGATATTTTAATAAAATAATAAATGAATTTAACAATTTTTTAATTTTCTAAAAATCAACAAATAATTTGTTAAAGCATTCAAAAACTTAACAAGTTTTTTTTTATATTTGTTTTTTATTGATTGAGCTTTTGTATAAATGTTTAAAAATTACATAATATTATTAGCGCTTGCTTTTTGCGTTTTTTGTTTATGTTGCTTTTCGCATTCGAAAGAAAAAAGAAAGCAGCAGAATAAGAGCATTAGATATTATTTTTCTTTAATATTATTTGCGTAGCTCTTTACAAATCTTTTATTTTCATTTATTTATTTTATTTTTGCCTTTGTTTTTAAATATTTTTTATTTTAGATGCAGCTCAGCAAATGAAACAGGAAGCAGGAAGAAAAGAAAAACAGAGTTGTCGCAGCACACACACACACACACACACACTGAGCCACTCGTAAGCCAGGCACAACGAACGCGTGTAATTTACGATCGAGTTACAGCTGTAAGTCAGAGTAAGTTAGACACAATACGAATCGCATATTAGACTAAAGCAAATCCGACGATAGCAGCAATATCTGTTTTATCATACACATACATATATATAGATAATGTGTGGTATGCGGTACGTTTGGCCGAAGAAACCGCTTGAATTGGCGCCTCGAGCTTGGCGCCCGACGCCCCGCCGACTCGCTGCAGTAGACGCCGCTTTGCAACTGGGTGCTGGGTATTGGGGAGAGACGCGCGTTTGACGCTCGTTGTCGCTGCGCGTGTCAAAATCTAACTGAAAGAAAAAGGCCCCAAATTCTCGCCGACGCCACGAGAAACGAGAATTGCAATTTCTAAGCTGCGACGCGCTCCCAACAACAACAACAACAACAGCAGCAGCAAAAAATAAAATAAAAAATATATACAAAAAAATGCATTTTCTGTGTGTGTGGATAAACGTCGAGCGAGCGCGAAATGCATCGAGCGCGGGCCATACAAATAAATACATGTTCTCATCACTCACACACACACACACACACACACAACCACACTCACTCACTCACACACACACGTGCGCTTTTGTCGTGTTGCTTTGGCATTCGCTTCGCTAGCCGGCACTCGCTGCCGCACGGGGCGTATACGCGATATGCGCGCCTTCCCCGCATTAGCTGGCATTTGCGAGCGTCGCATCGCGTCGACCCGGCTATTATTTAATATTACGCCAACAGCAGCGGGCAGCTCGCTCGGCAAAAGCCCCACTCAGCGATCGTCGGCAGCGACGCCGACAGCGCTGACGACGTCGACGCTGGCAGCGACGCAAGCAGCAACCTGCTTGCCTTTGGCTTTATCTGTCGCATTTACAGCTGCTTTTGGGTTATCAGCATGGCGCAGGGTCTTGCAGGCAGTGGCAAGGAGACGTTGCTCTGTTTGTGACATGCCACTCGGGACTCGTGTGCCGCTGCCCCCCGCTGAGCGCAGCTCTGCACGTGTTGGGTCTGCCGTTTCCGGTTTGTCTTGCGATTTGTTTGTCTTGTTTATTGACCCGTTGAGTTAGTGGTAGGGTGCTTCAAGGTCTGCTAGGCTTTGTTGCTTGTCTTGCTCTTAAGACAAGTTGAAGCTTATAATTATATGCACTGCGTCCCGCATTGACGGACTAATCATACCCTTTGACTCTAACCCTATAATTGTATGCAGTGAGGGTTCATCTGCTGTCAGCGGGACTGGAATTACCTTTAGGAAACTCGTCTCGTATTGATATATAGTTAGGATCAATTACAGCTTATCTGTGGTAAAATGTAATACTAAAATTAATGGCTAAATATGCTGAAAGTTATCAAACAATGTTAAAGTTACAAAATAATAAATAAATATAAACTTACCCGAAAGATCACAAATACACGATTATTTTATTGCCATCATAAATAGAGGGGGGGCAACAATATATACAGAGAAGGAAGAAGCGAGAGGAATAAGTGAGAGAAAAGAAGAAGGCGATGGAAGGGCTAGACAGCAAGAGCATAAATTAGAGTGAGTGTAAAAAAAGTTTATACTTAATATTAGATTAGCAGCACCGAAATTTGTTAACAAAACACTTAATTATTGCATGAAAAACGGCAGGACCTACTTGAATTAATGAGAATTGCATAGTAGGGAAGTGGTTTGAAATGCCTATGTTTTCAAATTGCACCGCCGCGGAAAAAGACGTTGATCTGCATTTTGCTTACATGCATATTTAGAAAGCGACATATCTAAAGTCAAACATACATGTCTTCATACACAACTACATACATACATACATACACACACATACAAACATGTATACATTTCATAGTCTCAGATACAAGCCAACCTACCTTCAGACAGACACGAAACTAGCTAGGCTACCAACACCACACACACACACACGCGGTACACTTTAAATCAAGGCATGAAAACCTGCGAGGCTTACTTGAATTTATGAGAATCGCATAGCAGGGCAGTAGTCAAAAATACGTTTCCTTTGCAATAATCTACATGTTTAGACAAATTCATACATACATACATACATACATACTTAAATATATATACATACATGCATACACATACCTACATTCATACATACATAAATACATTCATATTTTCATGCATACATACATACATACATTCATATTTTCATGCAGACATACATATGTACATGCATACATATGTGCATACATACATACATGCATACATACATACATACATGCATACATACATACATGCATACATAAATACATACTTACATACATATGCATACATATACACTTACATATACACTTACATACAGACATACATACATACATGCATACATACATACATACATACACACATACATACATACATACATACATACATACGTACACACATACATACATACATACATACATATATACATACATACATGCATACATGCATACATGCATACATGCATACATACATACATACTTACATACATATGTACATACAAATCTACATACAAACAGAAAACTAACTAGAATATCACACTTTAATTGAAGCATGAAATCTGCGAGGCTTACTTGAATTTATGAGAATCGAGTAGTAGGGCAGTAGGCAAAAATACGTTTCTTTAAAATTTGCACTGCTGGGCAAAGTAAGCTTGTCTACTTTTGGAGCCATATAAACCCAGATGTGTGTACATATGTGCGCATGTATGTCATGCATACACACACATACTCACATACACACATAAATACATTCAAGCACACATTCTTAAATAGCTTACATCAATTTTACATCCGTTTCTTGATATGAACAAATTTGAGTCGGTTACGACAGCTTTTAACCCACTTGCATATATTGGAGTAGCTTTTTGACATCGGCGAATCGCGGCTTAGGTAACATATTACAAAGATTTTACCAAATAAGTTGGACAACGATGGAACAAAAATTAAACTTGGTGAGATATAATATTTCCACTCTTTGATTATTTAAAATTAGATTTCTTTCATTTGCGGATGCAAATAAAATGTATGCTTTTTGAGACCATCTAAGAGTTGTTATGTCTATATCTTCTATGTATTTATGCGTACGCAAATCTGTGCTATGAATATTTCATATGCGGAGCTCAGCTCTTAAGACGTACAAGCTCGTGAGAGAACTGAAGAAACCGACCGAGTTATAAGAGCATAAAAAAACCTAGTCTATAAGATTCACGGAGATTCACGGATTTGTTGACTGAACTGTTGTGGGATATCAATTAATCGATTCAAATTCACGCGTTGCTCGATTTCCATTTGCCAGATTTGGCTCTATAAATTTCGTATGTATAATATGCTTACGTAATTCCAGGAATTAGCATAGAGTGCACTGCGAGAGTAGTTTTGTGTTTTGAGGTCTTATGCATTTTATGCAAGACAGGATATATTGAAATTGCATATGGTAAGATGGAAACAGATCGGAGCAAGTGTTAAATATTTATAGAGCTTTGCCAGTAAATCGTATGCCTGAACTGAGATCTATTGAAGTTTTGGTATCGTTGAACTCAAAGTGCAGCCGAAGGCTATTTGCGAATCGAATTGCAATATCATTAGGCGAAAAAGAAAAACCAAGATGCAACTGTAAAACTAGATTTTAATTGGAGTGTTTCCGTTTTGTTTTGTAAATTTCGTTTTATTGGACATTCGAATAAAAAGAAAAGAAATACGAGTCAAAAATTTGTTGCACACACATAGAACTGAGCTATCGTTTATCATAGATCATATCGTATTTATATATTCAGATATTCATTTATTTTTTATATATACTTTTTTTTTACTGTTTCTTACTCTTTTCGTTATAAATTAGACACAAAAAACGTTTACAAATTATGTTGAATATTTCAAAACTTAGCTGACAAAAATGATTAATATTATGTATAAAATTACATAGCTAATTGCTTAATGTGTGTGTGTGTCTGTGTCTGTGTGTGTGTGGGTGTGTGCTAAAAATTAAATTCGTGATCATATAAGAAATATGCTTGTTTATGCTTTATAAGGCGTGGTTCAACAAAGTCCTAACTATATACAAGTTCACATATATATATCTATATATATATATATATATATATATATATATATGTTTATGTATCGGTTGATGTGAGCTGACTGGCAAAGCAAATTGTTGTTTTTAAAATTCATTTGCTTTACAATACAAAAATTGAATGAGGCTTGATGAGGCTTAAGGCTAATTAAATTAATTCAATAACTATTTAAAGTTTGTGTGTATGTGTGTGTGTGTGTGTGTTTCGTTTATAGGAATGCGGACTTTAGATACAGATACAGATACAGTTTAAATATATATATATAATAAGTTTGTTACAGATACAAATACAGAAAAAGAGCATTAGCATTAGCCGGTCAATCCCTTTTGATTGGCATACACATACAAATATATATACATATATATAGGTATATAGGTGAGCATACATATGATATATATATATATATATAATTTGGATAGTACGCATATCATAGCTTAATTAAAACATGTACTGAGAGAGATAGAGAGAGAGAGTGCTTGTGTTTATAGAGACAGAGAGAGTAGCGGGAAAATTTGACTTATAAATTGAAAGCTAACAGAAGAAAATTAAATTGCATTTTCCACATGAATTCTAACTACACGCTAGTTATGAGCTGCTCCTCGTTCCTCTTTTATTTATACTTTATTTAGTTTTATTATTTTTAGTCATACAAAATAAGAAAAAAATGTTGCAGATTGTCTTATAGTTCCAGCCGCTTATACTTAAATAAATCAAGAAATACTCCCGAAAGAGTTTTCTCTGCTCTTCTTCTTATATTCAGTTTTTCTCCAGAAAAGTTGCAATTCTTCATTTGAGTCGAGTTCTCTTTAACTACTTCTCTTCTTTTTTTTTCTTTTGTGGTGTATGTTGTTGGCCTTTACAAAGTTTTGGTATTGTTTGTTGTTTAATTTATTTCTAAAATTTGTGTGTTTTCTTGTAGAAACCATGAGTTGTTGTTGTTGAAGATATTTTTTGCTGCAGAGAAGTATTTGCTGTACAAAGATTTATGTTCTTTTTCATTTTGTGGAATGTGGTTCGTTTTCGTTTTTTTTTTTTTTTTTTTGGTTGGTTTCAACAGGAAATTAGGGGGCTCTCTAGATTGTTAGGGGCGACTTTTGATTGTATGTGTATTATATATACATAACTATAGATACATATATATATATATTTTTGTTGTAAATCTCTTTCATAAGCTACACATTGAGTTCAACTTTTACACACATTCAGTTTACAGTTTAAAGTTTTCAGTTTACACTTTAAAGTTTACAGTTTTCAGTTAACATCTGTAAAGCTTACAGTTTTCAGTTTACATTTTATAGCTACAGTTTACAGTTTACAGTTTACAGTTCTAAGTTACAGTTACAGTTACAGTTTCGTCTACTGATAATTTGGTTCTGCTAAGTTATTATATCTTTCGTTTTGGCCCCTAGGATAACAGTAACGTGTAATACGAATGGCTTAGACACAGAATTTACGCTCGCTTTAACCATATTGAGAAACGCTTTTCACACTCACTACAACTACTACAACTACAGCTACTGCTACTGCTACAGCTACTGCTACTGCTAGAGCTACTGCTGGAGCTACAGCTAGGCGGGCTGCACTACAGCAGCAACTCCTCGTCGGTGTGCGACTCGCCGTACAGGCAGCACTCGTCCACACCAACACCGGCTGCGGCCTCGTCGGCGACCTGCTCCTCGCAGTCCAGGCTGAGATCGTGCGGCTGCTGCGGCGACTGCTGCGGCGCCTGCTGCTGCGGCTGCGGCTGACTCAGCTCGCGCAGATAGTCGAGCGTCTTGTCAATGGCGCGCAGACGCTTCTTTAGCGACGTGGTGCCCAGTATGTCCACCTGCAAAATGGAATAAAACAATATTAGCTGAAGCTCAAACAAGGATCAATATGTGAGGCTACGTACCTTCAGCTGCTGGGAGAGCGGCAGCAGGGCAATGATCCACCAGGCCCAGGCGGGCCCGTCCGCGATCAGCTGCCAGCTGTGCTCGAGCGGCGGCATCTGGCCATAGCTCTGGAGTATCTCGTGCTTTTGCTCGGTGCTGAGGCTCTCGAACCAGCCGGTCGCCTTGGCCAGCACCAGGGACTGCATCGCAGCCACAGATTGAACCTGATCGATGGCAATCGGCTCATCGCATATGTACTCCACCTTGGCCGTTTCGTAGCCATCCTTTTCGCTGCGCGCGAGTATCTTGAAGCGCTTGCAGCCGATGGTGCTCAGTATGGAGCAACCGTCGCCGAGCAGGACACAGTCCCTTATGTCCAATATGGTGCCGACATCATAGTATCGGGACTTGCCGCTGTGCGGCTGGACAATGCCGAACGTCTTGTCGCCGGACTCGAGGGCACGCCGCACCATCAGCCGGTAGCGGGGATCACAGACGAACAGCGGACAGGGTACCGATGGGAAGGCCGCGGTGCAGATGAATACCGGCACCGAGGGCTCCTGATCGATTTCCTGGCGAAAGCGCGCCTCGTAGTGGTCTGGAATGAATCGTTTCATTGCGGCTTCTAGGAATTTCGTAACTGGCCGCTTGGCCAGCGCAAAGGGTACTGGCGAGGATGAGCCCTGATACAGATTATTATTGACATTTAGTTCCACAAGTGGTGACATGCACAATGGACACGAGGAGTTGTAATCCATGCAACGATCCAAGCATACCAGACAGTAGGTGTGTCCACACGGCGTCACCACCGGCTTCCACAGCGTCCGGCAGCACAGCACGCAATCAAAATCGCTCGCATCGATCAGCTGGCCCCCAACGGCGGTCAGCTGCCGCTGCTCCGACCCATCCAGCTCTGGAACAGACGGAGATTGATCTTAATAGAGATTTATCTCAGCATGGGATATAAGCCAAACTCACTTCTCAGTCGCTGCATCTCCTGCTGCGTGCGCTCGAGCACGCCGCTCAGCAAGCGGCTGCAGCGTCGCGTCTCGCAGCCGGCTGCCACATGTGGCAGCTGCCCCGCCGCCTGTGCCGCGGCCCATTTTCTGCGGCAATGCTTGCGATTGGCATGCCGACGCGCCTGCAGCTCGAACTGCTTGGCGCTGTGCAGCTGCTCGTAGACGTTGCGCGGATCGATATAGTCAAGGGCGCTGGGGAACAGAAAATCGCCATCCATTTGCAGCTGGGCCTCTTCCGCCGCCGCCGCCGCCGCCTCCTCCTCCTCCTCCTCCACTTCGACCTCAACCTCCTCCTCGTCGGCCATGATGTAGTTGTCGTAGTCCTTCTCGCAGCTCAGGCCGAACTCATCCTCGACATCGTCCAGATGCACATGATGATGCTGTTTCCTGCGCCGGCGCATCTGCTCCCAGAGCAGCGCGTACGGCGCCTTGGCGGCGACCGCATAGCTGCGCTGCAGCTGCGCTGCCGACGGCGGCAGCGACTCAATCGCTGCGCGACTTTTGGGCGTTTGGGCCAGGAGACGTTGCAGTATCTGAAAAGGGCAAAGAGATATGAGCAAAAGTTGATCAAGGCAGCCTTATATAGGCCCACACACCTTGGCGAGATCATGTTGAAAGATTTCCGAGTTGCTGAGATTTGTGTTTTTGTCCAGGCAAATGGCCAGAAAGCCATTGTACAGGGCATCCTCCAGTCGACCCAAGCCGCTCAGCGCCAAGGCGCGCAAATAGTGTGCCTGCAAATTGCACAGAGAGTATTCATTATAGCGTCTATTCACTGTAGTCAAGCAGTAGCTCACCTTGGGCGAAGTGCAGCGCGTGCGCAGCGCATTCTCAATGTCCGCCAGGGAGCTTTGATAGTGGCTCAGCTTCAGCAGCACCTCGGCGCGCAGACAGAGACTCTTGAAGTTGCTCGGCGCTGCAAACGAAAAAGGAAAGACCAAAGAAAATTATTAGAGAATATATGAGGAGGAAAATCAAAAGCATTTGCTAATTGGCGCTTAATTGCTGCGCTGTAAAACACATGAAAATGAGGAAAATCATGAAAATTGTGAAAATCACACACTTAATGTCAGCTTTTGTAAATGAAAATGTCAAAAAGATGCCGCTCGTCAACATCTTATGGAGGCGCGATCGCTTGGCAAGCACTTGTTAGCCAATTATATATATAAATATATATGTGTTTACCTCAGCAGCCAAAACAAACTAGCCAACCAGCCAGCCAGCCACCCACCCATCCGCCCACCACTGAGGCGACGGCCAACACGCGCACAAATTCTACAATTAGTTCGCTGTCGACGCTGACGTTGACGTTCGCTGCAGGCGCTAATGCAAACAGCGCTGCAGACTGCTGCTTAACATTAACAGTGCCAGCTAACAGACGCTGTTAATGCACGGCACGCGCCTGCATTGGTTGGTGCAAATTTGTCAAGAGCACAACTCTTTCAAGCACAAGAACAACATTAACATAGCTCAAAGATGCAATACTTTAACAGCTATGCTTGCTGAAAATGTTGCTAGCGATATTAACATGACATGTTGCTGGCAACATTTAAGCAGCACGCGTTAACATTTTAAGAGCGTGCGCATATGAAATTTACAATGTTAACTCTTTAGTATGCGCGCGCTCTTGCGCTGTTAACTGCTAAGAGCGGCGAGCAGCGGCTGCTGACGCGTCTGTTAAAAAACGCGATTATGTAGCCTAACATTACGCAACATAAAAACAAGCGCAACAACAAGCAGCGCTACGTAGTTGTCAATAAAGGTGTTGCGTATGTGTGTGTGTTTGTTGGCCCTCTTGTTTTTTGTTGTTGCTGCAATTGCTAAACAAATTGTCGCAAAAATGATTACATATCAGCCAATAGCCAAATGCAGCCGCTGCTCATCGCCAGCTTCGGATGCAAGATTTGCATTTTGCTGCCGCAGCAACATGCAACATTCAATGGGCTACATAATGATGTCTACAAAGTTGTTGTCGTTGTTGTTGTTGTTCGAGTGTTAACCATGTTTTTGCTTATGTTTCGGTTATGTAAAACGCTCACTCGAAATGTTTGTCAATATTTTTGCTGCCCCAAATTGATGTCAAGTGTGTGCGAGTGTGTGCGTGTGTGTCTGTGTGTGTGTGTGTAGCAAAGTGATAATAGCAAGCCAGATAAGGCAGGTTAATTGGGGATGTGAGTTAAGTAAGTGCTTGTGCCATAGGAATTATGCAAGGTCCATTGCGACTGCCTTTACAGCAATTAGTTTGGCGTTTTAATTATATAGATTCTGCTGAAGAATGTCCAGAGATAGCGCTTATATACATATATATCAGATATTTTAATGGATGCTCTTAGAGCATAATATAATTTAAAAGCCATTAAAAACTGTCACGAAAGGCTAAGAGTAATAAATTAATAGCTAAGCAATAAAAACATAAAAAAAAACATACTATAAATAGAAAAAAACTTAACTAAAATAATAAATGGCTTTAAATGTGTTCAACTTTAAACTATATATATACCATATATTATATTTTAATATACAAAAAACTTGTTTATTTTGTCAGCATTTCATTCTTGCAAATGCAAAAATGTCTCTACTTCCCTTATTGCTTTCATTTCCTGGAACTCTATTGTTTTCAGCCAAGTTAATTTGTTTTATAGCAGAACTGCGCTACTATCTTAACCGTTATGCCAACGTTAGGCAATCGAGAACATATAAAACACAAAAAGAAAAAGAAGCAAGAAAAATAATAATAATACTAGATAATTGAAAACAAAGCTCAGTTGCCTATCAAGAAACACAGCTGGCAACGTGCTCAGCTGCGGGCCAACAGTTGCTGTATAGAATATAGAATATATATATATATATATATATTGGTACTATATATACCATATATATATCTCATTGCTAAAGCCGCCACGTTCAGCATTTGACTTCCCGTTCGATAGAATACTTTATAGACGCAATTGCTTACAAGCTCTCGAGCAAGAATTCAATTAAAATGCAAAAGGCCGCATGCAACATTGTTGTTGTTGTTGTTGTTGTTGTTGTCAATTTGCACTTATTAGAGAATTTAACGCCAGAGCTAACAACACAACACACACACACACACACACACAACACACACACAGAGAGACTCCCTCGCATCCTTCGCTTGATCATTTTTCCGTAACGCTGCAGACAATTTAAGCCCAACTGTTGATAAATTGCATTTGGCTGCAGCTACTTGTGCCATATATCGTATATATAGCCCATATATATATATATATTGTATATCATGCATATATATCAATCTGTGCGCTTGTATTTTTCTTGGCCTGCATTGAAATCAGATTTCGTCACGTACATTAAAAATGATTTCGCGAAATTCGCGTTCTTCTCGCGTTGACAAGTGGCCGCCACTTGCAGATTGCATAAGCCACAAAAACAAACAAAAACTAAATACATTTATTCTTTATAAAAGCCAGCAGACGCTTCATTTTCATTTGCCAATCAAACCCGGCAACAGTTTTCCCGGAGTTTTCCGCTTTATTATCTAGATTTTCGCATAGATCTCAGCGTGCTTTATGCTGTTCGTCAATGCGAAACTTAATTGTGCCTAAACTGAGAGCAAAAAAACAAATGAAAAACGAGCAGAAAAAAAAATTAAATGAATAAATAAAAAACGTCGTTAAACAATTTGCTAAAAATAAACGTTGCGTATACGCCGCATGCTCCGGCGCTGGGCATTGCCTGGCTTTGATTATGCTGTGCAAATTGCCTGGCACAATGCAAACACACACACACACTAGACACACTCGCACACATACACACACACACATACACACACACACAGACACGCACACACGCACAGCTAAAGGCAACCGAGCGCAAGCTGGAGCTGAACTGACCCAAATACCAAACTGAATGCCCATAAAATTGCGCCGTAATACAAGGAGGCGGGGCAGAGCGCGGGGCGAAGGGGCGGGGGCAGCGACTGTTTGGGGGCTTGTTAAGGGAGCTACTGGGCCAGGCAAATAAAACGAGCAAAAGTGCCTCAAGTCGACAAATCCCGACAAGGAGATACCCTGAATCCAGCGTACGTCAAGCTATCTTCCACACACACATACACACACACACACACACACACACAAACACACACACACACACACACTCACACACACACACACTCACACACACACACACTCACACACACACACACTGCATCTGTGCTTCTTCTTGCCAATGCACCACACTATGCTAAAGGCATTCTGCAATAACTTCGCTGTTTAAAGTCCGATCTTAATGCAAGTTTCTGGACTTAAAGCAGACACACATTTGAATTGTGTATATTGCAAAGCGCAAGACTAAATATTCTAAAAAACAAGTTTGGTTGGCAAAGTTGAAAGTTATTTAAAAACTAAAGCATGATTCATCTTTATATGCTCTACATATCAAGTTTAGTGCATCCTTCCTCTATAATATTCAAGTTATGCTTCAACTAACTCGAGAAACAGACAGAGGGAAATATTTGTAAGCTGTTTAGGCTATACGAGAGAACGCAAAGCAAGTTTGCTGTTTCTAGCTTTTATATTCTTCAATCGAGAGATATCAGTTGAGAGATATCAGAGATACAACGGCTATCAAGGAAATATAAATGCTCAGTTCAATTCAATTACATTTACGGACAGACAGACAGACGGACAAGGCTATAAGAACTTTGTTCTTCTTGCAGCTCGAGATTACGAATATGCTGCCGTCTGTCTGTTGCAAACATTTGCACAAAAACAATATACCCGTTTTAGCCATTTTCAATGGGTTCAGGGCATAAAAAGACAAAGGCCCAGCAAAAGGCGCTGAAAAGCTGAAACTGAAGCTGCAGGCCGCAGGGCAACCAATTTTATGCGTTTCAAATTACACTCTTTGTTGTCGTTGTTGTTATTGTTGTTGTTGATGTTGTTGTTGTTGCATTGGAGATTCCTGTGGTGTTTTTCGTTCGATTTGCTGCGGTTCAAGCGAGCGTTTCAATAAAATATTCTGCTAGATGTGCGGCTAAAGTTAATTTGCGTTTGTTTTATGGCACAAGCAGACATTAGTTTGAGGCAACAAAATTGAATTTCAAATGGATTGCTGTTTAACAAATAGTGTGTGACTAGAAAATACCCTGTAACTTAGAATATATTACACCAAAGAGATGAAAGAATAGTTCAAGGTATTTATCGCAGCTTTCAATTGCATAAAATAGTTTTGGAAACAACTTTCACTAAAAAATTTGTAGAATTTTTAAAATAATTTTTTATAATTTAAATTAATTTAACTGTGAATATTAATTGATTTATATTATTATATTATATTTTATTACTAAGTCAAATTGGAGAAACATTCTCTAAATTATTCAAATTTGGACTAAACAGGCTCAATATAAATCCTTATTGAATATTATAAGATTCTAGAGTGGAAGAAAGAGATAGAAAGAGAGAGAGAGAGTGAGAGAGAGAGGAAAGATAAAAAATTATATTTAGAATAAATTGCAAAGTTCGGCAATTCTTGCGAATAAAATAAATGAGATTTCTATCTTGAAGACAACGCCTTTGCTTGCACACGTAATTACAGGGTATATTTGATATAATAAATAGTAATATATGCAATTTCTAGAGACAGAGAATGCCTCGCATTGGCATTGTTAAACAGGAAATGGGACGCTTTGTTTGCTTGGCTCGAGCATTGCCGGCTATTAAACGTTTCATTTGCGGCCGAATTAAAAGAGACCATTAATTATGTTTTCTCGCTAGAGACAAATCTCGTGAAAATGCGAATGCTGACATGCAGCAGCAACAACAACAACAACAACAACAGCAGCAACAACAACAAGGACAGTCAACGGGGGACAAACTTTTCAGCTGCGGCACACGCTGCGTATGCGTATTTTATGCACAAAACAATTTCGACCTGTGCATCAAAATATTTGTGCACATTTCACGGCATTCAAATTGACAAATGTGAAATGGCGAAAATTCCGTAAGAAATATCAAATGAAAATAAATAAAATAAGCTTAAAAGTGACGCGTGTGGAAAATCAAGTTCGCAATTCGCAATTCTCTTTTAATGGAATTTTTAAAGTCGTGTGCGCCATAATTTTATTGCCATCATTTCGGCTCGTGTTGCTCAACTGCGTTGCACTCCATTTGCGTCATGTTTGCCACCGTGCCACCTTGCCACCTTGCCACCGTGCCACGCCCACCACTGACTGCGAAAACGTCAACGCAGGAAGTGAGAAGGGAAACAAGCGACAAACGCAGCAAATGCTACATTTCCGTTTTAGCTCTGTTTAAATAACCCACACAGCAAGAGAGGGTAGCTGCGACTATATACTCAGCATGTTGCTCGGGGAATATATATAAATAAATGAATGAGTAAATAACTGAATAAATAAATGTATACAAATAAGTTAAGATACAAATAACTAAATAAACAAGTAAATGTATAAATAAGAAAATATATAAACAAATAAATAAATATATGTACATATACATAAATAAATGATTAAGAAATAAATTAATTTAAACAAAATACAATAAATAGCTAAGTAAATATCTAATAAATTAATATATAATAAATAAATAAATAAAATATATAAAAAATAAATAAATAGGTAAACATTTCAACAAATATATAATTACAGCATGAATTAATAAATATATAACTAAATACATGAATAAATAAAGAAATAAATATATAAATAAGTTTGATATTAAGTCTTACATACAACATTTTTATAAAGGCTGCAAAAACGGGTTTTAGCTGGAATTCCCTTATATTTATTTTTTTTAACTGAGTCTAAGCACAAATCAGTTATTAAAACAAAACTGAAGCAAAACCCGAACCAAATCGTATTTTATTTATATTTATAAATAGTTAGTTCCAGCCGCAAAGCATAACTTGGCCCACAATCATTGCATTTGTCCAAAAATATTTGCCAGATGCCAATTTCGGGTGAGGAACTAATTTAGCCCACGTTTCGTATATGAAAATATTTACGACTTGCAATATTTTCAGTGCAATGGGCAATTGCATATTTAGAAATTAAATTGTTTCATTTAAATTTAACAAATATACACCTAAGCCAAAACCAAATTTCGTATAGGTGGAAAACCAGCTTCACAGAGCAAATCTAAAGCTGGAAACTAGGAACCAATTGTTTTCTATATGCAGACATGATTCTTACTATAAATATTATGGACAATAACATTATTGACATTTACATTATCAATTAAAATAACATTATTATTGTTAACAATCCAAGGACTCAGCGAAAGCTGTTTCTTAGCGTATCCAAACTTCGTCTTGGTTAACTTCATTTTTATACCCTGAACCCATCAAAAATGGGTATAAGGGTATATTGTATTTGTGCGAAAGCCAAATGTATGTAACAGGCAGAAGTAAGCTTCTCCGACCCCATAAAGTATATATATTCCTGATCAGCATCAATAGCCGAGTCGATCTAGCCATGTCCGTCTGTATGTCTGTCCGTAGAGACTTGAAATTTTAGATGTAGGTGCTCCTAGTTCCCGCAGATCGAGTTTGTTTCCGATAATCGATAACTTACTCCGTTTCCAAGCAATCGATAAAAATCGATATCGATATTCTGATTTGGGGCAATTTTGGTAAATAATAAGAGCTAGAGTCACCAGACTTGACATATAGCTAATAAAATAGAACATATATGCATTTGATGTTGGAAGAAGAGGGTTCAGGGTATCCCCTAGTCGGGAGCTCCCGACTAGAACCTCTTACTTGTTTTCTTTTGCAACTTTGACGTTCTTGTTTAGCTTTAGCGAAGCGTAAAGATTGTGGCAGCTGGCAGCAGGCGCGGGTTGTGCTGCTGTGCGGGGCAGAGGCAGGGGCAATGGGGTCACGTGCCACGTTAACGTTTTGCGGGTTCAGGATTCAACGTTAACGTCAATGGCCAGCTGCGTGGGTTAAGCGCTGCTCATAAAGTTGTCAATTGACGCACAAAGCGCAAAATAGACGCAAGCAGCTTCAGCTTCAGCTCCAGTGAGCGGCAGAGTGGGCGGGAGCGAGAGGGGGAGGGGTGGTAGGCAGCTGCATTTGATTTGCGTCTGAGTTTTTCCCTGTGGTCTGGGTGATTGACCCACGCACGCCCAACTGCTGCTCGCTGTCAGCTGCCTGTCGTGTATTTCCATTTTTTAGCGACGCAGTTTTATTTGCCAGCCAAAAAAATAGAAGAGTTGAGCGGCGCGTACAACGCGGCGTATGCGTCATTTGGCAAGTGTGCGGAGGTCTTGTCTGTGTCAGGCAAGACACACACACACGCAGGCACACACACGCACACACAGTCGCACTTAAACTACGCTTCAGGCTGAGGCCCCCAGCAAAATGAATTCAAGGTAAGCCAAGCAAACAAGCCCAAAATATATAAAATATATATACACAAAATAAAAGCAATCTCCAAATAGTTGTTATATAAGCGAGCCTCGATCGCTTCGCGCTGGCTGCGCAGCTAGCCGCAACCTTCAAGCAACAACAGCAACAGCAACAACAGCAACAACAACAGCAACAGCAACAACAGCAACAACAACATAAGCAGTAGGCAATTTAAATACACGTAAATACACAACAATATTTGTTTCGTAGCGTTAACAAATGCAATCAAAAAATTTGTATTTTTTTTTTCAATATTTTGTTGCGAATGTTAAATTTGCAACTGGCCGCAAAAATAATGAACTTTATGAAGCGCACAAATTTCCAGCTGCACAACGAGCGTGAAATAAACAACAACAGTAACACCAAAAATCGCTTCAATGAGCAGCAAAAGCAGCGACGTCGGCAGCGACGTCGGCAGCGAAGCCAGCTGCGACGCCTGGGCTGTGTGTTCAAGGTTAAACGGGCCAAGGCGCGCGTCGCGTGGCACGTTACCACAAAGTTGCACATTTTTTAGCTGTTGTTGTAGTTGTTGTTGTTGTTGTTGTTGTTGTTGTTCTTGTTGTTGTTGCCTTTGCTTCCGTTTCATGTAAATTATATTTTATATTATTTTAATTTTTTATATGTTAGGCGGGGCGTAAGTTAAAGGCAAGTTGATTTTTATGGTCATTTTTAATGTGCGCTGTTGTTGTTATTGCAGTTGTTGTTGTTGTTGTCGTTGTTGTTGTTGCAGGCAGCTTTACATTGTGCATGGTCGTTGTGTGTGTGTGTGTGTGTTGCTAAGCCAGGCAGCTTATGCACTTGAGACAACGCCAGCCAAAGACCCGCAAAGCCGACAACTTCAAAGCCCACACAGGCAACAACAACAACAACAACAACAGCAACAACAACAACAACACAAGTTAACATTCCACTGATTAGCAGCGGCTGCTCGACTTGCCACGCCCACACATATGAACTACATTTCTGTTATTGCTGCACTTGCTGCTAAGCAGAGCATAAAACAAGTACATCAATTATTTTATAGTTGTATTTTGTATATCCTGTCTTACTTGATTTATGGAGTATTCTTTTTTGTATATGTCTATTGTTTTTTGAAAGGGTATACACAGTTCGTCTTGTCGCATTCAGTTTGTCATTTCAGCTTGGGCAGAGACGGGGCCTTTGTTGTGGACAACTCAACTGTCAGCGCATTAGTCCGGCTCTTGCAGATAGGGGCCATGGGCGTCGTGCAGTCGAGAGTAGGTTCTGCTTAGCAGCAGAGAGCCAAATCCCCCCCCCCCCCCCTCCCACGCGCTTGTTGTGCCATATGCTTTGTATTGACTTTGCCCAGGCATTTGCCATATGTTCACGTTGACATTTGATAAATGTTCTGCGTGCGTGTGTGTGCGTAACTGTGTGTGTGTGCCTGGTGTGACTCTTTTAAGCGCACACACACTTCCACTTCCGGCTTGTGGTCAGGCATTTGCGACGCGCAGTTAATTGATTTCTGAGACGCCCAGCAGAAAAAAAAAGACAGACGCCCAATAATCCACTTAAAATGAATGTGAACTACAAATGGAACCAGTTTGGTGAAAAGGGGGGCGAGGCGGGGAGCGTGGGGCTGTCTGATTCTTTCAGCAGCGTCTATTTTTAATGTTGAACTATTTTTGGGCAGCTGCAGAGACTCGAACAGCGACTCAGCTCGACCAACAAAGAGAGGGAAAGGGAGAGGAAGAGAGCTTATGTAACACAACAGAGGCGCGAACAGCCCCTAATGTTGGCAAAGAGACGCAACGAAAATCGAAAAACTGACACCGAAACCGGCTTTTTATGCAAAACTGCCAAAAATGAGGCGCGGCGGGGCGGCAGCGGGCGGGTGTTGAGCTGTTGATGGCATTGCGTGAGCGTCAGCTTGTGCAACAGCAGGCGGTGCGGGAAGCGCAAAAGTCAAAAATGAAGAGCGCAGCTGAACAAAATGTGCAGCAGAATTGCCCAAGCGACGGCCACAGCAACAGGGCCAAAGAGCATGGCGCGCCAGACTTTTTAAGAGAGAGCGAGTGCGAGAGAGCGCCGCTCGAGAGAGAGAGTGAGCGCAAGCTTAGCTTGTGTCAAAATTTGACAGTTGCCTGCTGCCGCTCTTGTTACTGCGACCAAAAAAGTATGTCAAAGTCAAACGTTGCTGCCGCAGTCGCAGTCGCAGTCGCTGCCGACGCTGACGTCGCATTACTAAACATTGCTGTCGGCCGCTGCCGCTGCCCGACGTCATTTTTATTATGTTTGTTTGGTAAGTGGAGCTCTGGTTATGTAAGTCCAGCAGCAGACAGCAGCCAACTGTTGGCCATCGTCGTCATCGTTTTTATATATTTTCTTGTTGTTTTTTTTTTTGTTGAATTCGTTACGTTAAGCCCAAGCCCAAAGCTCGCCGCGGTCGCCCCTCCCCCTCTAAGCCAGCATTCGTTCAGCGCGCGTCTTAGCCTTTTGTCTTTTTCACGCCGTTTCCACCTCAGCCCGCCGTGCTGCAGCTCATTTGTTTGTTGCCAATTTCAACGCTTGACTTTTTGCGTCGGCGGCGACTGAAAATTAAATCGTGATTTGTAAATGCGCTCAATTTTTCGTCTCGCCTGCCTTTTAGGCGCACTGGCAGAGGCAATGGGTGGCGGAGGGAGGGGGGGAGTGGCGAGTGCTGAGTTGGAGCAGCAGTGAATTTGGCAATTTTGTAATAAGTTTTTTTTGTTGCGATTAAATAATCAACAACAATGTGGCAACAACTGGCAGCTGCTGGCAACAAGCGAACGGCCGAAAGTGATTGTTGATATCTTGTGTCATTCTGCAGTGTTGTATAATTGCCGTTTATTACGCTGCTGCTGCTTCGGCTGCTGCTGCGGCTGCTGCTGCTGCGGCTGTTGCTGCATCTTCCTCTTCATCTCCCGTTCGTTCTTTTCAATTTGCGCTGACGCGTGGAGCTTTCTCAGCGCAGAACTAATTAAGTTTTTTAGCCACAGTCAGCGGCGTTAACAGTGCTGTTGTGATGTAATTAATTTACATATGTTATGTAAGCATATATAATGCAAAAGTTAACGCAAAATGTTCTCAATGCATACGTAATGCCCTTTGTCAGACCCCTTTCAAGGTAAAAGTTTTATGACCTTTTCTTGTGCAAATTTAATTTGCTACATGAGCTTCTTCTTCTTCTTACAACCACCTGCAATTCTAGCTACTTTTTCAGTGGGCGGCGGCAACTGTTGCATAACTTAAGGCTAACAGCCTGTGTATGTGTGCGCGTGTGTGTGTGGTGGTTGTAGACCATTTGATGGCTCATTTGTGTGGCAAATTGAAATGCTTCGTTTTGCCAGGCTGATAACGCCCACTCCCCTTGTTTTTATGGCACTTGGCTGTGTCAGTGTGTGTGTGAGTGTATTTGTGTGTGTGGCGCTTGCGGCTTGTACACAATGAAGTTTGCACTTTGAACTCGCATTGCCTGTTTTTACCCAGTTGTTTGTACAGATGAAAATGCAAATGCCAGCGATTGTTGGGCTTGTTGTTTTTACGGTTGCCCAACACTGTGCTAGGGCAGCGAACTTGGCTAATGTTTTGTTTTTTTGGCTAGATCTCACAGTTCAGCTCTATTTGGCCCCTTGGCTCGTGTCTATTACTCAATATAAAACCAACTGTTTGTTGTTGTTGTTGCAATTGCAATCGTCGCTGATTGCCGTCAAATCGTTTACAGTTGCAGCAGCGATAAAGCGCACAACAGCAGAAACAAAAGCAACAACAGCTGCATGTGGCCCGCCATTGCTTACGAGCTAAGTTCTATGACATAACTGTAATTCAAACGAGCTCGCGAGAGCCGCACAGTGAATGGCAAAGAGAGCGCCATTGCAAAAGCACATGGAGCGAGCGAGCGAGCAAGCGAGAGAGAGAGAGCGAGAGCAAGAGCACAACGTGTGAGCGCGAGCGACTTACTTTTGATTTTTTGCTGCTGCTGCTGCTGTTGCTTTTGCTGCGCTGCCGCCTCTGCTGCTGCTGCTGCTGCTGCTGCTGCAGTCAATTGAGTAATCCACATGTTGTTTTTGCTGTTGCTGCTGTCGTGTTTTGTTTACAAATGTTGAAAGTGAATTTTCAATTGCAATTCACAGTTCACAATAGAATATTACTTAATAGGCAATAAGCGCAAATCTGACAGCAAGTGACTCACTCGCAATGCGCCAGAGTTGCCAGACTGTTGTTGTTGTTGGCATTTTGTGCTGTTGTTGTATTGTTTTTTGGCAAATGAGGACAACAATTGCAGTTGAAGTTGAAGTTGCAGCTGCCGTTGCCGTTGTTGTTGCAATTGCCCCAACTTCAGCTTCAATCGCGTCCAGACGCCATTTGCTTTCTGTTTTGCAGCACAAGTTGCGCCCGTCGGACCTCATTATGCAATTACAACAAAGCGAACAACAACAACAACAACGAATAAACAAACAAATATTTTTACAGAGCGACTCGCTGAGCTGATACACCCCCGCGCGAGGGGTTGCGGGGTTGCCAGCAGTTCCATAATGTGCTGCCATTTAGTTTTAATTAAGACAAGGCGCACGAGCTGCAACAACAACCAACTGCCGCAATATATGGCAACTCTGTCTGTGTGTGTGTGTGTGTTTGTGTGTGGGTAAGAACTGGATATCCGTGTCGCAATTGATATGCATGTGGCACACACACACACAGAAAGACACGAGCCAAGCGCTTATTACATCATTCCGCTTGGCCAGACAGAATTTTGCATTCGGCCCATCTCAGCTGGAAGGCGTGCCGAGTGGGCGTGGCCAATTATTAACATGCAGCATTTTATGGCAACAATTTTGGTGTCGTCGAGTTATGGCTCTTATTATGCTGTACTTTTTTTATTGCTATTATTTTTTTATTATTATTGTGCATGAAAAGGGACTTTGCTGGGATTATACGATCTTTACATTATGCAACAAATGGACGGCGTGGCAAGAATCCTGCCTAATGCCGCATAAGCCCAGGAAGTGAAGATTCTAGTCAAGGGTCTATAAATTATCTGCAGTCGCTTTGACAAGCAGCAGATGAATATTTTGGGGTTAACTTTAAGCTAGAGAAAAGGAAAGCGTACTTACAATTCTAAAATTAGTTTGAGTTTGATACTGCTTGCCACGCCCACTTGTCCACTTGCCGCATAAGTATTTATGCTGAACAATTTCTGGGCCAAGAGT
This sequence comes from Drosophila novamexicana, assembly GCF_003285875.2. Lineage (NCBI taxonomy): Eukaryota > Metazoa > Arthropoda > Insecta > Diptera > Drosophilidae > Drosophila > Drosophila novamexicana. The sequence continues at coordinate 390,188 of NW_020824766.1, forward strand.
CTCATTTCGATTGTATTAAAGAAATTCTTCGTTGCTTTTTGCATAGCTCGCTGTGAAAGTACGAAAAAATGTGCGCTGGCATTTGAAAAATGTGCCCAATGTGGCAACTGGCAAATAAATAGCAATGGGACACATACTGAGAGCCAAAAGGCGCCGCATGCCACAGCGAAAGTATCTACAAGCTGCACGCCGGGAATGCCGGCAATGCACCGTCTGGCTAGAAGTTAAATCCAATGTGGCGTCTACACGAGCCCCAACAAATAAATCAATGCAAATCGCAAAAGCAGCAGCAAGTAACAACAACAACAACAACAAAATTAACACAATTTTATACTAGATGCGTTGAGAGATATAGAATAGATAAAGATGCAGATACATATATATGTACATACATAAAAATAAATATATAGATGCAGATATAGATATAGATATAGATATAGATATAGATATAGATATAGATATAGATATAGATATATATATAGATATAGATATAGATATAGATATAGATATAGATATAGATATAGATATAGATATAGATATAGATATAGATATAGATATAGATATAGATATAGATATAGATATAGATATAGATATAGATATAGATATAGATATATATATAGATATAGATATAGATATAGATATAGATATAGATATAGATATAGATATAGATATAGATATAGATATAGATATAGATATAGATATAGATATAGATATAGATATAGATATAGATATAGATATAGATATAGATATAGATATAGATATAGATATAGATATAGATATAGATATAGATATAGATATAAATATAGATATAGATATATAGATATAGATACATATTTATATATGTAAATATATATATATATATGTATAAAGATTTAGATATAGATTAAGATAGATGAATATATATAGAAATAGATATGATACAGATACAGATATATATATATATATAGTTAGGTTTTGTGCGCTTGGCTCAAAGAGGCTGGCAACTGGCTTTGTCTCAAGGCCATGTCAATTTGTTGGTCGTTAAACTTTCGCCGAGTCTCTGCACTCCCCCTCTCGCTTTCGCTCTCTCTCTCTCTCTCGGCCTCTCTTTCTGCACAGGCCTTTGTTCACTTTCACAAAGAACTTTTTTATTTATTTTTTTTTTTTGCTTCAACTGCGCATTAAAAAACACAAAACCAAAAAAAATTGCAAAGTTGGTTAATATAAATAACGCAACGAGCAAAAACAAAGCAAAGGCCTTTGCCAACCCACAACCCTCCCCCCGCCAGGCCCCGTCAACCTCTCTAGCAGTCTAATTAAAAAGCCAAAAACAACAACAACAACAAACTGAATGGCAAAAACAAATGTTAATTAGTGCACTCACTTTGAATAATTGCAGCACGAGGGAGGGGTGGTGGGGCCGGGGCGGTGTACTGCGATTTCTGTGCTGGCCATAAAAAACAAACACTTTTTCCACAAAGTTGAGAGACCTCTAAGCCAAATACGCACACAGCCCCAGCCATAAATGTGAGCCCATTTACGTATATGCCTAATATGAATTTGATAGTCGCGTTTATCAGCTGTTGGCTTTTTTTGCTTCTTCCAGCTGACAGTCAGTGTGAGGAGTGGGGAAGGAGGGAGGGGTATACTTCTGTATTGGTGCGCACTACGATAATCGGGCATATCAGACATGTATTTGGGTTATGGCCAGCGCACGAGTTCAGGGTACGCCCTTGAGATGTTCGCACATTGGTTGCGCAATCATCAACTGCCAGACAACTTTGCTAATGGAAAGTGCAATGATATTGGTTGCTTATCAAATTTGAGAAGCGCAAAGAGAGGCGGTCAAGTTCAGGGCTAAGTGCGCTAATCAGCTTGGTGTTCGTATGAAACGATATTTTGTAAACACTGCGACTTTTGTTTTGTATAATTATATCAATATTTCTTTGATATTTATATAATTGTTGCTTATCAAATTTGAGAAACGCAAAGAGAGGCGGTGAAGCTCAGGGCTTTGGACGCTAATCAGCTTGGTTCGAATGAACGACACTTTGTGATCCTTTTTATAATTATATCAATATTTCTTTAGTATTTCTTTGATATTTATATAATTGTTGCTTATCAAATTTGAGCAGCGCAAAGAGAGGCGGTCAAGTTCAGGATTTTGCGCGCTTATCAGCGTGAAAAACATTTTGTGAACACTCGCACATTTTGTTTTGTCTAATTATATCAATATTTCTTTTGATATTTCTTGGCGACACAGTTCAACTTAGTTAGTTGCCCGCATTAACTCAATTTGCGTCCAATCAAACGTGCAATTACGAGACATTTGCCCTAATGAATGCGTCGTCATGAGCTTTTCCTTTGAATTTGTGTGACCTCATTAGCAAAATGAATGCCACGCAAGTACAAATATCATTTCAGTTAGCCGCTAATTAAACGCGCCCCACATTTAAGCCACATAAAACAAAATAAGCTGCGGCCCACATGGCCGAGTGTGGGAACCGGCCTCCCAACAGTTGGTCAACAGTTCCCAACAAAGAAATGATTGCATGGCACGTGCTAAATTCTTTTAGCCACTTTCACATTTAATGCACATTTCGGTCAGTCCCAGCGCACGCTATCAAATTATACGATCTGCGATATATATACTTATATCTACATAAATTACAATGGCGCTGCGTGCAGAGGCCACTAAAAGGCCAAAACGGGGCGCAACATTGCATGATATGTGGGCATTTTACAACACTGCAACACAGCAACCACTATGAATTTGTTTATGCATATTGAAACGAACTGTTCCTGCCGCCTGCCGCTTGCCCCCGGCCACAGCACAGATCCTCGCGGCGCCTTAACAACTCTTTCCACTTAGTCAAGTCGTGTATACCCTGTGGCTATAAAAGAGAACCCTTATATATTTTATTGATATAGTAAAAACCGAAGCGGAAGACCCTTAAGTGCATATTTATAGCTTAACTCTCAGCAAATATATGAACTTCGACTCTAGAAGAATTTAGTTATTTATTCTAGATCTTCCAGACTGTCTGCTTGCAGCAGCTGTTAAGGCTAGGGAAGAGGTCTTGCCATCTAATTTATAAAAAGAGAAATCTGTGAAATTTTTAAATATTTATAAACAAGTGAACATTTATATTAAACAGTAGAAGCCACGCTCTGTCAGAGGTAGAAGGTTTAAGCAACAATTAACATAAAACCCTCTTCTGTTGCTATTAAAGGGCATCTGCTAGTCGAGTTAAGGCACTTGCACTTCTTTTGTGGTATATTTGTGTTGTGTACCGAGTCGCTGTAATTGCAAATTCGCCATGCCACATGTGGCAGCGTTGCACGAGGTCGACGACTACATTAGCAGCTCCGTGTGGGCGACTCATCTAGTATATCTTTTGTGGCTTTTGTGTGTGTTGTTGGTGTTTGGTGTGTGTGTGTGTAAGTGTGTGTGTTGATTATCTTCATGTCTGGCACGTGTTGTGGCTCATTTAGTGCCTGGCTGTTAAGTGCCTCATCCAAGCCCAAGCAAACACTTCTGACTGCGTGGTGTGTGTTTGCGTGTGGCAAGTGGAGCTGCTGCTGTTGCACTCATGTCCGGGCGGATTTAAAGCTTGCCACACAGCGCTTGATCTTGTCAGTGTCAGCGTCGAGTGGCCATCAAATTAGCGGCGGATATGGCAACGCTGCGTATTTGACAGCTGTCAAATTTATTCATGCTCTACAATTGACTTTGTCTAAACGCAATGACTACGCACTTTGGTTATCAACAATTGGCCATAAATGTTTATGCCCAGCTTATTTTATACATTCATTTTTTTCTATTCTTTTCTGCCCTGATTTCGATACATTTTTTTTATCAGCACAAAAGTCAATAACTGATTGCGAGGGAACAAAAAAATAAAGAGGAAATAAAAGAAATGAAGAAAAACAAACAATGCTTAAAAATAACTTAGCTCCAATTGGATTCTTTTTGGGCGTGCGAGGATGTGTGTGCGAAGGTGTGTGTGTGGGTGCGTGTGTGCGTGTGATTACGTGTGTTTAGCAGCGTTTTGTGAGTAGCTTCTAGAGCGCCTTTAATTGGCAATTCTCATTGCCCAAGTCGCATTTTTTTTAACTTTTTTTTTTTGTTTTTTGGCCGCGTAAACAGAATTCATAAAGCTCGTGTGATGATGCGTCAGCTTTGGCTGGGCTAATCAGCACATTGAATCACAATTGTTTACTATATAAACAATAACAATAACAGCAATAAAAAGAGAGAGAAAGAGAGGGAGAGAGAGAAGGGGAAAGCACAGTGCTCTGATAAGAACAATTATGAAAGCAACACGGGCCGATTCTTAGTTTTGTGTGGGCGCAAAAGTCACGCAACAGTTTGGCATAAGCCATAAAACACACCTGCCCCCCTCCCCATCCCCCTCGCCCTTCTTTTCATGGCAAATGCTGCGCTCTGACTAGTCAAGAGACACCCACTAAATATTTAGACTATTTAGGAATTAGCCAAAAGCAAGAAAAGAAACACAAAAGCAACTAAATAAATATTATTCACGTGTTATATTTAGATTAGATATTAATTGGAGCAGACAGAATAGTTGGGCTGACTTTCTAGATTATGGAAATAGGTACAAACTATTTAAGTATGCTAGCTAAATAAAGAAGAAGGCAAATCGAGCTTCAGTCAGATGAAGGCCAACATAAAATTGGCAACAAATTGAGTTAGGTTAGAAGAGAAAAACTCTCAAAAGCTGAACTCAACTAAAGTTGTTTTCTTTTAAGCTGATTTATTTCAACTGCTCTTTGTAAACATAAAAAGCAGTTTGCAGTTCTTAGCCAAGTTGAATGCAAAACGAATAACTTTTTGTTCTTACTCAGCCTGGCCAAAACAGAGGGAAAAAATCAAATATCAAATATTTATGCCACAATTTCGTTTAAAGCCATTCGCAAATATTTTCTTAGGTTTAACTTTTGCTGATTGGCATTAAAAGCATTTTAAGAACTCAAAAGTTGTCAAAATTTAACACATATCCATCCATTCATATCCATCTATATATCTATCCATATACCTATTTATATGTCTACTCTCTCTCTCTCTCTATCTGCCCTTTTCTCCTTCTATCTCTCGCTTTAACTCTATCAAGCGATCCCTCTATCTCTCGATCTCTCTCTACTACACGCTGTCTCTCTTTCTATCTCTCCCTATATTCATCTCTATCTCTCTGCCTCTCCATCTCTATCTCTCTCTATCTATCTCTGTCTCTCTCTCTCTCTCTCTCTCTCTATTTTTATTTCTTTTTATCTCTACTTTTCTCTCAACTTCTGTCTCTTTTTTTATATGTCTCTCTCTCACTCTCTCTCTCTCTTCCTCTATGTCTACCACTCTGTTTTTTCTCTCTGTCTCCTCTCTCTCTCTCTCTCTTCTTCCATCTCCCTCCCCCTCCCTCTTTTCCATCAGCTACTTTTATTCGCCTGCTTTAATTGATCTGCTTAATTTTAGTTTTTGTGTTTAATGTGTTTCTGCAAATTGCCCATCAGCTGTTGGCTGCCAATTGCCCCAACCCGGACCGCCCCCCTCACCCCGACCACGCCCCTGGGCAGCTGCCATTTGGCTGCGCTAAACGTTCCGGCTGGCATCTGGCGTCCAGTCAAGTGTCTGTGACCTGGTATTTCGCAGCTTGTTTGATGGATTTCTAAGTGCGTGTATTGCGCTGATTTTTCAAAGGAAAAATAAAAAAAAGAAAAATCGAAAGAAAATGAGTCAAAAAAAAAGCAACAGCTTTGGGGAACTATTCGTGGAACTGCTTCGGGCGCAAAAGTGTCGCGTTTAATGATTAATTAGCTGATATTTCGGTGTCTTTTGGCAGTAGTTGTTGTTGTTCTTGTTCTTTTGTTGTTGTTGTTGTTGTGTTGTCTACGTTCGACTGGGAAATGCCTCCAAAGCGTTGACTCAGCGCCTCAATTATTCATGCACAGTGGCCCCTGAAAGTATCTGTCTGCAATTTGGCGTGGAGTGTGTGCCCAACTAATTCAAAGTTCGAGATGTTGTCGTTGTCATTGTTGTTGTAGTTGTTGTTGTTGTTGTAGCTGTGGCCCTTAAGTAGACACTTTTAATTTGGCAGCTGTCCCAAGTGCCTGTCCCCAACCCCAACCCCCACTCCCGCCCAGCCACGCCTTGACACTGTCACACCCCTTTGACAGCGCAGCATTTGTGGCATGCTTTATTTACTTTGAATTTGCGACGTAAATATTTAATAATTGAGTCCTTGGCACACAGAGCAACAGAGAAAGAGAGGAGGGGAGAGGGGAGGGGAGCGAAGGGGGACAATCAACAACAATACAATTAGAGCAACAACAACAACAGCTGACAAATGATGCTAAGGTTGAACTCTTCCTCTTCGTCCCACTGTTGTCTGCATCGCGCATACGACCTGTGGCCCAGGCCAGGCCAAGCCAGGGCCTCGCTGCATTTGTGTGTGTGTGTGTGGGTTTTCCATTGGAAACCTGTTGCACAGTTCAGCGCCTGCTGCTGACGTCAGCAGTGTGTTTATCCTCTTTATTGATTTTCCGAGCACCCATCAAATATAAACCCAAACAAGCTACACTGAGCGAAAAGGCGTGTCGAATGGAAAGTAATTGCATTTTTTTAACTGCCCCAATGTGAGTTCATTAAAAGTCACGAGTGTGTTGTCATCGTAGACACAAGCGACCAATAATATTTTGACAAGACCAATAATATTTATTTTTATCTATATATTTTCTCTCTCTCTATTTGCTACACTCAGCGAAATGTTTGGTATTGTGCCAGAGTTTAATTGACTGATGATTAATGTGCTTATGTTAGGTAATTCATTTTGTCTTCTATTTTTGACTTTATTTGTAGGCATTAATATTAAAAGAAACTAATCATTTTTGATATGTTTGAGAGTATAATTTTAGAGAGCTTCAAGCTGTAACAAGCTGGTTCAAATCCATGTATACTAAATCGCTACTTAGACCAAACAAGTTCTTTAAAATATAAATGATATTCTTTTTAAAAACGATTTGTTTCAAAATATGACAAACCCTTAAAACAGATCAAAGTAGATCCAAAGTATTTATAATAACTTTGGCTCCAATCTTTGCATTTATCTAACCATAATTGACAGATGCCAATTTTGGCTAGAGATCGAATCTAGCCCATAACTTGCATATGAAAATATGAGGGTATTGCAATATTTTCAGTGCAACGGGCAATAGTATGTTTAAAAACAATTGCTTGACTGAAATATTAACAGGTTAAAAGACAAATCAAGGTCTGAACCAAAAGTTGGGCTCGAGAATTAGAAAAACCAGACAGGAAGCTGCTTCTAACTGTAGATTTAGAGCCCTGCACATATATATCTAGAGATATATCTTCTATAAAGATTTTGGCACATTGCAAGTTTAAAAAGTTCTCAGTTCGAAGAGATCTTTCCTTCCCTGCCCTCGTTCATTATTATTTCTAGAGATATATCTTTAAGAAGTTTATAATTCGTATCAAATATTTTCACAGTGCATTCGCTACACTGTGCAAAACAATCGCATCATATTCAAAACAGTTGAATTTCCGTTTAAAGAGAATTTAGTTAAGTTTCCCAAAGTATGTCCCACAAAGTATAAATATATTTATGCTGAGACTCACCTTTCTCGAGGCTGGCATTGCAGAACTTGAGCGCATCGTCCAGGCGATTGAGATGCATGCAGCTGGTGGCCTTCTCGATGATCTTCTTGGCCTGCAGCTCGGCGCCCCACCACTTCTCGACCAGACGCCTGACGAGCACGTCCGGCATGAACTTCATGGCCTTGGCGCCGCCCAGCGCATAGCCGCCCATGCCGGCCACCAGGGCGGACGCGGAGCTGCCGGAGGCCATGGTCGTTGTGGCCGTTGCTGTCGTCGAAGCCACCGTTGTGGTGGTCACCGTGGTGGGCGCGGGCACGGCCAGACGCAGGCCGAGTCCATGGGGAAAGCTGCTGCTGACGGGCGCAGGCGGTAGGCCCGGCATGAAGCGCGTCGATGAGCTGGCGATGCCCAGGCCCAGGCCCAGGCCAAGGCCGAGACTGCTGCTGCTGCTGTTGGAGGAGGTGAAGGAGGAGGCGGAGGAGGTGGTGCTGGTCAAGGCCACGCCCTGCGGCAGACGCTCAGCACTGCGCGGAAACTTGACATGGCAGATGTTGCACTGCGTGATCGCCTCGCAGCACTGGCCACAGAACGTGTGCCCGCAATTGGTCGTCACCGGAGCGCGCAGCATGTCCGCGCAGAGCGGGCACAGCAGCGGATCGTAGTCCTCGCTCAGCGCCGGACTCGGTACGCTTAGTTCTCGCGTCGGCGCATGCAAATCCAAGTCTGTGCCCGGCAACAGCTCCAAGCCCAGCGTGTGCGCCGTCCACATGTCCACGTGCTGGCGCATCTGCTGGTATCTGGATCTGCGACTCGACTCCAGCGCCTGGCTGGCCGATGGCACGCCCACGCCCACAATGCCGCCCAGCTGGCGTATGTGTGCGGTGAGAGCGCTGGCCAAGACCGCCAGCTTGTCCAGCGGCACGTGTCCGTCCGGCTGCAGGCTGGCAATCAGCTCGTACACATTAAACGCCTGCGCCAGGCTGCCCAAGTGGGCAAAGGACTCGCCCAGCAGAAAGGACAGCTGCTGCGAGCTGTTGTTGTTGTTGTTGTTGTTGCTGCTGTTGTTGTTGTTGTTGAGCAGCAGCGCGTGCAGCGTGTGCGTTGAGCTGGACAGCGGCCGTGCAGCAGCGCCCAAGTGTTGCTGCTGCTGCTGCTGCTGTTGCAGTTGCAGTTGCAGTTGCAGTTGTTGCTGTTGATTCTCCTTGCGCAGCGCTTTCAGTGCGCGTTTGGGTGCCAGCGAGGGCTTCATGTAATAACCCTGGGAGAGCGGCATCCTGACAGCTGTTGCTGCTGCTGCTGCAGTTGTTGTTGTTGTTGTTATTCCTCTTGTTGTTGTTGTTGTGCCGTGTAGCTGGCCGTTGTCACGTATGCGACGACGACGTCGGCGTCGACGCGACGTCGCAGTAATGCGCGCTGTTAATGAACTGTTTTTCTTTTTGCTTTTTCTCCTCTTTTTTCTTTATATATATATATATTTATTAAGTTAAGTTTTGTTGCCTTGAATGTCTTTTTGTTGTTGTTATTGTTATGCGTTTTGTTGTTGCCTTTTTGTCATGCTATTTTTTGTATTTTATGCACTTCACTTGAGCTCTTCATATCAGCATCTGGCACCAAATGTATAATTCAATTAATTTGCTTATATGCATGGATTTATATGCTCGCATATATATATATATTATTTTTTATATTTTATTCAATTTGTTTTGGAGAGCGACGACGCGTGCGTTGCCCTTCGCAGTTTGACAGTCACTGGAGTTGGTTATTTGTTGCTGGCTGGCGCTGCTCGTGCTGGATGTTGGGCGTTTGGCGTTTGGTGTGTTGTGTTTGGTGTTTGGTGTTGGGTCAGCGGAAGCGACGACGCGCTCGGTTTGGCATCTGAAAGCAGAAGACGAGACGAGACGAGAAATGAAATCGACTGTGTGTAGAAATTTTACGTAACGTACAAAATGCCGTTTTGCGTTTCTGCCTGATTCTGTCTGCCGCCATCGCAGCTTTTGATTCTGTTTTATAATTCACACGCACGCACACACACACACATACACACACACATACATGCATGCACACAGGCGCACACGAAGAGCGCCAATGCGAGCGCGCAGCCGAAGAGCGCCCGCGCCTCTCTCTCATTTAGGCTTTCGCTCTCCCGCTGTTTCTCTTTGACTTAATTTTCGCTTTATTGCCTGCGCTGCGCTGCCTGTTTTATGACAGCTGCAGCAACAACAGAAAAATAAGAATTACCGTATCTATTACCGAACCTGTGTGCACGGCTCTGCTATCTCTTGTTACTTGCATCTCTCGGCCAGTTCCGCTCTCTCTCGCTCACTCTCTCTCTCTCTGTCTGTCTCTCGTGCAGTGACGTGACATTTGTCGCGTATGCTGTTAATTGACTGGCCTAAAATTCTGAGCTTTGCAGCTGCCGAGCAGCCCCACAGTTTGAGACTTTGGCGCGTTACATAAACGGTCAACGAACTTGCCGCAAAGAGCAGCGACTGGCATTAAAACTGTGTGAGTGCTTGGCACAGCGAGTGTAAGTGATTTGGGGCTGTGTAGTCTAGCCCAATCAACACATTGACACTCAATTTTTCAATTACCAGCGGGGCCGCACATGTTATTACATAATATTATGAAAATTAACACTGAATCACGAAGCAAACTGACGCGGACGCTGGCGCAAGTAACGAAATCAAAATCAAAATCGTCGAGACACACGCACGCACACACACACATACACACACCCGCTCGCACTCACGTAGTCAGGCAGCAGGCACAAAAACAAAGCAGAACGTTCGTTCGCCCGCCTTTGCCCGCACTCGGGCAATAACAACACGAAGAGCAACAGCTAAAACCCAAACAACGCCACATTTACAGCAGCAGTCGCTCTCTTCACACACACAGTCACAGCTGCTGTTGCTCTCGCGCTCGCTGTTAGCGCTCTTCAGAACTGTTCTCTCAGCTTAAGAGCAACTTCTGTGTGCGTGTATGTGTGCGCGTGTGTGTTTCTGTGATATTGCGAGTGTATTGCTGCTGTCGTTTACATGCGCACGTTTTTCTTTGATGTTCAGTTTTTGTATCTAGAAGATAAACAATGCCGGCACAACACACCAGCACATACACACTGACTCACACACACACAGACACACACACGCGCATGAAGAGCGTCGTGGCCATTGGCAACGCTCGAATGTTTTTGCTTTTGTTATGTAAACAATATTTTTCTTCGCTTCATGTTGGCTTCTATTATTTTTTTCGGTTATAATTTGTTTACATCTCGCATCACACACACACACACACACACACACACACACGCATAAACAGATAAACAGCTACAGATACGTTTTCAATGTAAAACGAAAATCAAAGTGTGCCAAAAAGAAAATTGCGTGCAAATAAAAATGTTGATTTCTTGTTGCTGTTTTTTTTTTTCATTTTCACTTGACCATCTCGTCTGATTATGCGAGCATGGCCCAGTTGCTTTGGCCGACTAAATATTTAGCATAAAATATCATGTTAAGTAATGCCGCAACATTGTCTATGTCTATTGGTAGTTGGCCAAGAATATAGAAATACGACAACTGAATATATGCTCGCCCGAAGGTTCTTATACATCTTGTTATTTATATCAATTTGATAGCTCTGCGCCAACAACAAAGGCAACAATCGGATTGAATGATTTCGAATAAACAGCTAGTTGCAGAACATATTCGAAATCGTTTCAAAGAAATGTGTCAGGGGTATATAATAGACGCCTCTCACAAGGAAGCACTTCACTTTAGTTTCCAAAGCGTTTATGCAATGTTTGCGCTTGTAATTCTCAAGTGGTTCAAGCGCCGAGTCTCTCAAGACTCTCCGTTAAGATCAGCAAAGCCTTTTTAGAGTTCATTTCTAAATATTCAATGTTTACTCTAGAGCAACAGTTGGGAATAACATCAATATACGATTCTAATGAAGTATTCCTTTTTATATATACTATATACTTGCAATTCTCAAGTGATTCAAGCAGCGAGTGGTTTAGAAGCAGCAAAGCTTTTCTAAGTTCAATAATATTAGGCATCTACTCTAGAGCTACAGTTGGGTATTACATTCATATAAGGTTCTAATGTAATATCGCTTTTATATGTGTGTTAGCCAACACTGTTTATGTGTACTATACGCTTGTAATTCTCAAGTGCTTTAGGCGCAAAGTGGCTTAAGACAGCAAAGCTTTAAAAGTTAATTTCTGAATATTCTGTTTATTATACAACAACAATTCCTAAATAATTTACATCTACATATAAAAGATGAAGAAACGTCACCTTAATATGTGTGTTAACTAACACTGTTTATGTGTAATGTTTGCTTTTGATTCTCAAGATAAAGCACAGACTGGCTTAAGACGCTAATAAGGTCAGCGAAGCCTTTTGGAATTCATTACTAAATATACTCCCTTTACTTTAAAGTAACAATTCGCATAAACATAACATAAAGTATCGTTTTGATATGTACGTTAGCTAACACTGTTGTTGCGCACTGTCTGCTTACAATTCACAATTGGTTAAAGCGCAGAGTCTGCCATAAACATGGGACAATGCGTAAATGTGTTGAAAAGCAACAGCTTTTTCGCATGTAACTCATACATATGTCATGCTGCAGACAGTTCTTGCATAAACTGAACTGGCGACCCTTCTGCTGGCTGTTATTGAGTAACATGAGATTGGTTATCAATACGCAAGGCATTTATATAGATACATATATTTATATGGACGTAGCTCTTACAAAATCAACCTTGAAATACTTCAAACTGTGGGTCTAGCCTTCCAGGAACCACTTAAAATCACGTTATATTTCATAACCGTGTCGATATCGCTTCATAGACTCCGGCTTCCGCTCCTTCCACTCGGATGGGGGCGTGTGTGTTGCCAGAGACATTCAGTCAATATGTGTGACGCATTTGATGCGGTAAAAGTTGTTGAACAACTTTCAGTCGCTCGATTCTAACAGGTCTCGCTTTTAGATAATAGACCAGGCAGGCAGGCCTTTGCGTAAGTACAAATTATGTATACGACTCGTGCAACAATGTGCACATGTGTGTATCTAGATGCAATCGCTGACTGCGCGCGTGTGTGCGACTGTGTGTGTGTGTGCTTATATGACCTGGCAATTGCATAATACTTATAACATCGCTGATAAACGTTCCTAAATGAACTGTAAATATATTGCTATCTCTGTCGTTGTTGTTGTGCAAGAATATGCGCTGATATATGCAAACATACAAACTGCGCTTACATACATATTATATACTTTGCCAGCTTTTCAACTATTTTGCTGTTCTTCTTTTCTTTTTTTGTTTAGCTTGTATTATGCAATGTCAATCATATTCCGCGATTGCATTTATCGTTGTTGCCCGTTGTCGCCAGCGCCTCAGCCAACAGACGACTTGGCAGCAAATGGCGACAACATTCTGAGTCGGAGACTGGGTCTACGACTTGGCCGAGGGAGGGGAGGGGGGTTTACTTGGACTGGAGCTGACGGAAACCGAGACAAAAACCAATTACAACGACAACGACAACGTCAACTGTTTGTTGTTGTGCAAATACTCTGTAAATACACATACATACACACATCCTGAGCCATGTCTAAAAGGGGGTTAAACATGGCTGCTTGCATAATCGCTTAATACAAATCTAGTCAGAGACTAAGCTGATAATTGCTTCCGGTCTAATCTAAGCTAAGGGCGCTATTTCAAATAAACAATCTATATATAAATACAGCTATATATTTTTATAGATGGCAAGTTGAACCGCACTGGTTCAAACCCGAACTGAATCTCGATTGGAACAAACTGACAAAATGCTTCGATACCAAACATAAAACCAACATAGAAAACCTTTAAACCTTTGGCTTTGATAACATAACATTTGCCTTCCAACCAGATTGTTCCTATAGACACTATATAATATTGCTATATAAGAAGTGGAGAGGAGTAGGAGGAGAGGAGTATTCACTGTTGATATTAATCAAGTGAAAGTACATTTGTAGATCCTGCTCTGTCAACAGTTTGCGTCGCTTAAAAGCTAGGGTATCTGTGAGTCGTGCTTGCCAGCTAATAACGAACAATTGCACATTGCCTGTACTTGTTGTTACTTAAGTCAATTGTTGTGGGTGGCGACAAGAAATTGCCATGAAATGCAATGTCAAATGCAAATGGGCGAAAGGTTCCACCACACGGCGCTCCACAAGTGTGTGTGCGTGTGTGTGTGTGTGAAAGGCATGAGTTTTTGGGCCTAATGAAATTACATAATTGCTGTGATTGTCATTCAATAAACGGGCAGCAAAAAGCGAGCTGCGAAGCGTTATGAAATCGCCGCGAACTTATTATACACAATTTTTCATTTTCACAAGCAATTTTCTTGGCTTTTGTTGTTGTTGCTAACTGATTTGTGCTTTGATATTTGCTTTATTGGCTTTTCATTTGCTGTTTTTTGTTGGTTTTTTTACGGCGCGTTTTATGGCCACAATAAAACAACAGCACGAAGAAGAGCTAGAGCAAGATATAAAAAACAGCTGGCCAGCATTATTGACTTGAGAGAAGAATTCTATTAGCTGGTTTTTTTCTTTTTTATGGTTTCAGTTTTGATTTGTCGCCCGTTTCCGCTTGCCGCCAAATTACTTGAGATTCTGACTAATTGCCGCCTTTCGCTTATGTAAGATGCAATTGTGACGCCGGGCTACGCCCGTGACTCATGCGCTGAGACGAGTTGGCTTTTTGGCTCTGGCTCTGGCATTTGGCTTTTGCATAAGGCCCAAGGAAATATTCGCAATTTTCAGCTAAAGGTTTTATAGCTTAACAGTTTTCAGTTGTTAGAGCCGAGTTGTTGCTGTTGTCGGTCGCATAATGCGTCGCGTGTCGTAACGTCGCCGTCGGCGTCGGCTGCGACGTCAACGTCAACGTCAATGGGGCGACGACGCAGCCCACGCCGGCAAATGTTGCCCCCGCTAGCAGCATATTGAGGGAGGGGAGAGGGGGAGTCTATTGCCAATGGGCCTGTTAAATTTGACAACCACTTGCAGTTGTTGTTGCCGCAATTTGTTGCATTTCAATAAGGTTCAGAGTGTAAACAACAAACTATAAAAAAAAACAACAAGCTGTCTACTTAAATAATCTATAAATTTAAATACACGATTAAAGCTGTTCGCGCTATTTCTATATTTGACTTATTAATCACATTTGTTGTTTAATTCAAATGTTGTCCCAGTTTGTTGATTGTTTATGTTGTAATACATTTTTTATTTATTTATCGAATCTGAATTTGAAATTTCCATAAAAACAAAGAAATGAATAAATAAATGTACTAAATAATAATAATATTAAACGCATATGTTTTAGTTTGTTTAATGTCAAATTGTCATGCTTTTTAAAATATGTAAATATTAAAAAAATGTATATATATATATATACTTAATTATAAAAATATTAAAAACATACTTTTATTGGCTTTTTTATATATTATCAAAAATTGACTTTTTTTCTTTAATTTAAATTATTGTATTCATTTATTAATATTTCTATTGCTTGAGTTGAATATTTATTTGAATTTTAAATATTTTCAAACAATTAAAATTTTTCTGTTAACATTATATTGATTTATTAATTAAATTTTAAGGTAAAACACACACAAATGTATCGCATAATTAAGTTAACATTTAAAGTGTTTACCAACACTGTGTGCAATTACATCATTTGATTTAATTTAAATTCATTTGTGAATATGTTTATCATGCATATTATTCAGAGGGCCGCATGCTTTTATCACAAATTAAATATAAATTATTATCAAGTGCTGCCAATTTGATTTGCCAGAACGTCAACAACAACACGTTCGCCACAAAGCCAACCACAACAACAACAACAGCAAGAACAACATTTGGCGCAAGCACAAACAAAAAACCGCTTAGTAATGCCTTTAAAAATATGGCAACACGTAAGCGGCGCAAAATGAACCCCCACCCCCTCGCCGACAAGCTGCTGGCCTGGCAGCGCGCTGCAGCGCAGTTTGTTTTCACAATCAATTCGCAGAAACAACAAAAGCAACACAAATGAAAAACAGTTTTTCCGCCGCTGTCGCTGCCGCTGCTGCTGCTGCGCTGCTCAGCTGCTGCTGTTCAAAGAGCAATGCAACTAAGTTGAGCGCGCGCGTTCATTCACATTGCAGACGCACACCAACGCACTCACACAGACGCACACACACATGCACATACAGCATACGGCGTGTGGCCTGATGTCGTAACATGTACAGAAGAGAGCGCCCAATTGGCTGCTGTGCGCGCTCTCTTAGCGCCACTCTCTTTAAATTTACCTGTCGCATTGACAACTGCTGATTCTGGTGCTGGTTCTTCCTCTTCTTGTTTTACTTGTACTGCACGACCGCGCCTCCTGTCTAAGCAGCCACTCGCACACACACACACACACTCGCACACACACAATAAATTCTTTTGTGTCAAAATTTATTGCCACACGCGAGACAACAACAAAACAGTGCAAAAATTCTTTGCTCAATTTTTTTCTTCTAAATTTTTTATTTTGTTGTGCCGTTTTTATTTATTTTTTTTTCTCGAGGCGTGCGCGTAACTTTTGCCTTTGCCTTTGCGTTTTGCTTTTTTGTTTTGTAAGAACCCAACGGCTCGGCTTTACGTAACCCGCAGACGGGTTTTACACATATCGCGCGGGCCAAACAAATATGTTTTTTTTTATGCTATACGGCACTTCACTTTTGGGCTTAGCTGATTTTCAATTTATGCTTAACAAATTAAACATGCACACACACACACACACACACTTGCAAAAACGATAAACGCGCTGGTTACGTTGACAAAATAGCGACGCGATGACGCTGCTGCCGTTGTTTTGTAATGCGCTTACGTTACGGTTACGCGACGAGCGGGGCCGTTGCTGTGTGGGGCAACGTGTTCGAATGCTGCTCGAAAGCGCGCGAGCGCTGCCTCTTCTTGCTGTACTTGACACGGCCGCTGTTCGACAGCAAATGAAGGCAGCGAGCAGTGTACAGTGAGCGCAGACCTCAAGCATTGGCCAGCCGCACACACGCGAAACGAGCAGCAGCGACTTTGGCCCGCGCTCTCTCTCTCTCTCTCACACATACTGTCATGCTATTATGTCATAGCGCTCTTAGGCAGTTAGCAGCGCTGTTGCGTCATCAATTTGGCGCTCTCTTTGCGTGAGCATAACTTCTGCTGCTACTGTTGTTGTTGTTGTTGTGGCTGCTCTTGTTGCTGCTCGAATTTGCCGGCAAAACGTCAACTGTCAAATGGGGCGACGCCAAACTAAGGCAGCTGCTGTGTGTTAGCTGGTGGAATGGGGGCGTGGTCGTGCCAGGGGGTGTTATGTTAACGCCCACGCTGGCTCATCATTTATCGCATGTTGTCAACAGTCAAGAGAGAATTGACAAAAATGTTGCTGCTTCAGTTTGGTTTCATAAGTCTGTCATTTAACGCACATTACGTATGCGACGCTTTGACCTCATTTGGCGATCAAAAGAGAGCCAACAGCAGCTACAACAACTATGCTAAGCTGCGTTAACAGGCAGCAGCATATGCTGCGCAACGCTGGCTCAGCCAAGCAGAGACTGTTTGTTAAGCGCTTCGCCGCTCACATTTCAAGCTCAAGTTCAACGTTGGCCGACGCTGACGTAGACGACGACGGCGACGTCGCCTGCTGCATATTTCCAGTTTAACGTTTGATGTTGTTATTAACATTTTAAGTGGCTGTTGTTGCTGCTGTTGCTTTTTATTTGCAGTTACTTTTTCGTAATTTGGTAATTTCAGGCGTCTGGTTTGTGTACATATGCACACATACACATGTATATCCATGTATATGGGCATCTACATATGAATTCCATGTGTTAACATTGCTCGCATTTGTTGCAACATTTTGCCACGCACGTCTCTTCGTAGGAAGTAATCGAACAGCAGCTCGCCTTGTTGTTGTTGTTGTTATTGTTGCTGCTGCTGTTGATGTTGCTGTTAATCAACGGAAATTGCTTGGGAGTTTTGTAAAATATGAGGAAATTCGTAACGTTTTGCATAAGTTAATGGCAATGGAAGGCGTGTCGCTGTTTAAATTTGGTAATAACTGTGAAATGATGATTTTAGGTGTAATTTGTAGGCTCCAGCACTTCATATTGATTCAATTTCAATTTGAAAGCAGCCCAACTGAGGCAAGATTGGCTTGTCAACATTGTTGCACGTGTCGTTCAAGGTCTTGGCAACATTGCGCACTGTGGCAGCTGCCAGTTATGCAACGGCACTGACCCCAAACAATAAACAAAACAATAAATTTACTTAAGCAACAACAATTTCAAGGTCAGCCTTGCAGCGCAGACAACAGGCTTCGCTGGTCAGCAAATAACATTAACATAGCCTGCTTGCGGGCTGCGTTAACAGCAGCGCTAACAGCACACTTATCAGCAGCAGCCCAGAGGTAGGCCATACGTGAAGATCGTG
Organism: Drosophila novamexicana; assembly: GCF_003285875.2. NCBI lineage: Eukaryota > Metazoa > Arthropoda > Insecta > Diptera > Drosophilidae > Drosophila > Drosophila novamexicana. Next base: position 408,294 of record NW_020824766.1, read on the forward strand.
CTTAACAGACCGCGGAGCTGTTAAGAAATGTAATGGAAACGAATTTGGCGGTTTTTTCAAATATCAAGCTAAAATCAAATATACTTAGCATATGGTAAGGCAACTTCTTGGCCCACTTGTTGAATTTCCTTGAATAAAAACTAGCAACAATTATTTGTTGTATTTATCGTTTCAAAATTTGTATCTAAACCTTTATTGTTTTCTTTTTTTTTTCTGCAGTTTTTCAATAAAACAATTGCGAATTCGCCATCAAATAATGCCATTATTAATTCCCATGAAAATTCATCAATATTATTGATTTCATACAGAATTTATGGCCTGTCCGAGCGCAAAAACTCAACAAATCGTGAATATCGAAGATGAAACAAATTTTCGAAATCAGTTTCCAAACGAAAGTGAAAATGTTTCAGTTGCAGCAAATGTTAATTAGAGACAAGTACAAAAAAATGTTAACAGATTCTGTTATCGTTTTTGTTTCTAATTACAAACTAAAACTAATATCTGCAGCAAGTTTCTCAAGCACTTGTGTCTAGTTTGTTAGCATTTTCATGCACGCTTTTCACGCTTTTCACTATATTGTAGATTTTTCTCTCATTCACTTTTAAGTTTTTCTTTTGTATGTATATCTAGGTACATGTTAGTGTCCTTGCATAGGCTGTTTTCTTCATCTATATATATGTTTTTTTTTTTCTTTAATTATTTAGCATTTGTTTTTTTGGTTTTTATTCGATTTTCATTTAATTTCATTTTGCATGCTGGCAACAACAACTAGGCGCAGTTTTCCCTTCTCCTACTCCTCTGTCTTATGCTTCTTCCTCTTCTTCTCTTTGTTTATATTATTTTTCGTATATGCATTGCTCTCTTTTTCTATTGCCGCAAGCAGTTTTCGTTTTTTTTCTCATTTTGTTATTAGTTTTTTTTTTTACTAATACAAACGCTTTACAAATCTTTAGCTCTAAATTATGTGTAGCTTTAGCTTTAGCCATTTAATTTATGTTTTTCTTTAATTTTACTTTTTCTTTCTTCTTTTTTTTTTTGGTATTGTATTCCATATAAAATTATTTGCACACGTTTTCATCGCAAAATTCTCAAAATATAAGTAAAGGCTCTAAAACGCATGTGTGTAAGTGTGTGTGTGTGTGTGTGTGTGTGTGTGTGTGTGTGTGTGTGTGTATCTTCTGTAGTGTTGTGTGTGTGTGTTGTTTAAATCTTTTGTTTAATCTGGAGACTTTTAGCTTTCGTTTTTTTTTTTTGTTTGCAACAACTAACAATTTATTTTTAAATTTATTTTTTTTTTTGTATTTTTAGTACATAATTTCCTGGATTTTCACTACATTTTACATGCGTTTTCTGCTTCTGGATTTTATGTTTATTGAGTTTAAAATTCAACAACGTTTTGTCTTTAATAATATGTAAGAATATACATATTATTACATATATATATATAGATATATATATCTATATAAGTTGTATGTGTATATGTATATAATATTATAGATGTATATTTATTATAATATATATGTATATAGCATTTAATATGTTCGCATTGCCGACCTCCGCCCTCGACTCTCTGTCTCTGTCCCTTTCCCCTTGCCTAGGCCTATATCTTCTAGATAGACATGGACACGGAGCATGTATCTAGTTTTCGCTCGATTTTGCTTTGCACTGCAACAATTTGTGTGTTTAGTTACTAAATTTTAACCCTGCCTACAATTACGTTGCGCAACAGCTCCATTGCTCTATATGTGGCATATACTATCTGGTAGTATATGCTAAGTATTGTATATATATATAAGTATATACCTATAAAAAATCATCAGCTACCGTATTGAATTTATCTACAAAAATGTACCACAACTAATTTGGTAATTATAATTAATAACCGTTTCGTATTGTATTGTATATATTAGATATATATATATATATCAGATATATATATATATATATATATATATATATATATATATGTATTGTATATGTGACATAATTTCGTTTACGACAACAAAAAAATCTTGTTTTTACTTTCAGTTTTATCGTCTTGTGTTTGTTGCTAAAGTCTACAATTTGTTACGGAACATTCTTCTATATCAGAAATATTAATATATATATATATTAAATATAAAAAATAAATAAATAAACCCAATTTTCCAACACTAACGAAATCAACCTGAATCCTACAACTCGGCTTAGTTTTTAACTAATTTTCCCATTTTCTTTATAATTTTCTGAACTGGAGCTCGCTTTCGGGCTGTGCGAGGCGTCTAAACAGTGCCGCCCAAAAGTATGCTGCCAAGTGGCAGAAAAAAAATGGGAAAATAAGGTTTGCAACGTTTTTTTTTCCCGTCTCTCGATCAAAGAATAAGTACTAGAAAAATATAACTGAAAGGCAACTACAAACTACGCAAAATACTAAATAACTAGTTAAATATATATCTATATATATAATTTTGTGTGTGGGTTGGTCACACTCACACGCCAGCTCGCAATTTTCACTATTTTTCACCTCTATGCGCATTTTGTATCTGAGACATAAATATCTTTATATAAATATATTACGATTTCTTGTTGTTTGCTATCGATATACTTAATTGAATTTATCGTACAAATATGTAGCAATTGCTTAGTTTGTGAAGTTAATCGGGCTAAATACACTACTATAGTTATCGTTATCGTTATCGGTATCGTTATCGTTCACAAAACAACCGAAGCTCAAAACTTTGAATCATTTTTCGAAGGATACGAGCAACTATTTCATTTATAGTTTCCGTAATTTCTCTCTAGGTGGTTTCTTAGCAGTGCAAAAGGCTTTTAAGGTTAGTTTTAATAATTAGTGGGGGGGAGTATTTGTTGCTGTTGTTTGTTTTTCTTGTTGTCATGATTGCGGAAAACCAGGAATTGTATAAATCGTTTGTTATGGAAGTTTCTCTTTCTTCTGCTTTCCGACTATATACGCTAGGTGCACAGCTATTCGTGTGGTTGGATTAAGTTCTAAACTTGTTGGCTAAGATAAATGTAGATACATATCTATAAAGGTAATTGCCTTCTTTTGTATTATCGTTAGGGTTAGTTTCGGTATATCGTATGTGAGATCCTTGCTAGCTTAAGTTGTTTTTTGTGTTCGTTTTTGTTTTTTTTTTTTTGGTTTCTTTGAAGGGGGGATTAAATGATATGGTGGCAAGAACAAGAACTGTTTACATGGAGGAACCAAAAAACAATATTTCAATATTTGAAAGCAACGCTTAGATTTTTATTATTACACAATTTCTTTTCGCTTGCTCTTCTTCTTCTGCTCTTGCTTCATTTTCATTTCTCTCTGTATTATTTATTCTTGTTGATTTTTTCTGCTTTTCTGCTCTTCTGCGTTTTTGCACAATTTCCATTTAAAAAATAAATAAAACTTATTGAAAATTTGTAAAGAATTGCTTAAACATAAATTTTGCTTGATTGAAAATAAAAATAAAAATTAAAAAAAAAATTAAACAAATTGTTTCAAAACTTTTTATGCAATATTTGTAAATAATTAAATGACTTTTTCAGCGTGTTTTCCTTTTTTTTTTCGTTTTTTTTTTATATAAAATTTTATTTGATTTCTCTTTTGTTTTCACTTTGCTTTTTTAGGTTTTTCCTTTTTTTTTCTTGGTTTTTTTCTTTTGTTATTTGTTAGCTTAGAGCGCTAGGTATGCAGGTAAAGGTAACTCAATGTTTAACAAATAAAATTAATAAAACTTAACTAAAACTGTAAATAGTAATATAATCATAATAATAATCATAATAATAATAATAATTATGCATATACGATTTAAGATCTTGCAAAATCACACCAAACAAATTAGTTAAAACAAAATTAGATTAGCATAGAAAATGTTGAAAATTGTGAAAAATCTTTTGCAAAAATTGTCAACTGGTTTAGGCCAAGGGAAAAGGCAGAAAGCAGAGTGTGAGGGGGAGGGGGAGGGGGGAGGGGGTTTCTTAGTTATAGCATAGAAAAGTTTGAAGCATATCTCTTCTTAATTTTTTAAATTTCTGCTGCTGCTTCTTCCTCTCTATATTATTTTAGTTATCAACAAATAACAAAATCAATTATAAAATAATAGTTTTCTTTTCGCATAACTGATTTCATAATAATATTTTAAGAAAATCATAATAGTTCGCTTAGACTAAAAGCTGCCTGGAGCTGGGGCAACTGAGGAGGGAAGTTCTTTTGCTTGTTTTCTAAATGTTTCTTTTTTGTTTTTTTTTTATCGTAAGTTCATCTTCCTCTTGTTTATCATAGAAAAACATTAATGTTTGTTTACAATTAACCTTTTTTTTTTAGTTTTAGTTTTTTTTTCTTGTGTCAAATTTGAGGAGTAGGCAACGAAATTATTTACATATGTATGCACGATTTTTTTTTTTTGCTTAAAAGGTTTTCAGAGAAGGAGGCCAAAAAATTACCTAAGAAAACTTAACGAAAACTAGCTAAAAACTTAGAAATTGGTGCGCTGAAAATATATATATATATATGTCTATATAAATCTGTATTTAACTTTGTTTTTTTGTTTTTTTTTTTTTTGTTTTGTTTTAGGTTCTTGCGTAAAAACTAATAACAAAAGAGGCTAGGTAAAAAGTAACAATTCTACGTAATAGGGTAATTGGGTTAAGATCCTAACTTGGCTAACGTCGGATCGTTAAGCGGTTGAGGAGCAGCTAACGGTACGCACAGGGTTGCCACTGCGATAGACAAACCACGGCAAACGCTATCGATAACTCGAGCTATCGATAAGTGTGGTGAGAGACTTTTTTAGTCGGCGTTCTGAAATTGGTTTTCTTTTGTTTGTTGTTGTTTTTGTTTGTTTTTAAGCTACACTAAAAATTTAAGTTGTTTTTTGTTTACTTCTTTCATTTAGTTAATTTGCGTTTAGCTTTACGTTAAGTTTAAAATAAATATGCGGTACAGGCCGCAGCTTACAAATGTGTGTGTGTGTGTGTGCGAGTGTGTGTAGATGTGAGTGTGTGTAGATGTGAGTGTGTGTGTGTGTGTGTGGATGTGTCTGCTTATCATACATATATAACTTGTTTAATTACATATATATAAATTTATATATATTGCATATATGTGTAGTTTTTGTAGTGTATTTTCTTTCATGTCTGTTTACTAAAAATTATTAGTATTTATCATTTATCAATTATCGATAACTGAATTATTATCATTATCATTAAAATGTAATGGTTGATGTGGTTACTCGTATCGCTCAAGTCACATTTCTATATTACACATCCTGGAATTTCGATAGACGTGCACGCAAGTCCATGTTCTCCTGTTTCAGCTGCTCGACCTCCTGATGTAACGTGGCATTCTAACGAGACACAGAGAGAGAGAGAGAGATGGTTAATCGATTGATCGATCGATCAACTTATCGACTTATCGATACTCACTTCCTTCTCCAAGTAGCGAGCACGCATCGCAATCTGATTCTCCTTTTGGCGGCGCGCATCCCTCGACCTCTTGGCGGCAATATTGTTCTTTCGTCTGCGGGCCCAGTACTTGTCGTCCTTGAGCTCATCTGGAACAAATTGTTTGCGTGACTTTTTAATCATCGGCTGCGGTTTGAGCTCTTCATCGGAGAATGCTCTGGTGCGCGGATCAAAGTCACGCCCCGACGATGCGAATGAAAATGCTGGAATATCAAATACTAAATGTTAACAATGTTTCACAGACTGTTCGTGCTATAAATTAAATCATAAAAAATGCACTCGCAACTTTTCAGATAAACGAAATCGAAACAATCAAAAGAAGTTACAAAAAAAAAATCAAATAAATAGAAATAGAAAAGAAAATAGAGAAATGAAAGTAGACGAAAAGGAAATAAAAAATTTGCCTCGAATCGCACAAATTGGAATGTAATTCAGCCTTTAACATTTAGCATTTGATAAGACATGAGCAAAAACATTTTCTCAGTTTTTTTTTTGTTTAGTTTTTCAGTTTTTCATGGGTTTTCTTTTTGTTTGAATCGGTTATTCGCTAGATGAAAAAGTTGTATGTGTTTTATGTGTAGGTAAATCAAAATCATATTCAATATAATATATTGTAAATCGAAAAGTTAATTAGGCGCAATGTCCATTCCATTTGTGTTTTTTAAATAATTGAATTTAAAGTTAATTATTAAAAATTATGATGTGGGGGGGTCGTGGAGATTGGCATGGGACTCTCTTCCGCTCACTCTCACTCTCCCTCACTCTCTCTCTGCCTCTCTCTCTCTCTCTCGTGCTCTCACTCGCATACTCACTTGATTCGGCCGGCGATGGCGGATTTAGCGTATCGGGACTTATGCAATCCGATGGCGATGGCGATCGCTCCCGTTTCGTGGTTATGTGCCCCAGGCCCAGCGACAGACCCGCCGCATGGCTCAGTGAATCGGATCGATGGCCGAGGCCGCCGGCGTGCCCCAAATGGGTGCCGGGCAGGCTGTCGGGTATGTTGTTCTCCGACAAGAACTCGTCCAGGTCCGCATACTGCATACGAAAAGAATTTGCAAATATTGTAATGTCACGTGTGCCACAAAATGTTGCATTCAAAATTTGGCAGCAGCAGAAACAGCAAACAACAAACTCAACAATCAACACAGTCGGGCAAGTGTAGTGTAGTGTTTAATTACTTAATTACTCGCTACTAATTTAATTACTTCCATTGGGCAGACACTTGAGGCGTCTTACAATTACTCAAGTAATTACAGGTTTAATTAAAATTCAATTATTGAATGTATTTTCAGATAATTAAATAAAAAGAAAATAACTTTTTTAATTATCAATAGTTTAATTGAAATACATTATTCAAGGCTATTACAGGTAAATTAATTAAATTCAATAATTGCAGGTTATTAAATTAATTATAATTTTTTTTATGAAATTCCCGGTAATTGAATTAAGTTAATTTCATATAAGCTTTAATTCTTTCATATCAAAAGCACAATAACTCAAGTAATTACTTATTTACACTTTTTGGGCATAATTACTCAATTAATTAGATAAAAAGTAATTAATGTACTTAAGTTTTCAATTTTAATTTTTCTAAAAAGAGATGAACTTTAGTTTAATTAATTTTTTGGATAAAATTACTCAAGTAATTAAAACGCCCAACTACAAATACTTAAGTAATTACACATTCTGTGCATAATTACGCGAGTAATTAAATGCAATGGTGCAAAGATAGCTTTTATTATATCTTTTAGTTGGGGATTTCTACTTTAAAGGCGTATTTACTCAAGTAATTTCAGTACCCACAAATAATTCCCCAAGTAATTACATTTTCAAGCAAGTAATTAAGTAATTAAACCTCTTTGGCACAGCTTATAAAGCATTAATCCCACTTCAAATATGTTCTTTTGCCTAAATGCTCTAATTACTGAAGTTATTGTGTGGGTAATTAAGAAGTAATTAAATATCGCATGTAATTATTGCAGCTCTTGTGTAGGGTGTAATTAAATTGGTTGTGTTAGTCAATTTGCGATGGAAACAAACTGTACAGTATTTATACAATATGATGAGAATACAATTCTCGCACTACGTAAAGCACCAAAACTCGTGTTAATTTCGGGTGTGTGCCAGCGTGTGTGTGTGTGTGTCTGTGTGTGTGTATGTTCAACTGTTTCGCTTGTTGCGTGTGTGTGGAAGGGGAAAGTGTAATTGGGTAGGTGGGGGGGTGTAATAAAAACAGACGCAGCCACTACGCAGCGATGAATATGATACTAACTTGTGTTACCTTGAGGTCAGCATCGTAGGGCAAGGTTTTGTCCCACAAATTTGGGCCGAGAAATGCCGTTTGGGCCTCAACATTCCAAATGTCGCCCTCCTCTTTGTATTTATCATCCGGGCAGATGATTTCTTTGCTATTCGATGTGGATTTGCCTGCAAAGAGAAAACACACAAATGTATTAAATATATACTTTATATATGTTGTTTATAGACGTGAACATTTTGAATGCTAACCAAGGGCAAAGTTAATAGTTTTAATACAGTTTTTTTTTGTTTTTTGCCCAACAAATTAATCACAGGCTGACGACGACAAATGCAGCTGATAAGGTTTAGTGTTTTTCCAATAAAATAGTTTTTGCAATCATTTGTAGAGTAGCTTTGTTTTATATTCAAGTGCACATAGTAAATGATAAGGGCCTGAGCACTACTTGGCCAGCTGTCTGTAAAGTGGGTCAAAACAGCGTCTCCAACAAACGCAAACAGCACACATATAAACACATATATTATCAAACACATACATACATATGTATATTTAGAGCTGGGCAATTCTTTTTGGCAAACTGCCCAAAAGAAAGGAGAAACAAAGTAAGTAGAAGAAAAATGCTCACAATTTCCGCATGCGCTTCGAACGGCAAACGAAACACAGCCGAAAACAAACACAAGCCGCCAGAGCGAGACAGCTAAACAAGTCAGGCAAAACCAACAAACCAAAAGCAAACAAAAGAGGAAGCAGCTTAGCTGGCAGGCAGGCAGCGCAGTCAGCAGCGCAGTCAGCAGCAGCTAAAAGCGAAAGTGAAATTTCAGCTTTCAACAGATTTGTATCGTTGCTCTGCGCGCTCGCGACGCACTCAAAAAAAGCTTTACTCAGCTGACGCTGCGCAGGCGCAGCTGAGCGTACTTTTGCTGCTGCCGTTGACTGCGCTGCTGCTGCGACGGCGACGGCGGCTGTCACTGTTAAGCATTAGGCGAAGCGCTCTTTGATTTCTTGCAAACGAGTTTGGCCGCAGTCTGCGCCGACGCCGTCGCCGTCGCCGTCGCCGTCGCCGTCGGCAGAAACCAGTTGTCGTCGTGCAGCGCGTTGTTGTTGTTGTTGCTTTTTTCTTGCTTTTTTTTTTTGTTGGTTTCGCTTGCATTAGTTTCCGCTTTCTTATTCACTCTCACTTTCATTTGCGAAGTTTTTACTGTTGCTTTTTAGGCGAACGGGCAACTATTGCGAAATTTTATGCCATGTTGCGACGGCGACGTCGACGGCGACCACATTTCTGGTCTGTGGCAGTGAAGTAATATTTTCTTTTCTTTTCATTGCTTTTCTTTACAAGTTGTTGTTGGTGTTTTTTTTTTTATGCCGCTGGCAGCGAAGCGTAAGTGAAAAGTGCGCAAGTGTTTGTTGCATGTGAATTGTGAAGTAATAGCAACAAATCAGGCGGCACACACACACACACACACACACATACACAAAATTAGGACTTGCAAATCTGCAAGCGGGCCAACGCGGCGTATGAACAACTTTTAATTTGGCTTTTTAATTAGACATTTGCATTTGATATTTGGTGGGGTTTTTTTTTTAACGCTCGGATTTATGTTTTTGGGAAATTTGTACATGCGGTACTTTTGGCTTTATATCAACAGAGCGAGAGAGGGAGAGAGAGATAGAGAGAGGGAAATTAACAGCCGAAAAATGGAGTTGATGCAAGTGCAAAAAGGATGCAAGTGAAAAATTAATATAAACTGTACTTTATGAAAAAAACTCAATTACTAATAATTAAAAGTAATAAAAAGCAACAAAACTCAAAACACAAGACAAAATTTGCGTGCGGCAAAACAAAAGAACAACAACATAAATGAAAAAAAAAAAAAAACAGAAAAACAAAAATTTACCGTTTGCTTTGCAAATGAAACCCAAAAATGGAGATTTCCTGCCTGTAAGAACAGAAGAAAAATGAAAGATAGAAAGAAGAGCAAATACAATATTTAAAACTAGTGTGAAACGCAACGGAACGAAACGAAAACGAAATGAAATGGAATGAAATGTATGAGAAAACAGACGCACAGAAAATGTAGCTAAGCGGGGCGCGGCGCAAGCTGTGCGTGTGAGATATATTTGTATCTTTTTGCGTGCGAGATACTTTTGTATCTTTTTGCGTGCGAGATACTTTTGTATCTTTTTGCGTGCGAGATACTTTTGTATCTTTTTGCGCGCAAGATACATTTGTATCTTTTTGCGTGCGAGATACTTTTGTATCTTTTTGCGCGCGCAACTTGTATCTTGAATGTCACTTTCACTGCGAACTCTCAGGCAACAGGAGCAACAGAATCTGGCGCAGGGTTTATTTTTAGCACAACGTTGCGTCGATCGGCCCGGCTTTGGCTTTGGCTTTTGGCTCGGTTTCGTTTACGGTTTCTCTTGCCAATTTAAGTGGGTCAACGATGCGTCAATGTTGCGGCTGTTTTTGCTGTTGTTGTTGTTTCTTTTTTTAGGTTTTTTTTGGGGGCCCAGCAACAAAGCGCGCTGCGTTTTGTAGTCCGCGCACTTTTTATGAACTTTTTTTTCGAGTTTCTCGTTTGTAATTAAAATAATTTGCATAAATTTCGTGTCTCTTTTTTGCATTCGGTTTCCGTTGCTTTTTTTTTTTGTGTGTGTGTTTTTTTTTTTGGTAACAGTTTCATTGGAAAAGGCGCTGTTAACTTATCTTAAGCCAGGCCTACGACAACAAAATTTATGCTGTTTCTTGGGTGAAAATAAATTCATTTACTTTTTTTTTTTTTTTTGGGTCCATAATTTGTTACTGTTTTGTGCGCGTCGCTGTCCGCTATTATTATTAATATTATTTCTATAAATTGTTAGCCTCTGGCCTGTGCCTTTGTTGTGTTAATGGACAGCGCGAGCTGGTCACCATTTGATGTAGGTTTTTTTTGTTTTTTTATTATTATTTTAATGCCGCATTAAACTTTCACTTTTACTGTTTCCATTTAGTACGAAGCTGCGCGAGTTTTGAGAAACATGTGACAGCCGTGGACTTTTAACTGGTTGGACATAGATTTATGTGGCCCAAAGCTGGCCAAAAAATGCAAATCGAAGACAACAATCAAAGTATTTCATAAATTAATTAATTAAAGTAATACTTTGTAAATATGCCCCAATTCTCTTAAGTAAGCCTTAAAGTATTTTGTAAATTAATTAATTAATTAATAAAATCCAAAAGTTGGCATTTAGCTTTGTTTAACGTGATTTCGTTTATATCCGTTTCCAAGCAATAAAATCGACTGCCCTTACAGCGAACCCAGCCGCCCCTCCCCCTCCCCCATGCAGCTACCAACGCTGACTGCATTTTAAAGCAGGCCTCGCATTAAAATGAAAGTGAGAGTAAAATCTCCTGCAAGCAGCAACAACAAAAACAACAACAGCCCGAACAAGTCGCTGCGGATGAACAGCAAAGATAAAATTAAAAGAAAAGAAAAAAAAACCCCGAAAAACCCAACCAAATTGAATGAAAACCGGTTGCCAAAGTCACAAGCCAAATGCAAAAGAAGAGAAAAGAAAGAAAGAAAGAGAACAACAGCAACAACAACAAGAAGAAGACGAAGAAGAAGCAGCGAATTCTAAGCACGCAAATGTAGAACAAAAGCGCGACCAGAGACCCCGACATTGACATCCAAGTGGGTTTACATAGTGTGTGTGTGTGTGTGTGTAGAAGTATTTTTAGAAGTGAGTATGTGTGTGTGTGTGTGTGTGTGTGTGTGTGTGTGACTTTTTCAGCACACTTTCAGCTAGTTTTGCAGCAGCTCGTACGGTTGGTTATGCAATGCATGTGTATTATTTCTTTTCGCTTTCGGAGTCCAGCTCAACAATTGAGACAACGCGGGGCACGTACAGCGCACGCCCCTTTCACCTGTCTCAACGGGGCTGTCGCTGTCGCCGTCGCCGTTGGCGTTCGCGTCGCTGTTGGCGCATGCGTCGCGTCGCGTCGCGTCGATGGCGCAATTGCGGTAATTTTTAACTGCAATGTTACTGTTGTTGTTGCTGATGTTGTTGCTGTTGCTGTTATCGCTGCTGTTGTTGCTGTTGCTGTTATTGCTGCTGTTGTTGTTGTTGCTGTTGTTGCTGCTGTTGTTGTTGTTGCTTGTGCCTTGCTGTATTACATGGCACTCGTTTATGGCTCTGCTGGCTCTTGTTTTGTTTGACTGCCTTTTGCTGAAGTGCAGAAAGTGTAACACTTTCGATTGTTGTGCTGTCTCTAGTTGTTGTTGTTGTAACTGTGATTGTGGCTGTTGTTGTTGTTGCTGTGCATTGCATTCATTCCGCATTCGCGCTCATTTGCATAGCGCTTGTGTGTTTTTTTTTGATGTAGCACTTTTATGTTTAATTTCTGTTTTAGTTTACCTTCTTTTTTTTTCGCTGTGCACAAAATTAATTATGTGTGGGAAAATGTGTTGGCCACATTTGATTTCCGGGCTTGTTAGCATAAAAAGCGCTTTTGTCATGGCCCAAACCAAAGCTCGGGCAGCCCAGGTTCGCCTCTGGGCACTTGGCACTATAAAATTTGTCTCTTTGGTTAACTTTTAATTGCGCGGCTTTTTTTTTTTTTGCCAAACTTTTGCCTGGCATTTGCAAAGCTAATACGAATGTAATTTTCCTAACGGCATTTCGATTAGCGTTCGCTTTCTTTTGTATTATTTTCGAAATGTTCAATTTTATTTTGAAGCTGTTGCGATACCCTGTAGATTTCATTTGTTATTTTATGTAATTTGCAGAACCTCAAATAGCAAGAGTATTTATTTAGTAACACTTTTATGTTAATATGTTTACATAGTTTATATTCGCAGATAAGATTTCAAACTTAAGCTCTTCTTCACGATGTTATACCTCTTTTTTATATTTGATCCATTCCCTATGTCCCAATGCGTGCCTCTATCTGTCTCTTCCTGTCTCCCTCTTTCTTTGCTTTTCATTCTGCTGCTGAGAATCGCATAGAGCGTCGATGTTATTTAACAGTAGGGAACTACATTACTGTCATAGCTGATTCTTCTCCATTAAATGTTCTCCCACTTTTTCTTACTCTCTCTCCCTTTAGCTAGTTTTCATTCATTTCCTCTATTTAAGTCTCTTTTACTCTTACTACTCTACTTGCCAGAGATTTGTTTTAGGTAACATTAGTTAAAGAATCGTTTCTAACTAGCTAGATTTGATTCATAAGCACGAAAATTCTTCACCTGATGGCAAATTGACTTTAAAACCATTAAAAGGCGAACATGACAGCGATGTTGCAATAGTTTAATTGCAAAACTGGAAAACTGTGAAACTGTTACAAAGCGAAAGTAAAAATAATGTTCACGCCACGCCCATTGCATTGAGGACACGATTTGTAACATACTTGCCGGAGACACGGATTGACAAAGCGAACGAGAGAGAGAGAGAGAGGGTTAGATGAATGCCTCTCTTTCTCTATTTTATGTCTACCCCCAACATTAGCCGCAATTTGTTGTTGCTGTTGAGTGAAAGAAAGCCGCCGGCGTCGTGCAGTTAATTAGCCAAAATAAGGAAGCAGACTATAATGATAATCATAGCCGGGCATATCGCGAGCGCTATAAAATTACAGCCCCATAAAACAGTAAATAAAAGACAGAGAGGGAAAAAAAGCAAGCAGACACCGAAACCCAAATACAACTTAAAAAATTGGCTACAAATATGCGGGGCACGCAGGCGCGGGGCGTGGCTATAAAACGTAATCAAAAAAAAAAAAAAAAAACAAGATATTCAATCAACACAAAAGTGTGTAAAAAATCAACTGAAAAGCGCTTCTGGTCTTTTTGGCAGCGACAAAGCGACAGACGAGACAGGCGGGACGACGACGTGTGAAATGCTAACAAAAAAAAGATTGCTCATACGCCGCGTGGTGCGTTTGGGCATTCGGTCTGTCGCTTCGGGCCGTCACTTTCACTGATATTTTCCAAGCGAACGTTTGTTGTTTCTCACCTGAACACTAAACGATGCCGCATTTTGCACGTTTCTCGCAGCCACGATTGCGCAACAACAGTTGCTGCTGTCCCCGGGACAACAGCAACAGCAATTGCAGGCGGCGGCAGCAATCAGTGCAGTTAGCAAGATGGGTAGCTCGTGTTTTGGCTCGAGCTCGGACTCGGGCTTGGGCTTGTTGCCTTTTGATTGAACGTAACTGTAATACGTTGCATTTTGGCAGTACGTTCAGCGTATCTGGGTGAGTGTGTGACGACGTCGACTGCGCCGCCAAGCCAATTAACCAATTTGTCATGTCTGCTGCGGCACATGCGCGAAATGCATTTCAAATTTTGTTGGATAAACGCGTTTTGCGGCCAACAGCACGCAAGGAAGTTGCCGTCGAACGATTATTGTGCTCAAATTTTACACTCACTCTTCGCAACTCTGTTAATCAGCAAAAAGCGCTTAATTCTAGACAGAAGCAGAGCAGAAGAAGACACACGACACGAGCCGAACGTGTACTTGGCCAGCAAAATGTTTCAATTCATGAATCGCATATTTCACAGCTTTAGATTAGCCCAGCAACTCGCAGGTTCAGTACGAAATATGAATACGAATGACAATAAAAACAAAGAAAATAAATAAAATAGTAATAATAATAATAATAATAATGTCCCATTATAAGCCAGGGTCTTACAAGAAAAGCTCTAACAAAAAAAAAATAGACAAAATATGCAATAAATATTAAAAAATAATGGAGATAATTAAGGTTTTGGTCTCTTACAAATTGGGGCTCTTTGAGAAATTTCCAACATAATAATAAACAAATAAATATAATAATTAAATAATAATTACTTAGACACGCCCTAAAAGTACGCCTACGACATTTTTGCAGGTACACATTATGAAATTGTCTTCTTCTATATTCGAAGTTCTCTTATCTTCAGTAAATGAATTATATGAAAATTAAGTAAAAAAAATAGCAGTTAAATTATTTTGCAAGGCCAAAAATATATACATTTTATTTGAATTATTTAGAAAGTCTGCGAAAAAATATCTTCAAATTTCCAACAATTCAAATTATTTCATAAAAAAGAAAAATAAAAAATGAATTTAAATATACTTTATATATTTAAAATATTAATTTGAATTTCACAAGACAACTAAATTTCGCATTAAATTTCTCATCTTTTGCATTATTTCACAAGAAAAAAAAAATCATTTAAATAATTTTCCCAAAAAAGAAAAAATTCCTTGAAATTTCTAAATGATTCAATTAATTCGATTAATTTAAAATATTTCAGAAGATATAGAAAAATATATATATATAAAAAAATACAATTAAAATAATTTTGACAGAAAAATAAAAACCCTCACAAAATTAGACGCAAGATTTCTAATCATTTGAACTATTTCGCAACGCAGAAGAATAAAAAACTCCTATTAAATTTCTGAACATTTAAATTATTTTTGGCCGCAAAACTTTCGAAAATAATATTGTGCATTTTTGGTATGAATCAAATGATGTTTCCCAAAAGCAGAAGCAAAAATGAAGCCAAAAAGCCAAAAACTAAAAAATGGAAAATGACAAAAAAAAAAATTAAATAAAATGCCAGATAAAAATATCAAAAAAAGAAAAAAAAAACGAAGACGAAAGACGAAAGAAATGAATTTAAAAAAACTGCCGAAAAAGTGAAAGTTCATTTTTGTGATGTTGCGGAGCCGGCAAAGGGGCAGGGGGACAGGGGACAGGGGGCAGGGGCAGAGCAGCTGACGTCGGCGTCGCTCAATGAAAGTAAAAACGCATTTTGGGCAGCCGAAAAACAAAAATAAAACAAAGTCAAATGAATGTTGTCGTTGTTGTTGTTGTTGTTGTTGGACGCTTATTAATTATGCGGCAATGTCACACGTTGTGTGCGGAGGCAGAGAGGTAGACAGAAGGGGGTGGGAGGGGGGGGGGGGTGGGTTTGTTAGCTGGGAGTGGACTTTGCCAAAAAAAAATTGCCCTTCTGTGCGATTATTTTTTGTTTGTTTTCTGCTGCTGTTTATTTTATTTTTTTTTTTTTGCTTTTTGCTAGGCCTTAAAAACCGGGCTTTTATCTCGGCCATAAAGTCAGATAAAAGCTGTGATAACAAAAGGCCGCAGCTGGACTCAAGACTCGAGTCGCGGCTTTGTTCGCAAACTAAATAAAACAAAAGTTGACGGTTTTTGGGCATTTTATATTATATGGAAAGCACCCCGACCGAAACGAAAGTTGTCTGAAAATGTCGCGGGCCAACAAGTTGCCAGCTTGGCGGCCCTTGCAGTCAAAAACTGAAAGCAAAAGTGATTGTGATTGCGATTGCGAGCGTTTGGCCAGAGCAGAGTCAAAGTCGGCGGATGTCAAAAGGTTTAGTTGAAAGTTGAGACTCTTGAGTCAGCGGCACCCACCAGCAGCCGCCATGCGGAAATGGGAAATGCAAAATGCTGGCAAAAACAAAAAAAACTAAACAAATAGAAAGAAATGCCGCAATGAACCCATAGAGCATTGCGTTGCGGCGTCTGTTGCACGTCGTACAAAGTAAAAGAAAAGGAAAACTCGCCAATTTCAGACGGCGCCAATCGATATAAGCTGACTTTGACACCTACCTAATCAGGGTCATTAGCGGCCGTTAATTAGTCGTGCATGCTATCAATTTGTGACAGAATGTGGCCAGAAGTGCCAGAGCTGACAAGGCCAACAACTAAGCCAAATACATGTCGCCTTGCCAGGAAGCAAACGCTGCCAAGTTGAGCTTTGGACTTGAGCCAAGCTTTAACTGCTTGGGAATTACAAGAGCGCGGCTTGTGAAAAGTTTACCTTTTGCTCAAGCTAACCAAAATCTTTTTAACATAATTCAAGTTTCAGCTTATTTCAAGGCACAGTCTTCTATGTTTATAAGAAGTGTGTCTCAAATTCTAAAAACAATTTCGAAATGTTGCTCAATCACTATACGAGCAACTTGTGTTCTTCCACATTTGCAACATGTTGCTAACCAAGTCTTAGTAGCTTTAGCAACAAGCAGCTGGTGGTCTTTAGCAGCTAGACGACTTTATTTCAAAGAGAAAGAAGTTGTGTGTAAAAAGTATTTCACAACCTGTGGCTACAGCTAGATGTTGCCTGAGAATTTTATAGCAGCAACAGCTTATCTATAGCTACAACAGCAACATGCTGCTATGAGCTTCTCAGGCAACATGATGCTCTTGTAACTATAATTTTCAGCCTTAGCAACAAGCAGCTGCTGATGTTACGCATCATTCTTTATTTTGCAGAAGAAGAAGCTTATCAAAAAAAGTATTTCACAACTTTTGGCTACAAGTAGCTGCCTAACAGCTGCAGCATATTGCCCCACAAATGTATGCATGTTGCTGTTGGTAGTTCTACATTATTGATAGAAGACACAAGACATAAGAACAAGAACCCACAATAAACATTCACAAGTTGCCGTTAATTTGTCAACATTTCATTTTCAGCATGTTGACAAACAAAGAATCGTAATCCTCATGTTTCAATATTCCCAAATGTTGCTAGAACTTTGTGCCTAAACACAGCAGCAGCATGTTGGGCAACAAAGTGTTGCTAACCCTGCGCTAAAATAACATTTCTTACAATTGCAGCATGTTGGACAAAACATTTGCTGGTTTGTTGCATATTAAAAAACATGAATCCATACCATTCAAGTAATTTGCATGTTGCTTCCACAATTGTTGCACCTGAAATTGTGTCCAGCGATTGTTGTCGTCGCCGTTGTTGTTGTTGTTGTTGCTGTTGGCGTTGTTGCTGTTGTTGTTGCTGGTGTTGTTGTTGCTGGTGTTGTTGCTGCTGCCGTTGATGACGCCCACCAGACTGTTGACCAAACTGTTCTCGTGCGCCTGTTGCTGCTGGGCCACAGCCGCCGCCGTGTTGACAGTGGGCGTGGCTGTTGTCAGATTTGCATTTGGTGTTGCTGGATTGTTGTTGTTGTTGTTGTTGGAGGTGTGGTTATTGATGATAATGTTGAGATTGTTGTGGTTGAGTATAGTGTTGTTGTTGTTGTTGTTGCCGCCAGCGCCACTGGCATGTTGCAGATTGTTGCTGAGATTGTTGGCGGCCACGGCAACAACAGCGGCCGCCGCATTGACATTCACATGCGCCAAATGTTGCAAATGATGTTGCAACAGTTGTGTGGGCGGTGGCAAGGCGCCGTTGGACACAAGCGACGTGTTGCCAGCGGCTGTGTTGCCATTCCCATTGTTGTTGTTGCTGCTCAGATTGTTGAGCAGCTGCTGATGTTGCATGCTGCTGCGCAGCAAATTGTTGTTGGTCTGGCTGTTGTTGTTGCACGACACATTGTTGCCATTGAGATTCGGATTGCTGTTGTTGCTGTTGTTGCTGCTGCTATTGTTGTTGTTGTTGTTGCCATTGCCTGCCAGCAGGTGTGGCAAGTTGTGCACCACCTGCAACGGCAGGCTGCTCAGTGGCGGCAACGTCGTCGCTTGCGACATGTTGCCAAGCATTTGTTGCTGCTGCTGCTGCTGCTGTTGCTGATGTTGCTGCTGCTGCACACTCTGCAACAGTTGCAGCTGATTCTGCTGATGCTGCAGCGCATTGTGTGTTTGTTGTTGCTGCTGCTGCTGTTGATGTTGCTGCTGCTGCTGCTGTTGTTGTTGTTGTTGCAGTGCCAAAGCTGGCGGCGGCATTTGATAGTCCATTCTCATTGCTGAGGCGCACAAAATGTTGCCAGCTTAACGTATCAAATGTTTTGTTTGCCTCACTTCTTGTTCGATTCTTAGTTTGTTTTATTAATAAGCTAATTGAGTGCGCGTTGCAACATTGCAGCTGCTGCGACGCTGCTGCTGCGCTGTCTATGGGTTGTTTGATTGCAGGGCAACAAAAAATATATATATAAATACAAATGTTGCAAATTGTAATTGGAACTAAATTTCTGAGCGCACACGCTTGGTACTATAAAAAAAAAAATAAACATAAATTATAAAAAAAAAAAAACAATAATAAAGCTTTTTATCGCACGCGCGCTTTTCTCAGCCGCCGCACACGCCCGCGCGTGCGTTCTAACTGCGCCCAACAACAACAACAGCAACAACAACAGAAACTGTCACAGTAAGCGCAGCTTTGAGAGAGCTTACACAAATTCTGAGCGCAGAAGAGAACAACAACAACAAGAAAGAGCGCAAGTTTGCTCAATTTGCTTTTGTGCACTCGCAATTGTAGACGCTTCTGCCGCTGCGCTGCCTTCAGCTGCTGGCTTTTGTTGTTTTGTTTGTCTAGTTTTTGTCTCTTCTTTGACTTTTATTTATTTTTTTTTTGAGCGCTGCCTTTTTTTCTATTATTATGTGTGCTGCTGCTGTTGCTGCTGTTGTTGTTGTTGTTGTCAACTATTTCGCGTACTTATTGGCGCTGCGACTGGGCTTTGGCTGCCGTTTAAAGGGGTTCTCGCGACGTCGCCGTCGCCGTCGCCGTTTGAATGAGAAAAGTTTGACCTTGAATTAGCAGCAACAACAAAAACAAATGTTGCTATGCGCTTTTTGCTATTTTATGAGTTGTTTGAATTGCGAATTGTCGCTGGGCTCAGGGAATTTGATTTTCTTTATATATATTTTTTTTATTATTTTTACTTTTTATTACATATATTTGCTTTGGTTGCCCAATGTTTTTGTTTTTAATTTCTTGTTGGTTTATCTACATAAATAGCTAGTATCTTTTCTTTCTTTCTTTTTTTGTGCTCAACTTAGGAGCAGGTTTTTTTTTTTTTGTGGAATTTCTTATTTATTTTGTTTCGTTTGCATTTGATTTAGAAATTTGTATGCACTTTGTATCACAGCGTTGGCATATTTAACATATTTAAATATAAATTTGATTTGCCTCGCAGTTCTTTTCAGATCATTTTTTTTTTTCAATAATTAAACACTGCACAACAAGGCATAGTTTGAATTTTCACTAGATTTCCTTGGCATTTCCTAAACATATATATATTTATACATTTTTATTTGATATACATCCAATCCTTCTGGCTCGCAGTTGCCGTTGCCGAAAACGAAAGTTCACAAGTTCGCACGAATTCGAAAGCAGTCGCAGACGCAGACGTTGACACGCGCCGTTATTGTTGTTGTTGCTTTACTTTAGGCGAGGGTCGGAGGGGCTCTGTTTTTTTTTTTTGGGGGGGGGGGACTTGGGTCTGGCTCTCGTGGGCCGCTTTTTCTGCTGTGCTGAGCTGTGTGAAGCCGTGAACCGAACCGGTGCCGCCGGACTGCAAACGCTGAGTGAACGCGCGCGCTGTGCGCCTCTTGCAACGCAGCCCAGATCGGCTCCAAAAAAAAAAACAACAACAACAACGAAAGCCCCACGCAGCAAGCGCCAAAGCCAAAGCCAAAAGTTAACGGCGACTGCGCAGCCAGCGTCACAGCCAAACTTGAAACCGAAAGCATTAAAAGCAGCGACACTCGCAGTCGCAGTCGCAGTCACAGTCACAACCACCAACGGCTGCGTCAACTGCGCTCACTCGCTCTCTCGCACGGCCATACTGGCGCTCTCGCTCAGCAGCACTCAATGTTGCGGCTCTTTCACATTTCAGCGCTTTTTGCGCATTCCACTGTTTACTTTCTTTCGCGCAGTCTGCGCCAAAGCTTGTGTAGCTGTCGCTACGCTTCGCATGAGCTGCGCTGTCGCTGTCGCCGCCGCTGTCGCTGCATGCGGAAGCGATGCTTGTTTTAGATTTTCCCACACAAACACACACACACCCGCACAGACAAACACAACGCGACGTCGACTTCAGCTGCGCTGCGAGCAGCGTTCAGTTTGAGTGACTTTGCCCTGAGTGCGTCGCAGCAAAAGCTTTTTGAGTGCGCTTTCGAGTTGCGCCTCGCCGCGACCATTAAGTACTACAATGTGCAATGATAACAAGCTTACCAGAAACACGCAAACACACTCTACAAATGCGCAACGGTTAAACGAGCTTTGGCCAAATGCAGTCCTTAGTCACGTTTGGGACCCAACTGATAGCGCAAAACCGACATAAAACACACAAGCCATGCGGCGCAATGCGATGCTTACCTGCAATGAGAGCAATAAAAAAATGTTTAAAATTAATAAAATAAATGGTGCCAATAACAAAAAGCTAAGCAAATGATTATTATGGGGTAATTTCACAGCACACACACAAACACACACACACACCCACAATGCCCACCCACGGCGACTGAAAAGCAGCCGCTCCCATTGCCATTTCCACAGCCAAAACCCATTTCCCCATTTTTGTGCCATTGGCATTGACAGTGGGCCACCCCATGGCGCATTGCCATTCGCCTCAGCTGCACTGTTTTCTCCCTAACAGCCCACACAGTAGCAACAACAACAACTACAACAACAACAACAACAACTACAACAACAACAACTACAACAGTAGCAGTTAGCAGATCAACTGAATGCCTTAAAAAGACAATTTTTTGCAATTTTCACTGCAAGCAAGTTCAGTTTACACGACTGGGCAATACCCTGTACCCTGTATTTTGGTTGTTCTCCTTTGTGCTTATTTCATTAGTGACTTTCAAACTGTACTTTGAAGCAGTTACTCTAAAGCTTTCCCACTTTAGGCGACTTCAAATGGGGATGAGCTTTTTTTCTATTTGATTCTTTGGCTATGCCTCTAAAACTGTGACTTTCGAATTGAATCTAAAACTGCTGCTTTATGCTTATTTCATTTGTGGTTTAGAGGCCCTAGAACTGACATCAAAAGTATTTCATTAGTGACTCTAAAACTGTACACTTAAGAAGAGGTTTAAAACTGTATCAAGAGACTTTACAAGTAATTAATCTTTTCTGATATTTTGTCCTTAGGCAATGCCTCTAAAACGTTGAAAGTGAATCTAAAACTGTTGCTCAAAAAAGAGACTAGAAGATTTAGTTACTCGAAACCAGTGACTCTGCAACTGTGGCTCTTTTCAACAGTGACTCTGCAACTGTACTTGCGATTTTATATGGTATTTATAGTATCTGAACAATCTACCTAACTCAAACATACACTAGTTTTTTTATACTTTGCAAGTTAGGCGTCTTTCGCAGAAACAGACAGACAACCAATATACCCCATTTGCCTGTGCAAGCAGAGTATTAAAACAGCAGAGACGACAGCCAACAACAAAATATAAATTAAATTTAAGCGACGCAGCGAATAAAATAAAGTCGATTGTTCGCAATAAACTTGAACAAATTTCACTCGAGCAAAAACAACAACTTTAAGCTGAAACCGAAACCAAGACCGTATCGTATCATATCGTATCGTATCGTATCGTATCGTATCAGATTGTATCGTAGCAGATCGCATCGTATTGCAATGCGATTGTGCTAAGCTTCTCTTCTTCTTGCTTTCGTGTTTGGGTGCGAGAAAACGAAAAATAAAAAATGCATTGGATCGAGGGGAAGGAGGGGAAGCTGGGGAAACACACATATGCAAATTGTGACACTGAAATGCCGTCCAGAGGGTTGGCCAAGGGTGCAAGTCGCGGATGCAGTTTGCCGCTGATGAGTGTGGGCCGCTCGAATGTGAAAATTTGAACAAAGTTTATGGCAACTGCCCACTCACATATATGTTTAATGCCTTTTCGGGAGTGTGGGCGCGGGAGAGGGAGTGGGAGAGGGGTTGAGCAACAGAGAGAGACAGAGAGAGATGCGCGCTATTGGGATGAAAGCTAAAGGTGTGCCGGCCCATATATGTTTGTATCATCGGATGTCATCGGATGAGCTAAGTTCATTTCAGTTAACATCTGCGGATCTATCTATGCATGTTTGAGCTTCAAAGTTTTCTAAACAGTTCACTTTTCGCTAGATTTAACAGACGAGTTCTTAAAACATGCTTTATATTTATAGACCAAAGGAATTCACATGATCTAAACTTAAGTCGCATATAGTTACATAGATATATTTTAACATGTTAGTCTGTTTCTTTCCGAAGCTCAATTTTGTTGTCCTTTAGAAGATTTTAGTTAAGTCAACTTCATCCACAAATATTATGCCCGTAAACCTTTTACTGAACAGACCGCGAGTCAATTTTATGTGAAGTACTAGCTTCAAGGTTTCTCTTTCTCGAAGGTGTTCATAAAAACATGTCTTAAGTCAATTAGAAATATAAAACAAATCAAAGACAGTTTATTTATATATATGTATATATGTTTTAAGAACAAACAGTTCTATGCCGAAAGAATTTTTATGAACAGATCGTAACTTAACTGGATATAAAGATGTATAAAAATATAAAAAAACCATAGAAATTATATAAGTATAAAAAACATTTCATTCCCGACCAAATTCCTGTGACCACATCCTAAGTCAAGTTCATATATAACATTATTTACATTTATAGAAATATATGAATTTATAGACAAACTGTTCTTTCCCAAACGAATTCCTATGAGCAGATCTTGAGTCAGCTTTATATATATAAAGATTGATTTATAGAAATATAAGAAACAGTTCTTTCTCGAAAGTATTCTTATAGATGTGCTCCAAAGTCAAATCTTAATATGATTTTTAACTAAAAGAGCTCGAGAAGTTCTTTCCCGAGAAATATCATACGATCAGTTCTCAAGTCAGCTTTTTATATAAATAAAGAATGCATAGAGAAATAGAAGAAACTGTTCTTTCCCGAAAGAATATGACGAGATCTTAAGTCAGCCTTATATATATATAAATAATGCATATATTATATGCAGAAAAAATGTATTCCCCGAGAGAATTCTTACAAACAGCTTTTTTGATTTAACCTTTTTTCGCTTAAGTATATAAATCACATAAGAAAATGATCATTTATAGACTATCGACAGTTGGAGAAGCTCAGCTTTATCTCGCATATGAACTGAAAATTCCAACCTCACATTTTTCCAGGGTATCATTTGCTGTTGCCCCATTGCTGCAGCTAAATATTCAATATGCATTTCATAAGCATAATTTTGGCTAATTTAGTCATCTCATCAACTTTTCATTTTCATATGGAGCTGCTGTGTGGGTACGTTTTTCTTTTTGTGGGACCTAATCAAAGTGAATGCATTTCGGGGCGGAAAAAGGGCGAATGCACAAAGGCTGACCTGCCCGGAAAATGGGGGCGTGCACTGGTCAAAGCAGCGATGTGTGCTGAATGGTGGCAACATTTGATGCCATTTGTCAATTGGGTTTCTGTTGGGTTAGTTTTTCCTTTAAGGCTAATCAGCTGATGCGCCGTTATTTGACCCATTTGGCGTAGCTAACCTCAAAAGGCTGTGCCGCAGCAGCTAACTAACTGGGCCGATAAATAGGCATGGCGAATATGTGTTAATTTTCACTTAAATTATGCAAATTGTAAATTTCACAACTTGTCAAATAATTTAACAGCACAAAATTCAAGTGTGAAATGGCAATTTGCAAGCCAAGCGTGTGGGCACAGCTGAGAGAGGGAGAGGGAAAGAAGGAAAGAAGGAGAGAGGGAGGGAGAGAGAGAAAGGTGTGTTCCTGACAATTATAACAAAGAAAAGTGCACTAGTTGTGCACCTGACGGACTAGAAGACACCCTGTATTCCATCTTAAATAACTTTTGGTTTAATATCACATCCATGCGCGACTCTAAAATCTTTGATATATATCATCGATCACATTGATTGATGTCTATAATAGAAGTCAAAGAAGTCAACTTTATAAATACTTCCCAGTTTGGCAGATGCAAATGTACTTTTGTCTCTGTATACCCCATTCGTAACAATTTACAGGGCATGTAAAAGTACTTGACGTAGGTCATAACTTATCAAAAGATAAGTCAAATATCAAAATAAAATAAAAATAAAATAAAATGCAAAATGCAAAATGCTTTAAAGTGAACGAGCTGTAAAATGCAAACTAAGCAAAAGTTTTGTGCGCATATTAATTAAGTTTTTATTGCGATAGGCTGAATGGCGCAGGCGACGAACTTGCTGCAAGCAGAATACACACACACACACACACACACACACCTATGCACAACCACTGACAAACAGAAACACTTACACACACAGAAAGAAAAACATTTGCATATAGATGCTCACGTGTGCACCTCGAGCTTTTTTTATTTGACATTTACTCAAAGATCCCCGCTTAACGATGATATCAGCAGAGCGAGAGAGCGAGAGAGCTTGCGAGACAATTCCAAGTCAGTGAGAGAGAGAGAGAGAGAGAGAGAGAGAGAGCGAGAATGCTAGGAAAGCCGATCGGGGCGATTAAGCGGCGCACTGTGAATAATTAGACGTGGCTATGCAAATGCACAGTTCACAATTTATAAAGTTTAATTTATGATAATGCAAAAAATTAAAAATTTAGCATAAATATTTGTCATAAATTATGACTAAATGCCAAAGACTACAACGTCGAGTATGCCCTAAATATAATTAAAAATATGGCGGCATTTGAGAGAGATAAATCTTTAAAGAGTTCAGCTAACTAGCTGTAACATGCTATAAGCAACAATTGCATGTGTAAAATAACAGATGTTAACAACAGTTGCATGTGTAAAATAACAGTTTATGTTAAACAGCTGTTAGCTAAGTTAACATATCACAAATATAGCCCGCATCTTGTTTATAAAAATATTTACATCTTGCAATATTTTCAGCACAACGGGCGAATGTTCATAAAATTGGGTTTAGTACAATTTTGGAAACCTATAATAAATTAAACCCTACCCATTAGTTAATTTTCTGTTAAGAGCATAGCTTAACAACTGAAAACTTATAAAGCCTCAACATTTATGTTAAGACACATTAAAACCATTTAGGGAATTTAACATAGTCTGTCAAGAGCCAAGCTTAACCGTACATAGGCTCAACATTTCTGTTATGAAAATATCAAAAACCTGTTACATGTACTCGTATTTAACAGAGTCTGTGAAGAGGCAGACTTAATAGCAGAATACGTAAGTAGCTTTAACATTTATGTTCAGAAGAGTTAAAAGAATATGTTAAGAGCGAAGCTTAACAGCAGGATACGCACATATCTTCAATATTTATGTTAAGAAGATGTTTTATGAACTCAGAATGGAAAACTTGCAGCTTTTACATGCCGATAAGTTGTAATATGCAGCTGAGCAAATATTTTGTTTTATATTAAAAACAAGAATTTGCATTGCTTGCATTATTTATTTAGTTTCTTGACTGTCTAATTGTTGTTTGATGACCCACCTGAGCTGGTTGGCTGAAAGCGCGCCTTTAAGCTGTTCAAATTATTCTG
The DNA here is from genome assembly GCF_003285875.2 of Drosophila novamexicana. Lineage (NCBI taxonomy): Eukaryota > Metazoa > Arthropoda > Insecta > Diptera > Drosophilidae > Drosophila > Drosophila novamexicana. Next base: position 434,220 of record NW_020824766.1, read on the forward strand.
ATGCTCGTTGGCGATGACTGCTGCGGCTACTGCAGTTGCCACATGTTGCACTGTGGAGACGTTGCTGCTGTTGTTGTTATTGTTGCTGTTGTTGTTGTTGCTGTTGTTGTTGCTGTTGTTGTTGCTGCTGCTGTTGTTGTTGCTGTTGTTGTTGTTGTTGTTGTTGTTACTGTTGCTGTTGTTGTCACTGGGATTTGCGCAAGCATTGTTATTGCCATTTGCTGCCGCATTGTTGTTGCCGTTGACACTCGCTGCTGCTGCGGCGGCACTGGCGGCAGCAGCAGCCGCGGCAACAGCAGTTGCTGCTGCTGCAGCGGCCTCATTGACAGCACCGACAACCGGGCCCTGGCTGTCCATGAAACTGTTGCGCTGATGATAGTGCGTGTTTTCCTGATAGATGCGCTGATAGTTGAGCGTTGGCAGCGTCCATGAGTTGTTCGTCTTGTAGTGGAAGTTGCCGGTGCCAAAGATCGAGTGGGTGTTGGTGTTGGAGGCAGCCGCGGCCACAGCTGCTGCCGAGGAGAGCGTGTGGGCCAGCTGAGCGGCATGATGTTGCTGCTGCTGCTGATGCAGGTGTTGGTGTTGCTGCTGCTGCTGTTGTTGTTGTTGCTGATGCGGATGATGTGGATGTAGAAGCGGATTGTGTGCATGTGGATGATGCTGATGCGGATGCTGCTGTTGCTGTTGCTGTTGCTGCTGATGTGCATGCTGATGCTGCTGGGCGTGAACTGAGAGTTGCTGCTGCTGCTGCTGCTGTTGCTGTTGCTGCAGTTGTTGCTGTGCCACGGCCAGGGCAGCAACATGTTGCTGCTGTGCATGATGCTGTTGCTGCTGTGCATGATGCTGCTGCAGCTGCTGTTGCTGCTGTGCATGATGCTGCTGTTGCAGCTGCTGTTGTTGCTGCTGCTGCTGTTGCTGCAAGTTCCAAGCATTTGCTGCTGCTGCCGACGAGGAGCCACCGCCTCCGCCACCCCCGGCGCCATCGCCCCCGCCGGTGCTGCTGCTCTTGCCGGAATCATTGCTGCTGACGCTGCTGCGATGGTTGTCCAATGTTGCTGTTGAGCCTGTCATGCTGCCATCGTTGCCGCTGTCGCTGTTGCCGCTGCTGATGTTGTTGCCGTTGTTAGTGAAGTTGTTGCTGTTGTTGTTGTTGTTGTTGCTGCTGCTGCTGCTGTTGCTGCTGCCGCTGGAGCTCTTATTGTTGCTGCTGGCAACAGCCGCTGCCACATGCGAGTTGAGCTGCTGAAAATATTGCGAGAGCGTCGCATTCGCTTGCTCCTGTACAAAGAAACCGGCGCACGCGTTTGAATCGGTCGCCATTATGCACTGGCTTTTAACACTGGTTCAATTACTGCTTCCTTTTCAGTTGGTTTTTCAGTTAGTGTTGTTGTTGTTATTGTTGTTTTTGACACTCTAAGTGGCCACGTCCTTGTGATTGGCGTGATTGTATTTGCTGCAGTGCAATAGAAACTTTGGGCAACTGTTCACACTGTTTTTTTTTTCAGGAGACCTTTTGAAGCTAGTGTTGCCTAACGTTGCAAATAAAGTATGGATTAGTGTTGTCCGAGATTTATTATTTAATGGCAATCTTTGCAAATCTTGATAACAAAATTAATACCGATTATGATTATGAACATGATAATGATGAGTGCTTACTGAGACTTTTTTGTTTGTTTGTTTGATTTTAAGTGTGAGTACATCAAATGACGTTGGGCGTTTGTTTTTTTGTGCGATATGTGTTATAGATGAATGGTATTGTTTAATTTTATTATTAATGATTTTTTCTACATGCCGATGAGTTGTGTGGGTTTTTTTTCTATTTGCATTGGCGGTTGCGGCGATAAGGAATAAGAAAAGGCATTGTTTATATATATATACATATATATATTAGATATATATGCATATAAAATAAAAAATTTCTTAATTTCTTGCTGCTTTAATTCAATTAATTTTTACAATACAATATTTGCAGTTTTTTTTTTATATTTTATCTATGCCAAAATTGACATGCAACAAAAAGTGTGCTTTAAAAACGAGACATTTTTTTTTTTCAAATAATTTATTTTAATTTAGTTTTGAATAATTATTCTTTGTAGCATACAAATAAATTATCATATGCCAAATCAATTGAAATATTTATTATTATTATTTTCTTCTTCCTTGCTTAATACCTTTTCTAATTCGCAAACGCTTTGTGAATATTGTAGTTTTGTTGTTGTAGAAATAATTATAATTAAAATTAAACGTTGTGAAATTATATCCGTAACTTTGGCGATGCCGTTTGCATTTGTTATAGATCATATATCTGATACATATACATTAGATTAATATACAGTAATATTTATATATATTTATGTGTGTAATGCCAGTTATCTGTTCATGTGTTAACTATTTAATCACGCACACAAAGACAAACAGACACACACACACACACACACACACGCGACACTTGGCACAATTGTCGCTACTTATTTGAAACACTTGAACGATTATTTTTCTTATGCATATAGTATACGATGTATGTAAATATCGCTTATAGATTTTTTTTTTGTTGTTGTTGTTTTTCTTTAGTGTGCGCAGTTGCTTTTTAGAACTTTGCACTGAAAGGCTTTCTTTGGCTTAGTGCGCAATTATTATATATATATATAAATATATATGTATTATATAGTATATGCACATATATAAAGTTAAATTTATCTGTTGCACTGGGATTGTTTGGATATTTTTGTAAATAATTGATTTGGTTTTTTATTTGGATTTTTAGCACAGTTGTTCACGTTAGAATCGCACGCGCAGTTGACAACCAGCTGGAAAAGCTGAGCGACCGGCAACGTTGACGATTTGAACTGGAGAACGCGATGCGACCGAATGCCGGCCATAGCCGAGCCTCAGCCGCAGCCCTAGCGGGCAGCGCAGTCATTGCTGCCGCTGTCGCTGTCGCTGCCAGCGTCAACGCAGCTCCACACAAACACGCACACACACACCTGCACACCTGCAAGGGTTACAGTCGCGGGGTTGGGGGCGGCGAGCTGCGCTGACAGCGCAAATTGCAATGTAAGTTAAAAAAAAAAACAAATTTACATGAAACTCAACCAAAAAAGGGGCCTATATATATTTATATAGTATAATTATAAAGGCCTAACTGTAAACTAGCACGAGTAGATATCTCTCAAAAGGTGAGAAACTTCAAGTTAGTGCGCAGAATGGCGCAAAAAAATATTTGCAAATGCATAAATAAAAATAATAATAGCAATAAATATAAAAATAAATACAAGTACTGCAAGGCGGCGACGCAGTTGTAGCTAATGAAAATTCAACGAGCGACAGCAGCGACTGCGGCGTCGACAGCGACTGCGGCAGCGGCAGCGACAGCGGCGACAAAGTCACGCGGATTTCAGTATGACCCAAAGCCCAGTGTCTAGCAACGTTCTAAGCACGTGTTGTGAACACACAGGGACAGATACACACACACACACACACACACAGACAAGCGGCAGCTGAAACTGAGAGACAGTTAAGCACACACGCGCACACAGTCACACACACACACACACGTGCAGAGTGGCGAGCACGTTGAACGGACGGATTGCATTTGGCATACTTAGCCACAGATACAGCCACAGCCACAGCTACAGATACAGATACAGATACAGCTATAGCTACTGATAGAGATATAAATACACAGATACTCAACTGCTCTGAGCCACAAAATTGTGCGCTGTTTTCGCTCAGTGTGCGACGCTCGGCGCTGCTTACAGTGAGCGAAAGAAAAGAGAAGGCAAACCAAAAAAAAGTGGAAAACAAATGCACCCGGGGCCATCTTCCGTTTCCTGTTCTAATTGGCATTTTATTTTGTGGCAAAATGTGATTAAAGTATCGATGACAGGCGCGTTGCAGCCGCACGCAATATTAATTGGCTTGCAACACGTGACGTATGCGCAATTTAATGGAAATTTCGGCTTTCGTTGTCCGGACAACCTTTATGAGCTTAGTGCCCCGAACCTTAACCCCACGGCGTGCTACGTGTTGAATCATGCGCTTCATTTTCATCTTTATAATTAGAATTGAATATCTGTAGTAAGTAATTAGCCCATTGGGATTTCTCAAATGCGCTTTTTAAGTAATTAAATTTCCATTTAATTTGCCAATTTATCGATAAACATTTTTGCGGGAGTTCATTGAGTTTTTTAATCTGCGCCTTAAGCGATTTGTTGGGCACTCAAACTGAGCGATTTTTTGCACTTCTCAAGCGTTGAGAAAGTGTGTGTAAGGGTTCGAAAACAATAATAATGTGTGCAAAACATTATTTTAGTGTTAAGCAATTAAAAGCTGAACAGCCACAAAATGAACTAGTCGTATTTTCGATTTTTCTAATATTTTATTTTCAGTTTTTCCGTATATTTTAAGGCAAAGAAAAAATAAATATGGCAATGGAAATATGGAAACGGAACAGTGGAAGCGGAACAGTGGAAGCGGAACAGTGGAAGCGGAACAGCGGGAACGCAACAATGGACGCGAAACAATAAAACGGAATAGTGAAACGGAACAATGAAATGAAACAAATGAAACGGAACCTCGGAAACGAAACAGTAAAAAATTAGGAGAATTAAGGCAAGTGCAATGGGGGAAGGGAAATATATATTCATGTATTTACATATATTAAAAATGGAACAATGAAATTAAGAGAGCTAAGAATGGTCAAAATAAAATCAGGGAATCAATCAGGAATGAAAAGAATGGAACAGCACTAGAAACATTGGCAAATCAATCAATCAAGAGGGAACGATGGAAACGAAACAGTAAAAATGTAGGAGGAGTAAGGCAAGTGTAATGGGGGCAGGTAAATATACAAATTTATATTCATGTACATGCATTAAATATGGAACAATGGAATTAAAACGGCAATAGCTAAGCGCGGTAAATATAAAATCAGAGAAGAGCGAATGGAATGGAACAGTGAAACATTGGCAAATGAAACAATGAAAAGAGAGCTGCGTATATGGAACAGTGGAAACGGAACATTAGAAATAAAGAAGAAACAATGTAATTGTCATTGGCGAAGCAAAATAAAGAATATATATACGTAGACATGTATGTTTATTAAATATGGAACAACGAAATTGAATGGGAAACTCCTAAAGGAATTCAAAATAAAATTAGAGAATCAAGAAGGAAAGATTTACTAAAAATTGGAAAATAAGAACTATTTATATTTGAATAAGTACAATTTAATATCATTGTATAAATGGTAAGTAAGTAGGTATATCACAAAATAACCGACTATCAAATGCCCTTAATTTCGCCCAATCATTCGGGCTTCCAGCTACACAAGGCGCAAGGTTTTGTGGGCAACAGTGGGATTTATTCAAAAACAGAGACCTTTTCGATTTGTATACGATACACAAACACAAAGTTATAAAATGGAAATCGGTTCTTATCAATATTATCGAAAAAAATTGATAAGCTGATAATTGCCATACGAAAAAGAAGATGCTACGCACTTCCATTTATCAATTAGCCATTAAAAATAATTTAAAAAAAATGCCTATTAAAGAAATAAATTCAATCGCTTTTATTTAAAAGCTCGCCCTTATTTTTAATATTTAAAAATATGCCCACATGTTTACAAAGCGCTTGCCGTAAATAGATTAACTATTTTTAAATACATGTGAACCCGTTGCCCCGACACGCCCCACCGCCCCCCCCCCCCCCCCCCCCCGCCGTTGGCGTACCGCTCAGCAGCTTAGCTTGTTCACATGCCAACCCCGCACCACTTCACCCTCTCACTCACCCTCTCACTCACCCTCACGCTCGCCACCGTTGCAAGCAAATCACATCAGCGAACCAAATCAAGCATACAACCCGTGATCCGTCTATTTAAAATGCCAGCGAGCAGCACGGCAACAAGCCGGAGTTGTTGTCGGGTGCATTGTTGTTGTTGCACAACTTCGTTGCAGTTCGAATGCAGCCGAAGCTGTGCAGGCTCCTGTACGGGGCCGCCAATTGTGGGCAGCCGAGCGTAAAGGATTCGCACAGCGTGCGCTGCCATTGGCGCAGCTGGCTTGTCGGCGGCCTGCACCAATCAGAGCAACAGGCGCTGGGCAACAGTTGCCAACAGTTGCGTCGCTGTCGCTGCCAGCGTTGGCAGCGTTGGCGGCGTTAGCAGCGGCGCAAGCGAAGCGACAAACAGCTGCGACGACGGCAGACGACAAACGACGACGACGACAACGACAAACGACGCGTCGTCGTCAGGTTTTCTATTTGTTTTGCTGTCAGTTGTTTTTTGTTGTTGTGTTATCACGTTTAGCGTCCACGTGCGCCGGCCTCCGTTCTGCACATGTGTGCATGTGTGTGCACGGCTGTGTGTGCTTGTGTGCGCGTTTTGTGCTTTTGATTATACATGCACATACACACACACACACGCACACAGCCAGGCACGCAGTGGCGCTTGTGCCGCAATGAATGAGCGCCGTCGTCGTCGTCGTCGACGCTGAGAGAGCGAGAGAGAGCAAAACAAACACTCAATATAGCAAGAGGAAGAGTGCAGCCCAGAAGCTTGCGATTGCGAGCAACAAGAACAAAAATAGCAGCAACAACAGTTAGACGACAACTGAGTCGTTTTGTTGCTGCTCAATGCAGTCGCAAGCACACGCACTCTCTCACACACACACACACGCACACAGGTAGCCGCGACAATGCGTGTGACTCGCACTCACACATAGAAACTCACAAACTCACAAACTGAGTTTTATTTGGAAGAAAAATCTGAATAAATTGCACAAAAATACAAATCGAAAGCTTTTGCAAAGAGCTAAAAAAGTCGACGCTAAGGAAACAGCCCACCCCCCACCCCCTCCCGCCCTTGCAAACCCCCACAAACTATTTAGCAGCCCTTTGGCAAAGTAAACAAAATAATTGTAACAATTACCAAGGCGGGCGAGGTCGTGGGGGAGAGGGGCGCAGTTAACGCTAGTTGTCGTGCCTATTGTTGTATTTATTATAATTTACAACTTTTGTTCATAGTTTAATTGAACAGCGTCGCACACACACACACACACACACGCACACATACACACACGCACACGCACACGCGCGCACACATTTGCATTCGCCTTGCGAGTTGATTTTGCGGCCAGCTGTGATTGTTATTGTTTTTGCGGGATGAGGGAGGGGGAGGCGGTATGTTTGTGGTGCGGCTTCTATTAATGGCTGCGGCTTGTGTGCGACTGACTGTTGGCAAGGGGGCGGGAGGGGGCGCACATACTACGCTGCATTTTAAGTCGTTCTACACGTGTTTGGCCGTAAAGTTTCCACAGCAGCTCTTAACAGCCGCAATGTGGCAATTATTTTGGAAAATGCTAACACGTTTTTTTACTGCGGCCGCAACTAATAACACTAACTGTTTAACTGTAATAAATAATTAACCAGTTGACCCAGTTACTAGCTGGAGATAACTTATGGATGGGCAGAGCAGGCGATTGTTAACCGAATTTCCATATTATTTCCGAAAATATAAGTCACATTTTGACGTATGTTTTTTAGGGTGTTTTTTTTTTCTAAGTGAAATTTAGTCACAGTTTCGGATTGTATAAGAAGTTATTAATTATATTTAATAATTAGTCATTTTTAAGGCGATCCCATATACTAATTAAAAAATATATAAGTTTTACACATAAAATATAAAAATTAATTATTAAATTAATTAATGAAATTTATTTTAATAATTATATATATAATTACATAGTATATATGCAATAAATATAATAAATTGTTTAATTATTTAAATTGTTATATATTTTATACTTTACGATATAATTAATCAACCAATTTTATATATAATATTAATACACAATAATTATGCAAATAATTGAACAAAAAATCTTTAAAATATAAGAATCTCACAAAAAATATCTAATGCATAGAAAATACACTTTCTTATAAACTGAACTGTTCCCATTGATCATATTTAATTAAATACAATTTATTAAATATTAAATTGAGTTTAAATTTATTAAATTCATGAAATCAAATAGTAGAAGGGGTTAAATGATGGTTGATAAAATTGGAACTGCACAGACTAAATAAAAGCTATTAATAAATAAAATAGAATAATTACCAATTATTTATAAATAATAACCATGAACACATATATATTTAAACATATATACCAGAAGGAGAGATTACTCTGTCTAAATTCCGAAAGGTATCCAAAGGTATTTTTGTATTCGCAATTGTCTTCCTTTTAGGTTCCATTCTTATCACTTATCATTCGGCCGCTTCTAAACAATTACCCATTGATATACCGTTAGAAGCAAGGTATATAAATAGCCAGGTGAGTGTCTGGTTTTATTCGGTTATTGTTTTGGTTTTGGGCTAATCTCGTGGGGATATTCATACGGTAATCTGCGGTTTAGTCTGATGCTACCAAACAAATATGATCATAACAATTTGGTGCTTATCAGCAACCGGTTCCGGTCTGGAATATGCACACACCTGCTCACACATATCAGAAGATACTTTCGGTGCAAAGTTCAAGTCCATTTGCAATCGCATCGGAAATCGATTTACTCAATAATTAAAAAAAAGAAGAAGAAGAGAGAGAAAAAAAATAAATAGTAGAACTCAACTGGGCCGAGTCCGCTTCTGGCTTATTCAATTGTGGAAATTTTCGAGTTTCAATTTTAAGCGCGATAAGTGAAAAGAAGTCAAAAGAAACCGCAAAAGCAGCGACTGCGCTGCCGACGGCGACGCAGCGACACGCTGCGCGAACATGTGACAGTGTGTGCCAAGGGGAAGGAGGAGAAGGCGAGGCAGACGGAAAAGGAGAACGTGCAGGTGAAGCAGAGAGGCAACCAAAACAAGCAGAAACACACAAAATTTCATTGCAATTTGTTGTCGTAGGCAACAAAAAAGAAAAAGCCAAGAACAAAATTACAATTAATTGCTGCAGTTCAAGGGGCAGGGCCAGGGGCTGAGGTGGGGTCGGGGGCGTTTATTAAGCCCCGCGCACGTGTTGCAGCCAACGTTGCGACGACGACAGAGCTGTGTCTGGTGTGCGGGGGAGGGGGAGCAGCTGCTGCTGTGAGCTGCGCCAGACAAGCTGCCTACAACAAGAGAAAAGAGCTTAAGATAGCGAGAGAGGGAGAGAGCGAGCGAGCGAGCGAGAGGGTTACCGCAATGGCAACAAAGCTCGCAAGCGCAAGCTTTCGCTGTTTAGTTGCGCCAAACTGCCAACAGAGGGCGCTGCTGCCCAAAAAGCTTTAGGCTGTCAGTGTTGCCTGCGTACGCATACAAAAAGAGTAGCAAAATAGTAGCCATAAAAAGCGTAGTCTGAACGCAAGTTATCGATGCGTGCTGTAATCGATATATAATAAACTCTTATCGGACTGTGTGCTTTAATTGAATGAATTTTTCTCTTGATTGATTGAAACACAATGGCTGTGCCTGATTGCTGGCGTCGCGCCCATACAGTTAGTTTAATAGAGAAAATAAATATAATTATCAGGCATCACATGCAACACACACACGCACACAAATTCATTCAAATTCTAATTGGAGTGAAAACATATTTGGCTCCTAATTGTGCGTGCGCGTTCTCACTCACTCGCTCACGCGTGCCGTCTCGCTCCTGCTCTTGTTATAAATAAATATACAAAATTGCGCTTCATTCACAAAAATTGAACGGATAATTGCAGAGGTGTAAGGGTGTATGCCAGCTGCTAGTTGTCGCCGCCAGGGGGCGCTACGACACAGTCGCTGCTCCCCGTGCTCAGCTTATATCCTCATCAAACCAGTATTAACGGCGTTTATTTATGCTCGAACCGACAGATGGCGTCTGCGAGTGCAATACGTGTACTAATCGGTCGGAAATAGGGTTCTAGTTCTAGTCTTCTTTGTGTGTGTATTTGTAGAATTCAAAACAATTGGCTTTAATCAGCGGAGCGAAGCTTTTAATTAGAGTATCTCAGTCTTGAAATAAGCGTTAGCTAAGATCGTAATACGGGCAAGCTGATTGACAGACAGATTAAAGTCGTCTGATCTGTGGGGTTCCAGAATACACATGAATTGCGAACGGGTGGGAAATGTAAGCAAAAATGATCAAAAACTATAGTTGGGTCGGACAAAGTCAGGTAACGAACACTAGAAGGTAGATTTATGTATTTAAAGTCAAAGAAAAGAAATATAAAGGGCAGCATAAGCCGAGCTGGCATTCAAACATTTACGAATGAGGCACAAAGCGAAAGCAATAAAAAGCTGCTTTAACAATCAAACGATTACGAATGCGGCAAAAAGAGACAGCAATAAAAAGATGTCCCATCAAATGTTTACGAATGCGGCACAGAGAGACAGCAGGAAAGAGTTGCGCTTCCATTCAAACGTTTACGAATGCGGCCCAAAGCAAAACGAAGATGGAACAAAAATGCAACAGAGGGCGTGCGAGCTGTTTTTGCTTAAGACTGAGGTTAGGTTTTTTAAAAATGTGCTCTTTCATGTCTGCTGATTGTTTCTAAAATGTGCTTGATTTATTTGCTCGGACACATTTCGGTTCAACCTTCTGCAATCTGCCAAATATTTCCAATTTGTTGTCACAAGTACACAAAATATGCGTGCTGTTGTTGTTGTTGTTGTTTTTCCACTAATTCCTTAAGTTTTCAACAAAAATATTTGCGACACTTGCTTTTTGACAGTTCTAAAAATGTGTAAAGCGAAAAAAAAAACAAAACATGAAAATCAAAGGCGCGTGTTAAATTTCAGTTTTCGTGTAGCGGAAAATGCTGAACACAAATTGAATTATGAAAATATGTGAAAATTACTTAGCGAGCGACCAGGCAATGACAAATAGTTTTCTAGTTGTTGTTGTTGTAATGTTTGCCTTTTTTTTAAATTATTTTGCTGTTTTTTATTTATTTCCGTTCTGAATGGAAATTAACCCGAGCTGCTGCCCGAAATGATGTAACCGCGTTTTCTAATTGCCGCGCTGAGCAGTCGCATGTGAAACTACTTCAAACTGGCAATTTTGTATGCTTTATGAATGCAATACCTACCCCCACACCCCACACACCCCCTCGCCTTGGCAGAGGCCCCCCTTTTAACTTTTAACTGCCGCCTCTGGGGCTGTTGATGCGTCTCTGACGGGCGTTAATTGAGCTGTTTATTATAATTGTGTTTTGTGTGTTCTACGGGTTTTTTCTATTGTTGTTGTTTTTGTTGTTGTTTGTCATTGTGAGTGTTAATTAAGTATACGTAACTTTTTGTTCAGCCCAAAAAACGCAATTGCGCTAAGATTCGCGCTGAGAAATTGTCGATGGCTTTTTTTTTTTATCTAAAAACAATTTTAGTTTATGTTTTCGCATGACTTGGATTATTGTTGCAATTCACTATTTTTTTTAATGATCTTTAAATAAGTTCACAAACAAGCTGAGAACAGCTTCTCTCTCTAACAATCAGGCACACTTTTAACTGTCTACACAAACAAGTCTCAAAGTTTAGCTATTTTCCGGGCACAGCTGCTTCAAGAGAGCGCTACTTCAAGAAAACTGAACAATCTTTGCTTGTGAGTTAATTATGCATTGCTTGGTAGAAGAGTGAGCGATAGAATCAGCAGCTGGTTCAAATCCGAAGCTACGAATCCCAGGCTAATATACTTATATTGCAATAAACGAAAGTCTTAGACGTTGGGAATAGTAGTTGGTATAGGCTTTTAACAGGATATTATACTATTGTCATGATTAAGAAGGAAATATCTCCGACCCTATAAAGTATATATAAGTGTAGATCAGCATGAGCAGCCGACTTGATATAGCCATGTCCGCTTGTTCCTCTTTCCCTCAGTCTAGAAACTTTGCATAGGTCCGACTTTCTGTGCAGGCAGTAAAATATGTCGGAACCTGACGGATCGGACCACTATATCATATAGCTGTTATGGGAAGAATCCGTCGAAAAATAGGTTCTTGTATGAATAACTTTATTATTTTTAAAGATATCTTGACCAAGCTCGGCATTTATAAGTTTCGACTATACATATGTATAAACATGCAAAATCGAATTAACATAGGACTGCTATATCATATAGTTGCCATAGGAACAATAGGTCGAAAAGTAGGCTGTTGTATGGCAAAATCTTCTGTTTTCCAAGATATTTGAGCTTTTTTCACATATCTGCAAAAGCGTAAGGCAAATATCTGCAGGGGCATTAAATCTTCGGAGAAGTTATCCTTACTTTCTCCTTTTAGTTACATTTACAAAATTTTTAAATTTGTTCAGTTTTCCATTCGTTTATTTTATATATTTAAAATACTTAAAAACTTTTGGCTATACTCTCTTATAATTTAATTTAGTTTAAATTCAGAAAATGTTGCCACACAAACGCTTTGATTGAATTTTATTCTAATTTTAAAATATCTAAAACTTTTCTTTAGTTGAAGTTCATTGAGATCTTTTGTGTATTTTCAGTTTCGGAAAGCCAATTTAATCAAGAGCTTTTGCCCCTTTTCCAACTTTACGTAAAAGTGTTGGGAAATTGTTTCCACCGGCACACTTATCAAATTAGAAAAACTTTTCGGCAGAAAACATATATATTTTGCACATCCGACACATTCGACTTGCGCTTAATTAATTAAATTAGAATGAAATTCCCTCGTTTCGAACATTTCACAGAACGTAGTCCCCTCAAATATACTCACCCACGACCAACATGCTTTATGTGCTATGCTGAGAGGGAGTTGGGGCGGGGGGCGGGGGCGGGTCATTTGTGCACTCACCTGCAAAGAGAGAAAGCAAATAGAAAATGTGAATGTGAAATTAATAAAGAAAATTAATAGAATTTCTCAGCAAATACACGTGTGCTTGAAATGCAAGCCCAACACAGAACTATAATGCAAAGACATGTGTTTTTATGACCCTGCCAAGGATAAAGGGTATCATGACTTGGTCATGAAATGTGTAACGCATAGAGGAAAGACTATATATTCCGGGACTATTCCTGCTTCGCCTATTCCTGCTCCTGAACCGACTCAGCAGTATATAAATATTCATTCATATTTTCACATCATTTTAAGATATTTATATACATATATTTATTTTTATTTACTTTTTTAGCAGATTTATATATATTTAGTTGCATAAAACTGTTGATAAAATGTCCTTAAAAAAAATAAATAAATAAAAATATATATTTCATGCAAGATCATATTTTTAAACAGATTCTTACCATAACAATAATACACAATTATTTTATATAGTTATATTTATTCATATTCATAAATATATATATATATATGGAATAATATACGAGAATCTGTTTAAAAATTAAAATCTTGCATACGAAATATATTTTTAAGATATTTTTACATTATTTTTTAACGAGTTCTATCAGGCTCCATATAAATGAGAAAAATCGTATCATCTTTTATTATTATTATTATTTATATATTCCATATTCTCTGTTAAGAGAATAGCTCGGGAACGGAGTTTAACTTATGCGGAATTTCGCCCTACTTCAAAATGTATTCAACAAACTCTGCAATTACGAGCTTCACAGAACTGCAAATAAAGGGTATTTAATCTTCGGCCTGCCGCAGATAGTCATCCTTTTTTTTCATTCCTTGTTCTCTGTACAATTCGGGCAATTAAAAGTACAAATTTAATAAGCAGAACACACGAGTGCACAAAATGCTTGTACTATCCGCACAGAGAGCCGCATCGAGTGAATATTTAGCTGCAGTTTGTCTTGTGATCCAACAAACATCAAAAGTCATTTGGCCAGAAAAACGGGAAGGGGGCAGAGAGAGGGGGCTGCAGGGAGCTGCCTGCAGCGCAAGAAGGTGACTGAAATTCATTAAGGAAAACACAAAAGTCAGCATGTCAGCAAGCAGAAAGAGACAGAGCGAGTGTGTGTGAGAGAGAGGGGGGAGAGCGAGAGAGTGGCAACGGATGTGGCACATGCAGCAGCGGCAGTGGCGGCTTGGGGCAGGGGCAGGGGCAGGGGCCGGGGCAAATGGACAGCAATCATTTAAAAATTGTTGAGCACTGTGCCAAAATTTCAACACAAAATGCACAAATGAATTTTCATCAAGAAAATCGCGCATTTTTCGGCCAAGTTTTTGTTTTTCTTTATGTGATATAGAGTTTGTTTTTTGTTTTTTTGACACTTGCTGAACGCATTTACTGCGTTCGTCTTAGCCGCTCGCCAGTTGACTGCCAAAAGTAATTAATGACAAATAGTTTATCATAACAATTTGCAATTTAACGCTCGACGCCCGAGGCACGAGAAAAAGGCCAAAGACAACTGCAGCTTTTATTGATTTAGCTGCTAAAATAAAGGAAAGAAAGTGTAGAAAATAAAACGAGCCGCTTTATTGGCTCATTAAGTGTGCAAACATTTGGCAGTCGACACCCCAACACCACTCCCACTCCCCCTCCCAGCCATCTCTCCACCTGGCCCACATTACGCATACGCTCGCCCAACAGCTGTTGCCATTTTTACAACTTGGCACCTTAATAACTCGGCAATAACAACAACAAGAAGCTGCGCATCTGATGGATTCCAGCGCATTTGCTTGAATGATCAAAGGCACAAAAATATGCAAATAGTTGCTCGAAAAGCTGCCAAACAATTGTTGGCTAACAATAATTGCAAATAACTGAATAATATGTTGAATATTTTCATTTATATTTTATGCACAGCTGGCAAAAGTTTTGTCTAAGAATTTACCAACATTTATTTTTGGTGCTTGCAAAACAAGCCCAACATTTTCAGAAAATGTAATTGAGTTTAACTTTATTTAAATTTACGTTTAAGCAGATCTTGTGCTGATTTTTAATTTAATTGAAATTTGGTTTCAACTATCTGCAACTTAATAAAGTTATATTTCAGCTTTGACAGATTGAAAATAATTTAAATTAATTCAAATTAATCAAACAGAAAACCTTTTGCATTAAAAATCTCCGCTCTCTCTTCCCGCTGCCAACTAATTGATTAAGCTGACATGATCTGCGCACATAATTAACTGCAACTAATTAAAATTATGTTTAAGCTCTTAAAACTATTATTGCATATTTAATGCCCATTTTCCGAGCGATTCGCCATCTTAATTAAAGCTGACAATATTATGACAATGTGAATTTCCATTTGCACTTCCCTTTTAATTGACAGCAATAACAAACTCTACGTCCACTTACTGTGCAGCTTTTACTCGACTTGCCTCTGCCCGCTTTTCTTTTAGTTTTCTTCTTCTTCTTCTTTTTTTTGTTTTTGTGGGTGGGCCCCACTCAATGACAGCCGCCCGCATTCGGTTAGCATTTTCCGGCCACTAGCCGCAACTTAATTGAAACGAAAACCAAAAATTTTAATGAAGCTGCCGCGAGCCGCATTTTCATTTGCCGCGGCTGCTGCCTATTCTTTACATTTCCTTTTTTTTTCAATTTTAATTTTATTTTCTGTTTTTCTTTTATTTTTCTTTTGGCACTTTGTTTTATTTTTTTCAACATTGTCGCCTTTGCAGTTAGCTGCTTAAGTGTTTTTTATTTCAATGAAATGAGCCTGGCAAATGTCTGCCCCCGCACACACACCCCCCGCCCACCACCTGACAGACAGCCCCACACCCGCTCAGGCACCAACCCCTGCCTCCCCCTGAGCAGCCATGAATCGACGTTTGCCGCTCGCTCGACGCTTTCATCAATTGCAAAAAAAAAAGCATTCACAAATTTCTTGTTGCCTTGCACACACTTTTACTCACACTCTATATGCACGTTGTTTATTTGCACTGTTGCTGAATACCCTGTAATTTGTAGGTGAACGAGCTTATATATTGGTTTCTTTTGTGAGAAACTCTTAATATGCGTTTTACTAAGGCAATTTATACAAAGCCTGTTTTTCAAAATTAGCTCATTCATAAAATTAGTTTATCTTAGTCAAATTATGAAGTAGAATGTTTTACAGGATATTTGCTAGTCAAGCCACCCCAATTAGCTGAGTTTGTTGCATTTGTTGCACTTTTGTTTGCATAGCCAAGTGTGTGTGCGTGTGTGTATCTGACAGCATGGGTTAAGAGATTTTTCACATCTTTCTAGGGTTAAACGCACCTCAATTTCGGCTATGCACGACTAATTATTGATAGCTGATGCCTTGGGAAATAGCTTTGTGCTAAGTTTTAATGCTTGCTTATTTGTTGTTTTTATTTTGATTGTAGATCTAACAAATTAAGTCAATTTTGGCAGCCACAACAATTTGTTGCTGTTGTTGCTGGTATAAATGAATGCATGTTTCATTCGCCTTGGTCGCGTCTGCCAGCCAAGCACTTGGCTCTTGCCTCAGCTACCCCCGTGGCACAGACGGGCAGCGTGTTAATTGAATAAAAAGTGTAGCATGTGTAGCAACAGCAAGAGGAGGACAGGCAGGGAAGGGAAGGTGTGTGTGCGTGTGTGTGTGGCAAGATGTGTAAAAGAAAAACTTAGAAGTAGCTACAAGCTATGAAAATAGTTGAGAGCACGCTTTCGGTGCTTTCAAGTGCTCGCTGCGGCTTGTTGTTGTGTCGAGGCTATTGCCAGCTGCGCGCCCTGCGAACAACAACAACAACAACTACTACTTAAACAACAGCAACAACAATCCGAGCACACAATTCGCCCTCATCTTTGCACACGCTGTGTGCTGTGTATCTTAAAGCTATACTTGTAGCTGTATCTGTATCCTATGTTTGCCGTGTGTATCTAATAAACGCAAATTGACTAGCTTGCTCTAGCTATGAGCTGAAAAGGGACGGCAGCGGTGTGCTGGGCAGCAACAAGGGGAGGGGGGGGGGGGGGGGGGGGGGGGGGGGGGGGGGGGGGTTGGTACTGCTGGCTGGCAGCTCGTGACACTTTAATCTGGCGGATAAGGTAAATAGACAAAGTAGCGCATTAGATCACAAAACACACAACCAGCTCGACATGTTAGTTGCAATGTTTGTTGCTTTTGTTGTTGTTGTTGTTGTTGCAGTTGTTGTTGCTGCTACTTTGAGACTATTAAGTGAGCAATGCCGGACATCAGTTTGGCTATGACCTAAGCTGCGGCTTATACATATAGCATTCTAAAAGCGAGGTGTCAAAATTTACAGAAAATTTATTGCTGATTATTTACTTGGCTGAAACGAAACTATTAGTAGATAAATTTTCAAACTTATCTATATATATATAACTATTGCCCTTTGTGGCCTAGGTGTCACAATTCAAGTCAAAATGAGCTGCAAGTTTAGCTCTGCTCAAAACCTAGCGTTTCAGCAGTTTCTGTGAATAACCTAACAGAATGTCATTGACATAAACGACATAACAGCAAAGTTAACTTCTTATTAACAAAAGGTACTGCTTATGCTAATGTAAGGATTTCGACAAGGTTTCTGTATATAACCTAACAGAATTGCATTAACATAAAGCACTTTAAGGCATTATGTTAACCTTATCTAAGCAATAGGTTAATTGATAAAAAGACAAGACGTAATGTTAACCTCTTGGTTACTAGAAGTACAGCGCAGCTTCTGTAAATAAGCATAAAATTAAACACTTAACAGCACACTGTTAACCTCATTGTAACAATAGCTACTGCTTGCATTACTACTCTGCTTACGCTTTGCGCTTAAGCAGTACAAATCAGTTCTCTGTTACTCCATTAACAGCTCTGCGGGCTTAACATAGCAGAGGAATGTTAGCAAAAGCACTTAACAGTTCTTTTCATTTAAAATTGAACAGAGCAAGCAACTATATTCAGCTAACAGCTTTCAAGCGTAACAGAATACAGCTATGCTAACATAAGCCACAGCCACAGCTGTTATGATTATCTTTCATCAATTAATTAAATAGTTTCAATTTCAGTTTCCATCGCAGAACTGACACTTAGACCCAATTAATAGTTATTCAGCTCTGAATTGAAAGCAATCAAAATGTCCAAGCTTATCAGCAAGACGGCAGAGTATTTTTTTTTTCTTTTTACTTTAACTGGCTCCACTGGGCAAGCAGGTGGCGTTATTTACAACCTCGGGCTGGGTAAACTATCCACAAACGGTGTGAATAGCATGCCAAGTGCAAATGACCCCAATAAATTACACAACATGACTACTACGAAGCCCTACTCCTCAACCCTCCTACACAGCGGACTCAACAAACGTTCGACAGCAAAAAAAAAAAGAAGCGGGTAAAACATTGTAGCTGAGAGATACGAGCGGGTCAGTTGGACAGATTGTTGTCTGGCCCGAACGTTGTTGTCTGAAAATATAAATGGCCATAAAATCTGAGCTAACGAATGACAATCAATGTGCAATGTGCGCTTTAAAGTAATAAAAACAACTCAGATGGACGAGATATTGATGCGATAAAGATTTAAAATCATGAAAGGGTAAATTTAGACAACAGCTATAGATTATTGTTAACTTATTGTAAGTAAAAACTTGTAAAATAATGGAGATATGTTAACTATTTAAATAACTGCTGAGGCCTTTATGGAAGGTTGGAATATATACTCTTCCGATTCTTAACAAATTTTTATATTATATTTATCTCAGCTTCTTCAAATATATATATAAATAGTTTTAGCTAACTTTTAGCTACATAGTTCCTGTACCAAGTTTCATCAAATTGAATTCGAACTACGCAGGTTCAAACCCGTAATTAAAATTCATTTAATTAGATTACAAATTTTTGAATGAGATTCAGTCGCAAAGTATAAATAACTTTGCACCCAACTATATTTGGCTATAGATAAAATGTAGCTCGCATCTTGTATATGAAAATATGCACGGCTAGCAATATTTTCGGTACAGCGGGCAAATTGTAATTAAAACAACTATAAATAATTGTTTCATTCATAAATTGTTGCAATACAATTTCGATAACATAAGGCAAGCCACAATCTGGTTTCAAGCAGCTGGATAACCAGTTGAACGAATCGAGTTTGAACCACTTTGCTGGTTCAAACCCTTTATGCGCTATATAGATCTGCTGCGACCGAGCCAATGAGTCACACACCTTATGATAAGTTCATAGAGCATGTACATATTGATAAAAGAGAATCAATTTATTTATTATTTGAGGCATTTCTCAAACAGTTGCAACTGTACAAAGTGTACATAAGAATATTTATTAAGTGCATTTAATTGTTGATTTGTATTTATTTTCATCAAATTTTCTCAACAAACTTGTTGTCATATTCATAATTGTTGTTGTTGTTATTATTATTATTATTATTGTTGGCACTTCTACTTTCTATAATATCACGCCCGGCTGGCTGCCCGTGTTTTCATTTGATAGACGAATTCTGTTTCGTTTTCATTTGCAGTCGCATTTATTGGCCCCATGCCAAGCAATCTCCTGGTATTGTATAATATTCATATCGCAGTCACATATATTTATGTACACACATATATATGTACGATGTTTATCCATATCGCAATATACATATTTCTAGACATATCTGCACGCTGATGACTCTAATCAAGACAATAAAAATAAATACTAAACAATATTTTATTGCATGGCCATTGCTGTAAATTCCTCTTAATATTTAATGCCACATATATTCTACTATCTAGTATATTTTTGTATAGTATTTTTTCGTGTTTCATTTGTTTTTTATTTCTATTTATTTTTGCTGTTAAATTTTGTGTGAAATTTGTGCTCGTAAATTTGAATAATATTTTAGCTTTTTGTTGCTATTCTTAATTTGAATGGCATAGTTATCGGCGTCGTTAGCTGATATTTCTGTGTGCGGATTAGGGAATACATGATGTATCCAAGAAAACGTTAAAATATTATTTAGTGAACAAGTTCTAGCTGTGAATGGAGAACAGGGCTGTATTTCAAATTTATTGCCTTGATAAAATTTATTATGTGGTTCACATAAGAGAAAACACCTTGATTAAATGGCCTTTACAAACAATTATAATAATATAAATGTAGAGACATTTAAGAATATGTTAAAGCGGGATATTTAACAGAGCTACAACACAATAGAGCCGCCTAACAGAGCGCGCAACAGAGTGGGAGAACAGAGAGAGCTTAGCATGATGAGTAAAGTGAATTAACATCGGGTTAGATGTTTATTTACTTACGTATGTTATTGGAACTTTAATGTTTTGTACTTAACAGCACTATAACAGAAGATACGCATAACAGAGTGAGTGCAGAGCTTAGCATAATGAGAAAAGAGCATTTTCAGAGGACTTCATGTTAATGTACATATGTATGTTATTGTTAGTGTAATGTTATCATTTTAACAAAATTGCAGCAAAATGGTTAGGATGTGAGGGAGACAGCTACAGCCTGCTTAGCAGCAAGCTTAACAGAATGGGTATTAGATGCCATAACAGTTATGTTAATTTACATATGCATGCTTTTGAAATAGTCTTATAGTTAGAAAGAGAGACAGCTATTGATTGCTCACAGGCAAGCTCAACAGAATGAAAATTGGATGCAATAACAGTAATTATAAGTTAAATGTCAAGAACTTAACAGGCAAACACAACTGTTATGAATTTAAAAGCTTAATTAAAATGTTATGAAAATTTTAAAAGCATAATAAATAAGCTTTTATTCCGTTTCGCAGAGTCTCGCATACCAAATGGGCGCCAATTTGAGCTGAAAATGGTGCGGCAAGATTTTTGGGCGGGGGGCCACAGCTGCTTGGCGCAACTTGAATTCAATGTTTGCGCTGTGTGTCGGGCACATTAAAAAATTAAATGCCATTTGTTATACGCTGGCAGCATGAATCTGCTGCTGTTGCTACTTCCGTGGCCATTCATTCTGGCTGTTTCTACAATCTTATCAAACGGCCTTGAGCGTCTCCTGCGCAAACAAACCGCCGCCTCGCCGCTTTAGGGGTGGCTCAAAAGCCAATCAAACTGGGCAGGCAGAGTGTTTGTAGCATGCCACAGACAACTGCACACACACACACACACACACACACAAACACAGAGACACAGAGTGGGCTAGCAGAAGATTTGCACATGACTCGATGGGAATGAGAGATTGCAGATGCGACTGCGACTGCGGCTGTGGCATGAGGCAAATGTCAATGAGCCAAACGAAAATAAAAAGTCGCGCGCTAAAAGCCAAAAACTAGAAATCAAAAACAAGAAACAAAAAAAAAAACAAACCCCAAAAATGTGGCTAAATTTAATTTCAGAGCGAGCAGCACAGCAAAAATGGCTAAAACTAATACCTTTAACCAGGCTGACGGTGTGGAAAAATACCAAAGCGCTCGAAAGACGAAAAGCTAAAAGAAAAACAATAAGTAAAACAAGCCAACAACAACAACAACAACAAGAACAACATGAAGAAGAAAAGCCAAGAAAGAAAAACAAATCGTTTGCTTTTCGCGCAAAAATTATGAGAGATGAATGACGTCTAAATGTTCCTGAAGGTTAAGACAAATGGCGCACGTTGTCGCTAGCTCCGTTGGGCGAAGGGGGGCGTGCCGGTGGTGGGTGGTAGCGGGGGGAGGCATGATCTATTAGCAATGCTATGCGGCGTATGGAAAAGCTTTAGCTTTAGTCAGCGCCGTATTTTCTATTTTCCAATGCAAGATACATTTCAGACGCTACACTGAACGAAAAAAAGTCGTCGAAGAATATATATTTATGGAATGTCCTTTTCCAATCAAAGCTAAGTATTATACTCTGAACCAATTGCAAATGTGTTTATTTTTGGTAACCTTTATCAATTTTTAGTTTTTATTTTTAATTTTCATGTAACCAATGCAAATGTCAAATAGTGAAATAGTCAAATTTCTGCCTTTTCGTGCAGAAAATAGCCAACGGCCACGCCCACTCATAATGCTGACTCATAATTTCTCTGACGCTGGCAATTTGCATTGGCTGCAATTAGGCCAACTTTCGAGTTGACTTTTTGATCATTGGCCCGGCAAGTGACGGTTCCTTGAGCAGCAGGACTCAAGGTGGAGGCATTTGCCAGCACCCACTGTCTATTCCCCCACCCCCCCCCACACACACACACATACACAAGCACGGCTGATGGGCTAGGTAGCATTTTATAGTTTTGTGCATTGGTTTTGGCCCGTTGCCAAGGCGTCTGCCATCTTGATAAAGTGTTAGCCAAAAAATGTACGCCACATTAGTGGCAGACGACAACGGCGACAAAGACGACGCTGGCAGCGAAAGGGGGAGGAGGTGGGCGGCGGGGAGGTGAGGATGGGCGCATGAGCTGCCAATACACATAGACACAGAGGCAAGCAGCAGCTGTAGCTGTAGCTAAAGCCAACAAATCCGTTTTGGCCATGTGTGTGTTACTTGAAGAAATAGAAATGTCATTTAACAAAACGAGCACGAGAAATCAACAACAACAACGTTGCCAAAATGTCAAGCGAATGCAACCACAAACTAATTGCCAAAACGGCTAAAAGCCAAATGAAAAGCCAACTAACTAAATGAAGCCGGCCGCAGGTCTCTTTATTTTTTTTTGGCTCGGCATACTGGACAAACATTTTGTTGCATATTTTATGGGATACGCTCATAAATGTTGCCCCCCTACACCCACCCACCCCCCACTCCGCCCTTGCCGCACTCGTCTGCATGTGACACTCATCAATTATGCAGGCAGACAGACAACGTCTCGAGTCTTGTGTTGCCAACTGACAGCCAATAAGCCATCTTTCACATTCGGGCCACAATTGCCACGCAGGATATGCGGCTGGCCAATAGCAAATTACAAGCAATTGCGAACGGGCCATAAGCTAATGAATATTTGATACGCTCCCCGTACATTGAAATAGATAAATTTGTATCTGCATACACACACACACACACACACACGCGTATCTACGTCTAGGCCTTTTTGCCCAGCCAATGACAGTTTGACAGCACAAGACATTTGACACAAATGGGTTTTCAGCTTTGGCTACAAAATAACGTTGAAGTTTTACAGGTAAATCAAGTTGCCGGAAATCGATAAACTTGTTGACATTCGATTAAGGCGAGTTGTAAAGTTTTCTCCCCTCTCACTCTCTCTCTCTTACTCTATCCTTTAGTTAAAATTGATGTGCACGTCAAATAAATCTCTTAAACTCTTTGAGAATTGTAAACATTCTTACTATTTGATTAACATTGTGATGTAGACTGAATATATCCTTTGCAGACTATTATATTTTATTATAAACTTTTTGTATCATTCGCCTATGTTTATATATATATCTAGATACATCTACCCATCTATGTATCTATTTATTCATATATTTATCTATCTAGGCATCTATATATCAACCTATCTAATATATCTATCTTTTCATCCATATATATTGATTTATCTATCTATCTATCTAACTACTAATCTTTCCATTATTGATGAATGTATCTATCTATAAACATTTATATTACAATATATATTCAATAACTTTTTGGCTATCTATATATCTTTTCGTGTCTTAATTGATTTCACGCACATCTTTTGCAGTCCATAGCTGCCCTTTTAGTATCAATATATTCCTCTTAATGTCTACATCAACATTAGCTGCAATACTTTGATTTCCTGTTGCCCACACAAACACACCCACACACACATACACACACAGAAAGCCCGTCTGGTAGATGCTCGTATTTCATATAAACAACAAAATGCTCTTTGTTTTGCTTTGGGCTAACACCATAATCGTTTGTTTACAGCCCTCTATAATATACAAATCGCCAGCGCTCAATAAACTATTGAAAAGTAACCATTTAAAAGCCCCCCCCCCCCTCGTTCTTTCAACGACCAACAAACCCCCGCACCCACAAATATAAACTGTTTGTGATAAAACACGCACAGACAGCCCAAAAGAAATATTTATGAAAAAAATAAATAAAACAAATATACAAATAAATTCACAAAGCTTGCAATTTTGTAGGCAGACGAAATTGACGTTTGCGCACTTTAATCGTAAGCGATATCGATAAGGAACTATATATATATATATATATATATATATACTTAAGATATATCCGTGTCCAAGTGTTAATTGTTTGTGTAAAAGATCCGCCGTGACAAATGAGGGCGGAAACAAATGGCATTCGGTTTATACACAGAGTTTAGTTAGACGATATCTAAAGCTCACGCTCTCTCTATTTCTCTCCCCCCTATACAACCGCCCCCCCCCCCCCCCGCACTCACTGTCCCTGTCTTGCTTGCTTATAATCGAATGTTAACTATTTGCCGGACATTCCAAGAAACTCTAATCAATTGCATCGTAAAACAACAAGTAGGGCAACGCACATTTTTATGGCAGCAAAATAAAAGCATTTAGAAATGTGTAAAATCCCCCTTGATAATGCACTGACTACGCCACTGTTCATTCACTATCAGCCAAAAAATAACAAATAAATAAAAAGTGCGGCATATCAATCGATTTCCGGCGCTTAACGCCGCAATTTTAATTTCTTAAAGGCAGTTTTTCGGCTCAACAACAAATTAAGGCCACAAAAACCAACATTGCGAATTTTTTTTTATGGAGCGCGCAAAATAATGGCAAAACAAGTGGGTGGTCGAGATAAGGGGCATGCCAGACGGGCGAGCTACCCTGCATATGCTAGATTTGCCAGAAATTTACTTTCATCAAAAACAAACTTAAGATTCAGCTCGCATTTCTTATACCTTTGTTGAGAGTCTTAACTGAAGAATAGATTCACCACTTTTTACAAGGGTATCAAATCTTCGGCGTGAGCACCACATCCCCTCCTTTAATTAAAATCTATGATACTTTAAAAAAGCCACACACCAAATAATGATCGTGAGCTATTATGATCTCTGAATTGAAGGCCAGAGCATGCATAGGTCTAACATTCCTCTTAAGCAATTCATTCCGTCTACAGGGTATTTAAAATAAAGACATTAGCGAGCTTGCAATTGATGCGTCTAAAATCGGCTAAGAAAACTATTTAAAAACAATCGATTATTGCGTCAGCAAAAGCAACGCAAATGCCTTAATACATACATAAACATTCATTTATATATTTCAATATATATATATATATATATATATATGTATATATACATATTCAGCTATGTGTACATTAAAATATTTCATGTACAGACTCAAAAATCTATTGTACACAAAATATTTGGCAATTAAAAAAGCCAAAAAGCAAAAAGAGACAACAAAAAAAAATAGAGAGAAAAAGAAAAAAGCAGAGGCCAACATGAAAATTTGAAATCAAAATGAATTTTAAGGTAAATTAGCTGTGTGGGCGTGGTATATGAAAACAGACGCACGACAAACAAACAAATGCCAAGCAGCATTAGCAAAGCGGGGAGGGGTTTGTGTGCAGGGGGGGAGGTGGGGGAGGGGGGTGTTCAAAGGTTCGCTTTTGTTCGAAATTGCATTTTGCATACTTGCAGCAAGTTTTTCATCTATTTCTTGTTGCTAAATGTTGCGTTTAAATGTCTGCCTGCTTTCAACATTTGTTTCTCTTTTTGGACTCTCAATTGCATATAGAAAATTTAAAAATTTAACAATTTTCAATATTTATTTATACGCATTTTGCTGACGCGCAAAAACGAAGCCACATTCTTGTTGTGCCTGGCCAAAAGGTAGCTCATCTTTGCTTGGGCAGCATTCTCTTAATCCACATCATCATCAACATCATCGTAATCATTATCAATATCATCATCATCATCTTCTTTGTGTTCATTATCATTATGCTCTTGATTATGATTAACATTATCACGAGCATCTCAACTGACGTCATTCGAAATTTTTGCTTTTGAATGTGTTTTTTAACATTAGAACTGAAGGTCGTCATCTTGATTACGTTTCGGGCGACAAACTGATATGCATTTAATACCCTGTACGCATTGCAAAGTGGGTGAATGGCTTGTAAGAGTATCGCACATGCAAATATATAACAATACACGATAACTGTATATTATAATATCTCTATTCGATTCACACATTTATCGATAGACAAATATCGATTATGCACAGAGTACATTTCTCTCAACTATCTAGATCATTAACTAAAGCCTAGCGAAGCGCAGCGCTTCATTTGTTCTGATTGCTTGCATCGTGTGCATATATTAGCTTGGCAACAGTGCGTATGCTTAATGCTCAGCCCTAAGCCTTGGGGGGAATGTGAAAGATATTTACAGATAGCAGCAGCTTTTGTTAAGATTAAGTGCTTTCTATCCCTAAACACAGCCAAGCAGCTGCTGCGTATGAGTAATATTTACGCACACAAACACACGCACACACAACACGCATACGCACTGTGGCACGTATCCTACAAGTTTATCTAGAGCCCGCCTCTGGGCTATTAAATGTTACCAAACCTCTTACGTATTTGCAGCTAGCAGCGTATTTCATCATCTCCGACAAACTTAACAACAACTTTTTTTCTATTTTTGCACTAATAAAACGCAACACTTGCTAAATAAAAAATTAGCACAACAAACAAGAGGAAACTTGTGCACACACGGGCATAAAAATTAAATGCTAAACAAATTGTGAACTTGCAATTTTCGTGGCTGTTAAACTGAAACTCGTGACGCGACAAGCTAAACAACATTTTCAACTAGTTTAAAAAGATGTTCATATAAGTATATACATAAGACAAGCATGCTAAGTTAGCTGCAACTTGCCGAAGCCCAAATACTCTTTCTTTTGGATTGTTTTGAATCGATTTTTGTGCTTGGTAACTAAAATGGAAAAGTTTGTTCGAGATATTTGTGAAAGCAAAAAGAAAATTATATGGCGCCGAGCTAAATATTTAAGGCTTGCAGCTATGTAAGAAGAGTGAAACTCGCGAAGGCTGAGTTTGATAAAAATATCTTGAAAAACAGAATATTTTGACTCACAAGAACCACTTTGCGGCTTATCTTTCCTATGGCAGCTTTATGATAGGTAGTCCCATGTTGATAAGATTAAGCAGATACATGAGGAGCATAATGAAACTTATAAGTGCCTAGTTTAATCAAGATAAGTTGGTAGGCAACAAAGTTTTTCATATAAGAATCCTTGAAGACGAACGTAAACTGAGAGACCAGTTCGCATAGAAACAGACAGGCGATCGGACTGACAAATGGACATGGTTATATCAACTCTGCTCTTGATGCTGATTGAAAACATATTTACTTTAAGGCATCGGAGATGTCTTCTTCTATGCGTTACGCATTTCATGACAAAATTATAATACCCTTTACAAGAGTATACAAAACTCAATTTACATCAGATTTGGTTCCCATGGCAACTATGTGATTGTTGAGATTTTGCTCCAATAATGGAGGAGATAGTTGACTTTCACATACGCTTAGCAGAAAATAAATATTAATAAAGATAGCTTTAAAATTGAGATGGAATTGAAACAGAGAGAAGGACGTCTAGATAGTTGGACTTAAAAACTGTTCAAGAATAGATGGGCTATATAATCTCTCGTCTGCTTGCAAAGTTGGCTTACAACCTACAAGGCTAAATAAACGAGCCGCTAAGTTGGTTAACAATCTAAGCACGCGCTGCAAATCACACAAATTTGGTTAATGTAAAGTAAAAGGCAGCAGTAAGGGGAGGAGGTGCAAGCAGCGGGGTGTAAGACAGGAAAAACTAGAGACTTGGGTGTGTGTGTGTGTAGGTGTCGCACACATGGGACGCTAACTTGGCTTAAGACGTTTAAAATTGACTTACATTTGCGCACACATGAGCTAAACTCTACCTGTATGTGTGTGTGTGTGTGTACGTACGTATGTGTGTGTGTGTGTGTTGCCGGCATACAATGAGATAATAACAATTACAGCAGCAGCGAGGCCAGCCGCGGCAGCTTTAAAACAAAAACAAAGCCAAAGCAAAACAGACAAAAGCAAGAGAGCGGCTCAACAGAGAGAGAGAGAGAGAGAGAGAGAGAGAGAGAGAGAGAGAGGGAGTATGTGTGTGAGAGAGCTGTAGCCTGCGCAGGTCTACACTTTGTGTAGAGTTTGGACAATTGAGCGTTTGTGTGTGTGTGTGTGTGTGTGTGTGTGTGTGTGGGCGCTTACGTGGGCGTACGAGCAGCCTTTTCGAGCATGTCCTTCGAATTTCCGGGTTTTTGGTACTTTGACATTTGCAACATGCTGCTCGGCTTGGAGAGCGCCAGCGAGAGAGCGGCAAAGAGCGAGAGAGTGAAAGAGAGCGCAAATGCCAGGCAACAACATTCCGTCAGTCGTTGCTGCTGCTGCTGCTGCCGCTTCGGCTGCTGCTTCCTGTTTACAACCAACACATGTTCGGCAGCGCGGAGAGGCGGCGGGGCGGCGTGGAATGGGGGGGGGGGGGGGGGGGGGGGGGCGGTGCTGGTATTTGGCCGACAGCTATGTGGGTCTGTGTGTCGTCGGCTGTGCTGTCCTTTCGTGCCGGGCCAGAACCATTAAGAGTGTCGATTGTAGCAGGCGAACGGGACGCGGTTGGGGGCGGGTTGGGGGGTTTTTATATTGTATGACGGACGCAAAGTTCAAACAAAAGTATTTTTTTGCCCATTGTATTTCGATTTTTCAGGCATGTCCTTATTTTTATTCTGCCTGATTTTCTACGTGGCTTTATTTTAACATTTTTTTTTTTGTATTTGATTTCTGCCTGGATTTTTTTTTTATTTTTGTTTGTTTGTTTGATGTTCTTTTAGTATTTTTTTTTTGACGTCACGCGCAAACAAATGGAATTAAGAGCATTATTTCATTTATGGATTGGGTTATTAATGTTGAATTGTTGCTGTTGTTGTTGTTGTTGTTGTTGTTTTTATTGTTATTGTTGTTGTTGTCGTGTATTTTTAGTGCCCTTTTTTCGTTTTTGCACTAGGGCTTTCGTGACTGTTTTCAACTTCCTGCTGCTGGTTTGCTGCTGTTGTTGTTTTTGCTGTTGTCCATCATTTTACCAACACAATTCCGGCGGCAACGCCTACGTTGCCTCAAGCAGCAACAACAACAGCAACAACAACAACAGTCACAACCAACTAACTAAATAACAACAATGTGCTACGAAAATGCCAAAATGTGTTGCCTGCTTTCAGGCGCTGCCGCCAGCGGCACACTTGTGTGCGAGTGTGGCTGTGTGTGTGTGTGTGTGGGTGTAAGTCGCCTGCATGCTTTTGGCTTACTTTGGATTTAAGGCATAACTATATATGCACATAGACATACACATACACACATACACTTACATATATGCCTGTGTATGCGACTCGCTTTGTGGTATTTAACCTTAATTTGATTTTTTTCCTACATTTTTTTTTATTGTTGGCCACGTTTCGTTTTGCTGCTGCTGCCTTTTACAGGTAGCTAAATTGCTTTTGTTGTGCTCGTCCTTGCCGCAGCCTTGTGTCTGTGTGTGTGTGGTTGTGTGTGTGTGTGTGTGTGTAAGTGCCTTAGCATTCCGCTGCTTTGGCTGAGTAGTCTTGTTCTTTCGTTTTAAAGAGTTTGAGTTTGCGGCATTGATTAAACAATTTGCCTGACAATTTTTGTTGCTCTAAACTGTCAGTTGGCTAAAATGTACTAGAAAATGTGGCCAGCTTCTGGTTGTTGTTGTTGTCGTGTTTAAAATAGCCGCATAAACAAATTGTTTGACCGCATTTTGTGACAACAAAAAAGAAACTGTGCGCAGCAACAAATGAGCATCAGCTGCTATGCTTGACAAATTCACACTCACAACGCTCGCTGCTTGCAACTGGCAACCGACCCCCTTCCCTACCCCATACCCCTTCCCCCAACGACCTGTGCTGCTGCCAGCATGCAACATTAAGATTATGAAAATATTTTTCACACTTTGTCAAATTATATATGCTTGTGTTTCTTTTGTTATTGCCAGCATTGCTTTGCTTTCCTTTTGCTTTTTGCTTTTTATAAATATATTTAGCTAAAAATTGCGCATACGCAGCGTCAAAACGCAAACTTTAAATAGCTGCAATTTGCGTACAATTTTTTCTCAATTAAATTTAGAATTGAATTATTGGCCTTTTAATTAATTTAAATTTATGGCTATCGAGCTGTCAATGCACTTTTGCTGACATATCAAATATATTTGCTTTTAATGGCATATAATTAATTGATAATAAATAACGTATACGCAGCGTGTAAGGCAAATGCTTTGAACATATTAATAACATTTATAATACTTGGGTGAGGTTTGTGGCTTTTTTTAAAACTAATCAAATATGTGCTTATATGCCGAATATTGCGCATACGCAGCGTGAGACACAAGTTTATCTCAAATAAATGCTTATACTTTTAAGAAACAAAGGGCTATCCAACCAGGGTATACTTTGAACATTCTTCTTTAAGGGGTCACATATGCATCCTTCTGCGTGTTACATACATTTGCTCAAAAACCATAGACCCTTTTTGGCCATTTTTAATGAGCACCGGGTATACATATTAGTTGTTACACTCTGCAATAGACATTTTGTAATGCACTTATCTGAAAAAATGAGCTCAGTTTAATATCAAAGAAGTCCTCGTTAGCTTATGAGCTTTAGCTATAAGGTTTGCGATAAATGTAAATTGAAATATATGTCAAGCCTTTGCAATATCTCGCACCTTAAGCCGCACGCCCTTATTTCAACACGTTGGCAGCCGGCTTATGAATTAGCTCAATAGAAAGATTTCATGGGAAGTGTTTGTTTTGCGAACATTGAACATTTTCAATTAAAAGTTTTAATTGGCAGAGGAGCCTGCCGACATTATAAGTGGGCGTGCCGGCATTTCCATTAAGTAGAAAAACAGATTAAAGACTGCGCCCGGGATGAAAGCAGTTGCAAGCAAAGTGCGCGTTCAACGTGCAGCTGCCACATTCGAGACATGGCAGATACATTATCGTGGCAAAACTTGACGCACTTGCCTGGGCCATTTGTCAAGTCGTCTGCGAGGCGTGAGCATGGCCAGCTTATCAATATGACGCACTATAAATACACTTCACATTTGGGAGAGGCTAAGAGGTGGAGTAGGGTGGCCTGAGGCGAGGTGTGCATTGCGGCGTGTGCAGTCAATAAATGCGATTATGTCACAGCAACTGATCCATATATGCCATATCTATGTGTGCGTGTGTGCGTGTGTGATTAGCAGCTAATTTGCAATCAGCAACAACAAATTGTTAATTGGCATTTCAAATGGCCAACAGCAGCCGCTTTGATTGGCTGACAGCACATTCTTTTGTGTCTTCCCCTTGTTTATGATGGCAAACTAATTTGTTGTTTATATATATAAGTAAATAAATACATCAATTTATGTGTGCCAATTGTTGTTGGTTGTTGTTATTGCTGCTTTATGCAGTGTTAACATGCAACTCGATTGCCATTTGAACATGTCTCACACACACACACACAAAGAGAGAGAGAGAGAGAGAACAAATGAAAGGACACGCGAATTTACTCAACAGCTGCAAATGCAGTTTTTTAAAACTTGCAACAATAAGAAAATAAAAGAAAGTCATGTAATTTTATTTGAATTATGAGTTGAGTTGTAAGAAAAGATATATCTTTTGAAAATAATTTTAGATATACACAAATATATACAAATACACAAATTATATATATGGATGTTTATATGAATATATATAGATCCATGTTTGACAGTTCCTCAACCTCTGCTAGGCCCTACTCTAGATCATAAAGTGGCCTGTGCTTTGTTTGTATAGAAAATGAACTTCATTTAGCTTGATCTGCGCATTGAAGTACAGTGATCACTCGATATATATAGCACGTTCAATGACACATTCGAAAGGCATATAGTCCTATAATAAAAGTCGGCACTTTGAATGTACAGAAATCGACACGTATTTTTCATTATTTACTATTCAAATTTCCAGAAATTATTTGAAATTTTAAAATATGCAAAGCAATTATTTGTATAAATAAAAAATACCCAGAAATGAGATTCGTATTACAATGAAATATGAAAGTGTGCTAGTTACTTTGGGAGATGACTGTACCACAAATTTCTATAAAAAAAACTAAATGCAAGAAAAATAATATTACAAATTGGAGAAAAGAGTGTAAATAGAGAATTTCGAGAAAGATTAGATTCGCATTAGAGCCAAATATGTAAGCCGAAAAGTTGCTAGTTTTTGGGCAATGACTGTACTTTATTTCCAATAAAAACCTTTCATATTAAAAATTAGTCGTATTTTCGACAAATGATCTGCCCAAGCCGCAACACCTTCCCATACCTTGGTATTGCTTTCGATCTCGAGCAAATCATATTGCATGCCAAGGCATCTCGCTCTCGCTCTCTCTCTCTCTCTCTCTCTCTCCCCATCACTGTATCTCACATTGAACTAACATAATCTAGTTGCCCGCCCACTCTCCACTCAAAGTCCCCTCATCTAGCGCAATCTTATCTGTGTGTTCATGTAAGATTTACCAGCTCGCAGCTATCACAATCGTCGCGCTGACCGCGCACATCAACCCCTGGCAGGCAATGCCCCCTCCATCCCACCCAGCCCCCCCTTGGCTCGATACACTCGGCGTATCTGTAGACGCGCACTAAAGTGGCTTATCAGCGCAGTTTAGTGTTTGTATTTAACTAGCGTGTGCTTTATACAAGTTTTTAATGCGGTAATCAAGCGCTTGTTAACACACGCGGCGTATGCGCAACGTCCACGATAAGCGTCTGCTGCGCGAGGCGTGCGGCCAGGAGGCGGCGGGGGAAATTAAGTTAAAAATTATGCTGCAATAAATTTAAGTTGTGTAGCAAGTGCAGGCAGGCTGGCGGCCAGGCGGGCGGGCGGTTGTGCCCCTCGATTGCCGGGTTTCCGCTTATTGATTTATGAAACAAGACGTGGACGCAGGCGAGGGGCTGACTCGGTCCGGGTTGGGTTTCGGGGGCATAGCGCAGCCAAAAAGCAAACTGTAAATGCACAAAGCAAGCCGATTCTCTAGTTGGTCAATAACCACACCCCCCCACCCCCCAGCCACCCCCCGCCCACTCGTCATTATGCTGACCGATTATGACATTTTTTAATGGCATTTTCTCGTTTGCCTTTTGCTTGCTTATGCTATTGATTTCTGGCCATAACGACGCCGCCCATGGCCGTCAGCCACGCCCACTGGTGTTACATTTTGGGCAGCTCGGCACAGTCTGTTCGGCAAAGCTGTTGTCACTTCAATTGCAATTATTGCGGCCGTATGCAGCACAAATTGCTGTTAAATTGCTTGGAAAAGCCAAAATGCCCGACCGCACAGCACAGCGGGAGAGCTAAGTGCGGCCAAAACTTGCAGCAGATCATTTAAAATTGATATTCTTGAGGCAGAAAACTTGTTAAAAAGCAGCAAAAACAGCCCCCAACAACTGCAGCTAAAGTTAGGTTAAACGACAAGCTCCTGAGTTTCAAAAAAGGCTCTCAAAGTTTGTAGCCAAAAGTTTTTATGCATTCTCGAGGACAAGTCCAAGCGGATGGCAGTTACAAAAAGACGAGTTTGTACACCCTTGTGAAGGGTATTATTAATTTGGCATGATATTTGGCCTTTTGCAGATATGTGACAACAGCGCAGCTCGACAATTGGAAGTTTGATTAAAGTGTCTAGAATAGTTTGTCATACAAGAACCTACCTATTAAAGCTTGCACCTGGAGAGTAAAGTTAAATTTGTCAATATATCCTGATAAGACTATATAATAAAGACATTCGATACGGTTGGTTCAAACATATACATATACTGCCTGCAACAGAAAGAAGAACCTATGCACAGTTACTTGAGAGACTGAAAGACAAGTTGGCATAGAAACAGAGGGACAGCTGGACTGGCAGACGGACGGACGAACCTGGCTATATTAACCCTGCTGTTGCTGCTGATCTAGATTATATATTCTCTATCGGATTGGAGATGTCTTCGTCTATGCGTTACACACTTTATCACAATATTATAATACCCTTTACAAGGGTTGGTAAATGAAGAGTATAATTGTTTTCTGTTATTTTTCTGATTTTACCAATCGAATTAATACTTTTTTTATAATATCACCAATTTATCTTATATAGATTTATTATAATTAAAAAGTCATATATTTTTTTTCACGCAACAGCAAATCACAAGCCCAGGCTCAACTGCATTCAAACTTTTGATCTTAAATAAAAAACAAACGTATTTGATATTCGAAAAGATTTTAGAATATTTTTGTCTATTTCAAGTGCATCAATCAATTGATTGACCCGAAATGCGCCAATAGATATAATCTATATCGGGCATATTTAGTATATCAATAACACATATGCACTAAGCTTTAGCAGCTCTCAAATGTTGTTTTTGTTAGACTAGCTTCAAGCCTCACCTTTGGCCCCGCTCACATCTTGAAACTCGCTCGCTCGCATTCTGCGACCTCTCGCACTGCCCCCAAACTACCTTCAGTTGTCATTAGGCATTGTACACTTTTCAGAATGTATAAATATCATTTGAAAAGCGTTCAATTATTTGTAAATGGAACTGAAAATGACCTTGGCGTTGCCCATGGTTACCATTTAAAGCCCTTATCAGCCTTATAGGCGGTGTCGCCTCGACCTTTGGCCCGCGTGGCAGGTGCTCGTAATACTTCCACAACGATTCTTATCAGGCGAATGTCTAACAGACGTTGTCTATATTTTCATTTAAGCGCCAGACACAAATTTGGTATCATGCTCAAGAGGTTTTTCCATTTTCCGCACACTTTGATTTATGGCACAATGAAAAATGTCCAAGCACAAATTTTTGTTCATGCTTGGGCAATATTTTATACAATTTTAAGCACATTAATATGGATTAAGTATAACAGATTGGCTGGATAAAAAAGCGAGGGCAAGGCATATATATTAATACCCTGTGAAAATTGGTATTAAAAGAGGGTATGCTGGAATGTGAAGGCGCTTTGTAACTGGCTGGTGAAAAGTTCATGGGGAATATCTGAAAGTAAGATGACGCCAAACAGGTGTATGTGAACGCACAAATACCCTATAAAATGTGAGATTTATTAGGGCAATACATATGTATATTTACACCCTGTAAAATATGTAACAGAAAGTGGGTATGATGGATTTTGAAGGAGCTTGCAGCTGGTCGGAGACAGGCGAGTATCTGAAAGTCAGATAAGGCCAAACAGGCGTATGTGAATGCATCGATTCCCTACAAACTCTACAGTTTTTTAGAATACTAAAAAAATACCAATTGAACAAAATAATGTCATGTTACACAGAGTATTTGCTAGGCGGTTATGTGGTACATTTTGCCGCACTAAAATAAACAATAATTAAAGACAAATATATATATTAAATAAAAGAAAAAGCATTTGGTAGGCGCATATATGGTATAATCCCGCACTTAACTGAAGAATAGCTTGAGAACTTTTATAAAATATTCCATTTTGTGTGAGTAAGAGCATCTGCTAGGCGACTTTATGGCATATTTACCACCGCAAAATAAAGAATAATTGAAAACAATATCATAAACAATGCAATTTCATATGAGAAAGAGCATACGCTAGGCGGCTAAACATGCTATTTATAGTTAGATAGAGCATCTGCTAGGCGACTTGATGGCGACATTTGCCACGTGGCATTCACTGCGGAATGTTTGGGGCACATTAAAAGTTTCAAGTGGTTGGCTAAAGTTCAATTATTGCGTTTTTTTTTCTTTTTCTCAAAAATGTATCTGTCAGATACAAAGGCGGGTCTGTCGAAACTTACCATTTATGCCGCTGATCAGTGGATAATTACCATCACGGCCGCCGATTAAGTTTTTTAAGCCAGTTTCGATCAGTGTTGGGGACGATCGCTCCCTGTCGCTCATTTTCTCATAAAAATCTAGTCACTTTTGTGATTATACACGAAATTTCCAACAATTAGTGTGACCAAAACTGTGTTTTGGTATTATTTTTGGTATTTATTAATGCCTTCTGATGCTGTTGTTGTTGTTGTTGGTTTTGTTTTTTGTTTTGGCGTTGATTACAACACGACGCGGCGCATAAAGCCGGACTCACAACAATAATAATAATAATAATAATAATAATAATAATAGTTGCTTAGAATATAATTAATAACTTTTCAACCTTTTACTTTTAGTTTGTTTTTGTTTATTTATGACTTTTTGATTTATTTGCTGGCGTTAACTTTAGTAGCGTATTTTGTTGTTTAATTTGTATTTTATTTAACTTTGTTTTTGTTTCTGTTGAAATCACAATGTACAAAAATGAATGTTTTATGCTAAATTCAATGTAAACTTTAAATATTGCACGTTAACGTTTCTTTATTGCTTGGCTAAATATGCATTAGAATTATTAAACTGTTTATATATATATATATATGTATATCGATATATTTAATTATTTATGCTGCTCGCTATAAATAAAGGCACCGCGAATTCATTCAACAATTTGTTCTTTTATTTATAATTCTTGCTGTTTATTTATTTATTTTATGGCTAATAACAACATTCGCTTGGAAAATAACAACAACATGAAATGAGTTTTTCTTCTTTAAATTTAGCTTAAATTTTTTACAATTTTTTTTTTGTGAACTTTAATATTTAGGCGCATTGCTTTTGGTATTTTTGGTTGCAAGTTTTTGTGTTTCTTTTGTTCGTTGATTTTTTTATAGTTTAGTTTTAGTTGTAGTTTAATTTAGTTGAGTTGTTGTTGTTGTTGTTGTTGTTGTTGTTGTTGTTGTTGTTGTTGTTGTTGCTTTGCTTCATTTGCTAATTGCGCTATTTTTATATATATTTATTTTTTATTTTATTTTTGTATTATACGTTGTCGTGCGTTTTTTCAAATGCCGCTGCGTTTGAGTTTTGG
Organism: Drosophila novamexicana; assembly: GCF_003285875.2. Lineage (NCBI taxonomy): Eukaryota > Metazoa > Arthropoda > Insecta > Diptera > Drosophilidae > Drosophila > Drosophila novamexicana. The sequence goes on from NW_020824766.1 coordinate 470,926, forward strand.
CTACTTTTTCTTTTATTTAGCTTGTTGACAGTTGTTGTTTTTATTGTTGTTGTTGTTGTTGTTGTAGAACGTTAAACGTTGCTTTGCTTATTTATTTATTTATTTTTGTTGTGGCACTATAAATAAAATCAATTGCTTTTTGTTTTTGTTTGTGTTTTTGGTTTTTTGAGAGTTCTCTCGCGTTTCTTGTTGTTGTTGTTGTTGTTGTGGTTGTTGTAGTTGGTATTTATTGTACAGTTATAAAGCACTAGTATGGCATTCGCATAGACTTGACAAACTTAATAAACAGTTAGCTGTTAGGCTGGTTGTGAGGGGGGGCGGGGTAGGTGTAGGGTGCGCCTTCACGGAAATCAGCGCCCGGCGTGCGACAGAGACAGCAAGTTATATATATATATATATTTTTTTTTTGTTTTCGTTCGCTTTTGAGCTTTGCCTGATCGTGGGGGGCGCGGGCACGTCTAGTGAGCGGGGGTGTAGTATTTTTACACTCACACACGCGCGCACAAGCACTCACTCACACGCATACACACACACACGCACACGCACACACACGAGCACACGACAGGACGTTTGGCTGGGAGTCGCGGGCGCCGCCGACGAGCATACAACACACGACGACGAGCCGAAAATCGATGAAAAATGTTGACAGCTCACCGACACAAGCGGAGGCACACGCACACGTGCACGCAGATTTTTTTTTGTTTTTGCACAAATTGATGTGTTGAAAAACGCGCGCGATTCGTTAGCGTTTTACTGGCTGTTGTGTCCTTGTTGTGGTCAAATTAATTGGTGTAGCTGTTGTTCTTGCTGTTGTTGTTGTTGTTGTTGTTGTTGTTGTTGTTAGAGCGCGTGGCGTGTTCTTGGTATTCGCTGCTGCTGCTGCTGCTGACGCTGCTGCTGCCGCTGCCTGACGACGACTGTTCGCTTAGCGCCGTCTTCGGGCGTTGTGGGTGTCGTCGACGCAGTCGCTGCCGCTGCCGCTGTCGCTGCCTATGCTGACTGAGCGCGCATGTGACAAGAGCGCGACGCACACACACTCACACACACACACGCAGCTCGACAAACACAAGTGCACTTGGCTGACGGTTTCGAAGTCGCGTCGGCTCGCATAGGATGCGGAAGCCGTTAAAACTCTACACAGAGCGACGCTTTGGCTAAAGCTTCCGCTGCAGCTAGGATGCACTTCACTGAGAGCGCGAGAGAGTGTGAAAGAGAGCGCGCGTGTTGTTGGTGAGACGCTTTTGTTTTATTTTATTTTTTTTTCAAAGGGAGAGAGTGCGCACGAGTCAGCTGATTTGCTGTTTGAGTGTGTGTGCGTGTTGTGCTTCCTTTGCGTTTTCGTTGTTTGTTTTATTCGCTTGCCAATCGCTTGTTGTTGCTAATGCTTTATAGTAGCTGCCTGCTTTTTGCACTATGAGCGCGCGCACTAATACACATACGAGAAGCTCACACACACGAGCGCGCAGAGACAAGCACTGTTGTCGTCGTCGTCGCCGTCGTCGTCGTCGTTGTCTTTGCCGTTTGCTTTGGTTGTCAGGCCAAAAAATAATACGCGTTTTTCTTGCTCGCTTTTTGCTTTTATTACTAAAAGTTCCTACTTGACACACGTGCTTCGCTTGGGCAAAGTCTTTTTTTATTCAATGGCAGCCTCTGGTGCTGCTGCTCGCCGAAAATGATTAATGCACCATGTTTCGTATGCCGTGATTTAGTTAATGTATTATACGATTTTTGCACATAATTTTTTATCGAATTTTCCTTGCCAATTTGATTGTTTGTATTTAATTTGCGTCCACACGGCTTTGGCTGTTCATCTGACTCTGACTGGGCACACGCGCTCGTTGCAAAGTGTACAATATGCGCTCGCGGCCAGCAGTAGAGGCAGAGCGAAAACGTGCTCGTGTGTGCGCGTGTGTGTGTGCGCGAGAGCGCCCAGCTACTAAGGGCAAACACACACAAATACAACAATAACAGCAATAGCAACAGCAACAACAACGAATAACACGAGTCGGCTATGCTCAGATACGCCACACTACAGATACAGATACGCTACAACTTAGAACCATGCTGACGCTGCCATGTGGCTGCCAACAAGCGTGCGCTCTTTCTCACACTCTGCCGCCTTACGCCACATGCTCACACATACACTCGCACACGCTCTCACGCTGGCGCGCGCTCTCGCTCTCGCTCTCAGTGACACCGCGTGCTGTGCACATTTTGAACTTTTATTTTTGGCAACCATTTTTTTTTTTCTCTTTTCGTCGCGCGCGCAACTCAAAACGACGAACGACTCGCAGCCGAACCCGAAGCTCAGCTTTGGGCAGCCGACTCTCGCAAGCTGCGCAGCTTCGGCTACTCAATTTGTTGTTGTTTCTAATTGGTTCTATGCGGGGCGACAGCAGCTTACGGCTTTGGGCATTTTCCATTGCGTCTCAAAGTTCAAATTGATATTTTTAATTGTGCGCCGCTCTCACACGCTATCGCTGCTGCTGCCGCCGCTCTCTTTGCTCTCGCTCTCTCACTCTCTCAGTGAGATCGCAGCCGGCACTCATTGTGCTGGCATTTTATTTATTTGTGTTATTTTAATTTACTCTACGTACTACAGTTTTTGCTATTACGTCAATGCGACGGCGGCGCTGACGTTTGCCTTTGCATGAGTGTGTGTCTGTGTATGTGTCTGTCTGCGACTCTATAGGCTGCCTTTAGCTGTATGTGTGCGTGTCTGTGTACTGCGGCAAGCGGCATTTGCTGTTCATTTCAATGTTTTTAGGTTTTTCTCTGATTTATCTGCCATACGCGCGGTTTTTTTTTTTTCGCTTATACTTTTTTATTTTTGTTATTATTTCTAATATTTGTATTTGTGTGGCTGCTGCTGCTGCTGTCAGCAGCAGAGGCGTTGGCGTCGCTGTAGCAGCGCTCACGTGAGTCGATTTCATAGCTAAAAACTTTTAATGTGTGGAAATTTTTATTTTTTTTTTTTTATATTCCGTTTTTTTTTTTTGTTTGCATTTCGCTGTAATTTGTATAAATAAATACAACAGCAACACAACACGACGACAGCAGCAGCAGTACCCAGCCCGCCCCCACAGCTCGCCCCGCCCCCTTAGCCCCCCCCGCTTAACCCCATCGCGTATCGGTACATTTAGATATGTTTTGTGTAATTTGCCAACTGTAATTGAATTTGCAATTCACGTAGCGACAAGACGCGTGCAATTAGAGCGCCTTGAAAATGACCGTTAAAGTAGGTGGCCAGGTGGGCAGGTGGCCAGGTGGGCAGGTGGGTTGTGGGTGGCTGGGCGTAGGCTGGCTGCTAGTGCACGGGTTAACCGCTAATGAGCTGCGTATTTACACTGGCCGCAACCGCGGCTAATCAAACTGTTTAGTAAGCACGTAGAAATAGATAACTTCCTAAATTTAAATCTGATAGCTTTAGCTCCGTCATAGTTGCACAATATCTCATATTGCAGATAAGCGCAATAATTTTCCAATAAGAATAATAAAAAAACAAATAGGTTTTTAATAAAAAGCATTCGGTTTGCACCTACTAAAGGTGCCTTGCTACAGATTTTGTTTGTTGATAAAGTGGACAGATATGCTTCATTTTTTTGATAATTATTTCCGCTTGATTTAATGACATGCTTAAGGAAGACCTTTTGAGTTTTTTTCCTAAATGTAATCAAACTTATCGCAAATGCTTTGACCCAGTTCAACAAGGCACAAATCTTGCAGAAGAACTTAACGAGTTTCTAAATCTCTCATTTGTATACCCTGTACCCATTGAAAGTGGTTAAAAGGGTAAATGTATGTAACAGGCAGAAGGAAACATCTTCGACCTTATAAAGTATATATATTCTTGATCAGCCTCAATAGCCGAGCCATCTCTGCCTGTCTGTCCGTCCTTCTATCTGTCTATAAGAGCTAGAGACTTGAAATGTTGAGCATAGGTCCTATAGTTGTCCGACAATCGATAACTTTCCCCATTTCCAAGCAATCGATCAGAATCGATAACACGAGCTGCATTTGCTGTTCGTAAAAGGAGGCTCAGGGTATCTCTAGTCGGGCACGCCCGTCTGGAGCCTTTGACTTGTTTTTGATAAGAAGCCACAAAGAAAAATGAATGCATGCACGCAACAAATAATTAAGAAATAATTATCGATCAGAATAAGAATCAGGCTATGCCCCAGTCCTAAGCTCTTGTTCAAAAAAATAGGCAACTAAAAGCCCCAAAAAGTATCTTTTAATAATAAACTAAACACTAGAGTAGCTAGACTTGAGCAAATGAATAATTTACGTATCTCCATAAAATTTATATATATTTCCTTTAACTACAACTTGTTATAATGCATAATGCCGGACTTTAGAGGCAACAAACGTGAGTCTATACAAAGTATCTCTTGGCTCAATTCTAAGCATGTCCCGCAAGCTTAACTCTTGTTCTGTGTGCAGCTCGAGCTGACCTCTGTAAATGCTATTAACCCTTAGAATGAATTCCAAAATGTAAATAAATCATATAATAGAATTCAACCTTCAACTGGCTCAAATACAAAGCGTACTAAATATAAAACGTATTGCTTGAAATTATCTATTCGTAAAATTTAGCTATTTCGGTGGCCGTTCTGAGTCATTCCACACACACACACACACAGAGTCTTACAACCCGCACAACCAAAAAACATGCACAAGTTAATAACAAAAACAAAAAAAAAAGTTGTTCAAGAAAGAATTTTGTATGTGAATAGAGCCAACAGAAACTGTCGCCCTGTCATCATGTGACATTCTGTGAATGAAAGAAACTAGGAAATGGCAGCAACAGGAGGCCCGTTGCTGGGCAATGGAGGTCGCCTTCAATAGATCAGCGACAGACTGACAGACTGAGATGTGTACTATATGGCGGCTATATGCCCGACTATACGGACGAAACGTGTTCAAGCGCAATAAATTATAAATGAGCCCCGAAGCGAACGCAACTTTGACAACCCCTGCCTTTTGGCTTTTGCCACCATTTTTTCAGAAGAACCAACAAAAGAATGTCGGAATGTGTGTGCGAGTGTGTGTGTGTGGGTGGGTGTATTTGTCGTTGGAAGCAGCAACGCATTTCTCGTCAAGATATTATATATACTCTATATATATATATATAGGTAGCATCTATGAATCTATATCTATGAATATAGCTTAGCGAGATGAACGCTCGTCGTCCGTCAGCTAGTTCCAACAATGTTGCCGTCACAGATGTTGTTGTTCTTGTCAAGGAACTGGGCAGGCAGCTATAGACACACACACACACCTACACACACTAAGACACTGGGAAATCGCTTATTTGCTTTGGCATTTGAAATGTCGCTGCCAAAGAAAATACATTTCGACAACAACGAATTCTTTCAAACTCGGCTAAGCTCTTTTTGTCCTACAACCTGGCAAATATTGTGGCTCTTATCAGGCCGCAACTCGCATGCATATCACTAAATAAACAGCCGACGACAACGACGTTGACAGCCGGAAAAAAAAAGAAATACAAAATATTTAAAAAAAAGTACAAAAAATAAAACGTGTTTTTTTGTTGTTGTTTAATTTAGATTTTTTTGTTGGGTTTACCTTTAAACCGCACACATCATGCGTTTATTTTTCGGTCTGGCTTCTTATCAAAATCATCACAAAAAAAATATGGAGGAAAACATGTGAGCAGCTCTAGACGGGCGTGCCCGACTGGAGGATACCCTGAACCTCCTTTTACGAACAGCAAATGCAGCTCGTGTTATCGATTCAAGTGTTATCGGCAAGTTATCGATTAAAAGGACCTACATTCAATATTTCAAGTCTACAGCTCTGATAGACGGACAGATAGACGAACGGACAGACAGACAGACGAACATGGCTATATCGACTCGGCTAATCATGCTGATCAAGAATATATATACTTTAAGTGGTCGGAGATGTTTCCTTCTGCCTGTTACATACCTTAAGACTAAACCTTTATACCCTTCTTACCCCTTCTTCAATGGGTATAGGGCATAAAATATAGCCTTGGCTACCAAATGCTCAGCATGATGTGCCCTGTTTCATAAACTCTCTTCATGGCCTTAAGTTCCCAATTCGTTTCTGAATGAAAACGTTTCATTTGATAGGAACATGCGGAATTGAAACACTTTTAGCAATTTCTCTTTTATTTGACGAGCTCTAAAAGTTGTAGTGCCCACTTCTAATCCCTTATAGGTTGGTTAAGAATAGAATCATTTGGGCAGACGCTGGAACTGAAAATTCAGCTAAAAATAGTCCAGTCTGCCTACACAAACTCAACGAACTCGGAGACGATAATAGCTAGAGTTACTAAATTTAGTATGCGCTTAGACTGATGTCAAAAACAGATAATTCCAAGCGTAAATGTAGGTCGGCTAGCAAGAAAGTTGTTTACGAGGAAGTTATTCAAGCATAGACTGATGTTATTCAAATTAGATCTGCCCAAGTCAAGTTATATACCATATACACATATGTATTTTAAAGAACCTCCAAAGTTAAATAATATTGGAATTTTCCTGCATAATATCATGAAAGGCTTATGAGCTGTGCTATACCCAATCTCGGAATGGATAAGAAACAAACAATTAGCACGAGTCTGTCAGGCAGGCAGAGTCTCCTTTCCTATATGCGATGCATTTGTGTTTGTTTCTCTAATTTACCACTGAGATTATATGTGCCGATTATCAGCTATGGCTATATATATATACATATATATACACGTGTATATACAGAAATCTGTACTACATTTTGCTCTATTTGAAATCTCGCACATTTATACGTAAAAACAACAACAATTTGTTAAAGACGACAGCGGCAAGTTGTACAAATTAACGTACAAATGAATGACGGAATTAGTACGAATGCTCTATGCTATCTGTGGGGGTTACAGAGGGGCACAGAGAGGGGGGGGGGGCGGTGTGGAGGGAGTCGAGGTTCTCGCTTATCACAGCAAACGGCATAGAGCCGATCAGAGGGCCACAGATATATATCTAAGAATCCAGTTTTTTTTTCTCTTTGTATTGGGCCAATTCATTAGCAGCACTCTAATGCATTAATAACACCAAACCACGAGAATCGATTTTCATAGTTTTCATTTTTTAGCACTTTTTTGAGCATATTTTGACATTGCATCAGCCTTAGAGAACCAAATCTGAGCGCATCTCCAAAGATATGTATTACGCGCGTACTTGAAGTGCCCGAAAGATGCCCAATTAATTATTTCGATATTTTTGTGCGTTTTAATGATTATGAATCATTGTTCAATTGTTTTCCGATTGAACCAAATGCTGAGGGGCTATTTAAAAGCGCTTTTCATATTTTACGAGCATTTAATATTGGAAAAACAAATATTAGGCTGCACTGGAATGCGGTACACAGAGAGAAAAAGCTGGCAAGTTATTGAAATACTTCTATAAAATAGAAGCTCAACAAGGGTTAACAAGGTCAACTCTAATCTACGCGTATTTTCTTGAACGTAATTTAAGAAAAACTCATTACGTCAATTTCTTACGCGCTTCTCGAAACTAAACTTGTCAAAGTATCTTTCATTTTATATCTCAGATTAAATCAATTTAATGACCTTATCATTAGGAGTCTTAAAATACTTAATTTAATGATACACCTGGTTGCATGAATGTGAGCGAAGGTGCACTTCATTTAATGATGTTTTTAGTGGGCATGATTTCATGTTTAGTAAATCGTTTTTATGCCCCGGCAACAATATCAATTAGTTAGTCTTGCGGTTCAAGGACAGAGTGTGAGTGTGAGCGATTGCTTAAATCATTTCCTGCTCTTGAACACGCCCCTAAAACAAATGTGTTCCAATCTCGAGTGCACACAAAAACCAATTTTCAATTTTCTCAAAAGGCCACGAAACATATTTAACCAAAACTAAGCTTGAAGGCAACAACAACAACAACAACAACCACAATGGAAATATTACCAGTTGCGCTGCACTGACAACAAATGCAAACACACACACACACACACACACACACACACACACACACACACACACGCACACCCTGCAGAGCACGTGACGTGCACGAAGAAACAACTCCGGAGCTCGACAAACAAACACGCACGACTTTCGCTGTCAAATAGAGCCCCAGCGGCAGCCCCTGCTTCATGCAAGCCAAGCCCACCACCCCCTTAGACACACAAACCTCCCCATCCCACCCCCTTCCCAGCCCCTTGGCAGACGCACGATCATTTATAAACTTCAGCGTGTCTTTGGGCTGTCAGCCGCAAGGACAGCTGCAGGGCGAGACGTTTGCGGTGCACAGGAAATGCCCTTAAACAGCGCACGCACACACCGAAACACTCTCTCACTCTCCCGCTCCCTCTCCCTCTCTGTCTCTCTCTTACTCACACAGACGCACACGCACACAAAATGGCCGCCGCCTTGGCTGCGTTTTTATTGACCTCGAGAAGTTGAGACTAAAATGAATATGAAAAAAAATAGAAGAAGCAACACGAAAAAAAAACACGCGAATTTGATTGAGCTTTTAGTTTACTCAGTCCAAGCCCCAGGCCAACCCCCCAGCCCTCCCCCCACCCCTCTCACCTTCTGGGCCAGTTAATAGGCAATCGTTTTGGCAGCGTTTTTTTTATTGCTCGCCCGTTAATTGAATTAATTATTTTTTCGGTTGTGTCTTTATCAAATGGCAAACAGTATTCATTTCTATTGAGTATTTGTATCTGTATCTTTACTTTTGTATCTGTAGCTTTATGTGTATGCGTGCGAAATGTAAATTCAATTAAAATATTGCGTTTGACGCCAACAATAGAAAATGGGCGTGTCCGCAACAGTTGACGCCTTGACCTTGAACTAAACAAATTTCATATTTCGCATAAACTTTAATTTGATTTGTTTAGCCCGAATTGGGCTACATGCATATAAAATGTTGCCATTTTGTTTATTGTCGAAATTCTAGAAATTACATTTGGCTTTTTGTTGTTGTTGAAAAATCTCAACAATTTTTCAATTTGCTGTCAAAGCGACAATGACGAAGGCAGCGGCAGCGGCAGCGGCGTCGGCAGCGGCAGCGGCGTCGGCAGCGGCAGCGGCGTCGGCAGCGGCAAAAACTGTCAATTAACGCGCGAGATTACAAGCCAAATGAGCCCAGGGGCGGCGTTGTGGAGGGGGGCTTGAACGGTTGGTTAAGGTGGAAAACTAGAAGCTAGACATGGGCTTAACGTTTGATGGATCACACAGAGCACAGCGCAACGCAATTCGAATGGAGAAGTGTCACTTACAAGAGTTCAAAGCAAAATCTATATATATAGATAGATGTGCATAGAAAAACTGAGGGGGGGAAAAATGGAGAAAATTGAGTTGGGAAAATGTATTGCATGGTCATACCCAGAAACTGTCAGCATTGACAACACGCCGCTCACCTTTCACATGAGCAAACCCACACACACACACACACACACACACACACACACACACACACACACACACACATGTATTTTAGCTCGAGTCCTAGCGGCCCCTGCAGCGCTGCCGCCCCCACACCCTGTCAATATGTCAAAAACCAGGCGGACCTCTCCAGTGGCACATTTTTCATCAGCTGCTGACACTTTGCTGCTGCAGCAACAACAAAAAACAACAACAACAACAATAGCCAGTCACGCTGCCGCTGCCGCTGTCAACGTCAACGTCAGCGTCAGCGTTTCGCGTCGAACATAAGAACAAGTGCTCACGAAACAATTGAAAGTGCACCACATAAGCAGCAAGAACAAGAACAAGAACAAAAACAACAGCAAAAATAAAAAAAAAATAAGAAAAACAACAACAACATGAAAAGAATCACGCACCACGTGGCTATTAAAGTTGGCTTTTCAATTAAACTTTTGCCGGCGCTTTATTGTGAGACGGCGCACAGTGCCTCCAGCTGCATTGAGCGAGCGTTGAAATTTATAGCTGAGGTGCAACCCTCTATTTATGGGCAACATTTAAATAGCAGCTCAACTTTCAATTGAACACATTGCACAACTTAAAATAGTTGAAAACACATTGATGCACACATTTTGTTATCAAAGCAAATTATTAACATCTTAACATACTAAACGGACGCTTTTTTTATAGGCATTGCACCACAGTAACCTGTTTTGCTGTTAATCGTGCCTTAAGGCTCTCTTTCACTCGTGCTTGGCCTTCTCTTTTGATTTGATATGTGCTAATTATGCATGTTTCACGCAAATACATATGCACATATGTATGTGTGCATGTTTCGAGTTTGCACCTCGCAGTCTGACTCGCCCTCTCTCACTGTTAGTTCTGCTCTCTGTAATGCGGCTCTCAGCGTTGAGTTCTTTTCTATGTTTACTTTATTCAATGCGAATGTTATGGCACACATAATTTAAAATGTTATTTTTTTTTTTGTTTTTGATTATTGCGCACTCACACACATGCGTACATATTAATGTATATATGTATATGTGTATGTACATGCACGGACGCACATTCGTTATGACGTCTTTTATACATAAAACATATATTGCGCTGTTTCTACTTCAAGCGAATATGCATGTACATATACACACACATACATATGTATGTATGTATATTATTTTTGCAAATTGATTGCTTGCCATTTACATGCGTGACTGCTAATCAAAATGTACCGTTTTGTATATTTTATAGCGCATTCTAATTAAAGCAAGCCTACACATACATACATAAACATGTACAAACAGACATGCATGCATACATGTGTACATGTTTACATACATGTGTACATTTGTACACAAGCATGCCTGCTTGTAGGCTTGGCTGTTGAAGGGCCGGTCAAGCGGGTTCTGCTCTCTCTCTGCGTGGCAATGAACGATCATAAAGCAGCAGCACGTGTTGATCGAGTCAAAGCTCCTCTCTTAAAAGCCCAACTCGTCCCCGCCTCTACACCCACACACATATATACGCAAATGTAAAGCGCAGACTGTAATACATGTGCATGACATAATTGTAATTATGCCGTTGTTGATGTTGTTGTTGTCTACGGCGCCGGCTAAAGCTCCCTTCTCGCCATTGTATTTGCATTCACATTCGCATTTTAGCTCAGTTCGGTTTCTGTTTCAGTGCTGTTCTGTGGTTGCTTCCATTACAAGCAATTTGTATGCATTTGGGTGCGAGCGAGATAGCGCGCTTATTACCGCACTTGATGGCGCTGCAGTTTTTGTTTATTCTTTTCCTCTTCTTCTATTTTGTGTGCCCTGCTGTTGTTCGTAATTGCACATTGACGTAATATCGGCTGGAAGCAAGTCGAAACTGGGCGAATGTCGGGGCTGCCCCCCATCAAATTGGGAAATCAGAAAAAATATCAAGTACAGCTGAATTCTTGCGGTGTTTTTTTTTCTTTTTTGCTGAGCTGGTGAGCTTGTTGGAAATTACTGGGAATCAGCTGCCGGTTATGCGCACAGTTAAGTAAGAAGAAGAAGAAGACAAGAGCTGAGCATACAATTCTTGAGAGGGTATAGCAGCAAAATGCTTAGATTGTGTTTATTTGTCGACTATTAATCAAATAAAACTAGTTTATTTATAGAATTAACAGACAAAAGCTCTTCAAATCTGTGGCTTAGCATCTCTGCAGCAACTGTACCACGCCACAATTCAATGAAATGCGAACGGCAACAATCGCCAGGGTACCCAAGTCTATGTTCTGGCTGACCCCAGACCCCAATAAACGCCTGACTCAATTCAATCTAAAATTTTCCAAAAGTGCCCAGACGCGTGCCAAGGCTTCGTCTGCTTTGGCGTCGCATTTATTTTTAATGACACGAATTTCGAATAGATTAGTGGACCGCAATAGCTCCAATTGTGGTACTTAATGGCACGCTTATTGCGATTAGCAGTCCGTGTGGAGCCCCTGAGCCTGATCTTTGACCCGAAGCCAGCTGCAGGCAACTTGCAGCCAAAACAAGTGACAAATTTTCCATGTGGATTTACGAGCAAGACGCGCGCTCGACTCGATGTTATCAGGCCGAGTGAACGGATCGTACGGTCACGTCACAGATATTCCAGTGCGACCATGTGATCTGATTGCCAAAAGTGAGAGGCAGCAAAAGCGAGAGAGAGAGAGAGCGCGACTTTGGCTCGCAAGCTTTTCGTGCAAGCTTTTGCTTAGGCTCTGTTGACAACGCGAATGCGCTTCACACGATTTGCACTTTGAGTTCTAGACTGTGCCGAGCTACAACTGATAAGGCCCATGCCCCAAAATGATGAATGGTGTGCCTTGTTGTGCAGGTGTATGCGTGTGTACGGCAAGGTTTCTAATTAAAATTCTATCTTCATTCCACTTTCAATAGCTCGCAACGGCTTTCATCATCCACTACTCAAATTTTTATGCGCCCCGAAACGAAATAATCATGAGAGTAAATATTTATAGTCGCGTGGTAACCTCGTCGCTGGGCTGTGATAATGATAAGAAAAACGTTGGCGATGCCGGCAACGATGACAATGCGTTTGGCTTTTGGTTTATTTTTTATTTAATTTTTTTTTGGGTTTTGGGTTTTGATTGTGGCGACGTCGCCGCATTTCATCAATGTGTGGCAAAAGTCCAATTGTTGGCAACAGCTCGAGGAACAACTGCCCAATACTGTTTATCGAGTTTTGGCGTCTCTATAATTAGTCTGATATCAAAGGCCATAAAAACCGAAGCGAACCGAACCGAACCGCAGCGAGCAGCTTGGAGCAGTCTATCAATCACATTGAGTTATATCAATCTAAAGTTTATAGTGTAGGGGATGGAGGGGAATGGGGTTTGGTCTTGAGCAGAATAATATGCAGCAATTAGTCGACATCTGGGCTAAACTAATTAGTTTTTGTAATGTTTCTTTTAATGTACACAAAAAAAAACATACATACATACATATGTATTTATTAATTCGCCGTGAGCTAGTTAAGCTGCAGGCTACAGTAGTTACTCGATTTAGGCGCTTTAGCGTAGAGATCGCATTTGAGCTTCTTAACTAAACTGCTCAAAAGCTTTAGCGGGTGTCTACTGTACTACTACAACATCGTTATTTTTTTTGCAATTAATAATGACAACTGTTGTTGCGCTCTTTTCTATGCCCCTCTCTTTTTATCTGCTATTCTATTTTAATATACCATCCATATCATTATTTGTTTACTGTTATTTGTTCAATTCGCCTCGACAAAAGCAATTGGCCGTGTTATAAAAAAAAAAAGAAGGCAAAGTCAAATAATTTGTCACATGGTCTGGCGATTGGAGGCTTAACTCACACGCACACACATACACAGAGCGCCCGCTCTCGCACACACACACACGCACAAACAGCAGCCAAATCACGCAATAGGCGAGCGTGTGTGTGTGTGGGTATGTAAACAAAGCACACACAGGCCCACACACTGGCAGCGCGCCGCACGTGTTTTGTGTGGGGGATATTGAAAGAAATTGGCCAGCAGCAGCTGAATGAGTTGAGTTTTGTGCTTGGGGGAGGCAAACTCACCTCTAATTGATAAATCCATAATGTTCTCAGGCTCTCTCTCAGCGTCACTGTTGCTGCTGCTGCTGGTGCTGCTCGCGGCAGACATGGTGATTATCAAATGCGCAAAAAATTAAAACGAAACGGTTTCGCTCCCAGAGCAACAACAACTGCGTAGCAACAAGCACTTGTAACAAATCAAAACCGAAACAGTTGTAAATTGAAAATCAAATTATGAGCGCAACGATCAGACGAGAGCAGCGCTGCTGCTGCGCTGCTGCTGCGCCGGGCTGCTTGCAGTCACGTGGTCGCCTTTTTTGGAGAGTGCGGGAGAGTGCTGTAGTTGTGTTGTTGTTATTTTTGAATGTGTGCCAAGCACGGTTGCCACAAGTGGTACACAACTAACAAAGATGTACCAGCGGGCGAGACGAACCACAACAGAAAGAGAGAGGGCGAGAACGAGAGCGAGAGCCGATACACAAACTGAATATCAACTCTGCCGACTGCTCAGAGAGCGCGAGCGCGGCACACAGCAGTCATCTCGGTCGCACCGTTGGCGCGTTATATAAGGCTTATGTAATTGAGAAACGACAAGGCATGCGCACGGGGGCCACAGTGGGCACACAATAAAAATAGAAACGCAAATGAGATTTTGATGGGATTTCTGTGTGTATAGCCGACATTTGGCGCTGCTCAGATGGATGAGTAATTTTGGCGCTCGATCATGCTATTTTTGGAGATTGCCCATCGACTAATGAGTTTTTAGTGCCAGCTCAAGTTGCAACAGGATGAGAGCCAGCCCCACCCCTTTATTCACCCCCAACAAAAAGCATGTTGCGTAAAAAGTTGTAACTGGCATTGGAATTCAGTAAAGTTCTTTGCTTGGGTCGTCAAATAATAGAACAAATAGTCAACGGCGCACAATCAATTTGATTGGCAAGCTGTCCGCCTGTCCGCCTATCTAGATGTGGCATTAAGTCGGCAGGATTTGTGCGGGGATTATGTTTGCGCACTGGCAACTGGGGCAGTGGGATTAGTTTTGAATATTTGATAAAGCGCTGGTAATGCCCTTACCCATTAATGTCCACATTTGCCAGTGATGTTGATTTGTTTGTTATTTGTAGCCAACTTTAGAATATTTCACAAAAATTGTCTTCTTTTCAAGAAATGACACTGCAACATTTTCTTAACATTCTGTAATATCATTTAGCAGCTTATCGACCGAATGCAACCGTTCAAAAAAGAAGCTACAATAAAAGTGCTGCTGCGGCTTTACTTCGATTTATGGTTTGTTTGTCTTGAAGTAACCTTATCACGTATATGCAAAATTTAAATATTTGTATTTCTAGTCTTGGCGTGTTTATATTCTAGTTGCATACTCTTGGGCTCAGTTCGATAACATTCAACAATTTTATGTTGCATACCTGAAATCACTCTCTGTTATTGCTAACAGATCATTTGAGCATAACATTACAGCACTTTAACATAACAGAGTGCGAGCATTTCATATGCAACCGCTCTCTTTGAAGCTCGGCGCGAAGTCTTCTTACGTGCATAGCAGATATGTATTTTTAAAGTATTTTGATGCTAATTAAAATTAATGAAACTAAATGACAATAAAATAATATAATATTTGTAATGAATAACATGAACAGCAAGTTTTGGACAAGCGAATCTACGGCTAATCTACAGAACACAACTGAGCGGCAGTTAATAACAGACCACTGTTAACCTAACAGACAGCTGTGCAGCCCGCTGAGTTGCATTGCTCTGCTCTTTGCTTGTTTATCTTGTTGTTCATTCGTTCACAAAAAGCCGATCGCGTGCGACGTATGTATTTGCGCGTCCGTGTCCGATTTTTGTAGTGCGCGCGCTTTTATATATTTCATGGAAATTGATTTTGATTAAAAAGTGCCAGCCAAATAAATAATTGAAAAATTGAATTTGAAGGCGTGTGAAATTGGCAAAACATACCAGCTGTCAAAAACCAATACGAGTGTAGTGTATGTGTGTGTGTGTGTGCGCGCGCGCGCGTTTATTTTGTGTTTGTGTGTGTGTGAGTCTGGCCAGAGTGCGTGTAAAAATGCACTAAACGAGAAATCAAAGCAAATTAGCAAAAACAACAACAACAATGCCAAACTAAAGCTGCACTAACCAAAACGAAAAATAAATAAATAAAGAAAAATAACACAAATTCCTAACGAAAATCAAATTTTAAATTCCGGTTCGCGCACAAAACCAATGCAAAATACAATGCAAGCCTGCGCAGCGGCCGCTGCAGATGCGTCGACGTCGACGTCTACGCCTGCGTCGCCGCCGGACTTTGATTTCCAGATGCCGTGTCGCTATTTCAAAAGTTCTTTTGCGCGTTCGCTTTCGCTGAACAACAACAACAATGGGAATGGGAATGGGAGCAGCGCTTTGGCATTGCCCAAGAAGTCGCCGCAAATTGAGGCCAAGCAGCAGCAGCAGCAACAGGAGTCGCTCTGCTTGACGCCGCCGCCAGCGCTGCCCGCGCGACGTCACACGACGACCAACAACAACAACAACAACAACTTGACACATTTCAATGCAGCGCCGACTAATCAGCAACAACAACAACAACAACAACAACAACAACAACAGCAGCAACAACAACTCCAGCGGGATCTGAATCTTGCCCTCACTTGGTCAATGCAGGTAAGCTTTTTTTTTTATTGAATCCAATTCTTTCTGTCTCTGCCCCCTCTTTGTCTATGCCTGCGGCTGCTGCAGCACATATCACGCTTTGTTTTATACCCTTTAAAAATGCGTATAAAGGGCATTATACAAATGATGCGCATGTCTGTAACATTCACGTTGGAAACAAAGTTATCTTTATATATATAAATTTGATACGTTTTGTATATAAATATTTATTAAATGCATGTTGGTGTTGCATACAGGGTAACTGCAAGTCGTTCAAGCTCTTCGCTCTGCTGCCTAGTCAAAAATTTAAGTTTCCTTTTCAGAACAACAGAATATATATCTATGCATTGCGTTAATTACAGGGTAACTGCCAGTCGTTCATTCTTAACCCAAGCTGTTTGCTTTGCTGCCTTGGCGAAAAGTTGAGTTTCCTTTTCGGAGCAACTGGATATTTATGTCACCTTGTTGTTTTGTCGCTCAGTCCCTCCGTCCGTTTGCCCCGCCATCCGTCCGTCCGTCCGTCTTGCAGCCTTGACAGCCTATCCGCCGGCGCCGCGTCTGGCGTCTTGCGTCTTGTCCACGCTTGGCAGCAGGAGGCGCATGTGGAGATGTGGCAGCTTTTCCAGCTTCGTCACGGTGGCCGTGATATGACAACCTTTTTCTTTTGCTTTTTTTTTTAAGGTCAACATTATTTATGTGCGAACTTTTTATGGATGACGCGTTTTATGCGTGTGTGTGTGTGTGCGTAAGAGTGGGGAGGGGGGGGGGGGGGAGCTTGCTTAGAGCGCTGTTTGATCAATGTGAGAGCTGCATAAATGGGGCTTACAGTGTCAATAAAGTTTGTTTAATGGCGTGAAGGGGTTAGTTATGAATGCTAAAAAAAAAAACAACACTCAGCGTGTGCTCAAGAACGTGGCAAGTGATAAAAAACGTTTCTTTCTCACGTGAGAGCTTTTCATTTTTGTGGTCCTACTTTGCTTTCGCATTCGTTAACGTTTAACAGGCACGTGGGAGCTTTTCATTTTTGTAGTTCTGCTTTCTTTCGCATTCGTTAACGTTTAACAGGCACGTGAAGGGCTTCGCTTACTTTAATGTAATTCCATTTTGTTTCGCATTCTTAAATGTTTAACAGGCAACATGAGCTTGAAATAAGGTACTAGAACTAAAGATCACAAGGAAATTAAATATGGTTATTATAGTTTGATAACAGAAAAGAAAATGATTCTTTCTTTAAAACTTTCAGAGTGCTAACCAGAGCAAATCTTCGCATTAAGAGTCTAATACGAGAAACGTTTCAAATTAAACGAGAGCTGCCTTTAATAGAGAGTATCATCAAGAATAGGTGACTATTTTGCTTATCAAGCCCAAAGATTTCGACATTGTTACCTATTCTAATTCCCAGTCGTTATAATATGGTATTCTTTATTTTTTTTTGGGCATTATTATCTGTCGCGTGTTCCACTTGTTCCACATGGCAAATGGCCTAATGTCAGCTCGCAGCTGACAAACAGTTTAGCGTTTAGGCCTAAAACAGATTGCGTCAATTAGCCTAAATGTCAAGAAAGGCAAAAAAAAATAAGAAAAAATAATGCTATTTATATGTATGTAAAAAATGGCCATATATGGCGTAATACTTATTTTGGTTATGGTCTGAAACGCGCAAAATAAAGACATTTGATACGACAATCTTTAGGCCTTAACGCACAGACGATTATAAGACCGAACTCGGTTCAATCCGAACGCTAGATGGCGCCAGCTTAGACGCATCTCAACTTGCCGGTCAAGAGATGGGCGAGGGGTGGAGGAAAGCTGGCAGCGATGCGTCGCCTGTTGTGACAGCAGCTGCCACAAACGCAGCGATGTTGCAACTACGTTGCGGTTTTGCCAATTGAAAGTGAAAATCAAGCAAATGCAATGAACTCTTGGGCATGCCGAGGCGGCCAAACAACTCCTACACAGCCAGAGCTAGAGTAGAAGCTGCCAATGGCATACGGGGGAGGGGTAGAGGTGTTGCAGCAGCGAAAGCGTCGAGCGGCAGCAGCTGCGTTAGAAAAATTCAAATTATGCACCGCAGCGCCGTTGAAGTGTGGCCAAGAGGCCAGCAAAAGCAACAAAAACAAAGCGTATCGAGTGACAATCAAAAAGGAAAATAAAAAACACAAAATCAACTGCAATTGTTGTTGTTGTTTATGTTGTTGTTGTTGTTGTTGTTGTTGTTGTAGCTGCTGCTGCTGCTTTTACCCATTACGTTTTTAACGGCGTCTATTAAAGCCGCAAATCTTGGCGACATTTCGTAATGAGGCAGTTGCCAACGGCAGAAACTTTGGCTAGCATGGCAAGCAGCAGCAGCAGGGGGCGAGGGAGGGCGACGTGGAAGGGCGAGAGTGAGAGCAAGAGGGAGACGGGGCAAGACAGGCCTGCAGCTAAACAAATGCCCCTCAAATTGTTGCCAGAAAGTATCTGCCACAAGAAATTGTACGGCCTTTTGTTGTTTTGTTATTTTACATAATCAGCAACCCAACCCCCTCCCCCCCCCCTCTTTCCAGCTCATTCAAATTATGTTTGACCTTTGCCTTGCACGCATTCGCGAGCCGTCTTAATGATTGGAAAAGGCGTTAACATAAATAAATACCAAAATAAACAACAACAACATTCTAAGGCTAATTAGCCTGGCAATAGCTTGGCCTAATCAGCACCCCCCCCCCCCCCCCCCCCCCCTTCCCCCTCCCCACGAGCTCAAGTCTATAAACAGCAACTAAAATTGGCCTCAATTATGGAAGAATTTGATTTCTTTGAGGAAAACTCAGACTCATGGCCAAGAAAACAGTGGAAAGAGACAGGCTAATGGGCTTTATGGAAACTCAAGCTGTCAAAGGTCAAGAATTGAAGGCTTTGCACAATCTTTAAATGTTCACGTGAGTTTACCTGAAACATGTTTAAACATTTCCAAAAGCTAGAATATGGCATTTATTCGTCAATTCGCATTTGTTTATGCCAACAAAAATCAACTTTTTTTCAAAAAGCGAAATTTAAATAAAAAGTGGGAGAGAGGTATTTTCGCCTCGCATCTTAAGTTCTTGTTTTGACACATTAATTTTTCTATTTTTAAGCATTTAAATTTTTTGCAAATTGCAAACACCTTTGGAAAAGACGTTTCTGTTAAATTGTATTCTTCATTCGAAAAGATTATAAATAATTTGTGATGGCAAAACAATATATTGATATAAGTTTATGCCATGAATGAGAAATTTAACTTAGAATTCGGGGAACTATTAAATAAAATTTGGCGAAAATGCTTTTAAATTCTTCAACTTTTTGTATACCTAAATATGTACAGGGTATTTCATCTGTTCTTAGTTCTAGCATATATAGAATTATATATATATATTTGAAGAAAATACGTTTATCTCCTAGAGTTTTTGCATGGTTCTTATTTGCCGTAACACAAATTCTTATTAATATATAAATATATATGGAAATATGTACTTACCTGAAAATCAGCTACTCACGATTATTGTGTTGTCTTCTTTTAGTAGAAGGAATACGGACCTTAATATATTCATTTTCCTGAAAAAGAAGAAAAGAGAACTAGTTAGTAAGAGTAAGTGCAGGAAAGATGGGTAAACAAGATGAGAGAGAGAAAGAGGGGAGAACGAGAGAGAGGAAGGAAGAGAGAGAGAGAAGGAGAAAAATAAAGGAGTAAGAGAAAGAAGGGAAAGAGCAATAGACATGGAGAAGAAAGGGAGACAGAGAGAGAGAGAGAGGGAAAAAGAGAAGAGAGAAAGAAGAAAGAAGAAAGAAGAGAAGAGAAAAAGAAGGCTAAGGGTTAAATTAGATTGTCTGCTTGAGCATAGATGTAAACCTGTAAATATAACACTTCTAAGCAATTCATGAAAACCCTCAAATGCTTACTTGAATATATGAGAATCGCATAGGAGGGCGTTGCTTTAAAATATGTTCTACTTGCATATCAACGTCTTATATGCTTCAAACGAGGAGAACTCAGCCCAATTAGCCTTTGCTCATTCTTCTTTAAGCAATTTAAATTGATTTAACTATAATGTTTGGTTCTAACTTAGTTTTTACTACTACTAATTATTCTTACTAAGGAACTTTAAATACATAGCGTAGAGTATGTCACTTGCCAAGATTTCAATTATATAGCAATTGCTAGAAATCTTTCAACAACTTTTCAAAACTAAACCAATATTCCTTTCCTTTTAAATTGCACGAGTATTCACTTTGGAATTATGAAGGAAATAGAAATGTAAAAAAGAACGACGCCTGGCACTTCGTTAAGAGCACACATCAAATCCCAACATCATTATGGCTCTATATATATGTGCATATATATATATATATATATATATATGAATATCTGTCTATATGGGAGCTGTGAGTTCTGGTACTTGGGTCCACTTCCATTTTGGCTCTTCAATCGGCACGGGGCGTGGCAGTTGTTGTGGCCCCCAGGTTAGAAGACGCAAGTGAAATAAATGTGACTGTTGATTTTTGCAGCTTGTTGCAGCGGCAAAACTGAGCTGAAAATCGGACAGGTCCCACATAAATTTATCGAAAGCCAGCCGAGAATTTCCTCAGCTGCGGCAAGTGTTGTGTATTTATTTATAGTACAGAGTTTATGTCTATATCTATATGGCGCGGCGCTGTCGAGCGGCATAGGAAAATGGCAGGAAAATTCGAGATAAATGGAAATGGGTTAAATCGCGCGCGCCCTCTTCATGTTTTATTCATAAGTTGCAAATGCACTGAATGAAATAAACTAAGCAGAGGCGCGAGCCTGAGAGAGGAGGGGGGAGGGGAGGGGGGTTGTGCGAGAGCTAAAAACATATCAAAAACAATTTAGTTTTCATTGAATAAGAGGCTCGAGACATTTGCAACATTTGCGGCAACTATGCAACTGTCAAGGCAATTTGTGCAACGGCCAAATGCCGCATGCCACAGCCAAGACACCGGCCGCAATGGTGCGTGTCTCGGCTAAGCGAGCTAATTAAAAACCCGAAACAAACAAATGCCGCACTCTAATTGTTAAATTCATTTACAGCGGTATTCCAATACCTCGTCCGATCCGTTCCAAGCCAATCTCTCTGTCTCGCCCAGTCGTTTGTTATCTCGATGAAACCGGGCGCAGCTGCCGCTTTTTGTGGCACGCAGCAAATGTTACAAAAAATAATGCTGAAAGCATTCAAATCGCAGCATTTTATCAGGCAGCTAACGCAGGGCAAAAGCGTACTTATTTGTAAGCAACATTTATAAATATATTCCATAAATTAACAAATCAAATTTTTATAGGAAAAAGACTTTTAAGCGTGAATGTTACATCAAAATATCTTCTCTAATAACTTGTTATTTTTCTCTCTTGCTTCTTTTGATAATATGTTTACTTTTCATCATGTCTTTTCGCCTTGCTTGTCTATATTTTTTTTAACAATTTATTTAACAATTTTTTAACAATTTATAAATATATATCCTAGAAATTAACCATTAGAATTTTGTAGGAAAAAAAGCTTGATTTTGAATATTATCTAAAAAAAATCTTTTTTTTCTGCTTCTTTTATCAGAAAATATTTATTTCTTGCAAAAATTGTCTACATTTTTTTAAGAAACTATCAAATAGAATTTGTTTATAAAAAAACCTTAACCTTCTCCAAATCTGGCTCAATTTTTGTTATAAGAAATTATTATTATTATTTATTTTTTAGGTTTTAAAAATTATTTTGGATGAAAACCCTTTTGATTATGAATATTGTTTAAAAGAAATATTTTTTGTTGTGTGTTTTTTTCTTCTATAATTTGTTTAAATTTTAACATTAAGCAATTGTTATTACTCAATATTTAAATGTAAACATTTACAAAATTTATTTGCTGTGCAATTTGCTTGAATTTCCTCAAAAAGGTTTTACCTTAACACAAAACCCTTACTTTCTCCATAGCTGGTTCAACTCTTGATATATTTAATTATTAAACTACAAAAAATTTTATTATTTGTTTTTATTTTTTTTTTTGAATTTCAATTAATGGAATTCTTGGAAAATAAACAATTTATGAATATATATATTTAACTTTATTAATTTTTAAACCTTTTTAAAAACTGGAAAAGAAGAAGAACTTCTGTTTGTTAAAAGCTTCAATTTTCTATTACTTTTCTTAACATATTTGTATGCATGTAAAATATGATGTTTGTCTACCAGCAAAGCTAGAGTATAGAAAGTTCAGCTTTAATCAATTTCTTTGATTATTTTTTATTTGCCTTCAACAACAATTTGTTGCTGTTTATTTTGCCTGTTTGTTTCGCAGAGCCAAAGAATGCGTTTAAATGGCAAAGAAAGCGACTAACTGACTGGCATTATCTACCTTATAGATGACACCCGGCCTTGAGCGGCGCATTGGGTGCAGACTTTGGCTGTGCGAGATTGTGCGTCGCCAGCTTATTAGCCATTTTGCCATGCCGGAAACTATTTGGCCATAATATTTGGTCATTTCTGCAGCTGGCGCTGCTGTTGGCCAATTAAGCCATTTCCATGGCAGTCGCAGACAATCTGTCGAGTGTGTCAGCCTTTGATTGACACATTGATACAGTTTGTTTGTTTGTTTTGGACTGCAACGGGCTGCAGTACGCATTTGGCCAGCCTCGCTGCCAGTATTTGCGTTTAGGCCATCATTTAAATGCCAGTTAAAGCAGTCTGCAATGCGACTTGCAGCCATGGCCAAACAATTAGTTAGTTTGCCATTGAAAGCGTTTTTAACCAAACTGGCTCAAAGTGGCTTCAAGTGCGTTGCCCAAGAGCCATGAAATTGCTTTGGGCTGCGTCAGGTGGGCTCTGGCTCTGGCTCCGGCTCCGGCTCCGGCTCCACGGCACGCCAGATGTGGCCACAATTCCAGCTGCTGAAGTGGGCATAATTAACATAAGTATGGCGATATCAATTGCCACAGCAAACACATAGGCAAAAGATTGAAGCGAAATTGAAAGAATGATTGCAGGCTGAAAATAGACACTTTGTAGTCAAATTGAAAGAATGATTGCATGGGCTACACTCGAAAAAATATATGCCCTATAATTGAAATTAAATACTTTTTGTATATTTAAATAGAATTAACCTTGGAAACTTTGCATCTATATATCATAATTATGGTACACTCGCAGCTGTATTGGAAATTACACTGAGAAAAATATATGCTTTTAATTATTAGTCCTTGAAATTCTTTCAATAAATTACAGTTCTTGATTTTGGGAAATTATTAAATCATTTAAGAAACTCCAAAAGTTGAATTTCTCGGGGTTTTAGGAATTCCACCAGCAAGTGTGGAAAACACGCGGAAAACGTTTATATGCAACTTTTTTGAGAAGTGTTCTACCCTTTTTTTTAGAATATTATTTCTTGGTGGAAATGGGGTATACGATTTGATTTGATTATATCTAAGATTTTAAACACAAAAGTTGACATGATCATATATATAATATAGATCTTTTTTTCCACTGACTAAAAATTTTTGTATTTTCCAGTATATTTTACCATTTTATCTTTCACTTAAAATCTCTCTAAATATCATTTCAATCTTTTTTCTTTCTCCTTTCTGCTTTAAAGAACCTCCACCCATTAACATATTCCCCATTTGTCTTCGGTATTTGGTTCGTTGAGTTCCTAACTTTTTTTATGCTGCGCATTAAACTTAAATTGCGCATTGGTTGTTTTTTCCCTTCTTCTTCTGCTTCTCCCTGTTTAACTACTTTTCACACGCTTTGTCGAGAAGTCACCCCTATGATTCACAAACCCAAAAAAAAAAAAAGAGAAAAAATACAAATGAAAATTTCCCACCATATCATTATAAAGCACTTGCCAGCTCTGTGTCTTCCGCAGCGGCTTCTTGTTTAAATGCGTTTTAACTTAAACGCTGTTAATTTAGTTGTTACGCTTGAGACAAACCTCAACAAACGGATCGAAGCGGATCTCTAGATAACATATGAGTATTAAAAGCTTTTTCTCTTTTTATTTTTCCCTCAGTTACATGAGCAGCATTTTCACCAAAAGAAATGAAACCAAAATGTAGCAAAGGGGATGGGCAGCTGATGGTGGGAGGGGTTGGGAGGGGGGGGGGAATTGATGACGATATCAGCAATCCTTTTGATTTCTTCTTGAATGCTGTCATGTACGTCATGCTACAACAACAACAACAACAACGACAACGAAAGCAGCGCAGCTTTTAACTACCGTTGTTGTTGTTGTTGCTGCTGTTGTCGAGCTAGAATTTATTATTTCCGCCAACATGTTGCACGACAACAACAAAAACAGAAACAACAACATCGCCCCACCAAAAAAAAAGTAAAAAAAAAAAAAAACCCAAATGTAAAAAGAAGAGTTGACAGGCTGCGCTGTTCCATTGAGTCATACGCGTCGGCAGCGCAGCAGCAGAGCAACAGGTACGCATGCGCAACGCCGACGTCAACGCTGCCGCTGTCGCTGACGCTGACGCGGAGGGTGGCCGCTGAAGAGGAACGCAGCAAACGCAGCGAAACGCGTTCACTGCGGGCTGCTTTACTTTAATTTGGTCTAGCTTGTTGTTGTTGTTTCTACTCGTGTTGTTGTTGCCGCTGTTATCGGCGCAATTCCGCCTTTTGAAATTTGCTGCTCTGTTGAGCTTTTTCTAGTTTTTACTTGTTTTGTTTTACACTTGATGAACTCTGCTAGGCAAATGCAATGAGAGCAGACCGCGTGTATGTGTGTGGGAAAGAGAGCGAGAGAGAGAGAGTAGAGCGTGTGCACTTGTTGAAACAGACGCTTTTGCTTACTTGAGCAGAGGTGGGAAGAGAGACTGAGTAAAAGAAAGATAACGAGAGCGAGGCGCAGGACATTTCAAACTGTCGATTAACATTACATTAACAGCGGCATTTTAACGTTTCACACGAATTTAATACGAAAGCCCTCGAGTCATTCAATTGAGGCTTAATTCGGGAGTCTTTAAAGCATTTAAAGATCTATAAAAAATGTCAAAATGTAAATGACCATAGTCTTGGCATATCTATGTATGGAAAGAGAGCGAGTGATGCGCTTTTAGTAACTTGAGCAGAGGCAAAAAGAGGTAACGGCAGAGGACATTTCAAACTGTAGCAGCATCGATTAACATTACATTAACATTAACAGCGGCATTTTAACATTTCTCACGAATTTAATGCAAAAGCTCTCGACTCATTCAATTAACACTCAATTCTGTAGTTTTTAAAGCATTTAAAAATCTATAAAAATTGCCCAAATATTAATGAGCATAACCTTGGCTTATCTCGAATGTATTTGAATATATTTGCCAGTAATGCTGCAGTCTTTTAGCACTTTCCAATAAGTCACACCTTGGCGGCGCCAACTGAAGGTTTTTTTTATCATAATTTCAATTACTCGTTAATCTGCAATTCGCAGTCGCTCGAAGCGCTTCTCTCGCGTTTGTTTAAGCTAAGACAAACAAACAAAATATAATAACAATAATGAAAAACAAAGCATTTCCTAGGTCAAAGCAATCAACAGAAAATATCTGCACGCCAAGAGCGTATAGCAGATACAAAAATCCAATTCTGAATCTCAAACAATTTGCCATTACACTTTTATGGCAAATGCTCAAAACTAATTTCATGGCTTTAGTGTAAAGCTCGGTACAATAAAAGCCAACAAATTGAAATGCTCGTAATAAGGTCAAATGTGTTGCTCAAAAAAGGTCACGGAAACGTGGCTGCACTGCGCTATCTGGCGGTGGGTGGCCCTCCTCCAAATCTGAATGCAATGCAAAAAGCGCCCCAAGCGGCCAAAAGCGACGAAACGTTCCGTTTGTAGAGCAACGCGCGGGGCGAAGAGGAGCGGACCGAAGAGACCGAGACCTCGGCAACGTCGACTTTGTCGTTGCAGCAGTCCTTTCCGCAAGCGAAACAAAACAAAAGCAAACAAAGTGCTGCAAGGTATGTGAATGAGGCCAGTGACCGACTAAAAGATACCCTGTACACAATTGTGGAGAAAGTAAAGGGAAAGGAAGATGAATTTGTAAAGCCCGATTAGCCATGGAGAGAGAGAGATGAAAAGTGTATATAAAGGAGCCGCCCTTCTGATTATACCAAGAATAAGGCAGAATATCCTGGTGTATTACCAAGTTCTCAAATACTCTAAGCTTCTCAAACCTTCAATTTGAACTGAGAAAGTAAATCGAGTCGCTATCAATAGATTGAACAAGAAAAAGGATTTAACTCAAAAAATGCGAAGAAAGAATATTGATTATATTCATATTATAAAATACTGTTAATGAAATAAATTAAATTATTCAAGGATCCATTAGAATTCACATTCTTATCTAGAAGAAAGAAAGAAAATCTTTTTAGTACTTGTCACTTGTCAATTCTCTGCTTTGCAGTAATACGACCCTTAAAGCGGATCGGAGAAATATAATGCCATAAATCTTTGTAGGATCTGCCTGCTTCCGGTGCTTTCATGCATTACGCCCCCCTTTTGGCCTTTTCGGCTACAGGGTACAAATAACTGGAAAACAAAACAATGCCAGAGAAAAACGTTGAAATAATGACAGCCCCAGGAGGGGGCTGGCTATATTCTCTCTCCCTCCCTCTCTCTCTCCCACTCTCCCTCTCTCTGCCTATTTTTTTTTGTTGTCGAGTGTGTATTTGAATCTGAGGCGAAGGCAGCGCTGACAACTGTGGCTGATGCTGAAATCAAAACACGGCTACAAACAATGCAACAGACAAAAAGTGCAACGCGCTGCAAGACAATGGCAAATGGCAGGGCAAGCCAGGGGTATAGGGGGCGGCAGCGGCGGTGGGTGTGCCAAGGGGTACGCATATTTGCTGTGTGGCCATTAATGAAAATGGCCAACATGCTAGTGCTCGGAGGGGATAGCGGGTCGGTGCGGGTCGAGGGGCTGCTGTTGCAGTCGGTGGCCGCATTGTTTTCATTTCAGAAAACTGCTCCGTTTTCGCATGCTTAATTATGGCCATTGACATGCAACGTGTTGCACGGTGCCGCATCTATGTGATGGACAAACTAATAAGCCTGGCATTGTTGTTTGCCAACAGAGAACTAACTGGCTGCAATGTGCCCGGCGGGCCTATCCAGGGCCCACCATCAAATTAATCATGCGGTATCGCATTTCGCCAGCCATCGCAACACTCTCGTTTCGCAGTTACATTTATAGCTCAATTCGTTTGGCGGCTGTTGCCACCCATTTGTGCCGCATGTGCCACACTCGGCGGCACTTGCTGGCAATTTATGTTGTTTTTTTGGCTGCGACATAAATTACTGTGGGCAACACGGACCCGCATGGGCCGAGGGCTAAGCGGATGCAGGGTAATAGAGTAAGGAGCTCTTTAAATTTAGACACTCACCTCGTTGTTGTTGTTGTTGTTGTTGTTGTTGTCGCAGCCACTGTATCTGTATCTGCATCTGCATCCTCTTAGTGGCCCATAAATCAGCTGACTTTGGTTACAGTTTTGTTTACAAGCTGCCTGTGTGCCATGCACATATTTTAATTAGTTTTTTTTTGCACTTCTTTCATGGGTGTTGTAGTAATTGGAATTTTCGAGATTGGCAAATAGGTACTTTTGGCTTTTAAGGAGTGTCAACAATTAGTTGGGTAACTTCCGTTAGTCGCATACGATATAAGCCATGAGTAATGGTTGTTAGATCTAGATGTGAGAAACCAATTATAAGACTAGCTTGTGGAAAGCCAAAAGGCTAAATACAGGCCATACTGGAAGATAAAGCATTTTCAAGCATACAGCACACATAGTACATAGTACATAATACATAGTACATAGTACATAGTACATAGTACACAGTACATAATACATAGTACATAGTACATAGTACATAGTACATAGTACATAGTACATAGTACATAGTACATAGTACATAGTACATAGTACATAGTACATAGTACATAGTACATAGTACATAGTACATAGTACATAGTACATAGTACATAGTACATAGTACATAGTACATAGTACATAGTACATAGTACATAGTACATAGTACATAGTACATAGTACATAGTACATAGTACATAGTACATAGTACATAGTACATAGTACATAGTACATAGTACATAGTACATAGTACATAGTACATAGTACATAGTACATAGTACATAGTACATAGTACATAGTACATAGTACATAGTACATAGTACATAGTACATAGTACATAGTACATAGTAATAAGTACATAGTAATAAGTACATAGTACATAGTACATAGTACATAGTACATAGTACATAGTACATAGTACATAGTACATAGTACATAGTACATAGTACATAGTACATAGTACATAGTACATAGTACATAGTACATAGTACATAGTACATAGTACATAGTACATAGTACATAGTACATAGTACATAGTACATAGTACATAGTACATAGTACATACTTCATACTTCATACTTCATACTACATACTAAATACTAAATACTAAATACTACATACTAAATACTAAATACTATATAATATATAATATATAATATATACTATATACTATATACTACATACTAAATACTAAATACTAAATACTAAATACTAAATACTAAATACTAAATACTAAATACTAAATACTAAATACTAAATACTAAATACTAAATACTAAATACTAAATACTAAATACTAAATACTAAATACTAAATACTAAATACTAAATACTAAATACTAAATACTAAATACTAAATACTAAATACTAAATACTAAATACTGAATACTAAATACTAAATACTAAATACTAAATACTAAATACTAAATACTAAAAACTAAATACTAAATACTAAATACTAAATACTAAATACTAAATACTACATACCTTCCAGTTGATTAAGTCACGAACACAGCACATAAACACACGACACTTTTAATGCATGCATGAAAACCTGCCGGGCTTACTTGAATTCATGAGAATCGAATAGGAGGGCATTACATAAAAGGACGTTTATTTTAAATGCAGGCCATCAGGAAATTTACTTGATACTGCGTTTCGTTTAAAGGAATATCTTTACAAACATACATACATACCTACATGCATGTATACATATATACACACATTCGTACATACATACATGCATACATACATACATACATACAAGCATACGTACATAAATGCATGCATTTATATAAACTTCTGCAAAATACTTAGTTTAGGCTGTGCATTGAATACCATGAGTCTGTTAGTTAGTTAGTCAGTCAGTTAGTCAGTCAGTTAGTTAGTCAGTCAGTTAGTTAGTTAGTCCGTCAGTTGATTCTTTCAAAGTAAGTCTATATTTTGGCTGAGACTTAAAAATAACGACATCAACAATTGATTATTTCCCGTGACTTTGCAATGTTTTTACGACCTGTTCTAGCTGAACCAAATTCTTTAACTTGGGCGCAAGCTTTGATCTCTTGGCCATTTGATAGCAGCTTTAAAATCCATTCTGTTTTAAGATTTTGACTCGACGTCCCCGCCCCCGTGCTAGCCGAAAGCCCACTCGAAATCTTGGCTGCCTTCTGGCCAAATACGCCAACGTTTGGAGTGTGAGGCCCAGTTGGCGCTAATGAGCCGCCGCCTGGACGCATTAAATAAATATTTAATTTCAAAAAATTATTCAAGAGACCAAGAGACACACAAACACACACACATACAGACAGACTTAAAAATATGTGTTAAAAGGCAATTAAACGCAATTAGCCAATTAGCATGGGTCATCAGCGCCAGCAGCCAGCGCCAGTTGCGAGTCGCCAGTTGCCGGTGCCCAAAGGCTGTCTAAGAGTTGCAACAACAACAACAATAATAATAATAACAAAAGCAACAACAACAACAACAAGTCACAAACATTAGCAACGACTTCCGTTAGAATCAAAAATAAAAAAACATATTTAAAATTGTGCGCGCCGCGCTTTTCATGTTTTGTTTTGGCTGTTATTTCAGTTTCTATACCCTACGCAAATCAAAGAGAGCGTATTGGTTTTGCTGGAGACTTGAAAGCTGAGAAAACTGTTTACATTATATGGCCACGCCCACTAGAGGCATAGATTTACAGATAAAATAGCTAAGATATGACAGTTGAGCTTATCTTGCGGCCACGCCCTCTATATACTCTATACCCTCTACACACACTATAGGCAGTAATGGGACAGCTAGTCACAGTTTGAAAGTCACTGCTTTAACATTTAACAGTCTTAGACTGAGCTCCCAATCAAAGCCGACTGCCGCCAAACTAATACAATTGTCAATTACACCGCGTACAGAGTATTGCGCAGTCGTGTGCAGCCGAAACACAAAGTTCTCACTCGTTTTTTTCTGTTTTCCACTCGTGAGCGTGCAAATCGCTGTCCCAATTTTTCAAGCATAAAAAAACTGACGACCGCCAGAAATAGAGAGAGCCCAAGAGAGCTCGTGAAGTTGTCCAAATGTGGCTAGAGCAGAAAAAAATATAATAAATAATAATAAAAAATAATAATAATATTTTATTTTGCAATCAACAAATGCGACTAGACAAATAAAACAGAATTATTATGCAATTTCTGAAGTCGGCTCTTCATGAGCATGATAATGCTTTTTGTCGGCCATTTGGATAATGATCGCGAGTTTATTATTATAAGGTGTGCGCTTCGTTGGGCAAGCCAAAGACTTGGCTATGACCCAACCAGAGGCTAAGGAACTTATTTAAGATGCTTGAGAGGGGCTCAGCTGGGGGATGGCAGCTTGGGAGACGCAGGCGGAGAGCTGTGCTAATATCAAATTTCGCAACTTAAGAGGAGCTCAGCTGCGGAATGGTGAGGGATAGATAGATGGGAAGAGTGCAAAAGACTTGGCAGATTTATTAAAGGTGCTTGGGATGGGCTTTGTTGTGCTTTGGGCAGAGTTCTCGGAAGATTGAGTTGCTTTCTATATGCCTCTAGCGGGTATAGTTGTAAATTAGACAGGGAATAGCCCAAGTAAAGCCAAAGAACCTATTTAATATGCTGGAGCTGGCATTTTTTGTTGATATAATACATCTATAAAGTTAAAGCTGCATTCTGCTAGCTTTGTATTTAAATTTCCTCAGCTTAAGTTAAAGCGAAAGATAGAGAAAGGGAGGAAGAGTATGACTTGACGAAAGCCAAGAAACCTACTTAATATGCCTGTAATAGGTTCAATTAAAGGTTGGGCAACTTCTAATATTAAATTAGGATAAGCTCCGGCTGTAAAATGGAAAGAAAGTTGGAAAATGTGTAAGATCAGGTTCTCTATAAGAGAGAAGCTTATTAGACCAATTACCCTTGCAGAAGGTACTATAATTTTGTCATGAAATGTGTAACGCATAGAAGAAGACATGTCCGACCTCATAAAGTATATGTATTCCAGATAAGCATTAATAGACGAGTTTACAAATCTGTCTGTTTCTTTGCGAACTAATCTATCAGTTTTACAGATATCTACATGATACTCGTTCTGTAGCTTCTTGTTCTTGTATGGGAAACTCTTTTGTTTTTTGAGCTATGTCTGAACTTGGCATTCATTAGATGAGCCTAATTTCATCAATATCGCACTATTAAATTATATATCACGATAGGAAGAGATATTTTCATCAAAAAAGCCAAATGCCTGCAGGGTATTAAATATTCGGCATGCTGCAGATAATCTAACTTTCTCGTTTTACCAAATTTGATAATGCTCTATTTGATTTCTTACGCTTTGAAATGTCGATTTACTTAATTTCACAAATTTAAAATGGCATCAGTTCTTATATAGACAAAAGCAATTTAAATTAAGAGGCGATCAGTTCGTATATAGACAAAACGAAAGAAAAGTATGCAGATTAACAGATAGATAAGTACAAAAAAAGAAATCGGCAAAGTTTCTACCTTCTTCGGACTATTGTATTACCAAATTTCGCAAGATAAACTGGGCTCGGCTGTATGAGCAGCAAATGGCTTTCTGCTCATTAAAGAGTGTCATAAAAAAGACTTCACAACTTTCAGCCATTGTATCTCAAGTCCATATATCGAGCTCTCGAGTGATCAAACTCAACGTGTCTCTTGTGCAGCTCTTTTCGCATATGAATTTTTGATTAGACAGTTCGTTGAACTGCGTTGCCTTCAAATGGAATTCTGCCGAAAATCGCTAATAAATGAACAATATATACATTATATATACACATAATGTATGTGAAGAGCATCGCGTGTGCTTTGATAAATCATGTAAGATCCTCAAAGAGAGTTCGCTCCTACCGAATCGACGACGCGTTCAGCATTTTAAAAGCAATTTCCACAGCTATTTAAGTTTATGTGCGATTTTGAAAATTTATGCTAACGGGCACTAAAGTTTTATGGCTGCCCCTGCCAGAGCACCCGACTGGGAACTGAAGCATATGGAAGAAGAAGATGAATAAGTATCTAGAAAAAAAAATACAGTTTCATAGTTTGCGTAAACAAATTCTCAACACATTCTAAACTCCGGCGACTTTAATAAATCCTTGACATTAGCCTGTCGAGCCACCCACCAGATTGTATATAGTTTTTGGCCTGGTCTGCAGCCAGCCAAGTGAACCAATTAAATTGCAGTTGCAAGCAGGAGAAACTCTGTTGCAGCGACGTGTCAGTGTCGGTTGCAGCGTCCGTGGCAAATTAATGTTACTTCACACACTGAATTATGAGGTTGCCACAAGCGGCGCATAAATAAAATCAGTCTACCGAACTCAACGTCGACACGACCCAAAAGAATCAAAGCGCACACATGCACAAACACACCTGCTGCAAAGTGCAGAAAGCAAAAATTGTAAAAAATAGCAACCGAAAGTAATACGAAAATGGAATACCCTTTCAGGAAAACGAAAATTATGATGGTAGATAATACGCATAGCTCACTTAAGTAGAACATTTCAGTAGGAATATAAATAACAATATAATAATAATCATATTGGTAATGATAATGATAATGATAATGATAATGATAATGATAATGATAATGATAATGATAATGATAATGATAATGATAATGATAATGATAATGATAATGATAATGATAATGATAATGATAATGATAATGATAATGATAATGATAATGATAATGCTAATGCTAATGAGAATGATAATGCTAATAAGAATGAGAACGGTAATGCTAATGAAAATGATAATGAATAGTAATAATATAAATAATAACAATAAGAATGATAATGATAATGATAATAAAATGATAATGATAATGATTATAAAATGATAATGAATAATAATAATAATAAAAATGATACTAATAATAAAAGTAATAATAACAATATTAACAATTATTACGATAATGATAATGAAGTAAATTGATAATGAATAGTAATAATAATAATATTAATAGAAATAATACTAATAAAAATAATAATAATACCCATTAATTTAAATGTTTTAAATTTACATCGACTGTGCCTTACAATATAGTGCTATGTAGTAGTGATCTGCTCGATTTCGACTTATATAATAGTCACTACAGCACAGGTTAGTCTTACAAAAATTTATCAAGATACCGCCAATAAAAGCGGAGGTCGCATAGGTTAGTTAGACTCTTCTCTTTATATGCCAACCGTATACATATATATACACACACTTTCGAATACATTGATGTGCTTATTTCAATGCATTACCCATTACGTAACAAAGTCGTAATACGCCTTGCCGTAATGTAAACCATCTAAAAATGGGGAAAAAAGAGAGAAGAGAACTTTTGTTCGCGTCGTCATCAGCCATCGTCGCTGGGGCGCTGAGCTCATCACGTATGCAGGGCGCACATTATGTTTGGATTTTTCTTCTTTTTTTTTTTGCCGCCCCCCGTTCCCTGACATGCCGCAGCCGAGAGCAGCGGTAAAAATTTGCCGCACGAGTGTCGAACCTATTTGTAGTTATCAGAAAATTAAAAAGAACGTGCGCCAAGGGGAGGCAGGTAACGGCAGGGACTGGAGTCGAGGCAAGGCGGCGACGCGCAGTCGTGCGATTCTAACTGTGCTTGGCAGTAAGTGAAATAAATTTGTGAGAACAAGGCTCCAATGTTAAAGCCAATGGGCAACTTTGAGCTTCCAGCCGCACGACCACTCGTTGCTCGCAATCCACTCTTTCTCTCCCTCTCTCTCTCTCTCTTAGAATCAAAGCTTGTATAACTGTGCGTATATAAGGTCCACCCCACCCTTCCCCCCACCAGCAGCTGTGCTGTGCTTTCGTGCTCTGCCTTGAGCGGATTACACCACAAGCTTGGCACGTTTTACGATCCAAACGTCGCCCAACTATTGATTTCAATTCGCATTTAATGACTTTATAAGAGAGAGCATAAAACTTGAGAACAGCAAGTAACATATCAGTTACAATAACAATAATCACAGCTATTGTCTCAGCCATAACATAGCTTGTGGTTGTAAGTATTGGACAGAAAGCCGACAACAATTGCAATCAATGCAAACTTTTCACCTTGAAAAGCCATTAACTGACCACACTTACTCAACACTTATTCACCCACATAAGCATCAAGAGAGCACACTCTCACGCACACTCACCTCGCTGCCGGGCAGTGCATGTGGGCGATGCATTTGATGCTGGTTAATATTCATATGCAAATGTTGATTAACATGCTGTAGCTGGGCAGGCAAATTCACCACGCCAACATCTCAGCTGCAATAAAGTGAGAGTAAAACTGAGTTGAGTATTTGAACGGCACTCGAGTATTAGATCATGGTCAATCAATAGCAGCATTGAGTGGAAATAAGCTGCTCCTTCAAACAGTGACATGCATGCAACAGAGCGAGTTAGCAGTATGTATTGTGTATTATAATTTGTGGGCCCATCGATAGTTAAACAATTTTCAAGTTCCGTTCAGCGCTTTTGCCCGTTGTGCTTTGCATTTCCGTTCTGCGTGCATGACAGGCACTCCCCACACGTCCGTCGCTTTGGTTGGTCACCGAAGGCCATTGGCTTTGGAAAAGCCAAACTGAACAGGTTCGCTGCAGCCCACCTGTGCCGGCCAGAATATGCCATTCACAGATCTCGCAGTTTGAGCAGCACTGGGCGCTACCTTCGTGCCGGCTGAATTGATTGGGGCGCTAGGCAGCTGATAATTGACGTAAAAAACAAAAAAAAAAAAACAAAAACGAAAAGGTTCGTTCGGGCCAAATTGCTAACAAAAAAAAATTACTAAGCATTTTCACAGCCAGTTGAGCGAAAATTGAATTTTTCGCTGTGCTGTTGCGAATTTGATGGCTTTTGAAAGGGGTCTCTAGAAAGCCGCCGCTGCCCTGCCCCTCCCCCTCCCCACTCTTTCGCGCCAAAATCCATTTCGAATTTGTTGTGTGTAATTTCAAGCGTACGAAAAGAACTTCAAAGCGTCTGCATTAAACGCTTGGCAGGCGTTGTCAGCGATGACGATGCGCCATTCGCCCAATTGGAGCCGAACCCGTTGCCAGAACCTGCCCCGAGGTGCATGCCTCAGTCGACTGGGTATACCTAGAGATTAATTCCATTAAATTCCGCTGCTTTCAAATTTTCAAAAGAACAATATGATTTTGTGCTGTGGTGCTTTTTTGAAAGTTTTCGAGCCGCAACCAAAAACAACCACAAGCGAAATTAATCAATTTAGGCGTAATCAAACCATTTGCGTGATTTGCAAAAAAATAAAAGAATAAGTAATATTTCGATGGCTAAAAAAAAAACAAAAAACAAGTTGCGAACATTTTTGAAGTGCTTTGGCTTTGGCCTCGGGCGCGAACCAAATTGAAGCTACTTGAAGCTTGAGAAATGCTGGCAGCACAAAAAATGATAAAAAATTGCGAATTTCAATTGGCTAAAATGGCACAAGAGAAAAAATCAAACTCAAGAGACTGCGCAAAATTGACAAAATGTAACAATACAAATAAAATAAAATAAATAAACGAGAAAGTAAGGGTATATTGGGCATGCCGAAGATTTAATGAGCTTGTGGACATTTGTTTTGCCTAAATGCAGATATGTGAGAATATTGAAGCTCATAAATGCAGAGTTCGATGAAAGTAGCTTTGAAAATAGAATATTGTGCCCTTTGAGTACTCATTTTCAACCGATTTTTTCTATAGTTCTATATCTATATATATATAGTTAAGCTTTTGGCTTATAGGTAGGCATCATAGTTCAACTAGTAAATTGCGGTTTTTGTCAAGTTATCTTGATAAACAAAAAACAAGCATCTACTTTATGGCCGATTGTTCCTATGGGAGCTATATCATATAGTAGATGCGACGTTGGTAAGATTTAGCATTTATGAAGGGCGCATTGGGAAACTTATAAATGCCAAGTTTCGTCAAGATATCTTGATAAACAAAAAAGTTTTCCATACAAGAACATACTTTTCAACCGATTGTTCCTATGACAGCTATATATGTAAGGCCTGCAACAGAAAGAAAAACCTCTGTGAATTTTCAAACTTTAAAACTGAGAGACAAGTTCGCACAGAAATAGACAGACCATATCAACTCGGCTCTTGATGCTGTTCTAGAATATGTACACATTATGGATTCAGAGAAGTCTCCTTCCATGCTTTACACATTTCATGACAAAACTATAATACCCTCTGCAAGAGTATCACAAATGTTTTTTTAAAAAAAACACAACGAGATGTGCTTATTCATCAAATAAGTAAATATCCAAATGAATAAAATATATATTATATATATTATATCAACAAACAAGCAAAAGCCGTGCTTGGAAATGACATTACCTAATATTATTATAATAAATAGTTAAGAAATTAAATGAAAGTAAGAAAATAATGTCAAAATTATGAGTAAAGCACTAAAAACTGTAAATCTTTGTATTTTAAATTTTAAATGACAGCACACAATACCCAATTGTTCGCGTAAATCCTTTCAGTTTCAGCCAAGTTGTTGTGTGTTCGATGGGATATTTGAAACTTTGTTGCCTTTGTTGTTGTTGACATATTCGACATTTTGTGGAAAATGCCAGTGTATTTTACATTTAATTAAACAGCGACGCGTTGAACAACAATTGAAATTGATTGTGCGTAAAGGCGCACAACAAAAGGCCGCCAGCCGCGCCCACAACGCCCCCGCCAAACAAAAGCCGGGAACAGTTGGACAGCCATTAGGGCGCCATTTAAAATGGCATTTGTGCTCTGTTCCCCTGCCCGGCATTCCTCACCCTAAAGCGAGATGTTCAACAAAGCGTTTGCTGTGGTTCACTGTCAATACAATTGGCCCGAAATGGAATGCGACACGGATACGCACAAGGTGTACCGCGAGATACTTGCAACAACGACGGCGCGCTTGACAGATTGAGAGATTGACGCTGGCCAGTTAATCAGCAAAGCGTTGCCTAATGAAGGTCAAATGTGTTGACAAAAACAAAAGTAGAAGAAGACAGCGTCTGGAGTCTGTTGTCAGCCAGTTGTTATATAGTAGCTGCTTTTTACTCTGGCGGATATCGAAATGCGTTCCACTTCGCAGCGCGTGCATTTCAGCTATGCGCGCCCCATCATTTGTATCTGTATCTGACAGATGCACACACACGCACTTGCCGAAGCTCTAATAGCGACAATTAAAGCAGACAACACGTCGTATGAGTAACCTAAATTTGTTTTAACTAAACCCAGCGCCCCGCCCCTCTCCTCCGCCTCAGATGCGTGCCACATCCGCGGAAGTTGCCGCAAACGACGTGCAAATGGTTTTTGGTCTTGACAACAATTTAACGAAATGCCTCAAAATACCTACGCAAAATGGCAATAATAAAAAAGACATAATAATAATAATTATTATTATTATACTACGTAATTATGCTCAATAATAAACGGCAATCAGTTTTTAAGGCAAACTGTCGATTGCGAAAAAATGCCGGACAACAATTGAAGTTTTCAGTTTTGTCATTGTTGTTGTGCGCACTCATGTGAGAAAGTTGTGCCAAATGCAGATTTTACTCTAATGATAATGTACCAAATGATAAAGCAACACATTTTTTTAGCCCCCCCGCCATTGTCCATTCCTCCCATTGAAAATGAAAATTGTAAAGGGCATAACTGGCTTTTAACTGGCAGAAGCAGGCCAAGTCGGGTAACAACAGAGTTTAGGCATCGGGCATTGTTAGATGCACATTTTTATATGTCACATTTAAGAGCTTAAAGTTTCAAAAAGATCGGACTCTAAGCACCGAAGTTAAACAAGAATGCATTCCATATAGATAGTGGGATCAAGGAAAGCAGCACAGGCAAAGCATGTTTTTATATAATTATAATATGAAATGTTTAAGGCATAGAAGTAGACATCTTCGACCTCATAGAGTATATATATTCCAGATCAGCCTCAAAGGCCAGGTTGTTAGTCATTTAGTCCATCTGCCCGTCTGTCTATTTCTATATCAACTTGTTTCAGAGTTTTCATGCTATCCTCTTGAAACTTTGCCTAGATCCGCCTTTCTGTATTATGCAGTAATTATGTTGAAACCGAACAGATCGCAAAACTATATCATATAGCTGTCATAGGAACAATTGGTCGAGAAGTTGGTTCTTCTATGAAAAACTTTCTTGTTTTTCAAGATATCCTAACCGTTCTCGGCATTAACTATTTTCCCTGTGCTTCTTAGCTAGGTCTTATGAAAAGGTTCGGTCTGCAAGGGTTAACAATTTTCGTAGTCATTCTTTCTCTTCTTTTGTATATATATTATGTATAGACGGCAATTGGAATGGGTATCTCCAAGTCTCGCACATCCAACTGGAGCACTTTTGTTTTCAACTGCAAATTTCAAAATTTCAACTTCACTTTTTGTGCTTGAGCGTTGCGAATGGCTTTAGTGGGCGGTTTTATTATATCGTATTTTTAAGAGGGCACATAGTTGTAATGACATCAATTTGCTGAGTTGTTGGTCAAGCCTAAACAATTTGTGCGGCATTTTGTCGGTTTTTTTTGCCTTAAAGCACGGCCCACAACTTAAGGGGGAAAAGTTGCCACATTCAAATTTCTGTTGGCATTGAATTGCCGCTGCAATTGTTGCCTGGGCAAAACTAATATAACAATGTCTTTAGATATGCCATATGCGATATGCTACGGTTTGTATTTCTGCTTATTTACATTGTGTAATCTTAATATTTCTTAAAAATCACGTTGCAAGCCAAACGAAATCTGCCTCTAACAGAGGCTGCTTTTAATATTAGACTAAAGTCAACATTAAAGAGAAACTGGCCAAGCAAAACTAAGATATCAGTTGTTGTCCTTACGTTTGTTCCACCAAAACACTTTAACAGTCAAGTTAACAGAGAAATCTTAACAGCTTTATGTTAACAGCACTTTAACATTTAACAGGAGATAGCCTGTGCCCAGGCTTGAATTGTTCATATTAATATAGAAATATACATAATTATATTACTCAGAAATACTAACGACAATTTTGCTGTCATCCATCAGTAGGAGAGGGCAGACATATAATATTTTAATATATATTTAGATCTCTGGAAAGGAGAAGAACAAAACGGATTAGAATAAAAGCAGGAGCAAGGGGAATATAAAAGAAGAACGACAGAAAGAAGGAGTGAAGATGAGATAGACTACAAAATGATAAACACATGCATGCACACATATCTATATACATAGATATATATGTATATACATATATTTGCGAACATATAAACATGAACAAATACAAACAAACAATACAAAACAAAGTGCATTGCCAACACCACACACACACTCACATTTATTAAGGGCATGAAAACTAGCAAAGCTTACCTGAACTCATGAGAATCGCATAGTAGGGCGTTATAGACAAATATGTTTGCTTTATATGTGTACTACAGGGCATAGTTGGCTTGGCCTGAACTTGATATGAGAGAACATCCACACACGTACATACAAACATATATACATGCATACATACATACATGCATACATGCACACATACATACATGCATACATGCACACATGCATACATGCATACATGCATGCATACATACATGCATACATACATACATGCATACATGCATACATGCATGCATACATACATGCATACATGCATACATGCATACATGCATGCATACATGCACACATGCATACATACACTCACACATACATACACCCAGACATCCTATCACTTTAATGATATATTTATCTATGTATGCACATGCCATGCTGCTCCGACTTCATTTAATTTAAATTAAAATAATACCACAACCTTATTCCCCTGCCCAACTTCCTGTTTGGCCTGTATCTGGCCCAGCAGCAACAGCAACAGCAGCAGCGGCAACTTCATTGTGCGCACATCTGTTTAATCAGCAGCAACATTTAACTTCATCATCACGATCGGCAGCAACAACAACAACGAACAGAACATAGTAGCAACAGCTTCATTCCGCTGGCAACTTTTTTTTTTTTGTAGTTTGAACCTTTTTCTCTCAATTCAGCTACTTGACGTTTAAACACCCCCGCAGTCTGTCTCGCTTTCAGCCTCTCTTGCTGTCTCCTTTTAGCCATTACTTCTAGTGCAAAACAATTTAAATAACAAGTTGGTAATGGAGCCGCATCTGGCCTGGGAATCTTCAATGTGCCACATGTGGCAACCCTTCCTTTGCCGCACTTGTTGCCGTTGTTGTTGTTGGCCAGGCAACAAAAATTACTGGAGCATGCAATTGTTTATTGTTGTTGCTGTTGTTGTTGTTTGTTGGCGCTGATTTAAAATGCAGATTTCTTTTGCCAACTCAAAAGCTGGCAGCTTTGCTGAGGTTTCATTGCATTGCGCCGTATAAAATAGCACATTGATGAGCTTCCAACTGGAGCTGCAACTGCAACTGACACTTGCCACCAAATGCAGCTCCCAGTTCTTGTACATGTTGTTGTTGCAGCAATTGACATTTGTTGGCTGGCAGCGTTAAATTTGCATGCCAAAAGCCATTTGCAATGAGGTCGTCGCCTGTTTATGCGAATTGTAACGCGCATTTTAATTAGATTTTGATAGAATGAAAAAGGGGCGAGAGGGGGACCTGGGGGTGTGGTTCGGGCATTAGAACTGCGATGCTGCTCAGCTCAGCTCTGTGCAGATTGGCCCACGGCTGCCGGCAAATGTGAGCGTGTATCTAATAATATAGCCCCATGCATAACTTTGGGAAATGGATTTTTAAAGCGTCACACGAGCTGCATAAATTTAAGACTTGGCTATAAAGGGCTGAGTACATGCATTATATAATTGTCGTAATTAGCATAAAAAGCAACGGTATTATATACATTTTAATGCAAATTGTAATAGATATATACATATAAACATAATATATCATATGCATTACATAAGGTAACTATGCGCTCCCAAAAAAAAAAAAAAAATAGTTAAAGTCTTGATTGGTTTATTCAAAGGCCCAGAAAGACCAGTTTTGTTGTTCCAACTAACTGAAGAGACGAAAAGTGGCACTAAAAAGTTTTTTAAATATAAAAGAGGTGACTTTTTTTTAACAATTTAATACTTCAGTTGATCCCAACTTGTAAGTTTGATAATGTAAAATATAAGAAGTTGTTTTTTTCTGGAATCTTAAAAAACTCTTCAAAATATCCTAAATGTACAAAAGCTAAAGTACATGAACTAAAACATCTTAGTCAAAGATTTTTGTCAATTTTCAAAATATCAAGTTTCTATATTATTAGAAACCCGGCGACTTCATGTAACTAAAGCCGCACAAATGACACGAAAAGCAAGCTGTTAAATAAATAAAATAAAATAATAAAAAAAAGTTCAATAATTTTTAAAAGTAATTGAATTACTACAGCACACTGTGAACCTGATTTACTATATTTTATATAATATATATCGGAAAGTAAGAATATATATTTGGTACGCCGCAGATTTAATGCCTTTTTAGACATTTGCCCTACGGCTCTGCAAATATGTGAGAATATTGAAGCACGTAAATGCTGAGTTTGTGGAAAACATTTTGGAAAAACGATTGCTTTGCCATAGAAAAAATACTTTTTCGGAAATATCTTCCTACACAAATCATAATACTCTCACAAAGTTATAAAAAGCAAGAATTTCTTTTGTTTGACAAAGTTGTTCTTGCTTTAACTTATATAAAAGTAAGCTAAGCCCTTAAAAGAGCTTAAACTCTTTTATTAATATGTTTATTATATATACAAATAGCCTAGTCAAATGCATTTTTTTTCAGCTATCATCCAAAACTTCGTAAAGTAAATTAGTTTAAAACTAAATTATGCTTCAGTTGACCTCGATTTGATTTATTACATTCTGATAACTTATTTCTCGTATGTAAATTACTAAAGCGTTTGTTCAAAAAAAAATCTTTTTCCCAAATGAAACGCAACCCCGTACAAAAAATGAATGCAACAAAATGAACTTTACCAAAATTTAAAATTTTCCCACTCTTTTGCTTTTATGCGCCGCGCCTGTCTTGCTTCTAGTTTAATTAGTTGATGCACTTTTATGGTAATTTTTACCACAGCAGGTTCAAAAGATTATTTATAATGGAAAGATAAATACATTAATTAATAAGCGTTCAACTGGCCGCAAATTGAGTTGGCGGTGGGCGTGGCCGTTGACCACAAAGCCAGCCGCAAATGGGAAATTTCGTTGTGGCCGCGCGGTAATTGAGATTGTGATTGGAAATTAATGTGTTTGCGTTTAATCAAGCTGATTTTTAAAGCAAATGCGACTAGCCACAAAGCAGCACATAAACTATTTGAAGCTGGGCATTTGCTTAAAGCATTTAGTTAAAGGCTCTTTTATAGATTTGTTAATCAAACTATGGCAAAAAGCCTGTGAAGCGCAGCACTATATCATGCCTTTATATAAAACAGTTGGTTCCGACTGACTAACTAATCAATCAAACCTGACTGACTGATTGACTGATTGGTGATCTACGCAAAGCTCAAACCGCAAGAGAAACTCCAAAATGGGCTTTTGGTAAATTCCACCCGATCTTTTTTGTATACCATCCGATTAGCCTCAAACTCATTTTCAAATATCTTTATTTAAATTCAAATAAGATGTGTTTCACCCTTTTCGGAAAATCCGTCCTTGATGGAAATGGATGTCAAGGATTTGGTGGGGGTTGTCTCCAGCTCAAATTCATTTCTAAGCATCTTTATGAACATTAATTTGAGAAGGGTTTCACACTTTTTGTATAATGCTGGCCTAAGGCTTCTTTTGGGAATGTTTTCAGATTCGAACGATCGGTCTTAAATATACTATCAAAGCCCTACATAAAAAGTTAATGATCAGTTGTTTCAGAAATTTCGGAAATTCCCATCGCAACTGTGGAAATTTAGCGAAAAACTGTTGCATATAACTTTTTTGATTATCTACGATGTCCACAGCTTTTGGGTGAAAAATGTTGAACCGCGTTTTCCATTTTAATGAATGAATGAATGATCTAAAATGCCACGGGCAACGCCGGGTAATACCCGCTAGTTTCTTATGAAACTACGAAAAATTCTATTAGCTGGATTTTACAGTCCCTTCAAAAGCCAAGCTTAACTAGTCTGTGATAATATTTGAGTTTGTTTTCTATTTGCATTGTGGGTCAAAGTCTTTGAAAAAATGACGTTATAAAAGAAAAAGTAAACCGTGAACATAAAAAAAAAAAAAAAAACTAAAATGTATCAAAAAAATGTTGTTATATGAAAAACAAAAACATGGCGCATAACTGACAAACGGGTTCTGGCAGACAGATAACAACAACAACAACAACTAAAAATAAAAAGCCTCGCTTGACTAAATGTTAAAAAATTTTAAGTGTACCAGAAATTTATTGCCTACACATTTTTCTCTTTTTATAATTTAGTGTGAAAAAAAGCAGTTGAAATATATAAAAATTAATCATGAAAATACTAAAAAAAAAAAAACAGAAGAAAATTGTGCAGAAAAAACATTGTGAAACAATTTCTCTAATTAATTTGGTGTTTGCTTTATTTATCTATTTGTTTTTTTTTTTTTATTGTATATTTTCCGCTTTTGGTTATGCGCAAAAGCGGAATGCGCAACGCAACTGGCAGCCGCTTGTGGCGCCGCCAAATGTGGCAGCGAGGCGTGTGTTGCCTGCCACCCAGACTCTGGTCAAATTGCCAATCGGCGCGACAACATTTTTGAGATGGCAAAAACTCTAGCTAATTTAACGCGCATTTTTACTATTCGCTTGGTTTTTTCTTCCATTTTTAATCTGTTGACAACATTTGCAGGATGCCAGTCATGTTGCCGCACCCAACAACAACAACAACAACGGCTGCAACAACTACAACAACAACAACAACAACTTGCCACCGCTAGCCGCACATGAGCAATCGTTAAATGTCGAGGCTGTCATATTGCAAAATCAGGTGGACACATTGCAATGGCAATTGAAGCAGGTGAGTGCCAAACAAAAGACTTTAGACACAAACTTGACTTGATCGTCGAAAGACTTAAGACACAAACTTGACAAAAGCATTGCTAGTCTAGACGCCAGACTCGACACACAAAACGTGACTTCAACGCTCACTTTATATGCTTAACTATGCAAAGGCTGTGTTTGCCTCCCCCACCCCCAACCCCTCTCTGCCCTGCCAG
Organism: Drosophila novamexicana; assembly: GCF_003285875.2. Classification (NCBI taxonomy): domain Eukaryota; kingdom Metazoa; phylum Arthropoda; class Insecta; order Diptera; family Drosophilidae; genus Drosophila; species Drosophila novamexicana. Next base: position 515,607 of record NW_020824766.1, read on the forward strand.
GTGCTCCAAATACCTTCAACTTCAACCTGTTCGCCTGACTTGTCTCTGCCTCTCATTCTCTGCATTGTCTTCGTTCTGGGCAGCTTGTGTTCTCACGCCTAATACACTCATAATTACCAGAGAGAGAGAGAGCGAGGGGGGGGGAGTGAGGGAGATAGAGAGAGAGAGACGTTGTCATGGCCGCACACCTCCCCCTCACCCGCCCCTTATTCCTTTGTGATTTCAGCGCCGTGTTAAGTGGCCTTTGTTTTGTTCTGTTTTCTTTGTATCTCATTTTGTATCATTTCCTTGATTTGTTTTTCTTTTCTTTTATTTCATTTCATTTAAGCGTCTCGCTTCTTCTTCTTCTTCGTCTTGTTGTGTGTTGTCCGGCTCCGGTTACGGACAGCTGGACTGCCAGGGCGACGTCCAGCCACATCCACAATTAGGCGGCACATTCTTTTTAACGCTTAATTATAGAGCCCGGTGGTCGTCAAGTTGCCAACTCAGCTCACCTCGGCTCCATGCCATATACCATTTGATTCTATTCTCCTCCATTCTGTTCTGTTCGGCGTCTCATTGTCTTTTGGCCATTTCCTCAATGGCTTGAAACTTTTGCGGCATTAATTTTATATTTCCTCAAACAATAGATTCTTGGCGCAGTTTTATCTTTTATTGACTGCTGTTGGCAAGGCATATAAATGCCAGCCCACTGTGCGTGCAATCAGATAGAAATGTTCAAGATTCTGAACAAAGATGCCAACTAGAAATTATTGACGAATGAACTGTGCATGACCTGACGGGAACTGTAAAGCAATAGAGAAAGAGGAAATGCTAAAGGGAAATTGGAAATGGTAATAGACAAATTTACGAAGAACTGAATATTTAAACTAACAGCCAAAAGTTAAATTGGAAATGGTAAAAAAGTGATTGGAAATAAGCAAAAGGAATATTAGCTGAGGGTTAATGTTTTATAGCTAGAGTAGGAAAATTGTAAGACTAGGAAATGTTTTTAGAATATTTCTAGCAAGTATTTACATAAAAACATAAAAAATAATCAATAAGATAAATGTCTCGTGCCACAATCTGGAATCCCTTAAAGGAGTCTGACAACACATATATAAAAGAAGTTTTATCTTTTCTTTTAGACATATAATAATACTTTTATAAATACAATTGTAATGCGAGATTCTGAAACGGCTTTTCCAGTCAGAATTCAGAAGCCGAAATGTTAATCACAAGAAATTCAATTTCTAGCCATAATCTGAGACTTGGAATTGCCACCCAAGGGGCGCGTCTAATTGATCAGCTTTATGTTTGGAAAATAGCAAGTCGTAAAGTATTTGGGTCGCTGACTTGTTGGCAGTTAACTAACCTGGTTAATGTCTAAGCGCAGCTTGTGCTCAATACTCTTCTTCTTTTTCTGCTTCTTCTTCTTGCCATGCTTTTCAATTTCCAAGCCATATTTGAACCGTGCTGACCTTCAACTTTCTCATATATGGCAAGAGACGCGCGGCATCTGATGTGTTTACACACATTGCAACACTTTCAATCAACAAACTGATTTCAGATTCTATAATTCATCAAGTTGCAACAACAGCAACAGCAACAACAACAATGGCAAAATATTTACGCTTTCATTTTGATTTAATGCGCTTTAAATGCGCCTCAATGAAGCTGGCTACGCGTGGAAAGCCGTCGACGAGGCGGCAGAAAATTGCAATCTAATCAGTGATAAATATTTTCCACACTTCTCTCAAGCTGGAATGCCGCCGGAAAACTTAGCCAAGCCAGAAAAACTGGGTTACACAGCAGCCAAAGGCGGTCAGCAGCAGCAGCAGCAACCGGCAAAAAAGCAACAACTACAACAACAACAACAATAACAACAACTACAACTTCATTAAACAACAAACAAATCATGAGCGTGGGCTGCGACCAGAGCCAAGTCCCAGACATGAGACGCACAGCCTGAGCCCGTTTTGATTGATGGCGTCGATTGATTGAAGGCAGGAACTTATGTGTGTGTGTGTGTGTGTGAGCGGATGCTGGCGCAACTCTAGATGGGTTTTTAATGAACCAAAATTGTGAATAGAAAATGGACAAGATCCACCACGAATCTGGCCCAAACTCAATATGTTTTAGCTCTGACAAACTTGGCCAAGCAAATGCGCTTTAATGAATTAAACAAGGCATAAATGCAACAACAACAATAACAACAACAACAACAAGACTTTCACATAAATTCCGCATAGCTCATCAATCTAAATTTGCCTATGCTAAGTTTTAAGCTGTTGCAACTTGCTGCAGCTGCTGGATTTTATTGCCAAATAACTTGGCAACACTCGCATCGAATGACTATAACATAACGAAAATTGGTTACAAATTGGCTTCCTTTATGCTGCAACTTTTCAATTTGCGATTATATCTCAGTGATAGCTTGTTTAGCATGGAAGAAGATATCTCTGACCCCATATAGTATATATATTCTGGATCAGCATCAACAGCCGAGTTGATATAGTCATAAAGTCCGTCTGTCCATCTGTCTGTTTCTATATGAAATAGTCTCTCAACATTAAAGCTATGTTCTTCGAACTTTGCACAGATCCGTCTTTCTATTCCAGGCAGTACATATGTCGAAACCATTCGGATCAGATGACTATATCATATTGATCGAAAGCTAGGTTCTTGTATGAACAACTGTTTTGTTTTGCAAAATATCTTGACCAAACTCTGCATAAATAAGTTTCTCTCAAGGTTCTCTACAAATATGCAAAATCCTAGCCACATCGGAACACTATAGCATATAGCTGGAATAGGAAATTAGGTTCTATCATGGAAAAGTATTATGTTCTTAAATGTTATGTTAATCAAATTCCATATTTCGAGCTTCACTCTAAGGCAAATGTCTACAACAAGGCAATATCCTGTCTTAAATCTAACTACTATATCTTATATCAAAATGGATCAGAAACGATTATTTATAGAGTTGACATTTAATCGCCTCTTCCACCTCTATGCGAGCACATATATGTAATATATATATATATTACAGCGTATATTTAAAGATATGTAATGTATATGTAACATATAAATATGGCCAAGAAATAATATAATTAATATATTTGAAAGCGTATTTAATGCTTAACGCCTCGCTTAAACCTGTTGTTTCTTATAATCGCATAAATCTTACACTGACATGTGTGTGTGTAAGGGGTGGAGGGGATGGGTGCACTCGTAATTCCCATCTTCAATCCAATAAACACGCAGCAGGAAAACTTTAAATGGCAGCTGCTGCTGCTGCTGCCAAACGGAAAAACGAACAACAACAACAAAAACATTGGCAACTATTTGAAAGACCGCAGCAAACATTTTGTAGCTTACGTAATCAGCAGGCTGGCCAAAAACAACAACAACAACAACAACAACATTGGCTCAAAACGTTGCTGCCAAATTGCATTGCCAACATTTGGTTGTTTTTTTATTTATTTATTTTTTATTTGTGTGTCTCATTTGGGCGTCATGTGAAACTCTTTTTGGCCAACTTGGCGATTGCAGCCGCTGCAGCAGCAAGAAGTGGGTGTGGCAGTGGCAGCCTTTTTGGGCCAGGTGGCATCTTAACACTTTGACTAGCCAATTTGGCAACGCCTCGAGGCACGCTGCACGTTAATTAGGCAGGCAAATTTGTGGGCCAACAACAATTTGGCCTAAAGACGGCAATTTCTATGCTTGCAACGTGGCACACAGACCGCGTTTAAGTCGAGTTGGGCTGAAATGTTAGTCAGACTTAGTATTAAGTTAAATCAAAATGTCGTCCAAGTGAAAGTCGCTTAACAGTGGCAGGGGGGAGGTTGAGTGGGATTGGACTCTGGAGCAAAGAGCGACGACTGCTCCACAAATGCAACGGCATCACAAGTCGACGATGGAAAATGTTTGATAAACAAATTAACATAATCAAAGCATAAACTGTTTATTGATTGAAATCAAATATCATAAATAAATGACGAGTTCAATGTGGCAACGACCTTGCACGGGAGAAAGGTAAAAGAAAAGTGGACGAAAAGCAAAGAAAAGTCAAAGAATGTCGTCAAATAATCTCGAGCTATGAGTGCGACATAATAGAAAATAAAAAAACCATCTCAGATGAAACACATTCCACTTTTGTAGAAGCCCAACATTTACAGAATTTCGAACCCCAGAAACGTTTAGATAGAGCGGAAAATAAGAAAACAAAGCCGAAATTGAACAACTGTCCAACAAAATTTGCATGCAAAATTACCTAAGATAATTAACATAACAAATTGCTGCAAATGAATTTCAAATAGGAACAGGCGAAGCGTAAAATTATATACGGCAGACAAAGGTAGGGACAGACGGAACAGAACAGACATCTATAAAGAATACTAGACGGGGCAAAGATTATACAATCGAAATTAAAGACCTAACACGTTTATACTTAAACCTCAATTTGCCATCATTACGTAATGTGCCTTGAAATAATTTATATATTCGTACGTGAATTTGAACGATTCGTATTTACTTACATACATCGCCTTTCTAGGCGATTCTCATGAATTGAATAGTCAACTTATATATTATTTTTTGAGAAGTATCAGAAAAGAAAGAAAGCTTGAAAGGAAAATAGGCAAGTGGACAATAATGAAAGGAAAAAAGAGAGAATGACAGAGACAGCTCTTTAATATTATTGATTTATACATCTGACTTGCTTGAGTACTTGAGAATCGCATAGAAGACAGCAACATTCAGTTATTCAACTTAAGAGAATGACTAACATGCTGTTGAATATTTCAAATAATTTTTGCAGCATAAAAATCTTAAAGCACATTTAATTACATTAATTATAATCAAATTAAAAAAAGCCTTGTTAAACCTAGGCTCACACGAAAAGTCTAGGTCTATGTATGTGAAAATCAGCTACACGAACCGCACCCAAAGGCTAGACCTGGGTGCGAGCCGCAAGTCTAATTCATAATAATATTTTTCTCGGGTTTGTTGCCATGAAAAACTGACATAAATGCGGACAGTCTCAAACGCGGACAGAACCCAATCGAATTTGTCATTTTACCGAACTAAGTTTTCTTTGACTTTCTCAACAGACAGAAACCAATTGTGAAATGTATCGAGCTGTAATGGAGGAAGTCGCGCGCTTCTTCGAGCGCTATCAACAGCAGCAACAACAACAACAACAGTTGCAACAGCAGCAGCAACAGTTGCAGCAACGGCAGCAGCAAGCGAATCGCCACAGCTTGGGCGGCGGCCTGGGCGAGCAAATCTCACGCTCGAAGAGTCTGCATCATGTGCACGGCGTGCAGAGCGATCCCAATGGCTGCCCGGAGCTGGCAGCTGGCGGCAATAGCTGCGCCGGCTCCGTCGCCTCGTGCAACAGCTCCGCCTCGTATTTGCGCGCGCGCAGCAGCACGAATCTGATGCTAAACAAATCGATGCTGACCATGAACGAGGAGCACAGCTACGAGAGCATTGCGCCAGCGGGCAGCTACAATGCCTTCAAGGACTTCACCTGGTAAGTGTCTGCGTGTATATTAATAACTCTCCCCCTGACTCTCGCTCTCTCTCTCTCTCTCAGGCGACGCTCGCCCAAGAAGTTGGGCGGCTGCAAGTCGCGTCTCTCCTCGCCAGAGGCAGCCGAGGAGAAGCTCAACCAGGAGGCCTTTCGCCTGGCGCGCACCATACGCAATCTGCTGCACATGTCTGGGCAGCAGCCGGATCTCACGCAGCCGCGTCATTCGATGGTCTCCTTGGCCGGCGGCCAGCGTCTCTGCAAGAATCAGAAAACCAGCTCAGTGTTGACGCTGCTCGCAGCTGCACCCGCGCCCGCGCCGCTGCACAATTCGACCGGCCTGGATGTGACGGCCAACCATCCGCCGGCTGTCAAGTGCAACGGCGATCTGGACAACGGCAGCAATGCCAACAACGCCGCCACCGTCGCCGCCAGCAGCGCTGAGATGCTGTTTTTACGCGCCAACCAGATGCGTGATTCGCGTTTGTCGCTGCGCAGCTCCACCGATAGCTCTGTGCATTCCACCATCTCCTCGACGGCCTCGTCCTCATCCAAAATCGAAACCGATGAGGAGCATACCGCCAACAATAACAACAACAACAATGATAATAAGCAGAGCAAGCCAGCTGCGAGCAGCAACTGCAATAATAATGGCTCCAGCACGGAGGATGAGAGCGGCTTCAGCTCCATCAGCTCGTTCCATGATGTGGGTCTGCCGCTCAGCTCCACCTTGATTGGCGGCAACAATTGCCGCCTCTCGCTCTCCACAGAGAGCCGCAACTCGACGCTGAAGTCGGCGCTGAATGTGGTGGGCGTGCCGCTGCAACCGCTGCAACCACAGCTCGCGGCCAGCTGCCAGACGCAATCGCCAGCGAAAACCTATCGGAATGCCAATCGCTATCAGCGCTTCTCCACGCTCTCCAACGAGGATGCAGCCGCTGTGCTCTGGGTCTAGGCTGAGCCCATTCTCGCACCGATGCCCAAAACCCACCCCAGTGGCATTTCTCGCTCCATTTCAATTAAGTTTTTTTTTAGTTTTTATGTTCTTCTACTCGCTAGTGCCTCTCTCTCTCTCTCTCTTTCGTTTAGTTGTTAGCCGTTCCTTAAATTAAATTTCAAATTTTTGATTTACGTACGTTATGTATATGATATTATTTTAATTATGTATATGTATTTAGTTTCAGTTTCTTATCGAATACGCCGCATTTCTACATTTAATTATTTGTATAGTTACAAACTAAGTTTCGCAGTATTTATATGATTTTGCAGCTACAGAAAAATAAATGTACATTTACAATGTGTGTAGAAAATGGAAAAGAAAAGCGTGAAATCCGATCAAATATTCTGACCTTACAGCATTTCAGCGGCTGCAGCATATATTATTTCGATTTTAAATAGATCAGATATATAACCATTTATGATCTCTGATTCTGATCTGAATCACAAGCTGTCTTCATATTATTATTGTATTAATATCAATATTGAATATAAACATTCAACATACTTTAGAATTATAAAAAAATATTTAGTTCTATGGCATGTTGAATGATGAGAGCTCAAAAGCCAAACAAATAAGTTTATATATATAATGTTCATTTGTAAAAAAAAAAACTAAGTACCTGAAATCAAGAATTCAGTAGAGTTCTTAGAGACGGTTGCTTTGCAAGTCTTTCTGTCACAGAACTTCGAGAGATTTAATAGATTTGTCATATTTTATTATTCAGCGGTTTTAGTTATCAACATTTTACTAGAGATTTGGTAAAATATGATTTAATTTAATTTAATTAGATAATGCATACTGTAGAAGACTCGTTAAACAAAAAATTGCAAAGACACCATAAAGAATTCTGAGAATTGCAACGAGATTTGGAATAGGCTTGATAGAGCCTTCCGTGTCAGCCCCATATATATCGATTCGCCTGCTTGAACATCAGTTTTAGCAACAGCAGGTGAATCAATAAAGTCTCTTCCAACCCAATTCCAACACTCGGCCAGTATTTATATGCCTCATGGCCTCAGCAAATGCTTTTAAGTCCCATGTCACTTAGCTTTAAAAGGAATACAATACAAGTTCATGAAAATTCTATTTGTATGCCACACATTTTCCATGTGCCAGACAGAGTATTTACTCTTCGGCCTGCCGCCAACACTTTATTCTCATTTGTGATTCAGTCTTGAGGCATTTTGATTTTGTATCGCAGCAGGCCTTGAGTATTGCGAATGTTATGGATGACATTGACTTAGCATTTCCTGTCATATCTTTTTGCTCACTATCTGCTTTCATTCTATCGTTAGAATTCCTCGTTTCGGCACGTAACGTTTCGCTCAAAACTTTTCGGTATTTTCCGCAATATTCCGGCAAACGCACTCAACGCTAACATACTTATCGCTAAATATTTGCCCACCTATTAAGGATTTACAGGGTATCCCAAGCATGGCCAGCGCCCAAATGCAAACATTTGAGTCATCGGTCTTTGAGCCAAATAAGTTTCTGCAGAGTCGCTTGGAGCAGTCTGCCCACATTGAGAAGCAGGAGCTGCTAAATGAACGGGAGCATGAGCTGGAAAGTGTGCCCGAGGAGCAGAACGAACAAACCTATAAAATCGAGTATAAACATCCGCTAGAGCATGTCTGGACATTGTGGTATCTCGAAAATGATCGCACCAAGCACTGGAAGGATATGCTCAATGAAATCACACAAATCGATAGCATCGAAACCTTTTGGGGGTAAGTCCCCCCAGTCTGACAACTTATTCAAAATATTAAATCTCATCTGCCTTTCAGCCTCTACTATACCATCAAAACACCGTCGGAGCTCAAAATTGGCAGCGACTATTACATGTTCAAACAGGGTATACAGTAAGCTAATCTTGGTAATACCTGATCAATCCAATCCAAACTGATAATACTCTTGTTTGTCTTTCAGGCCCATGTGGGAGGACGAGTCAAACATCAAGGGCGGCCGCTGGCTTTTTACTGTCGGCAAGAGCTCCAAATATGCGCTCGATCGCATCTGGCTGGATATTTTGTTAATGATGGTGGGCGAGTCCTTTGAATATGCTAGCGAAATCTGCGGCGCTGTGGTCAATATACGTGCAAAAAGCAACAAGATATGTACGGACTACCAAATAATTATCCGTCTAAAGCATACCTTAATCAGGGATCTCCTCCATTTGCAGCTGTTTGGACGGCCAATGGTACCAACGAGCTGGCCGTACTAGAGATTGGTTTCAAATTGAAAACTTTATTACACCTCCAATCGCACAATCTTCAATATCAGCTGCACTCGGATGCGATGTCTAAAATAAATTCTGGCGTTAGATCTGTATATAGTCTATAACGAAAGTCAGTTAATAGTTGCCTATGTACAATAGTTGGGATAAGCGTAGTATAAGTGCTCAATAGTATAAGAAACCCATTAGATATATCGCCCAAATTGTATTTTGAAATTCCAGCAAATTCAGGCAACTAAATTACCGTAATTTATTTATTATGATTAATAAAGTTGTTGTTTGCCGCAGATTATTGAAAGGGCAATCATTGTCTGGTTTTCCTCTCTAGCATTTTATAGATATATCTATAACAAAGAAAACGATTCCGCAATCGGGCAGGAAATTTTTAATTTAGGAATTTTTTAGGAACTTCAAATGTCTATACTTTGGCCAGAAGAAGTCCGATTTGGGAGCGATATGCCTTGCCGTACTCGCGAGACTCTATAGAACACATTGGCATCAAATCTTCTTGATTTCGGGACCGAGCCGATTTTCGCCAAAATTGTGATGTTACCCCTTGCCATTTCTGTCAATTTTGGTTAAAACTTAGAATTGAAATTTTTGGATGGCAATCGATAGTCCAGGTTTGTACGAGTAAAACTAGGTATACCGCTCGGAAAACAGACTTGTAATACCCGAGATATTCAAGCTTTTATATATTTTTCAAAAACTCTTAATGTCCATATCTCGGCTAAATGAAGTCCAATCTTGCAGAAATGTCCATTTGTGTACTCTTGACATTTCGCACAATCGAATCCATTATTTATCCAGCAAGTATCAGTTATAATTAATTCGATCCATAGAACTTTGTGTCATTTCTTCTAGTAAAATTAAATTGGTTTTGAAGTTTCATTGTTTATATATTAAATCTTAAACATCATCATCATGCTCTGTTATAATACAACTTAATGCTGTAGATGCCGGTCTCAAACAAATTGAATGAGTTTAACATTAATCGTTATGAATATTTTTTTTTTTAAATTTACTCAGTAAACATTCACAGCTTTAGCAGTATGGCGACAAGCCGAACAAAATGAAATCGAACCGATTTGTTTTCAGTGCGTGAATGCGATTTCAAGTCACTAATACGATTAGTTATATTACATACGATTACATTGAACATAAAGTTATAGACATGGTATATGTATATATATATATATATATATGTATAGATAGACATATTAAGAAGTACTATTTACAATTACGCTTAGTTTTGAGCGATACATAAATGATCGAGAACGCCAAAATCAACGCAAACGCTTCAACATTTGCGCGCAACATTTAATGGCGATAAATAAAAAACCGCTTAAAAGAATTCTAAAATTACGACCTTATACTGATTGGACGCGTGTTTTTTTTTTTTTTTTTTTTTTTGAGATTACGAATATCGAAAGTATGCAATACAGTCATGATTACGCATGGGCACACGTGAGTGTTCGAGACGTACTTAAGGCCTACTAAAGAGTTCATATGGAATACGCTTATTAGGAGAGTTGAGCATTAGCCGGGGCCAGACTCAAGCATGGCTGGCTAAATTCGGCCGACAACGGCCTTGTTTTTGCGCGTGGGCTGCACAGACAGCGGCGGCACGACCAGCAGCTCGGACTGCGTAGATGGTGAGCTGCTGCGCATGCTGGCACAATCCTCATCAGCTACTTCCTGTAATGTGGCAATCGATTTAGCAAAAAAACGATTAAATTATATATCTATGTAGTAACTCACATTAATGTTGGTGCAGCTGGCCAGGCGCATCTGTGCCAGCTGCGAGGCGGGCGTAAGCGAATTGGTGCTGCCAAACGGCGATGTCATCATTGTGGATACTGCACGTTTCAGCTTATTGGGCGTTTTGTTAAAGGAAAAGGCGCGTCCCACCTGCCAAAAGTCAAAATTGCCTTTAGATTGATCACATTTTGGAATCAGTTGTTTGGAAATTTACCTTTAGGCGCGTTTTTGCAGCCAATTTGAAGGCCTTGCTCAACGTGCTGACATTTACATCGCTGATGTCCACCTCCAGTTCCAGTGAAGTGCGACTCAGCATCATTTTGTCCTGCAATCAAAATGTACATCAGTCAGTTTATATAAATGGGAAGTTTTCTTTAACTACTCACAGCATCTGTGCGACACGTGTGCGCGGCAATTTGCATGCACAACTTTTTAAGATAGACCAGCTTATCCGTTTCCTCGTCAATGATGCTAAAGGTGTACAGCTTCTCCTTATCGCCACGCTGCAGCAGGCCAAAGGCACGCGGACTGTCCGTAATATCAATTACAAATCGTATCGTATTCAGCGATATCAGTTTTATGTGCTTATGCGTTTTGGCCGTGCTCGGCGATTTGGCCGTGTTGAAGCCCCGCGAGCGGCGCTTGCACAGCTCTATGGAATCGGAGAACAAGTAGAGCAATAGACTGTCGCCACGCCCACTCAGTGAATCGGACAGCTCGTTGACCTCGCATTTGGAAATAAAACTGCGATTGGAGCTAACCAAGTGTGCTGGACAGCCATCGATATCGTTGAATATATCAAAGATGGCCATGCGAGATTCGGTGCGGCGTTTGTCCTCGTTGATGTGCAGCGTCACCTGCTTTATGGCTTTCAGCGCCTCCTCGAGACGCGCATGATCCGCATTGCTGCCGCTCGTATGCTTCAGTATATCATTCAGCAGCAGGCTAATGCTGGGCAAACGCTGCACCGGTCGGATCATTAGATCTTGTAGGCTCTGACGTCCACACTCGGGCTTGGTTTGGTTGATCTTGAGGAAGGCGTGGAAGCGTGGGTATTCGCGATCACAGTACTGCAGTTGTTCCTTCATCTGCTCATAGAAATTAACATATGGCGGATAGGCCTTGATCAGCTCATCGCGATGCTGTATAATTATGTCTCCGATGAGACAATCCTCCCGCCAATTGGCATGCAGCTTGCGCAAATGCTCCAGCATGCTCTGATGCACCTCGTGTATGGGTAGAAAGTTGCCAAAGATTGACTTGATCTCCGATTTATTTAGCAGCGAATCATTCGTTTCGGCCAACTCCTCCAGTTTGTTCTTGAACAGCTGCAGGATAAAGAGAATGGATTTTTATGAATGTTCGATGAGGATAAGTAGCGGCTACCTACATTCAATATGGTATCCAGTATGCCCACATAGTTGGACTCTGTGGTGAAGAAGTCCATAAAGTGATTAAATCGCATGGATTTCTTGGTGGGCGTGGCCTCGCTAGCTTCTGGCTCCACATGCAGTAGCAGCTTATCATTCTCCAGCTTATCGGGACTGGTGGTGCAGTCAAAGAAGCTATTCGAAACGGACAATAGGCCAGCATCCGATACCGAAGATCGCCGCTTGCCCGTGCCCAGGGGTGTGCCCTCCAATTGTATGCGCTGTGAGAAACGCTTCCGTTTCCGCTTGTTAAAGCTAATGGGCAGCGAATCGCGACGATCTGTACTTGGCGTATTCGTAATGCTATCCAAATACTATATAAATAAAACCGATAAAATTATGGTTGGGATATATTTGAAATTTGTTTATTATGGCACTTACATCGCCGAATAGATAATCCATCTCGTTGGCATAGCCATTCTGTATGGTATACCAGAACCAGTCCGATTTCAGAATGTGCGTATTATGGTTCTTGGGCTCCGGCTTCGACACAGTCGTGTGCTCGTCCACGACCTGATGGGCAGCGCATTTGGAAATTGGGAAAAACGTACAATTAGGAATTGTTAATGAATTGTTTTTGCCATAATCGTGCAATAAAAACGATATGAAAATGTGCAATGTGAAAAATGTGATTAATATAAAAATGTTTTGTTTGTTGCCAAATGCATTCAATACAATCTTAAATCAAGCGTCCAACTAATTAAATCTATTGTACAGTTCACAAAAGCAGCAGCAGCAGCAGCAGCAGCAGAGCAGCACAATAAATTATTATTTATTAATATTCATACAGAGATTCTGTATCGCAATCCAAATATGTTTTTGATTCCGTGTTCAAGACGAACCAAAAAGAGGAAAGAAAAAAAAAACAGGCCAAACAAAACATTTTTAGTGCACATTCTTGGCAACACTTTGAAACGGGCATAAAAATCGCAAGCAAAACAAAAATCATAAGACAAAAGTGTAGAAAAATAGATTAAGTACAAATATAAAATTGTTTATCTCGAGAAATTCGTGCCATCGAATGTACTGAAACATTTGTGCAAATATTTGTTAGTCCATAGCAAGAGAAATATCTTCTTCTTTTTTTTTGTTGCTTTAAAGAACTCGAGAACGCCCAGACTTTATGTATATTATGTTTTTGTTACTATTTTTTTTTTGGGGAATTCTTGAAGGCATTTTTAACATTTAATCAAGCGGAACGTGTCATGCTATTCGTTGTGCAAATAAATGTTTATCAATATTTATTGTGCTGCTTTTCGTGTTGTTGTTGTTGCGTGTGCTCGGAAAACAGATGGGGAATAGAGTAATATTAGAGGAAATGTTTAAAAAAAAACAAGCCAAAATAAAACAAGCAAAAAAACTTCAAACACCGCACCCAAATTATGACTTAAACTACAACATAACCATAAACAATTAACATGTAATTTAATTAAATTTTTCAACGGGTTTGTGGGAGGTTTTGGGTTTCAAATTTGGTCTGAAAATGGGCAAAACAAAAAAGTCCGCAGCTCGTTAAGCAGCTGAAAAATCGTTGAAATCGCGCGAGTCGAGTTTATAAATAAATAGCACAAAATGTTTCAATTCAAATGAAGAGCGAGAAGCGTTGGCACAATAGAGAAGTTGCTGCGCACAAATAAACAAAAGCGAAAAACAATTGAGAGAAACTCGAGAAGCTGCCAAAGTTCATATGAAACGTGTCAATTTGAGATTCTTCTATATAGCTAAATTGGGCAAGTTGAACAAAGTTGAAACTTCTCTTTAAAGTTTCTCTGACACGTAACAGTTTTCAACATGAACTTGAGCAGTATTTCTTTAGTAAAACTCATCATTCAAACCAAAGCAACAATCACGGACTGATTAGCTTTAGTTAAGTATGATAGCAATGCCCTATATAGTATTTATGCTGTGCTGTTTCAAAGCGTTTCCAAGTTTTTTTAACGGGTTATTATCCATGTAAGTACCATTTGCTCGTCGGCAGCGAACGCGTTGCAGTCGCCCTGCGGCGGCGTTGACGTTGTCAGCTTGGGAGCATCCATTGGCACAGCGATCAATGATGACGTTATTGAAGTTGATGATTCTGATGATGTTGTTGTTGTTGATATAGATGAGGTGACTTTTATGGGCAACATGGCTGTGGCAGCAGCACAGCAGGCAATTGCCGAGGATGTGTCACTGACAAGGGCATTGGCATTGGTATTGGGATTGGGGTTAGGATTGGGATTGCTAGCATTGTTAGTTGAAAGTGTTAAGGAGCAGCTTCCACCTGCACCACCGCCAGCACCACCAACCATCGGACCAAATAGACGTTTTGCTGTTTTCTTGGCGCCCGAGGCGCTGCCGCCAGCGCCAAATCTTTGAAGCGGCGCCTTCGGCGTCTTAAAGCCGCTGTCCAGCGGCCCACATTCGGGCGTGGCCTCGCACTCGGCACGGCGACTGCTGCTGCGCGTGATGCGATCGCAAATGCTGCGCAAAGCTTTGACCGGCTTCCGTATCGATTCGTTCAGCGTGCTGTTAATGCTGGCCAGCGAGCACATGGAATCATCCGCCTCGATTGTCTCGCTGCCCAGAAATGTGGACGCATCCGCAACGGCAATGGAGCTGCGCCGTGTGCGCAGCGTTTTAATGATGGGCGTGCGATCGGCCACAAAACTCATGGAGCGCTTCAGGGTGCGCGTGATGGAGCCAGTGCGTATAAGCTTGGGTTTCTTGGTGCTCGCAGGCAGAGCAAATGAGTCCACAGACATTAGCGAGACGCTGTCAAAGCTGTCGCGTTTCCGTTTCAGATCATTCTCGGCAGCGGCTGCCGTCAAATCATCCGTTTCCATGTCACACTCGTTGATGGTATCGATGGTCAGTAGTTTGGCTGGCGCTATCAATATGGGCGACAGACTCTCAGCGTTTGTTTGGAAATCATCTGCGGCCGATGGGCTGCCATTGCAGCTGGTGGGCGTGCCAGCGGTTATAATGATGCTTGGCTGTTGCTTGCTGCTCTTCGGCGTGCTGGCCTGAACATCTTCCTCGTCCGCGGAGTCGGGCAGCGGCAGCTCTTCCGGCTGCTGTATATCGCCGGATTCGACAAACAAACGCACGTCAAAATGTATGTCATCCAGTTCGTCTGATTGATTCTCCTTATCAGACACAGGCTGCTGCTCCTGCTGCTGCAGCTGATCCTCCTCCTCCTCGTCCTGCTCCCGCTCTTGCTGCTCGGCCACTTCAGCAGAGTCTAGGTCCGCGTTGTGGTTGGGAGTGTGGCTGGGGCTGCTGGCTATTTGGTTTTTAGTGTTAGTGTTGTGGTTAGTATCAGTGCTAGTAGTGCTAGTGCTAGTGCTTGTAAGGACAGCGCCCGTATTGGGCATCACCTGTAAGATATATACACGAAAATCAGCCATAAGACACAAACAAACCAACAAAACTTTAAAGCCAAATGCCAGTGAGTTGCATGCAAATTACAACTAAACGATATTGAGTAGAAAACTGCCCCAATTGGTTTTTGGGGTAGAGGGATAACTCACGACATGCGAGCACTCCGGATCGTCCAGTTCGGCACAAACGCCGCCATTCTCTAACAGCACATCGACCATGTGTTGATGCTCCTCAGCGGGAAAGCCAAAGAAGCAAATTTTCTGGCCTTCGAATGCCTTTAAGCGATGCGCCTTCGTAAAGCTATCCTGTGTGGCCTCAAACTCCAATGAATCGCGCGCTGACCAAGCGGCATAAACCCAAGCGGGACGCACCACCGTCAAGCGAAAGGTTTTGGCGTATCTATTTGAAAGAGAAGGCAAATCAATTAATATAACTGCATTTACAATTGAACTTAGAGCTTTAAGAGAGTTTTAAGACAAATAGGTAGCCCATATTATACTTTTTAAAGCTTTTCCAAACGAGCTGACGATTTTTAATATTTGTTGCAGTTTTTCTTAACAACATTTCGCAATTTAGACTGCATTCACAATTGAGCTTTGAGCTTTAATAGAGCTTTAAGATAAATAGTCAGCAAATTGATCATATTTAGAGGTTTTATGAAAGAGCTGTCGAAGTTTTTTTTTTGCAGTTTGTAGACTGGCATTTTACTAGATTTAAGCTCTAGTACATTAAGCTTTAAGTTTTTAAGTTAGTCCACATTATTTATTTTATTTAAAGCTATTATGAACAAGCTGACATACCTTTACAAAGATCTTAGCATTCGCTTTTTGTCACACGCACAAGATTAATGCCATGTTTTATTATTTTTTAGGCCCGCGACATTTGGTTTTGTTAAAGCTTTAAGCTAATATGATTTTGCTTTAAATACTTACTGATACTTTTCGCCGCCACTGTGATTGCATATCAGATGCGTGGTCTTTGTATTTAAATCCTTCTTGATGCAACCGCCCATGGAGTGTATGAGATTTACCAGTTTAGTCTACAATTGAAAGGCATGATATATTATAAAAATAAAGTATTCGTTCGGCTAGACGGGCTGTTGCCCCACTCACCAGCTCATCCTTTTTGCGTATGCCCGTAAAGCAAGTGACCACGCCACGCATTGCATAGTTGTAAATGGGCCGCGTGTTCTGGCCCAGTGTCTGTTTCATCTCTGCCGCATACTTCAAAGCGGGTGGACCCAAAATGCTGCAATGCAAAAGTAAGAGTTGGGGAGTGGAAGAAAAGACAATTAAATATTTATGTGGCACACTTTTGAGTTATGCAAGGCAATTTTTAATGCCCCCAATTGACCTTGGCCATTGCTCCGCGCCAGCCATATATCAAACTGTTCGAATATCACTCAAGACTCTGCAGATCGGTTCAAGCAGCCGTACAATCAGGCTATCTACGAGTGACTGCAAGTTAACAATCAGTTGGGAGCGGGAGCAGGTCTGTTGCGATGCGATGCGACACACACACAGATACACACACGACACCAGGTGGCAATTGCTGGGCATGTAAACAACAATCAAAAAGCCAGACGAATACTGAACTTTGACTTGAGCCACAACGTCAACGACAACGACAACGAGAGCCCCACCGACCGCAACCCCAACACCACAACTCATGCTGCGATCAATTTGTTTAAGGGCTTTTTGTTTATGACGAAGCAGATGCCAGCCCGGGGGCTGACTGTACAGTACTGTCTGGCTGCTACTGTGCGTCCAACTGGCCACGTACCGGAAGTTTTTATAAACAAATCAATCGAGCGGCAGTGGGCGGATGCTGCCCACTGCCTCTGTCTGCCTCTCCCTGCCAGGCTGGCCTGCAAACGTATTTATGATATTTTTACAATATTGAAATTAATTTATGTACATTTGCATTCATCATTCATTCATGCGTTCGGCTGTGGCTAGGATATACGCAACACGGCCATTCAATGCTTGGCTAACAATGAGCCATAATCAAAAAACAAATGTATATAATTATAGAAAATTCCAGGAAACATTGTTTTTTTTTGGCAAGAAGTATAAATAAGTGAAAACATCTGAAATACCTTAAGCGAAAGATTGACAAGGGACACACTTAAGAAACGAATTCAAAGAACAGATATTTAAGATCTTTTTGGTGCTCTTCTGCATGGGCCATATTTGAGGCCATAAACAAATAATACTGATTTGTAGTATAGATAAATTCTTTAAGAACTTTTAAGACATGTGAAAGTTATACGCGTCTGATATTAATATCAGGTTTACTCTATAAGAATTTAATTTATAAAAATTATTTTATCAATCTTAGCCACTTAAAAAAAATGTTAATGTAAAGCTGATGAATATTTTTATATAAAAAAAAATATATTTCATATATATACTGAAAGCTTGATTAAATGATTTATAATCCTTAACATCTCTTCTTTGTGGAATGACAAATATTTTATAATTAGTTGACAATTTGAAAAGCTGCTTCGTAAAATCAACGCAAAATTTGTAAGAGGCCTTTGCTTATATTCCGACGCTCACCGAAATTCTTTTCTAGTTTTGTTGCTGGCCAAAGCTATAAAAACTGAAAAGCATTGAATATTTTCAAAGAAAAAAAATAAAAGCTATTAAGAAAATAATGTATATATGTGGACAGCTTTGCAAGACGGGGGCATAGAGAAAATATGTTAAAGTGGATAAGAAAGAATCTTAGGGCATTTAAAAAAAGAACTAACTAGAGTTCAAGAGTTCAAATCATTTGTTTATAAAATTACTAAATAGGTGATATTTGTTAAAAGGAACTCGCGAATCAATGCATGATATGTAGATATATCATGTTTAAGCTAACACAAGAAATGTTTCGACTCGCGAAAATCTTTCGAAACCCACAAGATCTCATCAGTTAAAATCATGCCATTCTGTATAGTATTAAGACCATATAACTATGCCAGCAGCACACGCTTGTTGGGCCCGTCTTAATTGGCCTTATCTTCGTGTCCATGCACATTGCACAATGCGTTTCGTTTCAATTAGATGGAAGAGAAGCGGCAATACATTTGGAAACTTGAGACTTGTTTCAGAGCACAACCGACACGCACTTCAATTTCACCTGATAAGGCGAGACTTCTCACAGCTTTCACACAGTCTGTTTGCACTTGTTTCACACACAACGACCGCTGTAATTCTTACCACAAATAGGTTTCCATATGCAGCGCACAAATGTTTAAACAAACGTTGAGTTTTGTCAGCCTAGGCTGAATACGAGTATTGAGAAATTTAGTGGCACGACACAGCGAACGAGAATGTATATTTCTATTTATTGGGAAAATACGAAAAACGATTTGATGATTCTAACGGCACGGCTAAAACTAAACAAACACAACTGTTGCGCATTGTGGCCTGGGGAAAATGATTGAGCCAAATGCCGAGCGTCGACGTCGACAGCGGCGGCGGCGAAGGCGGCAGCTGCGGAACGCAATGGAATGAAAAATTGTGGAAATAGAAAATGCCACTTGATGGCACACACTCAAGTGCCAAATGCCACACACTCACACACACACACACATTCGCTGTAAGCTGCGCAAACATTGAACGGTAGAGAAAACCCACGAGCCAGATGACAAAACGGTAAACAGAGCGCCAAAGGAGAGCGCTCGGGCATGGGCGGGACTCGCTGACAGGTGAATTTATGCAAATATTTGACACATAAAATATATATATATATATATGCATGCATACACATTTCATAGGCATTTCGTAGAACAATCAATGTGAAAACCAAGGAAAACCCAAGCGCACAGCTTAGTCAAAGCAGCGCGTGCTCCCCAGTTGAAAGATGAGCCACCGGCGACCTCCAAAATTGGATGAATGTATGTGCTTAATGGACCATTGGACACTCCATGAACAACTTGTTGCTTGTAAAGTGCGCTGATCTTTGGCTCTGCCCCCAGCCCCTGCCGCCCGCCAGCCCGCCAGCCCACAGCCACTCGAACTTTGCGAGGGTCAAAACTATAGAACAGTCAATGACAGCAACGCGTTGAGTACTGTCCCCTACCCGGCCCAACCCCAACCCCCTCCCCAACCCCCTCCACACACAATTAATTTGCCATACTGAAAACTTATAAATTATATACACGCACTGTGGGGCTCTGCTTATACGAACATATATCAAAAAATATAATAAAAATGTATATTGTATTTATATATTTTCTGCGATTTGTGTTCTCGTTTTTTGTTGTTTTTTTTTTTTTATTGTTGTTGAGGATTTTCTTGTTTGTTGTTGCTTTTCGTCAAGAATTTCCGACTTGTTGGCGACGCTTTTCACACTTTCTACGCGACTTGACATCGTGGTGTTCCATATAAAACATTTTTTATAGAATCTTGGCGCCAAACGATTGCTGCAATATGACGCACCCCCGCAGCTTCTACGCCCCCTCTCACGATACACCCCCGTGTCTACAAACCAGCACCTCTGCAATCACAGGCGAGCGATTCATTTCGATTTCATTGGAAGTGCGCAAACTTTTCGACTTAACAAATTCCTCAACCAAAAATTGTCATGTGTGTTGGGCAAATTTTCATTTAATTATGTTTTTTTTTATTTTTGATTTTATGAGTTTTAGTCGATGAATGAAAGCGCCCCAAAATAGGCAATTCCCCCAAAGGGAACACAGTGCAGGCGAATTCCTATGATTCAGTTTAGCTATATATACCCATATGTTTATCTATAAGTACTTTCAGATATACATATAGTATGTACTTTGAACCTATAGTCAGTGTGCTGGCGAATGGCAATTAACAAAATCTTTCTGGCATCATTTTTGCGAGTTTAAGTGGCCGTTAAGTGTCTGAGTCTGTGAATGCAACAATTCTCAAAAGCCATTCAGGGAATTTTCCCAACAGCTGCTTCAATATTTTTCCCTTTACTTGGCTTTTCGCGGGAAGCACCAAAAAGTTCCTATGAATTATATAACAGCACATATGTAATATTACATATAGCACGGCCTTCTTTGGAAAGGCTTCAATTTAATTGGGTATCGAGGGCGAAGCTGGGGGTTAAGTAGCCTTCAATGAATGTTCATATATCTACATATATATGCCATAAATATATGTACATACATATGTGTAAATGTGTACATATGTGTATGAAGGCTAGGTACATACAAATGTGAATTTATAAGAGTTCCCAAATGTTTATGCAATGAAATTCGTGTATTGCAGTGTGCGGAAGCAAAACTTTAAAAAATTATAAATGTACAGAAATTAATGTACAAGTGCTTGAAAAATCGAAGGCATACTCAAATGAAAACCCCCATAAATCCGAGCGAACGAATACTATTAAAATATATAGCACATTATATAATTTATTATTATATAATTTTCCCTCCAAGCAGCAGATGTCAGATGTTCCAATTCAAATTTATCACAATATTAATTTTATCATATAAAAGTCATGCCATTTTAAAATATCATTTCTTGCGATTTACGTAAGCTGCGTCTGCATAGTTCATGAATTGCAGCTGTATTCATAGTACTCACTCGCATATTCATGAATTGTTTGCAAGACTCGAAATCTTAAATAGTCGAAAATAATGACTAAGCTTTCGTTATGCTTGCAACAACTGTATAAATAATATTCTTTGATTATTCTTAACTAATTGGCAACTATTTATAAGAATTATGATAAATTTATTTTGAGCAAAATGCCATAAAAAAAAGCATACACTTATATATTTAGTCCTAACTAAAAACAATTTTATGTGCAAAAAAAGAAAATAAAAAAGAGGAAAATATAGAAAACGAAAACAAACATTCGAAACATGAATGAAATTTTGGCAAATAAATAATACTCGTAATTCCCCTCTTCTGGCTTCCGTTCCTCTTTTTTTTTGTTTTTTGCTCTTTACATGTTTTGTGCGAAAAAAGAGGGGAGGAAAAACTGATGTTGAACATGAAAGCGTGAAAGCGTAGCAGAACAGGCAATAGAAACGCCGCCCTGCCCCCCTTTTCCCCTTTGCACCATGTCCCAGCCTGATGCTTTGCCACAATCTGCAAGCCAAGAAACTGCCCACAACAAACGCATTTGTTGACCTTGAATACGATCGTAAATAAATATAAAACAAAAAAATTATTATTGTTAATCTCTAATGAGGCAGAGGCCGTGCATGTTTTTTGTGTTTTGTGTTGTGTGTTATAGTTCTTGTTGTTGTTTAATTTGAATGCTGCCATATTGCTGCGCAGCGGGTAAATTAATCAAGCGTGTCGCATAATGCCGCAAGTCTCAAATTTGACAACAATTTGTAGCAAATTTGCAGAAAAAAATATGTTCGAATGCTTCTGGCGTGGGTAATATGAATGGTTTATACCCTGTAATCAGTGATGGGTAAATAAACCAATATGCATTCACTTCGATTATAAATGGGAATATGTATGCATATCGTGCTTATCTAATGCTCTTCAATATTCTTTCTTTTTACTTGACTATCATATATTTAAGAATCTTAGAACAATTAAAGAGTGTTTATCACTGAGCAATCATTTAATCATACAAAAAGAACTAAGCACGCCTTTTGTAAGAAATGAAATAAATATACATTCATATGAAGGTATCTACAAATAGGTTAATCAATCGTATTGATAACTTGGCTCTGGAACATTTAGACAATAGTATGAACGAAGGATGCTTTAAGTGATTACTTGTGCTGGATCTTTCATATATTAGATATTAATTGAACTCATTGCAACAAACCTTTTAAGTTTAGCTTGTATGTTTCTTGATTTTCTTAGCAATTTGTTGATTGTCCTAAAAATCAAGACAATTTAGTTGGAAATACGAGCTAATTACTGAAAAAGTAGCGGACAAAAATAGATCAAACTTACACCGAGAAACTTTCTTTATCAATGCCTAATTGAGCCAAGGTTGTTATTAAAAATAGAGAATACTCCACAAAATGTTAATGTTGAATACATTGTTTTTGATATAAAGTTTGTAAGAAGATTTCTAAAGTAATTAGTTTAAGCGTACGAAGACTTTATTGGAGCCAAACGTGCCTTTTAGTGGTTTCTTCTTTTACTTATAAATTTTGTGTTATTAACGCTTTTTGGATACTTTTCTTTTGTTACATAAAGTTAAATATTTGATATAAATAGCAGCAATTAGTTTTTTTTGTCCCCTTCTGCGAGTTAGTCAAAGAATATTTTCGTCGCTGTACGAATACATTATTGGTTCACTTTATATTTGAAAGCCAAATTGATTTGAAGCCAGAGTTCCTTTTCGTTTTTTACTACAAACCGAACCCAAATCCAAACTAAACCTTCACCAAACTGTATCTTTTTCAAATATAGATTAATCTTGCCATATTTGGTAGATGCCAATTTAAGCTAGATATTATATTGATATATATATAGATATTATATATTGAAAAGAGTAAGGCTCGCCATATTTTAAGCACAACTGAAAAATTGAAAACCCAGATTGTAGGACTTGAAAGTCCGCTATAAAGGCAATCTTTACAGGGTATGCAAATGGGATGGGAAGAATTGTCACCGTTTTTGGCGCTGTCAATCTACCACATTATTTCGGTGGGGGGGGACCCCTGCTACCCCCGCTCGTTCGGTTCATGTATTCTTTTTGGGAATAGGCAGCACATGCGTATGTCTAAATTTCAAATTTGGCTGCTGTTGCCGCTTCACTCGTGGCATTCTGTGGCGTCATGTCGCGTCTTGTTCAATTTAAGTTCGTTTTTATAGAGGAACATAGATCTATGTAGTTGCTAGTTGGGAGCACTTACCATTCCTTTTGCTTGTGTATTGTGTCGAAGATGTCGTCCTCAAAGTCCTGCAGCACATAGAAAGTGCGCCAATCCATATCATTGATGACATCCAGTCCGGTCTCCGAATGGATGACAGGCATGCCAAAGCTCTCGGCTGCCTGCAGCGTGTCCGCATCTTTGCCAGCCTCGCCCACCAGGCAGATGCGTGTGGGCAGCTTTGACATAATGGACATTTCTGCAGATGAGGAGAATGCGTATGACACAAGGCATTAGTATGTTACTCTCGTCTACTCTATATATAGCACAAAGATTATAATGCTCAAAGTGTGCAGGGCACAGTCAGACGACACAGCTCGTGGACGTTGTTTAGTAATTGAGTCTGTTTAAATATATATATATGTATAAAATTCTCTGTAGGGTTTAAATAATATTATCTACCGTTTATAAGGTTCTGCTTAAGAAACCTATCATTTTTATTTGTGCATTTGACTTTGATATACTCTGTAAATAGGTTTTACATTTGTGAAATGTTAATTCTAGAATTTATTTATTTCTTTTAGGAATCGTACAGAGGCTATATATGTACATATATACTCAGTAATAATATCAAGATATAATGTCTAATATTTTTTTTTAATTTTAACATTATTTGAACTTAAACACATTAAGCGTAAATAAGTCTAGGACAAGTTCTAATGCAATTTTATTTTTTCTTAGCTCACTGAATCTTCTTTCTATGGATTGAGTTTGATGATAAGATCTTCCATATTTGCAAAATTATATATACAAATATATATAGTAAAACCTATTTTCTCTTATATTGATTTCTAGTGTGTGTATAAACCAACTATTTCTCTCGATAAATACCAGCAACTTCGCAAATTTAGTAACTCCGACTAAATGCTTAACAGGGCAGATGAGCTGCATTTGATATATATATATATATAGTATAAACATGTGATTTGTATAATTGATGGGCACTTCAACAGCATCGCCTTCAACCCTCGCACACGCCCTCTTAAGTACTTTTGGCGCAAACAGCCCACTAAATTTTAAGTACACTTTGTTCAAGAGTGAAGCAGCAGGAAGAGGAGGAGAGAGATGAGCTGAGCGTGTTCAAAGTTTGGCGCTATGATTTATGGCCATCAGTTTTTGTTTGTTTATGCAAATGGCGAGCTGTGCGGCGCGGCGCACAACAAAAACCAGGAGGGCGAAAACAAAAGCAAATAAATTGCAAGACGTAATAGAAGCAAGTGGAGGATCTCTGCGAGCAACTGTGGCATCCACATCAGACGCAACTGAAGGGCAGACAACGTTGTCGATGTCGATCATTTGGCCGCAATTTTGTGAGCTGTTGACATCAATTTTAATTGTGATCGCCAAGTGCTGATTGCTGTCTATTATTATTACTATTATTATTATTATTATTATTATCTTTGTTATTGTTTGCTGTCGTGTCCGCGGCACCCAACCAACCACCCGCCCCCCGCTGTGACCTTCACATCATTGCCGACATGCCGAAAAATGCAAAAACAAGAAAGAAAATGCAGCCGCCGCCAACCATACACACACACACACACACACACACACACAACCACCCACACGAGCTCTACAAAATTGTTCAAGTGCATGCAATTTTCTCCTACACACACACCCCCTTTTACCTCCCCCTTCCCCACACACACACAGCCAGCTACTGTGTGCATTAATTTTATCCAGAATTGTGCAGCTGTAACTGATGCCAATTGCGCTTTTGTATCTGTGGCCGCTCGAGACGACGCAGAGGCAGACATCGGCACTTGTGCAATTGAGAAAAGTCCAGACACGCTGCGTTCCATACAGATGCTCCACCCTCCCCCTTCGGCACGTGGGGGATGAGCAGGAGTTGCATGTGTTGTGTGTTGTCGCCACATGACGCATGGAATTTTTAGAATAACTCAGTTTTACAATGGAAATTTATGGGCATTGCACGTCAAATATTTTGTTGTGCTTCTTAAGTATACACCTTTGGCTCTGGTATGCATTGCATGACATGCACTAATGGCCTTTTTTATAGTTATTGTTGTTGCTGCTGCTGCTGTTAGCCAAGTCAGTAAAACAAAAAGTAGTGCAATAGTCGAAGTAATAGTATCAAGTGAAACACTTGTTCTAACAACAACTGGACACTATTTATGTGCATAGCACAGGTCTCGAGTTATTGCTAAAAGCCAAGCTAAGAATTCAATAATACGATATGCTGTGGCAACATCTAATGCACAAACGCACAAAGAAATTTGCTTCAATTACATTCCCAAGAAATGGGAAAACATATTTTGTATAATATGTATGCATTAAACTGAACTCTAATCTAGTATGGAGAATGAATATAAGCTAAGTTAATTGTAGAAGAAAAAAAAGAAAACCTTTTTAAGTTTCTTGAAGTTTTCTTTTCTCTTTACAAAATAATCTTTAAATTAAATGATTTCCATAAGACAATTTCAAGATGTAAATTTGATATTCTTGTCCCAACAAATAGTTTCCTTAAGTACAAGCTTTATATACTTATATCCGATACTAAAATCGGGTGAGTGCCTTCTCAGAGAAATGCATATTAAATTATTATATAAGCTAAATGTTTAAACTAAAAGCTTTTAAATGTTATTGTTGGCGGCCTTTTGAATGCGTTATGCTTTTTCATAATCAGTTCGAGCCAATCATGTATCTTATAAAATTCTGCTTCTAATTGCATTTGTTTTTAATTTATATTCCACATGGTATGCATATATACATATCAGATTTTGTATATATATATAAACCGCTCCACCTTCAGCAAAAATAAAGCATTTTCTGCTTGAATTAAGAATATCTCTCTGGTCTGTTTGAGTTTGGAATCGCTAAATTCCTAAAAATGCGAATTTAATTTATTGTTATTCATGCTGCGTAGCAGAATTCTAGACTGGAGAACGAAACACGTTGCTTAAAGATGGTTTCCGCTTGTAAATTTCCTGGCATTTGGAAACTAATCTCAAAATCTAGCCTTTTCATACCTGTGCAAAACTACTATGAAGTGAAATACCTGTAAAGTCCTCATACACTTGACATAGTGCAGCCTGTTGAACTCCCTCCTGAGCTGCTGCGTATGCGAAGTAGGACCAGGCATGACGACGAACCGTGACCAAATTGTTCTTGATGTTGCAGCCCTTGCCGCAGGTGAGCTGCGAAGTCGCTGCGAGTGGCAAGTGCAACATGACGAGGAAGCGACGTTTAAGGATCAAACTCTGAATAGCAACTAAACACGAGAACGCAGCCAGCTAGGCGGAAGCCACAGGTGTGCGCCCCCGTCGAACGGACACAAATGCAAATGCAAATGTAAATACAAATGCAAGTTAAGGGCAGAGTGCGAAACGACCCTCACAGGTGGTGCTTGGGCCTGGCCGAGGGAGATGACGGACGGCAAGAGTTTGCTCTTTGGGAATTTCCTTCTGCCATTGCCTGCGCTGGTCTTCCTCTTCTTCGTTTTCTTGTGCCTCGTTTTGGTTGGTGCGTTGCCAAAAACATGATGAAAAACTAATTGAGTGGCATTTGTATAATGAAAATACTGGGGCTCTACACACGCACACGTTTGGCATTTTGCTAGAGATTTTGTCAAATAGACTCATCAAAGAGGAATCTTGTAATAAAATTACGTTGTCAGCTGGCAGAGCCTTGACGTAGTCCGCTGCGGCGACGCAGACGCAGAGACCTTCACATGCATGCACACACGCTCGCATATGAGCGTGTGTGTGTGTGTGTGTGTAAAAAATGCCATTAACATTGAGCCGACAGCCGAAAACATTGGCATGTGCGGGCTCTGTTAAGCATATACCAGGAAGGAGGGAAGAAGGACAGAAGGGAAAGCAGCCTGCAAACGTGTGTAGTAGGTAAATCACTAGGCTCTAGTAACAATAACAAAAAGAAGAAGCAGCGATCACAGTGAGAGAGAGAGAGAGAGAGAGAACGAGAGAGGGTGAGAGTACGCAATTTGTTTCCTGCTCTAACCTTAAGAGCTCGGCACGGGCAGGCAGGAACTTTGCCGCGGCGGCGTCTGCGCTTTTGGTCGTTATTGTTGTTGCTAGCTCGGTACAGTGCCGGGTTGTTGCGAGCGCTTCGGGGCGAGGGGCGCAATATATTTAGCGCACATTTCTTTTTGATGCGCGAGCCACTGCCATTCACAATACATAAATATGTTTCACACCGAAACAAATTTCAAAAGTAGCTTAAAATTCCCTGACGCGTTTTAACTTTAACAACAAGCAAGTACTAGCAGATATTTATTTGCTGGCAGTGACATATTTTATGTGTGCTTAACGCCTGCGACATTGAAAAATTCAAAA
Source organism: Drosophila novamexicana (assembly GCF_003285875.2). Taxonomy (NCBI): domain Eukaryota; kingdom Metazoa; phylum Arthropoda; class Insecta; order Diptera; family Drosophilidae; genus Drosophila; species Drosophila novamexicana. Next base: position 543,053 of record NW_020824766.1, read on the forward strand.
AAGAGAAAATAGATCTATGTATATTTATACAAAAGTAAAATAAAAGACAAACGGCGGATGCGAGGCAAAACAGCTGCTGTTTACCCACCCTTCGCGTCGTCCACTCACCTGTTTTTGATTGCTCCTCGATGGTCTCCATTTCGTTTGAATTGCATTAAATTTTGGACAGACAGACACACACAGGCACACACACACAGACTAATGCACGCACAAAACAGACTTCTGCAGCTTTCGTGTTTAGTTTTCTTTGTTTTTTCAATGACGGTTTGTTTGCTATGTTTTACTCATTGCTTGAATAATGCCCAATGCCATAGCATCTTTGTTTTTGCACAATTAAATTGAACAACGCTTTGGTCAATTAAAAAGCGGCGCGCAAAAGAACACAGACAAGCGCCCACAGTCACAATTTACACACACACACTAACGTACGTTAACAAGCGCTCGAACGCATTATACGAATTCCATTGAATGCAGCAGGCGGCAGGCGGCGTCACTTTTATTTAACACTTTTTGCAATTCTGTTTATGATTTACTTTGAATACACGCGTTTAATTGCACGAGTGTGTCTTGTAATTGGTATACAAATAATTACACAGCGCCTTGTACGTGTTTAGTTTGCTTTCTTTGCAGCGCGTCGGAATTAAAAATCAAAATCAACGGTCAAACACGTCCGGTCGCACGGCTGTTCGTCTCGCTTTATTTTACATAAATGTTAATGCTGCGTATTCTTCTACTCGATAAGGCACTGTTACCGTACTAAAATAACAGAATATGTTAATGTTATTCATGTTCTACTCAAACGGGCACTGTAAATGCACGGAATGTTCATTAAAATCGATAACGATAGGCGAACTTTGTTTTTATTTGTTGACAACACTTTCATTCGATTACTGCATCAGTGCTGCCACACGCAAAAAAAAAAACGAAAATAACAGCGGACAACACTTGTTGCTGTGACGTCACACACACAAGCGCAGTTACGTCAATGTAGCAATATGCCCAGCAATCTGTCAAACAACCCACCACCAGCGCAGCTACAACAACAATAGCTCACTGACATTTCGTCAATAGGTCCATACATAATTTTGTCATTTTTTCACTTGCTCGTCAAGAAAACGAGAACTTTCGATTTTTACCGCCCAATTATAGGGCATTTTTGAAAGTGGTTTCGAAAAATGCTCCACCAACCGCCGCCGCCGACGCACAGCATCAAAATAATGTCGGGGGCCGAGGAAAATCGCCACTACTTGCGTGCCTTTATACAAACATATCGCGATATGCCCGTCCTCTGGGACACTTCTCTGCGGGACTACACGAATCGAGAGAAACGCGCCGAGGCCTATCAGCGCCTGGTGCCCATCTATCATTACCTGAAGCGGGACGCGACCGTCGAGGACGTCAAGAAGAAGATCAACACACTGCGCACTAACTACCGCAAGGAGCTGAAGGTTGTGGAGAGCGCCATGCGCACCGGCAGCCTCCATACGCCGCGTTGCTGGACATTTCAGGAGCTCGACTTTTTACGCAATACGGAAAAGTTTCTGGCCGTCAATCCGACATTCAAGAACGAGCCGTCTTTCTCGTTTAACGAGAACTCCAGCTCGACGGCGGCCTTCATGGAACAGCATGCTAACAGCAGCAGCGCGTCCGTCTTACATTATCCATATCGAGGTGGGGCTGGACAGACGCCGAACATCACGGAAATGTTTCACAAATCGTTTGGGCATGTGCAAAAGGTGGATCCACTGCCACCGCCGCCGCCGCCGCCAGCCTCGGGCCTGATGCACCAGCCGCCCCACTCACAGGGCGACTACACGCCCGCAAAGAGGGCGCGACAGACGCCGCCCTGCAGCAGCAGCTCGAACAACGCTTCGACTACGACGACGACAGTCAGCACGCATAACACGGACGAGCTGCTGAACATTGCCTGCGAATATCTGGCTGGTACCTATCCGGAGGAGGAGTCAATTGCGCGCACCTGGACGCATAAGCTGAAGCGTTTGCCGCGCGAGCAGCGTCTGCTCGCCGAGCGATTCATCAACGAGATACTCTTTGAGGCGGAGTCCAATAACTTGCATCGCGGTTCCGTGCAGATCAACAACAGCTTTGAGCCCTATGTCCGCTTCGAGGAGCCGGCGGCCTGTCACGAGGAGCAGGACAAGTCGCAGAGCCCCAGCGTGCACACCTCCTCCGAGTCGACACCAAAGCCCAGCGCCGGCGCCGCCACTCCGCTCAACGAGCCGACGAATCCGGGCATTAGAGAGTTCTAAGATTAGGAATATGTTAGCAATAGGTGTTATTCAGTTATTTATTGGCAGAAGACGCAGACAACACATGGCACTGACAAAAAGCTAGACAAATAATCTTTGTAAATAGTTACATGAACCTGATTTGGTTTTCTGGGATGCGGCATGGCTCAATCCACGCGCTGATAATCCACAATATTGCGTGTTAGCCATACATAGGGCGAGGCGCCGGCCAGAAATAGACAGGCGCCGATCACAGGACGATGCAGGATCCAGGCCACGGCAGCAATGGTCAGCGCCAGCGAGAAGGCGATGAGGAAATTGCCCGTCACCGGATAATGCGAATCCGGCGCCAAAGCAATCAGCAGCGGCACCCGAAGCACTGCAAGCACGGAATAACATTATTATACATAGTTGCCTAGATATAGTCTAGTAGTATATAGCTTGTATGTTCTGGACTGTATATATATAAAAGTTCGATAAGGGATTTGCTGCGTTTTTGGCACATCTCTTCCAGAAAACTCTTCCCGGCCGGGTACTTACATATGACACGCAGCAGCTTTGTATTGCAGTTGACGCCAAAGAAGATCAGCAGCCAGCCGATAAAGCGCCACCACCAAGTGTGCAGCACCTGGGCGCGATACTCCAGGCGGAACACTTCCAGGGCACTGATCTCGCCCGGATAGACGAGCAGCACGGGCACGCCGCGTGTTGTGACATATGGCTCCAGCTTGTTGCCCTGGAGCCTGCCCACCACGCTGTACATTTCACCCTCCATGCCCGCATAGCTGAAGAGTATGCGCAGATCGCCAACTTCGGGATTGAACACATCTTCGGTGTGATAGTAAAGGCCCAGATGCAGCTTGATACCGCTGTCGTCGGGCCTGATGTCCGAGGTTAACTCGTGGTAGTTGTTGAACTTGTTCTTCACCTGGGCGCCCAGCTCGTATTTGCCTATGTAAACGGCATCGGCCACCTGCACGGCACTCTCTATGGGAAAGCGCTGCGGATTCGTGTGTCCATGACGATTGTAAAAGTTGCGCGAGTCCACGATTTTGTCGCGCCACTCGCGCGTATAGTAATAGGTGCGTGAATCGGCCTCGGTGCCGACGCTCTCGCCAAAGTTATGCTCGACCGACTCTTCCACCCATTGGTACATTTGGACGCGCCGCCTGAGCTTGACCGCCATCAGCTGTATGTTGTAGTCCGGTTCGGTGAGCGGCTCGCCACAGATGATGGGCCCCGATAGATGCACAATGCGATTATCAAAGCTCAGGTCCTGTTCCTCCTCGGTGAACTGCATGGAGTAGATGTCGGCGTATGCCTCGTCCAGGGCCAGCATTGTGTGCACCGCGCGTCCCTCGTTCCAGTAGAGTACACTGGAGCCGGCTACGAACAGGCCCAGGCCAAAGGTCGCGATCAGCCAGTGGGCACGAAATGTTTCGCTTAATGTGGCCATGTGCAATGTTTACCGTTCGGTCAGCATTTAAAAATATAAATAAACAGCAACAAATGCTGTGCCGCCGACAATTCCCCTCAATACAAACTGTGCAAGTCCGAGGCCGCCAATTTGCCAAAGCAACGCCGTCAAAGCAACAGCTGTCAATATCAGCTGTTCGAAATTCGAAATTCAAGCATTCGAACATCCAACCAAATATTACAAATTTAACTAAGAATGTGTAGCAATAGTTTAACTGATTATCAATTCACAAAAGCATTTAAACATGGAAAATTCTGTTCGGTCTATAAGGCAAATTGTACTGTCAACGATCGTGTTGTAGTTATTAAGAAGTTTTCGCTGGAACAGGAAGATGATGCCGAATTAAAGCGACTCTTTGCCGAGATCCAATGTTGTCGCCAATTCAAGCATCCAAATATCAATAAGATACTCCATAGTTTTATTGTGGACAGCGATGTATATGTCCTGTATCCGTATATGTGCTTTGGAACGTGCCAAATTTTACTCGAAAGCATTTTTGCGAATGGACTGCCAGAGCCTCTGATAGCATTAATTTTCAAGGATGTCCTCTCCGCCCTTATGTACATACACACAAATGACTTTGTCCATGGATCCGTCAGAGCCCATCATATATTACTAGACAGCCAGAAAGCAGTATTATCGAATTTCCATGAGAGTCGCAGCTTCATAAAACACGGCAAGAAGAAACCGGTTCTCCATGGCATCTCCCACGAGAAGAATTTAAACTGGGCTGCCCCGGAAGTCCTAGATCAGAATGTCCATGGGTTTACCGAGAAGTGTGACATCTACTCCGTGGGCATAACGGCCTGCGAAATGGCCAACGGCATTCAACCGTATTCGGAAACCCAGCCCACACTCATGTACACGGAGAAAATACGCGGAAATGTGCCATCCCTGCTAGATAGATCGACGTACACCATGCTCCTGGATGACCACGGTAAAATGCCATTTGAGAATGCAACGACAAGAAGAACCTATGAGATTTTCAGTCAACGTGTGCTCACCGACGATTTTCATCAGTTCGTGGAAATTTGCCTGAATCGAAATGCGGAGAATCGTTGGAGCGCCAAGAAGCTAATGACGCACGCATTCTTCAAGCAATGCCGACACGTCTCCATCTCGGATCACATCAAGAAATGTCGCAGCGAATCGCAAAACAATTCCTTAATAGACGACGAAAGCATCGGGCCACTGGATGATCATGCACAGGAATGCCGCGAAGATGTTCAATGGAATTTTTAAGAAACTTAATTCTGGCTTATAAGTTAAATAAAACAAAACCAAGATTTTAGACAAAAAGACAAGTTTGAAAAACTTGATTTTAACTTTAGTTGCTTTTTACACGCCTTTCTGATTTTGATTGTTGACCTATTGGTTAAATGTATATAACTATAGACTTTTAGAATAATCGCTCGTAAAAAATTGTAAATTGTCAGCTATGCGATTCAATTGAAATCCATAATTTATTTCACATAATTTACTATAATATAAATGTGGCTTTATTTACAGTACATATTCTTGTTTGTTTGTTATAATTATCCATTAATAAGTTGCTCGATTCAAGCCAAAGCTAATGCGTAAGTTCGCCTTGTTATTCGCCATAATTTGCGTTTAAATCTTGTAAAATTGTATATCCCGTAAATAACTATTTGGAATGCGCTTGATAAACATACAAATTATATATCACTTGTTGCCTCTAGAAACAAATCGAAATGAGGTGGAAAGCAAGTTAAAATGTTGGTCTTGTTGTTTTTTTTATTACGTATTATTAAACAAAATTAATAACAATTAGGCGTAATCTGTTCAACTAAAATTAAAATTATTTAACAAATAACTAATCAGAAATTGCTTGGTTTTGTATGGTGTTTCGATTTTAAACTTAAAATAAAAATAAAATTCAACTAAATATTTGGACAAAAATCACGCACAAATTGCTTTAAAGTTTAAACGGTGCGCTCTGTAGTACGCTTAAGGTTTTTTCTTTTTTTAAATATATCAAATATAAAACATAACTGTCTATAGAGCGCATAAAATGTACAAATTTAAATTTAAAATATATATATATATCATAGTAAGATTTAGCGGGCTATCACTGATAAATAACATTAGTTTTTTTCTTTTAATTTCTATATATATGTTTATATATATATTATGTGAAGCATATTATTTTTGTATTGTTTAAACAAAATCTGTTAGTACCCGGTTTTATACCTCGCTTAAATTTTCTTTTCTTGGCAATGCTAGGGCGCATTGTACTGTAAATAAGTTGGGGATTTAAAAACTAAATTAAGGTAGTTGTTTTTCTAGCCTGCAAAACTTGTAACTGCTTAGGTCGGATTTCCATATATGTATATGCGTATATACATACCATATACATATGCATAACTTTGTTTTTATAAATATATATAGATTACTTAAAAATTAAAATAGTTTTAACGTTGACTAACATGCCACACAATCAAATAACTCTTATCGCCTCGATTTTCAATCGTTTGATTTGGTTCCAGTTGAATACTGTTCTCCATATCATTGTCATCTGTAAAAGTTGAAGGAAATTGAATTAGTATATCAAGTTAGGCAAGAGTTGGATTATAATATACACATAGTTAGTGCTGCAGCGACAAAACTACAAAGTATCGCAAATTGCTGTTCTTGATAATTATATTATACAAAAGCATTTAAGAGTATTATAATATTATGTTTGCAGCGCCTCAATGTTTTTGTTTATTTATATTTTGTTTTAATAAAAGTTGAATAGAATTTAGTTTTGATTAGTAATAGATTTTCTTTTTAATTAGTGAGAGTGCGCGTTTTGTTTGGTAGTTTGTAAAATAGCCATCAGTTTATACAGTTTTAAAATATATTAAGCAAAACTAAATAAAATACAATTAGCTACATATTAAAAAAAAATTAACTGTTAAGGCAGCTACAACCAAAAAACTAAAAAGTTAAAAACCGAATTTGAAAAGAGAGTTAAATTATTTGTTTAAACTTATATATACAACAGCGTAGCTATTTTTTATACAATTGCTTCCTTTATAAGATACTCGAGAAAGACACATCACAAGAACACCAATGAGATCAGGTTTGAACAAATTACAATTTCCACTTGTGACCTGGGTGGATTTTTTTTTTGGAACTGTGTGACAAAGTGCAGAAACAGGTGGACGGGGAAAACGTGATAATCAACAGAAAGAAATATAAAAAAACATTTAACATAAATTTGCATAAACCTTAGGGGGTCGGTTTTTCGATCAGGTCACACACACACATGGGCTCAGATAAATGCTGCATTCCAAATTTGAGCTTGGGCCTACGGGCGGGCGGCGCGACTACAAATTGAAGGTACTGAACGGCCGGCAGAGTTAAACGAAAAGAAAATGCGATTAAATCAACGAAAAAGAATACGCAACAATACAACAAAAAACTAAGCAAAAATAACTCAAAAATATGTAAAAAACAGCGCAAATCAAAATACATAAACAAATGTAAACCGAAGATCAAAATCAAAAGCAAGGCTTACGTATCGACTTTCCAAACTATCAAATGCGCTGCATTATCACTAGCATCGTATTTTTCATGTCCTGCAGAGGAATATGGAACGATTATACTATATATTGCATATATATATAGACAGATAAGCAGAAAGAGAGCGCGCGCTCGCTGATTTTTGGGCTGCCAATTGGTTAACTAGAGCTTGGACGGCCGCTGGCGCCACTTACTTATGCGAAAATCAATATAACCCTCGCCGCCGCACATGACCAACATATCGGGTCGCTTGTTGCTGAAGGTGAGCGTGCCATTCGGCTGCTGGAGCATGGGCACGGATACAAAGAACTTGACTGCATCGCGATGGCCATGGAAGGACAGTTGAGCATTGGCCATGCAGCACAATGGCATGTGGCCATGTGGATCAGCTGGATAGGCCAAAAGAAACGAGTATTAATTAATGTGACAACTTAGTTTAGTCGCAATCGCTGCTCACATGACTTTTGCTGCATCTCGGCCAGGGGCACAGAAATGATGACGCCATTGCTGGTGCCGATCCAGAGGCGATTGCAGGAGACCATCAGCGCTGTGATGCGCACAAAACTAAAGCCCAGCTTGCCGGTGCCCAGCATCTTGGAAACGTACGGCTCAATGTCCACATCCTGTTTGTGCTCAAATGTATGCGTATTGTACAGACGCAGCGTGGAATCCAGGCTATGGAAGCAGAGATTGTATTATTTGCGCTTGACTGGAATTGAGCTAGTTGTGTTTACCGTATGGATACCCAAACACCGGCACCTGTCGCTGCCATTTGGCGCACTTGGCTCTCCTTGCGCGGATGCGCGTCCAGCGAGTGTACAATGTTTAGCGATATTGGATCAACAATAAAGATCTTGTTGCGATGCGCGGCCCAAATGCGCTCGCCGGCCACACAGAGGCAACGTATCGAATGATTGCGATCACCGACCGTAACCAGGTGATAACTATTCAGATCCCATTGGCCGTCTGTTTGGCGGCGAAACACGGCTAACTGAGCATTGGCCAGCGCAACAACAACACGCGCCTCCACATGGACAATCGCCAACACCGCATCGGGCAGGAGCACCTTGTGCAGACACTCATGCCAGCGCCCCACACTGCTGTGCACATACAGCCAACCGTCCTGGGCACCTAGCCACATTGTGGGTCCCACTGAGCTCATGGCCGGCTCTTCGCGCTCCTTGGTGCCCAGTATGGGATTCAGTGATTTGATGCTGAACTGGACATTGTTGCTGCTGTTGTTGTTGTTGACGTGATTGTGGCTGTTGTTGTCCGAGCTGCTGGGCAGTCGCTGCGGTGCACCCGGCAGCGCCTGACGGATCTTAATAGCTTCTACATTGGCCAGCGGTTCGGTTGCATCCACGGCGGGCAGTTGCTCATTGGATTTCTCAGTAGCCTCTTTGGCCACTGCCACGCCCACTACTGTTATTGGCGCCGGCACCTCCTCCTCCAGGGAGTTTTGCTTGCTATTGCTGTTCTGATCCGATTTGGGTTTAACGCGCACAAACTCCACTTTGCCGAGCAGCTCAGTGCCCTCGCCTGGTCGTTGCAGCATCTCGCCCGCCTTGACCACCTCCGATTGCTCCAACAGCGCATAGTCGCTCTCCATGGCGCCCTGCACGGAGGCAATGCACAGCAGATGCGATGCGCATATCGGAAAAGCATCCAGCACCGTGGCCGACTGATTTGCATCCACCACACTGACCGTACTAGCGGCATGTGTGCTGGTGCAGATCCATACAAACGAACTGAGCTGCGTCTCGGGCTCAAGAGTCTCTAGGCTGGCACGTGCCATTTGACGATCCAGCGCCTCGGCGCTGTGTTCCGCCGTCGGGCTAGTTATCTCTGCAATTTTGAGCGTTGAACGAGGCGCATAGGGTGAATCGGGGGGTATCAGCGATTGACCATCCTTTGTGAAGCCACCCTGCAGATTGACACCTGCCGCACAAAATACTTTCATGTGCGGCGATGCCTCCGCCAGGGGATTACAATAGACGGGCACGGGCACGCCACCTGAGTGGCGACTTGGATTGGCATCCTGATTCGTCTTGTTTATGGGCAAGCTCCAGCCGTAGGCATGCAGTCGTCCGTCCTCCTTTTGCACATGGGCGCGCAGCTGGCGATATTGTTCACGCCGCCTGGCATTGATGCGCTCTGAGCTGCCCTCTTCCGAATAATCCTTGGCCATGATAAGTGCATTCGCAAGCCCGGCGCTGGCCGGATGCGGCGGTGGCTGTGAACCGGCTATGGCAAGGCGATTGTCGCTTCCTCCACGGCTAGGTGATCCATGACTGTGGGCAGGGCTTCCTCCGCCTGTGTGACGAAACATCGGCCCCCCTCCAAGTCCGTCGGCGCCGCGCTCCGACGAACGATTGGAGTGGCTGTTCGGTGAGTAGAAAACATTCAATAGGATACCCTGGCCAGTGTGTACTCTACACTCTACGTGGAATACTCACGTAAAAAGATTACTAAAGTATTGCCAAATGCCTTGCTTCGACTTCTTGTCCAAGTTGTCCACAGTGCGCGAGGCGCGCAATATTTCCGTTAGGCGCACCGCCTCCTGCAGTTCCATAAGCCGCTCCTTGTACTGATTGCGCTCCATTAGCACCATGGCCATTTCCACGCGTGTAAAGCGTTTGCGCTGCGCCAGCGGCACATCATTCTCCTCCTGCTCGGTGCCTGCCACAGCGAATGAAGACATTAATTGGTTGTGCTTATCTTGAGGTAGCAATCTATAGCAACTTACTTTGCTGTTTCACCTGCTCCTTGGTCTTCTTGAGTTCATCCTCCAGCTCGCCGATGCGCTGCCTGAGCTTGGTACGCGACTGTTGCATGGCATTCAGCTCTTCGCGCACAATTTCTACCTCACCCGTCAGCTCATCTACTTTGACAATTAAATCGTCCTTGACAATGTTGAGTGCATTTCTGTGGCGATTGATTGATTGACATAAGTGGGTCGATTCTCGTTGTTGTCTACTGAAATTAGTCACACTTACTTGGTCGCTAGCAGCTCATTATTCTCCATTATAAGATTCTCCACCTCTTTGCCCATGCCTGAAAAATTATTTATAATGCTATTAGTAAAGCAAAAGGTTCAAATTGATATGAAAGACATTATTAAATGACTTTTGGGGTGTGGAACGCATGAGAAAGTTATGTGGAACGTAAGAAAATGGAACAAATTACGTAATATATGAATCGAATTGTTGTTTGGATGTGGAATATAAGTGAATTTTGTATATCAGATCAAAAGACATGCATGATATTGGTGAAAAAACGATAAACGTAAACTGGGATAAGCAGAATTGATGTAATTCGAAATCAAAGTCAAAACCCGAACCAAAACTAATCTTAAAAAAAGTTAAAATAAAACGAATGGTAACTCAAACCCGAAACTATGATTAATCCAAAACATGGCTAGATCACCCGCTAACACCAACAGTGAAGTTTAACTGAAGATCAAAGGCGCAGAGAAAGAGAGACTAAAGACTAAGAGACACTACTTACATAGAAAGAGACTAGAATAGTATGGAAACTTTAGGAATGAATAAATCGTATCGCACTTGAAAACTTACCAAAATAGTTGTCGTTAGCTTTGATATTTATTTGTTGTAGGTGTCGGTGTTTTGTGTTTGGTTTTTGTACAAAAAGAGTTTTTTTTTTTGGGTAGTTGTTTGGGAACAAGGATTTTGGAATAAGTAAAATGGGTTTTGGTATAAAAAGAGAAATTTAAAATTTCATTAGAGGTCAATAAATATGATATTTTATTAGGCTTTGCAATGGTGACAACAGTATCTCGAGCACATCAATTCCAACACATATCACAAAACAAGTTTCGTTAGAGTATCCGCCTGTTTTCTATATATTCTTATATTTTTTTTTGTTCAGTCGATTATCGTATGATATTTGATGTATTTACAGGTTATATAGATGATTCCATATATGTAGGAATTATATGGTGTTGGTGGTTGAGTTTGTTGTGGTTGTTGTTCTTGGAGTTGGTCTTGTGTGTGGTACCTACCTGAGGATGCATACTCTCCGGGATGTACCCAGCTGCCTATTGCGGGAAGAGACACAAAGAGAGAGAGAGAGAAAGAGAGTGAGACAAGTGGACAAGTAACCATGGAGTCCCAGCAGATTTGAGTGTGCGTTCGTGTTTGTGCATAGCAAACATTCAAAGAGAGACAAAAGAGAAATAAAAAGATTGCATTGAAAAAACTTTGAGGCAAGCGCGTGCTCGAAATCTAATTGGCGTCCGAGCAGGGGTCTATCGCTTACCTGTAACAATCTCATTCTCTTCGCTCTCTTCGTTGTCCTGGAAGGACAATTCTTGGTATAGATTATTGTCCGAGCGCTGTTCCTTTTTGGTGGTCGAACGACCAACTGGGATTGGTTTGGGTTTATTTTATGTATTGGCGGGTTCGTTTTTGGTTTTGTTTGTTTTTTTTTAGTGAAGTTAACACAAACACAAAAGAAAGTAGAAAATTTGTTGGAAAATTAGTAGAGTTGCAGGTTAGCTAAAGGTTCAGCCAGATGGTAGACGCCTCCACCTACCATTTGCGGGCACATTTGGCACAACGGGACTCATATCGGGACTCTGCGGCGAGGTGGCCTGATGTTGTTGCTGCAGCGCATCTGTTGCGGCGCTTCGTTCCACGGTGCCAGCCAAATTGTCTAGTTCATTCTGCAGGGATGGCGGTCCCGAATCATCCGACTGGCTGCCTACGCTGCAAATCGTCTCCGTGTCCAGCATAACAGAATTCTCCAGCGAGGCAAAGCCATAGGAGACGGGGCCGGAGCTGCGTGCCACTGGGTTAAGTCGCGCCCGACTCACCTCCATGCGATCGGAGGCATTGCTCATTTGTGAGTGCGTCGAGCCCATCAGCATTTTGGTGCGTTCCATGTAGTCCACATGGTTCTTGAACAGTTCTGTGTAGCGTTCGTGCAGCCTGGCATATTCCTATGTGTGGGAGTGTGTGTGTGAGTTCAAGATGAAAGTTAGCAAAGGTCAACAACTGGTTTATGGCTGGCTGCTTTACCTTTTTGAGGTCCGCCTCGCGCTCCTCCAGGCGACTGGCGTGCTCCACGCTGTTCTTGTGCTTGAGCTCCAGCATGCGCACTATGCTCTCTAGGGACTCCAGACGGCTTGCCAACTCTTTGTTCTCCTGTTCAGCCAAGTCCTCCGCCTCCAGCAGCTGCATTGAGTGAAACGTTTTAATGTATTGCTGATTTCAATTACAACTTTCAAGCTTGCTTCACCTTTTGCTCGGACTGCTTGCGCGCGCTCTTCTCGCGCTCATACTGAGTAACCAGTTGTTCATTGTCCTCGCGCAGCAACTCTACCTCCACATCCTGCTCTTGATTGATGCGATAGGAGGCATCCAGGCACTCCAGCACGTTTACAAGCAGCGGCATTAGGTTCTTAACCACATCCTCGTCGTAGCGATTGATCATTCGCTCGAACTCCTGATAAATGCTGCCAGCCAGCTGCTGCACCTGTAGAGTGAAGGAGTCAGAGAGAAGTGCATCAATTTCAAATGCAAAGCCACAGAAACAACAACAACAAGACAAAGTTAGTGCGAGATAGAGATAGATAGAGAGAAGGCGAGAAAGGAGAGAAATTATAGTAAAACGGGCGCACTTTTAATGTCTCAATTAAAACCTTTTGTAATTGCGGTTTGCGGCTGCTTTGTTTTATGAATGAAAAACTCCCAAATGAAAGCCCAATGGAAAGGCAAGTTAAGCGTTGCCAGACCCCGCGATGACCCGACAGATGATTAAGTAAGAGCAGGCAATGGGAAAGCTGGAAAGGTCAAAGTTGAAAGCTTCCCATGTCATTCGGTTAGTTAAAAAACAAATAAAACTCAAAATAGTTGCAAAGCGTAACAGAAAAATATAAAAAAAACAAAATAAACAGTTTGAAATATCGTGCGTTTAGTTAACATATAAAGTGAGACAACAATTAAAAAGGCACCAAAAAATTTTGAACTCACGATGCTGACAACCTGTTCATTCTGAAAGAGAAAGAAAAAAGAAGAGAAAAGGGCACATATAAAAAACTCAAGTTAAATCAAATTAAAGTTAACACATAAGACAAATAAAAATAACTGAAACCCACAAAGTGCATACCCCTATGAGAAATGCGAGTGCATATTAAATGTGAGCATGAAATGATATTTAATATTTAATTTTATATTACATGTAAATAAATAAATAAAAATTAATTTCGGATTGCCGAATATCAAAATACCCTGGCAGATAAATGGCGAGGTTGGAGAAAAAACTCATAAGCCTGAGGGAAATATAGATTAAAAATTAAATAAAGTACATATATACTTTATGTCATATATGTCTGATGGCAAAATTGTTGTACCTTCTACAAAATCAATTAGAATTGTATTCAAACTCTGGTTAAGCCATTTAATCATGTTTGGTTTTAAACAATAAAATAATGTTTTATTCAAGGCTGGGCTCGATATGCTTATAAGGCCAGCTGGCTTATGCATAGAAGCTATTTCTGCTCTCCAGTTGCTTGAAGTTTAACCAGTTTTATAACCAATCAGCAGCAGCAACAGCCAATTTGGATAGCAAATGCGTCACAGCTGTGACGGAGTCGCTTGAATGAGTTAAATTGAGTTGGTTTGACGCAGTTAACAGGTAACTCAAGCGGCAAGTGAAGCATGTGTCTGTCTAAGGGGATTTGTAAGTGACAGCTCTATGATGAGCTCATGCCCAGCGCATTTGCATGGAGGGCAATCCGATTAAATCCCTTGCGAAGCTGATTAAGTGCAAAAATCAATGACGGCTCTTTGATTGCCAGACAAAATAGAACAAGTGGGCATGCTCTAGCAGAGTGTCCGACTAGGTGATACCCTAAACCCACCTAGCCTGAAAAACCGATAAGCAGTGACTTGGAGTTGAATAATATTTTCCCTAGTTATTGGACGGACGGACATATCTGCGGGTATGATAAGGCCAGCTGGGCTGTAGATTATGCTTCAGAATAAAAATATACTATTTTGGGTCACGCGGATCCATACAAAAACATTATACCCTTTTCCATTTTTGCAATGAGTACTGAGTATATAATCAAAGGGGGGTTGGGGAATGAAACGAAAGAGGCGAATGTACATAAAAATAAACTGCTAAGCGAATTGCGTGAGGCAACATTAAATTAGGCAAACGGGCGTTTTATTGATTTCTATTCTCTGCCACATCTACCTCTCTCTTTTCCGCTCACTCTTTAAACTCCTTTTTCGGCCAGCCTTTTGGCACTTGTGAATGTCAATGACTCGCGCTGGGGTCAGCTGATGCATAATAAACAAGCCAAAGAAAGAGAGAGAGAGAGAGAGAGAGAGAGAGCGGAAGCGAGAGATAATGGCAAAGTTAAATAGTTGGCAGACATATGTAACTGAGATAGTGGCACTTCCTGTGAGGCATGGCACATTATCTTGTGTCTGGGTACAATTATGAGCAGCGCACTTTACTTGTTAAAAGATATGAAAAGTCTTATCACATAAGCATTGCCCGCATGAATCAGTTGATAAGCCGCATGCATACCTTCTCGGACATGACCATATTGTTGTCCTCGGTGCCGTAGACCGTTTCAGCGCCCGACTGTGGTCCACAGTTATTGAGCATTGTGTCATCGTTGTCCATCATGATTGTTGTTGTCTTTGCTTTGGGTCTCTATGTTGTGCCTGTTCCTTAATTACGCATTCAAGTGTGGGTGGCTGTGTGTATGTGTGTGTGTGTGGGGTTGGGTACACACTGTCACACGTCACGCGTTATGCAGCTTTCAACCCCAAACAACAACAAAACACTGTCCAGCTACTGTGTGTGCTGCACCCACACATGCACACAC
Organism: Drosophila novamexicana; assembly: GCF_003285875.2. Taxonomy (NCBI): domain Eukaryota; kingdom Metazoa; phylum Arthropoda; class Insecta; order Diptera; family Drosophilidae; genus Drosophila; species Drosophila novamexicana. Next base: position 558,171 of record NW_020824766.1, read on the forward strand.
ACTTACATACACAACATATACGCGAATACAGGTGCAGTCGTTTGGCTATTTGTTCTCGTAGTGTTAATGAGTTTTCTTTTTGGTGTATATTATATAGCTCGATTATTTTTAATATAATTGCATTTTCTGGTTGTTCTGCGTGTCACTTATTTGCGTTTTTCGCTGTGGCTATGTTTGGCCATCATCCTCTTGCCCCCTCCATTTGCGACGTATATTTGACTACTTTTCATTTTTTCGCGAGCTTTTTTCGCACGTTACCACTGCTCATAGCATTTGTATTTTATAGCTAGGGCATAACCACATAGCTGGAGTATAATTTAAAGCACTTTTAACAATAAAACACGTTATTTTCAGCGCATTTTTACAATAAAAATTGAGGGAACAGCAGGCGAGCGACCGATTTTCGTGATTGGTGAGAAATGACTGCAGTGTTGGTAAACGTCTAAAAAGCGTCAAAGTAACCATGTATCGCAGCTATCGTAAACTATCGCACGCAAGTATATATCGATATATCGATTTCGCTCATGACACGCTGTCATTTGACGTTTGTGTTGTTGCTGGATTTCGCTGTCGCAGCTGTTTTGTTTCATTTTTGCATTTAACAAATAAAATCCAACATGGTTTTTGTTAAGAACTGGGAAGACTTCGAAATCGCTGCCGAAAACATGTACATGGCGAATCCTCAAAACTGCCGCTACACCATGAAATACGTGCACACTAAGGGACACATATTGCTCAAAATGACGGACAACGTGAAGGTATTAAATTTTGCTGAACAATAATTTAAATGCCCTGATGTACGTACGAATTTACTTGCAGTGTGTGCAGTATAAGGCGGAAAACATGCCCGATCTAAAGAAGATTGAGAAAATCACAAGCAATCTGGTTGGTCATATGGCATCAAAGGAATAGATGAACAACAAATTGGCCACGGCAGCAGTTTGGACCGAACGAAACAACAACAATGTAAACGGTTTGTTGTTGTTGCTAACTGGACTGATCGCCGTGTGTTTCACCTACACTTGTTTAGTTTTTAAGCGCACTGGCCCCAAAGGCGGCTAAGCATGTGGCAACAAGAGTAGTTACTGTTTAAATAACATTTTATAAATGTTAGCTCTGTGCACAGCGGCCAGCCGAAAAGGCGCCAGTGCAGTTTTAAAATTTATCGTACTTTTGTATTTATTGTAATGTAAATGGGTGCAGTTAGCTGCATTATAGTGACATATTGAAATTAGTCCACATTTCCATGAAATGCTTTAAACGAATTAAATGGTGTTTTATAAGAAAATCGTTTGCTTTCAATTATCGATTATCGGCTTGGGTAGCGCAATATATCGGCTAACACAATATGAACTATAGAGGGCGCTGCAAAGCGGTTAGCAAACGTAGCAATGCAACATTTTACACTTGTAAGCTAGGTAGTTTTGTAATTTTGTCGCTGCCACTTGGGAACAAAAATGTTAATTGCCTAGCCATTAAAGCGATTAAACAGCCAAAACAAACAATTTGCAATGCACAGGCGTGTATGAGTCAGTCAAAGGTGAGTGCGTGAGCGATGCGAAAGAACGTTGATGTGATGCTGCGGCTGCTGCTGTTGCTGCTGTACCTCAGTCGCTGACCGCAGTTACTCACTTAATAAGCGAAGAGCAAATATTTGATTATTTGCATATGAGCCACTCGAGTTTATTTGCCACAGGAGATTGACAGCAATGCGAGCTGCGCAAGTTTGATGCCTCAAATCATGAGATCAGAGGGAGAGCGAGAGTCAGAGTGAGAGAGGGAGAGCGATCAGTAGCGCTGTCGGAACAGCAAAGTGTTGTTGACCAAATGCCACAAGAAGTGTTTGCCCATGCAGAATGAGTGTGCGGCTGCAACTAGGCAACTCAGTAGCCACTTTGGATTAAGGCAACTAAAAACGTTTGTTTGACCCAAAGAACGAGAAACGTTTGGAACGGATCGTTCGGCAGCTTTTGATCAACGTCACAGGCCCTACACTTGCAGCTCAAGCAGCCTGGCACTTGGCTTTGATTAGAGCCCGTCGAAGCCGACGACGACGACGACGTACACCTGACTGTTTCCGGCCCCCAGGTCAACTCTAGTGCCTCGAGACAAGCTCGTTTGGCTTCTGTTTGTCGACGCGATCCGACTGCCAGCCAGTCCAGGGCCCATTTGGAGGCATCTTTATCGGATGTTTGTGTTTGCCGTTTTGTGCTTTTGACTATGTTGTTTACCGTGCATCCATTGCAATCACAATCACATACCCCTTGAACCCCGCTGCAAATGCAGAATCGTAAACCACAAATGCAGTCCGGGCTCATAAATTGAAGGCAACTAAAACGAAATCTACAAATCAAATAAATAAACAGCCAATCTGAAATATATATGATACGAGCGTGCAGCCGAGGGCTACTGGTATTCGACAAAGAAAATAAAAAACCATAAACGCAACATTCAACGATCGTTACAAGTCGATAAAGAAGCCAACAACACCGCCAACACCACCAGCTCCATTGGGTTTAATTAGGCACAGTGGCTGGCCATAGTGAGGCACATAAAGAGTTACCCACGCTGCGATAAACTTGACAAATAACATAAATGCTTTTTATTGCGGGTGGTGTTTGGCTGACTTGGGGGGAGGGGGGGGGGTGTAGGGGTGCCCTTCTCGTAAGCTTGCTCAAACAACAACCAACCCATGGACTGGGTGTACTTACTCCTGGTATTACGCCGCGATGCATTTTATGACACCCACTGGCGTCAATTATAAAGATATTTAAGTACAGTTAGCTAGCAATTAGACGGGGCTCTGCCGACTGCACATGGCAAAACAAATCCCTGAGATTTCGATTTCATATATATATATATATAAATTACGGCCATCGATAGTCGGTCATATGACAATTAGTTGTAAATTAAGACAATGTCGCGTTGCCTTGTGCAAGTGCATAAAAAAGAAACTAAGACAACTTAATTTAGCGCGCATTGCAAAAGGCTTAAACAAGTTAGTCGGGTGCAACCGACTGCCTAATACTCGCTCACAGTCTCAGTTTAAGGTATATCGAGTAGCCTAGTTCTGGGATCGACTTTTGCAAAAGCTGTACAGTGGCAAGGTCCAAGAATCTTAAGCCCAGTTATCCAAAAGAAGAAAACAGAAATTTAAAAATGGTTTAGTTAACATTAACAACTTTTTGAGTTAGATTCAGCTTCAATGCATAAATAATCTAGGTCCTAAAAATTGCCTCTATGTTAACTTATTAGATAGATGCAATTTTTTGTAGAGTTCAAATCCAACCTGTACTTTGTTTACGGATGCCAATATTTTCGGTACAAAAGACAATTGAGAGTTAAATAATTATAAGAAATACATACACGAAAAAAGAAATTTCGAACCAGTTTTAACAGTTAGCTGGTTCAAACCATTAAAAAAACACTTATAAATTAATGCTTTTGATGCATGAATCGAACCTAAAGTCTTGCAGTTCATCAAGCCTAGATTGAAAAGCCTTTTACAAAATTTGATGATACTTATATCGAAATTACTTTTCAAGATTTTCCGCGCCTCGATTGGCCGATATATTCTAAACACCTTATCGGACGCGAATATATACGCCTATAAAAATGTTCAAGGTATGAAGTCGCGTTCAGATACCCCTTTTACTTTGGAATCAAAATGGTTATCAAGTCGCGGCCAAGCCGGGCATTGCACAAATATACCCCTTGCACTTGGGTAATGAGTATCAAAATGGGCGCAACAAGCTGTTGGGTAGCCGAAAAAGCAGAGAAGCTTTGAGTCGGCCTCCTTTGCCATTGGGTTGGCCAAGTTTGCATTGATGAGTTTCCCTTCACTGTGTTCGTCCACTTGGGCTGTGCAAATAAGCCACGTTTAATTATGGCCATTAGCCACTGTTGAGCGGCTACCGTTTTGAGTCAATACACTGCAAACAGCTCTTGATGGATTTTCTGACTTTTTAAAATTTCGCTTTTCGCAACGGTGACGACCCAATGGTCGATAATGCTCATTAATGAGCAACTCATTGACGCAAGCCATTGACCGAATTGTGATATGCCCGATTGCTGTGACTCATTGCCGAAGGGGGGGTAACATATGTATTATACTACTTACTTTTAAAGTGTGGTTTGTCATCAGCATGATTTTTGATTAAATATGTGGTTAGTGTGGCGAAATGAAAAGATCTTAAGGAAAGTTTGAAATGCATTTCTAGAAGTGGCAACATATACATAAATAGTACTACAAGTGCAGCCTGTGAGAACTGAACTCTCAGTCAAGTTCTCTAGGTACAATTTGGTATATATACTTTAACAAAAGATATATTCTTCTAGTTTCCAAAATAAAGCCTCTTACTTTATATAAATACTAAGTGATAATTCACGCAAAGAACAAGTCCAACATAAGATATTTTTGGTTTCCAAAATTGTTCCTATGTACAGTGAAAACTCTCCTAACGGACACGTCTATCAGGTGGACACCCCAGCTAAGCAAACCTTTTCTCTAAAATCATTACAAATCAGGCCATACCTATTCCACCTTAATTAGATGCATAAAGGACCAAAATAAAATAAAGAAATATAAGAATATAAGAAAAAGATAAAATATTGAAAGTACTTAAAATTTCCAAAATTAATTGCTTTTTCATTGAAGACGAAAATGATTAGAATCATTCTGAAAGCAACAACGTATAGTTGCAATGAGCCAAAAGTCAAGACTCTATATTAATTGCTGGGATTTATATGAAAACCTGATGTATATAAAAATAAACATTTTGTTATAAAATTAATTAAATTAAGATAAATTTATATAGCATAGATTTTAATACTAGATGTATATAAAACACATTTTTTCATAAAAATAGATTAATTTAATCATATATATATATGAAACATATCAGAAAATACAAATTAAAAATTAAAAACCTTGAGCCAGATAAACTAAAATTGATTGAATCAAGATATATGTATATAAAAAATCGCTTAAATTTCTTTATTTAAATATCAAATACTGTACTTCCTATTCTAAAGAAACGTGCAAAAAAGTGACTCCTGCTATAGAGGTTTTTTTCTTTATAAGCATATCTTTTTTTTGTCTATAATCGAATCGTTTGGTCACAATTATAATTTAACACTGACCCATAGAACACATTGGTTTTTTAGTGCGCTCACTTCCTGGCTGAGTTTTCGCATTCAGAATCGTAAAAAAATAAACATGAATAACCGGAAGAGGCTAGAGCTCTGGACTTTGCTTGACGTCAAGCCGTGCCCTTAGTAATGTATGTAGAGCTATCAATATCAATCATCATTTTGTTATAGCTGGCTAATCAATGTCGGTGACACAATGTCTATAAGGAAACAAAATATCATTTCATTATAATTGAATCACTTTACAAGCGATACGCGCTTTTTTTAAGAAATCGCTTAGCTATCAATGTGTTATAGAAATACTAAAGTTAATTGGAAACTGAAATTCAAGAAGGTGGAGTAAACAGATTTGTCATAGTCTCTAGAACCGAGCATATAGATTTGGAAGGGCGGAGTGTTCCGAGCTATCGGAGCACACAAATGAAAATCAAAAGAACAGAAAATGTAAGGTGATTTCCAAGTGGTTGTTGTTGTTGTTGTTGCTGTTGTTGATAAATGCAATTGTTGTTAATAATACATGCTATATACGGTTATATACGACTTTTGGTTGGCTCGCACTCGTAACATGTTATTTATAACGAGGCATTTGGATTTGGTAGGCCCAACGATGGCAGTCGCCTGGTAAATCAACGTCTATGATTAGAGCTTAATACCATCTTGATAGGCAGCTGTGGCAAATTGATAAATCAAATATTTTTACTATAACTGGCGGATCGGCGGCTTATCTTGGGAAAACCAATCTACATGAAATCGTACGCTAATCACTAGATTTGCTCGGCTCGAGTGGCCATTTCCGTGCGGTAGTTTTCCAAAAGCATGACGCGATTTAAAACGCGCCCAACTTCAACTAAAGCTTCAGCTTTTGGATCTTCACCGCATCCGCAGCTGTTTACCCATTAGCGTTTGGGGCGACTAAAATGTTTGCGCTGCGGTGTCGCCTTCGTGGTTGCCGTCTGCCTTTGGGCGGGGCGGACTCGGAGTCGGAGCCGGAGCCGGAGTCGGAGTCGAGCATAAAATCATTTTCTCTAAGCATTTTTGGCATTTATTTACCTACGAATTATTGCAAATATAAGTACAGACCGGCGCGTAAGTGCGGTAGCTTCACAGTCATTGTCTACCCGCTTAGTGTGGACAATTTGAGTGTCGAACTTAAAAGCCAGCGAGTGGTTGCCACTGGCGCCACTTTGTCCCACATTGTGCCCAAATGTAAATTCATTGAAATTCCCTTTTAATGGAGATTAATGCGCGCAGAGGCGCCCGCTGCTGTTGACTTTGCTAAATGTTTTCCAAAAATCTACTTCTATTTATTTATTTATGATTTTGTTTTATTTTTTTTTTTCGCATTGCTTATGACAGCCGGCTAATTAGGAACGTGGGAAAGAGCCGAGATTCCCTGGCGACTACGTGACGTATACGTTATGTGATGCTAAGATTCAGTTTGGGTTTTAGACGTGAAACTAAGTGCAGCACAAAATGGCAAATGTTTTATATTGTTCCTTTAACTTAAAGATTGCTGTGAAATAAACAAAAAATATGCCTATAAGCTCTTTAAAACTAATTCTAACATGTAGATTTGGTTAGAAAACGCCTTAAATGAATGGGAAAATATATATCATAATTTTATTTACAGATCGCCAAGTTAGATTAAAGACTGTAAAAGCAAAAAGGAGAAATTATGATCCTCCCAATTGGGGAGGATCAGCAAGGGAGAAGAGAAAAACAAAAAATATCTCAAAGCATTACAGCTCGATTATCTCTCTATATCGAATGCCACCAATATATTATCTTTTTGTCAATTCCTAATCATTAGTTCCCTGCACAGAAAAGTTCTCTTGGCCAATCGTTAGCTAAACTTTGCACTCGTTGGCAATTGTTGCCCCAATCGCCCAAACTGCCATCTGTAAATCCACTTGAGAATCCACAAATCAAGCGATACAACTAAATATAACGCACATATATTAATGCCGACCCAAAATAAAACGATTAACAAACAATGGAGCTGAGAAATATTTCTATTTCGCATTTATGAGCAAATCAATCAATTTCAATGCAATTTCAATTAGAGTGCCACAAAGTAGAAGAGCGCGATAAGGCCCAACCTCCATAAAGCTGAGGCGACTCGGGCCCGATCACAAACCAATCAAACTGACCGAAGGGTGGCCATAAAACATGCCCCGGGGCCCCAAAATGGAACTCCGTTCTAGTCGTTCAGATTCAGGTGTGTTATCGCGGCCGAGCTGCCCGATTTCGGTATGTATAATAAACAATTTTAATATTTTTTAATTATGAAAACACGTTGATTATATAAATAAAATCGCAGACGCGATTAGATTACGGCTCGAGTGACACTACGACGCTTAAAGTGCAATTTAAACGGCTTTAAACAAATTTCTATAATTTTCTATACCTCCGCTTCTATAGACCAACTAACGCTATCGCTGCTCTGATTATGCGCCCTGAAAATGGGTGTGTGGGATTGGGGTCTTGAGAGCGTCAAGCGTCAAGCGTCAAGAGTCTGGCGGACGCATGCCCACTCGGGCTGATATGCGCTTTGAATTAATTGAAAATTGATTATTGGCGATGGCAAAGGAGTCGATAAGAATGGGCTGAGGTGGACTGGGCTGAAGTGGGATGGGGTGGGGCTGGTGGCTAGACCAGTGCCACCTACCGCTTCAGGCTCTCGATAAGCGGTTGGGCAACGGTTTTTAATAATTGAAAATTAATCCATCATAATAGACGTCAAAGACGAGTGAGAGGATGACCAGAACTGGCACGATAAGTGCGCTCAAAAAAATGAAATAAAATAAAATAAAGAAGAAAGAAAAACAGATAATAAATTATGAGCACAGTCTGAAAGACAAACAAAGCCTAACCGAAAATAAAATATTGATATCTGAACACACAGACAACGAGACAGAGGCCCAGGCAAAGGGATAGGGATAGCCAGGATACGATAACAGCAGCAACGGCAGCGTCATCATTATCTGGCAATTGAATTTACAAAACAAATAATTACAAAATGCAGTACAAATATGAAAGAATATGTGACTCGAGCAACTCTCGTCGCTCGCCCTCTCACTCACTCTCTCTCAGGTTGTGCGTCTCTGATCAAATACGGAATACAAATCAAAATGCGATTTTCAAGCAGCCAAAAGGTGGCCTTATCTGCAGCACACACACGTTTACCGTACCCGATACCCGAGACTGGAGAGCTCGAGCTCGGGTTCGAACTCAGACCTGGCGCTATAAGGAAGTGTGCCCCGTGTGCTACGACGAAAGGTTAAAAAACTTTGTCGCAACAACACAACAACAACAACAACAACAAAAACGACAACGGCAGCAAAATGTATCTGAGCAAACAACTGCCGTGCATTGCTACACATTTTCTTCCACTATCCAAAGTGGTTGAGTGGTTGTGTGGTTGTGTGGTTGACTGACTGGCTGGCTGGTTCATTGGTTCGCTGCCTGGCTGATGGTATTCAATGGCAACGAATTTGTTTACGCTGCGCCTAATGAGGCAACTTTATTTGTGCAGCGCAGGAAGACGCGACCACAGCTCTCAGAATGAATGGGTATACGTGCAGTTACAGATACAGATACAGAAACAAATGGACACACATCGGCTGGTAAGGTTCTGCAGCGCCTAAGTAGTTCGGATAAGACTACAAAAGATTCAGCTAAAGCATATTAAATTTCTCTTGGGAGTTGAAATGAAGAAAAATATAAATACGTCCATTGACCATTAATTAGATCACAGTTTTCGCAGATTCCAGCTTTTGCCAATTGGAAAATAAACTTAGTAAAATTCGAAAAAGTATTTCGATCTCGAATAATTTGAATTTTATTATTTTATCACTTATTTTTTACTAGGAGATAACTCAAGCCTAAATGTTAATTATAAAAAAAATTCACATATTAGTAGAACAGAAAAGAAGATTATTATTATTCATTATATATGAGACTAATATATGAGAAAATTAACACAGATTGATTTATTAAAACGCTAAAACCGGAATAACACATGAATTAATGAGAATTGCGTAAAAGGGCGATATTTATACATACACACACACCTACATAAATTCAGACAGCCAACCATAGCTACATACATACATACAGACATACATACATAGATTCAAACAACCCGAGAATAAAAGCTTAGAAGGCTGCTAACAATACCCACACACACGCATACTTTTAGATAAAGCATCAAAACGCCTAACTGAATTCATGAGAATCGCATAGTAGAGCGATAGTTAAAAATACAATTTTTGGTAAAGGTGTCTTTTTGTGAATATATCCATGAAATGAAGTTCATTTCGTCGCTGGCTATAGGGTATTAGCTAGTCGAACACTACCGACTAGAGTACTCTTGTCAAAATCTAATTGATTCATTATCATCATCAAATCTAATCCTTTAGCCCACAGCTAGATTGGAATAATTTGTAATCGTTTAGCAATCGCTTTCCACTTACCAGCGCAATTTCCTCTTTAAATCCTCTTTTATTGCTCACGAGCTATACGTCGAACTGCTTATCATTCTTGCAAATTTTATACACACCCCAATTTCATTTGTGGCATTATCGTCATCAAAGTTAACGCAGTGGCAGTTCACAATTTCGTAATAATACCTATATACGCAACTGTCCTGCCTGACACATATACAGGCGTACATATACATACATATAATAAATAAAATTCAATAAAACTCATTTATCAGTTTTTAATAAGTTTGCTCTGTATGGAATTCCCAGCAATAACAACAACGAGCAAATCAATTCGCTCACTTAATGAAAAAAACACAACTCAATTATAAACTTTATCAGGAATGGGGGGAGGCAAAATAAAAAAAAAAAACAATGAGACAAATGCGCATACGTTAAAAGTATTTTTCAATGCTGAAAATGAATTAAAATGTTATGTCAATAAATGAAATTTACTTTATTATTGCAATCGTATATGCGCACTTCCAAAGTCTATATTGATATAAAATGTTATGATGAAGATAAAATATGTATTGATAATGAGGTCGGAGAGCTGATGTGTGCCTGATGACTGATGATCGATGCCTAATGATACTCTATAAGCGAGAATAGAATATTGCTTAGTTTAATTGACGAAAACTACGATGATTGGATCAGCAATTAAACAAAATCAAAGATAATGTAACACAAAATAAAGAACAGCAATATGTTCTATAAAAATGTTTAATTAAAAAAAAACTGAAATAATTCATTTTAAATGATAAAGAGTTATATAATACAAAAATATATCAAATATGTTCATTCGAGCAATAATTGTAATAATGAAAGTATATTACAGTAATAATAATATTATAATAAATTAATAAAATATTAATAATGATAATAATAATAAGAATATTAACTATTGATAATAAATTATAATTCGATGAGAATAAATAATGCATTTCCAATAAAGAGGCAATCACTATTAACATAATAATATTAAGTAATAAATAATAATAAAAACAACTCATTATGCAAATCAAAATTAAAATGGGAATATAACTTGATAAGCACCGATACTTCTGCACTTAATGAAATGCTGTATTTCCATTAATCAATGACTCGCCTCAGTTTGCATTGTAAATTGTAATAAAAAAAAAAAACACAATAAATAAAAATACAATATTATTTGTTTTTTTCATATAGATGTACTCGGAGTGAACGCAACTCGGTCAACATAATTGGCCAATGCTTAAATATGCAGCGCGTACTTGTAGATACGTGCAATCTGTATATATGAATCTGTATCTGGATATGTTTTTGTATCTTTACCTTTATCTGTATGTGTATCTGTATCTGTATGTGGATCTGCTTTTGTATCTATATTTGTATCTGTATCTGTATGTGTATCTGTATCTGTATATGCATCTGCATCTGCATATGCATCTGCATCTCCATCTGTATTTTATTTACATGTATCTGTATCTGGATCTGTTTTTGTATCTTTAAATTTAATTGTATTTGTATGTGTATCTGCATCTGAATCTCTATCTGTATCTGTACTTGTATCTGTATCTGTATTTGTACTTGTATTTGCATTTGCGTAGCTGTATCTCTGTAGCTATATCTTTGTAGTTGTAACTCAGCTGCTGTACACCCATGCCAGTTCATATCAGCGTAAAAATTATTTATTGATAACGCAATTTAATGCCAATTATTTGTACATAAATATTTGTTTAATTATCAATTGCATGTCGCGCTCAATTGACGTGGGCGTGGACATGGGCGTGGGTGCGGCATGAATAGACCGCGTGATTAATGACATCGAGTACCGCTCGATTCTAGCTACTTAAAACTGCGCATTGTTTTTCAAATTTTTGCAAATCTTGTCAAAATTTGCTGCCCAAACAAATCGTTTGGCTTTAAAATGACTTTGAAAAGGCCAACCCTTGCGCTAATAAGCCGCTCCTCAACCCTTAAACACAAAACTCATGGCACATTGTTTGCCCTACTAATGGAGCGCTTTGATATTGTTGTCAAATTTCGCGGGTGTCACACATTTTTATAGCATTATTGTGCATTTATCGGCTGAATTAACACGATTGAACCAATACACAAGGGTGGCTGCTATTGAGCTTGTCGAGGGGTTGGCTGCGGCACGCCCCCATTGACCACAACTGGCAAATTGCAGCAACATATGCGACAATTTTATTTATTTCTTGACATTTGCTTTATAATGCCTGATTAGAGTCGTGCTAATATGCCTGCAAAAGCACTTACTTCATGGAGTGGGCGTTGAGTGAATAAGCGGGTGGTTGCGTGGAGTTTGCGAAGTGATGTAAAATAGAACAATGATGTTAACTAAAACAAAATCAATTCGAAATCAGGCGCAAAGAGAATGCCATAAACCATAACTACCCATAAACCCCAAGCATACCCTCTATCATCTCTGCAATTCAATGCACAGCCTAGCCTTGTGCTGGGCTGCTGCTCCAACTCCCCATAGCAGCCCGTAAATGTTAGTTAAATGCACGTGGATGAGTAGATAAATATCGTATAATGAAAATAAAATAGGAAAGGGCTAACAAAAACACCAACGACAACAAGCAGCTAGAACAACAGCAATCAGTCGCAGTCCACGTTGCAGTCATCGCACTAATTTCGAGCTAGTTTTTGGGTTCCGTTTCGGATTCGTGTTGGCCAAGTACGTGGCCAAAGAAAATACACTTTAGCACGTTTCTTGTTAGCCAACAGTTTTCTGGCTGCCCGTCTACCCATGCAATGATATAGTTCTTACCCACACATGTTTAGACAACAAATATATGTGAATTGTTCTCAACTACAAAATGCTACTCCAGAGTCTGGAGTTCCTCCAGCTCTGGTGGCAGCTGCATCGTCCGTTGTTTATTTTGGCATAGGTGAATAGTTCAAATTAAGGCGCAGACATTAGATGAACAACAAAAGTTGGAAAACAAAGAGTTGAGGGCGTGGTTGGGTTCGGTAGCACGCTCTGATATCAGAGTGCAGAAGGAGTTGGGGTTAAAAGGCGATTGAAGAGCTGTAACTGCTTCTAAGCAATAGGTAATATGAGGACACATGGCATTTGGGCAGTAGGAGGTACATTTTACAGAGTTTCCTTGGAAATATACATATAGATAAAATCTATCTATATATATATAGATAAAATTGCATTTTATACTACTTATCAATTGTGGATGTTCGAGTTATGATATTGCGGAAAATGAAAACAAGAATAACTTTAACCCAAAAGATTCTCTCCAGAGCTTCAAGTACCCCAACGTGGACAGAGTTGAGCCGATTTTCATGCTTGATGACTACCTGGACCTGATGATATACCTGGATAAGATTGATTTTATCTGTAAGTATGAATAACAATTTCTATTGTTCGGGTTTGACTAGAGAGGTTTGACAGCTAGTCAAGCAGCCTCCACTACAATTGATTCATAATGTCATCTAGAAAGTACTTCAGTCTGCGACACAATAAATGTCAACACGCACATTCAATTAAGGAGCCAAATCGTTTTGGCTATAAAACGTTTACCAGATTACGTATACGTTAAAGGCACGACATACACAGAAGGCCCATCCCTTTCGGGTGGTTATTATAAAAAATGCATTATATGAACATTAGATGGTTGGGACGAAAAGTCGGGCAAGCATGTTGTAAAAACCCGAATGATGATGATTTTGCCAAACGATGATGGACATCATTTATATCACTTATTGTGCGGCCTACCGATTTGAGTGGCCATAACAATTGAATATCAATGAGCCGACGACGAGGGACATTATCGATTTCTGTCATGCTTAAAGCGTGGATTTATCTGGGGCTTGAAGCCCCGCAACGAATGTCAGTCAAGTCGAGTCAACTAACTGCCTCCTTAATTGCTGCTCTAATGATGTGCCGGGCTAACCAGACAAAGACAGAGCCGACGCCCAAGTTGATTATGAAGTCGAGGCCCCCAACTCAGACCCATACTCAGACCCAGATCCAGACACAAACTCGTCTGCAGCAGAACTGGCTCAACACTCCATAATGATGGCAATTATAGCTCGTTTTTCCAACAATTTATATGAAATTTTGCAGCCAGGAGCGCCAAATCAACTGGCCACGCCTCCGCACACACACACACAGACAAACATACAGGCACACGCCGCACACGACATTTTTTCCACTGGTAACAAATGGCAACGCCCAGCGTATATTGCCAGCTCGCTTGCACTCACACAAGTGCGAACGAGTCAGCATACGCTGAGCGCCTCCATCTTGAAAGCGTGCTGCCAAAAGAGAGCGAACGTTGCGTGTGTGAGAGCGAGCGTGAGAGAGAGAGGGAAAGAAAGGGAGCGAGCGCCCGCAAGTGAGCGAAGAAGGTGCTAACTATTGTCGGGTGGTGGGCAATTATCAAGTTATGCGACCGTACACTGTGAAAATTCATTTAGTACAAACACAAGTTCATGCACGATATGTGAATATCTAAAATAATGCATGTGTATAGAGTATATATTATTTTTGAATATATATTTTAATACATTATTTTTGTATAATATATATATATAATTTTTTAATATATAATATATTATTTTTGTGTTTACACTATTAATTAATGCATTTGTATAAAATAGGGACTATTTTTGAATATATATAATATATTATTTTTGTATATAGCTCTATACAATGGCTTTTGCTCTAATGCTTGGCTTTTGTATATATCATATACAGAAGAGCTTAAACAATTTGGAAAGTACATAAGAGTATATAAATGTTGCGCTCAGTGTACACGGCTCAGCCGCCGCAAGACATTTCTCTCATTGCGCTGCCCGTCAACCCACCCCAAAAACTCTCACGCACAAACACACACTCGCACTCGTGTGTACATTGACGGGTTTCGGAACAGCCCAATCATTGCGATATGCGAGTCTATATGACACGGGCACGGGCCGGCGTTGAGCACAGTCGTTCATTAGCGCTCGTCGCGTCGAGTTCGCAGTCGCAGTCAGAAATTGAAGACGCGCGCTTTGCCGTAAACAAAAAAAATAAAAACAACAAGAAGAAGCAAATCGCACGCCGTCTAGTGTTGCCGCCAAGTGTTGCAAGTGTTTAAAGAACAACAAAAATTAAATAATCATAACAATAACAATTATAATAATATTAAGAGCAAGCAGCATAAGAGTGCAAGTCGCAAAGACAGTCGTAAGACAAAGCATGTCCAGTGCACAAGTGTCTCAGCCGCCGCCGCCGAACACGCAGCAGCAGCAGCAGCAGCCGCCACAGCAGACGCCGCACATTAGCCAGCTGCTTATTAGCCACATAGCCGCCGCTACGCAGCACCGCGCAAATACCACAACACCACCCGCCGTTCCCGTTGCCGCCACCGTTGACTACGATCAGTGCAGCAACAATTCGACGCTGTCGCCATCGCCCAGATCGAGCGGCAGTCACAGTCCAGCGACCGCTGCAGCAGCTTCGAGTCCCACGCATTCCACGGCCACGACAGGCTCACCGCACTGCGCCTACGCACCCACACACAGCCCAGCGGCACCTCAGGACAGCGGCCCAGCGGAACAGCAACAACTGCAATCGCAGTCGCAGTCGCAATCGCAGCTGGCAGTTGCAGCGCCCGCCATGCCGCTGCTGGTGGCGCCCATACCGCTGGCCTGTCAGGCGACGGGGCCACCGCCAACGCATCATACGCACGCACACGCACACGCACACGCCCCGCATCCGCGTCTCTATGTTGAGGGCGGTTTCCCGTCACATCATGTGCCACATGCCGCTCTGGTGAATGGCGCATATTCGCTGCCACGGCTGCCGCTTGCAACCGTAATGCTGCCCGCCAATGCACCCGCTGGCGCAACAGCGCTGCCGCCGCCACCGCCCGTGCCCGTTCCAAATGCCAGCTGCTCGCCGCCCTCGAACACGGCGCTGCAGCAGGCCCAGAGTCAGCCCAAGAAATCGTTCTGCATCGAGGCGCTGCTAGCCAAGAGCCAGCATCAGTCCGGCGATAGACCGCAGCAGACAGCATCCGAGATGATTGTGGATGATCATCGATTGGCCGCCTTGCACTATGCCCGGGATCAGGCGGAACTGAATCACGCCTTTGTCGCAGCTTCGAATGCAGCCGCAGCTGCTGCTGCCGCCGGCATCAGCGAGCACGAGGCACTGCAGCGAATACGCGACTCGCGGGAATATGATTCACCCAGTCCCGACGGCATGTCCAGGTAGGTTTTCGATTAAACGTTAAATTCTTGTATTGAGTAAAAAGATCTTTGATTTGAAGCATTTTCTTTTTGGTAGAAAGTGAGAAACGTGGTGTAAGAGTGAAAATAAGTCTTAAGGAATTTAAGATATAAATTGGTTTTGAAGTAGTAAAGCTCTTTTATAAGGCATATCTATATATCATGACTTATTATTGCCTTTAAGAATTTTCCTACGCTAAGCAAATCTTACAGGATTGTAGGTCAAGTGGCTTATGCCTATTTAATCTTCAATTAAATAATTAATCTGAAAGATTTGCTGAATACATTATAAACAAATCTACTCTATTTATCTTTAATATATTATACGGATAAGATGGTCTAGGATTTTGTAGATAATTACTTTCTTTAGAAGGCTTCAAACACATTGCTTTAAGATGGGAAAAGTGCAAAAATTCTAGAAAATTTACAACTATTTGAATCACACTGAAGAATTCTGTGATTAAAATATTTGTAAATTTTCTAGAATTCTTGCACATTACATTGTCATAATATGTATTCAAATAATTTTCCCGGATCTCGATTGCATCCTTATTTGCAACATAGATAGATATATAGATAATCCTATTAGCAGAGTACACAAAAGGCAAATGATACAGAAAGGAATAAGCCTAGCCTTAAGATTGGCTTTACTTAAAAAATGCCCAATACTTTATCTAAATTATTTGCCTATTCTCCATGACTTTCTCAACTTGTATAACTCATGGCATAAGCCCCGCCATATGCAGTAGCTGCCTGGCAAATCCAACAAAATGCCAACAGCGAATACGAACAATGCTTTTGGGCTTTAAAGCGGCTTTGTTGGCACTCGACAACATGGCCAAAAAGCCCAGCCAAACTGGTCACGTTGCCTTTATTATAATTGCGATTACGTATACGCCGTGTAGGTGTGTGTATTTGAGTGTGTGTGCGTGTGTGTGCGAGGTGGCAAAGCAAACAAATTAGTTTTGCAGTCAGGCGACGAGCTTTTTAATTGTTTTCAAAATTGTCGCGTAACTTGTTTATTGTAGAGCTTAGATAATTGTGCACTTACAGGGTGTCTAATCGTTGTGTCTATCAATTCGACAGATCCGAATCTCCCAGCTCATCGCATCGCTCCAGCCCGCCCATCAGTCCGGGCTGTGAGGATCAGCAGCCACAGCCCGCGCATCATACACAGCATCTGGGCATGCGCATGTCCGATTTGCATGATGAGTTCAAGAAGCCGGTGCCACCGCACAGTCCCATACGGCCGCAGGATTTTCCACTCTACGCGGGCGGACATCCCTATCAGCTGCTGGCACCAGGCGGCTCAGCTTTTCACAGGCCGCTGGATCCCTCCGGCAAGCCGATTCCGGTGAGCATCAAAGCTGCTCCAAAACTAACTTCATTGTGTGCTAAATCGTTGCTGTTCTCCTTTTCCATCTCCCCTTTAAACTGCAGATACCTATGGGTCACAATTTTATGCCCTCCCAGCTGCAGTTTGAGTTTCTGGCACGCGCCGGCATGCTGCATCATCGCATACCCGAACTGGCCGCCTATCCGCATCATGCGATACTGGGCAAGACGCGACGACCGCGTACCGCGTTCACATCCCAGCAGCTGCTCGAGCTGGAGAAACAGTTCAAACAGAACAAGTACTTGTCGCGCCCGAAACGCTTTGAGGTCGCCAGCGGCCTAATGTTGTCCGAAACGCAGGTGAAGATTTGGTTTCAGAATCGACGCATGAAATGGAAGCGCTCCAAGAAGGCGCAGCAGGAGGCCAAGGAGCGGGCCAAGGCGCAGCAGCAGCAGCAGCAGAGCTCCAACAGTGCCGCCAGCAGCGGCAGTTAGTTTCGCTTGGAGCAGCAGCCGGAACTTCACTTCTAGTCAGGCAATGAACAGACGTCCAGCTGGTGAGACACCCTGTATGCTGAACACCTTGCCACGCCTACAATTCCCCTCCCTCGGCTAGCTGGCCAAAAATACATTTCATGAGATTGCGCAAAAGTTAGCTTCGCAATTAGCTGAAATTTTTGGTCATTGTTGTTGCTTTGATTTCAGTTGTTGTTGTGGGAATTGATTTCGCGGTCCACAACAACAACAACAACAACAATCGCACTGTGTGATATATGTAAGCCAGAAATAAATATATATATAAATTAAACACTGCTACATAAAAGTATTTGCCCCATGTACATATTATAACATAAACCATACACACCACACAAAATCTATAAATTAATTTAAATTACTTTAAATATAATACACAAATATACAAATAAATGAGATTAGTTTAGTTTAGTTTAGTTTGTAAATTGTCACGATCGTTTCTTGTGCAATTGTGTAAATAATTGTAATTATGTAATTTTAAACGAAATGTTGTCGCCAAATGTCGTCTTGCGACTGCGCTAGTAAATTTTATTACATTTATTTTGAAATCGAAAATCGAAAATAAAATGTGCTATACAAATTTCAAATGGAGTTTTGTTTTTCAGGGAATGGAATATATGAAAATCTCAAGATTGAAAATGAATTGAAAAGAATAGACAGTTTATTTTGCAAATTGAATTAAAGATAAAAATATCCCTAGAGTTCCGCAGAATTCCAACATTAATGTCAAAAATGTTATTCAAAATTTCCTGAAGAGTTCTGAATATGGCGAAAGTATTGATAAGCAAAGAAAGTTAGTTGGAAAAGGAAGAAGATTATAAGTGTAAATAAGTAAAATGAAAAGATTTTCAAAGACTTGAACGCTTTTATTTAAAGATTGGATTAAGAATAAAAGTTTCTCCAGAGTTCCTACAGAATCCTAACATTAATATTAAAATTCTGATTTAAAATTCTCAAAAAAAAAAAAAAAATGCTGAAGATTTTAAAGGATATGAATCTTATCAAGTTTTTTTTGACTAGATTGGATTAACAATGAAAGTCTTAAAGATTTCTACACAATTCTCAAATTAAAATTTCCTAAAGAATTTTAAAGATTCGAATAGCAATGGATAAGGACAATTTTTTTAACACCACAAATTTTGATTAAAACTGTAAAATAAATTTAACGAAAATCAAAAATAAATATGCCACTTTGTATATTTATTGCCAAGCTGACCAACTAAGTTCCAGTGCTGAGGTATTTAACTACAAACTGATAATTCCATTTGGTTAGGCTCTTGAAATCAAAAGCTTATTATTGTGTTTTAGTTCTTCTGAGTAAGGTTTCAATCAGCTCTCATTTGATGTGATTCGTCAAAAACAAGGTACTCGTAGCTCTTTAAACTCTCCAAAGCCAAGTATCTAATCGCATGCCCAGAATTTAGAGCTATCTAGTATGTGTGTCCCCCAAAACTATTAATGGTGTTTATTTATAAAAGTCATAAAAAAAGCCAATCAGGTACAATTTTTAATTTTATACGAGTCCCGTTTCGCTGATACGAGTTATCACGGCAAATAAATCAAAATGCGCGCAGATAATCAATTTAATTGTTCAGACAATAATTATGTCTAAATTTATAGTGTCACTTAAAAATTATTTTGCTAATTAAAATGTTGCTGGTACTGACAACAGCGACAACAACAACAACAACAACGAAGACAGCAGAAAGCACTCGTATAAAATCCAAAATCATGGTGAGCTTCCATTTCCGCAATCAGGTCCCGTTAAAAAATTAAAAACTTGTGAAAAAAAGTGGAAAAAGCAAAAAAAGAATGAAACAAAAAAATAATAAACCATGTCTTGGTCTTATCTGAGAGCAGGGAAATCGTGAAATTTCTGTGATACGTGGCCTAATCGAAGCTAATGGCTAATCAAACGTGACAACATCGAGAAGTTGTTGCCACTATATAGAGTAATAGCCCGTAGATTAATCGGCCAGCAATCAGAGTTAATTGGAACAAAGTCCTCAGTTTGGTACGAGCTAATAAAGTTTTATTCTTTTATTTTTTCTACTTACTGCGCTTGATTAAATGTATACTCTTGCCGATCAAATTTTAAATAAATAACACATCGTAATCCTTGCCCGAACACAGCGCTAAATCCTTGGCAAACAGCCCATACAATTAGCTGGATGGGATTATAATTGAAATGGGAAATAAACGGCGATTGTGAATCGCCTCTACAATTCTCAAACGACGTCAGAGAGGAACAAGTCTGGCCACTTTATCACGTAATGCTCAAGTATCGCAGAACGCGACCTTAGCTCATAAAGAGAACTCTGTCGGAGAGGGGGGCAGATGTATGCCACGAAGTATGCTTTATATTGTTGTTATTATTGGTTGTTTGATATGCTCGCATTGTTGTTGTTGTTTTTGTTGTTGGTATTGTTATTATTATGCAGCAGTTCTTGGGTTGATTATGCGACTGATGGGCTAATAAAAATTCATTCGTTATCCACCAGACACTCACAAAACACGCAACGCATTGCGTCAACAGAGAGCAGAATGGAGAAGGGGGTCAGTGGGAAGGGGAGGGGGCAAGAAGACGTTTCAATGAATGAATTTCGGCTGATGTTTTCCTAGGGTTCTATGTTGTATACAGTGGTACGTAATTAAACAGAAAGTAGGACTTGAATAAGGAAATAAATATCCTTAAAATAAAAGCAACAAGATTAATACTTAATATGAAGATTAAAGTGGAAAAACCTTTTGCGAAAAGCGCATTGTTTAAAAACATCTTCATGGCTGCGAATCATATAAGTATTAGATGAATGAATCATGAATCATTCAATCAAAACCAATTGAGTAATATTGTGATATGAAAAATAATTAGAATTAGTTAAGTGAATCTTCTGTGTAAAGTTTGACTAACCTATAAAAATGTCTAAAAAGAATCAAAAAGAAAATAAACCCCTTTATCATAAAAAGACTGCCCCTAATTAGATCTTCCATCAAACAGGCAAGTTCAACTGCAAACCCATGAACCATAGAATCATTAGAGTAGCTCATCAGCATCATTATCGGGAGCAAATCTTGAACCACTGTGCAGTGGCCTGCGGTCTGATGTGGTTGCTGATGCTGCTCTAAATATCTGGTATGAGGTTGCCTTGAAGTGGCCAAGTGTTGCCTGAAGTTGAGCCTGAACCGGAGCACAAAGGCTGTCACAGTTGGCAATGGGAATGGCAACTGTCTAATTCAATTCATCAGCTATTAGCGGGTAATTTGTAACAATTGCACAGCACAATTTCCATTCAAAATGAAAAAGAAAAAGAAAAGGGTGACAGAGTTCAAACCAAAACCGGAGCGACAACTGGGTTCGGGCATGGGTCCGTCCGGGTTTCGTGTATTGCTTAATTGTTGCAGTGAGCGCTGTTGGATTTTGGATGCTGTCGCATCTGTTGCAAATTAAATTTGAGTTATAATTTTCTATAAACACACGCGCATGTGTGTGTATGTGCTTGTGTGTGCACACCCAGTAAATTGCCATTTGAATTGAGGGTCGCATCCCCCTCTCGTGACTTTGTCAGCAGTTTACGCATTTATTGTTGTTCTTGTTGTTGTTGTTGCTGCTGGTGTTACAATTTGGTTATCCAAGCGTTACCCTAGGGGTGTCCTGCCTGCCCGTTGTTGATCTTCATGTCAACACAGATGATCACATTTTATGCTTAATTTGGGTATGTGTGTGTGTGCGTGTTGTGCTGTGTTTGCTTTTGTGATTTCAGCATCCATCGAATTTTGCTAATATTCAAACGGCTTTGGCCAAATGCATTCTACCCATTTTCCGCATTTTCCACATTTTCCGCACTTTTCGTTTGATTTTATTGTCATATGTTGCATTTTATTATTGTCAAATTTGCATTCGCCCGAACAACAACAAAAATCTCTCTGATGCCAGCTCGTTAGTTAGTTGCCCCGTTCTCTAATAGCGCTTGGCTGAGAAGGGATATGGGGAAAGGTGGACATGTCAGAGGTGGGCGTGGTAGGATAAATTTGTAAAACTGATAAGGCAATTTATGTGGCAATTTTGTTTTAATTTGCAAAGATTTTTGAGCTTTGTTTATGAGCAAATTGCAAATGAAATATTATTTGAATGACAAGCGAAACGTTTAAATTATTTTTAATTGAGCCAAGAACAAAAAGGAACCTGAAGGGGGACTATTCGATTTCTATCTAGTTTTAAGCTTAAACATGCATTTAACTTAGCTTATTTTGCATTTTTCTTAAATTTTAAGATTTGTTATAAATAGAGCCCTTGTATGACGATATAACTATAATACTTTAGCAATATTTTTAGATGAGATTAAGATGAGATTATATATAAGATTAAATTAAATTCAAAAAGTATTTAATGTTATTTTGTTTGGTTGTTTTTCAGTTTAAGAGAGTGCTCTAGTCGATCTTAAATAAAAGATACATTATCTGTATATACTATTCTGGTGAATCTAGCCATTAAAACCTAAGAGACTTGCGCAATAAATACGATCTCAATATCGATATTTATCGATTGCTTGCAAATGGGGCAAGTTGTTGATTATCAGAAACAAACATGTGCTGCTTTAGCACCAGAAGGACCTACATTTCTCGAATTCTCATGGGATCTGAGATCGACGACTACATACATACGGACAGACGAGCGGACGGTCGGATCGACTTGATCGACTCGACTGTTGATGCTGACCAGGAGTATATAAATTATATAAAGTCAGAGATGCTACCTTCTCCCTGTTCCCATTTTTGGTGGGTTTAGGTTATAAAATCGTGTATTTTCAGCTTGCCAAAGAGTAGTACCCTTGTAGACAAATGGCTTGAGGTCTTGAAAGTTTGCTTTAGAAAAAATGCTATATGAAGAGATTGGTCGCGTCTAGTCGACATTTGTTTTGCCTGAAACAGAAATAAGGACCTATGAAAACTTTTGTGAAAATAACCTTCAAATTCGAGAAACGAGATTGCATAGAAATATCCAGAAAGATATTTTTTTTTATATATATATATATATATATATATATATATCATAAATATATTGCATTACAACCTTCAGTTTTCTTCAGAAAATGTTCATAAATCAAAATATACGATTCATGACAATATTAGTTGGACCCAAGACATACCTTAATTTCGACTGCTTAACAAATAATTTATTGATTTACACGTTCACACACACACAGGCACACTCGCACACACACTCACAGACAGGCTGAGAAAAACTACAACGCATTTTGCTGCTTAATGCCATAATTTCCAACTTGTTTACACAATCCATCTGGCTGTATTTTCAATACACAGACACATGTCTATGTCCATGTCCATGAACGGCAATCATCAGTCCAAGCTGTAGTCGTTGCCATCAATCTATTGAAGAAAATCCGTGCGTGCGCGCAAAGTAAACAAAAATGCAAGCCAGAAACGGAGCCAAAACCAGAGCCAGAGCAGGACACAGAGACAGAGCTAGAGCTAGGGCCAGGGCCAATGCTCATCAGCCGGCACAAGGGGCCATTAATTCACTAAGCACACACACACACACACACAACCATCGATATGGCATTGAATTTGTCAAATGATTTCGATTTAATCGCCGGGAAATTTTGCAATCAAAATTCAGGAATATCAACGCTAATTGCCAGCGGTGCAGTCGTGTATGCCCAGAGTCCAGAGTGCCCAAAGCGCATTAGATCCCCAGAGAGAGAGAGAAAGAGAGGGAGAGGGAGGGAGAGAAAGGGAGGAAGAGTTACGCATCCCAGATCCATTCGGATAGTGCAAATTGTCACCATATGCGTCAACACGCAATAATTCACCAGAAAAGTAATCCAAACAATTGACCAGACGAAGCACTGACATCTAATGGAGAGGGTGTGTCTGCAGCTCTCTCTCTCTCTCCCTCTCTCTCTCTCTCTTTCTCTCTGTCATCTCTACTGACTCTTCTGATTGTGGCTGCCTCTGCAGCAAGTGCGGCCACCCTCAGGCAGCAACCCACCCCGTCCCACCAACTCGTGGCTGACTCTAACTGTGCTATCTGGTGTTTTGGTGCTAATTGAATTCATTGCCGTTGATCAAGTGCTGCCAAACAACAAATCATCCCCGGAGGCTAATGATACGGACGAGCGAGCTAACTGACTCACTGACTGACTGCATCCCCGCCTGGCATTGCCCAAGGAGCCAGGAGCTCAGAGCAGGGCAATTGCCAAGCGCGGCAGAGGGTGCACGTTGCGGGCGACAGGCCTCCTGCTTTGTGCAAATCGCTCTCGATATGCGTTAAATGAAATTAGAAAACCTTATGTTCAGTTAATTAGCAAATTTAAGGACATTGTGGAGAGTTTCGAAGTGGTTATTAAGGGGAAACTACGCCAGTTGATTTGCGCTTTTGGCAACAGCACATTGCAAGTTGGCTCGAGTTGCCACGTAAATTAAATGAAATATCGTTGGGTAGATCTAATAAAAACAATATAAATAAACAGTCTACAAACAAGATATAACAGGTAACCAGGCAGGTTTCAGCAGGTTGGAAGTGCTTTCATGTCAAGGCTTTAGTTTCGAACAAAGCCATATAATAGACCCATTTGACAAGATCTGGCAGAAATGCGAGAAAAATAGTAAGACTCATAATTGCTGAGAGTGGTCAAAATAATTGTTCGATTTTTACTTTGTAGATATACTATATAGGATATGGTATCTAGATGTTTATAAAATTTTGCTTATGTATTGGTAGCATATAAAGCTCTTAAGCGTAAAGATTGATTCAAATTAAAAGGAAAAGAGAAACTTCTTTATGGCGAAGATTTACTACCCTATAAACATATAAAATAAAAAATTAAATATATTTAAAATACATATCAAATTAATTAACATAAAACTTCTATGCGTCACACATTTCAAGGCAAAATTGTTTATGCAAGAACTTGACCCATCTATGATAGATTTATGATATAGATGTCCGATCCCTAGTATTTAATTTCAAGAGAAACAGGACAAATATGTATATACATGTAAATTCCAAGCAGTCTAAGTCCTATCAAATAACAATAATGGAATGATAACTGTTATTCGTAAGGAATTTCAAAGGTAACCTACATCTCTAGCCGAAAATTGTGTTTTCTATTGCTCCGAAGAAGGTATTTAACGTGCAAGGAATGCATCATCAGATTTCTAGATCTTCAGCTGAATATACAGCTTTGGAACTATCTAAGCAAATAATGTGTCCTAATCAATGAAAAAAAAAACTATTTGTAATCAAAAGTTTTAACCGGGCAGAGTCTTTAGAATTTTCTCCAGCCATTCTCAGTCTTTTCTATTACTAAAGCCATTTGTAAAATCTTAAGAATATGGCGGAGTCAGTCTCAGCCTCCTTCATTTATAAAGCTTAGTGCCAAGCGGCCTTCACTTCTTGCTTACTGACACATCCATCAACTGCTGACAAATTGGCAATAAGTTGTAGACCCTTCCGACACGTTAATTGCAACAATTAAAACACAAATGTTTTGCCACAAAAGTCGCAGCATATGCAAATGAAGCCATGTGTTTAAATTGTGCCTACCTTTTTGATAATTCTGCTCTAAACTCTAAACAAACAGCGAATAACAAGAGCAACGACAATGGCAACGACAACGGCGAGAACAACAAACAAAAATATTAAATTGTAATCCGCTTAAATGAGTAAAAGGCATTAAAACGCATTTGCATAATTGCCGAAAATGCGCGAGCAGAGAAATCAGCCAGCCCAAGGGAGAAGGGACCCGGTACCCGGTACCCGGCCTCTGCTATGCGGCACGAAAAACTTTTCCAAGCCAATTCAGTCCAATCAAAAGTGAGCCGGAACCCTCAAGGGCCAGTCGCCAGGCGTTGCACGTGAGGACAATATTTAAAAATGTTTAGCATAATTAATGCGGACCTCGGTGCGCTTGGGCTTGCGTCTCAGTTATTCGGGTTTTGCCGTTTCAGACAAGTGCACAGACGAAAATTTGGCGTGCCTAATCAACCCCTAAAACGGCGTTAATTTGCGAGGTAGCGCCTCGATTATGCCGCAGGGTCGCATTATTCACACATACGCTCAAATGAACGCGGGGCACGCTTCCCTTACCCATTCCCCTACCCATAACCAATCCCTAGAGTCTCGGGCTTATTCGCGCCCCATCTAAACTGGGTCCAACCGCAGCGTGTGCGTAAAATTGAATTTATTTTATTGCCACTAATTGGCTGAAATACCTGAGGGCGCTTAGGTTTCTGCGGGCAGGTTGTACGGCCTTAGTTTCGTCGAGAGCCAAACTTTGGCATTAAGTTATAATACAAGTTTTTGTGTATGTAGCTGAGCCTAGGCAATTAGCAAAAAGGGAACAAAAATCGAGATCATAAAGTTATTAGAAATAACATAGAAACGAAAAGGAATAGAAGTCGATACACTGCGCGCGAAGTTGACGGTTCTAACCGCCGTAAAAAGGGAATATTATAAAAGTACTATACAATACCAAGTCAACGGAATCTTTGCACTCGCCTTTTCGTTCCACAGTTCCATATAGACATCAGACATGTGAAAAAATGAAAAAACTTATATATGTATATGTATGTATTTCGAAATAATTTTGAAACCGACCCTGGCACCTCTGATGTTACACTGAGCTCCACTAAGTAAACAACACCAAAAATCTTGCCCAGAAATCTCAAGCGCTCACTACGCACATTACATGATATGGGTTAAGCAAAAAATGAGCCTCAGTTTTTTGCACAGCCCGATGATATGATAATGGCTATAAAAGATGATAATGTGCCAAATCCTTTGGCCAGATTCGCAAAATCAGCCCCACAAGCAGCTCAACACACACACACACAGCCAAAAATAATTTCAAAAAAACTTAAAAAATAAAAGAAAGTTTGGAGAGAGAAGCGCACAGAAGCAGAAAAACAGCAACAAACTACAACAACAACAGCCGTAAAAGCTATTAACATATTAAAGCAATAAAAGAAATGGCATATAAAATGCTGCCACAGACAAAAGGGGCCAGTCCGCCCAGCCACACCCCAATGCTTAGCGGCAAGTGGCATTTACCCCCGACTGGGCGCACTTGCCACACTGTCTGCCATCATCAACATCAACGCCGTCGCCATCAGGCAGACAAGGCAGCTGCCTCGGAGTTGGCTGCTCC
Source organism: Drosophila novamexicana (assembly GCF_003285875.2). Taxonomy (NCBI): domain Eukaryota; kingdom Metazoa; phylum Arthropoda; class Insecta; order Diptera; family Drosophilidae; genus Drosophila; species Drosophila novamexicana. The sequence continues at coordinate 585,085 of NW_020824766.1, forward strand.
GTTTCTGCTGCTGTGCCCAACCCTGGCACAACCGCAGCTCTTTCAGAACTCTAGCAAAGAGGGGTTGGGTGGGGCGGGGAGTATGTTGATAATCATACTAAATGCTGCCATTTGCCATTTGTGAGGTTTTGCCACTTGCCCTATAGAACGATGTGTTGTGTGTGTGTGTGTGTGTGTGTGTGTGTGTGTGGGCGTGCTCGGGTGGTTGGCAAGCAAATTGTGAAAAGTTCGCCTGAAAGTACTTCTAAGCTTTGTGTAAACACCCACTAAAATCAATTTGCTGGATTTTCTACCACCAGAAAATGTGTATTTTACGGGTTACGCTGAGAGCCGAGAGCGTAGAGAGTGTATGGAACCCTATGCCGGGTGAGTTGATTGCGCTTTTTGGGAGTAAAACTGGTAAAGATTGGCACGAAATGGCACATTATATAATCGGATGTGATAGGAAACGATAAATACAAAATAAATATAATGATTACATAGAAGAGAACTGCTTAAGTTGCTGCACTTGCTCTTTGATCTTTTAGAAAAAAAGAGAAAATAATGAAAGTGAATAAAATGGAATATAAGATAAGATAATAAAAGAACAAACAACAAGAAATACTAGAAAGGGTTGTACATAAAAATATACGGTATACAATTATATAATACATAATTTACAAATAATATTAAAAGAATAGACTTAAATGGCAAATGAATGGATTATAGTAAAATAGTTTAATCCTTAAGATAAAATCCTTAAAGATAAACTGAAATCTTATTAAAAAGGAAACATGAAAAAAGTAACAAAAAATATAATAGTTTTATTTGCTGGGGTACTCGATTAAGGTAAGGATTGTATAGAACTTTGTAAAATAAAATAATATTCTAATACAGAGTAAAATTGAACAGAAATGAACAAAAAATACTTATAAAATAAGGGGAGGATTAAAATAGAATATAAACAACAACAAAAATATAGTATAATATATTCGGATATAATAAAATATAAGATGATATAATATAATATATAATGAGCATCAAGAATAAAGTAAAATGGAATTTGTTGAGTGGAACATATTAATATAGATAAAAATAATGAAATAGAAGGGAAAAGAACAGAATAGTAGAGAATGGGATATACTTATACTTATTGAAGAACCTTAAATTTTATGAGCAAAAGAAAATGAACTTTATTTAAAAAGAAATTATAACAAAACTCAATGATGAAAGTAAAGTACTCTCGTCGCCCAATCAAAAAACATACCCTAACTAATATGCCGAGTAGCTCACCTACAGCAGAGATCCTGGCTCTATGGATATATAATCTTGCATAATGTTGCTGCAATTTGTATTGAGCACAAAACTTTTATTTGAATTTACCCGAAACGATGCGGAACATTTGAGAAAAGTTTTGCTCTGTGTCCCGTGTCCTGTGTCCTGCTGCCGACCATTTTGTCCTGGCTGTGCTCTCTGCTCCCTTTACTTAATCTTATCTAATAAATGGCTTCGCTTGTCTCGTAAATCACTTAACAATTTGCAAAATTTCTACGGTACGCAAGTGAAAATCGTGCTAAGGTTTCTTGATTTCGGATTTTTTACATGTGTTCGCATAAGTGGCCCTAAATCGCATTCATATGAGTGCCCCCCCTCCCCCTCCCACATCCACGACTTGGCTCTGCTCTTTGTCTAGCTTCTCGTGTACATGTGCGGGGGCAGCTTTTTTGTGTGACCTGCCATTTGATTTATTTATTGTTGGTTTATGCGTGATCTTGCCTCAAATTAGCATTTATCATTTTGCTCGCCCGACCGACCGAAAAGCGCAGCATAAAAAACTCCATTCAACCATTTTGTATAAGTACTTTGCACCCGAACCGGAGCCAAAAAGTCAGCTAACATAAAAGGGGCAGCAAATTGTTTTTAACAAGTCTAGCGTAATTTTTCAAATGTGTTGCCGGTTTTATCCGTTGATTGATTGCGATTTGCTTAGCTGTTTCTATAAATGGATATGGCATGGAATACTTTCGGCACCTACTAAATACCGAATGCCACCAAAACCTTGGCGTCACAATTAGCGCACAATAAATTTCATATAATTATGCAAACGACGCAAATACAGTTACATACTATATATGTATGTAGTTGGAGCTATATGCGAGATAATCCAAAACAGTAGCCAATTGTCTCTGTCCCCTCGCACCGCCCCCGTCGCCAACGGGCCGCAATTTGTGTCACTAATTGCGTGCAAATGGCGTTACCTTTTGCATTTTGGGCCATGCATATAAATGGGCCCAAAGCGGACAGTGCAGCCGTGCACCCAAATGTGAAAAGGGGTCTGGGAATGGTTGCATAAGGTAAAGAATTTATTAGCTGAAATAATCCGCAAGGAAATTGCATTTAATTGGGGTATTTATGAGTGCTGTTAGAACCGAACCGAAAGCCTTACTAAAACAAAATGATTTCATTGAAAAATGCCGACTTTTAGGGAATACCCAGTACCAAGGCCCCAAAGAATTTACTGACTGAAATAGTCCGAAAGCAATGCTACTATTTGATTTTAATCTAAATCAGCCCAAGCCTAGAATTTCTGGAAAATGTTCCCATTTACGATTTGGTTAGAGATCAAATTTAGTTCGCATTTTAACGACCACCAATATTTTATAACAATGGCCAACTGTATATTAAAAATTGTCTTGTTTTATAATAGTTTCAAAAGTATATAAAATTTATGACAAATATATGTATAAAAAAATATATATGACATATATATAAAAAATGTATGACTAATATGGCAAATATAAGAAAAATATGTGGAAAATATATAACACATATATGAAAATTAGATAACAAATATGTGACAAATATGTGACAAATATATGACAAATACATGACATATATATGTCAAATATATATGACACATATCTTATAAATATATATGATAAATATATATAACAATATGACAGATATATGATAGATATATGACAGATATATGACAAATATATGACAGATATATGACAAATATATGACATACATAGAAATGTATAAAAATATATACAACATTTTTAAACATATATAAAACAAAACCCGAAACGAAGTTGTTTTGAATTCTGAATAGAACACGAGAGTATGTTTTTTATGGCAGTCTAGATTCTAAGGAACCAAGATTTACAAAAAAACCTGCTCTGAAGGCTGCATAAAACGAGCTTTACGAACTAAGTCGTAAAGGCAGGCAGTTGGTTCGAATTGTCAACTGAAAATGAGACCATCTTTATTTTGGGTTTGCAGTCCGGATTTTAAACTAACGAAATTATATACACAAAAATAATAAAAGTCTCCAAGGCGTTAACTATAGTATTCCATAGCAACAAAAGTCTCACGACATTCAATATATTTTGGATTTCTCAAACCCCTTTCGCATACCTCAACAGACGCTGCTGCATTTTAGCTGTCCGTAAGAGTTTATGGATCCCTCATAAACTGTCGTTATTTATTAATACTTTCACAGAACTGAACGCTACTTGCATGCCGCGTCTAAATTGTACTTATTATTATCCAGTCGAATAATATTATTAATACTTTTAGTACAATAATGTCGTTTAATTTGTTTATTTATCGAGCTAAGCGCTGAGCGCCGAATGCCACGTCTAATTTATAGCTGAGCCCACAATAAACACATTTGTTTAGTTAATGAAGTCGATAAGACTACTGGGCCATCATAAAGATATAGATATAGATATATATATATATATATACGGTAGCCAATCAAAACAATATCCGCCAGAGTCCGAGGCGACACTTGCTGCCAAGATTTATGACCAAATGTCGCATATCAGACAGCTTTAATTGAAAGCAAAGCGTATAATTTTCAATCAACGAAAACCCACCCAAACAAAAAAAAAAAGGGAAAAATATATAGAGATAAGGCGGACAGATCTGAGTGTGGGTGTGGGCATGGATTATACGGTAGTCAGTTGGTAACCATTGATTGCCGTTTATTTGAATGTTTGCCAAGAGCAGCGACAATCATGACGATGATGTTCATGATGATGAACCTGGGCACGGATATATTTCTATTGATTTTAAAATTATGCGCACAAACAAAAGTATGGAATGTTGTCAGCATTTCTGCTGATGTCTTTGTCGTTGTTGTTGTTGTTGCTACTGTTTGCTAAAATGCCAGTCGAGGGAGCTGCTGTCCGTCCATTTTGACTTTCCATCATGTTGACTCGCTGTTTAGATTTTCAATTAAATTTGTTGACATAGCGCCATGGCGGCGGCGTTGTTGGGCGTACGTATACGTAATATAAATTGAATTGAATCAATTTATTTAAGCGCAACGATAGCATTTAATTAAAAACTCATCTGGGCAAACAACAGTCGAATGGTAACTTCAACATGCGACAATGCCAACGTCTATCGTCTCCAGCTTTTCTATTCTGATTCCGACACGACTCATTACAGCTCAAGTACCAGACTGAGATGCGGTGTTACTGCGGTGTTATGGCCAACCTGATAAGCCCACGGACTGCAACTTTATCTAGACTTTAACATCTGTTTCTAATTGAAAATGCAGCTACTGTCGTTGCCAGCGCTGAGCGAATGCGACACGAAAATTGACGCCAATCGTTGCCATTAGTGTCAACAGAAGCCCAGTCTGAGCCTGAGCACCGGCAACCGTGTCCAGCTCAGGTAAATACTGAGTTTCACTTCTATGCGATAAAGATGGGCAACTAAAGGTACACACCAGACCCTCCCCCCTTCCTACCACACGTCACTTCAAGTTTAAATAGTCAATAGCAAACCAATAAATTTTCCTCAACCATCAAATGCAGTTGATGTTGTTGCTGCGTAGAGCTGAACGCGTGTCGTGCTTTCTTTCGTGACACGAAATCTGTTTTCATGCTTAAGAGAGGAAATGCATAACTCTTGATAGCTAATTATCAAGCTGATCGGCTCTTAAACCAATCCGTAGACACAAAATTAAGATCCCATAATGGAAACTTAGAACAACAAACAGGAAGTCTCACAAAAAATAAATATACCATGTAAACAACTATATCCAATACTTATAGGTATTATAATATTTAAATCAATAGCAATACTAATAATAACATTCTTGATCTGTAGATACTACCCCAGAAGCTGGATGTAAACTTTGGTGGATATAGCTCTTAAAACCTAATTATCGATATCGATTTTTATCGATCGCTTGGAAAACGAAGCAAGCTATCGACTATCGGAAACAAACTTGTACCTTGCATCCATACATGTGGACAGTAAGACGGACAGACAGAAGGACGGGCATTACAATATCGAATCGGATATTGATGCTGATCAAAAATATATATACTTTATGGGGTCAGAGTTGCTTTCTAATGTCTGCAACATACATATGCACACAAGCATTATTGCCTTCTTACCAATTTTCAGAGGGTTCGGGGAATAAAACATAAATAAATCAGCTTGGAAAATTACGACTTTTTTCCGGTTCGCCTTAGTATCGTGTATTATGAAAAGAAATGCCACAACTGTCCATCTCTAGTTGAGAGTTTGTTTCAGCTAGAATTCACTGGGAGCTGTCAACTGCTTTGCGCCTTTTGTTGACTTTTTCATATTTCTTAATGATGACATTTTAATTATTAGTAAAGTGCTTTCAAATACTGATAAGATATCACATTGGATATTTATGGTTGTGTGTGCGTGTGTGTCTAGCAGCGAAGTGTGCGCGTCTCTTGGTGCGAAGTTCAAGTTGCCACCGTGTTGTGCGTGCTGTGATAGGGTCAGGAGCAGGGGCAGGGACAGAGGCGGAGGGACAAGCAGCTGCTGAGTGGGCATTGATTGATAATTCTGTTTATAGACTCGACTGCGGATGGTGCGAGCTATTATAGACCCGTAGCTAAACCAGCAGAGCTATCAGAGCTAACTCAGGTAATGATTAAAAAAGAAAACAAAATGCTGGGGAAAAAGTTAAGCGAAGCAAAGGCAAATAAAATGTATTATTAATAATATTTAAAAGTAAATTAAAAACTTGCAGCAATAAGAAAATAAGTGAAGTTTTACAACTCAGAAAATTGTACATCTATTCTTACATTTATTTAATATGCGAATAAAATTCTTGAATTTAGCAAGTCTTTATCTCCTTATATAGTTGCCGAAAAATCATTAAAATATAAAAAACACCTTGAAAACCCTAAACAATTTCAGTTGTTTCTTTCAAGCAAACTTTAAAATTCTATTTAGTGATCTTAAAGACTAGTCCTAAAAGCTTTACCATATTAATATAGTTCAAGTAACTCCTGAGTTATCATAGTCGACTCTCTTAATTTTGATATTTTGCAAAACTGTTTTTAAAAGCTTTACTATATTGATTTAATCCAAGCAACTCTTGAGTTATGATTGTAAATTCTTTTCAATTTTAAAATTCTGGAAAACTATATCTAAAAGCTTACCCACTTTTATAAAATTGAATTAGCTCGTGAATTTTGATAATCAATTCTTTTAATTTTGATTTTCTTTAAACCTATCCCTTAAAGTTTGATATAATCCAAGTAACTCCTCAGTTATGATAGTAAATTCTTTTAAGTTCCATTCTATTCCTGAAAACTATTCTGAAAACTTTGATATAGTAAAAGTAAATCCTCTGTAATAATATTCCTTGCTTTTAAGTTGGCTGGCCAATGGATCCGTGTAAATGACATACTCTGAAGATTTATTATGCCAGCACTTGTACAAATAGGCGAGAACAAGCAAATCACGATGCGTCAGAACGTACATAAGGGCACTCCTTGAGGAAAAACAGAAAAAATACTCCCAACTCGGGGAGAAAAGCTGGAGGATTTGCGAACTGCGGTGAAGACCGCAAAAGGCGTACAAAAGGCAAACAGACAAATGGCACGCGTTGTCATATTTCAAGGCACTCGATGTTGACGTCTTGAAGATTATGATTTGTTTTACTTGGCGCTTAACGAGCGCATGATACAATGAAAGAGCAGACCCCAAGCCCAAACCCAAGCCCCAGCCCAAGCCCAAGCCCCAGCCCCCTGATAAGTATGCTAAACATGCACATGTGTATTTGTGTATTTGTGTGTGTTTGTCATTTGCCTGACGACAGAGGACAAATTTTTACAGATTTGTCAGAATTTAGGCAAAGATGTTGCCCCAGACTTTGGATTGTATCGCATTGTTGTTCTTGGCACATAAAAGTAAATGTTTCACTTATGTGTGTGGATGTGCTTATACTTGTATGTAAATAAATGTTTGCACTTAAAAACTGAAGTTGTTTATGGTGCTGCTCGGAGAGGGGGGGGTTGGTAACCGGATGCTGACATCATGTAAGCAAATTGCGTAAGTAGCAGCCGCTCTGACATTGATTTGACATGACGAACCCGAAGCCCAATCCCAGTCCGAACCCTAACCCGAACCCGACGCAGGATCTGGCCTAGGCTTCGTTTAATCTTGAGTCAGCCTACCCTATAAATCCCAGGCGTTATAACAAATTTGTTTGTTTTCGTTTCTAATGCTCTTGCACAAATTGAAAAGAGTATATTGGCTTTGCACAATGTTCGACTGACCCGACCGCCGTTCGTCTGTTTGTTTGATGGAATTTTTTTGGAATATATACGTGTGTTAAGAATGGTTCTAGGTATGGGTATCTCTATAATCTATATCTACTTTAGTTTTTTTATTGGAATATAAGGTTTTAAAGATGAACCCACAATGTTATTTTATGACTTCCAGGCCAAGCTCTCAAGCTAGGCTGATAATTCAAAAGATCCAACAATATTATTTTTATAAGATCGAGATATTCTATATCTTCCAGACACCATTTAGAGCTGAACTAACAACAAATGAGCTTATATTAAGAATAAACTAATAACATTCTTAATTCTATTCAATTGTTATATTTTCTATATTTTCCATCAATGAGCTTCTGTAAATTTTGAACCAACAATATTCTGATCATAAATCGGAATATTCTATATCTTTCAGAAAACTTTAAGAGCTTGATGATTTTCTCTTAGGATTGAACAAACAATATTATTAATTTCACTCCATTTTTAGAGCTAGGCTAAAGATTTAACCATCGATATTATAATTATTATTTAGTCGGTATGTTCAATATATTCCCCAAACAATTAATTAGAGTCTCTAAAGATCAATTCAAAAGTACTTACTTAGCAATACTTGGGCCAGACATTGGAAATATCAAGATCTCCTTTATTATTATGGAATATTATATAGCATATAATATAATATTTAACTGTTAGACGAGTATTAGTCAGTCGGTAACAGCCGACTGCAAAGATTCCTATTTTGTTTATTTGTTGGGCTTTGAACGTCTCAATCAACCCTTAAGATGGCAATGCTTAACCCTTTCAGTAAATTGATATGACAAATCCGTAAAAATGTTTAATGAAGTGAAAAATTGCAAAATAACCAAAAATTAAATGGAACGTCTTGTGTATGCCATTTGTTATTGTTGTTGTTGTTGTGGTTTTTGTTTTTTCATTTAAAATTAAGCCAAGGGTCACCAATTGTTGTTGTTGTTGTTGTAGGTATCTGCCATGCATGACAATTTTTGGGCTTTCGGCCACGAGCAATAAAATTGTGTAAACAAAAATTGGGCAATTCACAGTTGACTGGCTTTGTGGCTGGCCATTTCTATGGCGCCAGTGGGCGTTGGGCGATGGGTTGGGGGTGTGGCTCGGCCCAGTAACAAGAGCCTAAGAGAGTCTAAAAAAAACGCAGCCAAGCTACAAGCACACTGCACAAATTGTATTTATTTGTGGATTTTACGAAAATTGGGTGTGTCTTTTATTATTATGCGAAATTGTATAAATATTTCGTAGTGCTTCGAAGGCGGAGCTGTGGCTGTGGCTTGGCCAGGACAGAGACAAATGCGCCAGTGTTTGGCCCCGGCAAAGACGCCCAAAAGCGGGCAACACTTTTTTTGCTTGTTGCGAGCGCCAACAAGAATCATATACAAATTTGCGGCTGGGCGCCTCGCTTCGTTAAACACATACGCAAATGTTGGATTCGAAAGTGCATAACAAATGATATGCTACATAACTTGAAAGTTTGCTTTGCCGGAGGAGAATATCTGTTGGAGTTTACGCACGACTTGGCGTACAGCTGAAAATTGCGTAGAGTTTCCATTTCCACAAACGACAGCAGCCGAGCAGAGTTGGGGGAAAAGCGCACATTGGGGAATTTGCTGGCCAATAACGAAATTGTGCGCAAATTGACTCCATGACAGTGCTAACAAAGCAGCTCCATTTCCCAGGCACCATTGCACGGGCACAAATCAGAGAGAGAGCTGGGACCCGGACCCGGACCAAAGCAGACGAGACCGGGCACAGACCCAAAAGTGCAAACCAAGATCATTGCTGTGCTCGCAATTGTTTGCCCAGCCAAACAGACAACTTGACTTTTCACACTCTGCCCCAGCACACACACACACACAAACACACACACACACGCACAGGCAAAGGCAAGTGCTGCAGCATTTTTGGCACTGACAAATTTGCGTGCAGATAAATTGCAATCTGACCAAGTTATGTGTGTGTGTGTGTGTGTGTGTGTGTGCAACTCGACTTTGTCCACTTTTGAGGCTGTCAACGTCGTTGCAATTGTTGTCTTTTAATCATCAGCCAAGTTAGGCTACTCACGACTGCACTTCATAATTTTAATTGCCTGATATGAAACTGGTTGCAGGCGCAGAGGCTGGGGCACAGCCTGTGTTTGGCCAAGGCATTAGACACTTGCACGTGACTGGCCCCAATTTCGAGCTGGGGGCGCCTGTTAAATAAACAATCAATTGCAACTGCAGGCTATTTGCTTGGGTCAATACGGCAAGCTGTTTAAGCACATGCTAAAGCGGACCTGTTGAGAGCAGGCCTTGGAGGTGTGCGTATCAAACGATGAAGCTAATGGTGTTGGCCAAAATATAGTCAGGGGCTGCTGTAAAAACTGGTTGGAGGTAAATGAACAGCAAATATTTGCTGCTTAAAATATGAAGAGTGCAGAACGTAGGGCTAGGACTGGGCTTATAAGAAAAGGCATCTTAAGGCATATAAAAAGTGTGTTAACAATCGTAAAAAAAAGTTTACGTTTAATATATAAATCAATACATAAAACTGTTTGTCCTGACTGACTGATTGACTAAATGACTGACTGACTGATTGATTGACTGACTGACTGACTGACTGACTGACTGACTGATTGACTGACTGATTGATTAATGATCAACGCTTAGCCTAAGAGCTAAGAAGCTGAAATTTGTACTCTAGTTACCTTTATCTGATGAAGGTGCACGAGCTTTTGCGATATTCCATTTGCATGCGTGGAAAAATCGAGAAAAAACGTTTAAATAAAACTTTTTCGTTAACCATCCCATCGGTCTCAATATTCAATATATAGACATATATAGACATAGGTGAAAATTTCTCACACCCATAACGATGTTAAATCTCATCTAGATCAATTTAGAATGTAAATATTGCAACAGTATTCTTCATCAAAATGCATGTAAATATGGTATCCTCACATATAGACATAATTTTCTTAAAAATCCTTAGAAATTGAAACCCATTTGATTCCCATTTTCACCATTTTTTTCAGTGTTAAACATCCTTCAAATGAATTTGAGCAAAAATCTTTAGAAATGAGTTTGAGGTCGATCGAATGCTAACAGAAAAAGTTGTATAAAACGTATTCTCGCAACTTTTTCACACGTGCGAATGGAAGTTCCGACACCCCGTCTTAACGTGCACCTTTATCACATAAGGCAACTATAGTGAAAATTGCAGCTAGGAAGCGTCAGTCAGTCAGTCACTCAATCAGTCAATCAGTCAGTCAGGACAAACAGTTTTGTATATAGAGATATTTTTAGCCAAATAGCAAACTCCATCAAATCATAATTTGATCACGTTCATGCCAGACATGGATATGCACGTATTTATGTATCAAATACTTTTGCGTTTTTTTCTATTTAACCGCAGCGCAAATTTGACTGGTTGGTCGCGTTTATTGATGTGTAATAAACCAATTGCATTTGTTTTGAATATATAAATAGTCATAAAAAAAACGCCAACAACAACAACAACGACAAAGGGCAGCGTTTACGCCATTTTGTTGTTGTTGTTGCTTTCCGTTTCCGGTTTGTTGCCGCTTTTGTGTTTCTTTTTTGTTTTGTTTGGTTTTCAGTGTTTGGATATTTTTTTGGGCGAAACGTGCGTGGCATACTAATTTGCTCTAAATGGATACAAGTTTAACGCTATATATAGTATATATATATATAAGAGATATATGTATATATACATATGTATTTATGTGCTGCCTGAGCTACCCCTAACTGCCGCCCCTTTGTGCCTTGTAAAACGTTTGATTCATCGAACCAAAAGTGTTGAAAATGTTATTTCGGCCCGCGCATTTGGACTTTTATGTGTACAGTCAAACAAGCATATAAGCACAGATTTATATATATATATATATATGAGTGAGTCCATATAAAAAGCCACAAATGGCGCCATTTAGTTGTTCGGGAAATGTAGCTATAAACTTGCCAAGACAAACATTTACAAATCATAAAAAAACTGTGCAGACAGAAGGAGCAGCCCGTCAAATTGAGAGGCTGTGCTGAGTTTTGGCTATAGTTGGCCAGTTAAAATCAATCAGCCATAAAAAGCCAATAATTTGGCTTGTTCTTAGCCAGCAGCTTGAAAGTGCTCTCAGGCTAATTAGTCGGCGAAAAGCGCTTTACAGCCACACTTCAATGCAAACAACAAAAATGCAAAGGAAATCCACATGGCCGAAAGGCAAAAAAGCGGCTTCATTAACAGCAAAAGCAAGCAGAAAACAGGCCGAGAACGTGCCTCGTCCAACTGCCACTTTGTCATTTAACATTTGGCAAACGTATTAAAACACCCCATCATTGCCTTAATTAAGAGCCATAAAAGCACATTTACTTATTGTACCAGAGCTACGGCCGTAGACTGAGCACACACGGCCCAGGTTCTGGGCCGCCCAACCGGCACGTCTTTACGCTTTATTTATGCCCAACCAGTCGGAGCTGCGCAGCGACTGGGTGCCAACCACCCCGGCGACTTGCCCAACCATTTGTCGTGCTTAATTCATGGCCAAAGTTGGAATTAAGTGAATTTTACGTTCATTAACGTGCGAGGGTTGCGCTCTGCCCAACGCTTGGCGCTCTTATATATTAAGTATTTCCCTTGCTGGTGGGTGGTGGTGGGTGGAGGGTTGGTTCGCCCGCTTTTCTGCTGAACTGGCGCTTTTTCGGTTGGTGGAACCGGCGGCGGCTGCTTTGCCAGACAGTGTTGATAATTAGCCGTGCGTCTAATGTTGCCCTAATAACGTAAATTTGTGGCTTAGTGGAGAGCAGTTGAACATTAGAGTTAGATTAGTTGGCATAGATGGTTGGCAATATAAAAGTAAACACGTCGCAAATTTTGAACAATTTTGCTGCGTAAAGTAAAGAGTACTCAGTTTTGAGCATGGCTAAGCTCAACAAGAACAAAAATTCTCGATGGTTCAGTCTTCTCTCTTTCCATTTCGTTTGTCTTGAAGAAAGTTATCAAAGTTTGACACTTAAAATTTATGACATTTTGGACATAAATCTATCTAATCTTATGTTAACCTACCCAAAATTTATTTTGATATCATTAATTCGATGATACATGGACTTTTCGCATAGATAGAGTGAGAATCTTAAATCAGAAAAAAAAACCAAGCTCCAACCACTTTGAGAAACTTTCAAAATCTATAATCAAATTTCTTTGGCTCTGTTTTATTTATACATCAAATAGCATGCAATTTATATTCATTATATGTCAGAGTCATTATAAATTTGTATAAATTGAGCGAAAGTTGAAGTTCCATAGCTTCCACTTTTGATTGTTAAAAGTTTCTCTAATATCTTGCCAACTAATTGGGCACAAAAAGTTTGGCAACAAAAAACTTTTTAATGCCTGTACACATGACAGTTGGCCACTCTGCATGCTATCAGCCAACTAACTAGCCCGAAATGTTGACCAATTTCGTTAGCCAAGCTCGCATGGACGTAGTCGTAGCTGAAGCAAGCTCCGAAATGGAAACTCAACGGAAATGTGCCGCAATGCTACGAATGGCCTGTTAATTAGTCTCACTTAGAAAATAAACTGCAGTAATTAAGAGAAGAAGGCAGCCAAAAACTCAAACGCGACTCCACCCACAGACAACGCCCCAAAAAACTACTCGCCATTTTTGCTTTTTTTTTCTCATTTTGTTTTTTAATGCCGCAGCAGCGCGCCGGCTGCAGCAGCAGCGGTGGCAGCGGCAGTGGGGTGAGCATTTTAATTTCAACGCTAGAATTCTAATTAACAAACAAATCCGACAAAATACACAGCAGCAACAAAACTGCCCAGGGGAGTGAAAGAGATGGCGCTAGAGTGAGGCCCGAAGTTGGGCCAAAGTCAGCGCCGGCGATGACAGCAAAAAAGTATGCTATATAAAAACGTTGGCGCAGCGCAGCAGCTAAGGGCGAGGGCGGGCGAGGTGGGTAAGAAGGCAAACGAAAAGGAAAACCCTGTGAGCCATGATCTCCCAATTTAATATTATAATTGCTACAATTATCATTCTCATGCCATTTACACAGCAATTGCACAAAAACAACAACAACAACAGCAAATGCGACGACGACAGCGACAGCGACGACGTCGTGAAGAAAACAACAAAAAAGGGCAGCACGTCAAGTGACTGGCTACGTTCTGCGCGTATGTACGGTAAATTGAGGCGATTACCGTCTCTCTGCTTACCCCCGGCTTATATGCTCTATATGCGTACATATATAATGCCAGCTATGCTGACTCCACCCACAACAGATTTTGCTCTCACTGGCGCGCGCTTTCTCTTTCGCTCTCGCACGCCTGCTCTCGACGCATGCGTTGCGTGCACAACACGCCGATGCCGACGCCGACGACGACGCCAACGCCGGCAGCGACAGCATCATGGCGGACAGCTGCAGATGATAATGGCGTTCATTATGCGAAGTTGGCTGCGGCAGCGTCGACTTCTAATGGGCGCATTTTAAAATTAATGGCTCAACTTTTTTTTTTTTTTTGGTCTGCCTCTCGACGATTTTTTGACTATTTGCGCCAAATAATGATAATTTTGTCAAGTTGAGCAGTTTTTTCATCGAGCTGTTTGACTTGAACATAGGTGGAATGCTAAGTAAATGTTGCTAATTGGATAACTTTATCTAAACTCAGTAATTCCATACAATATGCCAGCAAATGCCATACACTTAGACTATGCACACAGAAAAAGTATGCCAGCAAAATGTTGATTCGCATATAAAATACAACAACAACAACAACAACAAGCAAAACAGTAAACATTAATTGATTGTACATAGACGATAATTTGAGCCAAGCCCGAATTGATTACAAAATGTTTGCAGCTGTTATTATTAAATTAATTTGTCATCAAACAAAACATAAAAACGTTGCCAGCCAAAATCTGCATAAAAGCAACCCCCAGTTGGATCACACAGTATCATGTACTTTTAGTTCGAATGCAGAAAACATGACAAAATAATCACAAATGTTATGATAAAGCCTGTGACAAGGCTATGATAACGCATTTTGAGCCCATGTAAATGAGTTTTATCAGAGTAGGGCGAACTAATTGAATTTGATAAAATTGCTGACACTAAGTGTTAAAGTTGCCATAAGTGGTGACAAATACCCTATAAGTGCCCCGGGCCTGGAATGGGCTTTTTATCTAGGTCCCCTTGGTTGGATCATCAGTGGAAAGTACAAAGTACAGTTAAGCAATAATCAATTGCTTAGTTATTTCAGTAGCAGAAAATGTTGTGTTGTTGCTCTTGTTGTTCGTCTTGTCATATTGGCTTGTTGTTGTTGTTGTGAGTAGTCATTGGGTTTTCAACAGAAGTCGTTTAGTGTTTGGCTACATGTCATGTTTGTATTTCATAGATAAAATAGCACAATTGTGCCAGCACAAAATATGTGTAATTATCGTTGTCACTAATTAAAGCGCATGCGGCGCATGTGTGTGTGTGTGCGTGTGTGCGTGTGTGAATTTCTTTTTAGTCAACTAAAAGTTCATTCTTATCGTAGAAATGAAGCTTCTGAGGGATTTTTTATTTAATTATTGGGATATTGTGTTTTGTGCAGACAAATTGTCGTATTCCACAAATCCGGTATCAGTAGACAAGCTTAGTTGCCCCAATTAGTGCAGCTATTGCGATAAGGTCGTATTACCAAAAGATTGGTTATCATTTTATTTTGATTGCAATACTATTTGTAGACTTCGTAAGAATGTGAAAAGTTAAACTTACCGTTTGATTTTGAAATTTGATTTTGGAGCGCGTTCACCGATAGATTCGATTTATCGATAGCAGTTTTTGCAGCAGCCTTGCCGCAGGTATCTGTTGCATGGTGTTTTACAGCACTCTTTTCATTTACAGTTGCCATTTACAGCTGTTAGCTATTCAACAGCAGCGCAAAAGAAAAATACAAAAACAAAAAGTGCATAAATAAACTTTACAACTTATTTTTTTGCTAATATTTAGATTGACACGATAGAAAGCAGCACAAGTGTTTTTGAAAACAACAAAAGTGTATGGCTTGCAATAGCTGAAGAAAATGCGTCATATTTACACCAAATAATTTACTTACGCTACGTTATTTTAAAACAAAAGTCAATTATGCAGATGCAGCAACAACGTTTGGTTTTTTTGACGATTTTGTTATGCAGCCTTGCTGCGACAAAGACGAGCCCGCTGAGGTAAGTGCTCATTAATAATAACTTTAGGCAACAACAAGCGGCAAGGAAGTTTCTAGCGTACGTTTTAATTATTTGCGTAGGCGGTGCAAAAGAAAAAATTAAAAACACACA
Source organism: Drosophila novamexicana (assembly GCF_003285875.2). Taxonomy (NCBI): domain Eukaryota; kingdom Metazoa; phylum Arthropoda; class Insecta; order Diptera; family Drosophilidae; genus Drosophila; species Drosophila novamexicana. The sequence continues at coordinate 600,979 of NW_020824766.1, forward strand.
AGAAAATGAAAATGCGTTGCAGCGCGAAATTAGCGTAACGTAAGCAAAATACAGTTATATAGCATATACAGTTAGGAATATGAATCGATAAGCCGAGTACGCTGTGCGCTTGAAAAACCACCAAGTTCAAGGTTACCCCCATGTCCCCAAACGCCCCCGCCTCAAAACCCTTGTAAACCACAACAAATTACTCACAGCTGGTTTCATATATGTGTGTGTTTTTTTAGCCTCAACCTAGATGAAATATCGGACTCTGGTATTGCCCTGTCCAACCTGACCTGGGGCGAGTCAAGCAGCTCCGTGGAGCAGCCGCTGCAGCGACCCAATGCCGCCGATTTCTCCGATGAAGATGAGGACGACGAGTATTATCCACTGTATATGAATGAATTGGGCAGAGACGCGCACAACTGGGACGTGCTCATATTCACGCAGCAATGGCCCGTGACCACCTGCTACCACTGGAGGGAGCAGGATCCGACGCACGAGTGCACGTTGCCGCAGAAGAAGGAGTTCTGGACCATACACGGCATCTGGCCCACCAAAATGGGTCAGATTGGACCAAACTTTTGCAACAGATCCGCCGAATTCAATCCGGATCAGCTGCAAGCGATTATCGATCGCTTAAACACCTACTGGATGGACCTGGAGGGCGACTCATCGCAGGAATATCTCTGGAAGCACGAATGGCTGAAGCACGGCACCTGTGCTGCGGTGCTCGCCGCCCTCGACAATGAGCTGAAGTACTTTGGCCAGGGTCTGAAGTGGCGCGAGCAATACGTCATGGCCAACATACTGGATGCGGCGGGTATACATCCCGACTCCAACAATACGGTCATTGCATTGAACAATGCCCTGGTGCGCGGCCTGGGCAAGAATCCCTCCATACATTGTCTATTCGATGGCAAGCACGACATAAGCTATTTGTCGGAAATCCGAATTTGTTTCGACAAAACGCTGCAGCTGATCGACTGCGATGGCGTCAAGCTGGGCGATGTGGTGGCCATCAAGTATCCTGGCGGCACAGTGAACACCAATTGCCACATTGGCAATCCTGTGCATTATCCCAGCCTGGTTCCCCCGCTGCTACGCAAAGAGCAATGGAAATTCCCCTTGGTCAATGTCTACAAGCTGTTGCAGTTTCTCATGTGGTTCACATTGTAAAATCCTCCAATCTCCAGCCCGTCTTAATGTTCTAGTATCTAAGTTGACGCATCATTTGTTATATTCCTCACAGACATTGAGATCCTATTACAACATATTTCTTTTTGTAATTGTATTAAAAGTATAAACCCTGGACCTGAGGCTAAATTGTATTAAAACGACGCACGTGATCGAGCAAATATCACTACTATATATAGTTTATATATATATATATATATATATTCATGACGAACTTTGAATGCGTTTTGGCGAGTACACTTAATTGTGATTATGCATATAAATATCAGCAAAAAAAAAAGCATTAATCATTTAGGTAATTATGTTTATTCTTGTATACCGTGTATTTAAATAATCACATTTAAGCAACTACGCATTAACGTAGTTAAATTAACAAATTTTGCATTAGAACGAATTGTTTAAGCATATTGGTTGGTCTACCCTTTATATCTTATCACAAATTGTGTCTGCTGATCATTTTTCTGGCTCGTTTAAATAAAAAGACACCGTAACACACACACACAAAAAGAATTTGAATATTTGAATATATATAGTTGATTTCCTTTACTTTTGTATTTAGTTAATATTAAATTTCAGGCTGCATATCCTTGAAGCTGTGAATGTAACGGGCATGGTTATTGAGAAAATTTATAGCTATTTGTAATTTGTAGTTTATTGCTGTTGTGTGGAGTTGCCATTATAGGTGGCCTTATCCTCGTCGTCGTCCTTTGCGCTATCTGCCAATCGACGTATATTCGATTCACCATAACGCGCTGGCTTAATGCCACCGGAGCGCTGTTGTGTCAGGTCATGTCCAGATGCGGCATCCGCATCGCTGTGCGAGACGAGCGTCGGCTTTGCCTGATGGGCCGGCGATCCAACTGCATTTTGTGGAGTTGCCTGTTGGAGGCCCGGTGTACCACTTGTCGTGCGCAGCATAAACAAATCCATATTGCGTTGCATGGTGCTGTCAAAGCGTAAAGAAATGCTGCATTAGTTTTGTGGCTAGAGGTTGTCGAACTTGTTTAACCTACCCATCGCCGTTGGCCGCGGGGCGCACTGGAGGTTTCGACCAGCCGACATTGGACACCATTTGCATGACGCGCTGTCGCAGACGCTGGAAACCCATTTTGTTGATGTAATCGAATGCGACGGCCGCCGGTGTGAGTATTGCCCAAATCATGCTGGTCACAATGTTCATCAGATTGCTGCTGCTGCGCACCACGCGATTCGTTTGCTCGCCTTTGAGTACCAACAACACCGCATTGGGCACCAGATTCAGCTCGCCCAGCGTCTTTGTCTCATCCTCGGTTTTGAACTCACGTCTCGGGTAGCTTGTGGCCAGTGTGAATTCGCGTATGTTGCTGCCGGCAAGCAGTTCTTCCAGCACAAAGCCGCGCACGGTGGTCAGTGGCTCTGCCACGGGAAATGCTTTGGTGCGCGTAATGCCGCCTGGCAAACGGATTTGCAAACGCGTCTCCTGCACCGATGTGGCAGAAAAGTCCTGCACAACAGCCGATGTCGTTGTGCACGTGTTAACACTCTGCGCCTCGGCATTCGCGGATGCACGATTCGCCATCTCGGCACGATCGGCAGCAATTTGCGCAAGAATTCGTTCACGTGTCTCCTGCTCCTGCTGGCGCTCGCGACGTATGCGCTCCTTGACAAGAGAAGAGAAACGTTTTCAATTATATATTTACTTGTTGGCATTCGTAATTGGGACTCACTTGCAACTGTTTTAGCTCCTGCTCGCGGCTGATAACTTTCTGGGCCTGCGCTTCGCGTCCCTCGCGACGTCGTCGCAGCTCGTTCTCCTTGTCGCGTCGCTTTTGCTCCTCGAGGCGTTCTTGCTTGCGCTGCTCCACAAGCACTTGAATTTGCGACATGCTCATATTCGTCTCCTCAGTGGACGCATGTGCGCCGCTCTGTGTGCTTGGGGGTACTAATGGCATAGCAATGGGCAAGTTAGGGGCCATCCCATTTGGCAGCACTGCTGTTGTTGTTTCTTGAGCTGCGGCTGCGGCTGCAGCTGCGGCCGCACGCTTCTCTGCAGCTGCTGCCGCTGACATCGCCGCCACAGTTGGCTCGGGCGCAGCAGCCGTTTGAGGCGCAGCTGCAGGCTTTGGCGGATCAACTGTTTCAAGCCGCGAGCTTGATTCCACCGCAGCAATGGGTTCGGGTATAACTGGCTCTTCCGGTTCCGGTTCCGGCTCTGCCACTGTTATCTCAGATTTCTGCTCGGCTGCCTGCGTTGTGTTCCTGGCCGCCGCTTGCTCAAATGCCTGTTCCTTTGTTTCGGTACTGTCTGCACCGGCAATTGTGCGACCTGTTTCCTGCTGTGTATTGGCCTCGTTTGCAACTGCGCTGCTCGTGGTTGCATCCGGATTTGCCTGCTTGCCCGCCAGCAGCAGCACTTTATCGATTTTGGCCACCAGCTCCTCGACGCTGCCAATGATGCCTGTGGCTATATCTAGCGGGGTGCCAGATTTACCAATAAAGAAGATTGATGGCACTGGCACCACTTTATCTTTGGGGCAAATGATTAATGCATATAGAAAACTGTTCCAGTTCACTTTAGCGAGCGCATACTGTACTTACAGAGCGATATAAACATAGCGTAAGCTTCACTGTCGCCCTGTATCTTGACTGCCACAAAGTCGGATGTTTGCAGCTTCGAGGTCACGCGCCCATCGTTCAGAAATCTATCCAGTTTAGCTGTCATCTCGTCCTGACCTGTGTGTGGCGCAGTGTTTATTCAATTACAATGTCCAATTAGCAAACATGACGTGGTAAAAAATTGATGGTGATTTTTATTTTGGTGTTTTTACCTTGAATGTAGAGAACGAAGATGGCATCTTTGGCTTTAGATTCCGCCACAGCCTCTGCAATAGTACCTGTATGCCAATTCATATTTGTTTGCTGCCTAGAATGTTGTTGTATTACCGAATAATTTGGCTATTTCACAAATATTTTTTTCCACCTGACATCCATGGGATAGTGATGAAACTTTCTAAAACAAGCTTAATATCGATAACTGTTGGTTTATCGGTTGTGCTTTCAAACATGTCGAGCAAAAAAAAACGCCTACAGTAACAAATATTAGTTACAAATGTATTTATAGATATTCAAAATTACAGCTACAAAATATGAGTGTGGAAAGTCCCGGACATGCTGCCACTGCCTGGTTTGTCTAGTCTTCAGTACAATTGGTGATTGGGCGTCGCGGCATTGACAGCTGCATCATCTATTCGTCAGCAGAATCTGTAAAGATAAAAACTGTTAAATAGCTGCAATTAGCTCAGCGATAAGCATGCAGATACCATCATCAAAATCCGAGCACACAATGGAGCTGGCCGGTGTTACGGATATCTCGCTGCGTTCCACATTTGGTAGACGTGCTACGCGAACACAGCAACGCTTCGGCTTGGGTTTTAATGGGAATGGGCGTCCTCCGACTGTCTGCTGTCCTTTCATTCTCTCTAGATTGACGCGACATTTGCGTATTTGAACGCGCTCCTGATAATCGAATTCGCCCTGTGCTATGATGTACGGATGGCGAGGTATTTTAATTACCATCTTCTTGATTTTATTTTGGGGCGACATTTTCTGATGGTAACGCTAACAAAATGGTTATACGACGCTATCGGTTAGGCAAGCTGCAGCGACGCAACTGCATATTCAAAGCAGCTGATGTGTTATCGATACATCGATAGGTATATAGATGTCTTATCTACATGCCGCATTATTTTTAATTATACGCTTAAAGTGTTTAGTTTAATAAATGTATTGCCTATTAATGCATATTTGTTATTCACTTTTGTTATTTGTTATTGTTAATTTAACGCATTACATCTAATCGATTAAAACAAAATATTCATTTAGAGTAAGCATTCACTTTTGACGTTGTGCAACACTAGCAACGCAGCATTGTTTTTGTGTGTCATTATTGCAGGGAAAATATTAAGTGGAAAAAATTAAGCATTTGCACAAACTTACGTGTTCTATTGAGACATTTGCGCTAGAAATTTAGACTGCAGACATGAGTGATGTACAAACATTAATGGACATGGGTTTTCCCAGAGATAGAGTGTAAGTATATGTCCAAATATTTTCTTCGCCGGCTAATTTGTATTATGCTTTTATATGAATTCATAGAGAATATGCATTAAGTGTGACTAGCCATAAAGGCGTCGAGATAGCCATGGAGTGGCTCTTGGCCCACGGCGATGAAGAGATACCAGCTGCAGCCGCCGACCCGGCTGCAACCGAAGACTCTGCGCCGAGCAGCAGCGGAGCCGCCGACGTATCGGGCGGAGCGGCCGTTGCCAAATCTTTGAAATGCGACGATTGCGGCAAGGTGCTGAAGGATCAAACAGAGGTCGAGTACCATGCGGCCAAGACGGGTCACAGCAACTTTTCCGAGTCCACTGAGGAGAAGAAGGCACTGACCGAGGACGAAAAGAAGGCACAGCTGGCGTTGATCGAGGAGAAGCTCAAACAGAAGCGCGTCGAGCGTGAGGAGCGCGAGAAGGCCGATGCCTTGGAACGTGAACGCAATCGCATACGCTCCGGCAAGGATATGACAGAGGCGCGCCGTCGCATGGAGGAAATCGAAATGAAAAAGATAGTTGATCAGCGCAAACGCGAAAAGGAAGAGGAGAAGGCGGCACGTGATCGTGTGCGCGCACAGATCGAGGCCGACAAGGCGGCACGCAAAGCCAGGTGAGGAACCCTCAAAAGCAAGCGCTCCAGCTTAAGCCTAATCATTATTCCAGGGCAGAGCAGAGCAGCCCCGGCAAGCCGTCGGATGCCGTGCCCTCGGTCAGTTCGACTACCACGGCCATCACGCCGACGGGCATCAAGTCGCCGCCACGCGATTATACCGAGACGCGCATACAGGTGCGACTGCAGGATGGCTCGACGCTGGCTTCCGAGTTCAATGTGAAGGAGCCGCTGTCGGCGGTGCGCGTCTTTATACAGGTGAAGACAGGCATTGAGACGCCGTTCGCATTGATGACCACATTTCCGCGCAAGATCTTTGCCGACGATGACTACGAGAAGCCGCTGGAGGTGCTGGGCCTGGTGCCCTCGGCTGTCATAACCATGACCAAGCCGGCTGCGTAAATGCTCTCAAAATCGAAACTCAAACACAACTAACAAACATTTAAAGCTATAAATAAATACATATGTAATAAACATGACGCGATATTTCCAGTCGCCCTTCGACTGGGGCGTTAAATGTACGATTTTATATAAAAAACAATGATGAAATTTGAATTAAAGATTTACATTTCGGCGGCATTTATTGTGCGGCTACATGAAGGGCTCCACATAACTCTTGATTTTCTTCACGCTGCGCTCCGCCGGCCGCATATTCAGATGCTGCCCGAATATGATAAACTCCAGGCTGTCCACGTGCATGCCGAAGACGCACTCGCTCTTGGGCACGGTGCGCACCCGATGATCCTCGCCCAGCAGCTTGAGCACATTCTTTGTGTCCAGCACACAGATGCCGTTGAGTCCGACCAGCGTGGGACACTTGGACTGCACCACACGCAGCTTGGCGCCATGCAAATCCAGCTTGACCAGCTGCTTGCTGAACTCCTCGTAGCGTTTCTCATGCACTTGCGGCACCTCGTCGCCCTCGCGCAGATCTAGATGCTCGCGAAGGTAGCCGCGCCAGAGCTTGTGCAGCGGCAGCGCCTGCTCGTAGCGCATTTGCCGTGTGGGCAGCGTATTGAGACCTAGCTGGGCGTATTCCCGGCGTGTCAGCGTGCTCGATTTGTGGGCGCGCCGCTTGCGGCTGTGTTGCTTTTTGTTTTTGGTGCCATGCAGCATGGTGATGTGATCGGGTATGATGTTAACATTGCAGCGATGGTGCGGCACGACGAGATCGGTGAGGAATTCCTTCAGAGTTTCCGTCTCTCGTTCCATGTTGACCAATTTTTTGTTTACAAAATTCAGATAAGGTATGCTGCTCGATTACGTTGCTGGCTGCACTGCATACTATCCGCAAATATCGGCCACAGCGAGTACTTATCGATAGTTACAGCTGTGCAGTTAACATAACATAGCTATGTTAAACGCCAAATGGCAAAAACAAAACAGCTGGTCACACGTTAACTTTTGCGGAATGTTGCTAACACAAGAAAATATGACAGGGAAATTAATTTAACATGTAAATTGATTAAAAGCCGTTAAATTCACTTAAAATCATGGTTAGAACATGCTATTAGTGTACAATGGGATTTGCTTACATGCTGTTATGCTGCAGTGTTGAGGCAACATGTTGCTAAAACTCAGCTGTTAATGAAAATACCAAAAATAAAACGACTGGTCACACCACTCACGTAGGCCCGGTCACATCGCTAGAAATTTTGTTGTTGTCAGTCCTATCATGACTTTCGCATAAACGACACGCATAAAATCGGTAAAAAGACGCCGCGTGTGTTTCTTGCAAAAGGCAAAGGAAAAAATTAATACATACACACACATGTATTGCAAAAGCAACTTCGCTGCTGCCTATCAAACTTCGGGTAGTGTAATAACCAGATAATGCAATAATAATTGTGCCCCAACAAACGTGACAAATGCACAAGTAAAAAGTTTCAGAAAAAAAAATAATTCAATTGATTGCCGTCGGTCTCGCTGTCGCTCATGTGTGCGTCTGTCCCTAAGTGAATGTGTGTGTGCGTTAATAAATCACAAATAACAACAAATTCGTGAGACTTGCTACATTTTAGCCGCTCTTGCAGTCGCAGTCGCAGTCAACGTTGCCGTCGCAGCCCGCGTCGTGTTTAAGTTAGCATCGAATTTTCATTTGTAAATTTCATTATCGTCTGTCTCTAACGCCGCCGCGGCCGTCGCCACCGACGCTGCACACACACACGCACGCCAAACACACTCATACACACAAATGCGGAAGAGTCGCCGCAGTCATCGAAATCAGCTCCCCACCGTTGTCACCAGCAAAAATTCGCTGCCGCTGTCGCAGCTGCTGCCGCCGCCACTCAATAATTGTGCATTTTTTTAAGGTAAGGAAATGGGAAATTAGTCTGGAAAATGTATTCAAATTCCATGTGTCATACAAATGCCGCACATTTTCTGCATTTCAGTGCACTTTTCTTTTTTACTGTGCATTGTTTTCCATGAGCGTTGCCTTGGCGTCGGCGTCGGCGTCGCAGCAGCAGCAAAAAAGTGTCAAGTGCGCGACGCTGACGCTAAGCACGCTGAGAGCGTACTTTGTTGTTGTGCGTCGCTCTCTTTTGTTGTTATTGCAAAACATGTGCACATATTAAATAAGATATGTTTCACTTCAAGTTGATTAAACTGTCTGCGCTACCATGTAAACATTAAAAAAAAAAAAAAACAAACTCCATACTCCACTCGCATTTTATTTTATTTTTTTTTCTGTGTGTTTATTCGCTCTCTCGCTCTTGCGCTCGCTCACTGACTCACGCATACATATGCATGCGCGCACATTTACACGGACGCGCCCCGGCCGCAGCTAACGGCAGTTTTTTTTTTTTTGTTACTTTTCGTTTCCCTCTTTCCTTTGCCTGGCAAAAATGCGCCCAAAATTCTAAATCTTGAATTCTTGATTTCTTGCAGTCGCCAGCAACAACAACAACAACAACAATAGCCGGAAAAGTAAGCAAAAAATGTGCAAAAATTTCAACAAAATTCGCTAAAATTCATTTCTAATGTGTTAAAAAAATAATATACAACCAATTTGTGTGCACAACACAAGACGAGCAATAAAAATTACAAACACCAAATGGGCAACTATTGAATGGCGGCCATTAGTGGCCCCAAGCGGCATCCATTGAGCAATCAACACCATTTCTCCCATCCAACCAGCAACACCACCAACACCACCAACACCAACAACAACAACAGCAGCAAGCAGAGGCTTTATCAAACGTCAGCTAATCCTCAGCAGACAGCAGGAGCCAGTTACTCCAGAAGGAGCAGCAACGACAGCTGCCCAAATCCTTTAGCTGCTGCGCCGCGTAGCTCGATGAGCGTTTCGATGTCACTGGTACAGGGTGGTGCTGCCGGTGGTGCGCCACAGGGCGCCAGCGCAATATTGGCCGCAGCGGCACCGTATTATCAGCCGCCAGCGGTGCCACAGGATGTACAGCCGGATCGTCCAATTGGCTACGGTGCATTCGGCGTTGTCTGGTAAGTTTTGACGCCATGCAATTTTTATACATCAATGCTTAAGGCTAGCTATTATAAGGAATTTATAAAACAATTCATAGTCTAGTTATTATAAGCCTAAGTATTCTTTAAAGATAGATAATATCCGATGTCAATAGTTCAAGCTCTTGGCATTGTTAAATCTGCTTTGTGAGTGCTTAAAACTCCAAATGTTTGATTTAAAATAACTCCAAAAGAAGTTTATAACATGCTCATTGATATCAGTTATAATGCCTGCTATAGAAAATAGCTAGAAGTGCGAAATTAGGCATGTAGGCTCTTAAATATAATACCAAAATCTAAATTGTTGCAGACTTGCTATTAAAAACATCAGTTCAGTTCTATAGAATGACATTTCATTGCATTGCTCGTGAATTTGTCAAATTTTAAACTAAAAATGTCAAAAAAATTAGCATAAGGCATCATCTTATTGATCTCAGAGATGACAGATTCTTACTACAAATATTATTTTTATAATACTCTTTACTTTATTTTCGCCTATTTTCCTATTTCATCAGCCAGCGTCAATTCGCGCGCGCTTCTTCTTCTTCTTTCAGAGTGCCCAACTTGAAAAAATACTTATACTTATATCGCTTTACAACACTGAATGTTGGGCTGTTGTGGCTTTGATTTAATGTCAACTGTTTACAGTTGGTATATTTTATTATTTTAGTATATATTTCAATTCAATTTTTGCAAGCTTGTTCGTTCAGTTGTTTCGCATTTAATATGAAAACTTTTTTCTCGCCAGCATTTAGCTAGTCTTTGGTCTTAACATGTAACTGGGGTTCAATGGCTCTTTGCCTGGCGGCGACCTTTCCCTGTGTGCAGAGTCCTTTATGCATAGGCCTGACGTCCGCCTTTTATTATTATTCTTATTATTTTTTTTACCCCCTTTTTTGTGCGGTCTGTCGTCGCAGCGTCAACATTAACATCAACATCAGCTTGCCGTCGTCCTTCGTCCTACGTCCTTTGTGCCTTATGCATTTTTCCAGCGTTAGGGTGGTTTTTCTATGAAAATGTTGCTGCTACCCCCGTACTATCCCGTGACCCCCCCCCCTTAACTAGGCTTCCCCTCGTGTTTCATATTTTGTCTGTTTTGTTGTTTTCTGTTTTGGCTCGCGGCTGTTGCAAGTCGCGGCTAACAAAAGTTTTTCCAGCTTCTTTGATTTGCATATTTGACAATTTTTACATTAATTGTTGCTAAACGAGTTGTGCACGATGTAACGGTTGATTTTTGACTGAAATTTGGCAACGCTGTGCACATTACGTTTACAACACTACAAAAATTTCATTCACGTGTAAAACGGCATTTCCGGCTGTGTGTGCGCCCAGCAGGGTGTGTGCAGGGCAGGGGTTCAGTGTTGGGTAAACACCAAAAGAAGCCAGTGAAAAACTGGCACACGCTAAGTGACGCCAAGTAGAAGGACGGTGGCTGAGTTGGCGGAGGAGGAGGAGCATGAGGCGGAGGAGGGGGGAAGGGAGCTGGAGAAGTGCTCAAAACTAGGCACAAGGAAGTTGTGCAGCGCATAAAGACGACAACGAAATGTGCCACAAGTGGAGGAGGAGGAGACCCAAACCAAGTTCCCACTTTCCAGTTCGCGCTCCTCCACTTCACACAAGCCCTAGAAGAATGGGGCAAACGTGAAAAGCTGTTTAGGAGAAAGAGAAGCCGGCAGTCGAACGGCTTGGCTTAGGCCTTCTGGCTTAAAGCAGAACCCGCAGAATAGAGTCGTTGACGTTGGATTGGCTTTTCAAAAGCAATCATCATGGTCTCAGTCGCAGTCTCAGTCGCAGTCTCAGTCGCAGTCGCTGTCTATGGCCCGGTCTGGTCTGGGCTGGTCTTTGGTCTCTGCCCTGGGTCGTAGTCGTCGTCGTAGTCAGCTGCACTGGCTCACAGAAACTATATTTTAATATATAGCGCACTCGGCACTCGACACACCACCGCCGCACACCGTAAATGCAATCAAGCGTTAAATTTAAGTGCCAAATGTCGAACTTGTTAGATGCCGTGTGGCCAGATGCCAGGCTAGTTTTGTTTATGTGCCGTTTGCTTAGGAGCAGGTGAGGTGGTCTCTAGTCTCTATGGCCATGGCAGGAAGTTGAACAAGTGTCATAGTTAATGAAGTTTGGCAACAGGCCCAAGCACTTCAAATTGTTTGGCGAATGTTGCTTCAAGTTGTTCAAATAACACTCTTTGGGCATTTAACATTAAACTGTTGATAGAAATATTTGTGCATACATTTATTTGGAGAAAATTATGTGAAGTTTGGCAACAACGCATAAAATAGCTATTTAATGCATTTTTATAGTTAACACATAAAGCCTTAAAATAGTTAAAACAAAGGTATTTAGAGCTATTTTTTAAAGTTTGGCAACAGTGCATTTAACTGTAGTTGAAGAACGGCAACAAGGCTAGAAATTCCTTCTTAAATGAGACGTTTAATGAAGTATGAAGTAATTGATTTGATGAATAAACCACTGAAGTTTGGCAACAATGCATAAAAGAGCTCGTAAAAGGGTTTAACAATGCAATTCAATGCATTCTTTCAAAGATTTTTATAGTAAACACACAATTAGTCTAAAATGTACCTTAAAGTAGTTAAAACAAAGGTATGAGAACTTTTTGTGAAATTTGGCATCAATGGCTGTCAGTGAAGTGTGGCAACAAGGCCAGAAATGCTTGCATAAATGTGTCGTTTAATGCAAATTGATTTGATGAAGCAACTGAAATTTGGCAACAATGCATTAGCGTTAATGGTTTTAATGAGTATTCAACTGAAATTGGGCAACAGCGTCGAACGAGTTAATTACACTTGCTCAATATCATTCACCATAAAAATGTTATCAATTAAAGAATCCGCTGACTAAACGCCAGATTAATCAGCTTATAATTTATTTCGTAGAAATAGGAAACCATTTATGCACTTAAACACACAACAAGATTAACCAATTAATCCTAGGCAAACTTCTACGAATTTTTCTCACTGCATTGCGGCCAAGACAGACATAAAAAAGAGCTGCATTTAGCGGGAATCGAGGCGGGTTGGGGCGCGGTTGGGGAAGCGGCGAAATGGGCAATGAAAAACGCTCGTTTCGGCCACAAAACAAAAATATTGGACACCGAGTTCGTAGAGTCCAGTCTTTTGGCCTGTTGCTGCGCAGGCAACAGCAGCCGCGGATGGAGTGGAAGAAGGAGGAAAAGAGGCAGAGGAATTGAGCCGAAAAGAGCCACAAAAGATGAGCGAACATCTTGGGCTTACTTTAAACTACCTGCAACTGGTTTTAGAAGCAGGCAGACGCAGACGACAAGTCCAAGAACGGACCAAATGGACAAATGGCCGGACAGCTGAAAAGACGCCGGGACGCGGAGACTGTGTAAACCTTTTGCCTGCATAAAAACTCGCTTCCTGCACGACTTGTGGCCTGCTCTGGGCTCTGGCTTTGGCTCTGGCCTGGCCCAGGCACAGTCACAGCCTTAGCCTTAGCCTAAGCCACAGCCTCTGGCTTGCAAGGTGTCGTCGTTGTCGTCGTTATCTGTTGCCCAGCTCAAGCTCTAGCCATAGCCATAGGTTGGTCTGGCCTGGCCTGGCCAGGGCAGAGCGTGCGCCTCTTGTGTTCCTGTTATTTTTATACCCTAGCTGAGGGTATTCTAAATCTGTCATAAAATGTTCAAGATGCATAAGGAGGCCAGGCCTGATCTGATTCAATAGCCAAAACCCTTTGCCTAACTATTCGAACCCTCTTAGTATTCTAGCTATCTAGCTGATATCTGGCTTAGATAGCTATTTTTGCTATAGGAAGTAGATTTCTTAAAGATCCAATGAATATATCATATACTTCTGCTAGGAACCGAGGATCGCGAGAGTTCTGATCACGCTTATAAAACTTTTTTAATTGTTCTAAATATCTAAACCTTTGAGTTCAGGATGATTTCCTACATAATTAGCTGGTATCTTTTCAATAACGGACTTTCTAGATATAGTTCCTAAAGTTAAAGTAGGCCGGAATACGAGCTCATCTATTCCTAAGTACTTCTGCTTCTTCTTTTGAAATACGCCGATCTCTCGGAATCTAATTTTCTCTATGCTCTCAATATTATATATTCTACCCCAGGAATATTCGGGATTGAGAATACATCAACACGCATTGGCTCGCAAGCGTATTTAATCTTCGGCATCTCGTTTGGCCAGTTGCTTGCTGGTTTCTCTAGGCTTTTGGTCTTTGATCAGGCGCAAATCCTGTGCTAATCTCGAGTCCAATGGCCCTGCCCAGCTCCAGCTCAGGCCCGCATCGCTGACGCGCGATTCGTTGCGATTCGCTGGCATTAATCGACGCCGCTTGGACTTGTCCCTCTGTTGCCTGTTAAGTGATTCCTTGCACCCCCCCCCCCCCCCCCCCCCCTCTCTCTCTCTTCCATCCTCGTTCTCTGCCTGCTGCTGCACCACCAAAAAATGCAAACAAAACAAAAGCAATGCATAAGCAGTGCACACGGAGCATTGACTACATTGAAAAGTACCGGGACATGTAGTTTTATTTTCCAACCACTATTTTCTTCTCCTTCTCCTTTTTTTGTTCGTATGCCCTGTACCTATGGAAATTGGGTAAAAGTCAGGTACAATGGATGTGTGCAAATGCATGTAACAGGCAGACAAACTCGTTTAAATATGTAAAGGTATATTTTTGATCGGGCTGATGAGCTCTGATCCGCCTTGTGATATACGAGAGAGAGAGAGATGGAGAAGCTGAGTATGTGTAGGAATAATTTACCTAATGGATAGCTTCCATAAAAAATGTATTCATTTGTTTGCCCTAATTTTTGGTATAAAGACACATTTTAATGCCAACTTAAAGCAGTAAAAATTTCAGCTCGATCGGACAATAAACAAAAAAGTTATCTCAGAATACAAATGTTCTACGCTGGAAAAATTCCCAGATGTTTACATACAGGGTATCTGCTGGTCGTGTCAAGCGCACGCTTGTTTTTCGTTTGATTGTTTTCGGTTCTTTCAGCAGCCGGGGAACAGCTGCTCTGGTCATGGCTTTAGAGCTCAGCGCTGATGCTGGGCTCTGCTCCTGGTGGTTGGTTGAACAACCTTCGACAGTTTTTAGATATTTTGTCTGTCTCTCACACGCACACACACAGGATGGTGCAGACAGGCCCGCTTACAGGATATATGCTATGGCTTGTGAGTCCCGCATATGTTTTGTCGTCTGCCACCACGTTTCAGTTCTCATCGCGTCTCGTCTTCGCCTGCATCCCATTTCGTCTCGTCTCATCTAGCGTTTCGCTTGAATTGAAGTAAAAACTTCCCTGTACTGTACGTCCAACCCTTCGGACGGCAATTTTCAATGAGTTTAGTTTTTCCCAGCCTGATTCTCTCCATATATACACATATTCATATATATTTTCCCGTTCTCCTGTGGTTTTCTCTGTGTGTTTGACTTTGAAAGTGTTTGAATAATTATCCTGTTTTCCATCGCATTCACCTCGCTCTTCATTCGAATTTCTCTTCGTCGTCCCTCATTCAATTTCATGATATTCCATTTTATTATCGCCATTGATTGCTTTGGGCTGACTGTGCGGCTCGATTGGCTTATGAGTTTTTCATTTTTCCATCGTTTTTGAACTACTCCACGCAACGGGGTCGAGAGTCAAGGCTCGCAAATCCCTGCACAAATTTAAACATTCTCAGCCTATACAATTTTCGGGCAGTTATACAGTTAAATTTGACTGCAAGTTGAAGTTTGGCAACAGCGCAACCTCGCGAAATATATTTTATTTGTTATTATAAATTATTTATTGATTACGTTGTTTGGTTTTGCATTACCATAAAAAATACTTCAGCTTAATGTTAAAATGTGAAATGTTAACTATAATTTACTCGTTTTATCTTTTTTTCATTGCTTATAATTCGCAAGAGGTTCTAGCTGTGGACTGAGCACTAGGCCTTGCAAATCTAGAGGTTGATAGCAAAGCCTGTTGATGATAGAATCGGGAGGTTTTTATTATACAGACAACCTAAATCTTTGTTTTCGTAGCTTGTTGGTGATTTAATTTAAGTTGAACTTTCAAGGAGCGTATCCCAGTTATCCTTGTGAAGTTTGGCAACAGCGCAAAGTACAGTTTTCTTTGTAGTCATGTACACGATTTGCTGTGAAGGCTATTGAACGAAATTTAGTTTTCCCGACACGCATTTACCAAAAAAAACTCAACTCATCTAATCCTGCTGATTGTCTGTGAAGTTTGGCAACAGCGGCGACAATAGAAAATAGAATGTAGAAAAATGTACAACGCCTGCTCGGCTATAAATGCAATTTTTACCATAAAAACATCTCAAGTGCCGGGGCTTAGGTAGCGCCCAATGCGAACGACATAACAACGTGCCATTTTCTATGGCTCCTGAAACAGCTTCTCTCTGTCCCAATCTCCTGGCCCAGCCCAGCCTGGCGATTGTTCCTGTTGTGCCAAAAACTATTTGTGCCTCTGTGTTCTTGGCCCAAACATTTCCCGAACGTTGCCAAAGAATTACGCACGCAATTTTGTCTACAGCTTCATTGTGCCCTCGCAACACATACACACACACGCACCCACACTCAGCCTTACACACACACACACACAAACACACACACACACATGTGAGTCACTTGCTTCGGCCAGCTTAGTTCACTTGAATTACGTTCTACGGTTCAAGTGAAGCGCAAATGTATCTTTGAGGTTTATATTTTCTATCTTTCTCTATATCTTCATTCCTCTCTCTCACTCTTTCTCTCGCTCGCTCGCTCTGTATATCTCTCTCTGCCGCCCGCCAGCAGCTGTGGCTTTAGGTATCATGTAACAGTCATAGCAAACATTCTGTAACTCTCTGTGTGTGTGTGTGTGTGTGCGTGTGTGTATCATGAAATAATTATACCCTGTTCACAAATTAAGAAAGGTTGTATTGGTTTTGTGTAATCTTCAAAGCGCTCACGACCTACAATTCAGCCTATGTATATTACTCTTGTATAGTACACATTTATTTTCATCCACAGTCAAGCTTGGTCTTAAAAATCGATATCTCACAATTTTAAATGTTCACACAAAATTGACAGGTAGATAATTGAGTATTTCACGTGCAGTTCATGTCAAATATATTCAAATTATCTGTCATAAAATGTGCAAGATGCATAAGGAGGCCAGGCCTGATCTGAGTCAATAGCCAAAACCCTTTGCCTAACTATCCGAACTCTCTTAGTATTCTAGCTATCTAGCTGAAATCTGACTTAGATAGCTATTTTTGCTATAGGAAGTAGATTTCTTAAAGATCCAATCAATATATAATATATCATGTACTTCTCTTAGGAACCGAGGTTCGCGAGAGTTCTGTTCACATTTCTTGCACTCAATATTGCAAATATCTTTGAGTCACAGTTTTAACAGTTTTTTTACAGCGTTTTTTACAGCGTTAAAGTCACTTACTGCAGAAAAAATAACTTTTACCCCGAGAATTACAGGCCTGCCAAGTCGTATAATCTATGTATGAGTGTGTCCATGTTATAATCACAGTTTTACGGTCACACACAATACAGGTAGCGCCTTCCACAGATTGAGCGTCACAGCTCAATGGTCGAAAACTCCATTATGAAGGCAACTTTATTTGGGAATCACAGTTATATAGTCACATTTTCAGAATTACAGTTGTAGAGTCACAATCTAAGAAATATCAGCTTCTGAAGTGAGGTGGTCTCTTCGACAGTTTGAGAGTACAGATAAAACAGCCCAACCACTTTTTAAGCGCCTTTTCTTATTTTCGATGTAGTTATAGTTACAATTTTAGAGTCCTCAACAACATAACTGAGAAGTCACCCCCTTTTCACTCACAGTTTAAGGGCCCCTGCTTGTTATTTTCGATTCACAGTTGCAGTCACAGTTTTAGAGCCGTAAAAGGGAAGTCGCCTTCCGCTCAGGTGAATCACAGTTTGAAAGCATCTGCTTATAGGCGACTAACTTCATTATCCAGTTGATGCTTTTCTTTTCGAGTTAAATTTGTAGATTTGCTTGTAGCTTCACAGCTTTGGAGTCACGAGAACACAGTTTTCTCTTGCGCTGCGAACAGAGTATTGCTCAGTCCGTTCGGCGGCTTCCGACTCCCAAGTTGTTCGCTCTCGTGCACTCACTGCGTGCGTTCAAAATGAAAAATAATAGTCAACAGAGTGCCACCAACGAAAAAGCTTTAGCCCAGCGAGACCTCAGCTGCCCCTGTCCCAGCCCCAGCCCCTGGCTCTGTCAGCTCTGCCCCGCTTGCCTCAGCTTGTTGTGTGTGCAGCAGCAAACCTAATTCAACTACAGCAAAATGCATTTACACGCGCAGGTAGCTGTCAGTGTATGTGTGTGTGTGTGTGTGCACATGTGTGTGTGTGTGCCAAATAAATCATCGTGTGTGTCGGACAACAGAACGCAACGACGAGCGATGAACAAAACTCTTTGCCACAACGGATCGTAAAGTACATTGGAAAACTGAAATAGACAATTCGTGGAGTTGCACTGAGCGTAGGGGCAGCAACGGGGCAGAGGGGGGCGGCAGTGCGAGCTGCAGTTAGACAGCCGGACAGCTGGACAGTTGAACTGGCAGCCGGCGGGCAACTACTTGAACCCGAACTTAATGAAGCCACTCGTACTACCAGCCCGGACACTCGGGCCATAACAAGAAAACTTCATGGCTGCAGCAATGCCAGAGGGTTGTGCGGTGCGGTCGGGCCAGGCGTTGGGCTGCCCCCAAGCCGTGCTCCCCTCCCCCCCTCGGTTGCCCGGCAAAGCGAGAAACTAATTAAGTTTTGCGTCAAACTATTTTCCTGACACCGCACAACTGGAAAAATGCTAGTGAAAATTTATGCATATGTGTGCGTGTGTCTGCGAAAATGCATTTCTCCCGATATGATTTAAGCTCATGATTCGCTTGTCGCGCGGCTCGCAGAGCATTTGTTGCTGCCACTGTTTAGCGGTTGTAAGACACAATTTTATGAGGCACTGTTAGCGGAAAAATGCTGGAGGATCAATTCCTAGGCTTTGTGCGGCAGCGAAAGGCAAGAGGAAGCTTCGAAGTGTCAAGATAGCTAAAATTAAGTCTAGAAAACTTTCTGCATTTAGCTTTCCTCTAAAAACAAACCCATATCCTTCGAATTCTTCTTTGTTGGTTATTTTAGAAAGTAAAATATTATTAATCTTTCTATAACAAATTGGTTAACTCTAGCTCTTGTCATATAAGACGGAATGCCAAGAAATTTGGGGTAATATCGATCGGCGTATTATCGATACTTTGACAGACATGACCTCAAAGACTCAGCTGTTGATGCTGATCAAGAATGGCAAGAGTCTGCTCCAGCCTGTTATGCCCATTATCAGTGGATATAGGGCATTAGAAAGCAATGCTCCCTAGCCGCACGTGAATTAATATTTATATTTTAGACAATAGTGCTAAAGTAAAAAGCACACTCAGCTCTGCTTGTACACACACACACACACACACTCGTCCATGTCAGACTTGACTTTGCCACAAAGTTGTGGCAAATTTAGCGAATTGCCACATGAAAATGTCTGTCAATCGCAATCGATTAACGTCCAGACGTAGGCAACAGACAATTGTTAATTAACACTGCCGCAAGGCAGCAAAATCTGCACAAATTGTGGCTACAAATTGAGCTTACAACATCCGACGGCTGTCCCCTTGCAACTGCAACGGCAACGGGAGGCAAATCAAAGGTGTACCGCCTGTAAGGGTGGCAAATGTTGTCAAAACTAGGCACAACAGAAGATTGCAGCTAGGGCATTAGGGTATCTGTATGCAACATGGGCATGTGCAACCCCCCGTCCCACTGCTGTCACTTCAAACGGGGGCAGACAGACGAGAGGCAGCAACAGCAGCCCGCAGACATTTACAGTTGCAGCTACAGCTTTGACTGAAGAAGAGGCTGAAGCTTGGCTCATTGCCGTTCATTTTTTTAACCCTCATTTAGCATAAACAGCAGGCGGCAGAGCCCAGCCAGACAATGGCAGCAGCTGCAGCCACAACTTCAACTCCAACTCCAGACACAGCTCGCAGAGAGTATCCAGTATTAAACGCTCGCACGATTTTCTCGTTGCGGCTGACTGACTTGTGCCGTCGTGCCAGCGGCTCTTAAAAAAAAAAAACTCAACAAAAAATAAAATAAAACTTAAAAAATAAAAAACTTATGCATTGTGCTAAATATAAGAGAGGCTGAATGGAGCCAAGCAGCTGCCGAAAGCCGCTGCGAATCCTGTCCCCATGACTGCAAACTCAAACTCAGACGCAGACGTTGACGATGATGAAGCTGCGGCGCTTAATTAGCACGTCTCCAGCATTTCGACTATAAATAGCTGGTCTAAACGTAACGTTTGGGGAAAAACTTCAAGGAAAAGGTGTGCCTTCATACACTTGCTTTACAGCTATGCTCAAAGTATCGATTTATCTACTCAGATAATATGAAGTTGTGTATTTAGCTTGTCTATAAGTTGAAACAGTTGTGTCTAAGTACAGCTGTAAGTATCAATATTACTTTGGTAACTATCAATAACAAGGACATTAAAATAGCTGCTAGAGATGATGAAAGCTAATGAAGTTTGGCAAAGTTCTTCAATCAAAGTCTTAATTAATAGGTAGTGAAGTTTGGCAACCGTGTCTCAAACACTTTTACGTTTAGCAACACTGCAACTGCTTGAAACACACTTCAGAAAAGTAATAAGCAGCTAGAAATATAAGTTCGTGAAATTTGGCAACGCTGTTTTAATCAAAGTATTGCCTAACAAACATGTAATGTTTAATACAATTTTCTTCAACTTTTTGACGTTTACCAACACTGCAGCAGCTTGAAACACAATACATTAAAGTAATAATCACCTGAAAAGTAATAAGAGTTTCTGATTCAATTAAATTATTACTTAAAAAGCACTGAAGTTTGGCAACATTGTCTGAAACTCTTTGACGTTTAGCAACACTGCAGCAGCTTAAAGCACAACCCAATCAAATAATAATCAGCTGGAAATATAAAGAGTTCGTGAAATTTTGCAACGCTGCTTTTATTAAAGTCCTACCTAACAAGCACTGAAGTGTGGCAACAGTCTCTGCGACTCTTTGACGCTTTGCAACACTGTAGCAGCTTGAAGCACACTTCTCTTTGTGTAGCCTTCAAACCCTTTGCCGCAGCATTTGTAATGCTTTATGGACTCACCCATTGCTCGCATCTGGTTGGGCGCGCACTCTCAACTGATGCTCTTAACATATTTTCTTAACCTCAATAATGCCACAATCAAATTCTGCCGCATTGCCGATTAAAATTCCAGTACCTGGCCGCTCGCCAGTTGCGTTTGTCTGTTGCGGCAGCGCTGGCTTCATCATTGTGCTTGCCGCACTAAACTCTTTTGACATTTCAATTAAAATTCTACAAAGTCTCTTCTATTGCGATGCGGTAATTGCAGTTACCGACTCTATGGCAACGTCATTGTTATACCCTGTAACTATCAAATGGCTAAAAGGGAAACCAAGCAGTATAAGCATTAATATAGTATGTATATTCCTAATGAGTACATTGAGTTTAATAGATTTGTGTGGCAGGAGACTTTTCTGAGCCAAGTCAGTTGTGGCTAGATTAACTCTTATAGACTATGAAAGCTGGTAACATTTGATTTAAAAGATAATGAAGGTATTAAACTTCTACAGATCATTTGCATAATAATATTCTCTTTCGTTTAACCAGATGTTTGCTACATTGAAACTTCCAACAATTGAATATGAGAGATCTACAGGGTATAGCGCAGTTGGTTAACACGAGTCTGGCGCCTGCACGGCTCGTCAAGTATTTGCCAAATGTATGTGAAAATGTTTCAGTTGGCGCCGCAGTCTGCACATTTTCCAGGCCCATTTAGGCTGGCCTGAGCCCGAGCTGGTTCTGGTTCTGTTTGCCCACTTTTTCCGCACTTGTTCTGTGTCAACGCGAGATAATTAGACAGACGCGTTAATTGTGGCACTTTCAAATGTTGCACAGCTTGTTGCAGCTTTTGAGTCATCGCGACTCGCATGAGCCACGCCTCAAATGTGCCACATCAAGATGCAGGCATGATGCACATGCATGATGTGTGCACACACAAACACACACACACACACATATATATATGTTTATATATGTATTTCTATATGATTGCCGCTTATCCGTTGCCGCTGCTAATGTCTTTTGACAAATGAGCAGCCGCAGCAACTGCAACAGCTACAACTGCCACAACGACTGCCGCCGCTGTTGCACTGTACACACCCCTCCCCCAACGCCTTGAGCTGTTGCCATCTGCTTTGTCAGTTTTACTTATTTTGGTGTCGTTGTTGTCGGGCTGCTGTTGCATTTTAAGCCGCTGACATTTGTCTAGCCCGAGGCTGGGCATTGGACTGATCTGGATTTGGCCACACCCAGTCCTGGCGGCAATTGAGCTGCGCCACCTGCAACATGCCTCAAGCTGCTGGCCCGGCTGGGCTTTGACATTCCTGTCGCATCTGCATGACATGTTGCATTCATATATTTATATTTATAAATAATTTCAATTTCTTGCCATTTTATAGTATACCCTGTATTCATTTGCCTTTTTTGCATTTTAAGTCAGAGGCAGCTTCTCATTGTCAACTGTCGTTATTGATGTATGATCTTGATTTCCGTACAAAATATACAACGCATGTTCGTTCTTGACAAAAGGCTGTGCCTCCTACCCCTCCCCTGGCGGACTGCCTTCTTCCCCCCTCTTCCGTTAAACCGAACTCCTACGTTGATGCTTTGTGTTGTTGCCTTGGCGGCGCCTCCGTCAACTGCGTCAGTCGAAGATTTGCAATCTGAATGCGATGACTGTGTTCTGTGTGCTAGAGTGGGGGCGGGGACGGTGCGGGGTTGGGTTTGGGTACAAGCGGGGGCAGGCTGACTGTCGCTTTGTTGCCAATTTTCAATAAGCTTCAGCTGCGTATTGTTGTCAACAATTGTTGTTGTTGTTGCTGCTGCTGTTGCTGTTGCCAAGAATTACTTGCAGCAGGGGCACAAAGCTGTTTTTTTTTTGTATTGTTACAAAAGTTTACATAAAATGCCACACATGATGCCAAATGCCACATAAAAACATCGTCTCGTTATGAAATGTGGCAACAATGCACGTGAGTTAACAAAGGTTGTTGGGAAGGGGTGGTGAGGGGGAGGGGAGGGGAGAAGAGAGGAGAGGAGGCCTTAAAATGTGACGCAATAAGAGTTTCGTCGAATCTATTAATTCATTTCGAATTGTTTTCAAATCGTGATTTGCTGTTGAAAACTTGAATCATTTCTTCACAATTCATGAAAACAAATGCCCTTCAAGTGCTTTCTACAGAAGCTTTATTTTCAACCGATTTTCACAAATGTTGGCAGAGTGAAGCTCAATCTCGTACATACTTGAGATAATGACAGAGTATGAAATATATAGAATAGTGCGATTTTGATAACATTTTGCACATATGTAGACCGTAAAGGGAAACTAAGAAATGCCAAGTTTGGTGAAGATATATTAAGCAGGAAAGAAAGTTTCTCATATGAAATATTCCACCGATTGGTACTCAAATATATATGTATATAGTTGTTCGATTCAAGCGATTCTAAATGCCTGCAACAGATAAATTACCTTAGGAATAAAAAACTTTCCGCACGAAAATGGTGTCTGTTGAAAGAGTTTTTACTGTATATACTTCATAAGGTACGAAATGTCTGCTTCTATGCATTAGCTGAACAAATTACTCTCTATAAGTTTATAAAATTTAATAATTGTAGTCAAATAATGATGTAATATGCCCGAATAATAATGCTATTTAAGTTATTATGGCATCATTAACTGACTTTTAATATGCATAATGCTTTAATTTATTCTTAGTCAATTTTATTTATCGTGCATGAACATTGAACATTTGAAATGCACGCACAAAAGTCTATAAACATTTATAAAATAGCACTGTAATTAATCAAAATCTATTTTACCTTGTCAGCGCAATAATGAATCATAAAATGTTTTGCCTGAAATGACAAATCTTGTACCAAAAATGCACTCGAAACTCTTTCTATGCTAAACAAATGCTTGCGCTATAAATCAACTGCCCAAAACAGCTAAAATGCTGTTTTTTTTATAAGCCAATTAGGGCTGGTCCGATTAACATTCACATTTGACGATAAGAATCCAACAGTTTTGAGGCAAACGAAAGCCCAGACTTGAAAAGCAGGTGCAAAGAACACTAATCGCGCAGACAGACACAGGTAACAGATCCTCGGCGTATAATAGGAACAGGATGAAAGCATTTTGCTTAACAAGTTGAGCTCGAGTGTGTGTGTGTGTGTGCGTGTGTGTTTCGTCTGTGCTCAAATTACCGCAACCAGCATGTTCATGTCAGGGGTTGTTGTACAGCGATCCTTGAGAGAGAGAGTGAGAGAGAGAGAGAGATCCTGACAGGATATACGCACAGCTCGGCTCTAGTACCTGTGTGTCCTTTAACAGGACTCTTGAGCACTTGCAGCTGCAGCTGCGTCTCAGTCTC
Organism: Drosophila novamexicana; assembly: GCF_003285875.2. Classification (NCBI taxonomy): domain Eukaryota; kingdom Metazoa; phylum Arthropoda; class Insecta; order Diptera; family Drosophilidae; genus Drosophila; species Drosophila novamexicana. The sequence continues at coordinate 624,912 of NW_020824766.1, forward strand.
TGCACTTTTTTGCTGCTTATTGATTTTTCTCACATGTCACAAATCGATTAGGGTCTTTCTCTGTCTCTCTCCATCTCTCTCGCTCTCCCTCTCTGGCATTGTGGGAGCTGGAGTTATGCCGGCTTGTTCTTGCTTTTTGGGCTGTTGGATCTTGAAACGGCAGATGGTCTCCAGATAATAGCCGACGACACAAGTGGGCCGTTGACCCTGAGGGGTCGAAACAACAAAAACAACAACAACAGCAAAGCAAAAAGGATGAGCATGAATGTTAATATTGACGCAAGGTGGAGCTTGGAGCTGGGAGCTGGGCAACGCCGAATGCCAGTTCGGGTAGCCAATTTATTAACGAATTTTTCAACGAACCGGGCAGACGAACAGCCCGTTGTTGTTGTTGTTGTTGCTGCTGCTGGCACGCATGCGCAGCGACGACGCAACGTTCATTGCACCCAAAAAAAAAAAAGTAAAAAATACAACAAAAATATAAAAAAGAAAGAACAAAAAGAAGAATGAAATTTTCGTTGGGGTTTTATTGTTGTTGTTGTTGCTGTTGTTGTGTTTTTACGACAACGACTGAGAACCGGATGGTCTGGCAGTGCCCAGCGCTTCTTGAATGTTGGCCATAGGGGGGAGGGGTGGGGTGCAGCTTGGGTCAGGCACAGGCAGCTATAACCGCGAGGGGGGCGGGTCGGGGTGTCGTCAAACGCTGACCGTTGCGGCTTATGGCCATTGCGAGGCGTTCGTTGTGCACTTTTTGCGCAGCCTGCCGTGTTGCCTGTTGCCTGTTGCCGTGTTGCAAGTTCTTGTTGTTGTTGCCTTGCGGGAGCTCTCCAACCTATCCCAAGTTGAGTTTTGACACGCATCAGCCCAGGCATCGGGACTCTGTTGCGGATGCTCGCCGTTTAAATATTTTTAATTGAACTTTTGCCTCCAGACACAGCAACAACAACAAAAACAACAACAACCAAGCGCCTCAACTTTGTTGCTACATTGTCGAAAACCGCAAGTGGTGGGGGGTGACGGGTTCAGGGTGCGGGCTCTTGCGGTTATTGATTAGATATATATCAAAGAACATGCCTGAAGTAGTTACCAACAGAAAATAGAACCCCAACCCGAACACACAGATTTGGCTTTTGTTAATGATATGGTATGATATTCAATGGTCACAGTTGGCCGCATAATTTGCTTGTTAGATTAGTCGGAATATGGGCCAAGCTAATTACACGAATAAAGTTGTGGGTGAGAGGTGGTTAAATGGGTTGGGGGTTGGGGTACAGGTACTCGTAGCTGTAAGGCGTCGCAATGAGGCATCTCATGAGCCAATGATTAATTACAGCTGCTTAATAATGCAATTGAATCAAGCCGGGGAACATAATTCTTTAGAATATTTATACAAAGAAATGTGGAGTAATGTGAGAAATAACTCTAGCTGTGAAATATGTAGCTATAATATATCAATATATGTGATTGTTGTAGGGCTATCTATTTAGAAGATATCTATATATGAGATATATCTGAATGAAATATAAATTTGTGAAATAACTGTGCATGAACTATATATATATGAAACATCTTTGAAGTATCTATCGATGAAATATGTATGTATCTTTCTATGAAATATCTTGCTATCTATTTATGAAATATCTATATATGAAATGTGTAGCTATGAAAATTTGCTACTAAATATCTAGCCGTGAAATATGTAGCCCTAAAATATCTAGTAATGAAATGTCCATCTACCAGATATCTAGCTATGAAATATCTACCCATGAACTATATATCTGTGAAAAGAATGTATATGGAATTCAAACAATTCGCTCAGAGCCTTTGATGTGTATAAGAGTGAAGCATAGATTATAGAGAATTTAATTTGTTTTATGTAATGCATACTTAACAATGGATTCATCGCTCGCCTTTAGGTTAGGCGTAGAGCCTTATTAGCAAAAGAATTCTCTTTTTTTTTTCATTCATCGTAAAACATATTTTAAGCAAATGTTATCCTATATTTTTTATTTAATAATACCTCCGGGCAACCCGGTTAAGAACTTGATATACATTTGCTAATAAAAGCATGAAAAATATTGATTTCAATTCGGATTTCCCTACCGAAACACGTTTAAATAAAGACAGGCTAATTCGCGCACATCATATTTATTTATATAATAAAACTCAGTATATTAAGGCGATAATATCAATTTCCCACCCGTTTACTCTAGAAATTGGTTATATTTTTAGACTTCTACGCTTAAATAATCGTAATAGTCTTTATGAAATTCAATTCAATAATTTTCTTCTTTCTCTTCCGTTTTACAGGTAAGTGTTTTGGCCTATTGATTCCCTCGACTCTTGCGTAAGTAGAACAACTCGAAGCATTAGAACTAGCAACACCCACAATACAAACGCAAACCGGCAATTAGACAGCCGAGTTATGTATATGACTAATTAGGGGGTATGATAAATTCTGGCTGGGGCTTCTTTGTGGGAGCGGTGGGGGAGGGGGGGAGGGCGGTTAATTAAGGAACGCCTTAAGCCCGCATGCGACAAGCACTTAAAACCTTGTGTTGTGACCAAATGTTTCTAAAATGAGTAATAAGATGCGTGGAGACTAGGTGTATCGTGGGGTAAGGAGAGAGGGAGAGGGGGAATGGTGGCGATAAAGAGAGAGAGAGAGAGAGGGGTGGTGTTGCAACCAATCAATGGACACGACACAGCTTGCCACATAAAACGCAGTCAAGAACAACAAGAAAATGCATTAAATTTTTCCAATAAAAATGCGTCATAAAATAAATGTAGAAAATGTAAAAACTACATAACAAAAATGCACAAAAAATATATATAAAGAGGAAGAGAGAGGCAGATAGAGCAGGAGATAGAGAGAGAGAGGAGATATAGAGTGCGACGTGTGGCACATCTTTTTATGGAGCTCAGAGCAAAGTGTCGACAAAGTGCTTTGGCTCTCGGCTATTGAAGAAAAGTCGGCGCACAACCTCGAGGTACAGAAAGTTCTGGGGTCAAAATGCATCAGCAGCAACACGCATCAAATTGACACGCACATGTTAAGTGTGTGCGTGTGTGTGTGAGTGTGTGCGTGTGGCCAGAGGGCAACGGGGTTAGGGGTGAATTGAATGCCAACATATGTATGGACACACAGACAGAGAGACTCGCACACTCGCACACTCGCTCGCGACGCGACTAATAATGCCAGGGAATAGCTGGGGAAGCAGGCGCTGGAATGCATGTAGAAGTGCAGTAAAAATAGCAAACAATGCGAGTCATCGGGAAATCAATAAAGAAAGTAATTTGAAACGTGGCAACGACGACGTGGCAACAGGACAGAAAAGCCAGCCCCAGCCCGAGCACCAGCTCCATTGGGTAACCAGCTCTCAGCGAGTGGCCAGTTCATGTCCAGGCCAAAAAGGCAATTTATCTAATGGTAATATTGTATGGGCTATAAAACAATATTGGCCAAAGGCGAGGCAAATTCAAGGCGGAGGCGTGCCAGGGGTAACTATTTTTAGGCGAGGCTCCGGCACCGAGGGGCCGTCTGTATATGTGAGTGTGTGTGTATGCAACCATTATGTAGGCTTCTTCATTCTGGATTTAGCCGTTGCTTGTATTGGCCGTAATTAAAAAACTGCCAGCAATGTGCATAAAAAGTTACAGAAACCTCACACAAACACATACACACATACTAACACACACATACACAGGCTCAATAGCCTGCAAATACTTGTCCCACATAAAGTGCCTATAAACTCCCATAATTGTTGCCAAAAACTTTGCCGGAATTTGTTTTGGTTACACAAATTTACAAAATTCAGCAAAAATATATCGAAAACTTTTAGTTATGGAAAGATCATGAAAGAGTAATATTTTTGAAATTAATATTCGATTGATGTACTTCATATATATAGTACATATTATTGAGTACATTAAAGTTGGAAAGCATTGTACGTTATTTTATCTCAATATGAATAAATATGGACAGGTAGATATGGGGGAATGAAAATTACATATGCAGATACGTAGCCTAACAGGCTGATAAATACGCATACATAATAGATTCTAATATATAGGTGGATTGATTGATTGATTGATGCCATAATTCATGGATGAAAAGATGCTTGGATTAATGGATTGATGCATAAATGAATTCATGAATCGATTAATTGATGGATAATGATGAACGGACTGATGAATTATATATTGATGTATATTTGCATTAATGGGCTGATGAAAAAATATATTTGTTAAATTATGCATTAATGGATTGATATATAGATGTAGTGATTGAAAGATGTATTCAAAAATTGATCTATTGATGCATGGATGCAATGACTGATTGATGCATTGATTGATTGATATATGCATTGATTCATTATTCAGTTGATAGTTTGATTAATGCATTGATGATAAGCTTATGGATAGATGGATTCATTGATTGATATGCAGATAGTTGGATTCATTGATAGGTACATATATTAATAGAGGGATCTGAATATAAATTCATCTTTTAAATTAAAAGGAATATTTCTAAAAATTACCTTTAAAGCAATATTAGTCTGTTCATCATTACATGCTTGAATATGTTGATCGATATAGATCGAATGATGAACACATCTGCTTAGATAAACATATTACTATATTACTCTTTGACTGCTTATCATTTCTGTTGGTAGGGTTATTTGGTTTTTCTTACGACATCGTTACACATTTTGAGAACAGTGTTTTTCAGATTTTCACACTCAGCGTACGCATGATTATCAGATTAACATTCATTTGCTTTCAGCTGAAAGACATGCATGAAGAGAGACAATTTTTCCATTGCCCAACCCATGTTTTCGCCCTAATGGAAAGGACATCGATCTGCTGCTGCTCGCACATGTTGTTCGTGTCTTTGTCATAGTTTTTCCAGTTTTTCTTTTGATATTTGCTAAATTTAAATGGGGGCCCCGTCGCCATTGATTTGTCAGCACCTTCAGACGGCACGAATTCCAATATACGCGGCAATCGCTTGATATTTTCTCTCAACTGAACATCATTATCGTCATGTAACGTCATTACGAGCTGACTACGTTGACTTTTCTCATCTGCTGCGCGGCACTTGGCGCAACTCGGGTATTTATCCAGCTGTTAATTGTGGACCCAGCACATATTTTCACTTTTGGGATCACATCTTAACTATTTTTATATATATACACATATGGGCTGGCATATGTGCTCAGATCTCAGCTCTCCCCGCTTAGAGCGAACAGTTTGTTGACCTTCACAGTGAAAACTGTGCAGTGCGTGCTGGAAAAGTCCCCCTTCCCCCTCGCTCTTGCTCTCTCGCTGTCTGTTGTGTAAACAAAAGATTGTCTCGCATTAGTTTAATGAAAATTGTTTCTAGCTGCCGTCTTATCTGCGTCTGCCGCATCTCGTTTCCTTTTTTGGCGACTCCTTGTTGCCTTTTGGATAAACATCAAGGGAAAATTTCTGTGTAAAATTGATCAATTGATTTTCTGTCGGCTAGAAAACCCAAGAATTTAGTGTCATTCGCCGGAAAAGCGGCAACAAACACAAGAAGTGCAAACATAATCGTTTTTTTTTTGTTTTTCGTTTATTCCTGCTGTGTTTTACCTGCTGTGCGCTAAAATTTTCAAAGTTTTTCTCACAACATTCTGTTTCTTTTTTTATTATATAATTTTTTTTTGTCTGTTGCGTGGGCGTGGCCGCTGCAGTTTAGCCTGCGCTGAAAATCTTCAAAATTTTCTGTTGTCCTTTGTGGGCGGGCGTCCAAATGGGGCAGCCTCCTCTTCGGTTCTGCTGCAGTGAAAATTTCCCTCATTTAAGTTTCTTATTTTTTGTTTTCTCTCAATTCGCACTTTAGCCTTGTGGTTGTTGCATTTTGTTTTATTTCTCATTTCATTTCCCATTCTCTAGAGAACTTTTGACTCGACAAAAAGTTTTTTTTTTGTTTTTGGCTGCCAGCGCGCATTTCAATCAAAGATATATATACTATACTGTATGTACATATACCTTCTAGCTGGGCAACTTGCCTGACCTGCCCTGCTTTTGGCCTCGTTACACACAAGCTTTTCGCGGGGCGTGGCATTTACAGCTATTGTTTTCCAGCTGCCTTTGCGACTGGGCACAAAAACTCATCTTGAAAACTCATTAAACAAAGTACACACACTTCAACGCCAAAGCCAAAGTCACTGAGGCTGTGTGTGTGAGTGGGTGTCTGTGTGTGTGTGTGTGTGTATACTTATTACTGTATTATAATGCCAGCAAGTTTGAGCTCTCGACTTTGCTTTGTTATGTTTTCACACCTTTTTCTCCTGCTGTTGTTGTTTGGTTTATGCCTCAGCAAATATGTTTAAAATGAAATTTGCATAGCTAAAAGTGCTTAACAAACTCAAACTCACTCAAACACACATACACACACGCACACAGCTGCACTCGCGCGGCTTTAATTGTGAACAAAAAGTGTAGCACGCTTTTTGGCGCCCGCGGCTGGGCGTGCTGCTTGCAACTGCTGCAGCTTCACTGCCGCTTGTTTTCCTTGCTGTTGCACGCATGTTTTGTTGTTGTTGTGGTTGCTTGTTAAGCACATTGCCACACAATGCCCCCCGCCCAGCGGGCCCGGCCTTGCCGCCCATTTAAAATGATACCTTGTAGGTGCTGCATTGAAAACTTTTGCACATAACTCACATGTTGCAAGCTAACTGTGACGGCGGTTCTTTTGCTTGTGGCACAAGTTGTTTGGCTGCCAGCTGCCAGCTGCAGAGCCCCCCTTTATAGCAGACCTTCTTGTGCCATTTCAATTACCTTTGGCGAATTCCTAGCAATGCGCTTTTCTAGTTGCAAAAATTGCTTAAAGCAAATCGGAAAAGTTTACCTTTATAACGTTCTCTCTCTCTCTCGTTCTCGCTCTCTGTAATTGCCACGCCCACTGGCAGTGTTTCTATTGCCTGTCGCAAATATAAAAATGATGCACATAAATTCAAGCGCTTCTTTTTCCAGCCATGCTGCAATGTTCAGTTATTTTCTTGCCGCTTAGAATTTTCCTCTATTTCCTTACTTTCAAACATTTTGTTTGGTTTTTCAGCTGCTTTGCTTACTCATTGCTTGGCATTTGAAACGCCTTTGTCGGATTTTCCAACAGGCCCCAGACATGTTTTGCTTATTTTCCTGTCCCTATACAAATATATGTATACACTTTTTATATATGTTTTATTTTAACGTTTTTCTGAAATAAATTACTCGAACTTTATGCAAAAAAGACAATTTTCAAACATTCTGTTGGGCGTGGCTACCGTTTTCTTCTTTGTTTTTTTTTTTTTTATTGGTGCTTCTGCAACTTTATTTTGTAAAATAGAAAATTGCAAACTTGCTGGCCATAAATTTTGAACGGGTTGATCGGCACTCGTGTTGTTGGCTTAGAGCGCAGGAGCATAGAAAAATTTAGACATCTATGCAAATTAGTTAACGGAGCAAATGTTTGGCAAATTGTGGGCTAATAACTTTTCTCATATGTGGGCAGGTAACAAAAATTTGTGGCTCGCTGCGAGACTATGCTGAAAATTTAAGTTTTAATTATTTTTTTTTTGTGCCAAGAAAAGTTTGTACGTTTAATCAGAGTGCTAGAATATTGAATTTTGCGAGAATTAATAAGAGAAAAGCTAAACACACTCTGATGAAGGTTATGTTTATGCAGGTCAGTTAAATGTAACAGCTATATATATATACATTATATAATGAGGGCAATTACTAAATTTGTGTGGTAGTAAAATATATGAATAGTCCACTTAAAAGGGACAAAATAATGATATGTCATTTTGCGTAATGGAAAATATGTGCGTATTCAGCTTAACTGCGAGGGAAATATGAATATAATAAGCTTAAGTGGAATATATATATATAGTATATATATAGAAACTGATTGAAGTGAGTAGAAAAGTGTAGAAATAATATGCATAAAGTTAGCTTAATGACGAAATATTCATAGAATCAGCTCAGAAGAAAATATTTTGCATAAAAAAGATTTTATTAGATTATAGTTCTTGTTTAATTGGCTTATCATATAATTAGTTAACATATTTCTGTGTTAACTTCATAAATCGTAAATCTGTTTCTATACTCCGAACCCACTGAAAACGTGAAAAAAGGCTATATAGTTTTTGTTAATGAATGTAACAGGCAGAGGGAGACATCTCCGACCCCATTAAATAAATATATTCTGGATCAACGTCAAAAGTCGAGTCGATGTAGCCATGTCTATCTGTCTGTCCGTTCTTTTATATATCAACGAGAAGATCTCAGAACCCACACGAGCTAAGAACGAGTGCCTGGGCAGTACGAGTTCGTTATCGATAACTTGCTGCATTTCCAAGCAAATGATAAAAATCGATATTGAAATTCTGTTTTCTGTTGGTAAAAGTATGATTGATTCAGGGTATCTCCAAGTCGGACACTGTCGTCTCGCGCACTCTTGTTTTTCTTGCAAATTTTCTCAGCTGCCTTTCTAATGCTTATTAAACTCTAGAAAGCGCAGGAGGTTGGCCGAAGGGAGGGGGGGATGCTGTCACTACCCCGCCGCACTTTTACACACACACACACACACCCCATTGGCAAGTTGATTAAGATCATAATCGTTAAAATTACTTGAGCGCAACTATTTTACGAGCAAATTACTATTTTTATTACTTATGCAGACCGAGTCGCCAAGTTCAGTGCCTTGTGCGAAATTATGTGTATATATAAGTATATACATATATATAAGATGATATATATATGTATATATAAATATATGTATGTGGCAGCTTTTTGGTCAGGTCTTAAACCCACTCTCTACGCTCTTCCCTCTCTTACACCTCGTCTTCATCAGCCTTCAGCCTTTCCGCCTCCCGCTTATTGTGTTGTAACTTTTATGGCCCCACGTTGCAGTCAACGTCTTCGTTTCTGTTGTTGTTGTTGGCCGCTTGCTTAAATTTATGCCGCTCGAGTAGTTGCTAGATTACGCAGCCAAGTCGAGGGCGTTTGTTGCTGAAGCTGGCTGCGGGGCGTGGCAGTGTTTTCCGGGTGCCTGACTTTAGCCGAGATTCCACGTTGCCCTGGCTGCCAGCTGGTGTCTTTTTTTGTTTAATTTTCTCCACGAAAATATGCAAAAGCGCAGGCAAAAGTTTGTTTTTTTTTTCCCCAGATGGGGGCGACGATTATTTAACTTATTTCGTATTTTATTTTGCTACACTTTTGCTTGTGCTTAATTTTGTGTGGCGGCAGATAAACGAAACGGAAAACAAGTTAAGAATATATTGTTGTTCGTAATAAAATGTGTGGGATGAAAATGTAATAAAACAAAATGAGAGCATTTCATGTTGGAATTAGTTAATAAAATCCAATTAATCTATTTATGCGAATATTTAAATTTTATTTGTTAACTCTGTCAATTGTTAAAGCATTTAGTTTGCATTTTACTCGTTAAATTTAACTGCATGTTAAGCACAGCACACGCGATTTGTGCTTAAATTTGCGCCCAAAGCGTTGCGCCATAAAGCGCTTAAAACTAGGCAACAGAATTTTAGTTTTGTTTCGTTTTGCCAAACAACAATCCGCACACACACACACACACAAACGCGCGCGCGTGGCATATGCGTAACATAAAATTAGCCAACACGACTGAGGAAAAACGCTGCCAAAATGGGCAGCTGAAAAACGCACGTGGATTAAACTGTGCAGGAGATGGGATGCGGTTGCTAGAGCGTGGCGAGGGGCGGAGGGGCGGCAGGCGTGGCATTGGTCTGGGGGTCGCACAAAGGACAAACAGAGTGAGGACCAAGCACGGCTGGAGACAGACGATGGGAAATTGGCGGTAACGACGGCGCCAGCGGCGCGTGCACACGCTCAAGGGTGGTCCTGTGCTGGTGAGGACGAGGGTGGGGAGAGGGGGGGGGGGCGCAGAGTTGGGCGATTTGGCGGCGCCGAGACTTAGGTATATGTGCGAAAAGGGGGGCAGGGTGCGGTGTGTGCGGCTAGAGGGAGTAGTCAGCGCATGTTCGAAATTTAACCGCTTATAACACCCCCATTTCGTAGCCACACTCACTCACACACACACACACACACACAGCGGCAGCTGAGTAGATTTTCATGTTGCTGTGTGTGTGTGTTGGCAAAAGTTGTAATGCGTATGTGTGTGCGTGTGCCCCTGGACGCAGCAAATGCCCGGGCACACGGGGCCCACAGACAAAAGCCAAGGCAGCCTCAGCAAAGCAGAGCACTCTCCACCCCCCCACCCGCACCCGCATCCACTTTTGGCTCTCGGCTTTCGTCTGCATGCGATTTTCCTTGTTCGATTTTCCCACTCAGAGTCTCTGTGGCGATTTGTTATTGTTTTCAGCTATTGTACGTGTTTTGTGGCGCATTTTCGCATTGCTTTTCTGTATCTGAATCTGAATCTGTCTCTGTATTTGTATTCGTATTTATGTATTTGCGTGATGAATTTTCAGCTGGCAGCTAAGAAAATTTATTGAATATTTAGTTGAATTTCCTTTCGCCTGATCGGTGGTGTGCAAAACTGTAAATTATTTGCTTTACTATCCATTTTAATGGCATTTTGGCCATCTTGAAAATCTAACGTTGGGCCAAGAAATTGAATCAAATAAAAGATTATTACTTGCGGTTGCGCAAAATAGCTGCTAAAGCAAATTGGACATTTAATGAACGAAACCAAAATGTGAGATATCAAAATTTTGTTTACCATTGAAAGAGAGCAGAGATTTAAGCAATTTGTTTTATGGAATCAATTTAATTAAATCAAATGCCAGGAAATAAAAATAACAATAAATATTAAAAATAAAACTCTTAAAAAATTAAATAAAAAATGATCACATTGATTGGGAATAAATTCAATAAAATAAAACATAAAAAAAGTAATACAATATTAATTTAATAAAGCAGTAGGAAATTGATCTGAAAAATAGAAAATGACAATAATACAATATTAAACTAAATTAAAATAAATGAATAAATTAACAAAAATTATAAAAAAAAATAGATGAAGAAAAACTAAAAATAAAATAAATATTAAATAAATAAAGTAAAAGGAATATTTATAATATTTAATACAAATTAAATTAAATACAATTAAACTGATAACAATGTAATATTAACTAAAAAAAAGCAGTACAAAATTGGTAGTGGAGAAATAAAAAAATGCCCAAAATATGATACAAATGATGCTCAAAAATATTAAAAATAAATTTATTAAAATATCTGTTTTCTAACAACCGAAGTATAAACGAAAAGATGCCTAAACGATATTAAAAATAAATATATTTAAAAAAAGTTCATATTAATTAATTTATAAATGAACTTACAGCTAAAACATTGAAGAAAAGCTTAAATTAAAAATGTATCATAAATAATAATATAATAACAATAATAATAATAATAAATATATCAGTTTTTTTATTTATTTATTTTCATAAAGTTTGGCTTTTTGTTCATGGTTTGGCCCTTACGTTAATTTGGCATCTAAGTCTGGCAACATTATTCTTGCCATATATATCAAAATCTATCAAATATATATACCTATAAATACTCCAATAAACAACTTGCATAACCTGCAAGCTTTAATTATTGTACGCGGCAAAATTAGTTTATAATTAGTCGACTGTATAATTATGACAAGAGTTCAACTAATTTGTTAACTTTCTACGCTTCGCTAAAATAATTGAAGTGGGCTCAACTTTCCTCATGTCGTCAGCTCTGAAAGCTCTCGGCTCTCTTCTATCGCGTAACTAACAGCTTGGTTTAACTTTAAGCAGCTGCTGGTTAGTCTAAGCGCCAGCTTAAGCTCTACGCCCAGCCACAAATCCTGCCTGACCATCTTTTTTTTTTTCTAACACATATCTCAAATGTTTTTGCTTTTTGTCAGGCAGCGCACTTTCCAATTTCACTCGTTTAACTGCAGCTGCGGCAGCTCATAAAGCAGCCGCTCTTCAAATAAAAATCAGCAGCTTGTCAGACAGTTCATGCGAGTTTGTCAGTCGGTCTGTCTGTCTGTCTGTCTGTCTGACCAATCTGTCTGTCAGTTAGTCAGTTTGTCCGCGTCCTTCAGCAATTTCTAGTCGTGCCCATGCATATTTACAAAAACTCGCCCATGGGCACGCCCCCTGGCTAGCGCCTAGGGACTCGCAATAGCTCCCTTGTTCAGTAACTGCCCTCCCTTTCACTCTCTCTCTCTCTCACACACTCTCTCGCTGAGAGTCTGCCCTGGCGTATGTGCATATATTTCAGCACAACATATTCTGCAGGCATTCAGTGTCAACAACAGCCCCCCCTTTTGTGCGCCGCCCCTGCTCACTGTTCCACACATATTTGCCTGACATTTTTTCATTGCTTTTTAGCCGCCGCTTGACTTTTTGCCTCTTTTTGCCAATGGGCCAATGCGTTGTAGTCGAAAATTGTTGTTTTTTATTTTCTATTTATTTTGCTTGTTTGTAGTCTCGTTTTTTTTGTGTTTTTTTGTCCCAGTCCGTGCATCTGCTTTTGCTCTCTTGCTCCTGATTTTTTTTTTATTGAATTTTTTTCGGGGCTGCCTTCGTTCGCTCACTTGAGACCATTTTAAGTGTTTGCTGAATTTGCTTTTGACATTTTTGTTTCAACGTTTCCCGCCTTTAAACAACAAAAAACAAGTCCAAAATGTATATTTCATGTGCTGACGACTGCTGCAGTCACTTGAGATTGAGGTTCTGTGTTAGGGTTTTATTTCTATTTATTTTATTTTTCTGTGTGGCACTCTCATGCGAAATAATGCCAATTGAGTGGGCTCTAAGGTCGATAACTATAGTATAGAAAGTTTTACTGTGCTCACTTCAGTTATTTATATAAAACGAAAATTGGGAAATTAAGGATATATTCCGCAAGCCGCAGACTTAATATGTGAGAAGAGTGAAGCTCGTAAATGCTGAGTTTGATGAAAATACATTAGTAAACAGAATATTTTGCCAGAAGAACTTACTTTTTCACTATTTTGAGAAAGAAAGAGTTTTCTAAATAAAACAACTATTAATATATGTATAATAAATAGTATAATATGAGAGAATATGCGGCTAGAGGAGGAGACGACGCGCTCTAATCCCAGGCTAGGTTATCATTCTTTTATATGAATTACATTTATTTTTTCTATGGTCGGTTTTCTATACAAAAGGACCTTCTTCTGCTCGCCATGACGTTTTTAACTTCGGCTTGCAATACTTACAGATTATCCGGGATATATATGATATATGATACATTTATTCTCATAACCCCTTCACATACCTTTGATTTCTAACTAAAATTTCAGTTACAATTATATAATTTGACTCATCTTTCCACTTTATCCTCTTCTTTTACAGGTAAGTTAAAAACTACACTTCGCAATTGTTATTATGGTAGACAGAGCTCAAAGTTCTATGCACCCAAAAGTAAACAATGTGTCACGGATCGTTGCCCCGTTAAGAGTTGAGCGTTCCCCAAAAAGATCGTAAGTTAAAGTTGAATATACCCAGAAAACCGCAAAGATAACCCGCGACTCAAGATCTGGGTTGACCCGAACTCTTTACACACATGCGTGTGCGTCTAATTAAAATGATATTGCCAGAGATTAACAATTGGTTATAGCTAGAGCTGGGCGGGGGGAAGTACTTGTGGTGGCAACAAAAGTTGGGGGAGAAAAAAATAAAAATTTAATTTGAGCCCCACATTTTGCTGTCGTTGACTTTTACGCGCTGCTGCTTGGCCGCACTGAACCACCACCAACAGCAGCAGCAGCAACAAACAACAAACAACAACAACAACATGAAATTAACTTCAACAACAATAACTTTTAGCCTAGACTCATTTACTAAGTTTATCTATGCAAAAAACCGCTCGCATCGTTCGCATCCGCCAAATCCGTTGTGAATTTATATTTGTAATTACAATGTAAAATGTTAAGGCACTGCCACGCCCCCTCCACACACACACACACACACACACACACACACACATGCAGCACGCCAAGCCTTAACGCTCTAATGGCTTTTGGCGTTGCACTTTGTCAGCTGTTTTTAGTCGCAACCTTTCTTGAAAGGGCGCGTCTGAAAAACGCACACAAAACGCAGACAAAACGCGCGCGCGTTTTTATCGCGCATTAGACACAAAGCGACAGGAATAAGCAGCTAGGGCCGCATTAGCTGAAGCATAGGTGGGTGCATTTAGTATGAGGCAACAGGTTTTAATTAATTCAGTACACACCCCTCACCCCCCTTGTCTGTCTTTTGTCATTTATTTCAGTCGAAGCGCTGCATATTAAAATTTTTAATTTGTGAAGTTGTCGAGTGCCGCAAGGCACTGAACCCTCATCGAGCATTGGTCACTCCCCTAACAACAATTGCTATTCATTACAATTATTATTTTTATTATTATTAATATTATTATTGATATAAACAAATTTAATTAATGAACTGGTCAGTTCAAATTGCTTTAGCTAAATGCAGTTCGTTGAACCAGCAGCTGGTTGTCGACCTGACTCAGTAGCAAATCCACTTGTGTGTAGGTGTGTTTGTTTGTGTAGTTGTGTGTGTGTGTGCGTGGGTGTGTGCCTTTGTTGTCAGCAGAAGTTGTACGCCACTTGGCGTATACTTAACATTGCATTTACTTGAGTCTACATGCAAAAAGTTACCAGCTAAAAGTTTAGCAGCTAAGCGAAGCCTGCAAAAAGAAATAACATGCGACACAACAGAAAAATAACAAAACAAGAGTGCTCTGGCAGGAAGTGCCCGACTAGGAGATACCCTGAATTCGGCGTCAAATTGTTTGCTTCCCTCCTCCTCTAGTTTTTCTCCATACTGGGGCTGTGCATATTCTCAAGGCCCCACGCTATATATGGGAACTGCATTCTTCTCTTTAGAAGTTTATGTTTACTTTAATGTTGTTTACCAAAACCGAAAAGAATTAACCCAAAAGATGACAATGAATACGAGAGCCCATGTACCGATTATTGTATTTAGCTCTGAATATTGAAATTTATTAATAATATGGATACAGACAAGAGACGCATGGCTCGAACCATGCTTCCCTTTGTCTTTCACCCTATGTATGCGAAATGCTTTCTGGATTGACTTCGGTATTTAATGCCATGAAAATTAGCATATACATCATTCTATGAAAATGAGAAGTTCTTTCCGACAAAGTGTTACTCTAACAAGCAAAGAAATTACTCTTCCGGATATAAAATTGACCACTTCCGGCCGCACACAACTGGAAGCTGACAATTCAATGAAAATTCTCGCATATGCTCAGAATATTAAGATTTATGTATAAAATTATTCAAATAACACAAAAACTCATGACTTCCGATTTTGAACTTGTTTAAATCTACCAAACACAAGAGTCTGGCAATTTAACAATCTGTTTTCGCTTAGCAATTGGCAAGCTATATCATACAGCTCACGTTAAAACCATTTGGGAATTATAAATGAATTTTGTATTGCTTCTATGCAGCTCAGTTGATTCGATCTTTAAGAGGTCTTAATTGGATCTAAATTTAAAAGCTTTAATTTTCTCAATGCAATGCCTTGCCACTAGTGCAGCATGCCCGCTTTGCCTGTTTCTATAATGAGCAACATTTAACAACTGCAAAATAAAAGTTGTGCAACATTTTGAAAGCGAAAATGCAACGCAACTTGCTGCAGCTGTTGACAAAGCGTTGAATCGAGCTGAAATCGCCTCGACTTTTTGTAGGCAATAGAAAATTATGTTTATGTTTATGGCAAGCAGTTGAATGGCAGGCAGCAGGAAGGTGGTGCAAGGGGCGGAGGGAGGGGTGGTATCGGGTTTAGATCTTTTGATGAATCAGAGCAGCGCCCATAACAATGGACAGCCAGAGCTCAGAGCTCCTTTTGATAGTGCCAAAAGAGTTTTCAATGCGCTCGTGTCATTAACTTTATCTTTTGGAGCTCGAGCACTTTGTGGTTTGCTTTAGTCAAAATTGGTTTTGTGGTTTTTGGCACACACACACTTAACATTTTTTGGGTCACAACTGTCGACGACTGTCGAGTGTGATGGTTCCTATAAATAAGCTTTCAATTGAGCTGTTGCGGGCACAGGCAACGCCCCCGCCGCCCCCCAGCCCACCCTTGACAGCTGTCAAATGCGCGCCATTGAGCAAATTATCAAATGGGGGGGCTTACCCAATAACTGCCCCAGCCCCCAATGCACAGTTTTAGCTGGCTGCAAGCCCTTCAAATCAATCAACGCCTTTTGGTGGCGCTTTAAGCCGACAATTTATTTCAGGGCAGCATCAGGCTCCATGACCCACCCTCCCTACCCCCACTCTTGCCCTTTTTGGCTTGCCTGATTAATTGAATGCTTTTTAGGCTTTTATTTTTGTTGAATGCAAAGAATATTCGTAATAAAATGCAAAAAGCGAAGGCAGTCGCAGTTGTTTCTGTTGTTGTTGTCAACGTTTCACGTTGCGCTGCGCGACAGAGAGAGCGAGAGACAGAGAGAGCCTCAGCCTATGCGTCAGAGCAAGACAGACAATGAGTTGTCTTGAAGTGGGTTAGTGGCACAGACAGCGGCAGCGGCAGCAGCAGCAGCAGCCGCATTCAACGTGACTGCGACGTCAACGTCGACTGTTGCTGCATTTGTTGCATGTAATTTATTTACATTTGTGTGCAGCAAATCTATTTTTTTGTTGTTGTTTTTTAACATTTTGCTGCAGCTGACAACAAAAATCTAACAGCAAATATTTTTGCTTTGACATTTTATCATTTTTTTTTTTTGCACAGTTGTTTGTGTTTTGTTGTTGGCTTTGCAATTGTTTTGCTCAAGGCCAGTTTTGTTTTTTGTGTGCTATTTTTTGTTATAATTAGCCAATATTGTTTGTCGAGTCTTTAATTTCCATTTTCATGGCTTTGCAGATTTTGCCAAATTGATTTTCAGTTCAATTAAGGTGTTATATATACCGCAATCTATACCTGCTTTTGTAGAGGTGCGGCTTTTGCCTGTTTTTTTTTTTTTGGCGCTCGCAAACATTTTCGTTAATTAATGTTGCCAAAAAACAAGCATGGTTTTTGTGCAATTAGTTTCTTTTTTTAGGCAATGAGGATATGCATCAGCTTTAAGTAATTTGCATAATGTTGTAGTTAACACCTCGAATGCGGCGACGAGATCAAGGCAAATTCAACCAAGACTGTCGACGGGGCTTGGCTTTTGTTTTTATACATATAAGAAAAGAACAATATAAATAGCAAAAATATATAAAAGAGGTTAATATTATAAAATATGTTTGCATTTATATTCAAAGAAACAAAATAATAAAATTTAATTGAATAATATATGAAGAGGCTTTAGACATAAATAATTTGAAAAATAAACTAACAGCAAAAGCATTCCCTATTATTCAAACAAATAAATTAAGAAAACATTTAAATAAGATATGAAGACGTTTTAACAAGATTTATAAAATGTCAAGCTCGCCAAAACCAGAAGTAATTAATTTAACATAAATACTCAAGCAATTAAACTAATTTTTATACAATATCAATATCAAGAATCAAACTATATAATATATACACTTTAAATTAATGTAAACCTAAATAAAATTACTTGCAACTAAAACGCATGCAGCGCTTATAACGTTTACGAATGACGCACAAAGCAGAATGCGCTTAAAAAGTGCTCTCGCAGGAGAGTATAAGCGCAAACGCGTATGAAGAGAACAATTTCTCTCTCTTCTTGTCAACCTCTTTGGTTTTTGGCTAATTGACATATTGAGGGTCGTGCGTTTTCTTTTCGGCCCGCTCTTTAAAGCCGCTTATTGTTTATTATGTTTATGCTGTCTAAATAAAGTCTTACGTGTATTTGTATTTAATTGACTTACTTGCTAAATAATGCAGCATCATTGCCTAACACCCCAACAGCGAAACTGATATACGCCTCCCCGTGCACACTTAGTCGGCACTCGCCCCCCTGCCCTCCCGCTGTGGCCCGGAGGCGCAGACAAACAAAAGGCTCTTTGCCACAGTGCAACATTTGGCTGCCTCGTTTGTGGCGTTGCAATAAAAGTAACATAAACAAACAGTAAATAAAAAGTACTAAACAAAATGCAGGGGCGTTGTTACAGGAGGGCGGGGAAGGGTGGGCTGGGGTCAGGGGTAGGCAAATGTGCAACTCTTTGGGCTGCTTGTGCAGCGTCTTCTATAGGTATGTGTGCGTGCGCGCGTGTGTGTGTGTGTGTGTGTGTTTGTGTGTAAACATTCGCCTCGCCGTTGCCATTGCAACGTTGTTGCTGCCTTTGCTTCTGTTTTTCTTTTTAGCTCGCAAGTTTTCCACACTTTTCTTTTTTTTACTTTATAATTTTTTCCAACTTTTGACCCAGTTTTGATGCGCCTGCCGCCAGCCAGTTGAGGCTTATGTTGTTGCTGCTGCTTGGGCATTGCTTTGCTTATTTTTTAATGCTTAAAGAACCTACGATATTTATTAAAAAAATAAACTAAATGAAAAATATATAGAGAACAAGAAAAACTACTGCAATAACTTTAATCAAAATGCGACACGTGCAGAATAAAATGTGT
The DNA here is from genome assembly GCF_003285875.2 of Drosophila novamexicana. NCBI lineage: Eukaryota > Metazoa > Arthropoda > Insecta > Diptera > Drosophilidae > Drosophila > Drosophila novamexicana. Next base: position 643,493 of record NW_020824766.1, read on the forward strand.
GAAAAACTTGAATATCGACATCTAGAAACGAGATACAATAAAATATTATAAGAAATGTCAGAAGTAAACTACAGCTCGTAAATAAATACGACAACAACAACTTGGACTTGTTTGTTGTGTGTCTCCGTGCGCACGTTTCCATGTCATGTGCATAAATTTCAAACAAAACTTATGGCAGACCCCCCTAAAATCCCCCCCTCCTAAAATAAAAACAAGTTGCCAAGCAATAGAAGAAGAAGTAGCCACAACAACAATCACTTGGAGTAGAAATTTTTAAGTGCATTAAAAGTGGATTAGTGCGAATAAAGATTCTTGAGAAATATGTGAAACGTAAATTGGATACACACATACACACATAAAAACAAACAAAAAACACACACACACACATACATGCACTTCTAATTCTTTTCTAATGCCCCATCCATAGAAATGTGTGTGTATCCAATTTGTGTGCTTGTGTTAAGCTTTAAGTGCAATTAAACTGCAAACTAATCAGAATTTTAATTGGCTTAAAAAAAGGTGTTAAATGTTAGCTAAATTACATTTGTTAAAACTGTAAATTTAAATGATATTCGGATTGTGTTTCTTGTGTGAAAACTCAACTGTTAAATTATAGTCGGATTTTAGTTCGTGCGTAGAAACTGAACTGTGCGAGAAGTTCTTAATGAAGTATCACGTGGGGCCTATTATTAAACCATGAGAAACAAGACTTTTTGTCAACAAACGAAGTTCCTTTGGAAAAGTCTTGCTTAGTCATACATGTCTATATATTTGAATAACAATATATATAAATTATAGGTATTCCATATAGGTATCCTTTAGAAAGGTCTGAATTCAATATTGATACACATGGACGGAGAGACAGACGGGCAGACTAGTTCGAGTCGGCTTTTGATAATGATGGAGAATATAAATATAATATGAAATAAAAAGTTGATGGGGTCGGAAATGATTCGTTCTGCCTGTTGAATACATTTACAAAAAAATATTATTTCCATTTATCCGTTTTCGATGGGTTCAAAACATAAAAATATTACATAGGTTTTCATTAAAAAAGTCAAAATGACGTCTTTATTCAATCAATTTACTAAATTAGTCTATATTTAGGTATATCATAGCATATTATATTCCTAAGATACCATTTACATGAGCGAATAATCATATAATTCGCAAGTAGCTTAGAATTCCCAACAGGTTAAAGCCTCACACATAGTCAGGCGCCTCAGCTAAAGAACTTTACTTAATAAAAGTAAACAGCGCTGAAATGTGTGAAATTCAATAATAGTTAGTTGATTGTTAAAAGCGTTTTTTATAGCTTGAATCAAGTCAATGCGCATTAGCATCAACAATGCACAATGAAATCACATCAAGCATAAAGCTATTAAAGTTTGTTACCCAAAAAATACCAAATGCTGTTGACGTCAATGTATTTGTGAATGGCACGTGCTCAGTTGGGAAAACACTGAAAAACTTATCAAAAAAAAGAGTTAACCCCCTGTAGTGTGCCCCCGTCTCCCTCTCTCTCTCTCTCTCTCGCTGTTGAGTTGTAGTGTTATCTTAGCTGACAACCTGCAAAGCCGCCAGCGCAAATCTATTTAGAAGGCAGACACGTCAGCGGTGCACAAAACTTTTAGCCAACATATGCAAAACTACGTCAAAACTATTCAGCGAGAGAGAGAGAGAGAGAGGAGGCGAAGAGAATAGACTGGCAGAGCCAGAGCCAATAATGTAAAATCGCATAACACTTCACAACTGTCAAACAAAGGAGAGAGGGAGCTGGGATGGGGATTGGCGGGGGCTGGGTTAAGAGACGCCCATAAGCCACTCAAAAAGTTGGCAGCCAATGCCAATGAGAGTATGACAAGGATGGGGATTGGAATGGACACGAGCTGGAGGATGAGTATAGCCAAGTGAGCCTGATGCAGTGGCAATGGTTGGGGCCAAGAGGAAAATCATTTGATATAATGACACTTGTCGTCGTTAGCGTCAGCCTCAAGAGTGAAAATGGAGCAGAGTGTGTGTAAGAGAGAGAGAGAGGAAGAGAGTGTAAGAGATGGGAAGAGAGTAAGAGCGAGCGTGCGAGAATGGAAAGCTGCCTGATAAAGCGCTTAAAGTCTCACGCATTGAGGCTCTTACCAATTTTCCAGCCACACGCAATTGGCCTGCAGCTATACTCAGGTGTGCCTATGTGTGCGTGTGTGTGTGTGTGTGTGTGTAGTCCAGGAGCGGATTTGACTGTGTGCTTTGTGTTTGGGCGCTCATAAGTTTTAACTGCTAATTGAAAGGCAGCGACTCACCTCAACTGCAAAGTAAACATTATTAGAAGAAGAAGAAAAAACAGCTAAAAATAGCTAGATAGCCGTTTATGCGGTGACCTGCGGCTATTTTCGTGTCCGAATCGTTTAAGGACGCCTCGAGTTAACAGTCGCTGCCAGAAACCAGTCTTTGAAAATTATTAATTGCTAATTGATTTTCTTTTCATTCTGCTTAGTTTTTTGTTTTGTTTTTGTATTCTTGCTTTAACAAATTGTTCAAAGCACACGAATTTTTTATTGTCTTGACTTTTAACTTTTGACTCGGCGTCTCATGCCCTTAAAGGTCAATCTGTTAATAAACTGGCACCGTCTGCTGTCTGCTTGAGATGCCATCATAACTTTTTGAAGGGCCATCATAATTAGCGGCTTATTATAATGTTCAATCCGACCCCCGTCTCTCTGCGCCCCTGCTGAATTAAACAATGTGGAACTGTGCGGCGATTCTCTTGTAATAGCTACGGGCTCTTTGGTTTTTTTATTCTTCAGAAGTCTTCAGCTTGAACTTGACAAGCTTTGCTTAATGACAGACTGGCTACTTAAATGGTCTTTTAAATCGTTAAATGCCTCCAACTTAACTTGCAGATTAACATAAATCAACGCGTAGCGCCATGTTGCTCCGGGTTTCTCTCTGCTCCTCTATAAAGTATATATATGTATTTCCTGATTCGCATTATTAGCTGAGTCCGTCCTAAAGGCAGTGAATATATTTGTTGACAGTAGCCGTTCAATAGAGATAAGCTCAGTCGATCTACCCATGTATATTATAAGCAGAAGAAGTGTATCCCCTTTTTATGATATGTTTGCTTATTAACAAAAGTTAAACGAAGAGAGCCCCAAGTGAGGGTTTTGCTTCTGCTAGCCAAGTCGCCTTTTCGCTTATAATTCTCAAGTGGTTATGGTTTAGGACTGAGGTGAAGACCTTGACAAACTAAAGTCGTTGGCAAAGTCTACTTATTTTATCATCTTGACTCTTCCTCTTGACTCTCAAGTGGACTGAGGATTAGGTCTTGATCATCTAGAATCGCTGGCAATGTCTGTAGATAATACCATCTTGCCTTATACAATAATTTTTGGTTCTATAACGGGCAGATTCTTGAAATAACTATAGATTCTTTCCTTCCTTTGATGCCTTGGCTTGAATGTCTTGGCATTTCTGGCTTTAAATTTATTTCTTCTATATTTCAAGCCATTTTCCGATAGTTAAAATCGATGTTCGATATGCGAAGTACATCATTAGATATGCAGGTTCTCTTTCTTAATATTTGGAGGGAAACTGTCTTTGGCTTTGGTGTACGTCAACTTTTGTATCTCACTGAAAAACTATAAATATCTGACTGTAGACACTGGAGTTAAACTAGAATGTAGTTCCCATACATAGAGTGGGGCTTCGAGAAGAAGAAACTTAGCGGCTTTATAGAGAGAAGCTAGATTGTCCATTACAGCTTGGCCCTGGCTTCAGCTTCTACCAAATGCTCGGTCACTCTGGTATTACTCTAAATTGTTTAGTATTTTGTTTAGTATTGTTTTCTAAAATATATTTGTGCTCGACTTTACAGAGCAACTGCAATTGGAGACCTACTTTCGGAATGTCGTGCATTTTCGCTTCGGCAGCCGAGTCAGTCGCTCTCGTATTTGGCTTTAACACATTTATCAGCAATCAGCGCGGTGCTTAGTCATTTGCCAGAGACGGACAAGATTAAGCCCTCGTTCAGTACGTTTTTTTTTTTTTATTATTTTTATTATTTTTATTATTTTATCTTTTGGCTCCATTCTCTCTGCGCCTTTGTTGTGTGTACGTTTTGGGCCAATAACTGAGGCATTTGCTATTGCCTTGCCGCTTGGCTGCCGCTGGGTGGCTCATTGAGTGGCTGCTCCACTGCCCGGCCGGGCCAAGCATTGCACCAGCCGTTGTCAATTACCCTACAAACCTCAACTGCTGCAGCAGCAGCAACAACTGCAAAAACAACTGCAACAACAATGGAGGCACAGCTGATTGTCTTTCATAATCATCGTTATGCTGTGGCTGCCTCCTGTTGTTCGCGTTGGAGGTGTGTCTAAGGTTGAGACTTTTGCTGACTCAATGCCCGCTGTACCACCTGCCGCACCACTTCCCTGCTCCCTAACTGCCTTTCCTGCTTATTGCAGCTGCAGCAAAGTTCAAGTGTTGCACAGCTTTTTTTTGCCGTCTCGCATTTTGTTGTTGCTGCTCTTTTATTTTTACTTCGCACCACGCAATTTATTTTATTTTTTTCGCATACTTTTTTCTTGCTGCCATTTCGCAGGTGTGCAACGCTTTCGTGTTGTTGTTTTTTCGCCGCTTCCGTTTGGCTGCCCCTGCGGCACCTAAGCGCCGCCTGCACTCGCACTGGCACTGGCACTCGCACTCGCTCTCGGCCTGCTTGTCATAATTATTTGCACTTCACATCATCTGCATGTGGCTGACGACAATCTAACTTGGCTTTTTCTCACCCTTTTGCCCAGCCGCAGGCATTGGGCCCCCAGCACACTCAGCAGACCCAGCACTCCCGTCGCCCAGCTCCCGGTTGCCAGCCATGTCATAATCAGCAATCAGCTTGGACGTGGTCATTATTGCTGCCTTTGCCTCTGCTGCCTCTGCTGCCTCCTCTGCTGCTGTCTTTTTGTCTTTGTGGTCAGCTCCTGTAAATTGCCACTAAAAGTGTTGAAGTGCTGCACTTGGTTTGTCATTAAGACTGTCTTTGGTGCGGCGAGGGGATGCAGGGGCTGCACTGTGGCTGGCTTCAACCTTTTATATACTTATAATATTCATATTAAATTATGCACTCTGCGGGTTTTATGTCTGCGGCTTACACGGCACTCAAATTACACGATGTCCAATGCTTTGGGTTCTTTACGACCTCGTTTCTTGGTCAGAATCTGTTGCCCGGCTCCTCAAACATTTTGCTTAATTTAATATACATATATATATGCATTTTTTTCTGGCACATTTTTTGTTCAGAAAGCTTCTCAGAAAACAGCTGTTAAGTCAGGCAAACCTGCGTGGATTATATTAACTGCTTCCTGGTCTGAAATTTGAGCTTGACATACTCTGTAAGCTTCCTCCGTCTGGGTTTTTTCTACAAGCAAGTTGGCCCCAAGACGTTAAGTATTTGTTTTTCTTATTGATTGGTAACAGACCGTGAAGCCATTGAAAAACGTTGTTAAGAAATTACGTAAGAACATTTATTGCTTGTTTTGGGCTTAATTTAGAAATCTAGTTTCAATTGAAGCTCTCAATTTTTCTAATTGATTTTTAGGTCTCTACGATCGAGTATTTCAACTCTATTTTATCTACTTGATCTAGACTTAAATTACATTTAACATACTTTCACTAACAAAGTTTACACCTAAAAAAAAGGAACAAATGAAGTTACAAAATAGTTGCTTCAATTTCATGTCAACTTCAACTGTTTTCAAGTTCAGTTCCTTTCAACTTCAACCGATTTCTTAGCTTGTGTTTAACTTTTAACTAATACGATTTCCCATGTTCAATTATTCAAGTCCTCAATAATTGCTTGCAAATCTGTTTCAATTCAATTGAACTTCAATTGTTTTCAACTACAACTGCTTTCAACTTCAATCGAATTCTCAGTCATTTATTAGATTAGCTACTTAAATCTTCAATAATTGTTTCTAATATAGCTTCAAGCTTGAATTCGTTTATTTTAATTTCCCATGAAAAAAGTGTTATTTTAATGTTCATTATTTTAAGTATTAAATATTTAATTCTGTTTAAATTTAATATACAACAAAAGTTGCTTCCATTTTCATTTCATCTTCAATTCTGTTCAGCTTCAGTTGCTTTTAACCTCAAATGAGTTCGCAACTTCAAGTGTTCCACTTTTAATAGAGATTCACGTTAACAATTTGTTATTTCAAGTTCCCATGACAAAAGGCCATTCCATTGGCATTTACCCCACAATTTCATGGTTCAACATTTCCATTTCAATTTCTGAACTTGAGTGCAAAACAAAAACACTGTAATTGAATAATGATCGTTGCGCCCCCTTTTTAGTTGTTGTTGCGCTATCTAAATACGCGTACAACAATATTTAACTGCCTTGCCTCCTTGCCACACATACGTCTGTGTGTGTGTGTGTGTGTGTGAGCGTAATCAATAAGAAAACTTGTGTTGGCCAAGAGGCACATGTTGGCCCTTTTGTAATGACAAATCGCTTAATTAAAATGCGCAAACGCCCCAATAAATATGCAATCGCATAGTGCAGCATGTTGCATGTTGCATGTTGCTGGTGGCAAGCGTTGCAAGCGTCGCTCAGTTGCAACTCATCGCTCACTCGCTCAATGCTAATAATTGTCTATAATTTTAGTTAATTTATTGCAAACGCTTTCAGCAACATGCTGCGTGGCAAGTCGGCCTTACCTGGCATGTTGCAGCAACATGTTGTTGTCGTTGTTGTTGTTGTTGTTGTCGTCGTGTGCGTGTAATCGAAACCGAAGCGAACCGAATCATTGATTTCCTGCGCATTTCATGAGCTTCGAAAACGAAGACAACGCATCGATTTCACGCCCCAAACCCCCCGCACACACACTCGCACACACACACCGTGTGCTTAGCTACTTTGGCAGCCTCCGCAGAGATCTCTCGTGCAACTGCAACAGTTTGTACATTTGCTGAACTGGTTCTCAGCTGCTGCTGCTGTTGCTGCTGGCAAAGCCAATGTTTAGTCTGGTTTTGTTTCACTTTTCTCAGTAGTTATAACTACTTTTTTTTTCTTCTTCTGCTTCTTCTCATTTTTTTCACATGTGCTGGTTTCTTTTTTTGTATTTAGAACTCGTCAGCGACTTTGTCTGAGAGTTTTACTGCGTCTCCGCGTCTTAAGTTCTCGTTGTGTTTATTTTTTTCTTCTGTGCTCTTCTCTCCGCTTCTCTTTCATTTTGAGACATGGAAGTAAAACTAAATTCATTGAACTTTCGCATGAAAATGCTCTCAAGGTTATCAACTTTGCCGCCTGTCCGGTTGCCGATCGTGAAACGGCAACAACAACAGCAAATGCGACAACAACAACAACAACAACAACAACAAGAGAGGCGTTGACCACGTCGTCGTAGAACGTTGTTCTCTATGGTTTAGAGACTTTGCAAGTACATTCAACCTGACATCACTCTGGCGTTCACTTGCTTCTATACTCTCGCATAGGGTACTCTAATTATGTCATGCTATTTGGAGGCTAACAGCTCTGAGACCTTAGAATATATGTATATTCTTGATTAGCAGCAGTTGGCGTGTTTGTCTGTCTGTTTCTATGCCAAGTAATATCTCTGCTTTAAAACTTTAAACTCGTTCTTCTATCGGATCGGACCACTATATCATATTGTTGCCATAAGCCAATCAGTCGAAACTAGGTTCTTGTATGAACAAGTTTTTTGCTTATCAAGATATCATGACCAAACTCGGCTTTTATGAGCTCTACCATGCTCTTTTCATAGTTCCCAAGTCTTATCAACATAGGCCCACTATATCATATTGCTGCCATAGGAACAATCGGTCGAAAAGTAGGTTCATGTATAGAAAACTTGTTTATTTAGCAAGATATCTTAACGAAACTCGGCATTTCTATGTTTCATTATACTTCCCAAATACATGGAAAACCTTGTCAACATCGGTCCACGATATCATATAGCTGTCATAGGAACAATCGGTCGAAAAGTGGGTTCATGTAGGAAAAACTACATAAAATCTTAGTATAATCAACCTCACTCCCCTATATTATATAGCTGAGATCGATCAATAATAAAGCTATTGTAGAGCAAAATGTTCTGTTGGAGATATTCTCTTCTAGGCTGCACAGCCCTTGGCTATACTCTTCCATAAGAGTATTTAGACGTCGGCTTTCTGCCTGCGCCCCTCTTGTTTTGCTGCTCTCAATGCATGACACGCCCGTGTTTTAGCTACAATTAACTAGCCAGCCCTTGGCATACGTAAAGACCAAAGCCAAAGCAACACTTGAATTTTTTTTAGCTTGGTTTGTTTTCTTGGCGTGGTTTTTCAATTGATTAAATTGCGTGCCCCACAATGCAATTGAAAGCACATGTGGCATATGAGATATGTCTCGGCCCCACCAACAACAATAACTAATTTTAGAAGCTGTTACATACAGTATACCCCCCCCCCCCCCCCCCCCCCCCCCTCCCCCTGCTCCCATAATGCCACAATTTGCTGCTTTTATAATTCCCCCAATCTCAGTTCATGTGTGTTTATTTTTCTCACCCTTGACGCTTTTTTTTGTTCAGTTTTGATTTAAGGCCGCGCATTCAAATGAAATGGTTTTTTTTTTTAATATATTTTTTTACGTGTGTCAGCTTGTTGGAATTTTGTAAAAAGCCGCCTGTGCCTCCGCTCTGGTCGGTTCTTCTTATATATATATATTTTTCTTAGCACTCATTTATCAATATTTTGCCACATTAATAAACCTCTATAATTTTGCCTTAAAAGGAGCACACAAAATCTTTGACCTTTCAGCATTTATGGATTTTATTATTTATGTAAAATGTGTGTTTGAAAGTTGTTTATGCTTGCAACTGTAATTAGATTTTCTTTTGGACTTAGACCCAATTTTTCTGGAGCCAGACCAAAAACTAAACACAACGAATACTTAAATTTTGCTCGTACTTGTGTAGCTGAAGTGCCTGGCCATAATTACGTGGTAGCTTGGCTACCTCAACGTGTCTTATTTGTTAACCAAACTTCTCGCTGTTAAACAGCATAATTACATGCCACAAATGCAACTGCAACAGCAGGTAGACAAGACACGACCAAACGATTGGACAGACTCGACTCGAGGGACGTACAAGTTTTGTCTAACTATTGCGTGTCAGACGGAGTTACATAGTTGCAGTCCAGTTGACTGACTATCTGTCTGTCTGCCTGTCTATCTGGCCTGCTCCTCTCTCTCTCTCTCTCTTTCTGCCTGACGGCCCTTTCATGTGCATACAACATTTTGGTATAACATTTTCCACGACAATTTTGAATGCCAGACACGAAAAGAAAAGCAAATGAGACGAACGAAGCAGGTGACTTCCTGTGCCCAAACTACTTACATATGTAAATGCACAGTCAGCCTCGGTGAGCCTCGGCAGAGTCTAGCTGCTAGTCAAAATAATACTCATTTTATGGCAATGCACGTATTTTTGATATTTTTCAATAGATAAAAGAAATTTGTTGTTGAGTTTTTTGGGTGAACCCTTCGAAGAATCAAAATGAAAACACAAATCAATTCGAAGTAAGGAAATGAAGACAAAACAATTTATATCACATTTTGTTTATTCATTTTGAACGTGTATAATTCCCAAGTCGTTTAAGCGTCGAATTTGGTATAGTATTTTGGATTTGTTTTCTGTATACAACATTTTCGACTCTTGTAATTCGCAAGTCGTTAAAGCGTAGATTTAGTATAGTGCTAGGGTTTCCTTGGAAGTGGAACGTACATTAAGAGTAAGAAGTGAGAACAAAGCAGTATGAATTAAGAAGCGAGAAGTAAGAAGTAAGAAGTGAGAAGTTAAAAGAGAGCTCTAAACAGATATTATTCCTATTGCCATATATTACTGAGTAGAGATGATTAACTGATCACGTGATATTTTAATAATATATCTTCATAACTTATTTTATTTATTTATTTATTAATTTTTTAATTTATTTAAAAAATTATATAAAACTTCATACATACATAGTCTGGTGATTGACAATTTTGTGCTGTTCCTATGTAAAACTATTTAAATATGATTAAATTTAAATTAATTTGTTTACTTTTGTTAAAGCAAAACGCAGTTAGAAACTCTAGAAGTCTCTGGAATAATCGTGTAATCTTTAATTGCGCATTGCCAACTACGCTTAGTAAATGTTTTTAACTTTTAATCTGTTTGTTTTTTATTCAAAATTAAAAAAAAAAAAAAAACACCTTAGACAACTGGTTTATTTAAATACAAAGTTAAACTTATTATTATTTAAAGTAAAGTAGTTTCGAGTGCTGGAACTAAAATCAAGTCTCCATTATATATAAATAAGTTGTCTACATATAAATTATTAGACAGTTCCAAACTATGATTTATAGCATTTATTTAAATACAATATATATTTTTAATATAAAGAAATATTAAAATATAAATAGTTATTATTATAGTAATTATTTATATACATACAATTATATATATTATATATTGTGCACATATATATTGATTATTAATTTAATTGAATGAAACTGTTCGCCAAGTTTCTACAGCTAATAATGGTGGAAAATTGTTTTTCCGACAGTTTTCCATCACTTATCAATCTGGCTTTGTGCGTAGCGCTTCCTCTTCTTGCTGCTACTTAAGTTAAAGTTTACAGTTACAGCTTTTTGCCTTTTTGCAAATCCTTCATTTCCTGCTGTTGCTTCTGCTTTTGCCGAGGGGATAGTAAGGGGCGAGAGGGGGTGGGGGGCTGCTGTTGCTTGTGGCACTAGCCAAGGCTCAATTATGTTGCCTTATCGTCTAATTGTGACAGCACACGCCCTGTCCTTGGGCACAGCTTTTGTTGTGTGTGGCATGTGGCATGTGGCAATGTCGACATCCGCTTCCGTTTCGTAGCAGCGCATTTCAATATACAACATGTAGACAACTTAAATGGTAATTAAATATAAAAGAAATTGTTGCAACATAGTTGCCTTAAGCTTAAAACGAACTCAAGTTGTTCAATGTGGAATTTTCAAATAGAGCAGCAGCCAGTTCCGGATATGCACAAAATGCATAATTATAGATATTACGTATACGTAATGGCTTCGAGCCTCGTTAGCCAAGGGTCTTACGGGCACGCACAGCAACAGCAACAACAACAATAACTGAAACAACAGCAACAACAATCAAGACAGGAAAAGGCGTTGAAAGTAAACTTGGCTGACAGGCGACAAAACGCAATGAGCGGGCGGTGGGGCGGCGGCAGGCAAGTGGGCGCGGCTGAGGCATAGAACTTGACTATGGCTAAAATACCAGTTTGCAGCATGCAGTTGCTGTTGTTTGGCATTCATTTATTTAACTATTTATTTATTTTGCATTTGTCGTATCTCTCTCACGCTCGCGCTCTCGTTGCCTCTCTCTCTCTCTCTCTCTCTCTCTCTCTCTCTCTCTCTCTCTCTCTCTCTCTCTCTCTCTTTCTTTCTGGTTAGCTGTTGCCCCGCTGTTAAGTTTACAGGATTTCCAACTGCTGGCAGCTGTTGTTGTTCTTGTTGTTGTTGTTTCTTCTGCAAAAGTCTTAAGCAGTTGTTGTTGTTGCCTTTTCTTTCGTTTCATTTTGCTTCGCTTTAATTTGGTAGTGTCTGCTCTAACGGTTTCCACAGAGCTTTGATACGAGAAGCTGCAATTGCAAACAGTTATAATTACACAGCTGACTTACAGCGCATGAGGAATGAGTCAGTGGGCAAGGGGCGAGGCAGCGCGAGTGGGAGTGGGAGCGGCAGTGGGAGTGGCGGAGGGGGGTCAATATATAATCACATCAAAACTAATCAGCAATCAGCTGCGTCGCACATGACAACAAAAACAGACAGTCAAACGACACTCATGATGAGCATGATGATGATGATGCTGGTGGGGATGATGAGCATGATGATGATGATGATGATATTGAGGGAGTAGGGCAGTTCAATTTTATGTTTGTATGCACTCGTACACTTGTGGGCAAAATAATATGTACATTATGACAACTTATGATCAGGCTGATGAAGTTGTTGAAGATGATGCCAAACTGATGATGATGATGATGATGATGTATGCACACATACACTTGTGGTCAGAATAACTAGTACATTAACACAACTCATGAGGCTAATGCTGATGATGATGATGATCATAATGAAAAAGGTTCACAGCTTCTTTTTGCAGGCACACGTACACTTGTGGTCAAAATAATGAGTACATTATCAGAACTTATTACTAAGATGATTAGCATATTGACGGGGGAGGGCAGTACACTTGTGGTCAAAATAATGTGCACATTGTCAAAACTTGTTTATTATAATATCATATAATCAAAAATAATAACATATAATATATAAAAATATAAAATGAAATAATTTAATTTATAATATCTATGTTCATTAGAAAAGTCACTTGAAGAACATTAAAAATAAAACTAGCAAAACTTTTGGTTAGTTTTCTTTTTAAAACAGTTGTTTTAAATCAGAAATATATTTCTTACGTACCATTCTTTTGTGGAAACACTCCAAAAATTGATTATCTATTATATATCCTTTCTTGGATATGGATATGAACCTAATTAATAGAAAAATTGAATCCCAATCTAAAAATCGATTATTTATTAATTCCTATTTCCTGGTAAAATAAGAACCCAAATTATTGTAAAGTTAAATCCCAAGATTCTAACGTAACAAACTTCAGCTGAAAAACATGAATGCCATACAATTTCAGTCGGATGCATAATTTCTAGATACCAACTGTCCAACTAGATAGGGTATTCAAGCTAACCCGCTTCTGATATGCAATAAGCACGTTTTTATGAGCTCTTAGCAAAAAATTGTTGGCTAATTAGTTGGCATGCAAAATGCATGACCAATTGCTGCGTGTCCGAATCGAATGTTGATTGCATTTTGGGCAAAAACCTAACTGCTGATGACTGTACTTAGACGTATGTCCAGGTTCGAGTTGCAATTAATCATTAAGAGCAAACAGAATTTCATTCATTGATCGGGCAACAGAAACGCCCACAACAACAACCAGAACAACAACAACAGCGACAACAACTTTTATCGATTTTGTGTTCTGACAACAACTCAAAAAGTTGATTTTGTAAATGCATTTTGTTTGTTTGCTGCCACTTTGGCCTGAAGCTTGTTTAATTAATGAGTAGAGTGTGTGTGCAGTGTGTGTGTGCAGTGTGTGTTTGGAGTGTGTGTAGAGCTTGCTGCCAGATAAAGTGACAATTTGTAATGCTCACATAAAATATTATATTTTATTTAAAGTTTTTACTCGTTTAAATGCCTTTTCTATTCGACTTTCGGTTTTCGTCTGCAATTCGAACTGGTTTCCAGCTAAGAGTTACCGTCTAAGCACATAAATTATGACTACACTTGTCTACCAAAAAAACTAACAAAATATATGTTTGATCCAGTCAATGATTTGGCCAAAAGCCGCCGACATGGCGAAACGATTTAAGATTTGCGATCTTTTAGCCCCAAGCTCCGTCGCCGTTTAAACGTTATTTATGACACTTGCCACATGATTTGCTGGCTAAAACTCATAAAGCTGCATAACTGATTTGGGCTCTTTTCCATATTTACGACTATTTGCAGCGCATAAAACAGTTTATAGATTAATTAAAATGTCTCATTCTCTCTCTCTCTCTCTCTCTCTTTTCTACTTGCAGGTAAGCGAAACACTTGATTGTAATATATGGCTCAAGAGTCTGGTCGGGCACAGGTAGGCGCCGCCTTTAAACTGCCTGCAAAATGTGTGTAAAATTGCAGCTGATTTTATATTGCTCTGCACTTGTATTTAATATCACAATTCAACTTTAGAGAAGTGGAAATTCATTTTAATTAAGATACCTTTGTTGAGGCTATGCAGTTTTTCAACACTTTAAAGATGCCGGAAGTAGGAACTGCTTTATTAACTATTTTATAAAGATGTGTTAAAGCTCTTCAGATCAAATCTTAATTATTCCTCGGGTTAAAGCTGTTCAGATCTACGCAGAATGACTTTGTCACAAAGTCTGCCTCATTTTAAAAAATTTTACACACAATTAATAAAACTATTATAAGTCCAAAGAAGCCAAAAACAAAAAAGCCCGCTTTAAATAAGATTAATCATTTTTTTATAAATATGAGACAAGTTCAAAGTCATCTAGTTCCCAAAAACCGCCTGTTTGACGGTAAAACTATTGTAGCACTTTTTTAATTATTTTCAAAAACTCCAAAGAAATCGAAAGTTGGAAGAGTCTAGATAAATTTGGGTTTAATTAGGTGTTATATAGTTTTAGCCAAATCATGACGTTTTTCTCCTGACTTCTTTTTTTTTTTAAAAAAAACTACAAAAAAACACCAACTGCATTTGCAGCGAAACCGTAAGTCGGAATAGCCTAAGTTAATTAGGGTTTAATTAGGTATTTCATAGAGCTACATTAGAGAATTCATCCCAAAAATAGTTAGCCTAATCTTGTAACTTTTTATCTGAATCTCCAATCTTTTCTCTTTCAAAATAAAAAGTCTTCTAAATTGCAGCGAAATTGTAATTTGGAATATGACTTGCACAAAAAATTTGTACACCCTTTCATTATTTTCAAAAAATGTAACGAAATCGAAAGTTGGAATAGCCTAAATGAATTATGGATTTATTAGCTATTTCATTTACTTACATTATAGAAGACATTCCCAGAAATATCATCCTAATCAAGTAATTTTCCCTCTCAATCTCCATTCTTTTGTCTCTTACACTTAACACTTTTTAAATATTTTCAAAAACTCTAAAGAAAACGAAATTTGGAACAACCTACGTTAATTTGGCTTTAGTTAGGTTTTAAATAGACTTACATAAGAGAAATTATCCCAGCATTTATTAGCCCCATCATTCTATATACCTTCTCTGAATCTCCATTCTTTTCTCGCACAAAAAGAAGAAATTCTCTAAATTGCAACGAAATCGTAATTCGGAACAGTCCTCGATTCGCGCACATATAATTGCATTTACATGACCTGCTCATTGACCGATTTGATGATTAATCATGAAAAATGAATATAAACTCGATTTTTTTTTTTTTTTGTACACTCCGAAACGTGCAATTGCGACGTTTGTCGTTTTTTGTTGCTTTTCCTCATTTTTTGGGGTCTTTGGCTTTGCTTATCTTATCCACGACTCTCTGGCTTTGGAGATACTACGCTCAGTTCCATCTGGTTCCATTTTTTTGTTGGGGCCATCGCATTTATTTGTCTAACGCAACTCAAATGACTAATTTGCTTTTGATTATTTGCCCTCTACGTGCGCTCTTCTATCTCACCTGCGAGTGCATTGAACTCTGCTGCGTATACGATTCACTTATCTCTCTCTGCCAGCAAAAAAACTGAGAGAGAGATAGAGAGAAAAAGCCACAAAACCAAACGAAGCGCAGACTTAGCTAATGGTCAAAGCTGTGGAAAAGCCATTTCAGGCGTTGCACAAAAAAACCCCGAACTTTTCTCAATTTTTTTTTTTTTTTTTTTTGGGTTGGATTAGGTTCGGCATCAGACCCCATTAAAACACCCACGCAGATGGCCATAAATCAGCTGGAAATCAAATGGAATTCGGATTGATATATGGTTAAAGTTGTGACTTGTTACAATAAGCTGTTAATGGGCCCCTAGTACAGCGTGAGAATTCGATTATCCATTATCAAGATTGTTCGAGCACAATTCGATTCCCATTCCCCGAATGGGTGCTTGAGATTGGATAACTGTAAAACTCTATGTAATTCCCTTGGGTGCATGGGAACCAAATGTTACAAGTGCAATTTACAATATAAATATTGTGCAACTTGACAATGAATACAAAATTAGCCTGCTCAAATTAGCAAATCACAATTAAAAGCAGCATGCTCGACAAGTAGATACCCTATGAAAGTTTTTTCTGAATTAGCTTTTATTGATTTTTATAATACTTGGTATTATATCTTGTTTCTGAAGCCTCTTGACAAGATGTGCACAAGTTCAGCATACCCTAAACACAATATACCCTGTAACGGATTTCTTAGCTGAATAGAAACGTGCTTGTAAATAATTCTTTGTTTATGAAGCTTTTTAATAAGATATGCACAGATTAAGCATACCCAAAACATGTTATACCCTACAAAATATGTGTTAAAAGTATATTTTCATTGATTTCAACAATATTTAGTAGATAAAGGTAAATATTCGTTAGTGCCTCTCACAAAGTTGTGCACAAGTTGAGCATACCCCAAGCAGAAGTATCTATGCAAACAGGGTATAAACATTGCTCACGCTTTGTGACGCATGCTGCTGGGGCGGTTGGGGCTTGTTGGGTGGAGTAGGTGGCCCAGGGAGGCGTTGGCGTTGGCAGGCAGCTTGACAAGCAGCGCAGAGACAAGCGCACATACACACACACACACTCAACAGACTTACTCAACACAACACAACACACACACAGAGACTTGCACAAATGGCAAATGAAAATGCAACCTTGACAAAGGCGGCAACAACAAAAAACCACGCGCCAAATTACAACATCAACCAGGTTGTTGTTGTCATTGCTGAGAGTTTTTTCTTCTTCTTTATTTCTATGCATTGATATACCCTCTACTATTAAAAGGGGGAAAGCGTATGTTTTAGGCATACAAATTACAGAAGAAGGAATAATGTGACCAGGTTTTGCAAAGCCCTCCTTTGCGATTCTCATATGCTCAAGTAAGGTGGGCACAATTTGATGTGACTTTTGTTTTGAGTTGTGTATTTTAAAGACTTGAATTAAAAAATAAACTCGGACTCTGTTCTGCTCCTCCTCTCACATTTCTAATTGGTGTTAGTATTTGCCATCTTTCTACGCGATTCTCATGAATACAAGTAGGTATTATAGATTTTATTGTTAATTCTACTGCGTTTGTGAATGTGAAAGACAGAAAAAAGTCATTGACAGTAGACCGAGAGAGATATAGAGTGAAAACCAACAAGCCTGTTAGACGTACATAACAGGGTATAGCCTAGTCAAGCACTCGCGACTTAAGCACGTCTATTTGGTGTGATTATTTGCCTTCTGTCGCGAGTTACTTCTGTTTTGTATTGCCGCAGCTGCTGCTGATGATGGCGCGTTGTCAAGAAGCGGGAAAGCGTTGTCATCGGCAGCAACGCCAACGACAGCTACTGCCCAAGCCTGACGCTCCCTGTTGTTGTTGTTGTTGTTAGCTACTCTTTGATATGAGTTTTTAAGTATTTATATATAAATATATCTTTTTGTGCATTTGTTTTATTTTGTGGCCGACATCGTGCCAAGTTGACATACAACTGCAGCGGCAACTGCAGGCAATTGGAACACTGAGCTTGTGGCATGCCACAAGCAGACGATGACGACAATGGCGGGCCGCAGAGACATTGCCCCAAAACGAGCGGCAGGGCGCGAAGCGTGACAAGGCAACAATTGAGCCCAGCGAACAGAACTGAATGAGAATTGGGGCCGAGAATGGTTTTTACGATTGAAATAACAGCCCCCAAAATAAGTGATATGATATCTAGGTATACTTTGCAATTACTTTTATCAACCCACAATATAACAGTTCCAGCTGAAAAGAGAATTGTTAGGGCTAAAGCATTGTAGTAGTTGCAGTGTGACCAGCGCAAGCGAGCAAGAAAAGAACTAAACTTGCTTTTGTAATATCTGGCAACACTCTTTTTGCCTCCGCTAATAAATGCTCCTACTTAATTTGGCTGTCAGATAATTTAATGCTCCAAATATTCTTAAGCCACATTCTTCATATGCAAATTCCCACATGCAATTAGTCATCTTTTATTATATTAATTGTGTTCACCTCTTTTTCTTGTTCTTGTTGCTAAGGTCACACCGCCGCCTCTGCGTCACAAATTTCCCTTGCCATTTGCGCATCCATCTGGCCGCCCCCCCCTCTTCGCTCACCCCCGCACTACCCAGCCACCCACATGTCATTGACTTTGTGCTGGGCCATAAATTAAGACACAGCCATAAAGACGACTATTTTTAAGTATAATACATAAAACTGTATATGCGCGCTCTCATGCATTGGATCATAGTATTTATATATACATATATTATATATACCTATGTTATAGATATGGCAAGTTTCGTTTGTTTTAGGCTTTAATTCTGTGTTTGTTCTTCTTCTTCTCTATCGATAATGTCTGGCATTTAACGACAATTTTTATTTGTCTTCTTTTTTATGAGCTTTTAATGCAGCGACACACACACACATGCACACACACGCATGCAAAGTTTGAGGAGGTTAGGGACGACGGCGCCCACACGCAAAGATTTCATCATCGGAGGCAGCATGAACTTTTTATTTTATTCTATTCTTTATGTTTTATTTTGGGCGTCGTACACTTGACACAATTCTCCAAACACTTCTCGAAATAGTTTAAAAATAAAATTGGACGACGACGCGAGCAATCAACGGTGCTTTGGGCAAGGGGAGGGGGGCAAGGGTGAAGCTTTAACGGTGTGCGCGCCGAAGCGGTTGCGGCGTGTGAAGCGCGCATAAAATTAAATTTGGGCACGAATATCGACAGCGCGCGTCGTTCGACCACATGGCGTGGCGCAGCGCCGACGCTGACGCTGGCGTTGAGTAGCTTGGCAGGGGAGCAGCGCATTGGGTGCGAGTGTGTGAGAGCGCAACTTGGGCAAGGTCATTAAACCATACAAAAGCAAAAGCAGCGACGCCGGCAGCGACGCGCCGTCATCGTCATTATCAACGTATTTTGCCTGTGCCTCTGCTTGCTCAGCTGTTTGTTATAGCTTGTTGTTGTTGTTGCTGTTGCTGTTGTTGTTGGTGATGGTGCATTTGTTTTGCTTTTATTTCCGCTTGCGCTGCATTTTCAACACATTCGCTAAACTGGAAATACATTTGAAAACTGTAATGCGGCCTTATACAAAAAAACCCATATATAATTAAACGCACACAGACACGCACACATATACCTACACCTATACATACATATACACACACGCCCACAGCCCTCTGCGCCAGATAATTTGCATTTGGCTTTGCTTAGGCGAGCTAAGCTGCGCTTAATTTATGCATTTTTAAACATGTTTAAAATCTATTTCTCTACAATTCGTTCGGTATGTCCGCTCTGCCACTGCTGCTGCCCGCCCCTCCCCATTGCTGTGACATTTGAAAGCTGTGAGAGAGTGTGGGCTGCTGTGGGAAAATATTATTGCAGAGGCGACAAGTTTCTTGCATAGTTTATAGACAAAAACACATATATTATTTTGACTTTGGCCCTGGCCATGTCGCTGCGTTTAATTTATTGATTTACTGCGAATTGCAGATGAGCTCAGGCTTAAATGCTGTCAAATGCAGTCCGGACAGCGCAGTCGCAGCGCTGCTCTGTAAAACGTTTGCATAACCTTTAACAGCTCTCTCCCTTGCGCACAGTTTTGGCCTCAGGGGCCGCCTTTTACATAAAAAAAAATGTCAACAATTTCAACGCTCAAACGAATTTGCTAATTAATTAGGCAAACAACAACGTAAACGCCCTGGGGGCGTGTCAAGTGGGCGACGTAAGCACGCGTCGCTGGTAACGGAATAGCGCAAGCGAGTGAGAGTGAAAGAGAACAACAACTTTGATAATTTGAGACTTGTTGTAAAAAACCAAAAGATTGCAACACTTGAGCAGCGCAGCTGTGGCCCTCAAGAATGCGGCGAACTGAGCGAAAGCTCTGAAACTGACACCCGAAGCTCTCACTTTGCGTGAGTCAATTGGGCGCTGCTGATAAGCACCGTTATCTCTGCTGCCGCCGCGGCGCTGGTGCTGCTGACTGCTCAAAAATTGTACATTAAATTCGCTAAAATTGTAACTCAAACTTGTTGTGGCATCTGTTGAAAATGTTTTCTTTGCTTGTCTTATGCTAATTTTGCCGTCTGCCCACAAGTTAAGTTGAAAATCTTAATTAAATATTTAAATGCGAGCAACGAAAAGAAACATAAATATATCCAGTTAGCAAATTGTTAGCTAGCGGCTTATTAAGTTATTCGTTTTTCTTGGCCAACATTCAGTTGCCAAATGGCTGTTAACGAGCAGCAACAATAACAGCTGTTAAAAAATTGGACTCAACTCTGGGTGACACATTAACATGAAACAAGAGACAAGCAAATAACTGGACAGACAAGTGGAGCTCTTAAATTTTCAACCAGCAGCTGTTAATTGCCGCTGTTTGTGTCGGAAGGGGAGGGGGTGAATTTTACATTGACGGATTTCTGCTCAGATCAATTGAAATTGAAAAATGCGTGCGTTTCAAACGAATTAAATAAAATCAACAGCAACTGAACAAATAGCAGCTTCAAAGTAAATAATAAAAGAGCATGTAAAGAGAGAGAGGGAGAGAGTGGGAAGAGACAGGAGGGGAGTGCGTTAATGAGCGATGTGCGAAATGCTTGCTAAAATAATACGCACACATTGCCCGATTGCAATTAATGTCAACGATAAACGTCAAAAGATTATCGCCAGTGTGGGAAAACGCAGCGATTGGAACAGAACAAACACGTAATCAACAGGGGAACTATTTGCAAAAAAACAAAAAAAAAATGGGAAAACCTTTTAAATTTGCACATGTAATTGTATTTTTATTTGCAGCATGTTTAATTTTAGAAAAACTCATGGGCCTTCGATTAGACCTAGGTCTAATTTCGTAATACTGAATGCCGTTAGAAGCTTGCATTAGCTGCAGGGTTGCATTACTTAGCTATGGTAATTGGATTACCAGGCTTAGACCTAGACCTAGCCCCAGATGCTTGCCCGTTCTCCAGGGTCAACTATTCTAGAGATACGTAACAAAGCCTCTTTGAAAGTCTCTTAAAAGATGTTGCAACTTTTAAGCTTTAAACTTGTTTTGTTTTTCCTATTAAATTATGCACAACCTCTAAAATTGTTAGCTTAAACAGAAAAGCATGCACTTCTTGGCTTATTTAAGCCGCAATTCATTAAAGTAAATCACATTTGGCGCTAGCTTAAGCCGGCTTCCGCCTGCTTTAAGCCGCAATAAGCCCTGGCAATGATTAAAAATAACTTGCACGAAAATACGATGAATTTAAATCCCTTATTGGATTTGGTTATTCGCATTTGATATTATTGTACCTGCCGCTGTCCAAGCGCTTGCGCAAATATTTCCAGCAATCCGCCTGCGAGGCACAAGTAAACAATTCTCGGGAATATTCAAATATACGTGCATATCGAAGTTATTTTAACGCAACGAAAACAAAATATTTGCGTGCACAATAACTGCGAAAATGATGAAACGGCTGAAAAGGCTTTTCGGCCCAAAGGCAACTTAATAAACAAGTGAAAAGCTTTAATTACGAGCCAAAGGCAATTTATTTTCAATATTTTTATTGAGGCTATTTTTAAACAATTTTGACAAATGCAACGCGCAAAGATTCCGAGCTCTAAGAGACTAAGAAGTTGTAAATTGGTTAACATTGCGTATACGTAATATGCGAAATAAACTGGAACCGAGCTTGAAAATTGCATTTTTGCAGCTTACGAACGCAGCTTTGCGGGAAAATGGCAACTGGGGAATATTTAACTAAAAACGAAGCGAAAAACTTGAAATTATTTCGTTTTTGCCATTCGCCTTGATCATTAAGCAGCTGTTGCACTCATCAGTTGTTGTTGCTTTCCATTCCATTCAATCATCAATCAAAATTTTGTGCTGTGCGTGCGCAGGCAACTTTAATGATGCAACTTGCAACTGGCAACGGGCAACGGGCAAATGCAGCAGCAAATTGCCAGCCTGCGGGCAGCCTCGAGCAGTCCCTTGACCCTGAGACGCCTCCCATGCCCATTCATGCAACAGAGAGCTGTGTTCGTCTTTTGCTGCACTTTCGACTAATCCATCAGCAAATGAGCCAACTGCCTTTGGGGGTTGCAAGCTCACACACACACACGCACGCACACAGTTACAAAAAAATGCAATAAAAGCGTTGTTCACGCTGACCCTTCAATTCTGTGGCAGCTCCCCTTCATCCCAGCCCTCCTCCCTCCATTTGGCACTTTTTGCTGCACTCTCAAGTGCGCTTTGCCCGAGCTGCGCTGTAAGCTCTTTATATGCATATATATCTATATATATATATACTCTTTTTTGCCAGGACTTTGTTGGTCGCGCTCGCTCTCAAAGTGGCCGCGCTTTTCTATCTTTGCCGACTTCCGCTTGCCCCTCGCCCCGCTCGGTCCTCTGGCTGCGCATTGATGTGCAAAGTTTTTATGACGCATTCGTGATTTCTTCTTTTATATATACATTCTTTTCTTTTTATTTTTCATTTTATTTAATGCTGCACTGCGTCCATTTTGATGCTAAGGCCTTTTGTCCTTGCTTCAAGTGTTGACAGCGCTGTGGTTTTTCACGACTTTACTTTTGCCTCTCTTGTTGGGCCACTCGACTATGTGGCTTTAAATTAGCTTGCTTCACTTTGAAAATTGTTAAAGTTGTATTAAAATATTTTACAAAAATTGAATGTATGCGAAAAAAGTGATTGGAGATGCGGGGCATCGATCCCCGTACCTCTCACATGCTAAGCGAGCGCTCTACCATCTGAGCTACATCCCCTTGTGTTCGAGTGACCGCAATGTCAGCACATAAAACGAATCAAAACTAGCAGAGAGCACAAAGTGGAGGCGCGCAAGAGAGCGGTGTTCATTAACAGCGATCGCCAGTTTGGCTGCTATGCTGTTTACTCACTCCCACATTGCTTATGCTGCGCCTATAAATAAACGCACCCGATAACAGCTGATTAACAGACTTGTATTGACAATGCTCACTCACACTTTGACTTTCTCTGCGAGAGCTTTTTAAAGGCAGCAGCTGCTTGTTAATTGGGCATGTAATTTGCAAAATCATGTGAATGTGTGTGAGTGTGTATGTAGGGTAGCTACTTTTGTCGCCGTGCTCAATTACTGCTAATTAGCAGCACTGTTATTGTTGATTAAATATACACAGAGCACGCGAGAGTGTGAGACCACATGTTTGTATGTGTAGCTGTAGTTATGTTAAAAGCTAGCCAAGCTCACTCTGTCCCTCTCTCGCTTGGCACATATTATAATATCAGTTGCAAAATTAGGTCACAGCACGCTGCTGATAATTATGATGATGAACAACGTGTCGAACGTGTTTGTTGTTGCTATCTGTCAGCTGGCGTCAGAATTGCAGCAGCGTCACAGCAGCAGCAGCAGCAGCTGTTCCCCATTTACTTTCAATATGCGTTTTAGTTTTCATCTTTTGCTTCAATTTTTTTGCACACTGTTCTTCATCTTCTCGGGCTGCCTCTGAATTGCCAACACGATTTGGGTCACAATCGTTGTCGTTGCCTGTGACGTCAGAGCGTCTAGTCGCCCGACCTGTTAACATGAATGTCTGTCGTTAACAGCAGGCGGCTGGCGGCTAATTTAATGAGCGAAATTGACGTATCAGAAGTAGGTGGCTCTGCGGTTGGGATAACCGCAGCAGCAGCAGCTGTTTGATTTATATGCAACGGTTTTCTTTTTTATCAGTCGCAAACGTGGCGCAAGTTATTGCAACAGCTGCGTGCGCATAACTGAAACTCTCATATGAAACGTGCCCAGACCCAGCTGGTCGGCCAATTTCCGCCCGGTGTACCCAAAAATACACACGCACAAAGCCAAAGCCGAAAACCAAAAACCAAAAACCGAAACCCTGTGCTAAAACTTCTGCTTCATTAGCGGCATTTGTGCAGAGGGGTGAGCGGGTAGTGGTAAGGGGAGGGTGGGGGGATGCCACAAGCAGTGTGGCTTGTATAATTTATGGCTCACCTTATATAAGGAAAAACTCTTTTGGCCTACATACTTGTCGTATGCGTAATGTCGTTAAATAATGCCACATGCCACACACACACGCACACACACACCAACACAGCGACAACACACGTGATTAATCGCATTACTAATCAATACAAATGTCACTCAAGCGCTGACATTTGAGATTTGTGGCCAGTTGTTGTCTCTTTGGTCTCGCATTACGCATACGCACAGTAGTCCAAACTGTCTGTTATTGTTGTTGTTGTTCTCTATTGTCAATTAACTGGCGTGTAAATTGACTTAACCTGCAACAAGAAATAAACGCAAAAGACAAACTTCAGCTGCAGACACGTTTGCACAGATTTCGCCAACAATTTTCCAGCATTTTTCACATTGTTAGCCCACAAACATTTTGGCTATTGATAACCTGGCTCTAGTTGTAGTTGTCCATTATCGTGTGACACTTTTTCTTTTTGGTTTGTTAACAATTGTTCGTGCTGCTTGACGTTGACTGAAGTCAACTGTGTTGTTCGGTGTGCGCATTGTTTCCATTATCAGCACAACCTCTTTAGCTGATATCCGGGCTGACAAGTGGGCGTGGCCGGCCAGCAAGCATGGACGCTAATTAATGTCGCGTGTTGTAAGAAAATGCACAAAATACGTCACAAACGCCAATGGGAATAAGGTCAAAGGGGGTTTAATACAATAACAATAAGCAACCCCTCGACTCTGTTTGGCCCGAAGGGTTGCGGGCCGGAAACGCGTTGCCATTTCCGTTTTGATTACACTTTATGGCTGGAGGGTTGCCATTTTCCGGCGCATTCGGACTATTTTGCCTTTCACCTTAACGGGAAATTGTTTGCTGGCGTGAAAAGTTGCCGCAAATAAATTGAAGTGACTGTTATAGCCAAAATGGGCGTGGCCCCAAGCCTGCGCCTTTTACGCAATTACAATTTGTGAGCTCTCACGTTAATCTCATTTTCTGTTCTGTTCTGCTCATTATGCGGCTGCGTTTTGTTATCACTCGTAAATCAGCATAATTGACTCTAAAAACAAGCTAAATAAAGCCAAATAATGCTAAATATGTGCACACATCACAAACTGAAATTTGTGGCTTCAGTTAATCTGTTTTACGCAATGCGTTAAGAGTTTTTCCTTTGAATTTTCACAGCTATTCGCTAATTTCCAGCAGCACGACATTAACAAACATTTCCAAATTTATTTGAACGCCCAAACGTTGGCCCAAATAGGTTTATGAGACTTTGAGATGTTAAATAATATGATTCGGAAAGTGAATTCCCACTGGAAATGGTTTAGTTTATCAAGAGCGTGAACTGTGGGCAAAAAACAAACATCGTGAATAAATAAATACTATAATTTACCTAAATTAAGCTGAGGCAAATCTAATAAAGATCGCATTACTATATTATATAGCTCTATCAGAGGAATCGGTTGTAAAAAGAGTTTTTGTAAAGCAAAATGTCGTTGGTTGGTGACTCTAGCTCTTATTATTTACCAAAATTGCCAAAAAAAAAACAGGATATCGATATCGATTTTTATCGATTGCTTGGAAACGGAGTAAGTTATCGATTATCGAAAACAAACTCGATCTGCGCGGCAACTAGGAGCATCTACATCTAAAATTTCTGAGATCCTTGCGTTCATACATACGGACGGACGACGGACAGACAGACGGACATGGCTAGATCGACTCGGCTATTGATGCTGATCAAGAATATATATACTTTATGGGGTCGGAGAAGCTTACTTATGCCTGTTACATACATTTGGCTTTCGCACAAATACAATACACCCTTATACCCATTTTTAATGGGTTCAGGGTATAAAAATATATCACTAAATTTATTGACTCCAGGTCTTTTAAATGACGCATACGCCCAATTTCTACAATAAACTATTTCGGTTTATCGCACTTTTGACATTTGACAGCCCGTATTCATAATTGACAGCAAAATAGTTTGCTGCGTGTTAAATTTCATCTTTTAATAACCAACTTAAATTAAAGTTAATTTAAACAATTTCTTTTGTACATTTTGCGTGGCATAAGTCAACCGAAAGCTGCAACAGATTTACATTTTGATTACATTTTATTGTCAATGCCAAAATAAAAATGTCAAGAGTTCTGAAATGTTATGATAATTTACAAGCATTTCCATAATTTTGCAACAAAAGCAAAAAAATTGAAATAAAACAAAAGACAAAAACAAAACAAACCAACTCGAAAGCCCAGCCCCTGGGCACACACAAATGTTTAATGCATATTTAAATACGCGTAGCGCCAAAGGAAGTTGGATTAATAACGCACACCCTGGCCAGCAAACCCAAGCGAGCATATTAGCTAACAGCAGCAGCTTGACTAATGACAATTTATAGGGTATCAAGCGACAAGTTTAGTCTGCTGTCTTTTATTCCGAGTGTCATTATCGCTGGTGATTATCATTCGAGTCTGGCATTTGATATCATGACATGCGCGTGTTGAATTTACAAATAAGTAAAAGCTATTTAACAGAGAGAAACAAAAAACAACTGACTAATAAAAAAATTGTGGAAAAAAGCGAAAAACCGCTCATGAAATTATTTGACATGTCGCAGCCTGCCCTGTCCCCTGTGTCCTTTGTCCCTTTGCCCTTTGTACCAGTGCCTAATGTGAAAACTATGACTATGACGCGCTGCACGTTGACAAATTGCCAGTTGACATTTGTGGCATGCATAATAAACAGCATACAAAATTAATCAGTTATACATCTACAAATGTACATATATAGAATCACATTTAATGCATGTTGTCATTATGAGAGAGGATTTTAAATGTTAGGGCTTGCCGCGTAAAAACTATTTAATAATTATAATAACTTGAATTTTATGCAGATGTATTTATACATATATATATATCTGTATGGATATCTATTTATATATTCAAGTTTTATTTAAATGCTTGTATTTTCCAATACCAAAAACACATGCGAAGCTTACTTTCAACTGAGCTAACATGTAAAAAGAAGAGCATTTTTACATGGTGCCTTACTCTGCGATTCTCATGAATTCAAGTAAACCTTGCTGATCTTTCATGTATATGTATGTGTATGTGTATGTGTATGTGTATGTGTATGTGTATGTGTATGTGTATTTGTATGTGTATATGTATATATATTAGACTATCACAAATTTCTAAGGTTTTCCCATTACTTATCCCGAATTTTTGGGGTCGAGCTGCCTTGTAGGTATTCAACTACGCTTATTTGGTTATGGCCACAATCTTACGTTGCTTGGGGTTGATTGATTATCCCAATTTATTCACGGCGTATGGGTTTTAACAATTTATTCATGGCTGATTTATCAGTTATCAGCGCCGATCTGCTTTGCTGGCTTACAAAGCGGCTAACATTTGTCTAATACATATATGTATATATGCCTCATAATATATCTGATATACATTATTTCACAATGAAAATTGTTTGCATTGGCTGCGTCACGCGCAGCAGGGGCAGCATAACCTTATAAATTATTGAGGGCACAACTGAAGGATTGCGCGCTTAGTCCATGTGAGTCCTTGTACGCTTGGCTGCCTGGCTGACTGCCTCCTGCCCCTGCCCCTGCCTCCTGCCTGGCAGCCTTTACGTGGCTTATCATCAGCTGCGCCACATTGTAACAAGTCTTAGTTGGACGTCACGGCTCTGTATAGAGGCAACTTGCCGTGTGCTGTCTGTTGCATACAACTCCATTGAAAGCGTTTGCCTTTGTTTGACGCAAAAATTGCATACAAATCCCCTTCCCTGCCCCATTGAATGCACTAACGAGCGCCACAAGGCGACAGCTGTCCTATAACTGGTCAATATGCTGATGTTTCGGGCTGCCATTGATTGGCCCGTTAATCCAGCGCAAAGGCTGGCAACGCCAGCTTGCCTTTAAGAATATTGCTGAAAATTGTGTCTGGCTTGGAAAATGTTCCTGGAAAGTTTCTGTTATTAATTGCCTGCAGAATCTTTGAGCCGCTTCTTGTCACACACACACGTAGCTGGGGCATAAATTTGCCGGCAGCTAAAATGTGGCACGGATTTAGGCGTTGCCACTTTGCCGTAAAATCCTATTTTATTTTCAATTTGTCAGCAATGTGCGGCGTGCCCCAAGCTGACAGCGAGAGTTGCCAAATAAGAAGTAAGATATATGTATATATAAGTATACTATATATATATAGACAACATATATAAAGTGTGTCTGGCCTCGGCCATATGCCACAGCGCCTGCTATTAACTTATTAGTGCAACGTGGCGTATGCGCAACTTGGCAACTTGCCGCTTCGGCTGTGTGTGCTGTGTTGTGTGGGTCGCACAAAAGTGTAGCAAATAAAACAATGACAGCTTGTCATGTTTATAGCACACACACACACCTACGCGCGCACAACCCAGCTGGCGAGCTCAAAAGTCGACTACACTTTCTTTTTGTCTTTTATGCAAACGCGCGTGCTCGTCTCTTTGTCTCACTGAGCTCAGCAGCCTTGGCATATACGCACACACTTCACACCTACACATACACACACACACACTCACTTTACACCTACAGGCACACACACACCTTGACTTCCTTTTCGCCTTTTGTCATTGTCACTGGCGTATGAGAAATGTGCTGGCGTTTTACATTTATAGTCGGTATTACGCGATCCGGCGTGCAACTTATCTTGTGCCTGGCCAACCAGTTTATTTTAATCAGATTGTTTCTGTATTTTTGTTTTCTTGTTGCGCATTCGCCACTCGACTTGAATTTTAATAAATTTTATTTTTCCACCTGACGCATCTTCTAATGAGAAACGCGCGAGCGAGCGTATGGCTTGAAACATTCCTCCAGGAAAATCAACAGCCAGGAAATTGCCAAAAAGCTTAGCCAGCTGTATAAAATATAAAAATTGCCTAAAAATGACAAAAGAAGCGGCCGCTATGTGACTGGCATACACAAAAGGCATTTGGCACTGAATTGAATCGTTGGTGTTAAGCCCCGAAAGGTTATTGTAAAAGGCAAAGCATGACAAGCGCATGAGAAGCGCATAGAGAGGCGCTTGTCCCTGGGCGAAGCTAATAAGCAGCATGCATAGAACGGGCGCGTAGGCAGAGTTAAAGCTGTATATCATTAGTTGTGGCTGCCGCATGGAAAGTTTTTGGTTCATAATTACATAATTAACGCATAATTAATTCAAAACCAGGCTGGGCTAGAAAAGGCAAATACCGACCATGTGGCCAGTAGGCACAAATTGCGGTTAGCCTTTTTATGCCGGCTTTGTTCCCCAGTTGATGCTCTCCGTGGCTAAATTAAGCATGCCAAACACACAGCGAGAAGAAATCATTGGGGCATGCAAAATGCTGCGGGACACAGGACAGGAGCTAAAAATTCATGAGAAATGCTGATGATGCTCTTAAGTGGAGTTCGCATGTGGGCGTGGCTATTTTTGGTAGCCGCTTTCAAATTCCAACTGCGGCACACGTTTGCTCGCCTCGCACATAACCAGAATTAGTTGGCCACAAAATGACGCTGACGCCCACATAAAAAAGCGTACACACACACACACACACACACACGCAGAGAGGCTTCCTTTCTTTCTCTGTGGCAGCTGCTGCTGCTTTCAAGGCCATCATCATTTATATCTCCAGCAAAGTTTTTCATGTGCCAAATGCATGACCAGAGATTTTGCCCGTGTGTCTGCCCCGCAGCCGCCGCATTTGCCAACTGAGCTCCTTGTGTTTCAGTTTCTGATTTGCTTTCTGCTTTGCGTCGACTCTTCTGTTTTTTTTCGTAATACTCTGTTTACAAGAGCAAATGGGGTGTATTTGTTTTATACAAGATATCAACTTGATGTGTGGACTCTCTGCTGATTATGATTATAACAAAAAAATAAGCTCATAAAATAATGTAGAGCCTTACGCCTTGATATATACGCATTGTTTTTTGGAATATATTTAAGCCCTGAAAACTTTTAAAAGATCGGACAATAAGTACCTAGTTTTTTTAATGTGCGTCTAAAGAGAAGCTAAAATGTTTGTAAAGGCAGTGCGGATTAAAGAATCTAACAGTCGAGCAAGCCCGACTAGAGTACGCTTACACTGTGTGCAGTTGTGCGTGTGTGGGTGTGGTTGTGCGTGTGTGTGTGTATCCTGCTGATTTTGCCTTACATAAGCAACACAATTTTTTCATGTTGCATTTGCGTCACAACATCAGCCGCATGCTGAGCTTGTGTCATAATCAATCAGTTCAGATATTCAGTTACCCAACGATTAAATGACGAAAGACACACTCCCCCCCACACACACACACACACGCACATGCGCTACACCTTTCATAATATATTTTTAATTTATCTGCAGCGTCGCGTTGGCGCCTCGTAATTGCTGGCAATTTTTTTTGGTTTTCAACTTGTCGCGACCTTTTCAATGCCTAAACAAAAAACATTCTCTTAACTTTTCACCCTTTTCTTTTATTTTAGTTTGTTCTCAATTCATTTGCTTTTTAGTTAAGCTCTTTTTGGATTATACAAGACTTGAAGGGAGCAATCAACACCTAGCGGCAGATAGCTAGAGCGAAAATTGATTTATGGGCTTAGTACACTGCGACAAAAAAACTGCTGAAAAAAAAATGAATGCCAGATATTTGAAAAAATTGAATTGAATTATTCTTGAAAGATTCAAGCTTATTTTTGACAAATTTACCTAAGTTAATTGCTGACTTTTAGCATTTTCTTTACGTTTCTTTCGCTCAGTGTAGCAAAATAAATACAAATATTTGCATTGCCTACTTTTGTGCGCTGCGCTGTCAGAGCTGAGGCTATGCAATTAGGTCGAGAATGGGCTCATTTATTATGCTGCCCAAAATGCTTGTTGGCCAAACACAAAAGCAGCAGCCACCTCCCTCCCTTTCTCCCTTCCTCCCTTTCTCCCTTCTGACCCCCTCGTGGCCATTGGTCATTTTGTGCTCGGCGATTGTGCGGCTGCCAAATGATGCATAAATTTATGTCAATTTCTCTTTTAAACAATTAAAAATCGAGCGAAGAAGAAAATGCCAGCTCCTAGTGTATACAAAGGAAAATGAAAAGCAAGCTTGGCGCATTGCTTTATTCTCAACCTCCTCCCCCCCCCCTGCGCCACGGGCAGCTGTTGCCTCTGCACAAGACATTGCCACGCCCGCTGGCCGCCCACTTTTAAATATTTCATGTAATGCCTTTGCAATTTGGCGCTGTTGTCATTTTTCATTTCGAGCTGCCTACTTTGAGGCGCGCAGGAGCCAAAAGTGAGAAATTAAAATGAAATATTGTAGCATGTTCTCTTGTGCTGGGGCAAACTTTCTTCTACTTCTTCTTCTTTCACCCAAAAGGAACGTCTTTATCGTTATTGCTGTCATCTTTGCTTTATGCTAAGCAGCAGCTGCCCCTTAAATGCCGCCAGTTTATGATGCTTGTGTATCAAACATGTGCCTGGCGCTTTAATGATGCCAACTTTGGCCCAGCTTGGACATCGTTTAGTGTGTTCTAGCTAAGCTCTGGCTATTTGCATAACAGCCTGTTGTGATAGTTGCAGGGAAATGTAAGTGAACTTTTTACTTGCTCATGATTTTTGTGGCTTACCAAAGCTTATGTGCCTCGACGGAAGCACTATTAACAATTTCTACCACAGCTAATGTGCCTATTAAAAAGATCTATACTAATTCTCCAATTATTTGCATAGCTTAAATAAAGTACTGACTTTTATGCTGAGCAACTGCTGAAAAAGTAATGACATATGACTACGCATTGAGCATAAAGTTTCAAAGAAGTTCTAACTAAAATAATATAATATTAAGATTTAGGTATCTGTTATCTCTTAATCTTAAACCTTACTCTTTAATTTTAGTTCCTGTTCCAATTTCGCGTCGCTTTTCATGCTCAAATGAAGTCATATTTAATAGTTTAAAGATAATTAACAAGGCGCCATACGCTGCAAAATGTTTGCTGGCATGTTTAAATGCGCTCAAACATGTGTGTTTGAGTATATATGTGTTGTGCATGTAAGTGTGTGTGTGTATTTGCTGCTCGGCTTAGGCAGGCGCACATAATTTGCCCAGAAGTATGCAATCAAAATGGTTTTAATTGATTTTAGTCGTCGCGTCGCTTCTTGCCTAGCTCTAAAGTCAATGACTGCTGCACACACACACACACACATCAGACATCAACACACACTCACTCACACACACACACACGCGTTGTCAACTCGTATACACTCAGACTCACTTTGCAAATTCTAAATTGCATAAATTTATTTCTTGCTTCGTTTCGACAACGCCACGCCGTCGCCCACCGGCCTGCAGGCCATTTGTAAAATTGATTACGCGCATAAATTGAAGCAGACGAGCGACGATATCAAAATGTTGCCACAGGGGTTGCACAGCACAGTCTGTGGGAAGGGCAGAAAGGGTTGGCAGGGCGGGATGTAGCATCATTTTTTTTAGGCTAGTTTCAAATTGAATTTTACTCACTTTTAGATATAAAATGCATGTAATCAAATTCAATTTGCTTTAATTGCGTTATTTGTAGGCGAAACTAACTCTCTCTCCCTCGCTCTTCTCACTCTCTCTGTCTTTCTCTCCATCTCACTCGCACACCTGCCTGCTGTCCTGCTCTAGCAGCTCTCGAAAGTTATTTGTCAATTAACAACAGCGAAATGTTGCAATCAATGTTGCGTATTGTATGACACACAGCCAAACACACACGCAGGCAAACACCCGCTTTTGGGCCCGTAAGTATGTTTGTACACAATATGTGAAACCCTTGTATGTCTGGGATATTAGATGCTCCCGCTGGTATTGGCATACATAGCCATAATTATAACAGTTGGAAACGCCCGAAACATGCGAATTACGCGCCATTTGCAGCATGCGCCAGCAACAGGGGAAGCAGCTGCAGTACAGGCGACAAATGTGTCGGAATTGATATTGAGCTGGTACTTAAATTGTTAAGTTTTTGATGATTTTCTTATGACCGACAAGCTAAGGGGCTTAAAAGGCTCAGTTGATGAGGACGCTTCTATGGAAAAGGGAAGGGAATAAGACAAGGCCGGGGAATACCTATCTCAATATAATTGCTTCTTTTATGTTGTTTAGCGTCAAAGCCCTCTTTAACTTCTATGTCCCTTTTATTTCACATAGTTAATCTAAAAAATCTCTTGCAATATCTCTCATATTCGTCGCCTGTCTACGAGCCCGCATAGGGTTTGAACTGTTGTGTGTAGAACGCACCAGCATTAGAACAGATATATCAACAAACAGACTGAGCAGCTTTATATATATATATATGTATATATAAACTAATATATATATATATGTCGCATATATACGTTTGAGACAATCAAATTGATGCCATTTTGGAGTAGCAACAATGCAAATTACTCATTTACAAATCCGTATTGCAGCCCCTCCCCTTCCCCCTCGGCCCACACACTCGTCGCCGTGTAATGCAGCAGGCAATATGATTTCTTGGGCATTAGTTGTGATATTCATGCTGTAATGAGTTATGATTATGGCCAAGATGCAATTGGTAATTGAACAATTACACACTCTGTTTAATGGCAAATGTCGCGAGCGCGTTTTGCGCGCGTTTTATGACGCGCGCGGTTAAGCGCAAACACAACGCAAATTTCAATTTAATGCCGCGCCTCAAAAGCTGTTCATAAAAATTATTTAAAGAAATGCACAGAAATCTGACAGCAGAGTTCAATGAACGGCGAACAGGAGCTGCTGCCAAAGGAGCCTGCAATGTGGGGTTGTATGAGTCGCTGCTCAAGGGGGGCGGGTGTGCCGCGGTGGGCGGGGCAGGCCAAAAGCAGACGAGCAAGTTAAGGCCGCGGGCAAAGAATGCTCGTTTGTGGAATGCGATGGAACAGTTTAAGAATTGAATAAAGCCGGACAGACCTGGTGATGAGTTATTCAAAAAGCATGTGCAAAATGTCAGAAGAAATCAAATGAGATTAAAAGAGAAAAATAAGGAAAGCAGGCACACACCGACGATTAAATACCCTAGCTTGTGGAAGTGATTTTATGGCAAGCCTTGGTCCCAGCGGATTGTATCCATATAATATCGTAGTCAGATTTGATAAGGCCTTGCAGATAGAGCTAGTCCGCTTTTGATAAGAAGTTGCTGATATGGAAAAGGCTTATATAATCGTCTGTTGATGCTGATCAAGTATATATACTATATGGGACCAAAGAGGCCTCTGTCATGGCAGAATCATAAAACCCCCCATGCCAGGGCATTGAAATCAAACCAGAAATGTAAAAGTGATAGTGAGGGTGGGGAAAGGGGGGGCTGCCAAGGCAAAAGGGCCAACAGCAAATGTTTGCGATTGGTGAAAACAAGACGCAGCTGCGACCGTTGGGATGCCCGTCGGCGAGGACTGAAACCGTTCGAATGTGAAGTCAAGTGAGAGAACTTACCCAATACTCATCCTTTTCAATTTTGGCAGCTGGCTTTTGCTTATCACGTGTACCAAGCGGACATTGCTGTCTGATTAGATTTGAGCCGTAGCCGGTGCCACGCCCACTTGAACCGGCTAGCCGTGCTGCTGCATGCAACAGTCGACACTTGAGCACGAAATGTTCGCGCTGCAACTGAATAAAAAGCCTGCGCGCATGTCCGGCATTAAGACCAAAAAGTAATTTCCAATTGTGCAGCAAACGCGTCAAGATTATTTTTTGTACCCTGTTTCAATGAATAGAGGGGTAGATAGAGTAGCAGCGCTGTAAAACTGCAAAGATATTTTGAGAAATACGTAATATGAAATAGGATGAATACAAGGAAATATAAAACTGCAAAGATATGTCAAGATATATATGAATACAAGGCATTGGAGAACTGCAAAGTTATGTGTTGAAATATTTGATTTGATATATAAGAATAAGAAAAAGATACAAAGAAATATGTTAAGGAATATATGATTCATACAACATAAGATCTACCTACTCGTAAGATTTGCATAGCCTTAACAGATCTCAGGAACTATTAGGATATGAATAACCCAATTGGGTATCTAGGTTTTGGTACCCTCACCAGATGCTCTCTCCAACTGTCTCCAAGACTTATCTAACTAAATGTTCAAAACTATCATACCACTCGAATAGCATGCATATAGCAATTCATATAGAATAATACACAGGGTATCTAACTGTCAGACACGCTCAGCTGTAAGACTCTGGTTTAATTTTGTGGAATCAATCAAAAGACTAGCCACGATTTGCTACAGTTTTCACATTGCGTGCACAAATTGTCCAGCACAAATTGATGAGCCCTACAACAGTTCCAACCAAAAAGGGCCTCCAACCAGCTACAACAACGCAGACAATCATCTTTTAGTGTAGGATTTCAGCTTTTGTGCTGGCTGCTGTCTGCTGTCTGGGTAATTATCATTTAGTTATGGCACTTTTTGTTTCACTGGGCTCTTAAGAATCTGTTTTTTCTTTAAGCTGCTGCCTCAAGTGCCGGCACATGATAAATGATTTTCCATTAACTGCCATTGAGAACGAGAAAAAATCCAAAGGGCGTAGCGCAGGGAAACAGCAGGACAAAGCCAGAGACATAGAAACTACGACTCGAGAGCACATGCTGTGCGTGTGTGTGTGACTGCATGTGTGTGTGCCCATGTGGTGTGTGTGTGTGTGCTTGCGTTTGTCATCCATCATCAACGAAGGCGGCGGCATTCTCTGTGCTCCATTCCTTTACCCCTAGCCCCTGATTCCCCTCCTAAATACCAACATTTTATCAACTGTCTACATCAGAATTATTTGTCTTAGTTTTTCAACGATTTTTCTTCAATTTTTCTTGTGTGTGGTTTTTCATCTTAAAAAAAAAAAAGAGAAAAAAAAAGGAAAATTTGTTTAACCCACTTCGAGAACTGTGAAATGCGTAGTAAAAAAGTTAAGATAGAGCTCGGATGCTGCTCTCTTAAAGTTGAATTTTCCGCTTGTGTGTGTTGGTTTTTCTTCGGTAACTTGATGCTTCGACATGCTATAATAATAATAGAAATAATAATAAAAGACAAACAGACCCGAACGAAGCTGCAGACAGCGGGCGAGCGATATTTGATTTTTTTCTTCAATTTGATAGATGACCATCAAATATTAATGTGTGTGTGTGTGTGTCTGCCAGAAAATAGATGTTTGAATTTTCCTTTTGATTTGACTTTGACGTCAAGGTCTCTCTCTTCTTTTTTTGTAGAGTAACCAACTAAATGACGCAGTTTTTGAGCGAAAAGAAGACCAAATTGATGAGGAAAACAAAGAGTTTTTTTTTTTTTTTTTTTTTGATTCTCAGCGGTCGCTGATGGCCATTATCGGGCAGAGACTCTATTGAAGAAGAGAAAGAGATAAATTGGATTTTTAATAAATCAAGAATCTTAATCTTAAGAATTTAAATACTAGCGGGCATTTTCCGGAATTAGCCATGGCAAGTTTTATGCTCTAAATTTGGGATTTAACTTCTTCAATTTAGACCTGTAATATTTTCACAGTTTTTAATTGAATTTCCAAAATCGGGGCAGCATTCATTGAGTTCTTAAGTGTGAAGCAAATCGTTCTAAACTTAAAACTTCACCCAAAAAAATCCTTGACTCGCATTTTCCACAGAGCAATTTTGAACTAAGATTGATTTGCATTCATTTAAAATAGAATTCCGTCTCTTATTTTGGAATCAATGTATATTTATATATTTGTATAGTTATTTAATTGCCTTGAACCAAATTCGATCTTGAAAAAGCAGCATCTAAGGACTCGTTTACTCCTTCATTTAACTCTTTAAGCACTTGAGCTCTTAAGCGATATGCTTAATAAACCGTAAAACACTTCATTCGCGTCTACTTTGCAAAGGAGAACTTTGCCAGCGGCTATTTTAGCATAATACCCTGTATATGGAACACAATGTTTCGATTTGTATAATCAGCTCATTATCATTAAGAGGCCGCCAGTTGGGCCCGTTTGCCATTAGACATGCAAATGGCCGGGACGAGCGCCCGATTGTAGACTACAAAAAAATAAAAAAAGTAGAAAACCGCGCGGGGAGCTGGCGGCAAATGCTGAGTCATCTGCACGCCGAGAAATTCAATCCAATTTACAGCAATTTGCCATAATTTCAACGCTTAACGACGACTCCAAAGATTTACGGCAGGCAACTTTTCATAGATGTAGATAAAGACATACGGGGGGAGCAGGAGAAGTCTGGGACGGAAGGCTTGGAGAAACACTTGACAAGTCTGGTAAAAATAAGATGCTGCGTAATATTTTTTTATGCCCTTATAGGCAGAGTATTCTAGTTTTGTGATGAAGTGTGTAACACCTGGAAGAAGGATGCGTAAGGTATATATATTCTTGATCTATCGATAAGTCATGTCTGTTATCCCTCAGTTTTTAAGCTATAATAATGATGTCTTGAAGAGATTCTGATTTTTGTTGCACGAATATTTTGCTATGTCGAATCGGAACACTATATCATATAGATGCCATAAGCAAGATCGGTCGAAAAGTAGTTTGTATGGAAGCATTTTTAGTTTATCAAGTATATTGACCAAATTCGTCTTTTGTTGTACAAGCTATGCTGCTTCTATATGAGCCACATCTTATCAATATCGCACTATATTATTATATAGCACATCAGGAGAATCAATCGATTCTGTTTTCCAAGATATTTTCATCAAACTCATATTAACATCGGAACACTATATCGCCCTGTAAGAAGATTCGTTCGAGATACATTTTTTATGAAAAATTATATTTATTCTCTAGATATCTAGAACATGTCTGCAAAATCGTGTCTGTCTTATGTCTACAAGGGTATTTAGTATTCGTAGAACAGAAGAAAACCGTTCTTATATTTTCTCCAAAGCTTAAAACCATAAACAAAAATATTTTTCGGCTGCAATTTCGCAGTGTGAGCGGGTAGCGCGAACTAAATAGATGTTCGCAACTGCAGAGTGAGTCAGACAGACGACGGCGACAAAGACGTCGTCGCCCTTTCTGGCTCAGACATTCGCACTTTTTGGCCATGGCCAATGGCATCATAAAACTCTAGCTAAAAGCTGCGCATCGCATTGTTGTTGTCTCGAGTTGACGCCGCAGCGGCGACAACCACGTTGCCGTTGCTTGCAGCTCAGCACCACACGCACTTGCCGCAAATTAGTGGGCGTGGCAGTGTGGGAAGGGCGGGCATGGCATCACAGCCAAAGTGTAGCATGAGCTGCGTCTCGTCTGTTGTTTGACCTTTTTGCGCTGCTAATTTGCAACGTTTATCAATTCGGAAGGGAGAAGCGTACGTGTAGCCGAGTGCTTGCATACTTCTAGGCGCTGTAGGCCTCTTGCCAGTCGTTCGCTTTTAGCCAAGTTCAATGAACCACTTTTGCGAGACAAAAAACAATCGACATTTGTTGTTTTGTGTGCTTTCTCCGTTTGCCTGCTTGTTTGTTTGTTTGTTTCTGTGTCTCTCGAGTGCCTCGCAGCTTTTTGTGAGAGTCTATTGTTTCGACGATATTAATGCAAACTTTAGTTCCCATTCTTTTCGCAACTCTGCCTGAAGTGTGTGCTGTTAATGTAAGCTCTCTCTCTCCCTCTTTCTCACTCTGCTATTTACCTAAAAACTTATCGCTAAGTTTTCTTGTATTTAAATATTTTGCTTT
Organism: Drosophila novamexicana; assembly: GCF_003285875.2. NCBI lineage: Eukaryota > Metazoa > Arthropoda > Insecta > Diptera > Drosophilidae > Drosophila > Drosophila novamexicana. Next base: position 681,998 of record NW_020824766.1, read on the forward strand.
TACTCTGCAACTTATCCATGAAAGCTTCTACTCTTTCTAATTGTTAAACGGCTGCTAACTCTATACAAAATTAATATTTGAATTCTCTGTCTCACCATGACACTTATCTATCAAAGTTTCACTTATTGTTGTTGAATTTCTTCAGCATTTCCCTTTTAACTTGGAACTTATCTCCAGCCGTTTATCTACTACTTTTTACCACATATCTCTTATCTAAATATCTTATAAATGCTCTTTTGCTCTTCTGAATTGTTTAACTTCTGGAACCTCTCTCTTTTACCATGGAACTTGTCTCTAGCAGCTTCTCCGCCTATTTTTTACCATGTAACCTAACAGTTTCTTTATCTACTTTTTATAGTGTAACCTATCCATTATTGCTTCAAATTTGCATCATTTTAGAATACATAAACTTCTCTCTTTTACCATGGAACTTATCTTTAGCAGTCTCTCTGTATATTTTTTACCACGCAACTTATCCATGAATGTTCCTCCGGCTCTTCTGGATTCTAATATAATTCAGCTTCTCTCTTTTAACATGGAACTTATCTTTACCAACATTTTTGTCTACTTTTAACCATGTTACATATTTTTTTTTTATTATTATTATATTAGTACTCCCTTACATTAAACTTACCTCTGCTTCTCTATCTACTGTTACCGTGTAACTTATCTATTAATATTTATACTCTTCCGACTTGTTTAAATTCCCGAATTTTGTCTAGACTCAAATGTGTTAACTGTGCTCCCTTTTATTAAGCAACTTATCTCTAACTTCTCTTTTGCTTCTCTCTCTTACAGGGCCGTCACAGATCCGCGCGATGGACGCCGCGTCGCACTGAAAAAGCTGCCAAATGTGTTTCAATCTTTGGTCTCATCCAAGCGCGTTTTTCGTGAACTGAAAATGCTTTGCTTTTTCAAGCATGAGAACGTAAGTACTGCAATATTATTATTATACACGATATTACTATGGATACATATACGAAACCCGTTGTGAAATTACGTTACGTTTGCAACAAAAGAATAAAAAATGTTTTACATTTAATTACGCGTCGCGTTTATGACATCAAATTTAATTAAAAAATCCAATTCGATTATTTGTGCTGTTGTTGCTGCCGCTGGAGCCCTTGTTGCGACAGGCACTATCCGCACGCAATGCAAATATTTTGAGTCTGTTTTTTACTTTATACTCCCACACACACACGCACATACACACACACACTCCTGCATATTACGCATACGCAGTGAGCGCAACATGCGCACCATTTCTGACGGCTTTAATACCCTGTAATGCCTGTAAAGCTGAACAGCCAACCGGGCATAACAGCTGCTTTATGCATATGCATTTACATTTTATAAAAATGCATATGTATTTTGTGTGTAAAGCGCATCTTTTGGTCGTTCACTCAACTTAGCTCGTGCTCAACTGTTGTGTGTGCATTTATTAACAATTATATTCATCTTTATTCTTCTTTTTTTTTTTATTTACAATTTAAACGTTGAGCCCTTTCCTGTGACAGGCCTGCAAAAATACTCGCCTTATGGCCCTCTGAGCTCAGCCTCAGCTCAAAATCGCATGGCAGTTGTTGCTTTAGTGACAAGCAAGTGTCGTTTATTGGCTGTGTAATTATTGTCATTAATTAAACGCTTCACTTAAGTGTAATGTAAATTTGTTCAGGGCATTTACAACTCTGAGAACTCGTCGACAACTGAACTGTGTGCACAGAAAGTTCAAAGTTGAATAGAATTGTTAACAAATTTGACATTAAACTAAAACCCAAACGAAACAAAGACCACTTCAAAAGCCTAAATGTTGAACTGTGGCACCTTTTATTCAGACAAACACTGAGTCACACTTTAGCCCCAAAACCTAAAACATTTCAGTTTCATATTTCACATGTCCTGAGCTCTCTGAGTACCCAAAGTGGCTCGAATCTATCTGTTTGCCCGACAGTTGTGAATCAATCATTCATAGCACTAATTAACTCATTCATATTCATTGCAGTTGCCGTTGCGCATGCACAGATTCAAATGAGTAACAAGAAATTGTAAGGTAAAAAAATGAAAAAATCAACAAACATATTGTTAAGTAACGCCCACATCGGGGCACGCCCTCAGCGCTCGGGGCTGCCAGTTGCCACAAAAGGCTGTCGGGCCAAATAAATTTATGACAAGCCAAATTTTATGCACAACAAATTGTAAAGAAAAGCAGATAAAAAAAAAACTCTGAGACTTGAAAACTGCCCAACATTTTGTTGCATGCAAATTTGTTAACACGGCGACAAGCGGACAGGGGCCGAAAGGAGGCTGACAGAGGCCGAGAGGGGGGCTGACAGGGGCCGAGAGGGGGGCTGACAGCAGAGCAGACAGCGAGGCATGTGGACAGGCAGCAAATGGCAGCGAAATTTCAAAGAATTATTGTTGTGCATATAACATTTAGAATTATTAATAAAATGTTAAAATATCACCGAATGGCGAACAGAGGTCGACCCAGCTGCATTGTGGGCAATTTTATGGCCAGTTTTATGTGACTTTGTGTCGATTTGCTTTAATTTATTTATCTGAATATTACATTTCGTTTTTCCAACGGGCACGTGCACAGTCCGATCTCTGATTGTGCTTTGTTACACCCTTTTTCAGGAAGGCTATTATAATTTAATGACGAATTTCGTAGCGCTTAGTGGAAAAAGCGCACTCTAAATGAGAATATATATCAAGATGTAGTTTCTTTGTTTCTCGAGTCATCAAGCTTGGATCTGGGATTATATTATATCATATCATATCATGCATCTATCATAGATGCTGCTATAATAACTATCCGTCTAAAGTTATGTTGTTTTCTGAGAAAAGATTTCATTTTTAAAGATATCTTACCTGAACAGAATCTTCAGACAAATGTATCTTATTGTTTTATAGAAAGAACCTAATTTCTTGTACAAAAAACCTTTCTCCTTTATAAGTTAGTTTGACTTCTTAAATCAAAAATCCTTCTGCTCTTTTTAAGTTAGTTTTATCTTACAGCAATCAATAATCTTTACTAATCTCCAATCATATATACCAAATATATTTGAAAAATTATATAAAGTATATATGCTAGAGTATTTAATGTTCGTCGTGCCGCAACTTGCCTTTCATTTCTATATTGTTTTTTTATCATTTATATATAGATAGTTTTTTGACATTTACTGAGGCCAAAATGTCAATGCAGTCATTAGACTAAAATGAGTTAGGCGTACTTTTCTAATATTATTTGACACACATGATTTGAAGCTAACTTCAAATGTCACAAATTCGTGTATTTACCAACACTGTGCGCCATTCAAAGTGTGAGAGATAGATAGAGAGGGTGAGACAGATAGGGCTCAGGCTATTCTATTCAAGTCAACTCTTTAATTTAGTTAGCTTTAAGTCAAAATTGTGCAATGCATTTGAAGAGTTGCCCTAATGAAGCCAACTCTGCCCACACATGACAACACCTTGCAACACCTATGCAAATTTTGTATTAATATGCAAAGTGCTTTATGAAAAAGCAGAAAAAAACGAAAACGAAAAATAGGCTTGACGTGTGCTGCTGCTGCTGCTGCTGCTGTATGTCTATTGTTTGTTTCCTGTTTCAATACGATTTCCATTTCCTACATGCAACGCCGCCGTTGTCATATCTTAGCAAGTGCAATCAACCTAAAATGAGCTCGAGACGTCGCATTCAATGGGCGTTAAGGTGTGACCAGAGCACAGCACAGCATTCATCACGTGGGTGGAATATATATATAATGGTGTGGGTGTGTGAGAAGCCTTCATTAAAAGCTATTTTGAATTTGAAGAGCGTTCGCAATATTACGATTTTATTCCGACAACCAACTGAGCTATGCGAACGTAAATTCCAATGGGAATTCATATAAGGTAAATTAACTTGAACACAATTTCAGGCTTTTGCTACTAGAAACTGCAATTTGTTGTAAATGCAAACTGTTATCAGCATACAATATTTAATTTCTCACAAAAATCAATCTCCAACCAGCTTCATAGTAAAAAGGTCTTCAAGTAAACAAGAACAGGGCTTACTTATTTTATCTGTAATATTTAGCTTAAATAAATTACTTTGAGAGTCAGGACGAATCGAATTCTCTTGGAATTCCCAAACAGTTTTAGCTACAACTGTGTATATATTTGTATATAAAGCGACTTAATTTTGGAAAACAAATATGTGGGAATTCAGATTTGGTAGAAAATAAGTTTTTTTTACTGCAAAATATTCAATTTTTAAAGATATTTTAACCAAACTCAGCATTTACGAGTCCCACTCTTTTTACATATCTGCGAAACCATTAGTCAAATGTCTACAAGGGTATTCAATCTTCGGTGTTTTGAAGGTATCCGTATTATCTCGTTTAATGTTTATTTAATTTGAATCAAGCCCCAACGTCCAGTTAGCCCAAAATCGGGCTGCATAGTAGAAAATTTTTCAAGCAGCCTAGAAAAGGGCTCACTTTATTTATGGTGCTTAAAATTTATGTTATATTCAATTCTAGTGAAGTAACCTAATATACACACCTAATCGAATTAGATTTCTCTTAGAATTCGCAAACAGTTCTAGCAACAACTGTATTGTATAGAATAGAAAGTTTGTTGTGGAACTTTTTTGAAAACAAAATTATGAAAACTCGCTTGACTTGCTTGTTATTTTTTTTAGTTACAAATTTGCTATTATGTGTTGCATATATATATTTATATATATATATATATATATATATATATATATATATATATATATATACTTTTATCTGTGCGCATTTGCACGATGCGCTTTTCTTTCTGAGTAGAGACATGGCTGCTGCATGAGTTTGCCAGAGTTTGCTTTGCTTCTTGCCAATTCCCTAACAATTCCCAAGTCCTACACACGCGCACACACACACAACATATACACAGTATCAGCGCTTTGAGTGACAGCAAAGGCACTGGCAATCGTCTCAATTGCTTTTGCATTATATGGCACAGAATGCCAAAAGTGTGTGTGTGCGTGTGTGTGTTTGCTCTGCAATGCACATTGTATGTGTATGTGTGAATGTGTGCAATACACATTTTAACAAATCGCTGCAAAATGTTTGCCCCATTATGCATTGTTGTTGTTGCTTATTTCAATTGCGAATTTCAATAAAAGATTTTGCAACGTACGTGGCGCACATATTGAAAAGCATTTCTCACATGCAGCCGCCGCTTTTAGTCGGCGACGAAGTGTTGCCTTTGATTTGCCATCAACTCAACCCTTCCCCTGCAGCCTGATGTAAATGATTGAGTTTCGAGTTTGATGCCTGGCATCAATTGCATGCAAATTTTGTTATTATTTGAGACGCTCTACTTCTTGGCGCAGCAAATTCCAATTGAAATGTCAATTTCATTTCTGATGCGTTTCGCCCGGAGTTGTTTATGTTTTGGCAATCGACGCCAAGTGGAACTGAGCTCAACTGAATTGTCTTCCAGTCTCTCGCTAAAGCGCAGCTGCTGCCAGATTTTTTCGCTTTATGCTTTTCTATTTAGCTGGAAAAGGTATTACACAATTTTCCACCTGGCTGTCTGATACATTTTCAAGGTCTCAGCAGCAGCAGCTGACAAAATCTCTGACAAATATCTGTGGCGTTTTAATTAGTCTGTAGGAAAAAGAAGAATAAAAAGAAACAACAACTGGAAATGTTGTCAGCAGCTGGCCGCAACAATTATTTAGCTAGAATTTTAAGCTGGCTATGAAAATGTCGCCAGCAACACTTTTGCTTTTGTTTAAAGACACGAGTTGAGTCGAGTTGTTGTTGCCACTTGAAATTCAACTGAAATCAGCTAAAGACCCGCAAAGGGCGTGCAGTGTTTGGGGCGGGGTCAGAAAAGATGCTGTTCCTGATTATGTTAGCTTTGCTCAAAGTATGCTCTTTTTCTTTTTAATGTTGCCTCTCCTCGTCGCTTGCCACAGCTGCTGCTGCCACCTGCAACTTCTGTAGTTGCACCTCAGCAAAGTTGTTGTCTAAGTTGTTTGCTCAGCTCGTTAGTTGCTGTTGTTGCTGTTGTTGCTTTTGTTGTTTGTGTTTAGTATTATTACACGCCTAGTTTCGCTTAAGAACAACTATGTTTTTTTTTGCCCCCCTTCTTTTATGTTTCTTTGTATTTTCTCTAAAAACCTCTGTAAGCACTTTCAAGGACAGCAGCAGCCAAAAGCTTGGCAATTTTGAACTGCATAAATTTGGTTTCTGATTGCGTTGCTTGCCTGCCACAGCGAAATGTTAATTAGCTGCAGCGCAGCGCTGCGACGCACGTGTGAGGCCAACAGTGCAGCGGGCCCAGGTAGCAGCGGCAACAACAACAACAACAACGGCAACTTGCAACAAATTGTGTGCGAAACAAGCAGCAAGCAGCTAAAACAACTAACTTGAAGATTTTTGTTATGCACTGACCAAAAGGGGGGCTACTTGTCAGAGAAGACTTGCGGAGCTATTAAAGAATAGGGGTAGTCCCTTTATGTAAAATATTCTTTTTAGGTTGCACGCCAACATTCAGTTATGATTAAATTATATTTAATTGTTAACTTCAAAAGCAATATAAAAGATACCTCAATCTTATGAAAACTAAACATGTTATACAAAAAGATGCCGGAATATCCCTAGTCGAGCTCTAGTATTGAAAGCTTTTTGATCTTCATCTATGTTCCTTACAAAACTTTGAAGTTGAGGTCATAACTTTCATTACTTTGTCAAAGCCTTTTTATCGTTTGAGATTTCAAATCGAATATATCAAAAATATATATATATATTTTTTATACTGCTTTGATATCATTTCCAACATAAAAGTCACGTCTCTGATTAAAGTTAAAGTTTAAGTTTTCAAGCTTCGCTTTGTGGCACTTACCATTGTTTTTCCTTATAGCTACTTGTTTCTTTCTGTTGTTGTGGAACCGCAAGCGCAACAAATGCAGTCGCCAAATTACCGCAGCGCACAGCATTGAAATATTACAAGAGAACTGAGGCAAAAACGCAGCCAAAGACGCTGCGAAATCCGCAAAGACTCGACACTCAGAAGCAGCTTTTGTAAATGAATAAAAAAAAAAAATGTAAAATAAGTAATAAGGCTAAAAAAAGCTAAAAACTGTTGCCACTTAAAGCCAACTCGAAAACGGCGGCTTAGCAGCGCGGCGGCACTTTTTGTGTGTGTTTTTTGTTTTTTTTATTCCTCAAAAAGTTCGCAACAATTTGGTGGCCTTTTTTTGCCGACACAGAAATCCAGGCAGCGGGGAAGACAGCCCAGCGACAACAACAAAACGGGCTAACAACAGAGTGTGTGTGTGTGTGCGAGTGTGTGTGTGTGTTGTGCAACATATTTGTTGCCACACGCATTCGCATTTTCTCTGCGCTTGATTTTCTCAAATTTGGGCCTGCATATTGATATTGAAAATTGATTTTCAAGCTGTGTTGCAACACACACACACACACACACACGCACACACATACACGACACACGTGTGTCTCACAGGCTGTTGCAACCAGGGCTGTAAAGCCATAAAAGTAAATCCTGCCTTTAGGTGCGTTTCGTGAAACTGAAAGCTGCGCTTTGATTTTCAACTTGATTTGTATTTCATTTGCAACATTTTAATTAAATAATTTACATCTACATTTTTGCACTAACAATTAGAAAAGTCCAAAATGAAGACTTTAATTTAATTTAATATAATTATTTATATTATTTGAATAGGTAGGCAGCTTGTAAATATTTTGCTGCGAGGTCTGGCTACAGATTTCATTATGAAAGAAAAAGAAATCTATTAAAGAAATGTCTCGAGTTGAGTTTTTTTTTATTTGGAACTTATCTGGCTTAAGTTTCGAGTCATAGTCACAAATAATTTATTATTATATTTCTTATATTTTATTATATTATTTTAAGTCATTTATCAAATATTTTCCCACTGGCTCTTTCTATGAAAGAAAAGCCAATCAAGTAAAGAAGTGTCTCGTTTTGAGGTTTTCATTTTGAACTAATTTGGCTTAAGTTTCGATTCATAATAAGAAATAAATGACAATTTGTGCTTCGAACCGGTGCGTTTCGATTTGTAACCGTTTTGCAGCCTTGCTTGCAACACACAACTGCCCCGCCCCCGCTCCCGCGCAGCTGTGCCTCTTGCTTGTTAGATTTGTGCTGCGTGGGGGGGGGGGGAGGGGATTGCGGCAAATGTGGCCGTCGACTGGCCTTTTGGTGGAGGGAAGTTCCTTCATCATTTTGACCGCAAGCAAAATAAATCAGCGCTTGTCTGGAAGCTCAGGCTTTGGCTCTGCACAAAAACGTAGGGAGAGCGGTAGTGGGAGAGGGCAGGGCGGGGGGAGAGGCGAGGAGACAGCAGCTGAGGGCTTTGGCACTGTCGACGCTTGTCCAACGTTGTTATTGTTGTTGTTGTTGTTGTTGTTGTTGTTGCTGCTGTGGATGTTGCCTTTGTGTTCTGCTGTCCATCAAGTTCTTGCCGGTTCGTCCCGTTTTTTATTTATTATTTTCGCTTTTTGTTTTTGTTTTTTTCTTATATATATTTTTTTAAAGCCGTTGCCTTCTGCTGCAGACAAACGGACAACTCCCCCGAAGCAGCTCGGCAGACAGTGGCGTGTTTTGTATCTGCCGCTAAACATCATCAACGGGTCAACGTTGTTGTTGCAAGTTGCAAGTAGTTGTTGCAAGTTGCTGCTGCTGAACTTTGTGGCATTTTAGTGCCTGGCAGCGACACTTAACATGCAACTAAATGGCGCATTTGATGCGCTGCGAGCTTGATTTTTATTTATATTTTATTGAAGTGCATAATTTATGATCCTAACCAAGATGAAACCAGCTCTCAAATGGGCGTCATTGTTGCTGCTGCTGTTGTAGGTGTAATGCTGCAGCATTGTCTTAAGATTTATGCTGCTAATGCCACAGCCAATAAACACACTCGTCTCTTTATTACATTGTGTCTTGTGTGCGAGATTTATTAACGTAACTCAATAACGTTTTGTTCTCTTATATTTACCATTTCAGGTGCTGTCAGCTTTGGACATTTTACAGCCACCACATTTGGACTTCTTTCAGGAAATGTATCCTTTTTTAAAACAAAAAAAAATCAACTAATGCAGCCTAACTAGTTGCGGTATATGCAAATTTTGTTATTTTGAGGCGTTTATCCAAAACTTATCAGCTTAGGGAATTGCAGGTCTTTAAGAGCTCAGCTACTGTTTCAGGTACAAGTAAAAGATGTAGCTGTACTGGGATGAAATGGGCTGACAATCAAAAACCAGATATTTTTCTCCTTTTTCTATATATATAGATAATATACGTGATATTGTTATCTCTAATACTAAGCTTGCTAGCTAAAGGCGATTCAAATCTTATATTGTGAGGCAATTGATTATTTCATTAACTTATAGAAGCTAGTTATCATAATATTGATCTTAGATGAGTTGGGATATATTTATAATTGACATATTGACTGATTGACTGACTCACGGACTAATTGCGGATCAAATCACAGCCCTAGACAGACGTAAGAGGTAGAAAGAATTCAAATCAAGCTTTGGGAAATTTCATTCCAACACGTCGCGAAAAAGTTCAAATGAATTCTGTTTTACGCCATTCAATCAAGCCACAAACTAATTTATAAAGTCTTCTAATTCATTTGAGTTGTGTTTCACACATTCGACATCTTCATTTGGGAAGTGTTTCACACTTTTTGCACAATCTACGCTCGATGGAAAATGGGAGTCAAAGATTGCTTGGGCGGAGTTTAAAGATTTGTTGTCCGATTTTATTATATTTATAAGAAATGTTTCATCGATTTTGGAAACTCCAACTCCAACTGGAAGAAAAGTGGGCTTAAGATATGAAGATAGGGCGGGTATAAGTATATAAATTTTCCACAGGCGGAAAAAGTTACGTCTACAATTTAAAACCCAAAACGTGTCATTGGCAAAAGTATTGGGAAATACACGAAGGGAAGCAGCACAAACATCAACAATATTGCGTATGTCAACAATAGATTATAAAAGAAAAATAATTTGAATAGATTAACAAACATGTTTGAACAAAGTCTGCCTGAATATGTGAAAGATAATTCCACACACTCACGCACTCGACTCGCAACCAACTCAGGAGCTTAACAGACTTAAACCTTAGAAAGGCGCAGCTGTTTGGGTCACAGTTAGGCAAAATGTTGGCAGCTTTTGAGGGGGGGCAGGGCGACCGTGAAAATGAAAATGAAAAATCTATTTTCAGCGCATCAAAGTGGTGGCTAAAAGCGAGCGAAAAACTACTTAATTGAAAAAGTTGAAAGCAAACAAATCGAAAAGTTTATCAAGAGCTGGGGGGGGGACATGCATTGGTATCTGCCAAATGTGCTTCATATTGATTACTTCCTTAACTCGAATGTACTTTAGCTATGTGATAACTGAGCTGCTGCAATCGGATCTGCACAAGATCATAGTGTCGCCACAGCATCTGTCTGCCGATCACATCAAGGTGTTTCTCTATCAGATATTGCGCGGCCTGAAGTATTTGCACTCGGCACGGATATTGCATCGCGATATAAAGCCGGGCAATTTGCTGGTCAACTCGAATTGTGTGCTCAAGATATGCGACTTTGGTCTGGCACGCGTCGAGGAGCCCGATCAGGCCAAGCACATGACCCAGGAGGTGGTCACACAATACTATCGGGCGCCCGAAATACTCATGGGTGCGCGCCACTATTCATCCGCGGTGGATGTTTGGTCGGTGGGCTGCATTTTTGGCGAGCTGCTCGGCCGGCGTATACTGTTCCAGGCGCAGAATCCTGTCCAGCAGCTGGAGCTGATCACCGAGCTGCTGGGCACACCCACCATGGAGGACATGCGTCACGCCTGCGAGGGCGCACGCACACACATGCTGAGGCGTGCCCCAAAGCCGCCATCCTTCTCGGTACTCTACACGCTCAGCTCGCATGCCACGCACGAGGCGGTGCATTTGCTATGTCAGATGCTTGTCTTTGATCCGGTAAGTTCAGCCAACTTAGGCGGCACTCAATCTTCTCTTCTAATCACCCTCTCCTACCCACCCGGAACACACAGGACAAGCGCATTTCTGTGACAGATGCTCTGGCGCATCCGTATCTGGATGAGGGTCGTCTGCGCTATCATTCGTGCATGTGCAAATGCTGTTTCACTACCTCAGCCGGGATGCGTCAGTATACGGCGGACTTTGAGCCATCCGCCGGGCAGCCCTTTGATGATTTATGGGAGCGCAAGCTCACCTCCGTGCAGCAGGTGAAGGGTAAGTCGAATAATGCATAAAACTAAACTAAAACTTCGTCCACGTTTAACCCTGTTTATTTTGCTATAACATTTTTACAGAGGAAATGCATAAATTCATTGCCGAGCAGCTGCAAACGGGCCGTGTACCGCTCTGCATTAATCCGCAGAGTGCGGCCTTCAAGAGTTTCGCCAGGTGAGTTGCAATCAACCATAAAACACGTCTTGCACGTTGCGTAACAGCTACAAACAAATTGTATGCCCTCGTTCCAACCCCCCTGATCCATAACCCAACCACAAATCCACACTCTTTCTCTCTCTCTCTCTCTCTCTCTCTCTATCTCTATCTCTTTCTCTTTATATATATTCTTTTGTTGTTGTTTCAAAAAATTCGTTGAAAAATCAAATTCTTCTCTTAACTTTTTTGCGCACATTCTGTCTCTCTTTTTCAAGACGGCAAAGTTTTTGTTTTGTCACCGCTTCAAGTCCGAATCCGTCCTGCCCCAAACTCTGCTTACCTCTCTCTCTAACTTTCTCTCTCTCTCTCTCTCTCTCTAACTCTCTCTCTCTCCCTCTCTCTCTCTCTCTCTCTCTCTCTCTCAATCTCTATCTCCACTACGTTGTTGATATCTCTTATATAAAATAATATATATATTAAAACAATTTTTTAATTTTTTGTTTCTCTCTTTTTTTTCCTATATCGTTTTTTGTGTGTGTTATTTGAACATCGATATTAATATTGAATAAAATAATTCAATTCTATTAAATTTAATTTATATATTTGCGTTGTTAAGCCAATGAGAATGAGAATATCTACTACTACTACCACTACTACCACAACTTGCACTGCTGCTCCTCCTGTCGCTGCTGCTGCTGCTGCTGCCGCTGCTGCTGCCGCTGCCGCTGCTACGCCGCCGACGCCGCTGCGCAGGCCAAGACCAAGTACAAGTACTAGGCGCGTACCGATAAACCGATTACCGATAAATACAATATATATATATATACAAACCAATAAAGTCAAGTCAACACAGAAAACAGAACGAACCAAGAATCAAGCCAGAAGTCACAAAGTAAAACTAGATACAAAACTGCCGCCAGAAAGAAAGCAAGCAGGAAAGCAAGACAAGCGAGCAAAGAAAGAAAGAAAGAAAGAAAAAGAAAGAAAGCAAGCAAGAACTCAAGCTATCGAATCGAATCGATATATATATCGATACACTGCAATTGTGGGGGCCTCGGCAGCAGCAACTCCCATGTGCGCGCGATCTTGAATCTTTAGGTCTGTTGATTAAGCAACTACATACTATAGCTATACATTTGCTAAAAAAAAAAAAACAAAAACTATCATTTACAATTTGTTATATATGATTTTAATGCCTATGTTCACCATATATATATATATATACAATATATGTATACTTGTTTTTTTTTTTTACCTCTTCTGTTTGTTAATCGCAAATGTGTATAAAAACTTTTTAATACTTTAAGTTTGAAACATGACTTAACTCATTATTTTCCTTACATTAATTAATTAAATGGGTTATTTGTGTACATAAATGTTTAAAACCAAACCAAAAATGGCAACTTCTAACTCGTATGTACTGCAAAATTGTTTATAAATGTCAGAAACTGGTCGCCGAAATAATCAAAAACGAATGCAACAGCAATTGGCCCAAAAAAAAACAAAGTAACTAAAATGCATAAATATAAAAAAAAAAGAGCCAACAAATAATACGCACCACTTTTCATGGACATTTCGAACAAAGCAACAAAAATCCAATTGAAAACTATAATCATATAAACCCCATGCCCCCCATTATATACATACATATCTCAACCTCTCCCCCCACGCCCCCCCCCCCCCCCCTAGCCAATTTATGTGTTTCCATTTTTGCAACTCATATAACATATCTATTCGCATATTGTGTACAGCATTAAATATCAATTTTATTCAATCAACTCATTTACACTATTCAGCTCTACCTTTTACATAGCGAATGTGCACACACACATACACACACACACACAGATACAGAACCATAACCATCACATAAATGAACAACAATAAATTGATAATAATTCGGTATTTAAACAATCATAATATCCTTGCGGTTAGCTCTTTAAAATGTTGATCATAAAATGAACATATCTAACCTTCTAGAGGGTATTCGAATTTTCTCATGAAACGTTTAACACAGAAAGTATAAATATTCTAGATCAGCATCGACAGCCGAGTCAATAAAGCCAAGTCTGTTTGTCCGTCTGTCTGTTTCTATGCACACTTGTCTCTCAATTTAATAGTCTAGCGTCTTAAAACGTTCCATAAGTCCGTCTTTCTATCGAAACCAGCCGAATCGAATTACCATATCATATAGCTGCAATGGGAACGAACGGTTGAACAGTAGATTTTTGCACGGAAAACTTTTTTATCAAGTCAGCTTGACCAATCTTACCAATCATAAGTTTCAAGTATCAACATCGGAGCACTATATTATAGAGCTGTAAAATATTCATCAACATTTTCTGTTTTCCAAGATATTTTCATCAAACTCAGAATTAACGAGCTACAAACTTCTCACATATCTGCAAAAGCAAATGTCTACAAGGGTATTGAATCTTCGGCTTGCCAAAGAATTCTCTACTTTTTCTAGCAGTACAATTATAAGTTCGTCTAACTATACCTATCTGAACTCAGCACCCAGTCAAGCTTTATTGTTAAAACTTGCTGCAGCTGCTTTCTGGCAATATAGCTTGCATATAATTCAGAATCATATCATTTAGCTAACATAGCCAGATTTTTATTAAAGTTCAGTTCTTAGAAAAAAGTAAAAGAAGTTGTAAATTAAAAACATAAAATGTACATAATAAAACTGCAAGGTTATTAAAATTTCGGCGTGCCGAAACTAATATTTAATTCTTATTTGGCACAAAAAAAATACAAAAAAAAAAAATATATAATTTGTACATTATGACAGCCAAACACTAAACAGCCCATCCACACAAGCCCAGCCCCGTTTAGGCCCAGAATGAAGCTCTGCATATCACGAATTTGGCCAAAACATTTGCAACCACACTCAATATAGAAGCCACATAGCATTAAACCCTTAAACACTGCCAGCAACAACAAACAGCAAAATTCAAATTGAAAATCCGATTTAGATTTATAATACTATACCATCACATATATATTCCAGTGCAGTTGAGCAGCAGTGACAATGGTCAAAAAGAAAGTAGTTTGAAAAGCAAGCATAAAAAAACGAAAAATAAATATATCTTGAAATATGCCGCTTGAACAACTTTCACTTCAAGTCCAGAATTAATCAAATAAAACATAGAATTCCTAATATTATGATTTGTATTTAGTTTGTTTTGTTTGTTGTCTTGAGTTTTCATGTATTTCACTTTTTTGTTGTGGGCTTTCAACACACCTTTTGTTTATATTTATTTTCATCATTTTTGTTTGTATTTAGTTTGTCTTCTCGTTTATTTATTTTGGTTGTTGTGCTTAATGCTTTTTTACCACGTCTTAACTGTGGCTTAACTATATAACTCTTATGTTGTATGTTAGTTAATAGTTGTTGCATGTCTCTCTACGTCTCTATCTCTTTCTTTCTCTCTCTCTCTCTATCTAAATGTTAAGTATGCTTTGCAATAAGCCAGGCAACTAATTATGTTTTGGTTTATTCTCTCACCGAACAGCTCGACTGTGGCGCATCCCTCGGAGCTGCCGCCTTCGCCGCATCAATGGGAATGACGGCAAAATGAGGCGATTGCTGCCTAAAATATGAAAAGCAACACTCAAACAACAACAACAACAACAACAACAGCAAACACTTGAACAACACACACACACACATACACAACAATATAATACTATTTAGCTGCACATAAGCTACGGACAAGGGGCCTAGGCGCAGCGCCCCGCTGTAAACAGCGCCCCCCTGCAACCCCCTCGCGAGCGGCAGGATGAATGGATGAAACAAGGTTTAAATCGAAGGCGCCAAAACACTTTTAAGCGCTGTTTGTTTAAAAGTTCAAGCATTCCACCACCGAAATCAACTAAGGAAACAACACAACAACAACAAAACGAAAAAAAAAGCAAAAACTACAAATAGGCTTAAATGAAAGCAAGCTACAAGTAAAACAAAACACATACAAAAATGTAACGTAACTCAACTGAAACTAGTCTAAAAAAAAAAGAAATGAAACGAAAGTTAAGAAAAGTTAGGAAAACAACAAGCGAAATTGTTGTTAAGGCAGCGGCACAAAAACAAAACAAAAACAAGCAAATTCGAAGAAAATTATTATAAACAAAAAACAAAAAATTACGCAAACAAATTGAAAGCGTAGACAACACAAATTTGAGCAACAAAAACAATTTGTTGTGCTTGACAAAATTGGTAGAAAAACAAAACAAAACAAAACAAAACAAAAAAAAGAAACAAATTTTTGGTCTAAACAAAATGTTTTATTTTAAGCGCTTTGCAAATCTATGTAAATTAATTAGCAATTAGTCCAAAACAAAACTACACACACACACACACACACACACACACATAGACGTCGTAATAAACAAAAAGTAATATATTAATAATATTATATTTAAACACACACACACACACACAGACAAGAACAAATTTGTTTGCCAAATTTACCTCACACTCACACACACATTGAATGAATTCGTTTTTTATCTGTGTAGAACTCTATGTGTAGCAACAACAAAAAAGAAGAAGAAACTAAGATAAACTATAATTAATTACAATTTTCTAAACTAACAAGAAAAACACAACAATTTTTTTCACACTTATTGCGCTTCAATTTTGAAACTGGTTTCTAACTATATGTAGAATGGCTCTATAAATGCCGCACACAGTTCTATATATATATATGTATATATAAAACAATATATATATATATGTATGTATTTATAAATCAAATGTGTGTTTGTTTATGTACATCTGTGTGTCTGTATGTCATATAGGAAAAATACAAAAAATAATAACAAGCAAAAAAGCACGCAAAACTTTCGAAATTAGTTGAGAAAAATATATATTTTAACAGTGGACTGATTCAATTGCATAACTCAAGCAATTATGCAATTAAACAATTTAATTTTTTGTAATAATTCTAATACTAATACTTAGTTAAACACAATTTATGATTATTTGTAATTTTATGCTAACTATTAATACGTTTTGCTGCAGCAGGCAAATCATCTTTAGTTTGTAGCGCACGCATTTCAACTATGTATATATATGTATGTATATATATATATGTATATGTATATGTATGTATATACTATGTAGGTTGCAAATGTTAGTTAAAAGCAAAACCAACAAGTGGACGACACACTGCCCCCCAGTGAATGTGCACAGGCGCTCAAAAGTTGCAGCAGCAGCAACACAAACACAAACACAAACACAGCACATGCCACAGTGCGACAGGCAGCACTCGATAAGGCGAACTACTATATGTAGTCAGACTCTCTCTCTCCGTCTCTCTCTGTGTGTGTGTGTGTGTGTGTGTGTGTGCGTGTGTGCTTGGCTGTCTAGCAACGGGATTTGAACGTCTTGCTAATTCAAGTTAGTTTATATTCTTAATTAGTTTAACTGTAATATAGTTTAATTTCCTTCTTTAAGCCACCACCCCCCCCCCCCCTTCCCTCCACCCCCATCTACCCTCTCTAAAGTCCATCTTCAACCTAATCTTTGTATTCTTTTTAAGTAGCAACAAATGCTCATGCCAACTAAATGCTATAGCTAAAGGAGCGCCAGTTCCGCATAGATCTATTAGTATCTCTAGACCCCATATATATATATATATAGATATATATATTTAACTGTATGTATGTTTAAGACTGAGTTCTCTCATTTCCTTACAAAAGAGATGGTTGACAAGCGCGCCTATATGCAATATATATAAATGTCAGAAATGTTTTTGGATAGCACGCGGAATGTAGAAAGCCAAATGTTTGAAGAATTGCAAATTTTGAACGCTTGAATTATGAGTTTAAATGTAGCCAACTATATATAAATCATATTTATATATACGTACATACATATATATCCATTACATGTGTGTAGTTGTGTATTCGTAATTTGTAAAGTCTTTTTGATAAAACGTTAAAATTCTCGAAATTGTAGGCGCAAAAAAAAAATGAAAAAAAAAATACGCTCACTAGAAGCCAATTTGTAAACCCAATTTCTTCGACTCTTAACTGTGCTGCTTTCTTATGTATGTAGTTTTTAATCACACTCACATATATATAAATATATATTTATGTATACACACACACACATATATATATATATAATACACTTAAATATGCGTTAATTTAGCGTACGCTTAAAGACGACATTAAAGAATTGATGGAAAACAAATATGAATTCAAACTTTCACGGAGATCTCAAAACGAAAAACAAAAAACATGATGAAAAGCGAAAAGGAAATCGTGGCTGAAAACTGCAAATGTAACGGTTCATTTTGACAAATGCTCGCCCCTCAAAACAGACGATTTTCCTTTTCCATTTTCCCACATAGCCGCTACTTTTGTTTATAAATAACCATTTTTTCTAATATATACATATATATATATATATAGACTACAGTCTTTGGTCACACACACACTCACACACAGACACTCGAATGCTAAGGCTAAAACACACACACACATACACACACAGACACATTGAATATAAAGTATATACTTTTAGTTTATTAATTGTAATCTGTAACTATAATAATATAAATAAACAAAAACGAATACAATGCAAAATTATCATCGTAAATTAGATACTAAGCACATTTTACATACATGCATGCATGCATGCATGCATGCACACACATGCACACACATGCATAGAAGCATATTTGATGTAATGCATAAATTTCGTTTTGACTTTATGTAAGCACCATGTACATAACATTAACACCCCACCAATACTTATACATACATACATATGCATACGTATATGTATATATGTGCTAATCCAAGTAATTTGTAAGCCGTAACTAGTTTTGTTTTAGTTAAAGCAGCAACAAATATGACTATACACACACATATATATATATAGATATATAATAGATCAGATTCTACTCTGAATCCTGATGGACATGTACATTTTTGCACAACTTTCAATTGCTATCAAAAGAAGAAGAAGAAGAACATAAATCCTTTAAAAAATCGAAATATAAACGTAACTATAATGGATTCTTAAGGTTTAATGTGTGTTTGAGCCAATTTGTGTAATTGTTAGTTAAGTTAAGTAAAAACGATAAACTAAAACTAAAAAGCATTAGTATTTGATCTAAAGCCAATTGTGGAGCAGTACTACATAGTTATATGTGCTAATTATATACAGTAGAACCTACGTATAAACTACCTAATATGCGAGACTACGTTTTTTTCATAATGGCTGCAGAGTGAAATAAAGAAAATTGTGTAAACCTGTTTGTATAAAAAACAAAACAAAAAAAAAAAGAAACGAATCAACTCTTTTGTTTTATTCCTTGATTTTCCTTTTGCAACTTACCTTGTGGCACACCTGTGCCGTACCGTCTAGTAGACCGCAAACCCAATGCATTTGCAATTAGAATTTATAGCTATAAATACGTGTATGCATTTTTTTTTGTTCGCAAGAATAAACCAAACCTAGCACTATATGCGATATATATATATACAAATATACTATGTGTATGTATGGACAATATATGCAAGATTAACTGAAAAGAAAACTCTTTTCAACACTCGTCAGATATATTCCAGTACAGGTAAATATTAATTAACACTTTTTGCTACATTTCCTTATTATAAAGCATTTTTGAGCGGTTCGTGAGGCTGCTGTTAAATATCCCTCATAAATAATACAAAATATTCAAATGCAAAACTTCAACAAGAATATTTGTGCCAGTAAGTAAACAAAAAGCAAACAAAAATGCAATTAACAAATTTTTGGCAAGCATTAACTAAAATAAAAAGATCATGTTTTCTTAACAGAACAAAAATTGCGCTCAGGTTATAAAGAAAGAAAAACAAACATGTAAAGAAAAGTTTATAAAATGTAAAACACTTAAACAAAAAATAACTAATTAATTATTGCATACAAAATACATAAATGTACGTTTAACATGTTTAACAAAAGGCTGTTTGTAGAAATTGTGACACAGTTTTTTAACCAAAAAAAACACAAAAACAAAAAAGATATATTAAATATTCGATGCATTAACAAATTTTTGATGTAAATGTGAGTAGAAAACATGCTTAAAACTTAGCCAACCCCTCACCCCTCCCCCCCCCCCCCCCCCCCTACACACTACCATTTAAAAGTTCAGATTATGAATGTACTCGTAGATGTTTAGAACCCAAGCTGGAAACTGCACAGAAAAACCAAAATATAAAGTGAAATTGTGTAAATACATGACATGCAGAAATTATAATTAAACGATATATTATCTATGGTACGTGTACTTATAGTGGCATATAAATAACATATACTTATATATAGAGAGAGAAACTTTGTGATTGCTTCTCATTGACGATATTCGAGTCAAAAGTCAAATGTCGAATGTCGACGTGTGTGTAACTTTTCTTATGCATACCCCAATAATAAGTAGAAACATGTAAAAAGCACGAGAGCAACTAACAAATCTACCCGTCGTACTATATATTTACCTATAGAGAAACAGTCCCCCCCCCCCCTTAAAAAGAAGAAGAAGATAACTTGCGGATAATTATGTAGGACACAACACAATGTACGAGTAGTTAACAATGGCATAAACAATATTTAAAGTCAGGCTTATTCATTATTCTATGGGAAATTCGATAAATGTTGTAAAAATGAATATATACACACACACACACACACACACACACAACTCTATAAATGTATATGTGAAAATGCACAGTTTGGGAGGGAAAAAAGAAAATAATATCTAGTAGAGCAGCTCTCATCGAAAACAAAAGAAAATTGCACGCGTTTGAGCAAAATGTCCTTAAACCTTTCGGATTCGATTGGATCAAACTGATCGTTAGTTTTGAAGAAGCATTGTTTAACACCTGTATATATGTAATTATGATAACTATGCACGCAAGCGTAACCATTAAATACACTAACTAACTAACACAATTGTACATTAGCATATTAAAGGCGAGCAAATACTCTTCAAGAATTACATACCCAACATAATGCCATAATGCACACTAGAAGCCCCCTTGTATTAACTAAAAGCAAAACAACCACTAGACTTACTAATATTATAACGTACAACTGAAAACAAATAACGAAAATAACAAAATCCAAAACAAAAACGAAAAACGAAAAAAACGAACAAGAAAAACAGTAAAAATTGCTTTCAAACTAAATAAAGTTCTTTGGAATTACAATGCAAAACAAAAGATACGAAAACAAAGCGTTCAAATTTTCTTTCTAAATGGGAACACTTTTTAACAAGTTGTCTGAATATTTATTATGAAAGTTGTCAGAACTTTAAATATTTTAATTTAATTAATTTAAATGGTTTTAACTTGGCTAAAAGAAATCCGAGCTTGAATAGATTTGCCTTTTACACTCGTAAGAATCTTAAAAAAAGATTAGCATCAAACTTTTTTCGTTCCCATTTTTGCTGATTTTGTTTAAAACTCTGAATTGAAATTGTTGTTTTTTGTTTTATGTTTTTGATAGTCCTGGTCCGCGCGAGTTAGAGGCATGCCACTCGAAAATCGGACTTATAATACCCGAGATATTTCCATTTTTATATTTTTTAAAAACCTTAAATGAAGTCCGATTTGAGAGAGATTCGCCGTTCTGTAATCGTGAGAGTCTATAGAACAGATTAGAATAACAAATTCTTGATTTCAGAAACGACACGATTTTCGACAAAATTCTGATGTCACTCCTTGCCATTTTTGTCGATTTTGGTCAACACTTAGAATTGAAATACTGGAATTCCAATTGATGGTCCTGACACTGGCAAGTTCAATAAGGTATACCACTCGATAATCACACTTAAAATACTCGATATTTTTCATTTGAACAAATTTCCAAGAGCTCTAATGCCTATCTCGGTAAAAAGTTAGAATAGAAGTTCGAATTTTTGAATGGCACTCGAAAATTTGACTTCAAGTACTTGAGTATTTGAAAATCTGACTTCAAGTACTCGAGATATTCCAATTCCAAGCTTTTTTTTTATAAATGTAATGACCATAACTCCGCTTAATGAAGTCCGATCTTGAAATAGAATAGAAAAGAATCAAAACAGTTTTTTCCCTTTTCGCACTCTAAGCCTACTACTTTTATTTTTTAGGAATGTGCGTACGGCTGTTTACCTTCGTCTAAAAATGGAAATGTATTAAAATCTTGGTAAGTACATATTCTACATATATATTTCAATATTGAATATATAAAAAAGTAATTGAGCGTTAAATCAAATTCGAGGGCACGTTAGAACACTGCTTACGAGGTGTAAACAACACAAGCAAACATGCACTGCTTGCATATAAAGCAGTACTTGTACATAGTGTCGCTATTTGTAAACAGATGGCGCCACAGCAGTTAAGACTTCTGAAAGAAAGATAAATTCTTTTAAGAAAGTAGAAATAACAAATTCAGTTCTTAGCTTAAAAGCTCACATATATTCAGTGCTTAAACTATGTTTTTCATTGTTGAGAATTCAATTATTTCTTTATGGCTACAAATATAAATGGTACGCCCAGTCTCATTCGAACGGGCTCTTAAAAAGTTGCATCTTAATAATTTAGGGTCTGCACCAGCGCGGCGGTGCATTAAAAATATATATATGTATGTATGTTACGTTTTGCATCAGTCTTCGACAACGAATATAAAATTGTTTTATAAAATTGCCCTCGGGGGAACTTATAAGGAAACTCTAAAATGATAAGTGATAATTTCCGCTAGCTGTGCTACGTGCTACTCCTTCTTGCCATAATGGCTGTAGCTCTCCTCCACAAAGATCTGTATGGAACGCTTGACGTGCTGTTTGTGCGGTTCGGGCAGCTGCTCCAGTTTGGGCAATATCTTCATAAGAAACCGAAAGTCGGGCGACAGATTTATGTTGGTCTCCGTCTCCAGCGGCGGCGGCGACTCCTTGACTGGCTCCACGGGCACAATGGACACGCTGGCAGGTAATGTAATGCCGGGCGAGCCTTCCAGCTTGACAAAGTTCGTGGGATTCTTCTTGGGCGGAAGCGTTATGTGCGGCTTCTGAATGATTGGAAGCGCTGGTTTCACTGGAAGCGGCTCCTGCTTGACCGCCTGATGCTTGATCAGGGGGTGCTTGACCTTCGCCTGTGCCTGCTGCTCCTTGCCCTGTATGCAGCTGAGAATCTCCGGCAGGAATTTCTCCAAGTGCTGTGTGAGATTCGCTTGTGGTTTGTCCGTAACAATCATTAGTTTCTTGGCAGCCGTATCCTTCTCCTGCTCCACGACCACAAACATTTTGCGCTTCTGCCCGTTGGCCAGGTTGCTGCCATTCTTTTCATCCGCCTTCTCCGTTATCAAATACAGCTTGCGCTTCTTGGCCAGCCCATTCGTTGCTTTGCCTGTGCCGTGCTGGGCGTGTGCATCCACCAAAGCGGACAGCGGCATGCTGGCCTCATAGTCCGAGCTGATGGACTGCACATCGCTGGAGACGGACGAGGATGAGCATATCGAGTGGGAGCGCTGCGGTACGGGTGTTATCGTGGTCACCGACTGCTCCTGCGTGCCCTGTTTCAGTGCATGCCCGTTCCCACTGGAGCTCTAAAAAAAAACAAATGTCTATCGTTTAAAATTGTTGGTTAAACATGCGACAAATGCACTCACATCGACCAGTTCAATTGTTGTGCTGTCTGCCATGGGCTTAGCAGATGCTGTCCCTGTTGTTGCTGCTGTTATTGCTGCTGTTATTGCTTCTGTTGTTGTTGTTGTTGTTGTCGCTTCTGTTGCTATTTTGTTTGGCTTGGATATACGCAGCGGCGTCGTCTTGATGCGCGTCTTGGCCATTGCCTTGCGCTGGCTGAAGTGTCTGAAGCAGATGCGCAGCTTTTTCAGTCCGCCAAGTTCCTCCACCAGTTGGTCGCTCACTCCGAAGTGCCTCAGCCAATAGTTGCAGCTGCAGGAATTACAATTGTGGATTGTTCGTTCAGTGCACGCTCGCAATGGCCAAGTTGCAAGTTGTTTGCATGTGTGTATGCCTGTATGTGTGTGTGTGTGTGTGTGTGTGTGTGTGTTTGTGTTTGTGTTTGTGTTTGTAGTTGTGCTGGCAGCACGATTCTCTCCTTAGTCAAAATGCAAGCTCAGCTTGGGTCAACAACGCAATTTGTGCACCAATTGCAAAAGTTCTGCATTCGAAAGCTTTCGACACTTAACTAACTTTTTTATTTTGTATGGCAAACTTTTGTTTTTCCTATGGAATTTACCCGCAATACGACACTCAAGCGCTGCTCAAGCGTTGCGATCGCCTCGGAAGTTCTTTGTTTACTGTAAAGAACTGCATTGAAGTTTCGTTCTTTTGGCGGTGCTTTTCCTGTGCAGCTTTAAAATTAGATCCCATCTCGCTCTCTCGCACGCACACACACGTGAAGTTTGCACAAGCTAATGAAAAGTTCTGCCATGGCCGCCAAAAGTTGTCGCTGCAAAAAGCGCTTTTTATGCTCATTGCACTGTTACTCTTTGTGAGTATGTATGTGTGTGTGTGTGTGTGTATAAATTTATTGCATGTGTGGTGCTTTCGCCGCGCTCTCGCTCTCGGGGAGCGGAAGTTTGTTGCGCGTCTTGTGCCGGCGTTCAACTGCTGCTTCTACTTGCCATTGCCGCCCACCCCGCAGGCAAGAACAACACAAAGACAATGTTAATGGTAGGCAGAGCTGCCAACTGCCGGTTTCAGAAAGTAGCTAAATGTTGAAAAAAGCTAAAAATAGCTGAATTAGCTTAAAAGTCTTGCTTGTATTTGACATTAAAATGCCAATAAAATACTTTAATCAGCGTCGAATTGCTACTGTTTTTGGGCTGAAGACTTCTAAAAAAACAGCTACAATTAGCTAAAAATAGCTGAATCTGCACCCCAGGACATTTGTTAGAAAATTTAGCGTTGGCACAGTACAATTTTCTGTTACAAGGGTATTTACATTTGGCTTGCCGAAGAAAGCTGTTCTTTATTGTTTTTAAATGTAGGTATAAAAAACTTATTTTTTTATATGGGATACTTGCTAGGAACTAAATAGATTACATTTTTAATTTATGTACACACAGAAAAACTAAATACATATCTATATAGCTATATATGGCTAATAGAATGAAGTACAAAATTAAGATGCACTGAGTCTCTTGAAAAATGTAAACTCCTTTTAGTCTGAATCATTCTGTATCAAATTGTTTGCTCCTTTTTGATTTAAACTCATTTTAGCTAATATGTCGTTGCCTCTTAATTGCATTATCTTTTGTTTTAAAGTATTATTTTCCCTTTTTAGTTCATAGATTCTTAGCTTTCTTACCTCGGCTGTATTTCTAAATAATAAATATTGGTTTTGATAGATTTTAAGCATTGTTGACTTTTTGGGACATTGGCGGCAAAGTTCAGCTGGTTTCTTTCTTTTTCGTGGGGGCAATTTTACAAGATTTGAAGGATTTTCATCAGTAGTACAACTAATACCAGGGGACAAATTGCGATCTGGTATTGATCCCGGTTTTAGAAATCTTATTCCAATTTTATCCGGCGAAAAATGATATTGGCACAGAAAAAGGGAAGATGCTTTTGCCAGAAAATCCTCGCTGAAGTTGCATATTTGAGCCCATTGCTTGAAAATCGCTGGATCCTTGACTGGAAACTTGAATAATTTTATACTTGGATAGTCGCGCCTAGATTTTTGGCAGTGCGGAAGGCTGCACCTACTTCCACTTATTTGACTTCTATTTTTTCAGCCATAGCAAAAATAAATTGAATGGAAAATACAATTATATTAATTTAAAATCAATATAAATTATAAAATGTAAAATTGTCATTGAAGTCAGTGATCGTAGGCTATTGATTTAAATTTTTGCTTGGATAGAGGCTTGCATGCTTTTTTGGCACACAGGGTTGCATGCGTATGTTGGTATTGTCCTTGAATAACAAGAGTTCTTGTGAACCTTTACTTTTTAATTTATTCGGATTAAATTGTTCTACCTAATGTTCAGTTTTAAACTATAACAATTTATAATATTTGCCCCATTACTACTTGTTATGTAAATATGTTTAACATGTCGCACTTTTTACTGCTTGCAGATTGCCATCTCACATTTCATATCCACTCTAAACTTCAAGCTGATGGCAACAACTCCAGTGCACAGAACTGTTTTTGCTGCAAAAACTTCACGGCCAACAGAGCGCGCCATGTACGCATTACAAGAGAGCGAGAGAGCGAGAGAGTGAGAGAGTTATAAATAAACCGATGGGGAATATTTCTATGCGTGCCTATGTGTGTGTGTGTGGGACGCAGCTTCTTATGCTGTCGCTGTTTCCCTCACACCCACAATGTGCATAATTGCAACTCAAACGCATACATATGTACATTCAGCTTGTACTTGTTGTTTTTCCATGGCATTGAAATTTTTCTATGAAGTTGATGCGGGCGCAGAAAGTTCATCAACCTTTGACTTGACGGCGAAGCGATGCCTAAACAGAAAAGCTTACTCTCAGATTGGTAAGTTTGTCTGGAATATTATTTGTATACTTGCATGACATACATACATATAAACAGACACACTTATGCTAAAGAGAATTTCTGATGCGCAACAAGCTTTGATGCAAGCCTGAGCCGCCCATAAACTGGTTTTTAATGTAGATCAGCAAAAGATATTGAAGAAAATTAATTTGGGCGTAAGCACTTACCGACTCGTATCGTGGACTGGAAAGCGTCGCAGCTCCGCTGGGCTCGCCTCGCAGCCCATTAGACATATCCTCGAGCTGGCATTAGCTGCCTGTTCTGCATCAGAAGTCGCTATGTTTGCGCGGGGATGCAGGGACATGGCCTTGCAAATGCGTAGAGTGCTCATTTTGATGGCTCACAAGGGTTACGAAATCTTAAAAATATTAAAATTAAAGCACCGATTACAATGTGTGGACTGTGTGTGCATTTACACATCTACTTAGCTTGGGCATTAATAATCAAGCACAAAGCAGAGTGGAAAGAGAAAGACGACACAGCGAAATAAAAGTTAAAAGCTTTTGCGCTCTCTTGTGCAGCTTTCGGCAGTAATACGCTGCTGCAGTTTCATCTTTTTCTCTTTCAAATGAGCAAAAGCTTTTTTGGCCCACTGAGCAGCCATATAGAAAGCTCTAACAGAACAGCGCTTACGCCGTTTGCCGCGCCGCCGAAAGTTGTCTGCCGCCTTCCTCCAATGCTGCTGATGTTGCAGAAGTGGTCAAGTTGCTTTTCCACTCACTCACTCACTCACATATATTCATTGTCAAATAGTACATAACTAGAGTATAACTTAAACTGTGTTATCTATGCTGTACGTACCTTGTGTTCTTCGGAAAGCTAACGCCTTGAGTTGAATAACCTTCCTGCACGCCACAGTCGCAACACGTTGTTAGCGTGGCGTGCTTTTCGCCTGGCACAATTATCAGTTCTCTTTATGTTCCGTTTTCTCGAATTCTTCTCAAAAGCTTCCAAACGGCCGGCAGGCGTTTATTTCAATTGTGTGTTTCAGTTTCAGTTCGCCTTTCAGCTAGCTCTGCTTGATTGAGTTTACGTTCTGTCCAAGCTACGTCATGGTATCTCAAAGACTGCCAAAAGTTTCGCCTGCGTCATTTTAAGTATAATGTAACGTACTGAAAGCTATCGGCTGGCGCTTTTGTTGCTCTTTGAAAGCTCTTGGGCTCGTTGTTGTTTTCGTAAGCTTGGTTTCTGAGCGCGTTGGCATAAAAGCTTTCTCTGAGAGTGTCATATCGAGGGTGGCCTACAAGGTAGAGCTTTTATTGTGGTACGAGATCATGTCTACTTCGTTTGCTATAAAAGCTATGCTCAATTTTCTTGAAAAAGGCTCGCAGAGCTTTTAAAAGCTGCTCGTCGGCTGGTAAATACGGCACGTTTTATTTGCTATTTAAAAGCCATTCAATTGGCATTAAATTTTTATAGCTGCTCATTATTCACGAGATAATATTGTCGTAAAGTGTGCTATTAAGAAAAAATTGGAATTCTCAGTTCTAAGCGACAGATTGCATTTTACGATCCTGATTACATATAGGGCCGTAAGATAAGACCATGCCAATGGTTACAAATACACCAATACCCAAAATAACGTATATTCTACACAGTCTGCTTGAAGCAATTTTATAAAATAAAAAAATTCTTGTCAGAAGTGGGATTCGAACCCACGCCTACAGAGTAGACTGCGACCTGAACGCAGCGCCTTAGACCACTCGGCCATCCTGACTGTTCTGCCGGTCGTGTGCAAAAACCAATGGCGTTCTAGGGCAGCGCAACAAGTTGCTGGTGGAGAGCACAATGCCGGTTGCGCCCTTTACACACACACCCACACGAACTCACACGCATACACACAGCTGAATAATTGTGAAGGTATATATGTATGTAGGTAATGTCCAAGCAAGAGTTCTTGTCCACAAGGCAAGCGAGCTGAAATCAATTTTAAAACATGTTTTAGCGCTTGTTTTATAGAAATTGGTTAATAGGTTATTTAATAGAAATTTAATAAGCCATGCAATTTGGTATTATTTTCTCTCCTTATCAATTTTTCCTTACTGTTTATTTTTGTAGTGTTGTTTATGGTTTTGCGCTTTGGAGAGTTGGCGCTGCACGTGCAGCCAAAGCTTTGACATATGTATGTCTGCTTGTGTATGTGAGAGTGTGTGCTTGCGGGATCATCAAATAAAAACAAAACTCTACGACGCACCACACGGCTAGCCAATGTGTTAGCTCACTCTTACTCACGCACTCTCTCGCTCTCCTTTTGTACACGCCGTACTCTCGCTGACGATTATTGCATGGACTGTGCTGAGAAGGTGATGTGCAGAGCATGCCCTCATAAGCTGACTGCTATGACGTCACGCGCAGAGCGTATGTTGCAGAGGGAGAGCGTGAACGCAGCAAAGCTAAGTCTGCACCTCGCTGTACTTTGCGATCGGCTCAGTTAAGCTGCTGCCACTGCCGCTCACTGCAGTCAAGAGCACAAAGCACAACGTGTCGGTTCGGAATATTACAGCATCGCGCGAGTTTATTTAATCCGTTGCTTTGTCTGTTTAGGTTTGTGAGTTTTGCCGCTAAAGTATACCAAAATACTAGTGAATCCTCCAACAGTCAGTCGAGTGTTTCAGCAGTTGTTTTTGTTCCCCTTTATTGTTGTCAACCTTGCTAAAGCTCATTTACCATTTGCCTAGCTATGCAATTAAGAAATCTTTCTTTAGAAATTGTATGTGTATTCCATGTGGCTACGAGTCCAAATATTAATACTATTTGAGATACGGAAAGTATTTACCGGGGAATATTCGCAAATTGTAGTTTCTAGACAAGCTTTACTCCATTGCTGGCATTTAACTAAAACGGAATTATGTTGCGCAGAAGCAAAGTGAACGAAAATCAGCGCACAGCAAATTGAGAAAGCAAACGGTAAACTCTATTCAATGGTAGATAACGCAACACACACATACACAAGCAAAAGTATATAGAGGGAATCGCCAAATATGTACGTGTGTATGTGTATATGACTGCGAGAGCAGGCTGTAAATATCTCAAAACAAGACATGTCTTCTGTGCACCGAAAATGGATATATGTACATATACGGGTTTAAAAAGTTTGTTAACAAATTCTAACCCTATATTTATATTCACATATTTATTAATTTTTTTTATATATATTAATTGACTGTCGTGATCATTTTCCAATTTGAATTTCTTTTCAGTTTTATCAGCTATGTGGATATGGAATGGATGTCTGGAGGGCAGGAGCGCATATCCCTTTGCCGTAGACTGAATAATTGGTGCAATGAGCCGTTATGCAACCTCAGGTAGCTCGCTGTGATAAGAGGTATGAAGAGTGGCTTAAGTGGTTTCTGTTCCTCTAACCTTATCAAATAATTTCAGGCGATTTTGGGAACAGTTCGAATGTGCCTGATGCTTTTGGAGCAGCTTAATCTGCACGTCTTCCAAAGATCCAATGATATTGTGCTGCCTGAAGCAAACTCTGGACTACGGACTGGGTCTACGTGGGTTTCATGTGCGGACGACTCTGCTGCTGCCACGCTCTCTGCTGGAATTCACACTAAGTATGTCTTCTATGAGTATCATTGTTTTGTCAAAAGACATTGTAGAATGTCGGCCGCATTCTTGCATTTCCATAAACTGTATTTTTGGTCAAAGGACATCTTGATCATCTTCTTGTGGATCCAGTCGAGTCCTGTGTTAAACGATTCGCTTGGACCACGGATGCTAACTGGCCAGAAGGCAACTTAATTGTCCTTGTGGTTTTCGAACAGACTAGTTTTTTTTTCATAAGAAGTCATTCAACACAAAATTGGCCACAATTTGGCAACTTCGAGATAAAGGAGATAAAAAGGCCAAAGCTCGGTT
This sequence comes from Drosophila novamexicana, assembly GCF_003285875.2. Lineage (NCBI taxonomy): Eukaryota > Metazoa > Arthropoda > Insecta > Diptera > Drosophilidae > Drosophila > Drosophila novamexicana. Next base: position 711,827 of record NW_020824766.1, read on the forward strand.
GCATTTTTTGTATCTTGCCGAGTTCTGTATTAAATAATTCATAAGGACTAGGGGTACCAACTGCGCAAAGGATATCAAAATCGTCCTTGCGGTTTTGAAATATGTCTACATATATCAAAAAGGATATTAATAACCATACTGTCCATTTCAAGCACAATCCTGATGTCCTTTGGCCAACATGCAGACCTTGTCCTGCCAACTTAGAATATGTAATAAAAAGGACGAAAGTTCCGCAAAGAGCAGTGGAAAAAGGATATTTGTCTGTACTCTCATGCTCCCAATTCAGAATATACAATGAAAAGGACGCAGGTCCTTCAGACAGCTTTGATATAAGTGTAAGACTTTCATAAACTAACAAAGCTATAACTCGACCATATCCTTGCGGATCCTGTCAAGTCCTATGTCAAACAACCCGTATGAACAAGGACCATAAACTGGCCAAAGGACATCAAAAACGTCCTTGTAGTTTCCGATTTATGGCCAATTTTCTAAAAAGGACATTTTTTAAATGGCCATAGCTCGGCCAAATCCTTAAGGATATCGGAAGGATATGCCTTTTTGAATTCGTGGGAGGCGAGACTATCGATTGGCATTCAAGGATTTTAAGGATTCGACAAAAAATTTCACCAAAATTTATCCTAGGGGTTTAGTCACAAAATTGGCCAAAATCGAAAATATCCGGGCTAACTTTGCCATTTGAAGGACTATCGGGATGTCCTTTGGTCAGCCAATTGTTCTCACTCTCCCATTTAAGAATTAACAACCCAAAGGACGAGAGTCCTTCAGACAACAAAGTTTTAAGGACAAATTAGTAAACAAAAATTAGGCCATAACTCAGCCGCATCCTTGCGTATCCTGGCGAGTCATGTGTCAAAATAATTGTATTAACTAGGACTACCACCTGGCCAAATTTCATCAGGATCGTCCTTGTAGTTTGGGATATATTTAAGGATATGTGTTTTCAGCCCAATTCCGCGCGCTCCGCGACTGAAATTTTACAAGTGAAAATACAAGTCCCATGATTCTTAGATGACCCCATATTTTTTTGATGCAGATCGATGTAGTGGGTCTATACGATCCTAACGCACCATGTCCTTTGAAAATCTGCAAGGATATGACCGAGCTATGTCCTTTTCTATTACTGAAAATTATTGCATACGTTTTTTCGTCTTGCTTAATTAAAATGCGTTTTTATCATTTCAGATTGACAAATTAAGGACTACAATGAATTCCAAGGACCTCCACAAGTGACAAAGCAAATTTTTCCAGGATCGGACTTAAATTAAGCCAGATATAGCTTATTTAAGTTGAAATTAGCTACAATTCTAATTTATGCTCGCTTTGTACTCTTTCAACAGAAATAATTAAGCATAAACAATGACAAATTTTACAAATTTAAGCATAAATAAATCAATTATTTAAAAAACAGAATAAAACTCGTTTTTTTATTTAACAAAAATCAACGGACTTAAGAAATCCATTGCATACCGCTGGCGCTGGAGCTATGTCGTTTTGGAACGTCATATCTCCATCGGCAACCGCTGGCGCTGGAGTTATGTCGTTTTGGAACGTCATAGCCGGATATAGTTATTTTAAGTTTAAATAAGCAATAATTATAATTTATGCTCGATTTGTATAATTTTAAGAGAAATAATTAAGGAAATTTGCATAAAAACAATTTTATAAATTTAAGCATAAATAAATCAATTATTTAAAATAAAAAGGACAAATTCCTGTTTTTTATTAAAAAATTAACGGTTTTAAGAAATCCATTGCATACCCGCCAGGGGCGCCCGTTGGCAGCCGCTGGCTGCCGAGATTTTACTTAAAATCTGCCAAAATACCAGGCGAACAGAAATGACGAGAAGGTCGACAACAAATATTTTTAGCTGCCGAAAAATTTCGTTGCATACCCAAAAGGGCGCCCTCGTCGCCGGCTGGGTCCCCAAATTTTAGCTAAAATTTCCCAAAAACACCAGGCGAACATAAATGCCCAGAAGGTCGACTAAAAATAATTTTGCCGCCGAAAAATGACGTAGTAAAAAGGGCACCCTCGTCGCTGGTCCCAAATTTGCACTAAAATTTCACTCAAGTACCAGGCGAACAGAAATGCCCAGAAGGTCGACGAGTGCTTCGAATAAAAAATTTCATTGCATAGCCTTAAGGGGCAAAAATGTAACTCAAATAAAATGAGTAATGTTAAATAGCAACTCATGTAAAAAGAGTGCTGTTAGGCGGCTGTTAAACAACAGCTGCGGCTGCAGCTAATGTAAAAGGGCTCCTGAAATAAAAGGCATACATGTTTTTGGACCATTTCAATGCGCATTTTGCAAGGTTCTGATCCTTTAGGTTCCCAAGGACTATATCGATGATATGGTATAACCAAGGATATGGTAGTCAACTAGGAACCAACCAGGGGGCATGGCTGGGGACGGCTGTAAAAGAAAAGCACATATTTTGGATAATATTTGCGTATTTTCCAAGAACTTGGTCATTTAGGCTCGCTAGGACTATATCTGTGGTATGGAATCACCAAGCATATAAAGGTCAACTAGCTGCCAATAATAGTGAATATTTTCTAATTGTAGACAAACTTTAAAATGCAAATTCTTGAATGTTTCTCCATGATTTGGAAAGTGTTCTGCGCGGAGATATGGCATAACTCCGTTGATCTACAAACGACATAATTATCCGTTGATTAGTTTTTGTTCATGGACGTGACAGATTTAGCTGAAAAAAAAATAAAAAATATATTAGTTTTTGAAAACTAAAATATATTGGTCGAACGTACCGTTTGGGATTCGTAACAATTTTGATTTTGGAACTGTTTAAGATTTAACATTTTTTTTAAAATGTCTCTTCATTGAATAGATTAACCAAGGATATATATGGCATCAAGTTACCAACGATACTCAATACATTACTGTCCATGGGCGTGACGGAATTGGCTGAAAATAAATATTTTTGTGAACTTAAATATATCAGACTAATATTGCAAAGGCATACCACTCAGGATTTGTGAGCGTTTGAAACAATGTAACCCGTGATCATCGCAATTTAGAATGAGATTTTGTTGAGTGTATCTATACTTGGTATGAAATAACCAAGGTCATCTTGGCTGAAAAAGATAACATGAAAAGTTAATTATTATTTAACGTGTATATGCGTGCTAAGGCATTATTTACTTATGCATTACATCCACACAAATTGGCTGCTTACAGGTCCAGGCAAGATTTCTGTGCGCCGAATTTGTTGTCCCCTTAGCGCTCGCGCAAATTAGTTATGTGTCCGTTTAACCGCAGTAGTCAATTGCACATTAATGCACACTGACGATTGTACACAATATATTGTAGTTTGTGCGCTTCTAAAAAGGTTTATCATTCAAAAATAGTACGGCACTTGCACTTACACAAATAACAAAATTAATAATAGCTGCCCGCAGCATAGCAACATGCCCAATTGACTAATGGGGCCACACTAACTCAGAATAAAATTGCTCAAGTCCATCGTCCGTCCAGATCGGCGCTCAGAAAATAGAGCACGCAAATGCCCAGAGGAGAACTTCAATGCAAGCTAGTATTGGTTGGACCAATCAGCGATCAGCACCGAAAAAGTCGTGAGCGCATGAGCGTGAGAACGTAAATGACAGCGAACACCCACACAAACAGGCGACTGCCTGCTTATCTCTGGCTTTGGCGCATCTCTGCACCTGTTTGTGTGGGTGTGTATGCTTGCGAATGTGTCGCATCGTGTTCACTCGAATTTTATTCGCTTGCTAATTTTCTGTGCGCCGGTTTTTTTATCCGCTTGAGTCACTCGCAATTTAACACTCATATTTTTTTTAGGAACTGCTGATCCGGAGGAGTCGGAAAGGGTATATTTTAGGAGCGGCTGTATAGTATAGTATTGCCTTCAATCATCAGACGCACAATTGCAGCAGCTCCTAATTGTTTTTTATTTGTATAACTAAAAGGTGATGTGTATTGTTCAATGGACCCACAAAAAAAGATGATTTACAGTTCTTGTTCTCAGATTTGGCTGAAAAATACAAAATATAAGCTTTTGCTAACTCAAGTACATTGTTTTAATTACGTCCGACTTTGGAAAGACATACCTTTAAGGATTCGTGAAAGCTTTATAAATCGGCAACAACTTTTCATTTATGAAAATGTTTAGACATTGTATAAAATAATCAAGAATATAACTGTTGTTAGCCCAGGTAGCAAGGATAACTGCATCATAATGGCACAAGGACCGGTAAATATGGCTGTTTTAAAGAGCAATATAATAATACTCTTATGTATACGTTTGCAGTTACAGATACAGTTTTTAGTTTAAAACATAGCTTTCTTAACTTGAAGTTATTATTATAATACTTTCGTTAATACTAAATTGAATATTCGCAAGCTTAACTGATTATTTCTTAAGGCTCAGAAAAAAAAAACTTATGATTCTATTTTGAAGTACCAAAATATTAGGTTAGCATCAACTGCTTTGGGTAAAAAACTTGGTAATGGAATTATTCGCGGCTGTAGAATTTAGGGTACTGTTTAGCTGCTTCTTGGCAGCAGGTGACGTTGTCTTCTTGTTGGTTGAGGTATTTATTGTGCGCACCTTCAGTTGGTTGAGTTCACGCTGTAGCTTTTTGGCCAGATGGAAATCCAAGTGCTCCGGCATATCCACAGTTTTAATGTACGTTTTGCACTCGGCGCAGATCTCCATGGGTGAGTTGCTGCAGCTGGGCGGCGGTTCCAGCGACTGCTTGGGCGCCAAAAATTTGGTAATGCTATTGATGGGCTTCGGGGCCGTTGTTACGGCGGTTCCGCCCACCTTTTTACCTTTCTTCGCTGGCACTGGCTTTGTCGTGGGTGAGACAACCGACGTAGTTGTATCATTTAGGCGACTACGTTGCATTTCCTCGCGCTGTTCAACGCGCAGTTGACGGCTTAGTTGCTGCGCATAGTGATGATCCCGATGGGTTTGCAATGCCTTAACATCGTCAGGAATTTGCACGCCACACTCATCGCACTTGACCAGGCTAATAAGATCTGTACGCAGCTCGGGCTGTGCGTACTCCGCATAAGTGCTTGTAAAGTCTTTGCTCGTCGCGGGTTCCATTGAATTTTCATGCTCTAATTTACGCTTCGATGTGGAGGGCTGTTCAGCAGCTTGTTGCTGTAGATTTGTGCTGCTCAGTTCTATCTCATCTAGTTCTGCGGCCAAGCCCTGCATGTCAGATGAATTGCTGTTATCAGCTGCGGACTCATTTGGTTGCTCCACATTTTTGCTAACTTCCTTTTGCTGTTGCAGATAATTGGCAAAGAAGCTTTCCTTAAACTCAGGTGGTGTGGCAGTAGGCGCTGCCTTGTCGCCGCTGGACTCTTCTGCAACGGTGGCATCAATCAACTTGCGCTTGTAGGCTTCAAAGAAACTTTTCTTCGGGGAGGCATTTGGGAGCCTAGTTTCTGCAGGAGGCTCTTCTTCTTCTGGCTCAGTCACTGGTTTTGCCTTCATTTCTGATGGATTTGCATTCGTTTCCAAATTATCCTTGACATTTTGTTCATCCTTGCGCGCTTGCAAGTAATTGGAAAAGAAGCTCTTCATTTTAGCCTCTTCAGTTTGCTTCTGTGGCTTCTGTGCCAGGCTCGATTTCTCTACACCATCCTCCACGCTGATGCGACGCTTTTTGGCCGCCTGATTGGCGAACATGGTTTGCAGGCTGTTTTGCGCACTGGATGCCGTTTCGAATTTGCCCACGCTGATGCCCAGAAATTTGATGGCATTATTGAGCGCCGACTCGCTGCCCGCACGCAGAAAGGTTTTCGTATTGGTTCTGATCAGCTCCAGGGCTTGCTTAGCCAGCGTCTCCTGGTCACACTGATTGAGCGGCGTGGAACGGGAGCTGGCCACCTCCTGGCCGTCGATGTCCTGCACATACTGCACAACCATTTGCTTTGCCTTGCGATTGTTTTCTATAAAATCCTTTTCCAGGCGATCGTTTATCTCGCTGGCCAGCTCGCCTAGCCAGTGCTGGAGGGTCTTGAGACCTGTTATGTTGTTGCGGCCGGGAAATTTCTTGCAGCAGCCAATGCTCTTGGAGTAAAATCGGGGCGTGACCGCCTCCAAGTCGATGCCACGTGCAATATTATGTAGCCAGGAGCTGTAAAGCATTACAGGTTGGTAACATTTAAATCGGGCCAGTTGAGAATCCCATATCTCACCCATTCTTTTCGTCCAGCTTGCGTTGCAGCTCCTTTTCGCTGTATTTGAGCACCTGGCCCAGAAACTTAACGCCCAGCGTCTCACAGACAGTCTCACCGAATTTTCCGCCCAATCCCTTGATCTTGCCCACGGGCAGCTGGTCAAAGAGCGCAGGTATCTCCGCCAGCGGTAGAATCGTCTGTTTGTTGGGCTTATTCATGCCCGCCGCCAGCTTGGCGAGTATTTTGTTGTGCGCAATGCCAGCCGAACATTCATAGCCAGTCTCTGCTTTGACCGCCGCGCGCACTTCACCCGCAATGCAGGCTCCAATCAAGAGACGCAGGTCGCTCTGGCGCACAGCGGGCAAATCGTTGGGATCGTAGGCAAGCATGTAACGCTCATCGTCGACATAGGGATTGGCAAATCGATTTGTTATCTTATTGACATAGTCGCCAATGTTTTCATAGCCAACGGCATGGCAATTGACCAGCTCCTGGGGCTTCAGTGCAAAGGAGCCCTGCGAATGCATGGATTTAATTTAAATAATCTGGTTACAAGCTTAAACACTTACCGCCTGCAGCTGCTCCACGCGCTGATTGACTGTCTCTGTGATGTCCAGATAGGCCTCGTCGACAGAGGCGCGTTCCAGCAGATTGGTGAAACGCTGCAGCACATTGGCGACCTCTTTGCCAGCATCCCGATATTTGCCTGTATCCGCCTTTTCTCGAATGTTGGGCACCTGACAGAGGATTATGTCGTGACACAGCTCCTTGGCCTCATCGCCGCGCATGTGGCGTGTCACGCCTTTGGCACGTGCTGCATAATTGACAGCTATAATGCCGCCTCCGCGCCAAGGATTGTATTGCACCACGGCCAGAGGCTTGCCTTGATACTCGGGCTGTTGTTTCTCTTCGACCTGGCAGAAAAAGCAATCCATGTCCACCAGCAGGACAACACGGTCGTATTTGTTTTGCATGCCAACAAAGGCACGCGTTGAATTACTCATGATTTATTCTGAGTTTAATTTCATTTGGTTTCACATCGTTTTGTGCAAATTGCGCCTTTAATATCGCGAGCAACAAGCGGCCGGCATCAGCTGAACATGCGTGCGAGCGGGACAAGCATAGGGTGTGTTGCGAAAGAAGTGTTACCACATCTCGCGCTTATCCAATCAGCTGTTGCAATGGGACTCAGCTTTGTTGCCCAGGTGGCAACGCTGCCATTAATAAAATGTAAACAGGCGAATTAGTTGATCCAATTGAGTTTTGCGATTAAAAACCATAAATAAATATTTGTGTGTGTGCATTAAAAATAACTTAAAATGGACAATTAGCCAGATCAAATAAACTAAGCGTCAAAGAGGCACGCGGCCTGGTGCTTGCAGCCAACGACGCAACTTCCGCTGGTTAATAATGTACGAACAAATTGTTTGAATAACTAATGAAGTGCAATTTGTATTAAATTGTTGTTGCTTGTATTGATAATTGCCTTGTTAATAGCTGAACAATGTGCTATAGCCAGTTTATAAGCAATTTCATTTAGTTGCGGCCTCTTACATAAAGTTTTGGCACACCACAAAGCTATTGATTTTTTTCAAATACCGCCTTCCAAGTGCACCGCATATACAATACACACACACATACACACACGCACGGGCGCCAAGCGCCAACACCCGCCAAACACACACACACACGCACACATACATGCATACATATATTTATATATATTCGTTTGGCCTAATGCACGCATTCGCATTTATTGCCAGACCAATTATCGATTGGCGTTTTGACCTGAGGCAGAGTCAGAAAGCGGTAAAAAATAGAATATTTCGTGTCGTGCTTGGATCTATTTCCGGGCATTTCTTTGCGTCATGGGTGCGTCATATTCAAAAGTTTCACTCCTGGACTACCTTGATTTAACCAGTGTTTTTTTTACGTGTGTCAACTTATGGCTTAATTAGGCAAGCGCACGTAGAGCCTGCCCAGCCCAAGTCAAGCGGCAGTTAAATTTATTGCATGCCCAAATAGTGTGACAGCATTTGTTGGCCAAGCGATTTGACCAGGCTAATGGTGTTGCCAGTTGCGGCAGGTGTGTGTGTGTGTGTGTGTATAAGTGTGACCTAATTTTGCATTATTAATGGGGTTCAAGGAATAACGGCACAGGAAGTGGCAGGTGCAGCACTGACCTCTATTAATGTGTCATGCCATCAAAAATCACTTAAAGATTTGTGTTAGTTATTAGCCAGGGGCAGAGAGAGAGAGAGAGAGAGAGAGAGAGAGAGAGAGAGAGAGAGAGAGAGAGAGAGAGAGAGAGTGAGAGAGGGGGGGGGGGATGGTAAATTATTTCATGCATCTGCGAAATGAGGAGTTTTAGTTAGAATATGTACAATGGGATTTTCTGAATTGAGAAGAAAGCTTAAATTTAAAATTGAAAAATACTTTAAATATTTTACCAAAGTTTAATTTTAACAAATAATTATTTGTAAAAATTAAGTTGTATTTTTCAAAGATTCCCGTCTACCATGCCCGCTTTTTTATGTCGAATGAATTATTAAAATTCATTTAAATTAATTTGCGGTAATCCAAGATGACAAACCCTCAATTATGTCTGCTAGAATTACGCTCCATGTCCCCCTGTCCCTCTGTCTCCCTGTCTCCAGCATAAACGCACAATTATGCTAATGGCTCAAGCCCACGAGAACAGCAACAGCCACTTGACCGACCGCACCCCCTCCCCCTCTTCCACCTCTCATTCTTCGCTCCTCAGACGCTTGTCGTCATCGTCACTTTTGGGGGTATTCACAAGCGCAGAGCTAGAACGGCCAGATAGTCTGTGTCGGACGCCGGACGATGAAGTCACTGGGGCGTTGTATCGCAGTGCAGTGTTCCATTCGATTTGATTGTTTTTAAGTGGTTCGTTTGCTCTGCCGCCTGCAGTGAGGAGAGCGTCGCCATGGTGAAGATATTGCAGGCCTACAACTTTGCCAGGCAGCAGACGTTTGCTCTCAATGGCGACATTCTGGCAGCCACCTTGATTGGCAACAATCGCATCGCCATCAGCAGCGCCGAGCAGTTCATTGAGATCTATGACATAGCCGGAAAGCAACAGCAGCAGCAGCAGCCACAATTGGAGCCGCAGGAGAATGCAACGCAGGAGGATCAGACAGCAGCAGGTGGCATGGGAGATGCAGCTTCGCCGACGCCGACGCCGACGCCAGCGATTGATGAACGCATGCCCGTCAGGTACACATTGGCCACGGTCGGCGAGGTGGTGCAGCTAATCTATTGCGAGGCTGGTAAGCATTCAAATTATATTATATATAACTAGGGTCTCATAGGGTTAGACCTCGGTCTAGTTTTTTGCTTTCGATCACTTTTCCAACCGTTCGAAATTTAAATTTTACAATAATTATTTCAAATAATAAATTTGAATCAATCAATAAACATTTTTAGTGCATTCCACTTTTGGACTAAAAAATAATTGAAGCAGGAATTTCCTTGTATTGTCAAGAACTTAAAATAAGCCTAATATTAAAATATGGCCAAAATTAAAATTTCGTTCGTGTAGCCTATTTTCCACGAGGAGAGGAAGATTTTCTAGAAACATGTATCAAAGGATATAAAGAAACATTTTTCAGATAAACGTTTCCACCAATTTTTCACACTTGTGCGTGGAATGGGCTTAAAAATTTGCTTGTATTCAGGTTCAATAGTTTTTTGAAAAAGTGAAATTTAGATTTTTAATTGAAATGTCCGAAACTTGTTAATGATATTCCCTTACTCTAATGCAGGCAAATACCTTCTGACCCTGGAAAAGGAGCAGGCCGGCAGTCCGGTGCACTCGAATAGCACCAGCATAAGCTGCACATCGAGCAGCAATAGCAACACGGTTTGCTCCGAGGATGATACGAAGATGTTTGTGCGTATCTATGCAAACTTTTGGAAGTTTCCCGATGCCAAGCTGAACGAGCTGCCGATCACAATACGCATCGCCTCGATGACGACGCCCAAGACGCCGCTGGTGGAGAGCATTGATGTGATTGAGCTGCCGCTGCGCAGTCCGCCAGATCTGGTGCAGAGCTGCCAGACGTCGGGCAACATCATCGTGAGCAGCCGGGATCGCATCTATCTGTATGAGTACACGCAGTGCGTGCACGAGAATACCCAGCCGAGATTCTCCTTCATCGACTTTCTGCCCTTCAAATTCTTCGTGCAGCTCAACTTTGTGCCGCTGCGCCTATGTCTGGCCGAGAACGTCATCGCCTGCCTCAGTCATCGCTATTGTGTGGCCTTCAAGGTGGTGGACGCGCTGGCCAACAAGACGACGACAGCGTCTGCGCCGGCTCACGAGCACAGCTGCCTGGACAACGATTATGCGGGCGATGAGCCCTTGTCCGAGTCTCTGAGCTTGGGCAGCAAGGCGAGCGCTGCGGCCGCCAGCAGCACGCACAGCCAGCAGAGCTGTGAAAGCGACTCCCTGCAATCCTCGAGCAGCGCCAAGCCAGCATTGGTAAGCGGTCCGGGCTTGGCTGGACGCACGCCTCTCGATTTCAATGTGGCGCGACTCGTGAACACCGCCTACGGTCGTGAATTTGAGCCCGAGCTGCGTTCACAATGGGATCAGTGCGAGAACGGCAGCAATCGCAGCGGCGGCCTGGAAGATGGCACACAGGAGATAACCATAACGCCACAACGGGCCGCAGATATCAAAATAAAACTAATCAACGAGGCGAAGGCCATGAATGTGCGAGGCATAGGTGCCGGCGGGAACAGTGCGACGGAAGATGTGTCCGTACAATACGACATACGCAAACTGTTGCAAATATGCATGCGGACATCGGAGCCGCAGTCGCGGGTCTTGGATATACTGCGCTGCATGGACCTAAAGGCCATATACCAGCGCAGCAGCGAGCAGCAGCTGGAGGAGGACGACGAGTATGACATGGGCAACCAGCAGGTGCCCAGCGCTGTGACCACATTCAAGCATGCAAATCGCCGCACGCTCAAATCCTCGCAGCATCAGCGCTGTGTGGGCCATGCGCTGCTCGTGGCCAGCAGTGTGGATGGCTATTTGTTTCAGTTCTGCGGCCAGGGTAAGTGGTACAGCGAGAACGAGAAGCCGGTGGCCAGCTATAGTTTTACGGCGCCCGTGCTGCAGGTGCATTTGAACGATTATGTCGTCTATGCCGTCACCTCGGAGTCTGTGGAAACGCATACCTCACGCATCGGCCACAAGCTGTTTCATAATCGTTTCGAATATCCGAGCATTGGTGGTCTGTTCCCGGAGGAGTCTTCGCCCGACGTCAGCTCGGCCATTGCCGTCATTGGCCTGGCCGCCTTTATGCACGTGCAGTTCGTGTGCGTCAACCGGGATCAGCTCGTCCTAATCACAAATACAGCGCTCGAGCAGCACAAGCGTCGCAGCACCGGCGAGGTCGCCGTGGTAGCTGTTAAGCGCAACATTGCAGCCAGGTTCCTGGCCGAGGCAAAGGCCAAGCACAACAGTTTGCTGAGAAGCAGCAGTGCTGTCCACTCCTCGGTGGTTAACGAGTGGACGCTGTATAATCTGGAGGTGCCCAAGGTAGAGCACATTGTCGAGGATCTCGAAGGCATTGCCGAATCGTATCGCAGCGCAAGCAGCTCCAACTTTTATGATCTCATGGAGGAGGCGCATGTCATGCTTAGACTGAGCCTCACACTGCAGGGCGAGAGGCTCGGCGTGGACAGGGAACAGGAGTTGCGAAAAATGTTTATGGCAAATTGTCGGAAATTGGCCGACTTTTCAATACGGTAAGAGGGGTTTCTGCACTTAACACGGTAGATAACATTTGCAGATGTGCATAGTAAAGCTTTCAATTCCTGAGTTTCTTAAAGATATTCCCCAATTGTATTCTCTTTACAGCTCCAATAAGCAAGAGGTTTATTTGCAAGCGACTGGTTTCTACAAGATGTGCCAGCTGCAATTGGTGGACATCTACAACAACTATATTCAGGAGTTTATGGACAGCGAGCAGGTGGTGGAAACAGCGCAGCTGGCTGGGCTCATCTATACCGTAAAACTGTTTCTGCTTGGCCTGGGCACGGATCGTCTCAGGTCTTCGTTTTTGCACCAGACCGTATCACCGTACTTCACACCTGCCCGGGTGCTACAGCAGGGCTATAAGCAGGTGCCGCTCTCACTGGAGTTTCTCAATATGTTCATCAAACATGCCCCAGCGGATATACCACAGATAATGCTTAGCTCGCCCGTGGTTGCCGATGCCATGAGCGGAGAGCTAATCAACTATCTCAAATACTTGACGACTCTGTAAGTTAGCAATGCATTAGAAATTCGAATCTTAAACTAATTGTGTTTGCATTTCATTTAAGCACACCCGATGAGACTCTTCTGTTAGCTGTAACTGCCTGTCGCATGTCCAACTATTTGCTGGCCCAGGAAATAATATCCAAATGCACGCGTCGCACTTTAGCCGTGGCCCTGATCAAGCACAAGAACGTGCTCTTCGATGACAGCACAGTGCTCTATCAGCGGCGACAGCAACCGGAGCAGCAGCAGTCCCAGCTCACGGCTCGTAAACGTTCCCGTCGCAGCGCCACACAAGCGAAGGGCAAGTCTTCAGGAGGCTGTGCAGCGACGCCCACGCCTAGTGCCATTATTTCGTTCTCGGATTTCTGTGAGACCATTCTGCTGGCCAATGAGCAGCCCGCACTGATCGAGGCCATAAGCGATGCCTTCATTCACGCCCTATGCATTGAGCATAGCATTACGCTGGACGTGGTGCTACAGTTGTTCCTCAACTATATCGCCTCACACATTGGCCAGAAGGGCTATCAGACCTCGCAGAAGGTCTTCGTTAACATATTGCAGGTCTACTATTATGATCTGTACGATGTGAGCTCTTCGCTGCAGCCGCATGAGGTGCGCTCGCAGACGCCGCCTCAGCTGGACGATGACTATGATGATGAATGCAGCAGCTCGCGAGCGCCCTCGCTGCACAGTGAGGCGGATGTCCAATCTTTGTCTAGCTCTTGCGCCAGCTCCGCGCCCGATGAGCGTTCGCTAAGTGGCCGCCAGCAGCGCATTGTGTACGATCAGCTGCAGGATCAACAGGGCGGATCGCCCTTTCAAAAGCGTAGCTCTAACGCTTCACTTTCGCAGCCGCAACCCGACGACGATGTGGCTGCCACAAATCTGAAGGGCCTGAAAATACTCTTTCGCATGTATATGGGCCGTTTAAAGGCTCTCAGTGATCTCATTACCGATCTGCAATCTGCCGATGTTGAACAGCAAAGCGGACGTGAGGATTTCTTGAATCTGCGAATGGAATGCATTGCATATATGGTTGGCATGGCGCCAAATTACTGCAGCAAGCCGAGCGTACGCCAAGCGAGCGAATCAAATCAATCAAACAAGCTAATCTTTGTACCCTACATTCCCGACTATAAACTGGCCGAGGGCGAGGAATATGAACAGCATATCAAAGCCTATATACGACCCATACCATGCTTGCTGGAACGACCCCAATACTTGAACCGTTTACCACCCTTTGAGCGCAGCGATTTTAGTTATCCCAAAAAGGATGAGGGCGAGTTCGAGGTGCGCTTCACAGGCTGGCACAACGAGCTCTTGACTCTGACGCTTAAGATTCAAAGTCTACTGGCCTCCAGCAAGGTGGATCGGGAGATTATTTCAGAGTTTTTGGCTTTCATACAGAAATCGCCCCACTTAATGGGCATCGATAGCTTCTTGGTCATAATATTGCCCAAAAATTTGGCTATCAATTACATGTTGAGTTTTTGTCCCGCCTTCCTGTGGCAATATGGCAAGGTAATGATGAGTTACTTCTTATAAACTAAATCTTTAAACTTATTAAGCCTGTGTCTGTTTACAGTCCTGTGGATTTACGCCCAAGCATTGGGAGTCTCTGCTCCGCAAGATACTAAGCAAACAGGAAGCGCTGCCCAATTGGAAGGCACATATTGCAGGTTGGTGTGAAAGCTGTCAAAGTCGATTAAATGTTCTATAGCAATTAAGTCTGTTCTTGATTAAGATAGTTAACAAATGTTAAAACTAATGTCTCTCACAGAAATACTCAACAATCTGGTAGCGGAGCTGAGCTTCGAGGAGCTGCTGCAATGCTTTCCCAGCGAGGTCATACAAAACCGAAATACAGCACAATACTTTGCCAAGGAATTTGCCGAAACATGCGTGTTGTACGAGCACGAACAACTGGTGTTCCAGACACCCGAACAGCCAGCGGATAGCCGCCAGCATATGCCCATGGACAACATTGATGAGGACAATGTGTTTGAGCTGACATTGCGTAAGGCTGTGGCCAAACAGCGCAGCATTGCGCTGCGCTCCATGATTGAGTCAACGGGCACTCAGCTGTTCGATGCCACCAGTAATCCTATGTATAATCTGTAAACAGTCAGGATTGCGGTCTAGATTGTTTGGATCATTCCTCTTTTAACTAGTTGAAAACTTATCATATTGCAAATTCAGAAGATTGATTGATATTAACTAGAGGTTTAGAACAGAACGTTGTAATTGCGGTCGAGAGCCGCAACTTTATACTGTATCAGTTTATATATTTATATATATATATATAGCACTATATATACGTAGTTATATGAGTTTAGTTATGGCAGCCTCTCTAGCGAGTTACTATTCATTGATATTTTGTTAGACACAAACGCAACATTTCGATCGGTATTTATAATTGTGGTTTTTAAAAAAGATTTACGACTAACTTTTGTAGGTTGTATATTAAAAGTAGGCACTTTTATGCAGTATTCGCTAGTAGCACGCCTGAAACCAGTTAAACGGCAGAAAAATAAATAAATGAAAAATAAAAAACAAAACAAAACTGTTATTAAGAAGAAACTCTTGAGTAATATGCTTGTTCTCTGGCACTTGCTTTACGTACGTTCTAAGTTCTCAGTTCGAGTAAGCTTTAGTATTCTTAAATATGATATTATTGTATTTGTACTTTTAGCTAAACAGCCTCTCTATATATTTAACACATAAACACACATACACTCCAACATCAAGTGATATTTTTTAAATTCTTTCATAAAGTTTAACAATAAAAGAACATAAATTGTATAATAAAGAGCCCATTGAATTCTTTTATATAGCTGGCGAGTTCGTTAGCCCCGCACTTCTACCAGAACTGCATTGAAGCTAAGCTCAGCTGTGCTGCAGTGCCTAAAATATTTGTAGCCAGCAATTAAGTCTCAGAAGCTGCGACACGCTTTTGCGGCCATCTGACGACGGTAATTGAAAACGTGTGAAAAACTTGTGGAGCAGCAGAACCCCGCCATCGGCCCACCCCCAATACGCTGGGTGGCATGCATAATGCGGTCAATTAAATAAGCGCTTTGCGCGCCTAGTTTCTCGCCGTGGCACAGAGCAATTCAGTTGCCTAGAGACGTCTCAGACTGAAGCATGGGAGAAGCGCAGTTCAATTCAGAGGCGACTGAGGCAAAGGCAGCGGATGCAGCGTCCCCGCAGCACAATCATCTGGATGCGCTCATCATTCGCATTGGACAATTCGGACGCTTCCAGATACTCAACTATATAATGCTCAGCCTGCCCATCGTTTGCAATGCCTTCTACTCCATATCCTACGTGTTTACGGCCAGCCCTGTGGTGCACAGGTAAGTGAATTGCTCTCCGCTTAGCTAAATCTTACATAAACCCTATTCTAGATGCAACATCAGCCAGTGTGATACTCCAAACAGCAGCTTTATTGAGCCCTGGTTGAACTTTACGATACCTCAGCACAATGGAGCATGGGATCAATGTAACCAATTTGAGACAACTCTGGCAAATGGAGCCCTCTGTGAGGAGCATCATTTCAATAGCAGTCATCCGGTCAGCTGCGAAGCGGGCTATAAGCTGCGGGGTGACGAGGAAACCATTGCCTCAGAGGTAAGTCTCACTTTGTGAAGTTAACTTTGAACAGTTTAGAAAAAATATTCGTCCGTAAGAGGTACCTAATTATGAAGTTCCAATCTGGAGGCATCGTAAGAAAAGGAGAAGAAGTAAAGTAAAGCCAAACTTTTAGGTTTCGTATAACAGACATAGGTATTGCTTGAGGCAAAAATTCGATAGTGAGATAATTCTGCTAATTTAATAATTTGGCATATCAAAAATCAGAGACTGGGGTTGGTTATACATATATAATATATATCCATATAATCGCACAAAAATTAGAAGAAATTAACCGGCGTCGGTAGGCTCAAATGCGGCAACATCAGTTACAAAGTGCCTCAATTTACCAGCAGCATTATTAGGTTTTTGCAAATTGAATATATACATTAAAAATTCTCGCTGAATTTGAACCAGCGACCTGCTTAGACCATGAGCGAACAACAATTGAATTAGGGCTCAACTTCTAAGCAACTAATTTAAATATTTGTATATTCAATTATACCTTTTGGTTTGCAGTTTGGCATTTTTTGCTCCGATAAATGGAAACTTTCCATGGTGGGCACGGTGAACAACATTGGCCAGTTCGTGGGCATACCCCTGGGAGGCTATTTGGCGGATCGGTGAGTCAATATACCTAATTAAAAAAAAACCGTCTCAAATCATACTCTTTCATTTGCAGTTATGGACGCAAGGCAATGCTCGTGGTGACTGGAGTTCTGAGCGCTCTGGCAGGCCTCGCACGTTCCCATGCGCCCGAGTATTACAGTTTTTTGTTCTTTGAGTTTCTGGACATGGCGGTGGGTAGCACACTATTTCCCACCGCCTTTCTGCTGGCTATCGAGCTGGTCGGGCCCAAGCATCGCGTTGTGGCCGCCATGGTCATCAGTTTGACCTACGGCCTGGCAGAGGCGGCAATGGGTTATCTGGCCAGCTTAATTCTTGACTGGCGTGTGCTGCTCCGCGTGCTCTACACGCCGGCGCTACTGCATCTGCTCTTCATCTGCTACATACCCGAGAGCGTACGCTGGCTGCTGAGCCAATCTCGGGAAATGGAGGCCGTTCAGATACTGCGCAAGGTGGCGCGTGTTAATAAACGGACCTTGCCCGAAATGCAGCTCAGTGAAATGGTCTGCATGAATCGCCAGCTGTTGGCCGAATCCGAGACATCTGGTGGTCACTACACTGTCCGTCAAATTTTCAGTGCACTCGGCCTGCGCATTGCTCAGTGCTGCTTTCTATGGTTCAGCAACACGTTTATAGCCCTGGGCCTAAGCCTGAATGCAACCGAATTGAAAGGCAACAAGTTTGATAACTTTAGCATGACGGGATTAATGCAACTGCCGGGCATTTTGGTTGCCACCCTGCTGATGCATCGCATTGGCAGGCGCTGGGCCTTGAGTCTCTCTCTGAGCACCTGTTCCTTATTACTTATTGTGATGGCACTTCTGGACAACGGTGAGTTTCAGCCGGAAAATCAAAGTTGTGCATTTTCTAGAATTTATTTACTTATCAAGACTGCAAACACGCTTCGAACCGAACCGGTTAAAACCCGCAATTCCAATTTATTTGTAAGCATATTCCGAGCTTTATTTCGAACCAGTTGCCAAATATATTAATATAAAAGATTTTGAGCGAACCTAGGTTCAAATTTGGGCCCCAATTATTGGATATCCTCAGAGTATATGCCCATTTTTATTGGTTTGCAGTCCTCTTACTTTTAATTTCATTTCTTATAAGATGAAGTTTAATATTTCCTTTAATTATAGATTATTCCACATTGTCTTGGTATCTGTACTTTCTGGCCAAAATGTGCTCGACGGGCAGTTTTATGACGCTGTATTTCTTCACCTCCGAAATATTCCCCACCAGCTGCCGCAACAGTATGCTCTCCTTCTGTTCGATGGTGGGTCGTTTTGGCTCCATGTTGGCGCCACAAACGCCGCTTTTGGTGCGTGTGACAATTGACAAGCGGCTGATGCCTTATTAACATGATATTTCATTTTAGATCTACTATTACAAATATGCGCCGCATTTGCTGTTCGCCGCATTTGGCATTCTCAGCTCGGTGCTGAGCTTCTTTTTTCCTGAAACTTCCAATAAAGTGCTGCCCACGACATTGGAGGAGGCTCGCGCCCTGGACAGAAGTCAACAACCAAAAGTTTCGGCAGCCACAAAAACTGCTGCCTAATCAGCTGAAAATAGCAATGTCTGGGGTATATTTGGGTTCAATTAGTTGCTGTAAATACTTGTCTACCAGATTGTCGTGTTGAATGACATGCAAAAATATTGAATTGTGTATAGAGTGTCGAATACTTGAAACGGTTCGGCTCGTATTTATTGTAATAAGATAATGCATGCACTTGGCGACAAATCTTTTCAATTACTTGCTAATCTTATCATTTCCAATTGGATTATCGATCAACAAATTATTTAGTATACAAAATGGCAGTCAAATTGGGCAACAAAACGAGCAACGACTATTTCCCTAATAAACTATTTATTATTGATTTCCAATTAATATTTTATTGATTTATCCATTCATTCATCAATGCCAATCTAGACTTATCTTTATGCGCCACTATATATCATTGAAAAATTCCAAGATCTTATCAAACTGTTCAGAGTGTTAGATATATGTACTACAGTTAGTATTACGCATTATACATGATTTATTTACTGTTTGGGTTATGTTTTGTTTTTGATGTATGTTTGAAACTCTGTTTGTCCTGACAGACTGAATGATTGTCGATCAACGTACGAATCGAAGGAACTGAGAAGCAATTTTTATTCCAGTTGCCTTCCAAAATTAGAGTGCACGAAAATCCACCCGAAATTTTTAGAAAATCTTGAACATTTTTGTTTACCATTGTATCGGTTGTAGAAATCATTTTCGGTGTGAAGTATTTCACACTTTTCGGAAAATCCACGCCTTATTGGTGGAAATGGATATTTTGGATTTCGGGCTTAAATTTAAATCTAAGGATCTTTATGTAAATTCATTTCAGAAATATTTCACACTTTTCGCACAGTATTGGGAATTTAATGGAGTTTGGAAATAGGATTATTTTGAAACTCTTTTATATAGAGTAGATTTTAAATTTCTTCGAGCGGAATGCCGGAAAGCTGGGCTTCCTATAATACTGAACAGGCACTAAGCTGAATTGCACAGGTAAGCAAAAAAGATGAATGACCCATTCAGAATTGTGGCTAGAGCAATACAGACAGCAGCAGCTGCTGGTACCAGACATTATGTCGCGGCGCCCACTGATAAGAGCCAATAAACGGCGATAATAACGTTGTAAATTGACATTATATTCTATATCAATCAATAATCATGCGTTGAAGCCATTTAGGGTCTTCGGTGCAGACGGCAAATGCGATGAGCCAACAGAATCAACTACGAAATTAAGCAACTAGTTGATAAGGTCAAGATAAGAGCAGACGCGACAGGGGCACAGAGAGCAGAGGATTGAAGGCACGTAGTAAACATGAGAGGGAGAGCGGATCTCGTATCTAAAGCGTGCACGCCGTCAAGTGTCGTAATCAGGCAAGAGCGAAGCGGAGCAAAACAGAACTGAACAAACAAAAAAAATAATAAGCATTCTATGTAGACCGCACACAAAATACTCTTGCCAAATATCATTAGCGTATTGAGAGAGTTTCAGATAAAACTAGGAAGCATTTTTCTTTATTTATATTATTTATTTATATGATCTTGTTTTTATAAGGAGGAGGACTTTTAAAAAATATGTATATCACAGAGAACAATTTTTTTTATTTATATGATCCCATTTTTAACACTGCTCATGAGAAGTTTTAAAAAAATAGATATCACAGAGAATATATTCGAATTTTTTAATTTTTGATTTGGTTTTTTTTAAGATTCCATTTCTATCATTACGCTTAAAGGAATTCAGGGAGAAGTCTTGCATGGGATTTAAAATAAAAAATACATTTTTGCAAATGTCTCAAATTTGTAAAAACGCTTTTTAATATGATCCCATTATTATGTTTAAGTATTGAAAAATATAGGGTATACATAGAATGTTTGAAATTTATAAAAGTTTTATACAAATTTTGTCAAAAGTTTTTTATATGATCTCAGTGCTACCATTTCCCATAAAGAGTTTAAGAGAGAGATAACACAAATTGTTGTTTTAAAGATATTTGTAGAATCTTGTTTTCTAACAGATTTACATAAATGTAAAGACTATTTCTAACACAGGTTGAAAATCAATGTGAATTGATTTGGCTAAGTAGAGGGGTCGATGCGATGGGCGCAGCGAACGAATCAGTCAATGAGCGGCATTGCTCGCAGTCGGATGCTCCGTGACGGAGACGTAAGAACGTATTAAAAACTATACGAAATTATATACGTATTTGGGGCTATAAAAAGCTCACGTATTTTGCGGCATATTTATAAAACGCGCGTCGACTAAAAAGTGCATTTGTACACGCGGAATTGATGAAATACAAAATTATTGAAAATAAAAATAAATGAAAATAAAAAATAAATAAACAGATATATTTACTGAAAGTCAGTTTATCATATAATATTCGGCCACATGTCTGGCAAAAAGGGGAGTGGCACCGCCGCCGCCGACGCTGGCAACGACAATCTGAGGAGAAGCAATGGCCATGCCATTGGAACTGCGACTGAGGCTGAGCATGTGGAGGCAGCCGCTGGTGAAGATAACTCGCTGGATGCCATTTTGGTGCGGATCGGGCAGTTCGGACGGTTTCAGATAATTAATTATGTGCTATTATGTGTGCCCATGGTGTTCAATGCCTTCTTTTCGATCTCATATGTGTTTACCGCCAGCACAGTGGAGCACAGGTATGTTCTAGGGGCAAGCATGCCCTCTTCATCTCCCACTGCCCCTCTCTCTCTCTGCTTGTCTCTTTAATTACCAAATCCAAACACGTTTTAGATGCAATATAACGCAATGTGACAGTCCGGCCAGCTCGTATGAGGAGTCCTGGCTGAATTTCACAGTGCCCTATAAGAACTCCGCTTGGGATTCGTGTAATCGTTACGTGAACTTATTGGAATCGGAGTCTAGCAGTGTATTCAGCACTCCCTCGAGCGATGTGTGTGCCGCTGAGTATTTTGGCAATTCTACCGAAAGCTGCGGCACAGATTTCAAATTTCGCGACGAAGAGAAAACCATATCGACTGAGGTAAATATTCAGCATAAACTTCTATATGACATATTTTCAAAGAGGTATCGATTAATCTATTGGGATTTATTTATGCTTCGGTTTTTAAGCTCTTGTAAATAACATCTCCTCGTCAGTCTTTTTCTATACGAACGAGTCTCTCAGCTTTAAAGCTAGTCTTCGATCTTTGCATAGTACAGTACATATGGCAGAACAGGCCGGATCGGATGGCTATATCATATAGTTGTCATAGGAATGATCAGTCGAAAAGTAGCTTCTTGTATGGGAAACTTATTTCTTTATCTAGATATCTAGACCAAGCTCGTCATTTGCTAGTTAAATAATGCTGATTTTCTATGAGTTAAATTCTATGAAATTATTATATTGGCCGATTTGATGATTTTTGTAATGGAAATAGACTTATTTTGTATTCCAAGATAGTTTCAAGCCGTGCTTGTTAATTTATTCAAGCTTTCTCATGGTGAGTGTAAGAAGAAATAAATATTCAAGTTGAAAAATAATTTCACAAAGTTGCTTAATCATTGAAATATTTGTAAAATATTGAAAGCTGCGTTGACTCAAATTGAACAAAATAAATAAATAAATAAAATCTACAAGATTAATCAACTTACATTCTTTCTGAAGTTTTTGTGTAGTTGCCGAATTTCCAGGAATTTTCTATGATTAGTTGATTCAACAATTCGTTAAATTTCTGTAAATAAGAAAATAACAATATTTTAAACGATTGTTGCTTGTTTTTTTTTTTTTTTCAATATAAATGAATGTGATGTTTTTAATTTCATTTGTCCTTTAGCAAAATTAAAAATAAACTTAAATAAAATCACGTATTTTATTCATTTCTTTTAATTTAATTTTATTTTTACATTTTTTATCATTCTGTTTATTTTGATTAAAGTTTGGCATCTTTTGCAAAGACGAGTGGAAACTCTCCTTGGTGGGCACCATAAATAATGTGGGTCAGTTTGTGGGCATACCTTTGGGTGGCTTCTTCGCGGATCGGTAAGTTAGATAATTGCAATCATTTATCGAACACTAAAACGAACTATTTTCTGCTTAGCTATGGTCGTCGCAATATGTTGGCAGTGGCCGGAGCTCTGAGCGCCCTCATGGGCATTATACGTTCGGTGTCCAGCAATTATTATATGTTCCTGTGCTTCGAGTTCCTCGACATGGTTGTGGGCAGCACCCTGTTTCCCACGGCCTTCCTGCTGGCCATCGAGCTGGTGGGTCCCAAGCGTCGTGTGGCTGCTGCCACCATTATCACCATATTCTATGCAATAGGAGAGGCGTGTCTGGGCATTTTGGCAGCACATGTGCAGAATTGGCGCTGGCTATTGCGTTGCCTCTATGCGCCAGCCATACTGCAAATTGTCTTCCTCTGGATTCTGCCCGAGAGCGTGCGCTGGCTGCTCAGCCAGGGCGAGGAGAAGCGAGCGGCTGAAGTGCTGCGGCGTGCGGCTCGAATCAATAGGCGTCCTTTGCCGGAGGCGCAGGTGGATGAGCTGCTAGCCAACAATCGCCAGAAACTGCAGCAGGCCAATGAGAGCCAGTATCCGATTATGCAGGCCGCTCGCTTTTTCGTTTGGCGTATTGCCAACTGTTGCTTCTGCTGGTTCACACACACGTTGATTGCCCTCGGACTGAGCTTGAATTCGGTCAATCTGGGCGGCAGCAAATATAACAATTTCATGCTCAATGGCTTTGTGCAAATTCCCGGCCTACTGCTGCCACTTATCATAATGGATCGCATTGGCAGAAGGTACTCGCTGTGCGCCTCAATGCTGCTTTGCGCCATTTGTATGGGCGCCTCAGCCGCTGTCGGTTCAGGTAAGTCTGCTTATATTCAAATAAAAGCACACTTTATTATTTAAAATTTTAAAAGACATGATGACACTGAGCCCAATATGCTTCTCAATCTGCTGCTCGGCACTTGCCTGAGAAAGGGTTGAAATTAAAAAAAAAAAAACATTCTGAAGACATTTGAATTTAAGACAGTTCAACATTTTCAATAATCATCCATTTATTTGAGGTATTTCTTAATACAATATTATTCCCTTTTTTGTGCATAACAAGTACAAAAATTGTAATTTGAACCGGCGACCTCTCATTTGCTTGAGCGACGCTCAGACATTTTTCCCACACTGTTTTTCCAAACCTTGTTGATCAAAGTGTTCAATCAAACTATTTTATAGATACAAAGGAATTTGTATTAACTTTGATAAATCTTCAAATTTGTTGCCCTTTCAGATGACTATGCGGGTTCCCTGACGTTGTTCCTCATTGGAAAGTTGGCTATTACGTGTAGTTTTCAGATCTTGTACTTTTTTACCTCGGAAATCTTTCCCACCAATGTGCGGAATAGTTTGCTCTCAGTTTGCTCCATGATCGGCCGCATTGGCTCTATGCTAGCGCCGCAAACCCCATTGCTGGTAAGTACCAGGACACAGTCTACCTCTATTGCCCAGCTTACTCTTGTTCTTTTTAGGCCAAATACTATGAACATGCGCCTTCAATATTATTTGCTACCTTTGCCTTGGTCAGCGGCTTTCTGACGCTTGGTTTTCCCGAGACGGCAGACAAAGTGCTGCCCACAACAATGGAGGATGCTCGGGACTTGGATACCGCACGCCAATTACGTACGGACGAGGAGGATGAGGAGCAGGAGACGCCCAGAAGATTGTGCTGACCAATTTTCACTTTAACGAACTGCACGGTTCGAATGTTTGCTAGCAATTTTGCGATTGCCAAAGATTTTATTTTGTCCAAGCCGAATGCATTTGTTGTTGAGTTTTAATAAGTTTGTACTGTGTCTAGTATTAAGTGAAAGTGTCGATTATTTTTGTATAGTATTTTTTATTTTATATAAAACTAAACCTATATTAATTAAAATTAGCCCGTTCACTCTTTGTGCGAGCAACTAGAAGAAACAAATTCTGAATATATTATAGCGTGTACCCTTATTATCTTATTAAGTAAAAGGAGGCTATTATTAAATGTATTACTAAATAAATTTTGCATTAAGGAATAACTTATGTTTCCAGACAGTGTAGAGCATTAAGATCGTAAATAAGAAAAGCAGAGCACGAAGAAGAGCCACCAGTACAAATTGAGGAGCTCGGATCACAGAGGTTGCCATGGCACGCACAACAATTTATTTTTTATATTCTATGTACATGGCTTTATATATAATTATATATATTTTTTAAATAATAAGTCGATTCTCATTATTTGTCTTTATATCTTTATATATATATATATATATATACATATATACCATATATATATTTTATATTTTACAAGTTAAGCTCAGTTGGCAATAAATATTTATTCAAGACACAGCAAAATGTAGTGGCGCCATCTGTTGCAGTGCAAAGCAGTTAGCCGCTTAGCTGTGTCTCAAACCATTTCGGCACTGCCTAAAGTATGCTACAATTTGTGCATGGTTATCTTATACCACAATTTATTGTACTCCTAGATACTTTTTAAACTATTAAAAGAACAGGGTTTCTGCTGCTATGAGTAAGACGCGAAATTCTGATCTGAGAATCGTAATTATCATTTTGCAGATCAAACTTTATGGCAGCTTGCGTTAAATTGAAGGCAGGGTCAAAGGGTCGCCTGTAGATTCAACTATAATATCAGTCCGTAAGGTTTGTTGCTCCTTTTACTACTGTATTTAATATTTTAAATTGGTGAAGTCAATTATTGAATGTTAAATAAATTGTTAATTATGGTGTTAAAAACATGTTATTTTCTAAAGGATTTTGAAATTTCTTAAATAAAGCTAAAAGTTAAAAACAGTTAAAAAGTTTGTAAATCAATTTTCTGTCGCGCCATCTGTTTTATACTATGGACTCTCAATGTTATGCCTCAATAAGATTGGTAATCAGTAAAATATAATAAGTATAAATCAAAACACTTACTCCAGCGTAAAGAAAGTCTATAGCACACGAGGCCGTACTTAAATTTTCAACTTTAGAGCTAGCTTATTTCATTGACAGCTCTCAAGTAGTGGGTAACTGCTTCCGTTAAGCATTGAGATACTTGAAAAGGCTCTGATACTTATTGAGCTTACATAATTTATATATGTAGAGCTCCTATCGTCCAACTACATTAAAGATTAAAAACTATTTGATTGCATTTACAAGAAATCGGCGAATTCACAGAGCCATATTGATAAGCGGAACACACCTAGAATGCAACACACCAAATGCTATTGAATATGGCAAATATAGAAAAAATAGATATATGAAATGTTGAAAAGCTATCATTAATGGGCATATTTAATGAGAGTGACAATTAAGGCTCATGGGCCAAGAGATCTTTGTGCCATGGCGGGCCTTATCGGACGAGTCTTGTTGACATGCTGTCAACTTACGCACATCGATGATATCGCCGATTCGTAACCTTAACTTATCTGCCTCATCAATAATGGGGCGAGACTGCATTGCGATTCAGTTGGAAAACGTGAATGGTCGCCTATAGACATGAGTGCGGACTACGAGAGTGACTATTTTGTGCGCAGTCGGTTAGTTGTTTGGCCAAAACAAAACGACTAAAAGAACAAATTTAATTACTAATTACCCATGACTATATTGCCCTTAGGAAAGTGCGCGATAAGCCGCCGCTGTGGGACTCATTTCAAGATCCGCCAGCGAAGCGTACAAGTGGCTCCGATGCCTACTGGAAAAAGTTGCAATTTTTCCTCAAACTTTTCAAGCTTTTCACCTATCTGCTGGTGTTTGGTGTGGTACTGGGCTCTAGCGTGGCAGCCAATCTGATTTATTTGTATATGGCTGGCAATACAAATGGCGATGCAAAGGTGCGAGTGTGCAGCAAACACCGTAAGTCAAGGACAAGCTATGCTCTCCGGTTTACGTTTAATAAGCTGCTCTCTGTGGCCCCGCCTTTATGCAGTTCTACTCGATGGCCAGGTGATGGCAGTGCGCAGCAAACTGGAACAAATTGCCTGGGTATGGGCCCTGATCTTTGCCTTTGCCGCACCCGAGCTGTTCACCTTTCTGCGCGCCCTGCGCATCACCATGTTCAAGCGAGAGCGCCGGCCCAGCGGACTGGAAGTGACGCTGGTGAGTAATGTGTTTGGGTATTTATTGTGCCTTCCATGATTGATAAGGTCACACTGCCTTTGTCGCTAATCAGGTCACACTCTTCGAGCTGCTGCACGTCGTTGGCCTGGCCCTGCTCACCTTCACCGTGCTGCCCCAGCTGGATGTCACCCGTGCTGCAATGCTGGGCTGCTGCGTCTGCTTTGTGCCCGCGCTGCTCAGTGAGTAACACATTTACCATCTACCATCTAGAATCTGGCAACTAGCATCTGGCAACTGGCATCTAGAATCTCTGTCGTCTTATCAGCCTCTTTGTCGGCCAGACTGACAGCAATTAAATTGATTGCCATTCCGTTTTGCTTAACACTATTTATATATACTTGTTTTTTCCCAGACCTGTTGACTGGCACACGTTTGCATTGGAAATCTGCGGACATGTTTGTATACGGCACCTCCATACTGGCGATGATATCACAGGGCAGCGTCTTTCTCATTTGGCCAGCCATGTCCACGCAGCTGGAGGTACAGCTGCTGGCAATACCATTGCTGTTGGTCTCGTTCCGCTGGTGGGAGAACTTTGCCAATACGCACGAGGCGATAGGTGAGTGAACTGATTGAATCACAGTTCTGATAGACAATATGCGGCACAGTGGTACACACTATGTAAGTGTGTTCACGAAATAGTTTTTATAACAAATAAATAAATTAAGCTTTATATAGAAGTGAGTGACAGCGTACGTAGATGATATTATTACTGAAGCTTTTTTTTGGTTCGAAGTTGGGGTATAATTTAACCAAGAAATATACGACCTGCAAGTGGGGAAAAACGTTGTACAAGGTTTGTGTAGAAATGCATGGAAAACCAAGTAAACATCAACAACCAACAGCAACACAACCGATAAGTGTGCTTTAGGCGTCGCACCAATAAGCGGAAAGATCGCTGGTTCAAATAAGGCAACAATTGGCGATTTCTGTTAATTGCTTATTTACACTGTTAATTTCAATCATTTACATTGAAAAAGGTAACAAGAATAATTTATATTTGCAATTTACCATTACAACCTTAAACGATATAGTTTTTCCCGATATCCTCATGAAAAATTAAGTAGCTTAGAACATAACAATACATGTAACCTTTATCACAATTTATCCTCATAATAAAGCTCGAACTTTGCAATGTACCTGGAAAAACTTGCCTGAGCTAATTTTTAAGGCATTTTGTTTCGGTAATACAATATAGAATTTCAACTACATATTGACTGTATAGTTATGAATAGTTGTGAACATTATTTAAGTTAACTATAACTCTACTTTTTATTCCATTATTATTATACTTTCTAGCCTATATAATACGCAATATACGCTGTACTCGGTCCCGCTACCACACGTACCTTTATCTGGCACCTCTTAAAATTGCCGTCTTTGGCTTGATGGGTTTTCTGTTGCACGGCGAGCATTTCTTCGACTACTTTACGCTGTTCGTCAAGGCTTGGCAATCGCATACCATAACGCTGACGGTAAGTGATGCTCATTAGATGGAAATGTGTTGACTTTTGACTCCCATTGATGACATCGACTCCAGCACACGGATGGCTTGCAGGATACGCTAAATTTGGCACACACGACCAACGCCTCATTTATCAAGCCCGCATCGCTGGGACAGTATACGCTACAATCGAGCAACAGGGCCGTTGTCTACGCACTGCTGCTGCAGGTGGGCGCTGCCTATTTGTGCCACATTTTCGGCAAGTTCGCGTGCAAGATTAAGATACAGCATTTTAGCTACGCGCTGCCGCTCAACCTGGCCGCGCCGGTAACTGTTTGTGTGGCCACATTGCTGGCGCAGATGCGTGCAGCTGATCTGTGCTCGCTGCACGGCCTGCTGCCCGATTACCTGACGCTGCAGCCACTTGCCCAGGATCTGGGTCAGCTGGGCGCACTGAGCCTGGAGTATGCGCTGTGGCTGTGGCCACTTTGGTGGCTCGCCCAAATCTGGACGTGCCTGCACATCTGGCAGCCGAGAAACGATAAGAACGCGCCCACCGAGAAGCTGTACGTGTGCCCATGGTACTGTGGCCTACTCGTGGATCAGTGCTCGATGATGAATCGCCGCATTCTCGACTGGAGCGATGAGTACCTGGCCATCAAGGTAGGTTCTCTGTGCAATTAATTGCGCATAACGAATCCAAATTGTGATTTCAACTTGAATCTTGAATCTTAGAGAATTATTGTAATCAGGCGTTAACATCAATCATTCTGTTCGAGTCGTAGGCGTCAACGGTTCACAGAGCCTTGCTGCTTATTATCACACACATCCTCCCATACATCTCCACACACTCCCCGCCGCCTAGTCTGGCTTCCCTCATCTTTCAATCTCACATCTACAGGACTTTTCGACTGTGTCGTGTTTCGCTTCAAGTATTAGGCGTTGTAATTAAGTTAAATGACGGGGAAACTGCAAAGTTCTGTGTATATTTATGCCTACCCATTCCCTACATATACATTCCCATTCCCTACACATAAATATGTAAACATATGCGCATGTAGTCGAATTTTTGTCAATGTAAACTTAATTAAATATGCTACAAATTTGGTCTGTGCGTGCGGTTCACGCTGTGTTTTTGCTAGACGTCAATGTAGCTGGCTTAAAAGAATAACAGAAACACGCAAAACTAATTAAAATCCAAACGCAGTTGTTGATTTTGAGGATTATAAATATGACTAGCTGTGAATTATTTACTTAAAGCCGCGCAGGTATTTGAAAGCTAGCTAAAGTTCTCAGCCGTATACTAAAGCTTAAATGTACATAAAAGTGGAGAAGCTCTAGTAAATGTATTATGATTTTGTTTCCATGAGGTATATATATATATATTCCTGCTGTATATAACTCTGTTTCTATCTGAACAAGTCTCTCACTGTTAAAGCTATTGTCATGTAACTTTACATACATGTTGTCGGAGTACACCTGATCCGACCACTATATCATTTCACTAGAAAATATAGTTCAAATTTGTTCCTCAATATTATTTATTACACATATGCAAAATGCTTTCAATATTGACTTACTCTATCATATGGTTGCCATAGTAAGAAACGCGAAAAGTGGAAAACTGATTTGTATTTAAAAAATATGTTTAACAAACTCAGCAACTGCGAGCTTAAAAGTTGTCCAAAGGCAATTTTGGATGGTTAGATTATGAAGATTTTCTAGGAAACATCGGTCAAAAATATAACTTTTGTATTTCTCAGCCACATGTATTTAAACAAACAGACAAATTCGCAAAAGTTCATTAAATTTTCATAGATAGCCATTAATTATTTTCCATTTCCCCGAAAACTTTATATAAGATTATAAGATTTATTCCTGATAACTATTTTAATAAAAATATAATTGTGATTTGCATATCAGAGCGATTTAACGACACCCAGAGATCCAGTCTTGGCCCTGGCTGCCGACATTAATGCCAGTCGCGATATACAGGAGCAGGATAAAATACCGCAACTGATTGTTTGTGCAACAATGTGGCACGAGACCGAGGAGGAGATGATAGAATTTCTGAAATCAATTGTACGCTTGGATGAGGATCAATGCGCACGGCGAATGGCAAAAACGCATCTAAACGGCGGCAAAGCGGATGATGAATACTATGAATTGGAAAGTATGTAAATATGCCAAGTGCATTCAGCTGCATTTCAAGTTTTTCTACCCTTTTCTCTTGCCAAATCGAAACTAGAAATATTTCAAATTTTGCATAAGCAACGAATCCTCGACCTGCCACCGCAACACTCAACAGCTCTGAGTGCCTCGCTGTCGTCGGCAGTTGTTGTCCTGGCCTCGCATTGATATGCATATGGAAAATGTATTTGCTTTGGCTTTGCCTAGCCACATAAATTCTCCGAAAAAATAAAAAAATGCCTGTCAAATTATAAATCTATGCAAGCCAAATACACTGCTGCCGAAAAGTATGCAGCAGCTGTGAGAATAGTTTTGGCGAATATTTATAGCATTTGGCGTCTTCATTTCCGGATTCACTTGCCAAAATGGCGTCTAGCCAAAAGTTACCGCCCAACCTTTTTTTTTATATATAAATTTCTTAAGTCTTTGAATATTTCAGTAGAGTATTCACCCTGCATTGAGTCAATGCTGAAACGCGTTTCGAATACTCGAACACGTTTCGAATACTTGAGTCTAGATTCAAAATTGTTCGGCTCTAGCTGTTTGAGTTGCAGATAAAAAACGGATTCAGTCGTGAAATTAAGCTCCAACTAATCGAACGAGGTTGTCTGGCACAACTCAAGCCAGAGCGCCTCGGCGGCAACAGCTTGAACATGTAGCTCGAACATGTTGCTAACTCAAGTAGCTCGACCTTCGTGGCTGGAACATGTTGCTAGCTCGAACAGATCAAACATCGAGAATGAATTATTAAAACTCTGCTTAACGGTTTGCAGTTCAATCGATTAAGCATTCGAGTCTGATTCAAATAAATTAGTAGAATTGAGTTTGAATCCATACTTTCATGCCCTAACCCCGTCGTTTTTCATTTACTTTGTAGCTAACATATTCTTTGATGATGCTTTTGTACTGGACGAGAAACACTGTCAGAACAAACGGAATCCTCCACTCAATGAGTACGTGAAGACACTGACACGAACTATAGACAAGGCTGCTTTCGAAATCTATGGCGTTAATATTAAAATCAAGCCGCCATTGAAGATTGAAACGCCGTACGGAGGCCGTTTGGTCTGGACACTGCCGGGACGCACCAAAATGGTGGCACATCTGAAGAACAAGGACAAAATACGGCACAAGAAGCGCTGGTCGCAGGTCATGTACATGTATTACCTGTTGGGCTTTCGCATCATGGAAACGGAGCAGCTGTCGGCACGTCGCAAGGCTGTCATTGCGGAGAACACATTTCTGCTGGCGCTAGATGGGGATATCGATTTTCAGCCGCGTGCTGTGCAGCTGCTCATTGACCGCATGAAGGCAATTGATGAGCTGGGCGCCGCCTGCGGACGCATACATCCTGTCGGTCGCGGGCCCATGGTGTGGTATCAAAAATTCGAGTATGCGATTGGACACTGGCTGCAAAAGGCCACAGAGCATGTAATTGGCTGTGTCCTGTGCAGTCCGGGCTGCTTTAGCCTTTTTCGCGCCAGCGCCTTAATGGAGAACAGTGTCATGAAACGTTACACCCTGGTCAGCTCGGAGGCCATGAAGATGGTGCAATACGATCAGGGCGAGGATCGCTGGCTTTGCACGCTGCTGCTTAAACAGGGCTCTCGCGTGGAATACTGCGCTGCCTCCGATGCCTTTACCCATTCGCCGGAGTATTTCAATGAGTTCTACAATCAACGCCGACGCTGGGTGCCCTCGACAATAGCTAATATCTTCGATATCCTGGCCGATGCCCGCACCGTGGTGAAGAAGAACAACTCCATATCCACATTGTACATTATGTACCAGGCCATGCTCATGATTGGCACTGTCCTCGGTCCTGGCACCATATTCCTGATGATGGTTGGCGCCCTGGTCGCCGTCTTTACCATTGACATTTGGACGGCATTTCTATGGAACTTCTTTCCCATAATCATTTTCATACTCAGCTGCGTTTATTTGAAACAGAAATTCCAGCTTCTAATTGCATTTGTGATCAGCGCTCTCTATTGCCTGGTCATGATGGCTGTGCTCATCGGCATCATTGTTCAAATGCTCGAGGATGGTCCGCTGGCGCCTGCCTCGCTCTTCTTTCTCTTGGTTGCCGTTCAAATCACAATTGCAGGTAAGCTTGGGGACACCGGTTTGCGACTCCATAAATTATATTACATTACTTAGATGGAGAGTAGTATCATAGAAGTATAAAACACTCGTTGATAACAAGTTATAAGGAATTATCGACAGTCTGATTTAGAAGGAACATTCTTGCGATTTTGTATTCGCGAATATCTCGATGCTATACAATAAGCCCAGAAATAGACAGCCAAGTTAAGCAAGACAGCATTTGCCATAGACCTGCTGTTTTTGTGTATCTTTAATCGTGCGGAACTTTCTTTCTTCCTATGTAGGTCTGATGCATCCTCAGGAATTTTGGGCTTTGCTGTGCGGTGTTATCTATTACATAACAATACCCTCGATGTACATGCTGCTGATGATCTATTCGGTTTTCAATATGAACGATGTTAGCTGGGGCACGCGAGAGGCGCCCGTGCTCAGAGATGATGGCGAGGAGTCGCCCAATGATCCCGATAATTATTTGCCCGGCTGGCTAAGCGACCCGCTGCTCATCGACTCGGAGCTGGGTGAAATATCGCTGGTGGAGCAACGCTTTTGGAAGGATTTGATCAAGCAGTATCTAAAGCCACTCGAGCTGAGCAAGGAGCAAAAGCAAACTATGGCCGACGATTTGAAGGAGCTGCGAAATATGATTGCCTTTGCGTTCGTCATGGTCAATGCAATTTTTGTGCTGATCGTGTTTCTGCTGCAGCTAAAAAAGGACTATTTGCATTTGAAGTGGCCCATAGATCCCAAAGATTTTGTGTCCTTCGATCGTGACAATCTGCATGTGGGCATCTACAGGCAGTACAAGGAACTGGATCCCATTGGACTTTGCTTTGTCATATTTTTCGGCTTCATATTGGTCATCCAGTTTATTGCCATGTTCTTCCATCGCTTCGCCACAATGTCACAGCTGTTGGCCACCACGCAGCTGGACTGGTTTCGCTCCAATGGACAGCTGAGCGATGAGGATGCCGCCCTCGAGCTGAATGGCAGCGCGGTGCACATAGCTCGTCGGCTGCAACGCCCCAGGCGACTGTTCGACGATGACGACGATGTGGATGCCCATCACTATGATGAACTGGAATTGGGCCCAGGCGATGCACATCGCGAGAGCTTGGCTCGCAGACAGACCATCTTCAGGCTGCATGAGACACGGAATAAGCAGCAGAGCGATTATAGTGATTTGGTTAGAAACTTTGAGAAGCGCTTTTTTAGCGAGGATGAGCTGAACATGAAGAATCTGCCCTTGAGCCGCAAGTCCATGAAACTCTTCCAGGAGCGTCGCTCTGTGGCCAAGGTCAATGCAGCTGCCACGCCCGGCGGCACGCCCACGCCCAAAACGGGCAAGCGACCGCCCCTGGTGGTCAATGCACAAAAAAAAGTGAGCTTCAGCAGCAGCAACACGCAAATCTACAATAACGGCAACACAGAATTATAAAAAAAACCCAGTATTACCCATGTGAATCTGAAAACTATACGAGTATATATATATATATCTAACTATCTATCTATATGTAGCCTAACTATAGGAGTCTGTAACCTAACCTAAACCTAAAAGCCCTGCGGCAAAAAATATAATTAATTGCATTTAACTCAAGTGGCAGTCAGCGAAGCTTACTTCCATGCTGCAGGAGCGGAACGTCTTTCGCCTCATTAGCATAATTACAAGATGGGGGGCTGGATGGGTGGTTGAGTGGGTGGGTGGTTGGGTGGCTGTTGGGCGTCATTCATCAATGTCGCGGCGACGCTTAGAGTTAAGTGTGCTCCTTGGCTGCGCTTTTTGTGCCGCTAACTAAGAAAGTTCGTCCCTCCGGCTGCAAAATGCAAATCAAAGTGTGATTAGCTAGGATTTGATGAAGTTTCTGCTGCAATGCACAACTTTTTACTGCCGCCCACCCCCAACACACGAGTGTGTGTGTGGGGTGTATGTGTGTGTGCGGGGGCGCCTTGTTGCACCTAGGTGTTGGCATAACTGCTTTTTAAGTGAATGCTCTTCTTGTCATGCTCTTCAAGAGGGTATTAAAATGTTCTCAAGAAATGTGCAACAAATATGAAACTTTTTCGGATCTATAATATATATAGTAGATATATCGATATGATATGCCCATCTTCTGCATGTCTGTCCATTTCTCTGCATGTATAAAACCGCAGCTAGATATCTACTTAAGTCTATAAACGAAGTTTCTAGCTTACTCGCACAAAAATTAAAGAGCGTCAAATGCTACAAAAAGAATGTGCTTTTGGCCACCATTCGTACTATTCCAATTTTGAGATCATTTTATTACATTTTGGATTAGTTTGTAATTTTATTTTTCCTAATTTCAAGAAACTATTTTCTATCAGCCTTGCTAAGTTTTGGCCGCAAATGTTGGCATCGGCTATATATATCATATAACTGCGCTTGGAATGATCGGTCACATATTAAGTTCTTGCATGAACAACTTTTTAGATTTCAAGACATCTTGAGCAAGCCCAGCCATACGCACTTCAATATTCTCCTGAAACATCTGTTCAAGCAGATTATGAAAGAATCAGTATGAAATAAAGCTTTTGTCCAAAATAACATGTGATAATATGTCATTAAGGGTATTTAATCTTCGGGCTGGCGTTACCTCCTTTCTTTTGTTAGCTGAGAGAATGAAACGCAGGACTAGAACCTACTTTGCCAATGCGCATATATTAAACGCGGCACCAACTGACGGCGAGTGAATTGTGGGTATAAAAAGCCGGAAGGGACAGTGTGTGGTATATATAAAAGTCGATGAAAGAAGAGATGGAAATGCTATAGATAAAATAGAATACCTTAGCTAGACAAAAAACATCAGTTGTCTTCGGTATAACGAACTTGAGATACCCTTAAGTTCTGCCTCAAAACGAATTGATTAAAAATGTGCAAAATTTTATGTAAATTTTTAAATTTCTTATACTAATTATTTAAAACAGATTTAAGCAAATAAATCGAGCGCTTGGCTGTAATATCTATGAAAACAAGACGCTATTGTTACAGCTACGAATTTAATAATCATCAATGTTAACCGATTAAGAAATATGCCAAATATATAATATGTCTCTATATTTATATGAAATGGAATTTAATTTTCTGAACACATTTGTAATGCCCACGGCAATTGTATGAAAGGCAATCAGCTTGGCTCAGTAAAGTAATTTGAGCACTTTGTAGGAAATAACAATTAGAAATTCGTTTCAAATTAAAAATGTTGTACCTTTTTGTTAAAAAATAGAATGAGAATATCAATTAGTGCATAGCCTCAGACGTAAAGATAGAAAAGTCGATTTTAAAAAAGTTTCCAATCGCAATGAATAGCAGCACGGTTCAATTTAATGGCTCGCTTGGCTAGAGATGCAGCAATATATGTATACATATTCACAAAAATATATTGATTAACCTTGTACAAGAATTCACAAGCTAAGGCACAATTGTGCAGTGGGGCATACGGACAGTGGCTTAAAGCATTCACATTTTATGAAATGCAAACAATTTCAGACTTCAATGGGTGTTTTTGGCCTTGTCGAGCGCAAGAAATAAGCATGGAAAACTATAACGAATCTGCGTAGAGCAAATTCTGGCGAATGTCCAATTAGGTTTCATATTTTTGCTATTATATATTGTCCAAGTAGAAAATCCATAGAATTGAGCTTATTTTTGTTTGGAATTTGGCCGACGCGGCGTATGCTTAATATTGTTTTCTTTGGGCGCCTTTAGCCTGAGGCCAAGCACACAAAATTCACATTTTCATATTTATGTAGCCGAGTTTCTCGGCTGCACCAAAAAAAATAATAAACCGCTCGACGAACACATAAAACAAAGTAGCACGGAAACGGCATTGGCGCATAAAATACATAAAATTCAATTGAAAAACTTTGCCATTTTTTTTTTATATTTATATATATTTTTTTTCGCCAGCAACTATGCAACCCGCAGGCGGGTACATAATTTTGCACTTATCTGACCCCAGGCAGTAGACGGATTCGGTTGGGGTTTTGTTATTGTGTTTCATGGGTTTCCTATGCAATTGGAAATCCGGGACAACACGGCCGGGCCGGGACACGACAGGAAAAACAAAAACTTTATT
Organism: Drosophila novamexicana; assembly: GCF_003285875.2. Taxonomy (NCBI): domain Eukaryota; kingdom Metazoa; phylum Arthropoda; class Insecta; order Diptera; family Drosophilidae; genus Drosophila; species Drosophila novamexicana. Next base: position 748,087 of record NW_020824766.1, read on the forward strand.
TTTGCTTTTTGTTAATTTTAATGTCATTTAATTATGAATATAATTCTGAGCTGGCTGTCAACAGCTTCTGACCCAACTTGTCCGACAACTGTTCTCGGCTGCCGTTGTTGCTATTCTTGTTGTTGTTTACGAAAATAGTTAAATGAAAGCTGCAGGATATTTGCACACAATGTGCACTGATTATGAACCGTGTCCTTTTTGCCTGTTATGCCCTCGGCATTGCACTCTCGTGTTGATATCCTGTTGTGCTGCCGCCTCGCAGTGCACTTTTTGAATAAACAAGTCTCGCATTTTTGTGTTTAATAAGTTAATTAAGTTTATTTCACTGCCCTCTATTTGGCCTACAGACTGAACTCTGCGCTGACCGTATAAATGCCACAACTTGTTATTCATAGTACAATATGTGCGACAATTAATTTTATAATCAAATTTTTTCTGCGTTCGCATTGCCCTTTTGCCATTTGAGTGACATTTGGTTGCCTTTCAATATGTGCGAAAACTTTTTGCTATTGTCGCCATCAATTTGCGTTCTCATGTGATGCCATTTTTAATTATTTGAGATATGTGTTATTAAATATACACAAATACCAGATATTATGCAAATAAAGTCATTTTTGATTAAATAAAAAATAATTAAGGGCCTTAGAAATATGTTTTTTTTACGAATGCATTGAAATAAGTAAATTTTAAAAAATTCATAAAAATGCTGATGCAGAAGAAAACCTTTTTACAGTCAACTATTATGTACAACATTTTAAATGGAAAGCAATTAATATTACAAAGACAATTTAGAAGCACCTTCAATTTCCAAGTAAGGTAAACGATTTTATTTCAATTTTACTTTTCCGTCGAACTTTTTAATTGCTCTGCCTAAGTCGCCAAAAGAATTTAATGGCCACCACAGCGAGCATATTAAATTATTTAAATATAATAATAAATAAATTGGAGAAGAAAGGGCTTTCATTCGCTGTAAAAACAACCTCAAGCTTTGCTCTCTTTATTTTTGAGTAAATGAAACTTAATGTGTTGCCTTCAATTATTGAACATTATGTGTGACCCAGGAATTGCAACAAGCTGCAAATGGCAACAATAATTACAATAACAATGCAGTTCAAGCAAACACTGAACAGTCTGATAACGGCCAAGCTCTCCCATGCCCCATATGATAAGCAGCCGACGAGCTGCTCCGTGTTCAAAGTGTAAATGTTTGCCATAATCTGAAACAGAGCTGAGCATGTGTGTGTGCGAGAGAGAGAGAGAGTGTGTGTGTTTGTGTGTGTGTGTGTGTTGCTGTGCCTGAGATTGATAACATTTCTAATTGAATCACAACAAGAGCCACGACACTGTGGGAGAAGGCGAGAGGCAGGGAGAGCTGAGTGGAGGGGCTGGCCCCTAACAAATTTAATCGCAATCGCAATGAGCACTTACAATTACACATGTTTGCGCTTCATTATCAGTAAGCAGTCTGAACCGGAGCAGTCCGTCAGTTTGGATCCCGTCACTTGGTTGGAGCGTGCACGGGTCCAAAACAATTCGAATTTCAGTTGAACTCGGTGGGTTTTACGGTACGGTACCGTTCCGCTCCGTTCGCTGTTTCGCACAAACCTTAATTTCGCTGCATTTCTGTGATAATCGTGTGCTCAAATCCTGTTCAGGATTAAATACACATAATACTCTGTGTTCGTTCAAACGCTGCCATAGCTGTTTCACCGTGCACTCACGCAATAGTCTTACCTTATTCAATACTTATAGAGAGATATACACATAAAACTAGACAAAATGCTGCGTAATAGCTGCCAGGCACTGCGCAACAGTTTTGCAAGGAATGCCTGGAGGGCGGCCAGTTCCCATGGACCCAGACAGCCAGTGAGTGTATAGGAAAACATACTACATACAATTTCATTTAAATGTTAACAAAAAATGAACGTTAAGTATTAAACGTTTTCAAATAGATTATTTGTATACTCGGTTCGCAAAATACAAATTTAAATTACACTCCGAATTTTGAATATACTTCACACCTTTAGAGCTGAGCCTAGAGGATACCTAAATTATGTACACTTTGAACTGTTAATTGCAAAAATAAAGACTTAAAGCCACAGTTTAAAGCTTACTGATTTGTGGCCAAAGTCTGAAAAAAGTCATTGAAGGTTCTTTTCGACTGACTTATTAGGTTTTTCACTGAGAACAGAATATTACGAAGTTATTTTTTGCCTCTATAATTTTTGGCAAAGTTCGATGTTTGTGTAGAGCAAATATTGAATAAATACATTAATAGTAATTATTAAATAAATAGCAACATTAATGATTAAATAAATAAATAATTACATAGTAAAAAATAAATTATTTAAATAATAACAAAATACATTTTTTCTATTCACAAGATTTGACGTAGGGAACTGACTTTTAAATCTTCTTAGTTAGTATATACTTAGCAATGCACACTTAAAATATAATTGAAAATAATATGGAGAGTACGTAGCATATATGAATTCTTAAATTCTACTTTCGATTAGGCATTGATTGTTATCTGGGCTGTCAGTTTTGATAGACAACTGTCTGTTTATTTGCTTATTTGCCAACTCGAAACTGCGAAAGGCTTGATAGCAATAATTAGTTATTAAAAAAGAGAAAAGAAAAACTTATATTCAAATTAAAGTTTTAGGAAAAATAATGTATATACGCATATGATTACCCGGCTGCCTATAGCTAAATTTCTCTGCTCTGGTCTTATCAAGCAGAGCTCATAAAATTGTTAGACTTTGATTTCTATTGCCAAACACAATGCAAAGCCCGAACAGAACTGTACTCTGGCAGTGTGTATATAAAAAATATAAATAAATAAAAAAATAAAAAGAGAAAGTCTTTAAACTTTCATAATTATGAATAAAATGCATGAGCGAGCTGATAAGGCGATAATTCTTTTGCAAAAATAAAAAAAGTTGATTTAAATATGGGGGAAAATTACTGGCATCATTGAAGCTGATGTTACAGACCCTCGAGACCCATGACGACAAGAGTCAACAAAGTTTTGCCTTTTTTTTATGCCCATCTCCAATGTTGATGTTATGTAAGCGACTGATTGGGGATACCGCACACTCATAGATTAGGCATAAAATTTTCCTTGGCACTAAAATTTAATCAGCACTCAGTCAGCTCAATAAAATCGCCAACAACAGTCAAAATGTAGTTGAAGATTTCAGTTTCGTATTTCTTGTTGTTGTTGTTGTTGTTGTCGCTCTTTTTTTTATGACTAATCGTAGTGGCAACAGCTTGGCATGGCAAAAAGGATTCTAGGATCTGAAAGTGGGCGGGTTGAGCTAATTGAATGGGCAGCTAAAATCGATTTATGTTTAGGGCTTTGGTTTGGGGGCATGCTGTAAATCATTTGCAGTTTGGGTACGGATTGAAGGACATGTAAAACGTATAAATGGGAAGGCGGGTGGCAGAGCGTGAAAAAATATTGTGTGCATGACAAGCTGATAAAATGTCACAAAAAGCCTTGTCACAGCATGACAGCTGCTGGTACAGTGCGGCGTATACGTGTTAAAATAAATTGTAAAGTGTAAATATTGTATTTCAAGACTGACGCACGTACAGTCAGAAAAGAAGCTAGAGCGAGAGTGAGAGTTGCTGCTGAAGGGTTAGCGAGTGTTGCAGAAATGGCAAACGGCTTTGTTTTGCCTGTGGAAATTCAATGCCGTCTTTTACAATCAACTTAAAACCCCTTTAACTATGCATCAACCGGCCCTGGCCCAGGCCCCGGGCAAGGGTCGACAGCTGCATTTGCATATGTCTAAAGTGCAAAGTCCGTAGTCCGGAACCCGAAGTACGCAGTCTACAGTCCGCAACCCGAAGTCCGCAGTCCCCAGTCCGGCTAGTCCAGCGTTGCCTTTGACACTCAAAACGATTTGGCTAGGTCAGGGTCGTCACTTCGTCAGCCGTCCCCAACGCCCCGGCCTGACTAGTTTGCCGGCGTCATCGTCGCCCCAGTTTGACACGTGTTGGCAGTTATGGGCCAGTTCGAGCCATAGCAGCTGGGGCCAGTGCGTGTGCATGTGCCGTACATCATAAAAAAGCAGAGCACAAAAACATGGCAGTACGTAACAAGCGTAAAGCATAGACAAAAAGCAAGCGTCAAAGCACGTGAATCAAACAGCTGTTGTGGGCTTTTGATGAGGCAGCTGATAAACGCTTTGGAATTTTATTAAACTTAAATAAATGCCTCATTAGTTGGCAAAACTATGAACTATAAGGCCCATAAGACAAATATTATATATATAAAATATGGCCAATAGTTTCCTCCGATAATTCTATACAGAGCTGTATAGGGACTGCCTGCTCTTCGGCCAAAAATATTTCCCATTAGCAACTGCATGGGATTCGAGCCCGGATCCTCAGTGGCTAATCATCCAAATTATTGACTTACTAAGATAACTTATCTGGCGAGAAATTAATTACTCATGTGTCTGTTGAATACTCTTGGCTAGTACAAATTTGAGTCCCAACTCAGGATATTGCAAGTCTAATATTTTGTAGTTAATTAAAAAATTGTATCTTATATATATATAAATATTAAATAGTTCTCATTTATTCCACTTTATTTGCTTTAGTTTCTAATTATTCAAACCCTTCCCGGATATTTTTCCCTTTTCGCATAGTCTGGTTTTTTTTTTTCAAAGTTTTATTGCTGGTTTTATGGGTTCTGCCTACGCAGTAAATTATGCCGGCGAGCAGCCAAACTTTTTGGGCAGTCAACAATTTAATTGCTTGATAATTGGATTCCAGAGAACCGCAAGTATTACCTCTTGCCAGACGCAACAACAAATGTTATCATTTTCAACAACATGCTATGCTCACAATTTTGATAACAAACAATAAACAAATGAATTGAAGCAGACGGCTTAGTTGACTAAACAATGGCCCAAGGTTAGATCTAAATTTATGCAAATTAATTGCATGTGCTTAATCTTAAAACATGGTAACAAGTTAACTTTCTAACATTAGATCATATTCGATGATATATTGGTTAACCAGAGGCTTTACCCTGCATATTCCGGCCAGGAGCATTAAATGCTAGACAAATCTTTACCAATATTCAATCCCAACTAATTTATCATATGTCTTCTGTTCCAAGTCTTGTTTGCTCGAGATTTCAGAAGATTTCAAAGCACAAATTGCAGTCAAAGAGCAATGTATCAGGCCCGTTGACAGCCAGACAATAGATGGTATTAGTTTGATTGCTGTTAATATATTGGGCGACTGGCAAAATATAATGATAGCAAAATACACTGAGCTATGAGAATAAAGCGAAACGGTCAATAGCCAAGTAAAAGCCAAATCGAAAACACAAAGAACCAAATAAATATTTGTTGCCATTTCGGTTTGATAAGTGTGGGACACCTTTTGATCGCTACAGCATTTTTATGGACGGCATTTACTACTTGGCCAGCTGACAGCTTTATAATGTTGACGTTTTAATGTAACGAAAATAACAAAATATTTACGCGTCAATTTAATTTACAGTTCAATTGTACAATAATTGGCATTGGATTTGCCTTTGCTGTTGCCGTTGCCGTTGCCTTTGATTTCGTTATAAAATATGTGAGAACAAGTAATTTGCCGGGTTTTTTTTATTGCGCCTGGGCACAGCCAATCAATATAAAGACTAAACAAAATATTGAACATTCACTCAAGTGTGCATAGGGCTATGGCGACGACGACGACGCTGATTAAACAATCAATAAACAAATTGAATTGAGTGTTGGTGAAAAAAAACAAACGTGGAAAGAAACTGCATAACGGTCGTATAACTAGATAAGGGCAGATTTTCTTTTGATAAAAAAAAAAAAAAACACTAATAAGCCGCAAACATAATAAATAAATAAATCAAAGCTGCGCGCAAAATGTTTTCCTGCAGGGCATTCCAATTTTGTCACAAGAAACGTAGCGCATAGAAGGAAATGTCTACGAACTTATAGGGTTAATATTTATGGAGGTTTTTATTGCAGGCTGTACATATGCCTGAATCAACTAGATCGAATCAGATATATACAACAATTTCTTGAAAATAAGTGCATTAAAATGCAGTATTAGAAAGCACACACAAATATTCAAATATTCACATATGCTGCAATCTACTTAGTTAAACATTTTATTAAATTTGATTTCTCGTAAGCCTTATAAAGCATTGAATTGGTTGCAACAAACGAATATATATATAAATCAAACGTGTTGTGTTTTTATTTTGATTTAAGTGTCGGTCCGTGTGGTTGTTGACGGAAACATTTGCTCAGCTGATATTTCCGACTGTCAGGGATCAATCGGGCTAGCTGTTATTGCCCGGAAGGCAGCACACACAATTGTCAATATTTCGTATTTGATTTAAACTGACATGTCATATGTCGAGTGAAAACAAATGCCAGTGAATTTATAGCTCAATTATATTGAGTAGACTGTAGGGCATTTAAATGAAAAGTGCGAAGCATATCGAGTGCAAAATTCAATTGGTCATCGTTTACAATTATTGCAATTGCAGTGTGCATTTACTGGATTGCACTAGTGAGCGCATATTACGCATACGCACCGTTAGCCAAAAAACCAATTAACACACATAATACTTGATAATTAGGTGTTTTAGCTGTAAATGCTGCTGTTGCTGGCTGTTTATTATGCATAGACACATATATTTACAGGCCCGACTTAACGGCAATTATAATTATGATTTACACACACGAGAACACAAAACTGATTAAGTTCGATGATTAGAGATTAGAGTCAGGAACTGGGCGAACGACTAATTAATTGGATTGCCATCTCGAGCTCGCTTAGCTGCTTTCATTGCCAAGCTCTTTGCTGTCGTAATTTACGACCTTATTATGTGTTTGAAGATGGTTACTGATAGCCGACAACCCTCACACCCAAGGCTGCATTTCTAGTGACATTCCCGTGCATTCGAGCTGTCGCCTTTGACTTTTGCACTGTGCTCATGATTTGTGCTAACATTTGTCTTTATTTTGCTATAGTTGCCGTCAATTGAGAAGCGCTTGGAGAAGGCCCATCCGCAGTTTACGGAACGTAGCCAGCTGAAATATGCTCGTCGCCTGGTCGTCAAGTTGGGCAGTGCGGTGATCACGCGTGAGGACAATCATGGATTGGCACTTGGTCGTCTGGCGTCCATTGTGGAGCAGGTAAGTGCGCGAACATATAATATGCAAAAATTCAACACCAAGTTTAATGAAATTAGGCATTGTCCTACTAAAAAAGCGCGGTAACTTCAGGCAGTTGCAAGGTCGTTTTAATGCCCTTTACTCGTCTAACAAAGCGTATGAAATTGTATTTATTGTTATTCACCACTTTATTCACTTTTCCGAATCTCTAATTGCTTTTTTCAAAGGAAATTATATAGAAAATCATCAAAATAGAATATTGCTTTGAACCGGCGACTTCCTGGTTGTTAGTCCGACTCCGCTCAGACATTTTAACCCTTCGCCTGCTTGACATCACGTTTGTAAAGTACATTTATTAAGTTTGGACAACAGTTGCTCACCAAGTTGGGTTGATATTTCCCGTCTTAGTGCTCACTTTCGAGCCAAAAGAACAATTAAGTCAATAATTTAGGTTTTTTAGCAGTCAGTAGAAACTTTACTTATATACAATTTCCACTCAAATAATGACATTGTACACAACTTCCCTTTTCATCTGAGAAAACACTCTAAGACCTTAGTCCCGAACTATTCTCGTGACTGTCAACTAACGCATATAGTTTTTCTAGGTTGCCGAGTGCCATTTGGAGGGTCGTGAAGTCATAATGGTCACCAGCGGCGCTGTGGCATTTGGTAAACAGAAACTGGCCCAGGAGCTGCTGATGTCGCTGTCGATGCGCGAAACACTAAACCCCAAGGACACCAAAGAGGTGATACATACACACTGCAATCTGCAATTTAGAGTTTCACACTAAGCTTGAGACTATTCATTAGTTCGATGGCGCCACATTGGAGCCACGCGCGGCGGCTGCGGTGGGTCAATCGGGTCTCATGTCACTCTACGATGCGATGTTTGCACAATATGGTGTTAAGATTGCACAGGTCGGTAACGAGCTAGCCCGAATTGAATGGCAGACACTAAAAAACTGCAAACTTAAACTCTGATATATGATGCGTTTAGGTGCTGGTGACCAAGCCGGATTTCTACAATGAGGAAACACGCAACAATCTCTTCTCCACGCTCTCCGAATTAATTAGCCTAAATATTGTGCCCATCATCAACACGAACGACGCCGTCTCCCCGCCGATGTTTATACGTGACGACGAGCCCGCCGGTGGTGCCAGAAAGGTGCGTACTCAAACGCAGCACTTGACTGTGAACCAGCTCGACTGAGATCTCTCTCGCTTTCTCCCTCTCTCTCTGTTTGCTTGCAGGGCATTCCTATTAAGGACAACGACAGCTTGTCGGCCATGCTGGCCGCCGAGGTGCAGGCGGATCTGCTTATCCTTATGTCCGATGTCGATGGCATTTATAATAAGCCGCCCTGGGAGGATGGCGCCAAATTGATGCACACCTACACCAGCGATGATATCAATAGCATCGAGTTTGGCAAGAAGTCAAAGGTGAGTGGCCTTTCGTCTGTCTATTCCACAGCAGGTTTTCGATAATCGGCTTTACTTTTTGTGAGTACTTTATTTGTATTAAAATCAACGCTTGTCCACATCAATTTCGGTATTAGTATTTAAAGTATATTTTGATAAAAAGCGTAAAAAGTGGGAAACGTTTCTCAACGTTTTCTTGTGATGAAATGATGGCCGTTTGTAGTAAATATTACCATTAAGAAAAGCTACAAAATAATTCATAAGTTCGAATTTAAACTCGAAAAATCATAGATAAATTAATTAGGCATAGAGCAAAGCAATTGTTTTTAAATAGACAAACGAACAGAAGCTTAATATAGTTATTATCCAATTCTCAAATCTATATCAATCAGAAAAACAATCTAATAAAAGCTGTTTACATTTTTACATGTTGCACTTGCACTTGCCAAGTGCTTCAACGACCAATATGAATAGATTTCTTGTATGCATTTTATAGCATTGCATCTTGAAAGGACTTCATTCGTTATTTATATCCTGTTACGAGTGACAGACATTTACAATGAATGTTATCTGTTTTTTGCTTCTAAGTTATCTGCATTAGTGCAAATCTAGTTAAATATTTAAGAGACAAAACGCGTTGACACCGTAGAAACTTTTGCTATTCTCGCGCAATAATTTCTGAACAAGTTGACAAGTCGGGGAATGGGGAAAGAGGGAAGGGAGAAGGGGAAGCCATTACAGCTGCAGTTGTTCCGTATTGCAACTTAATGGTGTTTATTATGGTTGTTTGTTTATTGCATCCTTCACACTTTGGCCAACTATTTATAATACTTTCTGCATTCTCCAGGTGGGCACCGGCGGTATGGACTCCAAGGTGAAGGCAGCTACCTGGGCCCTGGATCGCGGCGTCAGCGTTGTTATATGCAACGGCATGCAGGAGAAGGCTATTAAGACAATTATAGGTGGCAGAAAAGTTGGCACATTCTTTACGGAATCAACGGAGGGCAGCAATACAGTGCCCGTCGAGGTGATGGCCGAGAATGGTAAGTGGTATAATAGAAGAGACTGACTCAAAGAATTTTCAGCAGAGAGTGCAGCGAACAAATTGCAAGAGAAAAACATTAGACAGCATGCGATGAGGCTTAAATGGGGCTAGGATCCATATCCTAACTATTAACTATGAACATCGCTTTTAAAGCCCTCGTCTAGAACTCTGCACTCTGTCTAGAGATTGATCTGGGATTTGAGCTGGCAACCTCGAATTCCAGAAAATGGTTCATTAAAATGTGGTAGAAACTTTTCCTATCAAAACATGTTTATACAATATGACAATTTGTTAATGCATTCGATGTAAGCTACAAAAACAACTTGCATCAGGGCAGCAATCTTGATTAAGTATCGCTATGCTATAGCTTCTGTATCATCTATCAAAATAGATAAATATAATGACAAATTCTAATGTCATTTTCTATTGGACATGGCGAAACTATCTGCCAACTCAACCCTCTAGTATCGTTATACTTTCTTCCAGGCGATAAGCATCTGTATCATTTGTGTGCTTAAAAGTTATCAAATAGTTAAAATACAAAAGATCCCAGAGAGGGAGAAAGAGAGAGAGAGAGTGAGAGACAAAATCTAAGCAAAGATATAGTTAATGCTGCCTAGTAAAATATATTATATAATATAATAATATATAAATTAGGTTTTTGGAGTTGTTTTTGCCGCGTCGAATGATTTAACTAGTTGGTTAAATAGAGTGCAATACAGTTGGCTGGTTTGTTGACACTTGACAAGCAGCTTGGCCAAGTCTCAACCAGTCGGGTTAGCTAAGTGTTAAGTGGCTTTCAATGCGAGCTCCGTCCCGGGCTAACATGCCGCAGGCGACACTCTCAAAAAGTGCCTGACTGACATAGTGGCCATTTAGTATACACCAATGCAGCTGCCGAGTGTAGACGCTGTTGAGAAACGAGGTCACAATGACTGCCTGTTGAGGTTTACCGTCGTCGTTGCCCAGTGGCAATGCACTAAGTGCTAGTCGTTGGCCCCGCGGCGCCAACGGGTCCTGGCCAGACTGGCATGTTGTGCTGCAGTTTTTAGTTAGCAAGTTTAATTTAATTGTTATTAGAGACAGCTGAAATATGTTGCTGGCAAACAACTTCAAAAGTGCTTGTTAATTAGCTAGTTGCAACTTGTTGAATCCTATTTTCGGACAGCTGTAAATAGCCGGTGGGCTATTCTGGAGAATGCATTAAGCGAAACTAGCTGACAGTAATGCCTCATGCTCTTTTAGATAGTTTATGCTCTATTGACGTTAAAAGTATATTACATCTTTTTTGCCAGCCAGGGCTGCAAACTCAAAAGGAAGTATGGACGGTTTGGTTCACAGCTCGAACTAGAAAAAGGCGCGGCCGCGTTTCTAACTAAGTTTACCAAGGCAAGGCCCAGTTTCTTCAAAAACTTTATTTTTGAAATATTTTTTGCTGCTGAAAAAACTTTTTGATAGCACTTTAATGCTATATTAATTGATGTATTTGTGGAGTAAATACAATTCAGGAAAACGCAAGTAAAATAATTCTCTAGAGTCGCATAGCTGAATGCTAAGGTAAGCAGTATTAAAAGTAAGCATGTTAAGAACTGCATTTATTCTATAATATTCTCAAATCTTCTTTTATATATATCCAATCCTTTTTACATATTATATTTCTTTTGCACTTGCTCTGCGAATTTTTGGCTGCTTTTATGTCGAAAGTTTTTAACTGTATCTTGATTTTATAGATCGTATTCATTAACTGGCTTGCTTTAGGGTTGTCTTGATAGTAAAAAACCAAATTTGAACTATCGTTTCGTTAAGGCTAAAACTAACTTTTGCCAACTGTTGATATATAACTAACTTTGGCCAACTCTTTTATTCGACAGCTCGCATAGGCAGTCGTCAAATGCAGGCGCTGAGCGCCGCGGAACGCGCTTTGGCTGTCAGCAATTTGGCGGATCTGTTGGTTAGCCGCGAGAAATTCATTTTGGAGGCGAATGCCAAGGACTTGGCCGAGGCGCAGAAAAGTGGACTGGCTAAGCCGTTGTTGTCGCGCTTGTCGCTCAACTCGGCCAAACTGAAGAACCTCTCGATTGGCCTGAAGCAGATTGCCGATGACAGTCACAAGGTGAGCGAAACCCCAAGCAAAGCTGCAATTAATTGGCAAAAAAAAAAAAACGAAAAAATACAAAATAAAAATCACAGCTCCCAACAGTACACAGTGAAAAAGTCAAGTCAGGACCCTTGAAAAAGTTTAGGCAAATTGCATTTGTTTGGCTGTTGAAAAATGTTGCTCAAAATGCTGTTGACTTTTTGAAAAATTGAGTTAGTTTGTGCATGCAGCCTGTGTGTATGTGCGCTGGGATTTGGCCCCTGTCTGCAAAGTGGTAATTTTATGACCTACAACAATGGCACAGAACAACAACAACAACAGAAACAACTGGAAACTGTTGTCCTTATGCAGCTACAGTTTTCATGCTTTAACAACATTATGAAATCTCCAAGCAATTTTACACTTCAACAAAAATTGACACCCGAACAGAGCAGCTGGGCGTGAGAGAGGGCACTAAAAGAGCTAAGCAAGTGGAAATAAAAGACAGCTCAGCTCCATATAGAACGCTGCTTAGCTGTATGTGTGTGTGTGCGCGCGTGTGTGTGTGTGTGTCTTGGCAGTGACATTAACCCGCGCACACACACATGCACAGCATGCAGAGGCAACAGTTGATGGAGTATTGAGTGCGAGCTCTTCGCCCTATCCTCCTGCAGTCAGCCATTTTATTGGATGTGATTGTGCGGAAACGCAAAAGTTTTTTTTTTCGACGCTTGCCGGCAAAACTTTTTCCCCAAGCACATACACTTACATATATTGTAAAACAGGCAGCGAAATTGTGACACAAAATGGCAGCAGCGCAAAAATCATAAAATAAAAAGCAAAAAATGAAAAAAAGGGAAAACCTTGAAAAAAAAAATGTGAATAAAACCCCATAACGCACTCAATAAATGCTTAGATGGATGGGAAAAAGTATTCGTGTGCGGCAAACAAATGCCGCGTACATTTTTTGGCCTCCGGGCAGCATACAGAAAGTTGTGTTTTGATAAGGCAAGGTGCACCGAGGGGGCGGGCTCAGATCTAGCCCAAGTTTGTTGATGAACTCCAGCTAGAGTTGCATAGCAAAAAAATGTGTTTTCATTGCACTTAAGAAACAAAAAAATAAGCTCAGTAAAGAATTTAAAAAGGAAGCTGAGAAAATATCTAACGTAAAAAAAATTAATTCGAGTTGAAAAAATAATTCGGCGCAAATATTAAACAAATTTTATTAAGTAATGCCAAAAACTGTGCTCAAATTAAGATTGGCTTCAGTTTTCAATTTTAAGTCATGAAACATATAAAGAAGCGTTAACTTTCGACTTGTCCCAGGGGCCATCAAGTCGAAAAGAAAAAGTTATTACACGCTTCATATTAACGGTGCATAATAAACATTTTGTAAATTGACTCGAACTCAAGCTAGGCATGACTTATCCAATTGCCCTTTGTAAATATAATTTAAAGTTTTGCGCCCAACGATGCCAAAGTCAATAATAATGACCATATAACCAAATTTACTCGGCGCACAAGTTGAGTCTCGGACTGAGGTTATTTTCTGGATGTGGGGCACCAGGCATGAGGTCCACGCCCGGCTGTCAGCACAACAGAGTTGAGGATGCCGATGCCGCCTCCTGGTCTGCCCGCTCGCAATCTACACGTTATCTGCAGCCAATTTCCAGCAGCTTTTTATGGCGCCAAACGGGGACTGTGTTGCAAAATGAGGGCAGCAACAGCCCATTAAATATAAATAAAGATTACAGCATGGTGAAACGCCTTGATTTATGTAAAACTGTGCGCCTGCATCGCCTCAAAATGGACGCCAGGGATTAGAATTGGCGTCCATAAATACTCAGTTATTTTATATGGAAACACATGGCGTATGCGCAATGCTGCTGACTTGTCAAATGGCTTTCTATTCTATTGCAGAATGTGGGCCGCGTACTGCGTCGCACACGCCTGGCAGAGGGACTCGAGCTGAAGCAGGTAACCGTGCCCATTGGCGTGCTGCTGGTCATCTTTGAATCCCGTCCGGACTCGCTGCCGCAAGTGGCCGCCCTGGCCATGGCCTCCGCGAACGGACTGCTGCTCAAGGGCGGCAAGGAGGCAGCGCACAGCAATAAGGCACTCATGGAGCTGGTCAAGGAGGCGCTGAGCAGCGTGGGTGCCGATCACGCCGTATCCCTGGTGCGTACTAGTAATCCTCTCTTTTTTCATGAGGGTAACATTTGGCAATCGCCCTTTCACAGGTTTCAACTCGCGAGGAGATCAGCGACTTGCTGTCCATGGAGAAGCACATTGATTTGATCATACCGCGCGGCTCCTCGGAACTGGTGCGCAGCATTCAGGAACAATCCCTACATATTCCAGTCTTGGGTCACGCCGAAGGTGTCTGCCATGTGTTTGTCGACAAAGATGCCGATTTGGGCAAGGCATTGCACATTGCTCGCGATGCCAAATGCGATTATCCAGCAGGTAATAAATAATTGCAAGAGAGCTTAATATTCCCTTTCCGCAACGGATTGTATAATTCATATATTATTACGTAGCAGTTAAGCGGTTTTGATATTCAAAATTCAGGTGCCAATAACAATAGCAAGCAAAACAAGAAAGTAATGATATTGTCGTCAAGCCGAAGATTTAATACCCTTGCAGACATTTGTCTTGCAGTTTTGCATATGTCGGATTGGTGAATATCATAAATGCTGAGTTTGATGAAACTATCTAGAATGAATTGCCATACAAGAACCTAAATTTCGACCGATCACTCCTAGGCAGCTATATAATATAGTAATCCGATCCGAGAGGTTTGAAACATATGTACTGCCAGCAATAGAAAGACAAACCTATGCAAATTTTATTAAGAACCTTTGCAGAATTCCACCCGCAAGTGTAAAACATAGATGGAAACCTTCTTGCTTTTTTCGATCGATGAAACACCTTTTTTCAAAAATCTCTGTAAGAATTAATTTGGGACATTTCCACCAACACCTGCTGGATATAAGCTTGTGTGCGTGGCTTCGGCTTCAAACTCAAGTTTTCATATTTAATGTAGACAAACAGCATAGAGTAACGTAAATGGCCCGCTTCGAAAATAATGCTTAGCTCATTTTAATTAGAAAATGTTCCACACCAAAGCGTTTCATTTCAAAAATTAATTGCATTTTTGTTCTCATCCCGTTATTTGACATAGCCTGCAATGCAATGGAAACACTACTCATACACGAGGATCTAATGAGCGGCGAGATTTTCAACGATGTCTGCAACATGCTGAAACGTGAGGGGGTCAAAATCTATGCGGGACCGCGTCTAAATCAGCAGCTGACGTTTGGACCGCCCGCGGCGAAGAGCCTGAGGCACGAGTATGGTGCACTGGAGTGCTGCATTGAGGTTGTGCCCAGCCTGGAGGAGGCCATTAATCACATACATACGTACGGAAGCGGTCACACGGATGTCATTGTTACGGAAAATGGTACGAAAATTGAAAATTAATTTCAATTGCTTGCAATTGAAGCTGAAATATTATTCGACCAACATCAGCAGAGTTGGCCCTGATGGGTTGCGGTACCTAAAGCTAATGACAATTCAATGTGCGGGCTATAAATTTGTTTTGCGACCGAATTGTGTATCGAACCCCATGAAATGGGTACAATTTTAACTAGCTTTGCATTTATTTATTATTGAAGTAGTGCAGGACAATGAAGGACTTGGATAAACATGCCATACCACACACAATTTGAATAGTAACATGTAAGAGTGCTCTAGTTGCACCGAATAGAGAATACCCTGAACATTCTTTAACCATGTCAAATGCAGCCCGCGTTAGCTATAAAATCAAAGATACTTCATCAGTATATATTTTTCTAGCTCTTCAAGCCTAAGAGATTTGCTCAACAAATCGGATTTCGACATCGATTTTGATCGATTACTTGGAAACGGGGGAGGATATCGATTATCGGAAAAAACTCGGGGGTACTAAGAGCACATATATTTAAAATTTCAGAGTCTAGCTCATATAGACTCAAACTCAAAAGGCAAAGACGGACGGGCAGAGAGACGGACTCGAAAAGAGTTTTAGGGTATAATAGGAAAATGAATACATTATATATATAGAGTATTAACAGAACTTATTTATGAAAATGATTAAATTATTCGTTTATGCTAGGAATCGATTAAATAGTAATATACCAAATATATATACCAAATATGTATATACTTATGTACATGTATATCTAGTACTATTTGAACATCCCCATTTGATTGATTATCCTATGAGTGCTGCGTGATAATTCCATATAATCCCTTATATAATTTTATCAGTTCTTCAGTTCAATTCCTCCTCCTCCTCCAGGAATTCTGTTTGTAGAATTGTAAAATTCAGGATAACTTTTAAATCATACTTATTAAACAGAATTTGGCAGTTTTCTGCATAATATGTAGTCTAGAACTTTCTGCCATAGATTTGTCGCGTGTTTTGGAACTCATATAAACTTTCGACTAGCTTAGAGCCGTCAGTTGCCCATTGGCCCGTGTGGTAATTGAATTAAAAGCAAAAAGCCAATGTCATGCCAACTGCACGGACGGGCATTTACAAGTCAAGTTCGTTGCAATTTGCATGCGTGATGTCATTGGCAGTGGCTCAAACCAAGGTGGGGATCAGGTTTTTGGTTTTTGGGAAAGCAACTCTCGCTGCCAAAACAAATTTAAATCATTTGGGAAATTAATTTTATACAACATGCACTCATGCTTTGCATATTTCATATTGCATATTGCATATTACAATTTTGTATATTTTGCATATTCTATTTTCTGTTTTCCATTTTCCATTTCGTGCAGATGCCGCAGCCAAGCATTTCCTTAGCAGCGTGGACAGCGCCTGTGTGTTCCACAATGCGAGCTCGCGTTTTGCGGACGGTTTCCGGTTCGGCCTTGGCGCCGAGGTGGGCATCTCAACGGCACGGATCCATGCACGCGGTCCCGTCGGTGTCGAGGGTCTCTTGACCACCAAATGGATACTCAACGGCCAGGATCATGCGGCGGCTGACTTTGTTGAGGGCGGCAAACGCACTTGGCTGCACGAAACGCTGCCCATTGATTAGTTTTATAGGCTGTTATGTTATTTTGTTTTACCTTATAATGACAAACTCTGTAAATACGCGCATTTAAACGATAATTGAAAGCAAACTGTGTTTTTGGCTATGCCGTGCACCTGCATCAACGCAGTGAAGGTGTAATTAACGCTGTTGCGGGCTGTGGCTGTGGCTGTGGCTCTGTGCATGATGACAGCTGCCAGTGGCGGGCACATGGGAGAAATTAATTTAAGTGGAAATTATTTGAGCGGGCAACTTGTTTAATTAATAAAATGTGTAGAGAGCTCAAAAAGGGAAAACTGTCAGAGCGTGTCTTGAGCGCAAAGTTTGTGTGCAAAGTTTAGCTCCAGCCACGCCCACCCAGCTGCACGCAACGCCCAACGCTGAAGTTGAAGCGGAAGCTGTGGCTCTTGTTGTTGTTGTTGTTGCTGTTGCTGTTGCTGCTGCTGCTGCAGCAACGTTGTTGACAGTGAAAATTAAATTAAAATGACTCAAGCAGCCCGAGTGCACCCGTCTTAAAGTTGCAATTTTTCATAAATACTTTGCAGAAAATGTTGAAAATAAAATCATAAATTAGCCATAAAACGTGAACAATTTTGCAAAACCCAAGACCCAGCCGAAATGCGCGTCCACTTTGTATGCGAGCGTCGCCAAGTATTTTAATTTTTATGCGCATTGAGGCAACTTTTCAGCGCGCTCAGTTTTCAGTTTTCAGTTGTTGGTTTTCAGCTTTCAGCTCTCAGTTTTCAGTTTTCAGTTTTCTCTGTCTGGCACTTTAGCTAAGTTTATTTTAGTGCCGCACGCTGCATTGCGTGCCAAAGAGCCACCATGGCCCCAAAGAACCGCACCGCACCGCACCGAACGGCACAGCACCGCACGGCAGCAGCCGGAACGGCATTTAAGGTGCAGTTTCATCCTGTCAACGCATCACGAATCCGAATCCGACTCTCTGCAGCGCTTTTAGCTAACATTTTGAAGTTCGAGTTTGGGTCAGTTTTCGCCAATTCGACCATTTCTAATGCCAAACTCGGTTAGCGCCATTTGCTGTTTCCGTGGCGAATGTATGCTAGGGTCATGTGAAAAGTTTCCCTTCGTTTGCCTAATGTATAATATTGCTAGCCATTAAAATAAAGGTAGACCAGATCGATCACAACAGCAATCAGACTTTTTTTTACACTCCATTTTATCTGTATATCTATGTAAATAGTTAAAAATTCAATCAATTAAAATTGAAATATTTGTTCCAATGAATTTTCATCAAATTTCCATATTATTATGTTCATATCTCGTTTCATAAATGCCGGAAGATTGGCAAATAAATGAAAGAAGGTTCTTGGAATGAATTTGTAGCAAAGGAATCATAGATTTTACTTAATTGCTTGGAGAATAATAAATAATTGCATTGTATTCATTATATTGATTATTATTGTTCATTGAAAACGACAAATATTCGAATGAAAAATAAAATAAATTGCTAAGCTTTGGCGGAATGTCAAACTAGTTTATTTATTTTTAGATTATCAAATATTAAAGCACTTTGTTGACCTACTTAAAATATTTTAAAGCAAATGCGATTTCAAATCCGCAGAGCATAAGACAAAGGTGTGTGAAATTTATAATACAGGAAAAACAAGTAGAAAACTTTTAAATTGACCCATAATCCGTCTGGTTGCCAACGCACCCGACATGAGTAGTTGGCAGGAGTGTACAGGCGAACATAATTTTCAGAAATTTCAACTGGTTTTTGGCGTTGAGCTCAAAGGCAAGGCAACAAACGTACAGACAATGATACGTATAGTGGCAGTACCTGCCCGTAGCAACAGTCACGTACTTTTCAAATAGTTTGGCCAAGCACTTGAACAACTTTTCAACTAGCTCGAAGATGTGCGAGTCAGTTGCAGTTATTACCAGACCAGCGTGTACAGCACGGAATTGCAGTTGAGACTGTCGTTATTCAAGATGAAAGAGCCTGCATTGCATATCTATTGTTTGGTTTGCCTAATAACTCACTTGCCAGATAAAGCGAAATTTTGCGCTACACTTAATTAAAATAATAAACAGCAGGCATATAAATCTCGTGGCTAATATTACGTTAAGATCTGGCGATATGAGCCGGCACCGACAACCGAGAAATTGTCGAGAAATGCACTCACGCCCCTGTCTACACACACACACACACACACACATAGACACACACAATTGAATGCGCCCTCTAGAGCATGCCACTCGCATAATCATTTTATTTAAATTTAATGTAATCCACACACAATGCTATATTGTACTACTTATATATCTATTTATTATTTAGTTGTTTTTTTGTTTGTTTTATTTTTCTTGGTTTTTTTTTTTGTCGTTTGGGCATTTCGGGCCGCACCATCTATGGGCCGAGTGAGCGAGGCACTCAAAACATTTTGTCACATCATTGGCACAAAAATCGTGATATACAGAAAGGCTGGCTGCTTGATGTGGCCAAGTATGTGGTACAAGTATGCATTGTTCAGTTCTTTGCATTTATTTATATAAAAACTTAAAAATATAACAACAACGGATGCCTATACAAGTCCTGGCGCATCTTCGCCCTCATGCAACTTAGAAAGCATCGCCGCTCGCAAATGCAGCAGGCATAATTTCGTGAACATGAAATGATACAAGCCAATTATTGGCTCGTTGCTATACGATACTTTAAATACTCTATCTTAATGTCCGACACCAACACAAATTTAAATTTTCAGTATGTGACTTTGTTAAGAAATCTACATAATTTTAACGCAATGAAAATCTTGTCCAAAGTCAACTAGAAATATTAATCATAGACAAATGTTAATATATTAATCAAAGAACTAAATATTACCAAGAGAAAATGAAAATGTTACTTTTTATCTAAAATCAATCTTAACCAAATAATTATTAACGAATTGTTAGGGAATGTACTTCCAGGAATGGATATGCAAATGGGTAACGCACTACTTAATATGTTATTGAAGCAAATATATATAATATCGAACTTCCAAATAATTTGTGGCATTACTTAGTTTTTTAATGAGGTATCTGTGAAAAGCATTGGACTTCCAAAACGAATCTCGCATGAGAGAGCAAAGCCCCAGGTTATTTCGGGCAAAAGTTGGAAAATTGTTGGATAAAGTTTTTTTTTTTAAATGAATTCTTTCAGGTTGGGCTCATAGTTAATTCCGAACCATTTCAAGTCCTGCCTTTATAATCATCATCAAAACTGTGTCCAGAATCGAAAAAAACCGATTCAAAAATTAAAGCCATAACTGTTTCCTGATCCCTTTTAACTCACGCGAACATGTAAATGGATCCAGTTCTATTCAAAAAATATTTGAAATCTTAAAATTGTAGCTAGTATTTAAATAAATTGAAATTTCCGACTTTCAGCCTTGCATGAATTGCCAATTAAACAACATAGTTAATGTGCCCATATTCGCTTAGGACGCCAAAATAAATGTTGTGCATTCATGCCTTGGCTGCCCCCTTCCCCTTCTCCTTACCCTTGTGTGTGCCGCTCTATTCCGACAGAATTCATCAACATGTTACTATGGTGAAAAATATCCATTGTTTTGAGATGACAGACAGAACTTATTTAAATGCAGATGTCGGCCATAGAGCGAATCACTCTGATTGCTGTCGCTGTGGTATATACACGTCGTGAGTGGCGCCTCGTCCGTCTATCGAAAGGATTTAACGTCTGGGATTTTCTTTATTGTAGTGCTGCCTGCTCGTTTAGCTTAATTTCAACAATCTTTTGCCAAAATGTGTGACGAAGAAGCATCAGCTTTGGTTGTGGACAATGGATCCGGCATGTGCAAGGCTGGCTTTGCCGGCGACGATGCCCCACGCGCTGTCTTCCCATCCATTGTGGGTCGTCCTCGCCATCAGGGCGTGATGGTTGGCATGGGTCAGAAGGATTGCTATGTGGGCGATGAGGCGCAGAGCAAGCGTGGTATTCTCTCGCTGAAATATCCCATCGAGCATGGCATCATCACTAACTGGGATGATATGGAGAAGGTCTGGCATCACACCTTCTACAATGAGCTGCGTGTGGCCCCCGAGGAGCATCCAGTGCTGCTCACCGAGGCTCCACTTAACCCCAAGGCCAATCGCGAGAAGATGACACAGATCATGTTCGAGACCTTCAACTCGCCAGCTATGTATGTGGCCATCCAGGCAGTTCTCTCGCTATACGCCTCCGGTCGTACCACGGGTATTGTCCTGGATTCCGGTGATGGTGTCTCCCACACGGTGCCCATCTATGAAGGTTATGCACTGCCACATGCCATTCTGCGTCTGGATTTGGCTGGTCGCGATTTGACCGACTATCTGATGAAGATCCTCACCGAGCGTGGCTACTCGTTCACCACCACGGCCGAGCGTGAAATTGTGCGCGACATCAAGGAGAAGCTCTGCTATGTCGCTCTCGACTTTGAGCAGGAAATGGCCACAGCTGCCGCATCCACCTCGCTGGAGAAGTCGTATGAGCTGCCCGATGGTCAGGTTATCACCATTGGCAACGAGCGCTTCCGTACGCCCGAGGCTCTGTTCCAGCCTTCATTCCTGGGCATGGAATCGTGCGGTATTCACGAAACTGTCTACCAGTCGATCATGAAGTGTGATGTGGATATCCGCAAGGATTTGTATGCCAACAATGTGCTGTCTGGCGGTACCACCATGTATCCCGGTTAGTCTATGTTAGCTACTTGAAACTCTTGCAAGACATTTATCATGCTGACAAGATTTTCGCAAAACTTTTCCTCGAAATACTTAAGAACATAATCTATGCTCTGTATATTTCAGGTATTGCTGATCGTATGCAAAAGGAAATCACCGCCCTGGCTCCGTCCACAATTAAGATCAAGATCATTGCACCACCTGAGCGTAAATACTCTGTATGGATCGGTGGTTCCATTCTGGCCTCGCTGTCCACTTTCCAGCAGATGTGGATCTCCAAGCAGGAGTACGATGAGTCCGGCCCCGGCATTGTGCACCGCAAGTGCTTCTAAACATCCAAGCTATAAAATCAACAGCAGCAGCAGCAACAACAACAACAAAAATGACACAAATATCAACAAGAACAACAACAACAAGTGGCGTTTATATATAGCCTATATGAGAACATCCTATATACATATCTTATATCTGACATTGGGTATATGTTTAGCTATGGCTAGGCTAGCTGCATCTGGGCGCCTACCAAGCGCTACATGCAAAAGTATCTTTAAAATTACATTTAGTTGAAGAAGAAGAAGAAGCAGAAGATGAAGTTGAAATAGAGGACAAGAGACCCAAAACGAGTAGGTAGAGCATCTTTTATATTTAGTTTCGATTTGGATTTTCATTTGTTTTTAAGTTACGGAGCTGACCAAGACAAAATAAATAAAAGACAATCGGATGTACAATTATACAATATATATCTTTAAATATAAAACTGTTTGGCCTGACTAAATGACCGACTGATTGCCCCACGCCGTAAGAGCTAGGAAACTGAAATTTTCATTGAAGTTGCCTTATATGATACAATTGGAAATTCCACCCGCACGTGTGGAATAATCGCGAAAAATGTTTTATGCATCTTTTTTACTTCACATCTGATCGGACTCAAACTAATATTCAAAGATCTTTGTCAAAATTCATCTGATGGGTATTTCGCACATTTTGAAAACCACGCAATATTGATCGAAATGGGGGTCAACTATATAACCAAAGATCTATTTGAAAAGCTTTAAATCGCATTTCACATTTTACACAAAATCAAACTTTCCTCGTATTTTATCATAGCTCGGTGAAATCTCATCCAATTTTCACGAGGTTTGCTTCTTTGTTCATGGTTTGGCCTCTAGATCAATTTGGCATCTAAATCGGGCAACATAATTATTGTTTTATATTCAAATTTATATTCAAAGCTTTACATAAGAGCTTAATGAATACGGCTTACCGTCCAAGCGCTTTCTAACTTATTTTCAAAGATCTTTGATAGAATTTTTTTTACGAACCACGGGAAAGGCCTCGGTAAATGCGCTAGTAAATGTATATAAATACACAATATATATGGTATGTTTGTATCGAGACTGACAGCGAAACATTGAAATGCCATCAAACAATCGGACGCATGTTCAATAGGTTTGCAAAAGTTTTTTAATTACGATAACCAGGGGAATCTTTGAACGCCCAAACGTCAATCATCAACTCGGGAGAAACTTTTCATCTGCCCGTATCCGTATCTGTGACTATGTATCCGTGTAGCTCTGTATCTGTGTATCTGCTATGGTAGTGCTCCGCTGTTTGCTTGGCTGTCAAATTTTTCGGCTCAACTTGGTCGCATCTCTCACGGAAGTTCTTCCAACTTGCTCGGATGTGGGTGTGCCTGTGTGTGAGTGAGTGTGAGCATCTTCTAGCGCTTGTGTTGTTAGCCATGATTTATGCCTCGACTGAGTGACTATATGACCGTGTACATATGTCTTGTGTTGTCATGTACCAGCTGCACACTGCAACTTAATGCTCGTTATGTTTCCTCCCTATACATGTACATATATCAATATACATACACACATATATACTGTACACTCTGAGTGCACGTGTGATATATTTGCAACTTGTCTAAAGTGCAAGCTAAACTTTGCAGTCACTTTGAAACAACACGCTCAAGACACAAGCGCAACAGTAAACTGGTCAACAACGTGCTGTACCTGTCACTTGGCCACAAACTTTTGTGGCTACAAACTGAGCAGTTGGCTAGGTGCAAAAACCACAGCGTAATTACATGGTCAACATGTTAGGAGAACTTTTTACAACATTCTAAAAACCCAGAACAATTTCGAACTTTTAATGAAAACGATGCTTGGAACTAACTAATTTAGTTTACTATCTAATTGTCATGTTAAACTATCGAATTGCTGACTGCGAGTTTTTTATAGTTTGTTGCTTGCAATCTGTGTGTGAATTAGAGTCCTGCAATGCTTAATACCTTAGCTTTAAACTTGGATAATTGATTTAACCGAAAGCCAAAAGACTCGTGCATTTGAGTTTCGTTCTGAGCAGTGTTCGAATAAACCATTTACCAAACTCAAAGACATTCATAAAAATGAAGTTCAACCCGTTCGAATTAGCAACATGTTTGAACTAAATGTTCGAGCTGTCGCAACCGCAACAAAATGGTCGCGTTTGGAGAGAGATCGATGAACTCACACTTACTTTTGGTAAAGAGTCTTGACTATTTGCTTGAGTTTCTGATTCGCATTTCGATTGATTTGACGCAGGCCTCCAGTGTGGTTGTCTTATAGCTTTTACCAAATACAAATGATTAAAATATAAATATAACCAGGCCAGTTTATGATCGATTCTATAAACAATACACAACCAACTACTAGAATCAATAAAGCTTAAGAGAATAGTTTTCGTAGCAGAATCTCGTGTACTGTTTAAAGACCAAGTTTCATTTAGATAAACAAATTATTATGATTAGTTGCTAGCTTTCAGATTTGTTCCATCCTTAACACATGCTAAAATTAGCCATATCTTTTATTTATCTCCGAATAAGAGAGATCAGATTAATAATAAATGAATCAAAGACACGTCCAAAAATATTAATATTAATTTGCCATTATTTAGTTTGGCAAGCCGAACCAAATTGATTTAAGGATCATAATAAACTCTCCGGCAATACAAAATATACTCGCATGCATGCAGTGCAACATTCCATTCAATTGAGAGTTAATACATTCTGACAATTTCTATGAAGTTCTATCATAAATGCCAGGGCAACAACAACTAAAATGTCAATTGCATTCATTTTGTACAGATATCAAATGGCGCATACGCAGCGTGTGCCCAGGAAATTTGAATTTGTCTGTCTATCATTCCCCTTGCTTCCCCCCCGCCCCGGTCGACTGACATGTGTGCGTGCGTCTATTGTGATTGTTGTTCCATTTACCCAACATGACCCCTGCGTACCCAAGTGCGGTGTCATTATTTAGCCAAAACGGAATCACAGAAATTAGGGCCAACAATTGGGTCACGTTAAAAGGCTCTTGGTCAGCAAAGTGCTGGGCTGTGCTGGCTAGCCGCGCGCCAGTTGCCAGACACTCAATCAATCAGTGCAGACTGCCAGCCCACTGCGGTGGGCGGGGAGGGGAGCTCGGAGTGGGCCATTCAATGTGGGAACTATCAACAAATGCCAGGCGCTTGCATTTCGAATTTGTTTTTGCATTGTTGCGCATTTAATAAAATGGCTCACAGTCTGCAGCAAAGCCGTTTGTGTTTTGTTGAAAACCTAGCCCACGTGGGTGGTGGTGTCCTTAATGTTGTATTTATACCAAGTGCACAAAAGTAGGCTAAAGTGGGCATATTGAAATTCAAGGCAGATGAAACAAAAAAGATAAATCGTACAGGAAAGTATCCTATTTGTGTGTTGGAAAGGACAGACATCAAAAGGGGAATTGTCTAAGAGTGAGGGTCAACAGCGTGGATGCATGTTCGAATCCACAGCATAATATAATCATGCTTTGTATTTATTTAAAAGGAATAGATTAGTTGTTTCAGAAAGTGGGTCAACACCATGGATCTGGGTTCGAGTCCATATGCCAAATTGTTTTAACTTTGTTAAGGCTTGTTTACTCTGCAGCTGCGTGTTACAGGATATCTATTAAGCTGATCAGTCTTCATGCTCACAATCGAGCTTGTTGTTGTTGTTGTTCAACACTTTTGTATGGGGCATTAAATTGAATTTAATTGCAGCTGCCGCCCAGCACAATGTTCGTAGCCTGGGTCTGCTGTTTGTTTGGCTTGTTTGCAATTCTCGTTTTGTGCGAATTGTTTTGTATTTTGCAACTATTATTTAAGTGGGCGGCAAATCCGTTTGCTGGCCATTCTAGCTTGTTGATTTTATGCTAATTTAATGCACTTGCTCAATTTAAGCTCCACCCCCGGCCCAGATCGTGCCGATTCCGGTGCAGTCATTGATCTCAATATAATTTGCTGCTAATGCGTAAAGCAAACGCATCGCAATATTTGCCATTTTCATTATGTAAATTTTGCAAGCGATGCGCACAAATATTGACATTAAAGCCAAGTTAACGAGTTGCCCGCACAGGAAGTGTCGAGTCTGGAACGGAACTTGGACCTGACTTGGACATGACATGGCCGTCTACGTAGCTGGGCAGCGTGGACATGAGTTCAGCTGAGCTGAGCTGTCGTTGCTTTTGACAAGCTAACAAATTGTTTTTCCGGCTTGAGGTGCACCACATGCAAACAGGAAATTAATAAATAAAAGGGCCACAGCTACAAACTACACAACCCCAAGCCAAAACTGACCGTAACAGATTTTGACTTTGACATCGAGTCGATTCCATCATCGTCCCCGTCATCAGCATCATTATCAACATCATCAGCATTTTCATTCAACTTTAATTCAAATTTATGTAACTAATGCTGCCCGCAGCAGAAGCCGCCGCAGACAAAAAGGGCGGAACTTTAAAGTTTTGGGCCACAAGCAAAATAACAAATACACGAAAATTCAGATGGTGTCAAAACATAAAGGTAAGGCAGGTGTTATTTGATTGACGAATCGAATCGAATTCCAATCGACCCAAAAGCAAATTCCAAGAACCAAACGATTTTTGTTGTAGCCAACACAGAAGAAGCTCACTTTTGAGACCAAATTTCCATTAGGCTGTATTGAGTTTGAATTATTAATATGAACAAGTTTGGGTAACAATTTTATCTTTAAATATATTGTATATTAATATGTACTTATATTCTTTTCACAGTTTTCCCTGGCGCAGCTAATTTAAAGGCAGAACTTCAAGTCCAATGAAAATTGTGAATGGTTTCGTTCTCTGCCTTTCGATTCAGCTGCTGTGCTGGGTTTTCCACATTCATTTACTGAGAATTGGCTTTAAACTTTATTGTTTCATATATTTTATTTAAAATTCTCTTATTTAATTGTCTTTTCTACTGAGAATATTGCATGCCATACATATTTTTAATTTGTTATCTAGTTTTATATTTTAATTTGACAAATGTTTGGCATTAGATTGGGTTCATAGTCAAAACGTAATTGGAATTCCATGTTCGAATTAAAAGTAAAATATTCAATTGATTTTCATATTTCTCAAGCTTAAGGCAACAGCAAAACTATCTTCTTTTTATTTTATGCTATGCGTTCAATTTTTGCTGTCAAGTACAAACGATAGCATAATTATTTTAAGTAAATCTACATTTCTGCTAATTGAATGTGCAAAAGCTATACATAATTTGTAATAATCTGATAATTATCATCAAGCATGCAGTCACTTAAATGTTGGCAACAATTTTCAAATGAACTTTACACATTATTAACCTGGTTGTAATCAGCATCAGGAGCCGCATTAACATTGCGTATCTGATGGAACAACATATTCGGCTTGTTCGCCTTCCACGGCAGCAAAATGAAGCTGGAGAGGATTGGCTCTGCTTCGCCAGCTCCTCGAGCTGTTCAATTTATTGTAACGTTTGGAATGCATTTTCAATAATCAGTGCATTCATTTATGAGCAGGCATTAATTGAATTAAAAGTGCAGTGAGAATACGGCGAAGAGCAGAGACGCAGAGTTAACTAAACGTGAATGGCGGAATACCATCAATGTTGTCAACATTCTCGGTCTTGTCCTTTCCGAACGCAAAGGCATTTTGCGTTGCCTTGGATATGGATCAGGGACAACGTTGCAGTAGGGTGCGTGCTTATGGGCAAGGCGCCACCCAGCCAGACACACACACACACACACACAGATATCTGTGTCGGAGGCTGTGCTTTCTACCTTTAACAGGTGCGCGGGAGAGGAAAAGGAAAGCTGTGGAGGCAGTTGAGTTGCCGTCCTGGGTTTTGTTTGGCTGTTGTTTGCCGTGGCTCGTTACACTTCACTGGCTGCGCCAACATTGACAGAGACATGCGATAATCGCTTCATTCAAGCCATAAGCTTTAAAGCAGCCAATGCAGTCGTGTGTAGAGCCTCCTTCCACCCAGCTGATGAGCCGGCGCGGGGCAGCGGGCAGCGGACAAAAGTTGAAATTTGTAAGCGAGTTGCCCACATTAGAGTTTATCCATGAGTGAAGCTGTTGCATTAGAAGCTTTCCCCGAATATCTCATTCACCTGGTCAGGTATTTCAATGCTCATTCGTTCACATCTATTATACCTACATCGGATTGCCACCTCGCTTGACTAAGCTCCTCGACACACGTTCCTTTGGTCTTATTTCGAGTTATATTCTCAAGTTTTCTGCCTGTTATCGTGTGCTTTCACATTTTGGGAAAGTTTTGATTAAAATCTGAATTGTTAGATAAACAAGTGTTTTGTCAGAGTTTTGGGAATGTTGCCAACGGGTGCAGCTGACTTTCTAATACTGGTTCACAATTTGTTAAAACATAATTCCTGCAAATGTATCGATCTACCAAATATTTTTGGAGTGATTCTTAGTCTTCATTCCTAACAAGGTCAGAATAGCTCTATAACTATAGACGATATTGCTATTCGCGATTTAAGAAGGCAGGTGAAAGCGTGAAAACTTTTTTCCCGATCTTTAGACTAGATAGATATAATCTAAAAATCAAATATATATATATATTATGTATATTCGAAATTTTAATTACATATGCATGTACATATGAATATTTTTATGTGTTACATACATTAGCAGAAAGCTAATTGGCCACACCTTTTTAATGCTGTAAGGGTATTCAAATTGTCATAGCTTAAATATTAGGCGCCGGCACAGCATACATACATACATACGCACATACATAGAATACATTTTGGCCAGACAATCATAATCATCGGCGATTATGACGCACTTTGACTCCCCTCCCTCACCAACAAGCCAAATCATGAATGACCGCAACGACAAATTTTTATTTGTATACATATATACAACATACACACATACATATATATTTACACATGTATGTATGTACATATGTATGCGTGCCGGCTAGCAAGAAGCGTGTCAAAGAACAGGCTGCTGGGTTTGCCGTGGCTGGAATGCATACAAGCATACATATTTATATTCATGTACATACATATAGTATATAGTAGCAAATGTATGCAATTTGGCACAAAACTGAGGCATATGTTTTTATGTGTGCATTTTAAATTAAATGAACATGCACTTACCCCCTTGTAGACTCTTGTCATTTGTATCAAAATGGATATTCTGTGTCGAAATGCCGCTCACACATTCTAGCTCCAGTGTTTAACCGATTGCACACTACAGAAACACTAACACAAACACCACTTATTATTAACTCTGAATTTAATATTTTATTTAAACATACATATGTACACATATTAGTAAATAACACTGCTGCTTCAACAAAAATCAACTCTGGCAGCTCTTATTAGCCAAGCGAAAAAGAACGGTAAGTGCGAAGTAGTTGGATAGAGAGACAAAATAAAATGCATGTCTGCATTTTGTTCTTGCTCTTGCTCTGCCTATGCTTCGTGTATCGGCTTAATATTTTGTGACGTCACAAGATATTAATGTGTTGCTTTGTAAATAACATTGAATTAAACGTAAATAAAATGCAAAGATTTGCCTATTAAATGTTTTACATATATGTACATATAGAGTTTATAAACTGTCCGAAACGAACGCACTTCAAAAAGTGTTAAGCAGTGACGTCAGAGTTTTTTCACGCACAAATTTGCAGCGCTACATGTACATGTACGCATGTACCACAAATGTCAGAAACTAAACGGCTTTGAAAATGAGATCAAAAAGAAATTGAAGAAGATGAGAAGAGGCAGCAACAGCAGAAACACAATTCCAACGAGATTTCTTCCCCATCCTATGTATGCACACATATACATACATATGTATGTTTGATTCACCGTTTGTTTTCACATGTTTGTATGTATGCACGGCTTATGAGAAGTGCAAGCGTCGATTTTCGTGGGTGAAACATTATTATTTTTGCATTTAAATTGAGTTTAATTGAGAATTGCTAATGAGTGAAGTGAACTATGTGCGTGTTTTTTTTATATAAACGTAATGTGCCTGAATTTTAATTGAACTTTGATAGTGTAAACATTCGTGGCAGCGCATGCGACCGGCATGAATAAAGAATGCCATTGTTGCAAGAAATAAAAGCAGGTACAATGTTTAAATTAGTTTTATGTAAGTGCATACTTATATACGATTTAAATATTCTTATTGTAAAAAGGGTATTGCATATGTTGTATAAATATACATACGTGCAAAATAAGAACGTGCATAGATATGTATGTATGTATGTATGTATGTAAATATGTGCATTTTATAAGCTTGGCGCCAAAACGTACACGCGTATGCTGCTGTTCTAGAAGTGTCCGAGACATACATATGCATGTATGTATGTATGAACTACATATATACACTTGTATATACATATGTTTGTGTAAATCTATGAATATAAGAACGTCCGAATGTGAGTGTTGGGCTCAGCGCATCTGATAGTGATGTGCATATACATTCATATGTATGTATGTATTTGTATGCATGTGTATATAAATGTATATGTCTGTCTGACTCCTTCCAATAGTTGGAAATAAAACTGAACTGAATTGTTGTGCTTTCACATACATACATGTGAACATATTTACTATAATATGTATGTATGTATGTATTTGTTAAAGAATACTTTAAAGCATTTTTAAATTTGTGTAGAAAGTCATTATACTTGAATGTATTCGGCATGCAGATTCAACAGTTGTTGCATTAATTAAATTTAAGTTACTTTCTATCTTCGATTTTAATTAACATATTTAAAATAGGGTCCTTCATGAAATTATGCAAATGCACAGAGCGCTAAAATAAAGTGTCACCCAAGTCAATATGACTCGGGGCTTAAATAGGCCCAAGCGCCGTGTCGAGGGGCGGGAGTGAGGCGATAAAATCGCCAGCCAGGCTGTTGAATGCGAACATCTGGCGCTTAAAGCCAGCTCGATTTACATAAGACATCGAAGATGGCGCCGCGGGTACCGGTAGTCGCCTGAAACGCAACAAGGTAAAGATGGGCTCGTTACACACACACACACACACACTCGCACACACACACTCACACACACACACACACAGCTCAAGCCAAAGCTCTACCAAATACTTTCCCCTCGCATATCGATGTGGATTGGTTTTAAGTAGACGCCATTTATGTGATTGCAATACTCGCAAACTGAAGACACAGAAAAAGAAAATACTCACACACAGATTAAGGATAAAGTGGAAGCTACTGCATCTAATACAATAAAATCGCTTGGCTTTACGGAGGGTGTATTGAGAAGTATTCAAAATCGACTGAGTAATCCATGAGCTATAGTCCCGAATATCTTCAGTTAATATTCTCTTGGGCCAAACTCGGTAAAGCAAGGAAGTCTGAGTAAGACATACATATATATATATACATCTAATTTTATAGATACTTCATATACTGGGATATACATAAAAGAGTATCTAAAATAATGTAAATCACCCGTTGACTTTTTCTTAAGCTAAATATATGTCTTAGGTAAGTTCTGTAGTTTT
The DNA here is from genome assembly GCF_003285875.2 of Drosophila novamexicana. Classification (NCBI taxonomy): domain Eukaryota; kingdom Metazoa; phylum Arthropoda; class Insecta; order Diptera; family Drosophilidae; genus Drosophila; species Drosophila novamexicana. The sequence continues at coordinate 779,421 of NW_020824766.1, forward strand.
CCGATTGTTATTATCAGAGAGGAAAAGTGATGCTCTGAGTTCACAATCAGTCAGAATTTGAATAAGAAGAAGCTGAGTTTGTATGGCAGATATATTTCTTGGAGCCTGAATTATAAAGTCTAATGTTCTAGTCTAAAAGCTTTTGTAGTTATAAAGTTCGAGCACCTTAGGAGAACTTAAGAATTTCGTAAGGGTATATTACATTATTCTTTTTTATATCATCTTCAACCATATTTAGTGCATATATTCTGAACAATATATGCTCAATATGTAAATCAATCTATCAGTTTTTTTGATCTATTCGCAAAAGCTTGCATTGTATTCCGTCCGTATTTCTTTAGCAGGCATAACATATGTATGTCCCTTTTGGTTGGATCGTAGCACTATATCTTGTAGCAGCCATAGGAACTATCGGTCGAAAATAAAGTTGTATGAAAAACTGTTCTAAGATATCTTTATAGTTACCCAGTGCTTATTCTACTTACTATACTATATCGAACTAAATGATTAAGGACGATTCAGTTGAGAGATAAAAACTTTTCCGTTCTTTAAGATATTTTAACAAACGAGCCACATTTTTCTCCACAAATATTTACAAAACCGTATGCGAAAAGTACATAAGGATATTTCTATAAAGTTCGTTGTGTGTTTTTCTTTCTTGTTTCAGTTTAAACAAAACAACTCGCAAAATAAAAAATAAAAATAAAATTTTAAAGCTTCACTCGAATGGCGAAAGTAAACTATTCTTACTCGACTCGTTCCAGGAGCGCCAACTGCACCGCTGTCAGTTGGCTTTGCTGGCCAAAATTGACTGATGCATCGGGCCGGGCTCAGCCGTGGACTCTGTTGGCCAAGTGCAAGTCCAGGCTGTCTACTTTTGCAGTTGTGTTGCTCAGTTTGGCTTTGCAGCTCGTCGTCGATGCTGTTGGTTGGGGCTGACAGTTGTTGTATATGTATATGTATATATAATATTGTGATTGTTGTGCTCTTGTTTGGGCTGCCCTTTCTTTCGCTTATGCATTTCTTTTTGCACTGTCATAATGCTATATGAAGTGGAAAATGGGAAAGTTTTGCAGACAGAAGGACTTGACTGCATGGCGGAGTGGCCAAAAGGGGGCTACTTCTGGCGCTCGCACTGTCGAATTCCTTTAATTTGGCTTGCACAACATGCCGCATATATTCAAAATTGCTATTGCGAAAATATTTGCCCCTGGTTGCTGTTCAGTTAAGGTTTTTTGCGGTTGGCAAGGGCAAAACTATTTTCATTTGCAAGTCGAACAAAGCCGCAAACGCCGCAAACTAGTCGAGACGGGAGTCAAGTTGTTCCGTGCGCCCCAATAAAAACTTTCGAGATGTTGAGCTTAAAACCGCAGAAAAGTTGAAAAGTTTTCGGTGATTTTATGAATATTGACCAATCAAACTAAATTGAATTGAATTGAAGGCGCAAAAAGCTTCAAACTATTTAAAAACAATTTTGCTAAAACGTACAAAAAATGGCCGAGTTGCACTTAAGAAGGGTTTCTCGTTGGTTTTCGCTGCGCCTGCCCTTTTGAAATTTAATTGCAAAAACCCCCTTTTTTTTGAAGTGTTTACCCGACGCCCGCGAAAAACTCTTCAGCATTTCCCGGGCATCGTTTAATTGCGCTGAGCCACAGAAAGAAAATCTTTTTTGTTGCCAAATCCAATCAGCCAAATAACCCGAGAATGCGGACAGAATGCCTTTGTTGTGTTCGCTGAACATTTTTCATGGCTTCAAATTTTTTTTGTAATATAATTTTTTATATATTTACATAAGGTTTTGTTTGCTTTTAATACAGTTTGTGCAGTAGCTTTTTATTAATATTCCTAAATTTAATATTCAATATTTTCAAATTACGCAAATTTCTCGCGATCTCGCCTTCCCCCTTCTGCTTTGACTTGTTCGCCTCAGCTTGTTTGCATTTTTACTGCTGTGCCTTTGGCTTTCTTATAATATTCAACAATATGCACAAGGTGAGCGAGTGCCAAGGAACGAGATGAAAAGGTCGAAGAAAATGTGGCAACAGTTTGCGTCCTACACTTATTATGCTACAGCTTAGCTAAACGAGTTGGTAATGCGAGAGTTGTGGTCATGATTTATTTTTTCCGAAAGAAAATCACGAATAAACGATAAAAAGAAGCCAGACAGCTGGGTAAACTCATCACGAGTTCGAATAAAATGCAAGAAGCAAGGCATGATAAGAGAACGTGAATTGAAATTGTCAGAGGTTGAGTATTCCTTTAGAGGAAAGACGGCTTATTTCCATCATAAGCTTATCGCCCATATGTACTAGGTTTGTCAGTTAAACATATACATTTTTGTTGATTTCAAAGTAATATTTAAGATTATGAAAATCATCAAAATTGTATAGAAAGCCGACGTTAATTTTAAAGAGACACGCGGAACTTGATACTAAGATTAAGAAAGAATTAGAGACAAAATGAATGCAAGCTACTCACTATTTGCCTCTTTTCTCTTTCTCAGTCACTTTTTCCATATTTTACTGTCTCTCACAGTTTTCCACTCAATCTTATTGCTAAGCTCTGCCCATAAAAGCAATATTTAAGACGATGCGAATCGCATAGAAAGGCGACGTTAATAAATTCACTAATTCCTTCTCTGTCTGTCTTTGTCTATTTATCTCTTTGTCTCCCGCTGAATCCACATACCAAGTTCTGCCTACAAAAGTAATATTTCAGATCATGAAAATTGCATAGAAAGGCGACATTTATTATAGAAGGTTACGAAAAGCATGACATTAAGATTATGAAGGAGTGAATGAATGCAAGTACGTCACTATTTCCTCTCTCTCTCTCTCTCTCTCTCTCTCTGTGTCACCCTTTCAATCTTTATGCCAACTTCTGTCTATCTATCAATCCCCCGTCTTTGAGATTTTAATGAATTCTAAATAGTGTCTTAAAATATATTTAGAAATTTAGACAAAATTGGAATAAAAGCTTTTGAGGGAGAAAAAGTAAAAGAAAGCGAGCTATGAAGAGTCAGACGAGGCATATAAGAGACATATTGGGGGCAGTCCTTATTATAAATATTACGTTTAGAACTTATCAAACTCTTAAAGCTTAAAGCTTTCAACCCTTGTTTGTGCCCTGCTCTGCAAGGCACAAATTGTAATTAACCCACTTTTGCGAAAAATAGCATTAAATATTTATTAGTGACGCCCCTTTAAGCAGAACAGCCAATTACATTTATAACAATCGCACAAGCGATTTGACAATTTGCAACAACTTTTACAAATTGCGAGTTGATTACCCATCAAGTGTTGAATAATCGAGTGCTCGCTTTATGGCTCAAGTACTGGTAATTTTTTTTTTTTAAAAACATTATTTTGAACGTCGTGCAGTTTTATTTAGTTACGTAGCGGAAATAAATGCACATGAAACGCAATTAATTTGCAGCGAAAAATTTGATTATTAATTTTATGGCGAGCAAACCAGAAACATTGTTGGTCATAAATAACCGATTTTCAAAGCGGGATGTGTGAGTTTTTTTGGCGGTTAACGCAACTGACAGAAACACTTGCCGCACTTGTCGGAAACAGAAGTATCCGGCACATACACACAGAGCCAGCGCTTGAGCCAAAAACAAAGCACAGCCAACCAGAAACCCAATTTGAACGTTTTGACGTTTTTTAATTCAATTGTGGTGAGTTTTTTTTCTTCTGTGGCTATCAAATCGCGTGAATGTGGCCAATAGCAAAGCGCTAAAATCTAAATGGTCTCAGATCTGATGCTCCTTTTGGCCATTCACATGTTTTGCACGTTTTTAATATGAAAGCGCAGCAAGGTTTTATAAAAAAAATTGATGGCAATTGGCCACAAACAATTCCATTTTGGGCAAACATAACGCAAAACTAAGTGATTGCAATTTTCAGCTTTTAGAGTCCCAATTTTAGCTGACAAAAAGCCGTATTTAAATGAATTTCAAATTGGCTAAATATTTGACTGCGAATCCTTTTGATATTGATGGAAATTGATATTGATAAGTGAATTGAAAAATTTTGTAAGTGCAGTCAAAACGAACCTAATTATAAATTAATTAGTTTATTGACAACAAAATTGAAGCTAAAGTTCAAATTAAACATTTGACATGATTATCGGATTTATTACTAAATATATTACATTACATATAAAATATGTGGACCATGAGTATTTAATGTAATTGCTTTAAAAATTAAATGAACTTTTTACTATTAAATTAAATATTGAGTTGAGAATTACTTTAGCATTAAGTAAATATATGGCAATTAATTAGGAAATTGTTGCTTATTTAAGTTAAAATTTAATTGAAAACCTTGAATTTAAAAATTGCCTTAGCTCAACAATTACATGCGTGTTTGGCAGAAAGGCGTATACATATTCTATATTTATATATTAATTAATAACTATTAGATATAAAACTATTTAAGGATTCTTCCGTGGTTCAGACCCTAATTGTCCCTGTCTCTCTCTCACACTCATGGTATTTTTGTTGTTGTCTACTTTGCGTGCATCTCATTAATGCATCATTCACATAAATTTTAACAGCCTTACCTTTTCTCCAACTGCTTGTGCAATACCTGTGTGGACAGCACATGGGTCTTGTGCTGTAAGTTTGCAACCGACTATGAAGTGGCATAGTTGAAGCAAGAGGAGAATGCACGTTTTTCCTGTCTGTTGCGGGCAGCATGTGCAACACACAAGCAATACACAAGCGCTCACATCTTGTCATCGTTGTTGTGGCACCGCGTAATGCAAATGACACGCCATTATCCCTAGCAGCAACAACAATAATAACGCACAATAACAACAAGTCCGACAATGGCAACAACTATAACAAGGGTAGCGAAAATGCAAAGAAGATGCTGAGATGGGAACGCTTGCAATGACTTTTTGTTAGCCCTAATGGCTTTTAATTGTTTTATGAAATTGCGAAAAATGTCACACCCCAAGCGCAACAACAGCAACGGGAACAAAAGGAAAGGGGCAAATTGGGACAGCAGTCAACGTGGCGTATGCGCAATATAACGCATACGCCTAGTTGCACGCCGAGTGCAACGCACCCAGCCAGGAAGGAAGGTCCGCGCGGCCTAAGGTTCAAAATTTGTATAAACCCGCTGCGTTGACATTTATTGCCACATTTGCGAGGCCATCTAAAAAAAAGGCCGGCAAAATTACTCGTATTTAGCTCTCTGGTCGGCCCAGCCCCATCCCAGCTGCCGCCACACACACACACACACACTGCTAGCGAAGCAATTAATTCGAGGTGTTTATGGGCGGCCAGCCAAGCGGATTATTGTGTTTTGAAAACAAACTTGCGGCACTGGGTCAAGTGGCAGCTGCAGCGACAACAGCAACAACAGCAGCAGCAGCAGCAGCAACATCAGCCGCAACCGCGGCTAAGCAGCCAAGTTTACCGCATAGCGAAACTTAAATTAGTGTTTGGTCTTTTGCGACATTTCGTTAACCCAAAACTAAGTATTCCTCTCGTTATTCGCTTTAAAAAGTATTTGCTGTGCATTAATGGTGCGACTTCTTAGAAAAAAATAATCAGCATCCAAAATCGAATCAAACTTCCGACTTTTGCAAAGAATTCTCTTAACATTCTCGCCTGCACTGCTTTATCGACTCGACACTTTTCGCTTAGCTTTGCGAAATGCTCTTTGCTTTGACGCGACTCTCTTTGCAAGTTGCAAAGAAAAAAAAAAATATTTTTGCCCGCTGGCCACACAAATCACAAACGAATTCATCCGTTGAGTAGGTCAAGATACTAACTCAATTTGGTTCTTGGAAAATCTAAGCAAAAAGTTAGCGCCTCTCGCCTGTCCAATCGGGAAAATATCAAATGCAGACGTCACTTGGTCTAATAAGAGTACCAAATTGTAAACTTTGAAAAGGTTGAAGAATTTTAAAAAATTGCAGGGAGTTTGTTTTAAAATTATTTAATTAAATAAGAAAAAGTTTAAAGTAACGTATTAGTAAAACTTGCGGTTCTTAATTTTAAAGAGTTTTCTAAAATTCAATATGCCAAAGAGAGAAAATACCTTGTTAATAACTCGAAGAGTTTGGGAACCGGCCATTCAGTCTGAAGGGCATCATCGACTAAGCTATTAATTCTTCTTAAAAATATATACTGGTTAATGGCGTTAATGGCTGTGTTTTTGGTACCTGTCAAGGACAACACGAGGATGTTTGTCAAATAATTTGATGTTTGTCAATCGATTTGTGCAAAGCACTAAAACTGGACGCAAAAGTAGCGCAGTATCACTCTGTCGTGTTTCAAATTGCAGAGTTCTTAGCTTTAATAAATGCGGTATGCATTTATTTCATCTATTTTGCAGATTTCACTGTCAGTCAGACAGTCAGTCGGAGAAACACAGGCAAGAACAAGCAGCTGTCCGACTGACGTTGAGACGTTTCTGATGTGGCGCAGTGACAAACGGGCGAGAAATAAGTAAACGGACAGAGAGCAAAGCGTCGCATAAAAAGTATCTCTTATTATGATTGTTTAGTGCTGTCGCCGGAAATTTCATTCAAGTGGAATGCAGTCAAGGCAGCACAATTCCCCCCGAGGACAGCGACAAAAAACAACTGCAACTGCAACTGCAGGCGACAAAACTGCAGCTTTTATCCAAAAGCAAAAAAAAACAGACACAGACAATAATAACTTATACTCGAATCAGAAAGGGACAACAGCAAACACAGAATTTAATAAGAAAAAAACATCCGAAAAACTGAAATCTACTGACAATTTGCAAAACAAATGCACTGCAATAAGATGAACGAAGTTATGTATCTGCGTATCTGCATATTCAAGGGTATGGATGCTTTTTCTTCTTCTTCTTCAGCAGGCAGCTGGTACGAAAAGTTGCTTTGCATATTTCATGGCCCTCGTACTTGGGCAATTGCCGGAATTTCAACATTAACTCATACAGCATGCAGCGATCTGAGGGGAATTTCAACAGCAGCTTGACAACTTACTTGCAGCTCATACGAGTATGAACGAGTACTCGCACTCGCAATCGCAATCGCATTCATCCAGCGCGCACTTCGTCAGTGTCTTTTGCAGTAATTTTGTTTGCTGTAACAGTTTAATCATTGGCATTACACGCACAATCATCAATCAGAGGTTTATATTCTTTTTTCGTGCTGTCGAGGGCTGCAGATGCAAGGGCTGCATCAGACTCCTGATAACTTCAGCTAAAGCAAGTGCTATACATATGAATGTGTGTGAAGGACTAATGAAAGTGAATAATTATTAAATCTGATTGATTTGTAATGTATATTTAGTACAGATTTTTCCTATTCCTTTCGAGCTCAATCTAATTTATTTCTAAACAGGGCAAAGAATTGAGGAAAGATTGATGGTGATTCAGTTTACAGTTTGCATCTGAAAACTGATTTAGATTTAGCTCAGTATATTGCTACATATTTAAACAAGTAAGATACTGGGGAATACCCTGATTGTTTGCATATGGAGCAAGTAATCAACGATCGGAATTCTTACAGCACGTTCAAAATTTCAAGTCTTTAGCTCTTACAGGCTCTGAGATCGACGCGTTTATACATACGGACGGATAGACAGACGGACATGGCTAGATCGACTCGGCTATTGATGCTGATCAGGAATATGTATACCTTATGGGATTGGATGTGCTTCCTTTTGCCTGTAACATACATTTGCACAAATTCATTTTACATTTTTTACCCATTTACAATGGGCTCAGGGTGCAAGAAAATAAGTTTTTCGGCACCATTTCTGACATGCTTTCTATTATTCATTTTTTAAGTCCTACCAAAGTTTGTAACTTTTGTTGGCTTAAACTTTGCTAGCAGCTCTCGCCAGCTCGGCGGAGCAAGTAAAAACAATAAATGTATAAAGGTATTAATTATGCACACTGTAAAATACGAAAAAGTTAATGTCTGTGTGTTTTTCATGCGTGTTACTGAAAAAAGATATAAGAATTTCCCTGACCAAACAGTCAATGGTTGAGTTGAATTTATTATATTTAAGCAACAGCAGAAGTAACTGAGTCGACGGTAAATATTTAATGTGCATCAACTTAAATGTGATTGCAATGTGGTTGGGAATTATTTAAAGTGCACAATATTAATGCAAAGAACTAACATGAAGTGAATACTTTTCTCGTTGTTCTTCCTACTGCAAGTTGACCACAGTTTCGTTGAGGAATTGGCCTGTCAAATGTGATTTATTCAGACTTTGACTTTCTTGTTTTTCATTTCAGCTACCAATGCCATGTAATTTTATTCAGTGCAGCTCTCATGTGCATGCAGGCAACTGTGCTGTGTGGCTTGGAATCGGTTTTAATGAAATGCCAACGCGGCGAATGCGCAATGCAAGGATTAAAGACGAAGCGTCAACAAAACTGGCCCCCAGCTGTGGGGCCAGAGCTTTATGTTAAACAGCAAAAAGCAAAAGGCGACTTCTTATACCAAATATAATTGAAATTGAAAGAATATTTTGTACATAAAAGTGAAAAACTAGGTAAGTGTACAAATTGGCTCAAAGCTCGTAGTCAAGGCAAGCAAAAAGTCATATATTTTAAAAGCAATTCACAAGCAGTAAAAACGAAAGAACGTTTACCGAAGATTAAATACCCTTCGAGACTTTGATTGTTCCTATAGAAGTCATACGATAAATATATAAGGGTATGCTCCCTCTGGAGAATTAATTAATTAATTGCATTTAATTTAATCGGTAAAAAATTATCTCTTTTTTAAAAGAAGTTTTGATGAAAATTGCATTTAAAAGAGAATAAACAAATGGAATTTAAAATAAATAATCGAAAGCGATTACAAATTAAGGGAAATGGAAAAAGAACGACATCTCAATTAAACTCTTCTACATTTTTCAAAAGCTTGGCTTTATTTGCAATTTTAATTGAGCACTTTTAGCAAAGTTTTGCTGTGTTAAACATTTCTGATGTATATATATCATTTATATAAATTTCATTTATTTATAAGTAGCTTTATGTCTTAATCTATTTTATACTTACCACTTTTCATATATATATATATATATATACTTATGGTTACTACCATTTGATCATTTTTAAAATCTAGTTAGGAACAATGAAATTTTGCCATATAATTAATAAGTGTGAGTTGGTAGTTGGTTTGCGCTTATTTGTACTTGATTTGCAGCCATGTCTCGTTACAATATTAAAGTAGCTTTATTTTGTTATGTTTTGGGATCAATGGCCTCAAGCGGACCAGCTGAGCATGTTGGGGTGGGAATACCATTAACATCAAAGCAGCACAAGAACAACAACCACAGCTACTGACTACTTTCGCTTTCTGACGACTCGCTTTCAAAAAAAGAAAATTTTTTACAGAGATCTGATCAAGAATATATTTATGTTATGGGCTTAAAGTCGTATAGATTATGCGTTTTGGGGTATTATACCCCAAAAAACAAATATAAATGAAACGACATTTTTTCGAACGCCAAAAACTCTCTAAGTTAATAACTAATTATTTTGTTTGCCAATTAAATAAATTATCTGTTTATTTGTTATTTAATTAGAAATTAATTCTCCAGGCCAATTAGAGTTTTGATTAAGTCTACATATATGCAAACATTCCTTGTCAGCTTACATTATGGTCTTACAAAAAAGGACCAAGTACGCCTAAAAGCCACAAGGGACACTTCTTTTTATGCTGCAAAATACACACGCCTTTAAAACGTGAAATTTTTTAAGAAAATGTCTCAAGTAGCGCGAAAAAAATGTGAAATGACAAATCAAAAAATAAATAAACAAACAGCTAAAGTCAGTAAACTTGTCGGCATTTGTTAGTTTGTTGCCATGGGCCTTAGAAATGTTCTGCAGGCTTTTTCAGTTGCTTAAGTTCATTTGGGGGAAAATGCTTAGTAACACATTTTCCGACAGACAGTAGGGCGTCCAGCTTAATGCAAGGCTGAATGAAGGCTCATTTATCGTGTGCTGTGCGTTGTCATTGTCATTACCATTTCGTTGTGGAGAATGTTGACGCCCTCGAGCACACAGCAAGACATTTGTCTTGGCCGGCCTGCTCGTACATTTTATATCGAAATAAAACAAATTGTGGAAATTTAAGTGCCGCTCGCACTGTGTGTGTGTGTGTGTGTGTGTGTGTCTCCATTTTGTTTGCAAATGATTTCTCATTCATCTATTTATTGTGCGACCCGATCGAAATGTCATTTGTTATTTTGTGCGCCGCCTGCTGCCAGGGGTCGCCGGACTTTAAAACTTTAATGGGCCGAGGCGCGTGTGTTGTGATACTCAACTGCCACGCCCCCCTACGCAAGAACGCCCTCGGCGAGCACACTTGATGTGCTTAATATAACTTAATTGCTGTCGCTAGCAGCACATGTGGGCGCAATTAAAATCAAAGCCACGCTTAAGCCAACTGCCCCAATGGCTGCCCCTTGTGGGGGCTGCTGTTGTTGATATTGCTGTGGCTGCCCCGACTGACGTCACATTTGTCATATGCAAAACGTATGATAAACGGCCACACGGAGCCTGTCTGATGGCCATGTGACATATTTGTTAGCTATTGGCCGGCCAGTTGTGGTCGGCCCTTTGACTTTGCCACCTGACACCAGATGTGAACAGCAAAAAAAAGTAATTACCAGCAGAAAATCTAGCTGTGCACACTGGAAAAAACATAAGACAATAAACAACTGTAATCGATATGAAAAACATGACGACAACTCGCCGAGGCACTATCTTCAAAAGATAATCAACATATAAAGTTGGAAATTGTTGAGGTTTTTTCTAGTTATGAGTACCCAATGCCTCGTTACGTTTCATATAATTTTTCATGCAACGTTTCAGTTTATTATTAATTTAATAAATGTTATTAACGTATATTTTGACATTTTAAAAGAATTGTTTTGGCTGTTCTTTATTCAGCTATATTTCGGCCCAGGGTTCGGTTAATGGGAACTTGAAGTCTGGCTTGGGCTTAAAGTCGACCTGCAACTCAGGCTTAACTATTAAGTATGAATAGGATAAATTAAGTACATTATAAGATAAGATACGGTACGATTAAAATATTATAAGATCATATATTGTCTATAGATATTTCCATGCAAATATCATTTATGTAGAGCTTGCAGCTTACTAAATTATTACAATAAAAGAAAATAGCATAACTTATTGGCTCCAGAAGATCGATTCCTAGATTTCAGATAAGCTTAATTTCTTATAAAGTTAAGTACTTGTTCTATATCATAAAAGCAGAATATATATTTTTTGCGGTTCTCAGAAATTAAAGTGGAATCTATTAAATAACGTTAATAAAGATAAATATATACAATATTATATAAGGTTTTTGTAGTTCAGATTTTACCCTACGCTTACAAGACTTGGTAATTCATGGCAAGCTTTGTGGATGTTTTTACAATTTTTATTGCTTCTGATTATTCTTGCACATTTTTTATTCAAAAGTTTCAATCACTCACACACACTTAAGCATTCGTGTAGTGGAAGTTTCTATTTTGCCAAAAATTGGCTACCTTCCATTTATTTTGAACAACGTTTTGTTATCCATCATCGCCCACCCTCCGTCATATATCACAGCATGGCACGCAATTTACTAACGAAATTGTCATAACATGGCCATAACAGCTAAAGCCATATGGAAGCCGCAAAAAGTTGCACGAACCATAACTTGCAAATTGTTGCCAGTCCCGCAACAGTCCCGAAGAGGGCCCAGCAGGGAAAAAAAGAATGAGGAAAACTTTTCTGTTCACTTTTTGGGCGTAATTTGGCCAATTGAATGCGTATTGGCCACGTTCTAGCTAATATGCGTGCCGTAACCGTCTAACCTCCGTGCCTGTCTGTGCGTGTTTGTGGTGTAACCCCAGAGCTATTCAATAGCGCCGCCGACCCGGCCACATCGCTTTGAGGCAACACTACTCGCCCCCTGCCCGCGGCATGCCGCAAACATGTCAAAGCAGGGGGCGAGCAGCAGTTGGGCAACTGCTTTAACTGCTTTTATTGGCTGCCGGCTGGTTGTTCGGCTACTGTCAGTTATTTACTCAAAGCATTTCATTTGCCAATTTTCTCTCAGCTTAAATCAGCGTTGCATGAAAATGACAACAACAGCAGGCAGCTACCTCGAAGCTGGCGACATGCGGCTGGCGACATGCGGCATGCGGAAGGCAGCAAACGCCAAGCAGCGAGTTCTTTGTAAAATGGCAGCAGCAAGATAAAATCCAATTAAAATAGCGTAGAACTTATAAAAAAATAGAAACCAAAAGGGAATCTTCAAATGCAAGCGGCTGACTTCGAAATGCTCTGCAAGATCTTCAAAAGTCGAAGAAAGACACAACTGATACTAGAGAAAAGCAAAATTCAGGCAATTTTTAGGCATGAATTAAAATTTACAAATATACAAAATTTAAATCTTATTTGCAGCATAGTTAATAACAAAATACAAGGTATGCAACTTAGAGCTAAACTCCTCATTTTTGAGCTGTAATATTGACAAAGAAATTCTATAGTCGAAAAAATTGTTTTCCGCATGCTTGTGCTCTGGTTCAAAGCATGCTTTGCTACATGTCTTTAATATTTCAAAGAGACAACACAGTTTTTATACATTATTATAATAGTTGCCAGTTGTACTGTAAATATCACAAGTTATCAATATTTTTATATACAAGATGTGGATTGAAGTTCAACTCTTGCCGAATCTGGCTTCTTCGTAATATGTTTAGGAAAAGTAACTATGTTAGTTTAGCCCAAATTTCTATGTTTTATTGCGTTAGGTCTTCCTTCGAAGTTTTCCAGTTTGAAACCTTTTATTATAAATTTACAACATGGAAACATGATTGTTCGAACGAACTAGCATTCATTAACGAACTGCATTTAAACAAAACACAACAGCAAAAGTTGATTTCGATTAGGCCAACATTTCGCTATGTTACAAACACTTCAGCAGTGCACATATGCCCACTCGTATACCCTGTATCTACTGCGTTAAGGGCACAGAAAAAAAGAAGAAGGTGCAGCTGCAGAGCAATAGCAACGTGGCTGAAAGTAAAACAAAGCATAAAATCTATTTGCAGCTGACGTCGGGCAGCGGGCAGCGGGCAGACAACAAAAGTTTATGCCATGTAAATAACGACATCATAAATTTGGTTACGTGTGTATATACCATGCATATATATCTGCATATCTCACCTCACACACACACGCACACGCACACACATATGCAGCCACATTACTGGCTAGTTCCGTTTTAGTAAACCATTTTTTCATGCCTGTTCCGTAACCGAACCAAATTCCCCCCTTTTCCCACCGGCTCGCTAACTGTTACGATTTTCATGGCCCACGATTCGCGTTGCGCTTATTTTGCCTGTTTTTTTTTTCCGTTTGTCATAAAAAACCCGACAACAATGGCAGCAGCAGGAGGCTCTCTGTTTTTTTTTTCTAGCCGCTCGTCAGGGGAAATAAAAGTTACGTTGACACGGACACCGCCACCAAGTGCCAAGCACTTGGCCCACTCCGCCCCACAACCAAATCCCAACCTATTTGAAAGCCCAACGCAATCGCAGTCCCGTACGGTTGTTGTTGTTGGGCTGTTGTTAACTGATTTTGCCGTGTTTTTTAAAGGTGCTGCAACTTTGTGCTTTGTGCAGTACTCAACTTGTTTTTGCCTGGGTAAAATGAGCAGCGTATAAAATGTGTAAGAAATTAAAACGATTTACAGCAAAATCAAGTCAAGTTCCGGGCCAGAAGTGGCCCAGAAAGCTGAGAGTCTATTCAGCAAGGCGGGCAGCAAATCTGCAAATGAAATACAACCACGCAACTCGGACTCAATGCCTTTTGGTGCTTGACTCGGGCAAAAATAACAACAAATGAGTGTTGTTTTTAGCGCGTACTTCTTGTAGCCACTGTAAATAGGGGCGTTGCCTGACGTAGGAGTTGAAGCATTTGCTCAAGAATCTGGTATTAGCAGCCACTTGTTGATCTTAATGTTCTGACTTGTGTACATATTTTGCAAGTGGCAAGGAAGCTGACGCTTAAGGTGCCCAAAACGATAAATTCTTGATTTACCTAACAGCGCAATTTATACTATTAAAGCATATTGCGGTAAGGAAATTGATAGCCCATGAGCTTTATCGTTCGAGTTACTAGAATTTCATATTGAAGAGAGAGAGAGAGAGAGAAAGAGAGAAGAGGGTATAATCGCTTTGTCGCAAAGGAAATTATTTCTATACTTTATTAAAAACGAGTTGTTAAATGTGGGTGATACTTGAGTTCATAATAGTCCCACAGATGGGTGTCAGAATATGAAACCCAAAATAGTTACCCAAGTCTGACGAAAAAGCTAGTGCACAATGATATAGATATGTCTGTCAAGAAAAGTTTTGGCAAATATGAGCAAACTTTTTTTTCAAAAGCTCTTTAGACAAAAGAAAAATATGGATTAAATAATGCTGATCTTTATGAACATTATATAATCGGATAATTAAATACTTATGATATATATGATTTAAAAGAAAATATTTCAGGGAGTCGCCCAGGTCAAGAAAAGAATGTTAAAAATGAAAATTGTATTCAAATCGCTTGATAGCTCGCGCTCACTTCCGGAAGATATACGAAGACGTACAAGCTTTCATGTCGTTGTATATCCTTTATCTTTGTGAACAATACAAGATTAAAGCATTTGTATACAAACGATATCTGCTATTTATACGCTCAGATGCCTCAGTGTTTACTTTGATTTCGATATCGATTCTTATCGGGGCAAGTTATCGATTAAGATGCTTCTTTCTGCCTGTTACATACATTTGCTCAAATGTGTAATTCCCTTTTTCCGTTCAGGGTATAAAAATCTGCATTTAAATTGGAAGTTATCAATTATAAAAAGCACTTACTTAGCATTTGCTTTAACCCGAACTGCAGTCAACTTGTGGCTTGTGGAGTGAAGGCAAATCCTCTTCAATTCGATTTAGATCTGTGGTAAATTAAAGTGCTTGTTTTTATTGGGTGATTGTTTGTTAAGTGCATCACTTGAGTGGATGCCAATATCGAAATGTTTATTTATTATTAGTTTTAATCTCGTCTAATGCCGTTTACATTTCAACTGCGGATGGTAGCCACGGACATGGCATGCCGGAACAAATACCAAGGCACTTGGAGAATAAATTTAATTGAGATTTACAATGCAAGTTAAAATGCCAACCAACAGCCACAGGAAATTTACTTTGAACTTGAACATTACAGCCAGCGGCTGTATTTTCTTGCTGCCAAGGAGCCAAGGGCTAAGCTCATAAATTTCAGCTAGTAAATCTTTTTCATTCGCAAGGGCGGGACAATGCAAATCTGTTTGGCCCGAAAGATGTTTATTTGTTTTGCTTAGCTCGGTCTGGTATTAAAGTCCAATTGCGTTTAAGTAGCCGACTTTTATGGCACTGTCTTTTTTTTATAGATTTATACATATATATATATATATATATATATATAATCGCATAAAATCGTATATGTGGCATATTCAACAGTTGTTGTCTGGCTTTTCGACAAGCATTTGCAAATGCAGCGCATGTTGGCAAGGCCAAAAACTGAAATAGCCAGGCAACATTTTTGGCCAGCTTCACTCAAGAGCTAACGAGCTGTAGAGATGGCAAATGGTTGCAGACACACATATACTATATAGAAAAATGTGGGTTTATTTGTATGAATATAATATGTGTGTGCGTCTGCGTGAGTGTAAGTGTGTGTGTGTGCTCTGTTGGGGCTGTTGTTGAAATGATAAGCATGTGTGCAATTAAAATGAAAGCGTGCCTCCAATGTTGGTCCATGACTGTGACTGCGACAACGACAACGACAACAACAGCAAAAACAACAACAACAACAACAACACGTAGATAAGGGGGTGGGGTGGGGGGTAACAGCAGCAACAGCAACAGCCATGCCGCAGCCCTTGACAATAAAACAAATGTCGCCTATTTTACATAAACGTTGTGTGCAACATTTTTGTCCTTGTTATTGTTGCTGTTGTTGTTGTTGTTGTTGTTGCTCTTTATATGACCAAAAAAAAAGTATGAAAAAATTGACCACAATGTGTACAGGAGTGCAAGCGTTTCCCAGAGCGAGCTGTGCAAACAGAGGCGTTGATTAACAGGAGATTAAAAAACATTGTATGTGGAAAAAAATATATTCACCTAAAAAGTATTATAATCGTATTAAGAAAGCGTAATTCAGTTAAATTTGACACAAACATTGCTAGTGCAGGAATTAAAATTTAAAATAGACTGAAAACCTTGTTTTTTTTTTATCAATTTAATGTATAAAATATATTCGATTAAAAAAAATAAAATTGCATTAAAAGAGCGCAATTGAGGTAAATTTTAAATGGCATTATTAGAGCAGGAAATAAAATAATAAAAAATAGTAAAATATTTTTTCTTAATTTATGGTAAAAGTTATATTCCCATTAATATAAAAAAGAAGAGAGTGCAAGGCCAGTGAATTTGCATAAACGTAGGAATAAAAATAAAATTAAAAATTAAAAATTTACTTAAATTTGAAGCAAACATGTTTTGTGCAATAATTGCTTTGAGTAGAAAAACTGTTATAGGTTTTTTTAATTTTCGTTTTTTTTATTTATTTGTTGTATTATTTACATTTGACGATTTTTTTTGTATAATTTTATTATGTGGGTATTTTTTTTAATTCTTGTTAAATTGTTCTTTTATGACTTGGCTTAACACCTCTTTGTTTTCTATTCTTGTATTTGGAAGACCACAGCTCTTTGCCGCAAAAGACCCTTTTGAAAAAATGAATTTCTAATCGATGCAATTAGATATCGATATATTTCTCTGGTAGACAGAGCCTGTGAATGCCAACGTATAGTCTAGCCCCTTTTCTTAGCCTATTAATTTAAGCCTTGTGTGGAGAAAGAAGTCGCCTTGCTTCTTGGCTGTGGAAAAGTAAAGTTTCTTAAAAATATATGAATTTATCGCCAATGCTTTTCATATATACCCGCAGTTTTTGTGGCATCAATAACGCTTTAAATATTGATTTCTTGTTTATTTATCAGTTAAAGCCTTTTCACTTCTTTTTCGATCCCTATCGCAGCACTTCACTGACTTTTCCCAGCCACATTCGGTTCAGTTTTCAGTGTGCACACCTGCGAGCTGCACATTAAGTGCTTTACACAACCCGCCCAGAGTCAGCGTTGTTTTTGTTTTTGTCTCTCGGACTGAGTCGTAAAACCATGAAAAAGACTACAAATTAAAAACGCATTAAATTTTGTTGCTGCCATCAAGAGTTGGCCACGTGTGGGCACTTGATAGCGCCCGGCACAGAGCCGCAAACACCATAAATATTTGCAATTCCTGGCGCCAATAATTAGTGCAGAGTTCAGGCACGATCTTAAACGGCTTTGATTTTTGGTAGGGTTTGCTGGCCCGGCACCCAAAAAGCAAACAGCACGAGACTCACGACTCCAGCTGGCAGCAGTGACTGGCTGTAAATGAGCAATTAGTCGTTATAAAAACATCAGAGTGCCGGCAGCAACTAACACTCAATGCCCCGTAACATGTTTGCCGACTAAGCTACTCTGCCGTCTGCCCCAGCCACTGAAACGACGTGCACTTAATTCAAATTGCAAAAACTTAACCTCAACATGTGCGTAACCCAAACACACACAATTGTACACACAGACATGGACACGCAGATGGACCTCCTGCCCATCAGCTGCAGCTACTGCTCGGCGCACAAAATTAACACATAGCTATCCGAGACAGGCCCAGGAGCCCAGGAGCTGACAGCGGCAGCGGCAGCAGCAGCAACAGTTTTAGATGTGCAGCAAATAGCCGAGAAATAAATGAAATCCAAAGCGAGACGAAAAACAAATGTGCGCTGCATAATTTTTGGCGAAATTTTCCATAATCTCTTTTCACTTTATTTTTGTTAATCTTGAAAGCCCATTTCAATATTGGAGCTTAAATAAGCTTGGATAATCAAGCCTCTCCAATTCCATAAAGTATATATATTCTTGATATAGACATGCCCGTCTGTTTGTCTATTTTCGACAGTCGATAAGTTGTCCCGTTTCCAAGCTATCTATAAGAATCGATAACGTAATCATGTTTTTCTAGAAAAGTTTATACTGGAAGCAGAAAGTTCAGGATATTCCCCATAGAGCACATTTGCATTGGTTTTTGTTTTACAAAATGAAATTTATATTAAATACATTTTAAATTAATATTTTAGATTAAAACGTATTTATGTCCTTTTTAAATTTACTTTTATTATAATTTGCTATTTAAAATATTTGTATCTATCATTTTAAATTGATGGCGAAATTTGTATGAATTCGCATACCGGAACACATAAAAGGCTGTTTGAAAAATGCAGCCTACGACGACGCGTTGCCATCACTGTCAGCGGTCGGCTGATGCACTGCCTGCAACCGGAGGCAACATGGCAAGTGTAAGCACGCCTAGACAGACAGACAGACATACAGACAGACAGACAGGCAGACAGACAGACATACATGCAAACACAAGCCAACTGAAAAACTAACAGACTACAACAACATGCAACAGTCTGAATGCAACTCCGGTTAGACAGACGGAACATAGTGCCGGAAACTTTTTGCTGTTGCCTACTTTTGGGCTGCGCTTATTTAAAGATATATTTTCTTTCTTTTTGTGTAATGCTATTTCACGTGGATTTTCTCTCAGTTTTTCCCTTACACAGCACATGCTGCTATTTGTCAGACTTTGCGCACAGCTTGGGCTTGTTATTATTTGGTCGGCATAATAAAGAACGCGGTAGGTTTATGAACTGTTTTCACATATGTCGGCTGCCGGTTAGATGGTTACCAAACGGTACGGCCTGCTCGTCTCTGTGTGAGCTAGTGTGTGTGCCCGTCCGGAGAGCAGCCATCATTTCCGGTTACGGCGTTGCTGCAGACATCACACATTTGACATTGTCACGTTGTGCTATTTGCATAAATAAATAAAAGCGAGCGAGCAGCGCATAGCATATAAATTCGGGGTAGATATAGTAAAAATAAAACACAAATAAATTTTATAACATTTGTGTGAAGACGCAGATGATACACTACAAGAACGGCAAGCCAGGCATTAATTTATATTTTAATTATTAATTTATTCTGCTTTCCCTAAAGTCATTTCCATACATTGTTATTTAATTTTTATTTAATTCTTTTTTATATAAATATCCGGTTATATTGATTAATAAACATTAAGTTTTCTTAATAACATTTTTTATACAACATTACTTTAGTTTTTTTTAATGAATTTTTATAAATCGCATATTTAAAAAAAAAAATATTTATTTCTTTGGGTTTTCTTAAATTAAGTTTATAAATTTTCTTATATTCAATTTTTTAACAAAATTAAGTTTTTTTAATTATTATTTTTTTTATTTAAGTTTACCTTTGTTTCACTTGCTTTTATAAATTTTATATTTAAGTTATTTATTAATTTGGATTTACCTAAAGTAGGTGTTATATATCATATCATAACAAATATATATTTTTTGAATATTTTTGTTATATGTATTCTACATAATATTTTATATATAAGTTGTATATTTTAATTTTATGCTTCTATTTTGTTTCGCCCTACTGTAAAAGCTTAATTTCAAGTCCCGTCTTCGAACGGTTTGAACTCAAACCGGCTGCAGGCTTACATTTTTCTTAGTATTATATACATTTTTATTGCTTAACAAAGCGCCGCCAATTTCATAGGAAAGTTATTATTCTCGTCCATTTGAAAGGCATTCCACATAAATAGAGGAATCCATGCTGAGCCGCGGCAGTGCGGACCTGTCATTTGTTTCTTTGTGCGGCTCATTTTGACGTTGGGGGCCGGGCAACGGCAGTCGGAAGTCCCTTGTTTGCCAGCGCTTTTACGTTGCGGCCTTTAAGTGTTTACGTGGCGTATTAGTAATAAATGTAATGTGTATAAAAGTGTCGCACAGCCACATAGCTACACGGCTACACGGCTGACACGTGGACCTCAAAATCGCTGCTCCGGCTGCTGCTGCTAGCTACTGCCGCGGTTGCTTACTCGTAAAAACAAATGTTTACAATGTGTGCCAAGCCGTGGGGCAAGCTCGAGCGTAGAGTGTAGATTTTTAAAACTTTATTCAGGACTGAGCCAAGGTCCGTACGCCGTAAACAAGCAACGTCAAGTGGCGCGTCAAATGCAGGCACTTAATCAATCAAAGCTGCGAACGAGCGCACCGACCAGCTCCAGTGGCAGGACGGCAGCAGGGCCTCAATAGTGTCCTTATTAGACGTTGGCTACTACTTTGGGCCAATGCTTTTGGCAGCACAAATTATGGCGCTGCTGTCTAAACATTGAGCGTGTGTCTGTTCAAGCAAAGCACTTTCAAGGACTTTTGCTTTGATGGACTGATTGGGTCCCATGTTGGCCATACTTTTAATGTACAGCCTGTACAGTCTGGCACGTTGTCTATTTGTGTTTGGCTTGCAAGCAAAATATTCAGTATACAACATGCCAAATCCCTATTTAATGCACTGCCAGCATTTGCCGGACCGCATCATAAGCTACACTCTATCTGCCGCTTTCAGTGTCCAGCGACTTAGTTGGTTTTATTTGGTAAGCCCCAGGCTTAATGCCTTGACAATATGTTGTCATAGGGTTTAAGTAGTTGGTTTCCTCTAATACCCTATAACCATTGAAAGCGTATTTACTAGGTGTTTGTAAAGGTGGCATTTTCCAGCTTATTCTTACATATCTGCAAAAGGTAAATGTTTACCAGGGTATAAAATCTTCGGTGTGCAGAATATAGCCCTGATTTCTCGTTTTAGAGTATCTATTATCTAATTTGAAATCTATATATTTGTGGCACACACTTTTTCGTAAATAACAGCGATCAATTAAGAACTCATAGATTTATATCTGTTAAGATTCCCCTCTGGAAATTATTTTATTATTACTAATTTCCTTTGCATTTCTTTTTCTTGGCCTGCCTTTAGGCCAAGACCCTCCTCACCTATCAGGTATATTTTTGCTGGTCTTTAAGTTTTGCATAATTTCAGGAAAAAATTCATTTCGCTGTAAGTACGCTGCAAAAAAGGGTTTCCCTCTTGGCTATTTTTAATTAATGAAAATATTTTCGGTGGCTAAAAATAATGTTAGACGCGCATAAATCACATTAAATTTTCTGGTCAAGCGCAACATTTGCATAGCCGAAATAAATGCAGCCTTAAACTGACAGCACATAATCCCATGCTGCCAGCAAAAAATTTAATGCTGACTGCCATTTAAATTTTCAGCTTGTTTTTGGCTTTTGGGCCAACCAATTAAGCTAAGTTGAGGCTTTCGCTCAAGTACACCGCGTAATAGAAATAAAACATTATGAACAAGAGGCGGCAGCCAAATGAATGCAGCAGCTGGAAATTGGGAGCTGGCGCACAAGTCTTTGTTGTTGCTGTTTAATTCAAGTGGCCGCTGCTGAAATTAACTTCCAACTTGAATTACAAGTTGGCGTATTTATATTTGTTTCTTTTTTTGGCCTAAAGTCGCCAGTTTTGTTGCCGGTTGTTTGTGCGTGGTTTATTTATAGGGGGCAGCAAAAGCAATAAAAAGCCTAAAACAAACTGAGGCGCTCATAAATTTTATAGCAGACACACAATGAATCTGAATCCAACAACCACACACACACACACGCACACGCACACAGGGCGTATGCGCAATGTCGTTGACTTGCAAGCCGACAGCTTAAATGTTTGTGTTTGCCAAACATTTTCTAACTTTCTTGTTCATATTTTTGTCCATTTTTTATTTTTATTCTATTTTTTTGTTGATCAGTCATATTAAGAATATAAAAAGGCGCTCTTGGTGGCAACACATTGGATTCCTTGAGTATCATGGTGCGTATGTGTGATATTTTGCAATGCCAACACGCAAAGCGCTTTATAGATTAGCCAACAGCTCAGCACTGGCAGCAATTAATAAATGACACACCCAGTTGTCTGCTGGGCAAAAACAAAAAAAAGAAGCCCTGTAGGAAAGTTCATTAACTTTGGCACACGTGGCCCTGTGGCACGTGGCATCCACTTCATCAGCAGCTGAAGGTTTCGCGTCTTCAGCTGTAGCTCTCTAAATGGCTCATAATTCATTGCGGGCACAATCAATCTTCTGCGTTATGCTTCGACTCTTTCGTTCATTTGCATGCGACTGCTGCCTTGCTGGCCCATTTGTAATGGTCAAGGATGACATTGGAGAGAATACGAATACAAAATCCGCTGCCATTTGTAAACAGCGTGTCAAAATGTTTGCGTGCTGCATAAATATTTATAAATATTTTCTATAATCGCGTATTTTTCATTTTCGGCCACGCTTCTCAATTTATTGCTCATATTTATAGACTTTCGGCCGGTTTCTATTTTTTGCCTGCTCAACATTCGCATATATCACAGCTCGAGACAAATTTGTGTGGCTTTTACTCACGGTTATATGTGACACAAAACGAAAAAAAAAAAAAAATTTTATTTATTTATATGTATAACTTCTTGATGAGCTGTATTGAAAGAGAATATGACATCTAATAATTTCCTTGAGCTTGTTTAATTTTGCATGTCGATTGCCGCTATTGAAACTTTGACAAGGCATATGATAATATACAGCTTCTGTTTTAAAAAATTTGTTAAATTTAACATTTTTTATTGTTAATTTTTTAAAGTTTTTATTTGGCTTTTAAGCTCGCTGTTGCCTTATGCTCGCCGGGTTTCAACCAATATAGAAACTTGTTTGATTTAGAATTTTGTTTTAAATGTGGCTTACATGTTTTCTGTTATTGAGATGGCAGGTGGCCAGGTGGATGTGGCTATTGGAGTTGGGCAGGGGGAGGAAGGGAAGTATCTGGGCAAAGGTTCTCCTCCGTAGTCTCCTGGGCACCTTGATGGTTGCGAGTCTATTGGCGAGTCGGATTGGTAAAAAAGGTTTGTTCTTCTACCCAAGGGATCTTCAGGTCTCTGTGAAGAATGCTTTTGCCATTTTATGCTGAGTCGTTCATTGAAGGGATTGCACTCTTTTGCGATTAGGTAGACAGCCACAGTCCAGATCTGAATAGCATATCACCAGATGTGGACCACAGCTTTAAGGCGACGGCCAGTAAAGTAGTTCTTTTCATGTGTCTGGCTAGAGTTAGGCGCCTGTCAGCTATCTCGTTACGACCTCTTCTCGAAGGGTTAGTCCGTTTAGCCGCGGAGCTGGCGGTACTTCTCGGAAATTTGAGACTGAGACAAATAAATTATTCACACGGCAATTTAATCTATTATCCGTTTTCACAATATTTGTATAAAAAATGTATTTGATATTCAATGCTTCACACTTGCTTTTTCATTTATTTTTTGTTGTATGTAAAATATGTTTTGAAAGGTTAGCACATTTTATTTACCTAGCTATTCATACAACTCGCTTTTTTCCACTTAAACAAACATTAAAAATATTGCAAATGAAAATCCATTTGCACTTTTCATAATTGTTTTTATCAATGCAATACTCAGTCCAGTGCGCAGCGTATAAATATATATATTTTGTTGTTTTCTAATTGCTTAACTGCAATATTTATGAGCTTTTCAAGCGACAAGTATATCTATATATGTATAATTTATGTGGCTCGCAGAGCGTCTGTTTGCAATAGAAAAAAATTACTAATGTGTTAATTTTTATTGCCCGGCCGCATTGTCGCGCTCTGATATTTGTTTATTTATAAATGTATAAATGGATGTTCCACGATTTCCATATGCAGTTCGACAGACTTTGGTTATAAATGTGTGGTTTTGGTTTGATGTGGCTTTCTAAAAATATATATATTTTAAAGTGCCCGCTGCTTGCCAAATGATTTGGCTTTTATTGCTGCTGGGTTTTTTGTTATTTTTGCTGATTTTTCAATTTAATATATATTTTTGATTACCTCAATTGTTAGCAGCCTTTGGCATCGCATGATCTCTCACACTTTGTTTATTTATCTGTGTACGTGTCACGATAAATGAAATATACCTAAGGCCCAACATGAAAAGTTGCTTGGCCTTGACACTGGCCGATTTCCTGGGGCTCATAACAAGTTGTACCACGTGACGTATGTGGGATTTTATTTGTATACAAACGCTGGCGAAAGATAACTCAAAGGGGCCGTCACCAAGTTTGCGTCTTTTGCATGTGCGTCAACTATTATTAAAGTGATAAATTATTTTAGATGCTCTTTCGACTTTTTAGGCAGTTTTCAGCAATTTGCCTAAAAATCATTAATAAATGAAGAAAATTAAATATGATTAATGAAGCATTCTTCTTCATAGGGTGTTTTTAGTTTTTATAGGGTATGCTCACGTTTATTTATTAAATGTATCTAATGATTAGGTTATGCTCACTTTTTAGAGGGTATTTTCAGTTTCACTGTACAGAAAAATGCTCCTTATTTTTTCTAAACAAATAAATGTATTTCAGCTGCAAATGTTTATTATTATGTTTATTTTAATGAAATGTAATTAATAGAAAGAAATATATTATATAAAAGAGATATAAGGAGCATCTCGTGAAAATGGAAAGAGATATTAAGATGTTAATAAATAGGCTAATTAATTTTAATCGATGTGTAGTATGACCAAACGGTGATTGCCTGCGCTTAAGTTAATATGTATGTATAATTCATTAAGTAAATTACGTTGTAAGCAATACATATATAATATGAAATTAACTCAAATATCAATCATGCCCTATTCTTGTCGATATCAGCTGAACTCTACTCTCTCTTAAATATCTATAATTATTGCACATTGTATGGCATATGAGCATACACTTAAGTTTTCTGTTTCACAAATGTACAAGCTAACATTTAACACTCGCAATGGAAATAATTTTGTAACTATTATGCTCTGCCCGGACTATATTTTCATTAAGGTAGCACCTACAACGTTTACTTCTTGTACTTTAAATGGTTTTAAGGTTTATTTTTTCCTGTAAATTCCACAAAATTGAATTGTCTTTTGTCAGCAATTTATTTAACATTAAATAGGCAGCTCATTTATGAGCGGCCTTCATATTAAGGGAGCACACAAAGCTGACCTTTAACTTGTGACTTCGTGGGTCATTAAGTTCATTATGTTTGCCTGTGACCCGTCTGTGTCCATGGAAAACAGCTCATGATCGCCTTGAATAAAGTGCTGTCCAATGAGTCGCACAATAAGCAATTAATTAAGTCGCTAAGCGCCCATAAACAAATATACCCAAGCCCGAAAATCGGGGTTCTGATAACAGGACCTTGCCCTGGGCAAGTTTGGTTTATTGAACCAAGGTTAAGGACTGCAAAGCAGTTCCTTGACATTGGCCACAGTGTAGCTAACGTCAAGTGTCATTGACTGATGCGATTTGTTGGCATAAATTTCACGTTGAATAGAAATTAATTATAAAGCACCTTTTGTTCATAATTTGAGCGGCTATTATGTCCTAAGCATCAGCTGCTGCTGCTCCTGCTGCTGACTGTCGAACTCTGTTGCCTTAATAATAAGCATTTTTGGGGCGCCACAAGGTGCCTTATTAACAGCTCTTGGTGGAGTTGAATCTCGCAGATGCCGCTTCTTTCGGCTGTCAACAATTGCCGTTTAGCGTTGCCAAGACTCCAATTATGTGCACCGTTAGTCAGGTGAGAGCGGACGCCGAGTGTGCCTGAACAGGTATCTGGTTCGCATGGAGTGAGACGACAGCCATTGGATCCTGCCCCTGCCTCTGCCCCTTACAAGCTGGCAGAAGCGGCGGAAACATTTTGCAATTTTCAGTTCAACAATAGAAAGCAATTACAAAACAAACTCAGCGCTAAATGAGAGTGTGGCAACAAGGCAAACAAAGTGTGCTAAGGAGGAGGTGTCTGGGCGGTGCAACAGGGGCGTTCACTTTGTGCGAGCTGGGTGTGAGTGTGTGTGTGTGCATTATCACACAGCACATACACACACACACACACACACAACTGTGCTGTTGTCAGGCGTGGGCGATGTGTTGATTGGATACGCTCGGAATGATTTTTGGTTGGCAGTTTGGAATGTGGAATATGGTTACGAGTATATCAAAAGGGCTTGCTTGCGAAAAGGATTGCCAAATGTGAACGTAATAATGTTTATTCAATAAGCAATCGGAGCTGAATGGGTTTTATGCATCTTTCATTTAAAATCACTGAAGCTTAAATTGTTTTATAAATACAATAGAATAACATTTGCGTAAGGAGCTTGAGTTTGTTAGGAATCAAGGAAACTTTTGGGCGTATGACTTAAAAATGGCTGTTCCATATTATATAAAAGTCCGATTCGATACAGCTTTGCAGTTATGTTAAGAAGCAAGAAGCTCTTATGTTTTGGCTCCTTCCATAGAGCTTTAAAAAAAGAGTTTACCAAGGTGGTAGATGTGGGTCATATATAAGGAGTATATAAACCTAGTAAAAGATTCAACAAACAAGTTTTTCATACAATAAGGGCTGGATAGACGCACGGCATAATGACAACTAACTATATATATTTAAATTTTAAAGTACAGGCTTTCCTATGCTTTACGCATTTACGCTACGCATTATAAATATATTTCATAATATAAATCTATCAAGTTTAACACTCGATATTTCCATACGGAATATTTTACTCAGTACAATCTCAAATAAATTATAGCTCCCAATGAAACTTGAGTTTACATAAGCCCTTAGAGTCAATAAAGAAACTATTATTAGCACTAACAACTAGCTGGCAGTAACAACTGCTTAATGGAGTTATAATAATGCACAAAAAGGCAACCATTTAAACAGTTATTCAACGTTAATTATATTGATTGCTGAAATATAAGCGATGTAATATCAATGTGAATATAATTAAAACAAAGTGAATGCTCATAAATTGTGTTGAATTGTTGTATCCTTGTGTTAAAATATTGCATTCTAATAAGCTGCATTGCAAAAAGGACGCCGCCTTTGTAGCTGCCTTGGGCACATTGCGCATACGCCGCGTGTGTTTGGCTAGCGCTAATTGCGATGGCAGCCATAAAGCGGCTACTTGCATTTGACTAATAATGCATTTGCATTTTATGGGCACACGCAAAATGCTGCCCAGGTGTGCCGAGCCGCGGCGCAGTCAAATTAAAGTCAGCGAGGCACAGCCAACTAACAAAGTACGCCATAAAATGTGCTGCCAACGGATGTCATCGTCGTGGAAACTTTGTGCCGTTTATTGTTGACTCGACTGCCCCCATTTCCGGCATCCGGGCTGCGACTTGAAACTTGCAACTAGCAACTTCTAACTTGTAGCGGCAACCTTCAGACGCTGTTTGTTTTATGATTCCGCGAAAAAGCGCTGTGTGCCAAGGGGCTCTCGTAATTCGCCCAGCTGTTCTGCAATTAAATTCCGCGACACGACCTGGAGAGAGTGTTAGTTTTGTGTTAGCCTTTTTAACTAGTTGATGAAGTTCCTGGCTTACTTACTTGTTGCTGTTGTTGTTGTTTTAGTTTTGCATGCAATTAACCGGTGATGCCAGTTAGTTAGCTAAAAGTTGCTGCTGTGCATGACAACAATTTGTTAGGTTGTTTGACAGTTCCATCAATAATTCAATCCCATGATGACACACAGATCTTAATTTGTCAGCTGCCTAAACAAATTTCGACACTAGATAAAGCTTTTTAGCATTATTTGCATAATTGATGGCATTATTAAATTATCAAGCATAATCAATCATTTGAACAAAAGACAAATCCTTGAAGGGCACGTGATATATTATAAAAGCTACATCAGCTGTCAATGCTTAGAGCAAAAAATCTATCATGACAGATTGTTATGAATAACAAAATGTGTGTGAATTATCTATGCAACATTTTAAAGAGTAATTAAGCCAAGTTAAATTTTGCTCAATTTTTAATAATTGACAGCATTGCGCTAATCCAAGAATTAAAAACTTGTCAGATAATAATTGTATATTTTACTTTAAAGTATATATTTATTGACGCTTAAAGAAGGAGGATTTAATTTAATGTCAAAAAGAAGCCAGACAAGTTCCCTTTGTCACAATAAAACTTTTTTTCAATAAGAAAAAATTGTAATTTCGGACTTTATTTGAAGCGGCGTATTGAAACGGAATTAAAATTAAATCTATATAAATGCTGAAGTGGCGAATAAGCGAATTCAATTCAATTAAGTTGCTTGCTTATTCGTAACCTCGACATTCATAATCATCTTCATTTACACTTCCATTGCTCAACCGCAAATGTCCTTCGTACGTGGCAAACACACAAAAGGTACAACAAACAACAACTGCAAATGACGTGCGTTGCTTGTTAACTGACAGCAAGAATAACAAGGCTAACAACAGCAACGGCAATAAAATCAATAACAAAAAAAAAACAGATGTTTTCATGTAGATTGTCAACAAGAACATTTTCTAAACACAGCTTAAAAAATATATTCTCTTGTTAACTGAATTTCAATAAGATGCCAAAACAATTTAATAAACAAATATGGTTGCGTTTCAATCTATAAACATATACATATATAATAAGGATGTTTGGAATTACAACAAAAAAATCTCATTTTAGATATCGCCTTACTATGCGATTCTCAGGGATTCAAGTAAGTCTTGCAGGCTGTTCGGTTTTGATTTGTCGACAATCTATGAAATATTTGCTCTATACTCTCTGTTTCGCTCTATCTCTCTCTCACTCTTTGTCTCTCCTTCTCTCTAAAAGTATTTCTCTTTTTCCTAATTTTACTCTAATTTAACGTCTTTCTCTTTTCAGAGATATCTGTCTGTATAATAGATGGGAGAAAACTTATCGTTCGTTTGGATGTTTATTGTTGGGTAAGTACATAGTTGCATATATATTTATATATCAATAAGAATATATATCAGGGCAATTCAGACGAGGGCACGGGTTATCTCGTAGTATGCCATAAAATGAAATGGCCTGTAAAAGGGCGTGATAAAAAAACTTTCCATGCCCGCACATACACACACACACACACACACCTCAGTAAACGTACGGAGGGCTCAATTAAAACACTTCATTAGCACGTGCTGCAGAGTTGGAAGGAAAAGAAACTTTAGCTCCCACGAGGTTTTTAAACACTATATTTAAGGGGCAAAGTTTTTCTTTTTTGTGCTTCAATATCAAAGCATGAACTTCAATGGGTTGTACATGTTGTGAGCCTTCAATTATATAGAAATCATGCACAAGTGAGCTTTTATTGCGGTTTTCCATGTACATTATTTTTTGCGGCTGCAAAAAACATTTGGAAAGTTTTTAGCAAAATGTTATTTAAGCATTCGTTTGCGTGTTAAATTATGGTCAGGCTAGTCATAAATTATAACGCGGTCTCCATTAAAATGTTCAACTAAACATGCAATCACGCTTAGACCGAGAGCAATTGCAAACAAACAAACAAAAAACAGCAAATTAGTCATAGAAAATGCCCACACACACACACACAATCATACAACCACAATTCATAATTAAAATACAAAAAGGCATATGGAAGCCAGTTGTTGCACATTTAGTTGTTGAAATTAATTAGACTTGCCGTTAATTAAATTGTCGCCTTGGCGATAGAAAAGTGTGGTAAAAACTTGTGCTGTGTGCTTTATGTCTGTTTGTTAGTTGTAAATTGCCGAAAGGTGCAATTAATATTTGTGTAATGCACTGAAAGAATTAAAATAAGTTTAAATAAATACTCGTTTCAGAGAACTACAAATATATATAGTTTTAAACTATGTAAATAGATAACAATAATAGGGTTTGGATTCAATTTCGCGGCAGATTTCAGCAGCTATTGCTTGAAGTTTTCGGAAGGGAAAGAGTGCAGTTCGAAAATGTTGAGTTTTATGAAAATATCTTTGAAAACCGAGTTTTTTGCCATATCAGTTACTAAATTCGACCGATCTTTCAAAATTTTAATGCACTCTTAAAACAAGGGTAACTCCTGAGAGTTAATGAAATCTATTATTTGAACAAAATCAATCGACTTATAGGAAATTGTGTTTATATTAGATGCCAATACTTAAGATATAATTAAGAATACTTAAAACTTAAGCATCTAATTGATTGCAAAAATAGCACCAATTACAATTTCAAGTGTTGCAAAGGGTTGCGTTTAAGTGTTGGTCAAGCAGCTAAAAACAAATATTGTGAAACACTTTATCACATCTTATGAAATGCGTAAGCAGACATGGTTTGAAGCGCGGAACAAATATATTTGTACAATTTGTAAAGTATAGATATTATTCTGCTCATCTTACGACTGAAGCAGTAATAATAGTGTTGTTAAGGCCTTGTTAAAGTCAAGTAGACACATCTTGATCTTATACAATTATGAAAAATTCTTTTGTTAACCTCAAATGCAACTGAGGCGCAAATACACAACAATGTGCGGCAAGGCTGCTGTCATCATGCTCTTTGCTGCGCAGAAAGTCAACACACAGATATACACGCACACATAAATACATATATACGTATGTAAGACAAGCTGCTTGCCAGATGCGGCGCCATAAGAAATACGTAGCATACAAATGAGCGCAACTTGGCTAAAATGTAAAGCTTAAGATGAACCACAAACGACACACAGACGTTTTAGTAAGAAGCAGAAATGGGCAGCTGTTTTCTGTGTGCTTGATATTTGTATTTTTTTCTTTATGGCACACTAAAAGCATTGAACATGGCTAAGCGCTGGCACAGTGGGAATTGCCAAAATGTGGCGAACAGGAAAACTATTATAAATATTAAAAATCGAATTACACCCTCAAACAATTTATGTGACCACAAATCTTACCCTTAGCTCTACGGCGACAAGTGCCGCAGTCCGCATTCGTGCCATAAAATTTGGCAATTGACAATATTTTAATTGCATATCGGTATGATATACGGGCCTACAGGGCCCACATATCACTTGTCCCCTTTCCCATTTGAAAATGCATATATATATATATATTGATAGAGCTGGACCAAGGACAGCAGGCAAATCTTTTTTATTCTTTGCATGCTATGTGCTATATGCAATTCCTATGGAAATTCATTTGTAGCTGCCATATAAAGTGTCCAATAAAGGTTGCATCTCCAGTGGCTGGGCAGCTACAGGAATGCTATGGGAAATACGTGTTGCATTCACATATCAAATGAATGCTTGCATATTAAACTCGAGCCAACGACAACTTGCGAAAATGCCAAAAATGTTAGTTCTGCTCGCTTGGATGTGTACAGGAAATAAACATCATAAAACATACTGCAAAACTCTTAACTCCACCAATCTTAGACAACGATTGCTTTAATAAAGCATGCCCTACAAGAGTTCTCTATGAGGGCACCCTTCAATTCCAGATAATAACTACCTTAACTTCCGAGCACACCCATAAATTATTTTATTAAAACTATCTGTGCGACTCTCATATACCATTGAGAAAAACTTATTGCTGCAGCCCTCTGCTCGGGCGCATACAATGCAATTGTTGCATATGCCAACAGGAAACATGAAAAACATTTCCCAGTCACATCTCAATGTACACAATTTGTAAACAACCTTCCACTCAGGCGAGGTCCTTCAACAGCATGAACAACAAAACTTTGATGCAAATAAGAATATCAAATAAAATCAAAAATTGTCTTATTCAAAGGGCTTGACTGGGGCATACTCTATAGAAAAGTATAGAATGTGCCGTGCTGAAAATCAAATCATATTAAGACATTTAGGTTTTATTGTTAATAATTATTAAAAAAAATAAAGTTTTGCTCTCGAAAACCAGGCGAAATATAAAAAAAACCAAGTAAAAAGTTCTCAAGTTCCTAGTAAACACCTTTCCTGGACAAACTCATTTAACTTGCTTAAATCTAAACTTATTTTCATGACGGATGTCATTTTGGTTTTTTTTTTTTTTTTTTTTTTGCTTTGTATATACTACCCTTAAAATCGTAGATGGCTTCTATTTTGTACAATGTTAAGGGTATCAAAACACAATCCTGCAGCTGCAAAAAAGAGTAATAATGCGAGAAGGTGGCAAGTCAAGAGAAACCACAACAATGAACTTCAGATAAAAAGTAATGGAAAGCGATAATTACACTGTTCATTTATAAAATATTTAATTAATTCGTTGCAGTCTTAGATGTCAGTTGCGTTCACGCTGCACCTTCAAGAAAGCGTGTCTGTAATTGAAAATCAATTTCCATTCGATTTTCAGACTCTCTTTGAACCGCGCTCACGCATACCAAACGGATGAGCTGTATAACAAAAAAAGAAAAATCAATAGGAAATGCAATTACGAGTCGTCTTTTGGTTGCGTGGGCGTGGCAATGTCAGGGTGTGACGACAAAATGGGGAAAGTTAGTTGCTTTTAAGTAGTAGTAAAGCGCCTACATAGACAATCAAACGCCAGGGCAAGTCGAGCAACAGCTGTGTAAAACTGATAAACCTAATTCGATTACTAAGGATATAGGGCCGTTCCTTGCCCAGATTAACACTCATGATTGGCAACATGCCAGATTTATGATAAATTTAAAGAATATTAAATAAAGGCAAGGGCGAATAAGAGGCCCAAATTGATTAAGGCTATAAAAGTAAGTCTAATAAGAACCAAATTTTCTGAATGTAAATATTAGGTTTTTTAAAAATATAGCCTTTCTATGCGATTTTCATAAATGCAAGTAATGAATAAGGGTACGGTTAATAACACGAGAGAGATAGAGAATCAATGTTAAAGAATGAAAGAGATTAAACATAACAAAACACAGTAGAAATAAACCGAAGCAAGTAAATAAGTAAGAGAAAAAGACAAAACTTTAATATCGTTTTCAACACATATTAAATTGTTTATAATTGGCGTGTTTTGCATAAAGTTGGCTTTTCATTTTTGTCAATTTAATTTGCGCAAATTGCCTCAGGCATTCAACATAAATTCACACGTTTACATACTTATTCAAGGGATTTGCTGTAATTCTGTGCTCGTTGGTCGATTTAATTCCCAATGACCAAACGCATTTCGAACTCATTTACTTATTGTAAGCCCCTCATAATCCCCGATTTGCTCTTTGAATTTTGCATTGTGAATGTACTAAAGCATTTATTGCTCCAGGCTGCAAGCTGATGAAATAACAACAATTGGAAAGAATGTTGACTTCAGAGCTAATTAAAGTATTCGAGTTTTTGTTTAATTCGCCCGGCGTAGCTTAACTCGCCGTTGCTGTTGTTATGTCCTCTTGTTGGGGTTAGTAATTTTATTAGCAGTAAACGCGGAAATAGCAATTAATTCCATTAGCATCGACATCGTTGTCCTGCTTCCAATTTCCATTACCCAAGCTACTTATCTAGCTGAGCACTGAATGTCGGGTGGACGGATTAAAAATAAATAGCACAAGCCGCAATAACATCCAGTCGAAGGACGACAGCAGGCGTCAAGGAATGTGAGTAGTCCATAGAAGGAGCTCATTTGAACTGATAAAATCAGTTAAAATAGTTAAGCTGCACGAAGCTGTATAACTTTTTAATTGTCCCAATTATTTGTGCACCTCGGGCGAATAATAAAATGCAATCGGCAGCAGACAAGACAATCCAATATGAATTTGATTAAACGCCGTGGGCCATCAAATAGTTCGTTAAATTAGGGCAGCAGCCAAGCGGCTTAGTAAACAAATAAAAAATGGCAATTATTTGGCTATAATTGAAATATTTCAAATAGATAACTAGATGATTATATTAGCCGCTTAGTTTAGTAAGACAACAAAGGAGAGTGCCAATTTAATACATTTAAATGTGTTTTGTACTTTTAACAAATATAGTGTTATACCCTTTTTGAGGATATAATATTTTGTTATGGTATGTGTAACGCATAGACGACCTCTCCTGAGATATATAGATATAGATATTTACATTAAACTCAGCACTCTTTCGCTATTCTGTAAGAGGGATATAGATATATATATATATAGGGTATTAAATCTTCTAAAATATCCTTACTTTCTCTTATTGATATGATTAATAATATGCCCAGCACTACATATAGAATATATAGACATATAATCCATTTATCCATTCCGATAAATAATATATAAAATAAATGATAATGAGTAATAGTAATTTTAATGCATTAATATTGAGCACACAGTGTGCAGTCATAATGATTTTAATAGACTCACATTTAATATTCCATAGACCTGTAATTATATTTACTTTGCCATGTCCCGCATTCATTTATATGTATTATTTATTTTCTCGTCTAACTTTTCTTTCAACTCGACCATGACAAGAATTGAGATGGGCAGTTGGTGGCTGCTGGTTTGAATGTAGGTTTGAATATTATTATTATTTGATTAGTGTAATTTGTTTATTTAACCACAAATGACAACTGTTGGCTGGCATGGAATACGTTATAATGAGTGCCTGTGACAGGTTGTGATTAAATAGTTACAGTTGGGTCTCTGTATGTAAACACATCAATTACATCAATTATTCATTGTGCTAAACACAGAAGAGACCCCCTCATCTCCGCAACATAAGCCAAAATAAATACGATTATTGAGGGATTTGGTAACAACATTTATTCAGCCAAATTGTGCTGCAAATAGTTTATGTTTCATTTAAAATTCAATTGATAATATATATTTTCTAGCACGATTTAACCTGTTCGGCATTTGACAAATGCCCAAAGCTGTTTGATTATTGTCTATGCTCGAGATAAATGGCACGGCCAGTGCACAAACGTGACAATGGTCATAAATAGCTATTGACAATTAGCAGGCACTGTGGTGATCAAGTACGGGGCGTATTATCTGGGTGCTTCGCATATCGAGCTGGGCAATTTATGGCATTTGTTGTTAATTTGTCTTTTGCCAATGGAGCTGCTGCTGGCTTTATTGCTGACTTTTGCCAACAAAAGCTAAGCCAAATAGTTGAGCACACAGTGCGAATGCTTGATATATGGCATACAATGCTAATAGAGCTTAGACCCGACGCCCCTCTGGCTGTTTAAACCACCATTGAGTTATGGCCTTCAAGCGTAAGCCACAAACTAAACGGCTTTTGCGGACAGCCTGCCCAGAGAAAGAAGCAATTCAACTTGCTTTAATAGAGGCCAGCTCATTTAGAGGTTAGCAACCTTTTCTGGTTAGACACAAAACTTCAATTTCATGGGCATTAAATACATTCAAATAATAACATATTATCAACAGGCTTTACACATTTAGCCCGATTTATTCATTATAATCGAGCTTCACTGTTTGCATATCTGCGCTATTCGTCTGGAATTTAATGCGACTTTGCTCTTGTGTATTAGTTGAACAAAATTGGCCGCAATCTCCATGCTATGACAAAGGCCAATCTCTCGCACAGTGCAGCTCCTCTGCCCGGCTGACCAGGTTGGGCATGTGCCCAGCCAACTAGTCGTTCAAGTCTGGGTCTTTAGCGCTGTGCTTTGCACCTGCTAGGTGTTTGTAATTGTACGTGAAACTTGTTGAAGGCTTCAATTATGATGTGTTTGCACGGCGCACACTTCCACACACTTACGCACACACGCACACTCAAACACACACTCTCATTCACACAATGCAGCCGCAGCAATGCGCGCGACTTGCACTTTACCATGGCTGGTTGGCCAAGTTGTTGTTGTTGTTGTTGCTGCTTTTGTTGACTTGCATTGGCTTTCATGTTGGCGCTTTTGCCGGCTTCTGTTGTTGCTGTAAATGCAGGATAATTGGCGTAAATAGCAAAACAGCAAATTGCCATTAACTATTGGAAAAATGTGCTCTGCTTTCAGCCGGGCTCTGTTCGGGACCGTTTCCCGCTGATGTCCTTGCTGCGGGGCTTGCGTAGGTGTCGGGTGATTACGTGAAATGCAATTAAAAATATTTAAGCTGCAGCAGCAGCAGCAGCATCAACAGCAAGTGCATAAATACTGGCCAGAGCAGCGCGTTTTTTAAAGCGTTCGATCAGCTTAAAGGCAGTTGCCCGTTTTTTTTCTCCTATGGACATCATCTTTGCTTGTTTTTCAAGCTTAACTTGTAGCGTTTCATTTTTTGTTCCCTGTTTACAGTGCTTATTATTGGCCATAAACTGTGGATTTTGTACCGTTTGCGTTTGCACTCTACATTTTCACGGCAGTGGCCATTAATTAACATGGGGCTGTGGTTGATGCTCTCTTTCTTCCCGAGTGTTCAGACCGGCTGAGCGGCAAGTGAGCAGGTGGATTAACAAATTGATAGCTGGTAATAGCCAGGGGACTATTTGAAAGAGACACATACATGTATTTGAAGTTATCCTATGTGCTGAATACTCAAAGTATATAAATATGCATGTTAACAGTGTTAAAACAAGATTTAATCACAATTTCAACTGTGTACGATATTTTTTTAGTTTAAGCTCAACTTTTATGTGTGTAACATTTTTAAATTATAATAATCTTCTTTTTGTTTATATTTTTTTTATTGATACCGATCAAACTCAAGATTTATAAGTTACACTATGATTCTCATATATGTATATGCAAAATCTTATAAACATTCACCATTATATTATTTAGTGGCCAGAGGAAAGTCTCCGAAGATATCCAGAAAATATTTCAAGTTTTTCGGATACGAAGTATAAAATACAATCAAATATAAAACATACTAAAGAGGCAAAATGTATTTCAACTATAATTAGATGCAAATAGTTTTGCTTGAAGCTTTAAAAAACGCTCTGCTTAACGAAAAAATAAAGAGATTTTCGTTTAATTTAAGTTTCTAATTTTGATTGCTCTCGGGATTCATTCAATCCGC
This sequence comes from Drosophila novamexicana, assembly GCF_003285875.2. Taxonomy (NCBI): domain Eukaryota; kingdom Metazoa; phylum Arthropoda; class Insecta; order Diptera; family Drosophilidae; genus Drosophila; species Drosophila novamexicana. The sequence continues at coordinate 816,212 of NW_020824766.1, forward strand.
ACTGCCAAATGCTATTATCTTCTTTTTTTTATCTAATAGTCTATCTCTAATCTTTGCCCGCCACAAAACACAAGCTTTAACATATGCGCATAGTTTAGCATAATTTAAACGTGTTTTCTAAATTATTCGCAAGAAAAAGCAACGCATACGCACACGCGCCCACACGGAGTGTAGGAAAAATTGCATAATTTCAGGGAGCTTAGCCTGCAGCCATAAGCGCATTTTGAGCAGCCTCAAAGAGCCTGAAAGAGTCTTAGCTAAAAGACGTTGCAGGCTGCGCCACTTGAAGCTCAACGCGTGCTGCTTATGTTAATTTACATGTCTGATGGCCCCAAAGCTAGGTCTAAGGATCTGCTCACCTGCAGGCGCAGCTGGAGGCGTGGCAGGCAGCTTGCGACTAATGCATAAATTCCCAGGCATCAAATATATATATATATATATATATACATATATATTGTGTATATAAAATATGGATATGTAATATGTGAAGCAATGTAATGTCTATGCATTTGCTGGGGGTGGCCACGCCCAACTCTTTGAAAGCATCGCATGAGCAGCCGCGCGTGTTTTATAGCAAAACAAAATGAGTTTCTTGCATGCCTGCCTCCCAGCCGTTGCGCTGATGAAGCCCAATGCAACTGCATTAGGCCTCTCCAAAGAGTTTTGCAGAGAAAGGGATGGAGAGAGAGAGGGGGCTAGATGGAAATGGCTTTTACCTGGCTGGCAGGTGGGCCCCATAATTGAGCTCAAAATAGTTTGTATAAAAATGCAAATTGTCACATATCCTGCACATTTCTATTTAGTTTTGAACATTTACCGCCGCCGTCGGCTCACATTGCAAATTGTTTGCGGCTTATCCAGCCTATGGCATCTCTTCTCTCTCTTTCTCTCTGCCCCTCGCTCTCTCTCTCCCTCTCTCTCCCTCACTGCTGGTATTTGGCTGTTGTGTAAGCCCGTGTTGTGCCATATAAATAACGACATTGTTACGGTACCCCACGAGCTTCTCACAAAATGGCTGGCAATTTGTTTTACCTGGCGATTGTTTGAATTTATACTGCGTAATGCAACTTTAATTGAAATGCAATCAAGCGGTGTTTAATGTTGCGTGCGGGCCACTAAAATAGTTGGCTAATTGCGCTTTGGTTGTGCAACCATTATGGCTAGATGCGTTTGCGATAAGCTAAACCTATCTAAGTCTTTAATCAAATATCTTTAAATATTGTTCGTATTTCTACTTTTATAAATTTTTGTAAAATTATGGAAGATTATTATAATAACTAGAATTGGAACTTTTATTATTGTTCGAATTTTCATAATTATTCGTATTAATAATAATTTTATGTCAATCTTGTCATAAATTTTATTTTTATTATTTCTAATTGTATTATTCTTCATCTTATTGTTATCATTTCTAATATTATTATTATCATTTTTTTTTTAATATTGTTATAATTAGTTTTATTATTGTTACTGTGTTTGTTACGATCAATATTATTGAAAATGTTATCATTACTTTCCTCTCATCCTTTCAGATCGAAATGTATATATTAGTATTATGATTGTTGTTATTGTTATTATTATAATTATTACTTTTGTTATTGTTATGTTCATATTTTTACAGTATATAATTGTTGTTAATCTATGGCTGGGACATTTAAGAGACCCTAATCTATTTACACAATACTTTGCGGCTTAAAGAGGTCAGAAAAAGATGAATGTTTAAGTCGTCGTGGAATAGACACCCTTAAAATCGTCTATCAGTACCTCACAGCTTACTAGGGTGTAAACATTTTCGCTGGTCAAGTTGGCTAGGATTCGCAGTCGGTCGTTATGGTGACTCGAGCGTCTGTCACAAACTCAAGACACAACCAGACTACATTAAGGAGTACAATTTCCAAATAACCTTGGAACAGTCATCATCCTTAATAGAATTGTGCTTTGAGGCAACTCAACCCCAGTTTGCAATATCCCAAGTCCAAGCTGGCATCAATACAGCTTGTTATATTGATATAAAGAAGATTTGGTTTTGCTTGCATATTAAAAAAAACTTCTGGCTCTATATGATAACATCATTTCCTATTTTAATAAAAACTTTGAGGACATAATTTATTCTGACAAAGAAAAAGACCAAACTAAAAGAAATCTTGACCTATTTTCTTGACTTGGCATAAATCACTGATGCATTTTAAAGCAGGTCTGTGGTCCTGCGCATATTAACAAGCCTAACTCATAAATGTGAAGAAAAAACATGCATGGAGGACTTAAAAAGTTGTACAAATAAGATGATACAAAGCACAAATACAAGAGCAAAAAGCGACAAGAAAAATAAGATAGAAAAAAAACTGGCACATATAATCAGGACACGTGCCATGGCGTCAGTCTGTGGCCGCGGGGCTTTTACCAAAGTCAAATAAAGCCCAAGAGAGGCCCAGACAGAGAGTCAGACAGAAGGTTTCACATATGTCTGCATATGCGTGCGTGTGTGTATGTGTGTGTGTGTGTGTGTTTGTCTAATAGAAAGCCCAGCAGAATCACACACGCACACACACGCACACACACATACACACACACAAATGCACATGAAGAACAAGGGTCGGCTGTCGCCTCCTCGTAGAACTTTGGCTTTGTTTGCTTGCCGGATGCGAAGCTGGCGCCATTTTGTCGCCGCTGGACATTGGTCCCGATTGTGTAAAGCGTTTACAAAACTCAACATAAATGCTCCAAATGGGTGAAAATTGTTTAAATAAATTTACTTAGCTTTATCTTTACTTTGCATTTATATCCGGGCGCTGAATGCCTCGAGAAATTTATTAAAATCAACCGCATGCCATCTAAGTGAAGGAGTTAATGCGTGAGGTGGGATAACAAATATGTAGATATATATTTTAATTTAAACAAAAATGGACTTTTTTTAAATGAAGTTTTTAGTTAAATAAGGGAAAACAAACAGATGTTGGAATCAAATTAAATAAACGTTAATAAGAGAATAATAATATCTGCATCAGGCAAAGCTCTCATTTTTCCTGCTGACATCTTCTTGGGGTGCATACACCGTAGAAATCTATAACTCCGACAGCTTAAATAATAGAATCACGCCTTCTAAATTGTAGTTTTTTTTTAAATGACTTCACGTCTTCTTCAGATGTCATATAAGCCATTTCCACCTTTTCTTACATGTGCAGGATTGGCTTCAATTAAATTGCATTTGCCGCTGCATTTTTGTTGCCGTGTGTGCAGGAGCAAGTTGAAAGGATAAGGGCAAGGGCTAGGGGTTCGTTTTACGCATTATTATTTAACTAACAAGTAACTAGAAAAGTTTTAATACTTTGGTAACTTTCGCTTTAAATTGTTCGCAGCGCAAAGGACAAAGTGGCGCAAAGATGTCGACGACAGTCGACTGCAGCCGCAAGGGATGGGCCAAGAGGTGGCTGTCAGGCCGAGCGGGGTCAAAGAGCAGGAGAGACAAAACTATGCTTAAATTAAATAAGATAAAATCTTATAAAAATGAAAATAGTTTACCAGCGTGTGGCCGCCACAGCGGCAATGCAGGCGATCTCTTCGGTTGTCCTGGTATCCGGGGTTTAAATATTAAAAACAAAAATTTATTCATTAAATAGTTGACAGCTTCTTTCTTTCCTTTAATATCGGAATACTTGTGGCTGATTGACTAAACAGCTACAAAATATGAAAAAATGCAAGGCTGTCATGTTCTGCGAGTTGTTTGTGACATAGATTAAGCCTGAGCCCTTCACGTTGCCATGTTGTCTGGTCTTAAGTCTTAGAATATAAATCCTGTTGACAATTGCCGCAAATTACATTGGATATAAAATAATGAAAAGCGAGAGAATAAAGAAATGTAATAATATTCAGTGTCGGATTAAGCAAAGGAACATTTTAAATAAAAGTTGAAACTTCAATCTTTTTATATATACAGCAAAACTGTTTGTGCTGTCTGAGTTTTGATCAACATTAGCTATCTGTATTTTTGTTCTGTTTTTGAATGAAAAGTTCAACTGGCAAATGTGCAAAATAAGTTTCAAGCGGTTCTATACAACTTTTTTGTTTGCATTCTTTGGGTAGAAAATTAGTGGAATGTACATAACATACTTGTTTTTTTGTAGAAAAAGCAGACGAAGTACATTTTTCGTTGCGTTACACACCATCGTCTTTCTATGCGATTCTCAAGAGTTTGGGTAAGGTATAGGGATTTCAAGAGCTTTCTCTTCTCTACCATTTAACCTCCTTTTATTGTACCAAACTCAGGCTAAACTTAATTTTACTTACGTTTCCCACAAAGAGAAACATATTCTTACGCAACGCCCCACTGTGTAATTATCACGGGTTTGGGTTAGGTTTACGTTTTTCAAGCTTTAACTATAAGTATTGTATTTACATGATGTGTTGGCTAAAAAGTTGTATTTCATTTTTATTAACCTCCCTGTTTACACTTGGCTAATGTAGTTTTTTAGTATACGCTATAACTAAAACTCAGGTGTTATATTCTTGTTCAATTAATTAGAGTACCCTTTACTGCAGGTTAATTAATATATAAAAGTTTGACATTTCTCGACGTCTCATTATTTAAGCTATAAGCCAAAATACTTTATAACATTTAGCATGTGCACAGATTCAACTTAAATTTCATCTCTGCACATTTTATATATATGCTACGTACATTTTATACACTTACTGGAATGCAAACTATTTTCGCTTGAATGCTTTCGGCTACAACATTTCACAAAAAAGAAAAAAAAACGTAAGATAACAGAGGTGTAAAAAATATTAAAAGGCAGTACAAGCTGGATGCACTAATTAAGCCAGCGAAATGTGTCTGGTAATCAACAACTTTTCGTTGACTGCCTTTTTCGTTTGCTTTGTGATGAAAAAGCTTGTAAAATACACATTTCTCTGATTTAGTTTCGCATGCGACACAGCTAAAGGTAAAAAACTGTAACGAATATGCAGTGACACCTTTGTTGTAGATTGGCCCCACTAAAATGGCCATTGATATGCAAGTAAACTGTCAAATGCAAATATGCCAAGGACATACGTAGTACCCTCAATGCTATGCAATATGCTGCTGGCTCATGACAATGACAAGTCAAAGGGGCCAGACAGCCGGAAGTGTTCGCCAGGACACGCGCCACGGAAGTTGGCTCTCACACGCACACACAAGTGCAACCAGATGCAGCCCCTCGCTGAGGATTGGCCCACTGCGAGCATTGCTTGGACAACTTCAGCTTGTGCATCGTTCCAGGAACGAGGTACATGGGGGTCAGGCTTTGGCTCAGGTTATATGTGAAACGCACTCATCGGAAGTACGCACAAAAGTTGCACTCAAACGCCGTCAAGGGCTGCTGCCAGTTACCTGAGTTCACACGTTGGTCAAAAAGTTTACATAACCTACGGTCTTATATTACACAAAACAACAAAAATGAGATGGCTATAAAATACAAATAATTTTCAATATAATGTATATTTAAGTTTTCCGATAGATCGATTTATTAATTTATTTATGATTTATTAATTATTGATATTCATTTTATTTTTGGATATTGCCATTGCATCGGCAAACTTAAGGCTTTAAAACCATGTTGCACAGTGCCATTTGGGGTTAATGGCAAGTATGTCAATCAGGAAGAATTTGTGTCCGAAATGCCGGTAGATTTTATTGAGTTAATTAGTAGTTCAACGCAACTTTGTGTTACATCACACAAATTGGCCTTAAGCTGGGCTTTATCAAGCGAACCATATAGAAATTTACGAAATTTCCCGCCCACCGCACATAACTCACGGGGCTCAGGTTATTAGCGTAATGCAGCCGCGATTGTCGCAGCAGGATGAGGAATAACTCAAGGAGAACTCAGAGCCAGAGCCACAGAGATTGCCATGTGCATAAACGCAACGTGTGCAGCATATAACACTGACAAATGGCTCAGTGGCTGGCCCGGCAACCCGGCGAACCGGCAACTGGCAACTGGCAACTTGGAAGTTGGAACTGGCTGGTTTAGCATTTGCATTTGAAATTTATAAGCAACCATAACTATGGGCGCATAACCCGCACAAGTCTCAGTTCCAGCATTCAGTTGCACATTTTGCAAACGAAAATTGCCATTATTCCCGGCTTTTAAGTAAAATGCGCGACGAACTGTGGCGTGAGAAGTGTTTTAAATATTATAAGTACGTATACGCATTGTGGCATAAGAAATGGAGCAGAGCATGGCAAAGGAAAGGCAACTTGATACGACTCGTCCCACCTACAATCGTGAAAAGCCTGCAGCTTAAATATTTTAATTCGAGATAACTTTACATTAAAACCGACTCACATCAGATATTTAAAGTCCAATCTGTTATTGTAGTAATCCAAGATGATATCCAATCAAAACATAAAAACCCGTTAACCAACTATGCGTTGACAGTTGGCTCACAAGATATTTAGTTCTCTTGGCGCACCAGCTGTGCGAGGGCGAAGTAAAAGCACTTCATCATAATAATAGCTCTTCACTTGTTTATTAAAACCTTAAGCGCATAAACAATAAATTCTATTTTAGTGTGCAAATAAAATGCAAACATAAATATCTTTATGATCCAATAGCAAATTGGCGCATAATTTATGTTTGCAGATGACACAAACAAAATTGTCCAAAAAGGAAGAGCTGGCATGCACACACACCCACACACACACACACTCACACAGAAAATTAAAAGCAATTTCCTTGCCGCCTCAACTTATATCCTTATGTGGATGATGACGCTTTAAAGTTAAGTGTACAAATTTTAACTTGACATTCGCGAAAGTTTTCACGAACAGACAATTGACATTCATTTTGGCGCAGAATTTCGCCTTTTCGCCATCACGCCATTTCGAATGTGTCAAAGAGTGGGCGCGTTAATGGGCGATAAAAAAAAGCACAAAAAGTAAAAAAAAAAAACAAGAAAGAGGTTCTAGTCGGGAGCTCCCGACTAGGGGATACCCTGAACCGTCTTCTTCCAACATCAAATATATATATATATATATATTCTATTTTAGAAGCTATATGTCATGTTTGGTGACTCTACCTCTTATTATTTACCAAAATTGCCAAAAAAACAGGATATCGATATCGATTTTTATCGATTGCTTGGAATCGGAGTAAGTTTTCGATTATCGGAAACAAAATCGATCTGCACGGGAACTGGGAGCACCTAAATCTAAAATTTCAAGTCTCTAGCTCTTATAGGTTCTGAGATCCTTGCGTTCATACATACGGACGGACGGACGAACGGACAGACAGACGGACATGGCTAGATCGACTCGGCTATTGATGCTGATCAAGAATATATATACTTTACGGGGTCGGAGAAGCTTCCTTCTGCCTGATTTGGATTTTGCACAAATACAATATACCCTTATACCCATTTTTAATGGGTTCAGGGTATAAAAATGGATAACGACTCACTGAGTAAAAATGAAGAATGAGAAAAACTTTTAGTGCACATAAAAATTTGCATTTGCCAAATTTATATTTTAATGTGCTGCGCGTTGTCAAAGTGAAACTTTGCGCCAAAGCGAAAACAAAAATAAAACCCTTTAATTTACTATAATTTTTTATGATCTATACAAAATTATTTTATTTTTCATATTTATGTTTGTTTCATCTTAATATTGTTCATGAAATTTTACTTAAAAACCGGAATTTTTATTAAGATACTTAACTCAAACGGAGCTTAAAAATAGAGTTGGCCATTTCTAACAAAAAGAATAATTGAATTGAACTTTTTTAAATTGAAAAAAGAAAATCAAATTACATTTTTTAAATGAGCTTCACCTTGAATATGGTTTAGCAAATGAAATTTGCCTTTATGTTAAATGAATGTGAAAAAGATTTCAGGTGAATATTGCGATTGTATAAAAATGGTAATGCGAGCATATCATATACATATATATATGAATGTCTATGCAAAATAAATGATTATAGAGCGCCGCAGAATTTGCATAAAAAAATGCCAACTTCGGGCTGAAGTGCATAAAAGCGGCACTAGGGAGCAAGTATAGAGCTTATATTATGGCATCTACGCGTATAAAATGACACGTTCTAACACTTGCAGTCACACATTCATACAAAAGGCAAGGGAGTGAAAGAGAGAAAGAGAGAAAGAGAGAGAGAGAGAAAGGGGGAGCAGTCATGGGGTCGGCAGTTAAGAAGTTGATTCGACTCGTGGAGAACACGGCGAGAGTGCATATGAACCATAAACCGCATTTTAACGTACATCGGATGGAGTGTCACCAGAGCATAAAAGTGCAACAAGCTCCATTTGGAATTAAATTTTGGTGGTATGCAACTTAAAGAGAGAACTTTCGACAGATTTATCTCAGCTGCATCAGTTTAAATTCTAGTTTTGTGGCTTACACAACTGTCAATTCGGTGGTGAAAACAAACAAGCAATTATTTTGCAATATCTTTGAAATTAACAAACCTTTTCCTGTCTTAGCTCTTGTCTGTGCCTTCTAACTCGATTATCTGGGGTGTCTTGTGCGACGAGGGTTAAAAAAGAAATGAAACGTTATCAATGTGGCATGAGTGTCAGTTTTGTGGCCAACGGTGAAAGGAAAGCAAATGTAAAACAGAGAGGAAATACTGTAAAATGCATGAGGAAAATCACAGATGGCTGAAAAAACAAATCCCGAGGAAAGTCCCTACGGTTAGGATAACATGTTGAAAATATTCAACAATTCAAATTGAGCAAAAATTCGTGCTATGTATTCCGGTGTTGATTTGATTATTAATCAAAAAGCATTTGTGTGCGATATTCAATACCTGAATTTTTGCGTTAAAAAAGTGCAGATTTAGAAATTAGACAAAATTTCATTCCTGAAAAGGAGAATTAAGAAGTTCTTGCTTTTGAAATGCGTTCACAGAACATTTTTCCATATTTTCCAATTTGTAGACATCTATATATTTTATTTATTTTTTTTAATTGATTATAATACAAAATCGTATTAAATTATTTAATTGTCAAAAAAAAAACAAAACAAAAGTTGAAGTTAACGTTTTCCGCCCATTTGAAGTCGAAAAATTGTCGTTTGTAAAACCTTTGACCCGCATTTTCCAACCAAGAGAGTTGCATTTCGCGAAAAGTGTGTTTCGAGCTGATTTTTAAAGATCTTTTCGAAAATTAATTTGAGGGGTGAAACTAATTTTCACAAAGTTTTTTGATCGGATGGTCGACAAAAAGTGTGATACAAATGCTTTTCGCTTATTTTCCACACTTGCGGGTGGAATTTCCCAAAAACCCGTCTTACCTTAAGGTAACTACAGAAAAAATTGCAGTTTTCTATATAGAGATATAGATCGTAAAGACACATTTTACAGAAGACACATTATTTTGTTTATTTCCTTTATTGTAAATAAAAAATACTCTTAAAGTATTCCACCATCAAATTGATATATTATTCTCTTACGCTGCCCTCGTTTGAGCCCATTCGACTGCGAGTGGCAAGCGGTGAAAATCTGCCCAATTCGTTGCTTTCATTACGTGTTTCCTGTTGATGGCCAAGCAGGCAGGCAGGCGACACCTCAGCCAAGCCCAGCAGCCAGAACCGGCTGCAACTACTGAGCTGGTCAACATTTAGCTAACTATTTTTTGCACATCCCGCCACAATCGTGTTAGCTTTTGCTTTTGCAACTCGGTTGTAAATTAAGCAATTTGAAATGTTGCCCGCAACTACCGAAGCCCGTACTTGGAAAACGACCAAATCCGCAAAGTGTTCGCCCATAACCTGTGTGCGGGAGTGTCACTGCTTTAATCGCTGTTGTAGCTGCTTGTAACTTGGACAACAGCAACAACAACAACAACAACGACAACAACATAAGCAACAAAAAGCGCAACAACAACATCTACAACCACAGCCGTAAAGATAGCAGCTACCATACTATGGCCAAGAACTATGAAGGAGTCGATGGCCACTAAACTACTTTTTCCATTTCCATTTTTTAAACTTTTTATACCCTTGCAGAGTGTACTACTATTTGTTGACAGATTTTGTGACGCTTGGTAGGAAGGAAACAAAAAAGTGAAAAGATATGTAAAAGTTAATAATATATACATATATTCTTGAACATATCTGCCTGTTTCTATGTAAACTAGTCTCTTTTGGGAACTATCTTTCCTTGTTATATTCGCCTTTGTATTGCAGTCAAAAACATTGTTGAAATCGGCCAGAACGGACCTCTATATCATATATATAGCTGCCACAGGAACGATCTATCAAAATTTAATCTTCTTGAACATTTAATAGTTTCGCTTCTTATAAATTTGGAGCCTTTTATGAGCTTCGGACTACTATATCATGAAGCTCCATAGGAGGAATCAATGCGTAATGTGTTTTTGCATGGAGATGCAAGATGTCTCGAAGAAGTTTTGCAATTACAAGGTTTTTCTTTCTTTTCAAGTATGTGCAAAACCAAATCGTTTTACTATATAAGATGCCAGCCATAGGAACAATCGTTCGAATAGAAAGCTGTAAAAACGCACTTCTTAGCTTAAGCAAGGCTTGCAAGGGTATTCAATTGTCGGATTGCTGCCAATAGATGCAATTTTGTTGTTTTCTTTTGTTTTTTTTTTTTTTTGCTTTTTGTTTTTGATTACCTCCCTGTTGCGCGCTGGCCATTTGCTCTACGGTTAGCCAAGGCGAGATGGTCAGTCCGCAAAGCTGCCATAGCGAGCCATTTTAATTTCACTTTACGGTTTTCAAACACAAAATCCTTTTGCCACTACTCAACACACACACACCCACACACTTGAGTACAGAAGTAAAGAGAGCAAGAGGAGGGAAATGGTAGGAGAAGGCGAGGAATGGCCAACCAGGTGTGACTAGGATTCGTTTTTTATCGCCTTTGTCTGTTTGTTAGAGAATGGCTTGGGTTTGGGTTGCGAGCATTGCTATTAAAATTGAAATGTGAAATTAAATAGTTTCTCCCCTTTAAGAGACGCACAAAAAAGTGGGAGTAAAAATAATGACAAAAAAATATTTAAGGGAGTGTTAGTAAATCAAGGTGCAGCTAGTCAGCCTCATTTGTTAGCATCAATTATAAAAACAATTGTCTGTAACGAACACGATATAAGAGCAACAAAACAAGTATATATTAACTGCTATTAATCAAAATAATTAAGTTTTAAAGAAAAAAGAATCGAATTTAATTGGAAAATAGTCGCAGCAATTGTAGCCAATTATTGCTTTTCCAAGAATATCGAACATTTGCGTGCAAAGAAATTTATGCTTAACAGAAATTTAATAGAAAATGTAACTTAATATATAATATAAATATTCAACTTAATTGCTCGCTGTCGAATCGGCAATCATAAAAATATATCCATTTAAAATTATAATTGTGCCCAAGAGTTGCGGACGAAAAATGCCTGACAAAATATATTCCAAGAGGAGGCATAAATAAATAAACAATCTTGGGCGCCATCTCAATTGTGTGTGACAATATTGTTCTTAATGATTTTTCATGGAATTCGCCAAACAAGCAAAGAGCGTGAGTGGAAGTGGGATAAGGGGCAAACGGGCAGAGAAGGAGCGCGCTGGAATCTTGGTTTTAAATCTTTTCATTTTATTTGTCTGCCACCAAAAAAATTTAAGAAAAATAAAAAAGAAAGGACACAGCATGGCCAAAAATTGTAAAGCATATGCGTGTGTATTGCCGAGTGAAATAACAACAAAGGATATGAAAAGTGTGGCTTAACAGCGCAGCATGAAAAGGATTTACTGAGGCAGCAGTCGAACAGGACACAACAAACAGCAGCTAAAAAGAGCTAAAGAGCTGAAGAGGGCAAGGCAGGGAGGGCAGGGCAGGGCGGTAAGGGCTGCTGACCTATAAACTAAATGGCTGGCAAGTGTACAATGCAATTTATAATCAGGCTAAGAGCGCATTGTTAATGCCTGAAACATGGAATATCTTAATGCATCTGCTAATTAAACTGAAATCTAACGAGCTAAAAACTGCTGCTGACTGCAAAAGCTAATTAGCTTTGAAATTCGCTACCAGATTCCACTTATTTATATTCAGAGCTGAATCGAAGCGCTCGATAAATGGGCAGCATCATCAACACGAAATGACCGCAAAAACTTTAACGACTAAATAACACCGAAAGGAAGAAAAAAAAAACAAGATATAAACCAAAGTGTGGCGTGTGAGCTATACAAGTATAAGTTCGGCTAAAGTTGCGTTAAGAAATCAAAGTAACTTTCTTAGCTCGGTTTTCCACACGCTTCTCTGTCTTTTTCTCCTAGTCTTTTTTCCTACTTTCCCTTCATCATCAACTGCTTTTCACTTATTGCAAACTTTTAGCAAGCCAGGCAACTTGTTCTGCCTGACCAGGGTAAATTTATTTTCAATACTCTCTAATACAATAAATTTAAACGGTGGGCAATGTAACTAACAGTAGACCTTTTGCCCTAGTGTGGTGCTGTTTATAAACAAATGCAGTCGTATAATTTTAAAGACAATTGCATTTACTTGGCTTTAGAATCGTACTTCCAAATGTGATATACTTACGCTTAAACTTGCTTCTTGCAAAAATTGGTCAGGTTTTGGTTTATGCACGCAGAAAAAACATCTCGAAATTTTACTTAAATATAGAAATTGTTTGGATAGGGACCTATAGCTTTTTAGAAAAATGATTATTAGTTATATTTGTAATTTTGTACAAAGTTAAAAAAGTAAAAATGAAATAACTTTCTAAAATATAGAAAAATTGATTACGTATATTTTTTTTAAGTAAAAAATAGTTTCTGAAAATCATATATATTGTTTTTATAAGTGATAAAATTTTTGAAGCAATGAAAAAATTGTTTAAAAAAATTTTAAATTTTTTTTATATTATACTATTATTAAATATTATATTATTATTATGATAATTATATATTATATTAATTTTATATTAATTTATTTTAATTTAGTCAAAATATTTTTGAGTGTACTTATAATAAAAAATATAGTTTACAATTTCTTAAGAGAATTCAAAAAGCTACGTGTAAACAAATTCAACTTTATGAAAGTGACAAAAATAGTCGAGACTATTCTATGGCGCCTTAGAAAGATTTGCAAAGCAACTTTCTAGACTGTTCTTTCATATATATATTTTCATGTGTTTTCCTGATTTCCTCTCATGTTTAATTAAATATAGATTCCATTAACCATTGTGCACTATACCTTTTTGAAGAGCATCTTATATTCTTTGTTTAACCCTTTCAATGATAGTTTATATTTTAATATATATGTATTTTCGAAGTTAGCCAAAGGACAATGGCCAAATCATGCGTGTTATATATGCGAGAGAAGAGCTGGTAAGTTCACAAGTTCGTAAGCCAAAAGATGAAGCAGATGCTGTAGAAAGTTGAGGTACGAGGTGTACGCTATTGCTGGCCAACTGCTGCACTTGGTTAATTAAAAAACTTTTGCTGGATATTTTATTAAATTTGCTTGCCTTGAACCAATTTATGACATAAAGCACTAGTACAACTAAAACTGACTCTTAACGAAAACTCTACTCCTAACTCCCCATTGCTGATGGTGTCATCCAGCTGGGTGTCGCCTGTTGGGCTCGACTGGACTCCGCTTTGATGGCCTCTTTAGACGCATTCTGGCTGGTGTTTGCCATGCCCTGTCTGGCGTGCCATTCGTCCGATTGATAAAATATAAATCCATTTCTGGCTGCCATTTCGTATGCGGCCATCGGTCCGCTGGACCCAAAGTCATAAAGCAGCGGCTTTGGCCTCTCCACATCAATAAAGGCCAAAACTGGCGAGAATATCCGCCATATTTCGCACTGTTCGTCTGTGCGCATGAAGAGCATTTGATTGCCAGCAAAGATATCGAGCAATAGGCTCTGATAATTGTCGGGGACTGCTCTGTCCCGCAGCATAAGGTTTAGTTCCGTTTCCCTCAGGCACAGCTCCTGTCCCGGCCGCTTTAGCATCATGCGCATGAAGAGCTGCTCCCGCGGCGACAGACGCAACACCAGCTCATTTGGTATGCTTTGTTTATTCTCACTGCGATCACATTCCATTGCCTTGTACTGCACTCGCACCTCCGTTTTGGTCTCGTTTAGGGCCTTACCCACGCGCAGTATGAACGGCACGCTATTCCAGCGTTTGCTTTTGATCCGCAGCACAACCATCGCAAAGGTGGGCGTCAGGGACTCCTTGGGTATGTAGGCGTGCTGTGTATAGCCCACCTTGGTGGGATCAGTTTCCACGCCATTATTGCAATACTGTCCCAGTATCACATCGCTTATGTCAAGTGTCAGCACTTGCTTGAGCACCTTCAGCTTCTCGTCTCTCATGTCCTCCACATAGTTACTGTACGGTTGCTCTATGGTCAGCATGGCGAGCAACTGCATCATATCGTTGGTCATAATATCTCGTATGATGCCAAATTGATTGAAGTAGTCGGCACGTGCCTGCACCGGCTTCTCGCACTTTACACTTATCATGACCGCCGCGATGTGCTTGTTATTCCACGTTTCCGACCAGATGTGATTGGTGAAACGTAATACGAACAGATTATGAATGACCTGTTTGCTTAGATAGTGGTCTATCATGTAGATTTGTGATTCCTTGAACGTTTGGCACAGCTGCGTCTGATATGGCTTATAGGTGAGCTCGTTTCTGGCAAAGGGCTTCTCAACGATGACACGATTCCAGCCCGTCATCGACAGGCACTTACGGCTGATATTGAGCGTCACATGATCGAAGACAATCGGCGGCAGGGCCAGATAAAAGATACGATTGGCCAGACTCATGTTGTGCCTTGTCTCCTGTCGCACCATCGACGCTGTGAGTTCCGCATAGTCCTGTGGACTATCGTACATGCCCTGACAGCAATGCACATTGGACCAGAAGCTATTGTACTTTATTTGATCGCGATCCTTGCTCAGACCCATATAGGGTACACACTTGATGCGATATGTGCCGACCTCTAGATGGGTGCGACAGAATGTAAAAATTTTAGTGCCCTGCGGCAAACGATTATCGCGATAGAGTTGCCAGAGTGCTGGAAAGATTTTACTTAGCGCTAAACGACCCGATGCGCCAAAAACAACAAACGAATAGGCGGTCTCATTATTGGGATCGATCGGTAGCATTTTCAGCGTTACAAATTTTCTATGACACAATTTTCAATTTTGATATTCCTATTGATTATATTTATTTTTTTGAAAATATTTTCATTTTTTTCTTTTCGATACGATGAGAGTTAAATCAAAGTAAAGACAGAATATGGTTAAATACCAATTTTATTATAATCTGATGTGTTTAGAAATTCAAAGCTACTAAGTGCAACAAAAGAGATCGTTATTTCCATTATATTAATATTTTTATATTTTATGTTAAAAATAATGAAGTGATAATTTTTTTTATTATTATTATCAATAGTATTATTATTACTAATATAATTTTAATTATTATTATTATTGTTGTGTATTTGTTTAATAATTTTTTATGGTCAAATACGAATAACCTAAAAGTTTCAATCTTGACGTCTAGAGAAGAAGAATTAAGACGTTTAAAATATTACATGTTAAATCATCATCATAATATTATTATTATTATTTTTATTATTACAATAAAAATTATTATTACCATGATTTTTATAATCCCAATAAGAAAGATTGTAGAAAGCATATAAATTGTAAGATATAAGTATTTTGATGCCTCTCTCAACACAGTCTCCCTCAATTTCCTTTTAGTGCACGACTTTATATTTGTATTTGCTGCAGACATATTGCAGTTTATTTAAGGAACAAATAATTTAACCCTTAAAAAAAGAAGAAAAAGCTTATGTCTACGTCGTATTCAACTTTAAGCTATTTTCTATTTGTGCCACGAGAAAACGAATCTTATGTGAACAAGTGTTCATTTTCAAAAAATCTTTCCCGAGAGTTAGCCAGGAAATTCCAACATTTAAAACGCATCAATTGTTCATTTTGCAATTCCTTAAGCTTTTCGCCAGTGGGTCAACTTTTCCCTTTTCAGCCATTTTTGTTGGGAGAGAAGGCAGAGCCAAAGACATGGCCATTCCCTAAAGTTGGCTCCCAAAGAATATGACGCTGCAGGCGTCTAAGGAACCAAACAGGCAAACGTTTGGACAGAGCGCGTTAAGGAAAAGCTGCACAGTCGCCAGAAGATAACACGTAAAGAAGCCGGCGAACAGGAAGAGAGAAACGTGCAGCAGTTGCAAAAGCGGCAAAATCCAAGCTGCCAGTTGCATATAGGAGATTTTTCCCGCTGTTGTTGTTGTTGTTGTTGTTGTTGTTGACGTTGTTGTTGACTGCAATTCAAATTCAATCATTACAAATACCCTAAGCTTCCATTCAAGCACATTGGAAACCCGACGATGCTGCTGCCGTTGAGGAAGAGGATGATGTTGATGATGATGCTGATGACTTTGCTGCGTTGCCATTTTCCTTGTACACATGTTGTGCGGGCAGCTAATAGTCCAGTCACGCCCTACTCATTCTGGTTCTCGTCCAGGCATCAAAATTCAATGTCCCCTCCGACATGATGGGGCACCTAATGGTTGCACGCTCTATGTCTATGGCAATTTGGTTTTAATCATTGTAGGCTGGCATTGTGACACCTAAGTGCAACGTGGCCCGGCCCTGTGCCCATTGTCTTGGCCTGGTCTTGGCCGCCTTTCTGATTGCCAGTGATAATTAAATTTCCTTTGAGCCTGCGGCAGTCTACAAAATGCAATATGCCAAAATAAAAACCTCTGCCTCCCTTTACACACACAACTCTTTGCATAGTAATTGCAAACAGTTTGCAGCTGGCGCTTCTGTGTGGTCCGCTTTAATCTCAACGCACAAAGCATGTTTTAAGCTTTTTTGTTTTTCAAATAGAAGATTCTTGGCATCTTTTAAACGAGAACTAACGAAATGAATATATTTACTTGCCTTTGGCAATTTGCAAACATGTTTAAAGAAAAAGCATTCCAATAAAGAATATAATTTGGCCTGGCCAAATTTGCATGAATTCGATGCATTTGAAATAGGTTGAGTCTAGAAATATACTCAAGTACTGTGCTTTAAGAAATTTATGATATTTAATTTATCGACTTAGCATAAAAATCTCTTCAAGTATTTGGATAGCGAAATTAAACATCGGTATGCTTAGGCAACATAGCCAAGCTTGACTGTAGCCGGAAAAGTTTTACAAGGGTGTAAAGGCTTGGGCCAAAAATAAAACCGTTGCGCGAAATGCTCGAACTGAGAGGATTTGATAGCTTAGCTGAAATGGCGACCTTTTCTCTTATTAACTGTCGCCGCCAAGCATATAAAAATCCGTTCGAAGAGTAGACAACAACAACTAACTGGCAACACGTGCCACACGCAGCAAATCTCGTCTAATTCAGTGGCGTGCACATTGCTTTGTTATTATTTTTTTCACCAGCTTTTCCGGCCTACGGTAAGTCGGAACGTCGAAACGTGCCTGTCAGACTGGGGCGCACACAATACGCCGGCTCAACACGTTGCCTACAGCCACGCCCCAATAGAGGGCGGCCAGGGCTGAACATTGATTGTGGGCCCTACTAATTGGCTTGGTTCTGCGTTAATTTTTTTTCTGTTTTGTTTTGGTTCCTTTTGTTTTGGAGCAGTACGCGAAATGCTTGAAATCACATTACTTGGCATTTAACAAATGCGTTGACATTTCGAGCATTACCACTGGGAGACGTGGCGTATGCGTAATATTTGTAATTACAGCTGGTAATTGGTAATTGAGGCTTAAACACAGACTAAAAGCATTTACATGAACGAGAATTGACATAAAGATTAATTGCAATAATGATAAAGATAGAGTATGAAATATGTTGGCAAACTAATAACAATATAATAATAAGTTATGTTCTTGTGATAACTGCGCTGCTTCAGGTAAAATAAATGCAAGTGCAAAGTAAACAAGCACAAAAAACAATTGTGAATTTGTGGTTTATCTGAAAGCACTTCTGGCCTGACTTTGTGACTTGAGCCTTTTAAGGCACACTGCCGAGTCATTTAAATAAATAGATATGAAATTATTTATGCAACGACACGCACAAGACAAATTGGCCATTGACCAATGGCCCGACCTTAGCCTAAAGCAACTCAGATTTGAGCTCAATGCCATTTGTTTTTGCAGCCACAAAACTTAACAACTCCCAAAAGTAGCTAACACAAACACACACCCACACATAAATCACAGCGAAGTGTGCGTGTGTTGCCGGAAATGTCTGTGTGAAAAATGTGCATAAAAAAACTTGGACGAGGCAAATTGAGAAACGGAGCCGTTTAAAGTCAACTTTCGAATGAACCGGCATTTAACTTGGCACTAACTCAGCAGTAGCTTATGATGTGTGACAGTTGCCAAATTGAAAATGCTGTGAACAATGGCAAAGAAACAGTTGTGGCACACAATTGCCACAGACGGACAGACAGACGGGCACGACACGACATTAAGATCATAATTGCCAAAAGACAGGGACTTATGTCGGTCCTTTCGAGACAGGCATACATGGTAACAAACACACACACACACAGGCTGCGGTTAGTTTGAAAGGCACAGATTGAATTACGGACAGGAAACACTAGGATAAGAACAAGAAGTGCCAGCTGTTTCGCTTGCTTGCACTTTATTGTGGTTTATTTGTTTTCATTTACTTGGCTCGCTGGCTCACATAAAATTTAATTAAATTGTTTTATTGCATGCGAGTAAATGGAATTCCTGGCTGTCCGCCAGTCTCTAGTCCGAACGTCAACCGCCACGCAAGCCTTGGCCTTTGCCTACCTAAACAAACGTTGACAACGGAATTTAGGCTCTGTCTCCAGCCCAAAACCCAGCCCAACCAAAGTCGGGGGTCGTATAATGAAAAGAAGGCGCGTCAAATTTTAACGCATTTTTGTGGCTAATCTTTTATTAGCTTGCGTCGTGCAGCATTTTTTGCTCAACAAAAAAAAAAAATAAAGAAAAAAATAAGAAAATAAAGAAGCCCGCCCGTTGTGTGTTTAACAATAAGATTGAGTTTTGTTTGCGGCAAGCGAAAGATAATATGCTCTTCCAGTCAAACTGAATAAGGTTTCTGATAATATCAGATAATGGAGCCGAAAGATTAGTCAAATTATTTCACTCTACATAATTAATTCATTAAATTTTATAATCTCTCTTCTAGACGCTTACATTTTATCCTAGCTCATTCACAAAAAAAATTTAGATAAAGAATTAAAAATTAATTAGTTCCTTCTTTATCGTTTTACACGCTTAACTAAAGGACTTGTTTAACTAGAAGCCCAAGTTAATACTCTGTTGTAGACATTTCATTTTAAAGCTATTTCTTTTAAGCTGATTCTTTCTTAGTTCTTTTATGGGAGACCCACAAATAATTCGGATTGAATAGCCCTTTTTGGGACGTCTGAGTAGTGGAAATAATTGTCCTTTAAGTTTACAGTTCGCAGGACTTCGACATACACTCACACTCACACACCCACACACACGCATGGCCAATCAAATAGCTGTGCACAAAACCATATTAAAGACACATCACGATTGCCTGGGCGAGTGATTTCTTTTGTCCTGCTTTCCTTGAAAGATATTCCTTTAAATTGATTGAGTGGGGTATTTAAGAGTCACTCACCATTGAAAAGCAATTTCATTTATGTCTCTGTGTTTGCACAGAAAAAACCAGCTAGAGGCAATAGCCATGTCTGAAATATTGCGTATACGCCTCTTTAACCAAAAGTTACCCCGAAAAAATAACCAGAAAAAAAGGTAAATGCTCTTAAAATGAGTAGGGGCCAAATTGTAGACAAGTTAACATTGGGCTGAGCTTAGCCACAGCTCTTGAGGCTTTAAAAACACAAACAAATTTAAACTTAAACAATGAAGTTCATTATCATTATTAAAAGGCAAAGTGCACGTAATGTTTCGCAAACGAGGCCTCATTAAAATAAGCTTACCACCACCTCATTTTCCATCTGCCATCCTCTCTCTCCCTCCTCTTGTTGGTTAATTAATTTCTTAAATAATTCATGAACAAACTGAAACTGTAAGCCATTGTGGCAGCAGCCGCCACTAGTTACTGTTAGCAATTGACAGCAGCCCCAAATGACTTCCCATTTGAGTTGGGTTTTTTTTTTTGTAATATTCACTTTTTCGAGGTAATTTGTGTTCTTCTGACCTTTGCGTGCCGTGTGTGCGCCAAGCCACAAGTAATATTCTTAAAGCATTTAATCGACCGTTTATTCAAGTAAAAGTCAACATTTTTGAAGGCAAAGACTGGCCAAGAATTGAAATCTATCTATATTTCTTATTATATGTATGTACCTTGCTTTATAACAAATAAAATATAAATTAACACATCGCTGCGCTGCAAATTTAACAATAGTTAACTTTTACTTTGCCGTTCTACGCGATTCACACGAGTTAAGGGCTTGTCATGGTTTGATTATAAGTATTATATAAACAAGTTTTTTACAAGTTAACTATAACATTGCCTTACTATGCGATTCTCATGAATTAAAGTGACACTTAATAGTTCTCATGCTGCCTATGAAACTTTATCTACTTATGTTTCTACCTTGTTTCTAGAATTATTCTAACCCGGTATTTATTTTTTTTTTAGCCATGTTGCCATATTAAAGGATACTTCACGAAATGTCAAGAAATGAAATGGGTAAGTGCATGCTTTCAAATATAACTTTATCTCAAATATACCTATTATTTTTGTCCCAATTTCCTTAATTTCATGCCAGCAAATAAATAGTAAGTGTAGAAAATGTATTCGAATAGCGCTTTGTATTTCAATTCAAAATTATTTTGTCATGCTTATTTTTTTGCGCATTGCAAAAACACAAAGAAAAATTCAACTCGAAACAGGGAAACCAATAGACAGAAGGAGAGAGAGAGGAAGAGACAGAGAGCGCACTCATTGGCATATCTACATATTTATGGTTCAATGCATCGGTAGAACACACAGAGGGGCGAGTAGACCAAACAGATTATGCAGTGAAAAACAGGAGGGACGCAAAGGGAGCGGGAAATACCACTAAAGTATGCCAAAGATGCCGATTCATTTGTGCCATACAGCCCAGTCGCAGCAACTACAACAATATTGAGCTTTCACATATATGCACATACACATACATACATACATACGAACGGATATACATCCATATACGTTTGTGCTATGTTTTTCAACTATCGATCTTCCTGTGGAAACATTTGTAATTTGCAGCGCTTTACATTTGTTTATGCCTTGTGGGAATTTCAAAAATCTCATTCCAAACAAAAACAACAAACTATAGAGTTAGAGAAATGGAAAACTCTAGGAAAACTATATGCATGTTTTATTTTAAATAATTGACATTTCCTACGGAGTTTCCAAACACTTGCCATGATTTCAAGTTATGCTCAAAGATTTTGTTATAAATATAAAGTGAATGTGTCTAAGGAAGGACAGAGACACAATTTGTTATATAAAAGCAATATTAATTATAGTAATATATAGACTCCCATTAAACTTCATTGCGTACTGATTAAATCAAAAACCTAATTTTACTGTACAAAAAATTATATTTCTCATGCATAACAAAAAGAGATGAGAAAACATTTCTTGGAACACGTACAAGATTTACATTTTCTATGTATGTAAATTTATATTTTTTTGGACGCCATTGAACTGTTCATAATAAATGGTAGATTGAAAATTGTACCCCAAATGTATTACGCACTGTCAGTTATTCTTTATTCGTATGCCATCCTCTGCTGTTTCGGTTTTTGAGCATATTCCTTTTGTAGTTTGGACAATTCGTAGGCAGTTTTTCCTTATTTTGCGGCTTCTGGTCATTTTAATTTTCTGTTTCGTTTTCCCTGTGCAGCTGCCGGGCAAATAAGATATATATGTAAATTATTATTACCCATAATACACATATATGCCTATCCTGTACATTTATTTTAATGCCATTTATGTAAAGGATAAAGTGCAAATAAATTTGTGCCTGCATGACCAGCAGCTGGTCAGCCTGGACGCTCGGCCATTAGGCAAAAATAACGACCTACATATGAATCACACTTAGGAGCTGGCAAGTTATGAGTCCAAATGTCAGTTGGGCAAAATTAAAACGTGTGTTTATGAAGAAAAACTGTCGCCAGCCAGTTGAGATGAGGCAGGCCACATTCCACACTCCAATTCCAGTTTCAGTCTTGGATCTTCTCCCTGTTGATTGTCTGGCTGCTTATTTTCGTGTCGGGCTGGGTTTTGCACTTGCTGCAAGTGCACTTTGGTTTATCTTGGCTTGTCTGCTGCCAACACGGACCTGGACAGGCGGACAGACAGGCGGACAGACAGGCGGAACCCCGACACATGAAGTCAGTCATTTGGTCTGGTATTGGTCTTAAGCCAGTAACATGTGTGTTGCAGGAAGTATAATTTTGCTGTTGCTTGCAACTTGGCTGTAAAACTTTAATTGGCGGCAGCCAGGACAACTGCAACAGGAAAAATGTTGACAGCAGAATATAAAAGGATATGGAACAGAAGAACCTTTGTTTAAATTTGTATGGTGTGCTGACACAAGCTCTCATTATGTTGAAAATTAAGCTACAAAAAGGAAATGAAAAAAATTCTATAGAATTTCAGCATTTCGTGGCATTTGTAAGAGTTCGTAAGTTTTTTTTATGCCCGCATAGAGAAAGACAAGCTGGACGAATGTCGAAATGTAGGTTCTTATATGGAGACCCTTATTTCTTTATAATTCTTTAAAATATTCTGTTTTCCAAGGTATTTTCATCAAACTTAGCATTTACGAGCGTTCCTACTCTCATATATCTGAAAAAGGATAATGTCTACAGGGTCATAAAGTCGTTTCTCATTGTTTTTTATGTAGTATTTAATGTACCACTAAACAAAAAAGTTAAATGCCAAATGGGTTGATACGATAAATAATGTGAAATATAAATTGCTGAATGATATTTTTGTTATAGGAAAGTTCCAAAAAAAGGGCAATAACTTAACAAGTGTTTCATTTATGTTAATAAAAATACAGAGTGCATTCGTTTTTCCGAAGTATATGTACATAAACAAAATATATTCAGTTCACACAGGGGATTTGATGACTTTGCATTAAGCAACGCCCTCTGCTTGTTGAAGTGATTATGACTAAGATCACATTACTATATCGTTTATCAGCCATGGGGGTTATTTTATTAATATGCCAGCAAAAATTTTCCGAATACAACTTTTTCCTACTTGTTCATCATAAAAAACTCATTACATTTCGAATAAATGTGACACACTTCAGAAAATCTTCGTTTCATCGTGTGCCGCCCTCACCCCTACATCGCACACACACGCACCTACACACACCTTTGTGCTTGCCAGTCTGACCGTCTTTCCGTCGGTTCACTTTTACTTAAATATATCGACCCGTTCGCCCTTCAGTTTTTCCACTTTCATGCAGACGGGGCAAAAGATAATTGTGTTGCAACATCAGGAAAACAAAAAAAAAAAGGCAACAACTCACTTTCCCACATGCCATCAGCCCACTCCAATGAATGCCTAATGTGTTTATGAATTGTCATTTTCATTGCCCTACGCATTGCGCTGCCGCTCTCTGTTTTGATGACATGCAAGCAATTTATTTGGCCGACTCTGACTCCGCTTCTTTATCAGGAATTTGTCACATTACAACAAATATGGCCCATCAGGGCAAAGAGACCGTTGCGGGCCATGGGACTTTAAACCAAAAGAATCAACAGTTTGGCACTGCCAGAGAGCGCCAAGCGCCAAGAGAGTGCGAAAGCAACACAAAGAGAGCGAGCGAGCACTGCTTAACCGACGCCGTTATCGTGCATTCGTGTCGCACTGCTTCGGCTCGCCGTCGTCGCGTAGCGCTGAAGTTTAAGGACGGCAGCTGCTGTTTGTTCAGTTCTGCTTTCGACGTCGAGACGTGTGGACGCGTGCTGAAAACAGTTGCCGCTCTGCCGACGCTCGCTGACTAGCTCTCTGTGTGTGTGTGTGTGTGTGTGTATGTGTGAATCTACGTACGTGTTGCGATGCCGTGGCCGCAACAAACTTAAAGTTGAGGCAATAGACTCAGTCAATGCGACATATACCCTAACAAGCAGCTGCCAACTGAGAATTGTCATTCGGCCAAAACAAATTCAAACTGATTTGCTCCCCGAGGCGTTTGAATTGCCAGCAAGTGTTTCCAGCCAGACGATCTATCCGAGTATCAAAATTCTAGACTGCACTTTCAATTTGTTTTGATCCAATTACGTGCTTGTGTGTGTGTTTTGGCCTTTGACCTATGCAATCAAGTGACAATTTGCCAATGCAAGCCGTAAGACGTGCCACAATGTTAAACCAATTTGCACGATTTACTCTCGTCTTATAAATAAATTACAAACAATTATGAAGCAACAGCAGCAAGCCATAAAATAATCAACAAATTGTTTGGCCAAATTCCATATCAAAGCCAAATAACAATTCCAAACACGAATAATTGAAATCTTCAGGTAAGCACTGCATGAATGCATTCCGAATTAAAATACTGCACATGTTTACCTCAAACGTGTTGCATAGACAGCTAATTTGGCAAAGAAATTATTTAGAAAATTGATGAATAGATTTTTTTTGGATTTACTTTTTCTATACTTATCCTCTACGTTTGATCAAAACGATTGATTGATTGATCAAAACGGCAATAACATACATTAAATGAATATTTAAAATAATTGCCAATAGATATTTCAGATATACATACATCTACAGATACAAATATAGATACAGATACAGATACAGATACATATACAGATATACATACAGATACAGATACATGCCTAGATACAGATACAGATATTTGCTTAATTTCTTCCAAATACAAAGCAAATATAAAAAGTTCCTTAACACCTGCTTTTTTCTCATAATTGACTCCCAGATAAAAATATTGTCATGTATTTTTCTAACATCTAATCGTAATTAACAATGACATTGCTAATGCTTAATAATACACACCCGGAAGACACGATCTCTAAGCCAAACACACTCGCAGGAGAAGCTGTTGCCATTCCCAAAGTGCGTCTCTTTATTTTACCTTAACACCTTTAATTAATTAAACCGCACAGCTCCCGGAAGTACGGGTGGCAACACCTTGAACTGTTGTCAAGGTTGCGTAACCTCTGCCAATTGGGAGCTGCTAGGGGGACAACTGTAACGGCATTTGTGTCGTCTTTAAACCGCATTATTTGGTTCACCTTGGGGCAAAAGCAAGACTCGACGACGCACAATCAGTCAGCGGCCCCTGAAAAAAAAAAAAACACTGAGTCCAACCCCCCGATGTGTTTGCTACGGCAGCAGCCAGCGTGTGCCACATTTATATCATATTGAAAAAGCGCGGCATACTTCTGCCACAGCCGCTTGATTACATATTTATTTGATATTTGGCTCACTGTTTTACGATGCAACTTAGCCTGTGCGTAAATCTTGAGTCGTCTGTCTGTCTTCGGTCTGCGCCGAGAAGCATTTACATAAAATCCAATCAAAAGACATGCACATTAACTGGCGGCGCCTCTCATTAAATTTTTAGCATGCCGCATGTGGCAACGGCTGCACTTAACCCACAGTCACTTAGCTCCGCTTAGAAGCCCGTCAACTTTACCTACCCTAAAAGCGTCTTTAATAATTCAGCAAATTGCCTGTCGCATCAACTTGGCAACTCTTTAGGCTTTTTTATTTGATTATATTTTGTTGCTCCATTTGTTTTTGTTTTCGATAAGCAATAAAATCAATATCTAAATATTTATTGAAGCGCAACGAAGTGTATATACTCGATTATAAGTATTTGAAAAGAATTTTGTGGTTAGCCGTTTTGGCACCTTATTGAGGTATTTGCGTAAACAATTCTTGTGTATAATCTAACTTGGTTGAATATTGCATTATATTATTATTATTTTGATGCTATTAAAAGAGACTTCTTTCTTAAGTAAAAATGTATATATACATTATGAGTCACAAGATTACTTCTACCTTACATTGCCAGCTAGTTATATTTAAGGTGAAACAACATATCAAGACTTATTGATTTTGAGGCTTCATATATGCTGATTATATCAAAGTTTTATTATGCACTTATTTGAGAGAATAGTTTCGGGGTGATGTGAACGACACCGTTTGAATCTCCCCTTTCTTGTTATAGACAGCCAGACTCCATTCATGGGGCACCTAATTTTTCTTCTTTCGGGAGAAGCAAGGTGCAAGGCCTTGCGGGTGGGTTGGGAAGGTTGCGAAGGCAATTAAATAGTCGTTCGACATGTTGACGGATTACGTCTCCTAATTTGGGAATTCTCAGGGCTCTCTCGATATCCCTAAGACACATATACCAAGGATCATTGCAGATATCATAAATTTCACATCTTAAGCAGCAAGTAACAATAATTTTCCTATTACAATTTAACAATATGTCATTTTGGTAGGACAAATGTGCAGCATTTTTATTAAAATGATAAAAATATATATATATATGATATTTACATCAAATTAAATCAGTTAAGCTGACGCCTCTGCTGATGTCGGTGCCTGAGGCAGCGGCTGTGCTGTAATCAATTAAATATTGATATTTTTAATATTTAATCTTTTCAATTAAATTGCCAATAATTTACATGACAGCCGCAGTGCGCTTTTATGGGCAAGAAGTTTCGCTCTCAGAACGAATAACGAATGCCATTTTGGTATACCGTAAATGATGTTGTTGCATATAAATCAATTAAACTGTTAATTTAAAAATAATTAAATATACAAATTAAGTTGCAAGTGTTGCTCGCCACGAGTTGACAGATTTATATTTCGCATCGAACTGTTTGAGTAGTTATAAATATGTAAATTCGATTCGATTTTTATATAAATTTCTTAAAATATAACTTAAAATTGTTATCATTAAGGCAGTTGTCGATATTTAACTCTTGTAAATGAGGGCTAAATGAAAGTATATTCCACATTAAGTATACGTACATTTTGCTTCGTCAAGTTACAAAGTCTTTCATTTAGCCCCTAACAATACCATTTGCCTCTATTGTGCCCTGTCAAGCCCATTCACGCCCATTCAAACGCTAAGCAGCCATTATACATGTTCCATAATTAAATAAAGCTCATTAGGCACAGTTTTTATTTGCGAGATGCACATCGCGCATACGCAGTGTTGCAGCAGGCGGCACTCTTGAAATTCGACGTGATTTTGCATTTGCGGGAATTTGATGAAGGAATGTGCGCCGTGCCATGCTGTTGAAATTCCTAATTATATTTTTGGATTGCGCATACGCCCCGTTGCACCCATATACAAATAACATGTCGTATGCAATTTCTTGTGGCACACAAATTGAGCTGCAATCAGCAATCAAAAAAAGCACTTATGGAAATAACCATGTGGAAGGACAGCAATAACAATGCACAGAATATCAATCATAATTATAATTAAGTGAACTGCGCGGCGGTAGAAACATTGAAGAGTTCCACGCGCGAGTTCGTATTTGTTTTTAAATTTATTTAATTGTTAACATATGCAGCAAATAAGCATATACAAATTTTAAGCGTTTGCGCGTTTTTCTTGGTTAATGTTTTAATTTAATTGAAGGCCTGCCATTGACGGCAATCAATCTACCAATCAATCAATCAGCGCGCGTGATGAGTGCCAAATAAAACGAATTATTTACAAGCAGTAAAATAAAGTACAGGCCATGCCAGAACTCAACCCGAGACCCGCATTGTGTGCTATGCATAATAATGCCAGCCCGCCGCACGGCTCAACTTCAAATGGCTTCAGCACGCCGCTCGGTACGTGCCACAGTAACTGAGCCTGACAGTCTGTAGGTATGCATTTCGCAGTCAACCGCATCACAGTTACAAATTAGCGAGTGTAGCGAACTTGGCGCACCGCCCGCAACGTGGCCTGTCGATTGCATGTGCAACCCCCGGGCCTGACAACCATAAGCCGCAGCCCTCTTCCCATTCACCGCGCCTTTTTTCCAGCTGTGTGCGCACATTCAAATTCGGCATTTCCATGCCATTCTGTGGGCCACGGCTGCAGTTGATATGGCCAAAAAAAAAAAAAAGGCAAACACCGTCCTTAGTTAAACACAAACGTTTTGCATTGGCTTTGGGGTCTCTCTCTCTCGCAGCTTATTCTAGGGGGGTGTTCGTAAGCTTTTGGCTATTTGCTGAGGCTGCCTCATCAATTTGCAAAGAACCCAAGTAAGTACCCACACTGTCAACATTGACAAAAGTTTTAATTACAACAAGACAATCAGTTAACATTATGCTCTAAGGCGCCTGTGTGTGTTCTTGAGGTTTGACGAGGTTGGCAGCAGCTCAGCAGCTGGGCAAACAGCAAAAGTGTTGCATACTTATGAGGGCATGCCATTTTGTGCTTATCAGCCAGCAAACTTCTTGGTTAAATGGAGCGTTCTGCATGTTAATTGAATGGCACAAACAGTCATGTCAGCCCAGCCATAATCCTTTGACTTTCTGTCCACACTCCGTCATTTCCTTTGATTTTTGTTGCCTAGTTGCTCGACTCAGGATGTTCAGACTTTTGTGCTCCTGTCAGATTATGATAATTTGCATATTATGCTAATTATAAAACTCTTTTTTTCTCCATATTACACTCATTTATTTATTTACAACTATGTGCTTTAGCTACGTCCCGAATCCTTTTCCCAATTAGTCGTGAACTTTAACGGCTTTTTCATTTCTTTGCTGCCTTTTACACAATTTTCATGGCTAAGATTTTAATTTTACCCTTTTTATATGCTCCCCAGACAATGTTTACTAATTAATAATGAGAAACTACAGTCAGGATGGGCTAAAAGCAACTGCAATATTCTTAAATTTATGCGTTATCTTGGCTCATGTGCCTTAAACAAATAAGTTAATTAACTTCTAAAATTCAGGAATAAGTTTAAAAGGTAAATCTTAGCAATATAAAAATCACAGTAATTCAGAGCAGACATCAAGCAACTTTTTTGCGAGATTAACTATTTTGCAACTTAAAGTTAAGATTTGTGGCAATAAAACAAAATAATAGAACACATAAGATAACAAAATCTTATTAAACTAATAAATGATAGTATAATGTCAATCTTTTTAAAAAAAAACTCTCAAATAATATAAAAAATTGAAATATAAATATTATACAATTACTTATTAACGTAATGTCAGTCTATTTAGAACTCTATAAAATCTAGCCAGAAAAATTTTATTTGGTTTGTTCATAGGTTTTGATCGATTAATTAAAATACATGATAGTTTATCATTTACTCTTAAAATTCTATAAAATAAAAAATAATAAGTACTCGAGCTTTAATGCAGGTGGTTTACGCCTTTGCACATGCGACTTTAAAGTAATTTAATGCTTGCTATTCACAGTAGCTGCCGCAGACTGTGGCACATAAGAAATGTTGGCCCATCAATCGCCTTTGTTGCCGCGCGGCTGCTGTTGCTGTTGGCAGATGCTTTTGCATTTTGGCATACAAAATATGACCAAAGCAATGGCCGACAGTCAAAGGCAGTTCATCAGCATGTGCCTTGCGGCTTCCTTGAAAGGATGTTCATATTTATATATATATATATACATTTTGTGTATATATATATATATATTGTGTATATTTATTATCGCTTCGTTTTATATTGGTTAACGATTTTTGATTGCAAAAAGTAAATGTACAGAGGCCCATTTTAATTGCACAGGCTTTTCAAAGAGCTCAAAAAACACACTCGCATATAATTTATGGCATACAATTTGCATATATTATTGAGTACGGGCCGCACTTTGAGAGTCAACATGTGCGCTTTATTTTAATTTGAAGCTTTGCCACATTTTTGCTACCGTTTCTCAATGTTGAGCGCCTACTTTGAAGCTGGGCGTGCACTTCAATTTGTCGGCCCGCAGCCACACGCATAAGTAGATATGGACATGGGTCTGGGTGCCGACATATTGCCCTCTAGTTTCAGACACTCAATCCCTCACTATTCACGGTATTTGGCCTGTTTGGTTTGGTGCACGCGTCGCATACAGCAAAAGGTCGCATATGTCGTTTGATAAATGGAATGGAAATACGGGAGTACACACAGAAATTTTAATTGCTTTTGCAAATGAAGTGAGAGCTTGGAAATTGAGAAGCTCAAATAATTTAGACACCAATGGAAATTTTAAATTAAAAACAAAACAAAAAATGTTGAAGAAAAACGCATGCATAAGAAAGAGGTCTATTGAATAACAGTAAGCGCAATGAGAAGTACGTTATTTAAAAAGAAAGCATATGAAAGGGAAATAAAAAAGGTAACCAAGGAAAAAAATACAGATGTTTAAACAGGAACAAAAAAGAGTTATCTTTGAGTTAAGGCTTGTTTGCATGGCAACGATATGATAAAGTAATTTTCCAAATTTCTGCGTTTGCTAAACCAACAGACAAGTTTGCTTAGAGAGAGAGAGAGAGAGAGAGAGAGAGAAGAAGAGAAAGATAGAGAGAGGGATGAACAAACAATTGGGCATAGCATAACAGAATTGATGCTAAGGAAAAGTATAGACACCTCGCAATACCCTCTTCAAGAATGCGACAAGAGGTGAGAACAAAAAAGCAAAAAACTAATGGAAAAATCAAATAAAAATAAATACA
This sequence comes from Drosophila novamexicana, assembly GCF_003285875.2. NCBI lineage: Eukaryota > Metazoa > Arthropoda > Insecta > Diptera > Drosophilidae > Drosophila > Drosophila novamexicana. The sequence goes on from NW_020824766.1 coordinate 846,891, forward strand.
AAATAAAATAAATAAATAACTAAGCTTAAAGTTAAACGTTTCTAGCCGCAACGAGCAGCGACACGCATTGCAAAATTATTGTTGACTAGTCGAGAGAAATTTAATCCGAACACTGAACTTCAGGCCAAGCGATGCAGACACTCAACCACCCATTGAACAACAGGGTATAAATAATAATAAAAACAAAAGGTTACTTTTGCCATTATTTGCACGATATGCTGACACTTTTAATAACCACAAAAAGCACATAAATATCATCGCCTTACCGCAAACAACACCAGCAACGGGCCAAAGTGCTCATCAGCAGCAGCAGCCGCAGCAGCAGCAGCCGCAGCTGAGCAAGCAATTTCCATGCATATCCATCAAATGAAAAGAAAACACGAGCTAGAGAAGCAGGTCTGAGGCCAGAGCTGGAAACCCAGTAAATCTCGAAGCCAGCTAATTTCCGCAATCAGAAAGTCACTTACGTACCAGGGCATATATAAACAAAGAGCCAAAACTACGACAACAAGTTGTAGGGGAAACCGTGCAACGCCGGCATTATAAGCGCCATAGTTATAACTATCATTGCTCATGTGCTGCTGCTGTGAAGGTTTTGCTGTACAGTGTTTTCTGTTTACGGCTCCGGTTGTTGGGCCATGTGTCATTCAAAAACAAAAACACAAAAAACAACACAACACAACACACACTCAAGTGAAAAGGACAACGCACAGGACAAGCGGATACAATGGCCATGTTCTTGTGATAGCTCGGGTAGGGGATTTGCGTGTGCTGCGAATTTATGCTCGCCCCTTTTTTACGATGACGTTGCCAACTTACCGAACGAGTGACACCTAACTGTAGTATATATAAGTATACCATATATATATATAAAATACAATAGGGTCAGGGGTTCAGTCACTCAATGTCCTGAACAGCATGTGTTGTCTATCTAAAAGCCACACACATGCACATACAATGACATATATTACTATGACACTAGCTGAAACTGACATCTAATTGATTATTCCAACAGCAAAAGTATAGACAAGAAGCGTAGCCAATTAATTGAATAATCAATTTGATTTATTGGATAGCTAAAATGTGTTGTTTTATAGAGTTTAATTTGATTTGATTGCGACTTAAGGCAGACATTCTAGACATCAGCCCTAGTTAAGATTGCAATGACACTAGCTGAAATTATTCTAGCAGCAAGTATAGACAAGAAGCCTGGCCAAAAAATCAATTATCCAATTTGATTTATTTGATAGCTAAAATTTATTATTTTATGGGGTTTTATTTGATTTGATTGCGACCTAATGAGTTATTTCTTTAAGTCAGCACTTTTTCAGACATAAATGTTACAATGACAACAGCCGAAAGTGACATATAATTGATTATTCTAATTAAATAATCAAATTGATTTATTGGATAGCTTAAATTAATTATTTTATGGCGTTTTATTTGATTTGATTGCAACTTAATAAATTCATACTTGATATCACTTTTATTTAATACACAAAAAGGAATGACATTAGCTGAAAGTGACATCTAATTGATTATTCGAGCAGCAAAAGTATATACATAAAGCGTGGCCAATTAATTTATTATCCAATTTGTTTTATTTGATTGCTAACACTTTTTGTTTTATAGACTTTTATTTGATTTGATTGCAACTTAATAAATAATTTCTTTACTTCAGCTCTATATAGAAAAAAGTCACATTAGTGTTATAATAGAGTATAGAGTTTATTCAGAGATGCTATTTGCATTATATACTTGAGCTTTAGTCCACCTTTAGGGAACTGTTTTGTTTTGCCAATTGTTGATTTGTAATTGTATGCTCGCTGTCTCTGCTGTGACCGTTCAAGTGTCTGTCACAGAACAATAATTATTTGCCAGCTATTGGAAAACAATTTCCCTTTCCATTTCCTAACATTTTTCTGTCTGCTAGCGCGCAAAAGTTTTCACCGGAAATTGCTGCAATTTATGATTTAATTTATGTTCCATTTTTAATACTTGCCGCCCGTTAGCTGCGATGGCTCTGCCACTGCGTGTGCTCGATGTTGCATATAAATGCGCTGATTATCGCGGCACGTTGCAACAGCCAACGGTGCCACGCCCAGTTCGCGTTTGGTTAAGTGATGGGGCGTGTAAAGGACGCACCATCGAATGCGCCAAAGATAAAACGACAATCACAACTTCAAGTTGCGGCAATCAGCTGCAAAATGGAAGAGAATGAAACCAAAATACATGCCATAAATTCAGTTCAGCGTTTTGTTTGAGGCGGAACCTGACAAGCTATTAATTTAGTTTAGCCAAAAATACCATTCATTTGTTAGTCAATACTAAATTCGAGACTGTTTTATTTGAAATGTCATAATGTGAAAAACATGTTGAAGTGCCCACGACATGTGCTCAAAATTCACGGAGGTCAGGAATTTTCCCAGAATATCTTGTACTCAAATTTAGAGTCGAAATATCAAAAACATGTTGAAGTACACACGAATTGTAATCAAACTTCATTGAGACAGAGAATTTTTTCCAGAATATCTTGAACTCGGAACTCATACCTTTGCGCTTTGGCAAATTTGTCAAAATTAAAATCAAACGCTTGCTAAATGTCACGCACATTTGAAGGCTTGCCAGCCGGGCCCCAACTTTTTGTTTACTCCTCGGAGGTAACTTTACCAATACCAGTGAAAGGCTCCTCCCCGGTCGCCTGCTACTCACTCTGATTGCAGCCTCATGTGCGACTCATTTGAACGGAGCCTTCGTCCGCACGCGCCAGGACAGGAGCATTCATCGCATGTTGAGCAAATTTTTTTATGGCACGTTTGCGCTTATATTTTTTTTTTTCATTTTTTTGTCGTTATATTTTTGGTAAAGTGACATTACGAACGAAAAGTGAAAAGCATCATTTTTATGCGACACACTTGAAAAGGTTTTTCACTCAGGTTTTTATGAGTTCAAAAGACGAGAGTCGAAAACCAAAAATTGTCGCACCCCACCACATCACATCCGCATCACACCCGACGTCCATCCAGCCGTAATAACAGTGCTGTCTGTCAAAATGCATTCATGCGTGTGCGCCTACCTATATAGGCACCACCCACCACCCACCAAACACCCAGAAACCACCCACAACACAACCGACCCACTGAAACTGTCTACGTCAGTTGGCGACACTTTAAACGCGTCGCGTGCCCAAGCATTTGCCAAATAGCGCGCATATTTTGTGTCAACGGCTCGGGCAACGCCTTGGAATATGCAATGCAATACTTTTGCACTAAGACTTAGAGATGGGCGCGTGCCGTGTGCTAAGTACACAAACACGAAGTAGACACGGCTCAGCCTAGCCCAACGCGAGCGAGAACGGAGAGGTTTTCATCTATTTGATTTAAATAAGAATTAAGCAATGCAATTTCGGGATGTGCTTTTAATGCATTATACTTTTTTAATGTTAATATCTAGTCCAACTGCAACTAATTCAACTTATTTCCTACAAAAGCCTCAATGAAGTCCTGCTTGTGATTTTTAATTTAAACATGCGAATTATCATCTGGGACTTAGTCGGTTAGTTAAAGCTGCCATACCTTTTTTCACTCTTGCCTTATTTTAGAGACCGTGCCCACACAGAGCACGCACGACCCAAGCTCATCGCTAACTCTAACCAAATTGCGTAAGCAAACAGAAAGTGAGTTACGGAAGAGGAGGTATTCCAATTTGGACTTTCGTAAAATTTCGTTTTATGCATAAATGCTCGCTCTCTACAAATATACCTTTAAAAGTATCTAAACACAGGCAAGAAAGCAAAAAGCAGGCACTTATAATTCAAGCGTCAGTGGAAGTGCTTCTGTAATTGCAAGGCAAACAAGTGCTCAATGACAGTCATTGAGCGCACTCCAGAAGCCTACTGACTGTTTGATACATCCTTTGCTCGCCAGCTGTACACTTGGCTTAAGGACATTTGGCTATATGTATTAAAGGCACAGATATGTTGTCCGTTTGCCTGCGTTAATTAGCCAAAAGTGCGTACTTGTGAAAACGTTTTGCTCTATAGAACTACAAAAGAACTTTTTTAATTAGAAACTTTCGTTAGTTTGAATGCGACGAACTATGAAAATTGTCCAAGCTATGCGATACCTTGATGAAATATGCAAAATGTGTGTAAATGATGTTCTGGAATTCACACACTTAAAACTTTCGACAAAGTTGCCGAACAAGAAATGGGAGTTATGAGCTAACAACTGCAGCCGCACATATTTGGATATTTGATTTGACTTAAAGGCTTATGGCCTTGTGGGATTTAGGCAGTGCGGAGAGTATGCTGTGGGTGTTATCTAAAAATAACAGCTGAGACAACGGCCGCCAATTTGGAATTTGTAAAAACTTTGCCGTTCGCCGTGCAAACTTTGTCTGGCTGTAAAATTTGCTGCGAAAGGCTTTCCTTGCCACTTTGACTAACTGGTTTGATAAGCCTATGCCACACACACACACACACATGCGCACCGCACAAAAATATACTTACGAGAAGAACTTGGGGGTATTATGATAAAGTTAAGGCAATCAATTGCTTATATGTATATTTATATTATATATGCGCGACCGAATTCTCAACAAAAAAGAACCCGACCGACAGGTGAGAACACCTAATAAATCACTTGCGTCGCGGCCCCGTCAATTAATCAAAAACGCCTTCAACTTAACAAACAATAGACAAACTCCCATGATACAAACTGAAGCCATAATGCTTTAGCTCCCAATCTGCAGCCATGCCCCCGTGCTCTGACTCTCATAACGTTCAACGATTAATAAAGAGTATAAAGTCTTTTTCAACAAAAAATGTTATAATTAAGCCGTCAAGCTGCTGACAGCCTCGTTGAACAGCGTCTGCTGATAATGCTGCTTTATATATATTTATTTATTTGGAGTTGCCATTTGGCAACATCAACGTGCAGCTTACGAGCTGTCAAGTGGCCAGAAAATGATGTTAAACAATTTTGGGAAATATCTCTCAATAAAGAATTTATTAGTGGCATGTTGAGTTGTTAAAAAATGATTAACTTTGTTAAAGAAATAAATTATATAATTGAAACATAATATTTTTAGTGGATGCTCAATCTAATTTATTTTTTATTTTCCTACAAAACCTTAAATTAAATGTTTTTTAAGCATTAGGCTAAAAGCTGGAAATTAACTGACTCTTAAATCGTTTTGTCTATTTGATAAATGATTTTAATGCCTTGATTGATAGGTTGCCCTAATTGTTCTGTTTATTGTTGCAAAAAGGGATTTATCATCGTCAGGCTAAAAAGGCACAAAATATATAAAGATAAATATCTATCAAGGCAGGCTGTTGGCCAAAGCGTTCTAGATCAATGACTCAGCCAGTGGTTCATGCACATGGCTTAATCAGGCCAAAAGTAACTTTTCATAAATGTCAAGCACACACAGACAAACACACTGGGATTACACATACGGCATGTTGTACGGCTTGTGGTTTACACTCGAGTGCCGTTGATGCTAAAGTAGTTTTGTATTTTTGCGTTTGCAAGTCCATAAATTAAATTTAACCAAAAAATGTTTGGTTTAGAAAGTTTCTTGAAGCAAAAACTTGTGTATACGTCATGTTGGCCAGGGAGTCGAAAATCTTGTTAGTCGTCGAGTTGTTGTTGCTGTTGATGCTGCTGCTTTCTTGTTTGCTCGCATAATTCTCAAGCAAAACGTAATGAAAAGAAACAGCAAATAGCAAACAGTAAACGGCATGCAACAAATGCACTCGACAAGGCTGCTCCCCAAAAAAATATTTAACTCAACCTGCAGCTGCAGGAAGTTTCGGCCAAGCGTATTGTAATTCAAATGGTCTTCGTGCTCACTGAATGAATGCTGCACAGCTGACGATTAGCTTTCGCAGACCGTCGCAATGTTTGCACAAAACGGACCCACAAGCCCAACCAAAAACCTTGCCAAGTTGTTGCCATCTTTCAAACGATAAAAGATTTATGCAAAGTGCAGCGGAAATTGAAATTGAAAGGCGACGTCGGCAATGCCAGCCAAATGCAGACAGCCCGGCGGCTGCATTGCTTTCTAGGCAGCCATTGCGAACGAACTAAAGCCCAGCTGAGAGCACAACTCATTGACTCTCGAGCCTGGCTGGATGACTGGCTGACTGGCTGGCTGGCTGCTGGCTTTAAGTGCCTAAGTTGTGCAACGCTTTTCAATTAAATTCAATTTATTAATTTCAATTATTTGCGCTTCAAGTGACCGCGTCCCAGGCCAGCATAGAAAGAGAAAAAAAATGCAGAAAACTGTCAACTCAGCACACTTAAGCACTGAAGCAGAAGCCAGTGCCAACTGTGCTGTCCAGATGCTGCCCAGCAGTCAGTCGGCTCCTGTGGCTGTTAAGTGCTGTGGAGGCATTTGATTGATGTACCGCAGACTGGGGTGGTTGCTTTCTCGGCTAGGGAAACTGAGCAGCAGGCTAAACGCACTGCTAAAAGAGCAAACGCGTTTAGCCCATTAAACAAAGAACATGAAATCCCTAAAAAATAAACAAATTAAATATTAACATTGGAAAACACTATACATTCGACTAGCAAGTCTTTTAATTTTATTATTTCTAAACAATTTACCGTGCATGTCATTTTTCTGTTTGTTTGTTTACAAGAAATATTTTTCTTCAATTTTGTAAGCTTTCCGTTCAACCGATTAGAGTAAAATTTAATGTTCAAAACTGAATATATGCTGAATATTCTTCTTAAATTTATTTTAAAAGAAAATTGTGTGCGTGGAAAACGAATATCTAATAAAATCAAGAGCAAAATTGAACTTAACTAACTTAAACTAATTTTTTGCACATGTCAAAAACACTCCTCAATCAAATACACCCCATCTAACCAAGCCTGAAGAGTGTATTAAAATAAAGGCGGATGTGATGTTGTGTCTGGTACAATTAAGGCCAGCTAACATTATCATTCTCATATGTCAAAATCAACAAAGCAGCTGTTGTTGGCCATTTTCACTTGACTCTTCGTTAATGGCTTTTACAAGCATTTTTTGTAGCCTACTTTGCAGCGTGCGAGGTCGCCTCCGCCTATTTTGATGGCTGACCATAAAAATACTATAAAACAACAAACAAAATCATCAGGGAAAAATGGCTCAAAGGGCAAGGGCCATAATGCCTATTGACCGCTACCCGTAAATCACATACAACATGATGTTAATAGTGTCGTAAAAAGGCGACAAGTTACCTGGAGGGATGTATACAAACGTAATATGTTACACTCTGTATTTATTAAAACCATTCAAAATTACAAGATTAAAACTTGGACAACGAAAGGCAGAACGAAATTACTTTCTACTACGCTGCAAGCAAAAAACAAACGAATTTTCATAAATATTGCCCTACTCTGCGATTCTCACGAATTCAAGTAAGGCTAGCAGGATTTCATGCTTCGCTTGAAAATGTTATATTAAAAAGTTGTGTTGGCAATTTAATAAACTTCAACTCAGCTCAAATTGTTGTCTCTCTATCTATCTCTCTCGCTCTATCTCTTATTTTATTTCTGTTTTTTGTTCTTGGTTTAACTAACTCTCTACTTCTTTTTTTATGTCAGTAATGTGGATATATTGAAGTCTGTCTCCCTCCAACAAATAGATGGCAATAAAATAGTTCTGTAGGCGTATGTGAATCAGGTAAGTACATATTTACATAGAAATAAGAACATATGTTTAGGGAATTCAGACCTAGGCACGGGCTATCTCCTGATGCATATATTTATATGTTCCCAATGCTGTCTGTTGACCGGCAGCAAGAACACGACATACGTTGGACCCAAGCTTCAAACGTACTGACCATAATAAATCGACACTGGGCAGGCGAGACTTTGGTCAAATTAAAACATTTTACCTGTCCAGTCCTGCCATTCGCCGCCTGATGTTGACAAATTAGAGGTCTTTGAGGTGTAGACCCTCCTTTATATCCTGTCGTGCACAATTCCCAGCACTGGGGTGCGAAATTTTACAGCCAACCGCTTCAGCAGATTATCGGTTAAATAAATAGACAAATTGATTTTAATGGAATTGGATACACCGGAGCAGGTCGGGATCCTGTGTGCACACTCTGGTCACGGACGGCACTGGCCCAACCTTCTTGTGCAAACATAATTTCATGTAATTTTGTCTTGGCCTGTTTCCTTCTCGGCCCTCTTTATGTGATGGCCCAACGTTGTAAACCTTATTGTGTGTGTGTGTCTGCTTTAAAGTAAATATATATTGCGGCTGCCGTTTGCGGACGGCTTTTGTCAACTTGAAGGACATTTCTGGCTGTGGCAAATGACATATGAAATACCAATCATTCAAAAATGGCACACTTAAGCTTGATGATCTACAAAATTAGTGAAACAAGATCATAAAATACACTTTTTAATACATTTTAAAATGCTTAGCAGCGAGTTGGCGCGTGTCTGTTTGATATGGATTCAATTTAAAAGTTTTCGAGTGTTTGTTTTTTACTTGAAATGCTTTAATTTCAGTTTGGAACTGCATTCTTGAATTTTCATGCTCAGTTCTTTGAGCCTTACATTTCTTTTAGGGAATTCTTAATAAGATATCTTTATAATTATAATTTTTGAATGAGTTCGTTTCAAAAACCTTGGCAGGTACCCTGAATTATGAGCCTCACTTGTAGCACCGGAAAGTATGGTACAAAAAATTAATAAATAATTTTTTCTACCATATTACACTTATTCCTTTCTATAGTTTTTAGTTTTCCTTGTTGTAAGCAATAATGTCTCGTATTATGTTTGTTTAAATTCAACTGTTCCATATTCCAAATTCTAAAGTTGGTATTTGATACAGTTTCCCAGGGCCAGTAACATCAATAGCAGGAAATCCTATACATTATTCTCCTCCTCCTCCTTTGTTTCTCATTTAAGTGGTCTTTTATTTCGTTTCTTAGAACCAACATGTAATATTATTTAAATTGTTTTGAATAAGGAAAAGAGAGTAGAGAGGAAAGAGGGTATTCTTCTTTTACTGTTTTAGTTTCTCTGAATTAAAAATTTAATATGTAATAAGTTGTTAAGAATCCCTAATACCAATGCCCGAGATGTCCCTCATTCAATAGTCTTCTTCTCTTATTTCCAAGATTTTAGTTGCATTTAATTAAAAATTTAATTTCTTATTAAATGGTAAAGAATCCTCAGTCATCAATACCAGGAAGTCACGGTATAGTCTACTTCATATATTTCCCGCTTTTCAGTTTCTTTGAATTACAAATTTTATTTATTATAAAATTGTCAAGAATCGAAACAATACCGTAAAGCTATGCACACTTTCAATTATTCCAGCGTTTCAGTTTCCTTGAATTATAATTATTATTTTATATAAGGTTGTCAAGAATGGCTAACATTAATACCAGAAAACCTGCAACCCAATTCTAACAATTTGTTTCCGTTCCATATTGCACTTTTTTAATTTGCAGCGCTTCAGTTTCTTTGAATTTAAAAGCTAGTATATCATCCAGTTATCAAGAACTACAAATACAAATACCAGAAAGCTGAGGACGCTATATGATCTATTGTTTATAATTCCTTTGTTTTATATTCCTTTATTTCCAACGTTCCAAGTTTTTGGTATTGATCAAGAACCACTTATATCAATACCAGAAAGCCAATAACCTTTTCAAGTTTTAGGTTCGGCAACTATTTGGCAACCATTTGCAACAAACCAAAAAGTTATTGCCAAAGAATTAGTTGTCCTCAGCTTGAGGAAAGTGCGCTGCGGTGGGCGTTGCGGTTGAGAGGGGACAACTTTTAATGACATGCTCTGCATGTGAGCGCGTGTTACATGTTAGCCACATTATCAGAGAAGCAAACGACAACTTTCGGAGAGCCCCTTTCTCCTTTCCCCTGCCCTTTCCTCAATTCCACCTACAAGCCACGTGGCTTACATGGTTGCCCAATGCAACGTGTCCAAGTTTGTTTTAGTCCTATCTACAGCTCGTGTCGTCCTTTAGCTAATACTTTTCGCCGCTTGGCACATGTTCCTCAGCAGCTCTCAAGCACACATCCTTATATCCTTACATCCTGAAAGCAGCACCCACACACAACTAATACAAATTTCACTTAATTGCACTCGAAAAACTATGCATGTGAATTGCACTCAGCTCGACTAGCAAGTGCGGCTTGGCTGGGACTTGGGTTTGGGTTTGGGTCTGGGCCTGGGCCTGGGAGTTGGGCTAAGTTTGGATTTGGTTTTAGTTGGGTAGCCCATCGGCTTTCGCTTTCAGTGATGCAGACAGTTTTTGACAGAGCGTCGGACGCACACACAAACCGCAGATGACATCTCGAGGGTCTGAGTTGGTTAGCAAAACTTTTCGTTTTTGGCTTGGGTTTCCAGATTAGGCCAACGCCCACAAGATCCAAATGCGTGCAGGCAGAATGGCTGCTGTCGTCTGCTGTTGAAAGTAGCTCACGCATAAGCAGCTCCTGCAACCAGGACATCCAAGCAGGAGCACACGGCAGACATACTCCAGGCAGCAGCCGCATGCTAATGAGTACAACTTTTTTGTACCTTTACAGCCTTTGCTCTTGTTTTTCATTTTTTGTTGCTTGTTGTCTAGTGTTGAACTTTTCATGCACTTGCTTGGAGCTTTCTATCCAGCTCCGTGGCGCTAGGTGGAAAAACTGGGCGTGTCCAACATAAATGAAAACTTCTTGAATGGAACAATGCTGTGTAGCAAAAAGAGGGAGGAGCGTGAACGCCGAAAGTAAAGTCTGTAGGACGGTATTATGGTGCCTAAATTGATTAGGTTGCCTGTTTCGATAGTTTGAAAAAAGAGTGAAAGTTAAAATTTAAGCTGTGCGATAAAACGAGTTTGAAATTGATGTCCTCAAAGAAAAGCTATCAATTATATGCAAAGCTATAATCTTTAAGCTTTAAAGTAGGTTTTAATTAAAAAGGTTTTTTCTATATATATTTATATATATTTCAAAGAATTAACGCAATTCCTTTCCTACTAATCATAGATACCGAAATATTTAATTTAAGTTTGTGTAAATCTCACAGAGAATATATAAGAGCATTTGCATGCTTCACTCTATCCCTCGTTGAGAGTTTAACACCTTAATTCCCCCAATAATGTAGTGTCGTCAGTGTGAAGCTTTTAAAGAAATTATCCTTGAGCACAAATCCCTTGCCTGGCCTTGAGTCGTCAGACGAAACTGCAAAAGGTCTGTCATAAAATGTTGCACTACTTTGAGTGTCAAGAAAAAGAAATACGAAAGGGGGAGAAAGCCTTTTAAACTCTCCGTTGTGGCTGTAGTTGTTTGCAACCTTTTTTCCCTGTGCCTTGCACACATTCCATTATGCTTATATTGAAGAAGGGGAGCATAGGGGAGCCTGCCTGGTGAAAAGGGGCCTCAAGCCTCGGACCTCGGGCTTAATGTTACTTGTCAACATCTGGAAATAAATAAGGAAAGGAAAGTCTAAAGATAAATTGAAATTTATGAACCGGTCTAGGAAGTCAAATGCCAGCACAACTAACCGACAAAACATTTCAGCACTTTAATGCTACTAAGTAATTTATAAGGCACAAACGTATTGCATTAGCCGCACAAATGAAATATAAGTTTATACACCAGACGACCGACAAATGCTTGAAGGCCAATTTTAACAAAAATAACAAGCTGCTATTGCAACACGAACTGCGCATACACTATCAAATTGATACGGTTTGAATATTTAGAAATAGATTTTCTTTTAATTTTATGCCAAAGACAACAAAAACTTAACTCTTTCTCTCTCTCTCTCAAGCACAAATTCCACTCCAGTTCGCGTTCAGTAAATTTAATTTAAGAAAAATTATCATAAGAATCGGATTATATTTTTTTTTGGAAAATTTGAATTTGAATTTCGGAAACAATAAGAGAATATGCAAAATAAGTTCTATGTAGGATACATAATAAAATTTAGCTGCTGAAACTGAGAACATAGAAAGAAAGAACATAGACATCAGAGACCATGCAGCAGAGCAACAATATTTAGACTGCGCCCTTTGCAGGCTATTACAAACTTTACGACACTGATATTATACCCTCTTCCAGGGTATAATGAAATTATATGGCCCAGCCCACCTGTCGAAAACTACAAAACGTGCAACAATAAGAGGCAGGCAGCCAGGCAGCTTGTGTGTGTGTGTGTGTGTTGTGTGTGCTCTGTGCCTAGCAATACATTTGCCAAACCTTATTAAATTATACAGGCTGTTGTAGGGGTCGTGCCCAAACAGCCTTTCCGGCTGTCTCAAAATGGTGAAAGTGTAGCATATTTTAGCTAAATATTGCAACAACACCAATGAGAGTTGCATTTGACGCAGATACAAGCGATACGCACAAGTTCTTTGGGCACAATGGTGCTCTAAGGAAGCCAGAGCTCGATTCTTAAACCAAGACTGAGAACCTGTGTGTGTCCTGTGCCGTGTTTCATTTGTAAGCAGCTGGTGATAAGTTTGGTAGCCGTGTGTTAAATTAATTCCAGGCATATAAATTATAGTTCATTGTTCTGTGCTCAGTTTGTATCCCGTTTGTGTCTCAACGGCTGTAACCGACACTAAGGTTATATATTTTAAGCACAGCAATAAAGCTAACCCAGGACAACTCAGCTGGCCTTATCCACTTCCTTGGTATATATTAGTACAGACAGAAAAAACATAGCTAGAAATCGATATAAATTTAAATATTTTCCTTTGAAATCGGGTCAAAGGCGGTTCGCCACCCTTTTTATATAAACAAACCCTAACAATTACTTTTTATAGAAATAAAAAATTACTGTAAGCGTTAAAGATTATTTTATAAGGAGGAAAATGCTTTATTCTAATATCACAATATTTTTTTCTATAAAGCAAAAAGTATTTTCTGAAAATCAGAATGTTTTCTAAAAAGCAAAAATATATATATATATATAAAAATGTCTGAGGGGTAAAAGTAAATTATGATTTGATATTTTTTAGTTAATTTTTCCTGTACTTCAGAAAATTATATTAAAAATATTTTTTTTTTTAGCGATTTTCTAAAGTTTTTCTTTCAGTGTACATGTAATGGGAATGGCCTTGGCTCCTTTCTTCTTGCTTTTTGCCTTATCCCTTATCCCTTTTTCTTTGGCTTTTTATTTGCCTTTTCTGTGTCGACATTCGCCCCGCGCCTTTAATTTAATTTCATCGCGTATACGCCCCATTATGCGCCTGTTGTAGCGTTAAGTGCGCCCTGAAAATCAATTGGCAAAGCCGCTTTCGACTCCACTGTGAAGTGTTGAGAGGGCCGCAAGCGCCGCATACTCCCCTACATTATGCATATATCAAAATTGGGCGGCATTTGAATTGTATCATAAGCAAGTCACAAGTCAATAAGCAACTCGATTGTTGCCGACAATGAGTCGCAAATTAGGCGTAACTAATTTGCTTTGTGTGCCCCGAACGATACTCACGTGAATTTTGAGTTTGTTGCTTTGCGTTTCATTTTCAGCTTATTTCAATGCCAGCAACAACATTTTGGCAACATTCAAGGCTCATTGATTTCAGCGAAAAGGCAAATTAAATTGACGAACGAGCTAAGCTTGTGGCTTATGAAAATGTGAAAAGTTTTAGTTTCTAATGCGTACATATAAGCAAAGGAGTTTCTCCTTGCTGAACTTGTCAGCCAATTTGATGATATCAGGGAGCCCAAGCAACGACAAGGGCACACAATTCAGGCCAAGTTGTGTGGGTATAAATTTTGGGAAGAACTAAGAATGCACACAATGCTTAACAAATTATGTCAAAACTTATTAATGCGCCATCATTATAATTAGGAAGCCAAATTATATAACTTTTCATAAATTATTCGACCAGAAAGGAAACCCCAAAAGTGAGTCATAGAAACTATCATAAACCTCAAACCTTTAAATTGATGCCTTATAAATACGCTGTGCCAAGGAAAAGGAAATAGCTAAAAAGGGTATTATAAAATTATGCTATACGCTCGTTCCTCCTCGGTATATGTATTTTTCAGTCTCTAACTTTAATAAATATATGAAACAAAAGCTTTACGATGTACTTGAAAATCGCATAGAAAGGCGTTATTTAATAGAGCTTAAGACAATGAGAGAGGGTGCGACTCTGTCGCTTCTGATTTTGTGAATTGAACAAAATCAAGGAGGCAAATAATCGAGTAGAGCGCAAATCGTTGTATTTCGAATAATGTGTGCTGAAAATAAAACCTATGAACCCACTTAAGATTAAAAGGAAGCATGGGGCAAATTATCGAGTAGAGCGCAAATCGTTGCTATGCCGAAAACAAATTTCATTTCAATATTCATAATATACTAACAAGTAGTCGGGCAGCCAAGTAGAACTCAATACACCAAACACGCCCACGCCCACGAAAAAAATCGAGCTGTCGATGACGTTCATCGTTGTTGGCCACGTTGCCAATGGGGAGACACGCACAGCAATTGTTGTTGTTGTTGTTGTTGTTGTTTCTGCTGCTGTTGTCGTATTTGCTTGGTGTTCTTCCGGCATGTAAATAAATACTGAAGAGAAGCGAAAACGACTATGATTTATTTTGTATTTTGGCATGCACATTGTCAATATTTGTGGAATTTATCAAAAATTTGCTGCCGACCCCAAACGCGATGATTGCGTCGAAACACTTGAGCCAAAGGCATCATCCAGCCCCCCTCTCTAGCTCAATATCAAGAGGAACAGCAGTTTAGCTCATAAAGTTGTCGACACCAGCTCGCACTGGCCCAATGCCGAAAACTTATAGCTAAAAATCGAAGCAGTTATTTATGGATTTGTACATTTTTTGCTTTATTTTTTTTTTGCTTTCTTCAACTGTCGGAGAGAAAAAATACGGAAAAAAACAAAGGCAGCCGGCCCATTTAAACAACTGAAAAATAGAGAAACATTACGCTAAATATACAGACAACTGTTTGGGCCACACAGATGTACTAAATAAGCGTCTACTCAAACCAGCTAGAGCGGCCCATCTGCCTTTTCCCCCCTGTCCAGTAGACAAATAAAAGAAGAAACAAAAAGTGAAAATCGTACGAAAATATTTTTAAAAATATGTATTTGTGGCTGTTCCGCCTTTTTGGAACTCGCGCGTGTACCAATTCTATGAATGGGCCGCGTATCACCTGTGTTTTTGCTCGATCGGGTTAGTTCGGCTGGCTGATAGACAACTTATCAAAGGGAGCACGCTCAAACATGATTTTATAAATACATTTTGATGTTTACGAAACATATCAATAATTACCAAATCAAAGATATTTTTCCAAAGTCGCTTTGTGCAACAAATGTTTTGCTTTTTAAAATACAAGCTTTGGTAATAATAGAGCATTACGATGAGTTCGTATTTTGTGTTTGATAATATCAACTTCCCTGAAGAGCAAAACAATTGTATTTATACATATTTATTTGATCTAAAGATCATTTTTAAGTCCGTCCTCTAAGGTATATCGCATTTTGTATGTAAATTTGGACACTTGACCTCAATTATAGAAAACTCTATAAATGTTGATGTGTTAGTGAAAATGTTATATATTAGAGTCGATGGCCTCTCTCCTGTTAGTTATTATATTATTTTTTTGTATAATAATTAATTACGTAAAAATTAATAATAAAAGTTAAATATTATTTATTATTAAATATTAATTATTATTAAATATATGAAATATGAATTAACATTAATTTTATTGTTATTAATATTTTTATTTTTATTATTATTATTATTATTATTATTATTATTATTATTATTATTATTATTATTATCATTATTATTATTATTATTATTATTATTATTATTATTATTATTATTATTATTATTATCATTATTATTATTATTATTATTATTATTATTATTATTTTTATTATTATTATTATTATAATTATTATTATTATTATTATTATTATTATTATTATTATTATTAATATTATTATTATTATTATCATTATTATTATTCATATTATTATTATTATTATTATTATTATTATTTTTATTATTATTAATAATATTTTTATTATTATTGTTATTATTATTTTTATAATAGCTTAAATCTAAAGAGTATGCTTATAAAATTTGTATTGTATATATTTATATTTTTATTAACTCGCTTAACAGTGCATTTCACAGTCAACTATACCCGGTCTTAATTTGTTTTGGATTTGTAAAAAACCTATTTTAGCAGGTGCCACTGTAAATTGTCTTAACAAATAGTTTTTGGCACACGGCAGACGCGAATATATTGCATTCGCGAGAATATTGCATTCGCTCAGTTGAATCAGAATGTAATCTCTATCCAGAATACAGACTGCATTGCTCCATATAAAAAGTATAGGACTTGATATACAAATTATCCAATATAAAAGCTTTTGCTGTTGACATGCAAAGGGTTCCTGGAACTCAGGAACAATAATCAGCAACTGGTGCTGCAATGATTGTGTAATATGCATTGCATTTGCATTTGATGCATACAAATTGATTGCTTGCAGAGTATCTCACAAAGAGCAAAACATGTCTGGTGATTTGTGAGCGCCGCGTATCTGTTCGCATCACGCAATGCTGCGGATATATGCTAATTTCGCCGGACAGCACAGCTGTGTGTATTTTCGCAAAAATAAAGTAAGCTAGCCGTGCTAACTAAACCAAAACCAAAACCAAATCAACAAATGCGAACCCTCCATAATGCGAACCCCAACCTCAACCCCTTGCCCTTGTCGTCGAAGTGCTAATGGTGAGTGCCCGAAGCTGGCTGCGCATTTCTCACGCGTCAAGTGGCTGCCAAATATGATTTATATGCCATGGCTAGCGAAGTAAAAAATATGGCTGTAAAAATAGTATAGATAAATGGGCTGTTCGGCTCTGCAAAACGCGGATAGGTAGGGTGTTCCATAAGCAAACAGAACACGCATTGCAAATCGAAAGTGAAATTCAACTGAATCGTATGTGTTCAAAGAAGCCCTAAAACGTATATTTATCTAATGAATTGTTATATATAACAACAGTATCTGTGATAATATGGTTCTGTTATGCAGGATTTCCTCGAATCCACTCGACATGCCAGATAGTTTTAGTTGGAACAATGGGGATATGCTTAGTGGAGACTTGGTTTTAGCGCTTAATCGATTGTCAGATAGCATTGACAGCGGCCAGCGCAATAACTAAAACTAATCATTTGTGACAGCTGTCAGATCGTAAGATATATTAGCTTTGTGCTCTCCACAAACACACCCACGCAAGGTCAACGAGACAAATTAGCTGGGTTTGCGAGGCAATTAGATTTAGATAGGTGTATGTATTTGAATATTCTCAAAGACTTTTATATATGCAAAAGCTTAAGTGTTATTGCAACAAGCTGAACAATCCAAGTCTATGTTTGATATTCGTTATATAAGTATGATGAACAACAAGGCATAACCACCAAAATAATGAGGCAACCTGTAAAGCTTTATCAAAGACCCTTCGATTATATCATAAGCTGCCAACCCCTTGTCTTCCACTCGAAGCTTAAGCTTGTTGAGAATTACAAGCGTCAGCATGTCAGTCATTCAGTTATTAATTCAGTCAGGTCAAACAATTTTATATTTACAGATTATAACAATATTAGTTCAAATATTTAAAGCTTATTTTAGATTTATTGTTTAACCTTAGAATATTTAAATATAACTTAATTTATTTTGTCTTCTTTAAAAATACGTCAATAGATAGTTGCATTTTGTTAATCCTACTTATCAGAAACTGTTTTTTTTTTATTTTTTGCATTGATCACTCAACAATTTGTAAACAGTCAAACTTTAGCGTGATTGGTTAGCAAATTGAGTTTTGTTTAATTTTTATTAAAACCTTTTAGTTTTAGCTCATCGCTAACTATTTAAATAGTTGAACTTTGGCTTGGCAGAAAGTTCGCTCTAACAACACAGACAACGAACGCATTGCCAGAAATTTCGTTTAATTTTTGGCTGTAAAAGGAGCAGAAACTGCCACCAAATTGCATGTTATAAATGCGAGCAAGTAAATTTTGGCCAAAGCCAATGCGAGCAACAGCACAGCTCAGCACGTAGCAGGAGCTCCATTCCGCTACCATTCCTGTTCCTGCTCCAAAAACAGCTAGCTTTTCCGTTTTAGTTGCTTAGCTCGACCATCATTTGGGGAATTGTGGAGCTGACAAATGCGTGGAGTCATCGCTGCCCTTTGCCTTCCGCTGCTTAGTCCTCATATTGATGGGCAACATCAAGATGGAAAGGACTTCAAGCACAGGCAATGAATTCAAAGCTAGATTTGCGCCTCTCGGCACGAACTGCATTTGATTTCGTTGCATTTATAAAGGAGACAAGAGAAAAACAAACCAAAAATAAAATAATAAAAATGCAGACAATTTAGTGCTGAAACAACTGGAACTCGAACGTTAATTTAGCTGATTTTCATGCTATATTTGCCACAATCAAAATAAACATATAATCGACTGCACACAATCGCAGAAAGCTCCATAAGCAGTTTGACTTTATTGTGATTTTATTGAACGTCTGTGTTACGCAATTGCAATCATGGGCCACGTATCGGGCGCCAGACTGGCCAACAACTTGACAGTAAGCAATTGGATAAACTCGCCTAGATCCAAGCCCAGTTGCCATTTTAGTTTTTATGACCCGCTCACTACTTCAGAGCATACACAAAGCAATCCCATTTCAATCAAACTTTCAGCACGTACACAGCACAGAGACTCGCCCAACCTCATTCAGATCAATTCCACGAACTTAAGCCATAATAATGCGTAATATTTTACCAATTGAGTTGAACATAAAAGGTTTCACTGCCTGGGCCAAGCATAATTATCTAATTTTTAAATGGGCCAGAAGTCTGTGAAGAACTGTGTCTGAGTCAAAAATATTTGACAGATAAGATAATTTTTAGATAAGCTTTAAATTATGTTATTATGTTTAACTTTAAATAAATTATATTTAATCGTGTATCAGGCCCAGTTAATAGTTAATTGAAAACATTTAACATAACTCAATAAAATATCTCACGATCAAATATTCATCCGGAAATATCAGCTTTTGAATATATTTTCAAGTGATGCACTCAAATTATATTTACTATAATTGAATCGATTTCTATCGAGCTTATTAAACTCGTTATAAAAGGCTAAAATATGCATTAGTTTTAAATTGTAATTAAGTTGGATATTTCGCAAACATTGTTATATGAAAATGATTTTCAATTCAATTTATGAAATTTTGTTTTAATTGTTTACCGCAAATTCATTTGCATTGGAAATACTGACTGGTCTATAGCAAAATGGTTATATTTATTATTCAGCTCCTTGTTGAATTAAACCGCACAAAAACTTTACACGCAATCCCACAAAGCAATTGAAAATTCGATGACCATTCACCAAACAATTCCGAGCGGGCAGAACAAATAGGAACAACAGAAAAAAATAAAAAACAATTGCATTACAATTTAAAAACTTTTCGCATATCATACAAAAAAAGACAAAAATCAGAGGCACACACACTCGGATTCGTTGTTGCACACGCTTTTTGTTAGCTTTTATAAAACAACAAAAAAGAGAAAAGAGTAAAAGTGCCAAATGGCTGACAGATAGAGATCTGGAGATGTGGAGCGGGAACCAGGGAAAACTAACAGAGAGCAAAGCAAATCAATCAAATCAAATCAATCAATTCAAAACATGTACAAAAGACAAACAAACGAATGCAAACACACACAGTTTGAGGCAGTTTAGCTTTGCTAAAAGTTCAATTGCCAATAGAGAAACAAGAAAAAAACAAAATGAAGAAAAAAAATCCAAAGCCGGAGAAATATAATTGTGCATGTTGACCCATACGTATCGAGTATCTGGTATTAAGTTGTAAAACTGCCCGCTTGGCTTTTAGTAAATTGCTGGCAATCCTTACACACACACACACACACACCCACATCCTTGCACAACCCTTAATTAGTTTCTGGCAAATTGATTCTGTTGAACGAACCACACGCTGGCAGTCAAAACAAACAATGGATTGCCTCAAATGCATATGTTAACAGCGGCCAACCAGTCAAGATGCCACAGCTCAATCTCTTGATTCTTTTTTTGTGTTTTTATTAATTGACTGGGACGTGAGCTAGTCACAAGGAGCCATTAAATTAGCAGCGGCAAATTACAAATTACGCATACGCCACATTAGCCCGGACGTCACAGCTCATTTTTGCAACTAGCTCTTGCCGCAAGTGCTGGCAGCCACCACAGCATTTAACAGCATTACATAAAACACATCGACCCGACAACAATAATTCTTACTTCATAGTTGGTTGAGCAGAAAAAAAATCTCACCATGTCGCTGGCAGGATATGCAATTACGTATGCATACACCACACACACAGGCGCACACGCACACACATACAGGGGAGAGACCCTATGTGATGTAGAAAATTTGCTTATGACGGCAGCCGACAACAACAGCAGAATAAATTGATAAGAACTGCGTAAGTGATACAGTGGGCCACGCAGTTGAACTGCATGCAAAAAAAAGAATGAAAAAACTGCGAAAAAATCTTTTTAATTTTTTGTTGTTTTAGAAGAGTAGAGAAGAGTTTAGTAGAGTAGGAAAAGTGGAAAATATTATGGCAAAAGAGAAAACTAGGGGAAGAGGAGATTAATTTATTGCACCATTTCTAATATAAAAGAAAATATGCTTTAAAATATAATCAAATCAAAAGAATAGAATAGAACTGAACAAAACCGAATTAATCAACAAATTTCAAAAAAATAACTAATCTTGAATTTTTTAGTTAAAAGTTTTCAAAATTATTTTTTTATTTCTATACTATACAAAAAAGAAAGTTTAATGAGAGTATTTAATTGCTTATAATTCTCAAGTGGTTACAGCTACGGACAGAGGATGAGGGCTTGCAAATCTAGAGTCGTGTCTGATGATTATACAACTGAGAAGTTCTTGAAACAAGCTTGCAGACAATCTGCTCATTGGTTACTTGTTGGTCGTTAGGAACAACATTGATTTCGAGTTTCACAGCTTTAAAACAATTATTTTTGTTTGGCTGATTTTTTTAAAGCAGTTTTATAGACTTGTTGGGTTTTCTATAGGAAAGACTCTAAAAAACCTAATTGAGTTTTTTAAATGCAAGCAATATCAACTGTAAAGTTCAATACTCCATAGTAAACTGTCTACACATATAGAAATATATAATTTTTTGAAATTATCTGGCCACAGATTCCGTATTGGATGTCTGCCAAGCGCATTTCTTGATATCGAAGCCAAACATTCTTGGCAAATGCGTTGCTCGGGAGTCTGCAACAATGTTCGATATGCTCAGATCAATGTAAAATGCATATTACTAACGCAAAAATGTGCATTCGAGTGCAGTTTTTGACTGACAGATGAGGGCGGATCTGCTAGCGAGTGTGTATGTGTGTGTGTGTGTGTGTGTTTGTGTAGTTATGTTAGCCAGTAGTTAACATGCCTGGTTTGGCTTCCTCGCCAATGATTTCCATGTTTATCCATTGCTCGTAGTCGTCGTCAATGTGACAGGTATGCACACCCCTAGTCTACCGGCTAACTGTCCGTTCATGTGTCTCACACTGTCTCTCTCTCTTACTCTCCCTCTCTCTCTCTCACTTCCACGCTATATCCCTCTCAACTACTCCATATCAGTCTTGCTCTCGTCTCTAACTGACTGACGAACTGTCTGTCATTGCTGCGATTGTGCACTGAGTGCATCAATTTTTGAATAGCTTGGCCCGCATTAAAGGCCAACGCTTTTGCAGGACTGCAAATGCAAATTGCTGACACATTGAACATGGGAGAAGAATTGATTGACGTCAGCTAAAGGGGCAAATTTTCCGGCGATTAGTTGGTATTTTGGACATAAATTGGTTGCCTTTGAGCTATTTCGCCAATTGTACAAATTGGCACAGCTTTTTTTAAGGAAAAAGGGCGAAAGGAGTACAAATAAATATTTCCTTTTAGAGTATGGTGATTATTATAACTATATATATACATATCCTTACTAGGCGAGGTTCGAGACCAGGTTAAAAGGCAGATAGAAAGATTAGGTATTAGAAAAAGGTGAGAAAAAAAAACAAGCACCTTTCAGCGAGTGAAAGAAAGCGATGTGTGAAGAGAAAGTGAGAGAATCGAAAAATTGAACTCCAGATCCATTCAACTCGGATTTGTTCCGCAATTTACATATGAAAAACCTTTTGGCAATTGCTACACTGCTGACACATCAATCGGATGCATTGTGTCAGTGGGAAAAGTTGCAGTCAGGAAAATTTTACACATGGCTATGCAAGGCACGCCCCAAGACGCACACACACACAGAGACCCGGCTCGAAGCCCGAGACGAGCATGGGCAAACAGAAGCCTGTATGTGAAAGACAAACACAAACACACACGCATCAGGGCAAACAAATTTGCAAGTGTGCGAGTGTTGGCGTTGGTGTTGATCTATTGCTGTGCTTTATAATGCATTAAGCTCACATCAAGGCACACAAAAGTGCAAACTGCGAACTGTGCAAAGAGATAAAAGGCAAAGCCAAGCCGCCTCAGATTTCAGGATTTCACTTGCCTTCACAATTTAAAACCTAAGATTTGATATTCATATTAAATGAAAGCATATATGCTTAATTGTAAATGAAATTTGCGCTGCGAATGTTATAAAAGCAGCCAAAAACCGTGCAGTAAAAGCCCAAAAATTGCATGCAAATAAACGTGCCCGCCAAATGAAACCCATCGATTTGGCAATGTCGAGCCTTAAATGAAAATTGGAATGCTTCGAACTGTGCCTGGCCAGAGAATGGGCAACTGCGTATTGAAAACTGCGAGCATGTGAGCGTGTGTGGATAAGGTTCAAGTATTGGGCATTTTCATTTCGCTGGACTAGACTTTATTGAAACAGGTCGACGTTCATCTAGACGTGGAATAGGCATGGACCATAATGGGAATACTGCGATAGACCAGAATGGCGGCTGCGTTACACAAACGCGGATATGGGCAAAACCACAAACGGAGACTTGAAGTGGGCGGAAATTGAAATACAACTGGCTCAGTATCACAATTGCTGCCAGCTGTCACCTATGGTCCGATTGGGTTGCGGGCGTGGAATAGGAAAGTTAATCCATCGAATTCGAATGAGACGTAACTGAATGGTATCACAGTAGTGCAGTCTGTAGTAGAGACTCGACAGATCAAAGTGCACTAGATTTAAAAATCCTATTTGAAAGTTTAAGTCTTAATCAAGAGGTTAAGGTTATATTTGTTGGATTAAACTAGTTTCTAAAGTTTCACATTGCCGCTGTTTCAACGCCCTTTCGAACCAGCTTTCTGCCTTACGGTTCAGGCTTGGCACATATATAAATATTTAAAATTGAGCTTCAATTTATATTTGCAAGTCGTGCATATTCTCATATCGAATTTTTGGGCTAGATTTGATCTGTACCCAAAATAGAGACCCAAGCTATTTACGCTTTGGTCTCATCCAAAAGTTTTTATTATAAATCAAATTATATTTAAACAGATATTTGATTTGGTTCGGGTCTTAGTTCGAATGTGTTTTGTGTAACTGGTTCATATCAACTGGTTCGTATCAACTGGTTCATATCAACTGGTTCATATCAACTAGTTTTTTTATTAATATTGATTTCGGGCTCGAACTGTTTAATTTCAAATACGGTTTACAGAAAAGTTTTTTCTTAAGCAAATTAAGTTACATTTTTACTCTCCATTAAATTTAAATTAATATTTTAATATCTGAAAAACTTTTCGGTTCTTCTCGCTGCAAAGCTCAACACCTCCTCATTAAAGAGCTGTCGTGGGGTAACTTCCCCGAATATAAATTTGATCGTTACATTTAATTTATCTCACCTATTTAGCCTAACTTGCAAGAATCACGCATATTCAACTGCGTCTATGAAGCCCTTTCACCAGGTCGAACTACTCCTCGTGCCATTCAATTTCAGCCACAAGCCTATGGCTATTAAATATGTAAGGACTTCTGTGTGTCTTTGGGATAGAGGCGCAAGCGAGCCCTTATTAATGGGCACTTTGGCCTGCTAAAAATAAAACACGGGAAAAGTTGTTTTGCCACTTAATGTTTGTATATGGGTTGTAAATAAAACAAGAGGGAAAATTCGACAAGTGTCTTAACAAATTCCGTTAATTGGCATTTGGCGTCTTTTCCTATTTGCTTGTTTTCCTTATAGTTATTGCTTGTCAGGTAACATTTTGATTGATTCCCTTGTTGCTTTCTTTTTTGCTGCTTTATTATTTATACTCTAAAGTTATTCTCTTTCATTTTTGTAGCTATTATGCCAAAGAATAGTCGCCTTACATTTTTTGCTTAAAATTGTTTACCAAAATAAGTCAGATGCCCCTTTTACGTTGGAAAAGTCTGCGAAAGATGGGTAATGTATTTGTGCAACTGATTGTTACAGGCAGAAGGAAGCATCTCCGGTCTCATAAAGTATATATATTCTTGATTCGCATTAAACGAAACGATTTCAGACCTATAAGAGCTAGAGACTTGAACGTATGTCCTCCTAGTGCCCGCGCGGTGGGCTAAATTATTACAATTTGACATTAAATTGAATTAATTAATAATAAGGCGCTGCTTTAAAAGTAGACTTTCAACCAAATATAAAACTATATTAAAGCTGTCACAAATCTTATTACAAAGACAAATTAGAGAGCTAGAAAATATAATAGAAGACGAACAAAGAGACTAACAACGTTTCTAATAGAGGAAAAACTTGGCAAGTTTTGCTAATGACAGCTCAGCCAAAAAACCAAATCTTATATCTGTGTGATTGCGTGTTTATCTGTGTGTGGGTGTGAGGATGTGTGTGTGCGTGTGTGTGTGAATATTATCATGCCATATCACACAGAGCAAGGTCATGCCATGAAAACTTTTGCATAGATATGAATGTATGCAAAACCAAACTGAAAAGAAAAATGCAAAGCATTTGCGAAAGAAGAACTCAAGGCAACTCAGCCAAAGCTATTCATGGCACAGCCACACACACACAACAAGTGTGTGTGTTTGTGTGTGTGCGCTTTGTAATCATAAACGCTCTCTAATCAGCTTATTGCTAAGCGTCCAGTCCGCAGCTGAGTTAAGTGTTGAGCTCTGCATTTATTCAATTATTGTGGCTAATCAGCTTAGCAGACGGTCTCTCTAGATTTCGCACACTCCCTGCTCTGGTCACACTACGCAGCCTCAGAAAAAGCGATTGCAAAACTTTATGACTAATTCATGTTACCAAAAAACAAATAAAAAAAAAATACTTCGCAGACAAAAATCAAGGTGAGCTTCAGGTTCACGTGCGGAAAAGCCTCTAAAGCCGCCAACAAAAAAAACGCACCAAAAAAACGGCATGAAATACGAGGCAAACAGTTTTTGGCCTGAATGAAAATGTTTTTCCTCAACTTTTTATTTTTTCTTATTTTTTGGTCGCGTGCGCGCAGTTTATGAGCCGGTTATTTTGATTAATGTTTTTTTTTTTTGTTTAGCTGTGAATGCTGCAGCTTCATGTGGCAAGAAGCGACTGCTGCTGCAATTGCTGCCGGCATGAGGCAAAAGGCTAAGCGGATAAATGTGTCAAGCGTTGAAGGCGGCAAAAATACGGCGTAACAATTATGTGCAATTTATAGACTCGCACAAGATTAGCCACTTGCTTAGCTCAGGGCCCAAGATTTGAGGGCCAAAAGTCACGACAACTGGCTGCCAGCAGCTTGTGTGTCCGCTCTGCAGGATTATATACTTCTTATGTCAAATTGATACCCTTGTGAATGTGTTTCGAAATGTGTTATGCATATGCATAATGTGTTATGCGAGTGCATAACAGCCGAGAGCTAGACGCATGAAACTCGACATGAAGCTTCAAGTATCTCTTATTTTATAGCTATCGCCTGTCAGCGCTATCCATTGAAACTACCCAACATTTAAAGCCAGAATTTGATGGCCTTTTTTAATAATATAAGAATGTTCTATATCATATAGAGATTAGCTGCAGAGAACTTCAATTAAATCGGTTAAGAAACACAGAAGATATTAAGGAAAACGTGTGCTTGCATTGCCAGGGTATTCCCTAGTCGGAAGCTCCCGACAAGAGCACTCAAGCTATTCACTTAATAATGTTAAATAGCAGTGGTATGCTTGTTTTTTTTTATGGCAATGAGAATACTCCATTTACAAAACTTGCATTGAATTGGATTCGAACCAGCACCCTCGCTAATGATGACTGCAGCAACTTAACGACCCAGATTATTATTGCCAATATTAACCCAGCTCTCGAACGATTCCTTCCCTTCTAACCTTTACCAGCACGTGTATCTGGTTTATTTGACATGAAATCCTTGAGGTCAGCCACATAATCGAGTAGTGCTGTCATATCATCTTTTATTACAAGTTTTTCGAGCGTATCTCAAGTAAATGTAGCTCGCGGTGTATTATTTTACAGCTGTCATTTTACTTTGGCTGGCGTTTTTAATTAGTTAGCTTCCTTTTATTTAACAGCTAATGCAAAAAAATTCAACTACTAAATTGTAAATGGCTTTCTGACAAGACCCTCATCCGGAATGTCCACAAGACCTTTTTTTTTGTTTTGGTTTCGCATTGTTTCACATAGACTCGAATGATATTGAACCTTTTTTGCTCATTAAAGTGTTTTGTGTACTTTGTGCTATACTTTTTCTCCCTCCTTCCGTTTTGCATGTTTGCAGAACAACTTGTAAATAATTTGTAACTGACATGAGTTTGATTGTCTTCTTTGACATTTTTAACTGGTTTGCTTTCTCATAAGCGAACTTTCCAAAATGACATATATACGCTTTAAAAGCGATACAAAATTCCAGTATAAGAAAACTTTATTATATACGTTTAATAAAAAGTAATATAACTCTGATAAACCTTTTTTTTTATAAATTTTAAATTTACTATATTTACTATTTGTACTAAGCCCATATTGAATTTAAGAAATATTCCACACATGAACATAATATGGCATGTGTGGTAAAGATATGACATTTTGAAGGTTAGACTAAGGAAAGTTTATAGTTCATATATGTATATATAGTATATATAGATCAGCATCAATACCCGACTTGATATAGCCATGTTTGCCTGTCCTTAGTCTGTGTCTATGGGAACTAGTCTCTGAGCTGTAAGGCTATCATCTTGAAACTTTGCCTGGCAAAGTCTGATCGAATCGGACCACTATATCATATAGCTGCCAGAGTAAAGATAAGAAGGTTATTTGGTAAAATATTAAATATTTTCCAAGATATTTTTATCAAACTCAGCTTCACTATTCTCATATATTTGCACAAGGGAAATTCGGCCTTCCGAAGATATACTTGAGATATACTCCAATGAAATGTTCTGATTTGCTTACGGGTTCGTTCAGTTGATTTTTTTTAAGATTATGTACATAGTAAATATCTGTTTATCTACCAAAATATATAGCTTTCTGATTTGGTAATCTTTCTTAAACATAATAATATATGTGTGTCAATAAGATGAAATTGCATTTTCACCAAAAATTTAATTTTGCTTTTGCTTGCAGCAAACAAAAAATAAAATCAAATAAGAAAAATAGCGGAAAGCAGCAAAGAAGAAAGCAGCACATAAGGAACAACTGGAGCAGGACGAAGGACGAGAAGGCGAGAAGTCGGCTGGGTGGCAGCGATAGCAGAATGTCAAAATGCCATCGGCAGATCAAATCTTGTTCATAAATGTCACCACAACGGTGGCCGCGGCAGCGCTGACAGCTGCTGCAGCCGTCAACAGCACGCCAGAGGCATCCACAGCGGCAGCAGCAGCAGCAAAGGCAGCTTCGACGCCAGCATCGGGCAACGGACGCAGTGCAGCCACAGTGGAGACAGCAGCGGCAGCGGCATCCACAACAACAGCCGCCCTGGCGGCCAATTTATCGGGCTCGCTGGTGGACAGCCTGACAACGGCAACTGCCACAGCGACGGCAACGGCGACGGCGACAGCTGCAACAATTGTGGAGACAACGCATGAATGTGGCGCCCTGGCGGCGGAGGAGCTGCAAGGCAGCTTTCTGGGCGTGCAGCTGGCGGTGCCAGAATGGGAGGCGCTGCTCACAGCGCTGGTGCTCTCCATCATCATAGTGCTGACCATTATTGGCAACATTCTGGTCATACTGAGCGTCTTCACCTACAAGCCGCTGCGCATTGTCCAGAACTTTTTCATTGTCTCGCTGGCCGTGGCGGATTTAACGGTGGCTCTGCTGGTGCTGCCGTTCAATGTGGCCTACTCCATACTGGGTCGCTGGGAGTTTGGCATACATCTGTGCAAGCTGTGGCTCACCTGCGATGTGCTCTGCTGCACCTCATCCATATTGAATCTGTGCGCCATTGCACTGGATCGCTATTGGGCCATTACAGATCCGATTAACTATGCCCAGAAGCGGACGGTGGGTCGTGTCCTGCTGCTGATCTCCGGCGTGTGGCTGCTGTCGCTGCTGATTAGCAGCCCGCCGCTAATTGGCTGGAACGATTGGCCGGATGAGTTTACCAGCGCCACGCCCTGTGAGCTAACCTCGCAGCGTGGCTATGTCATCTACTCGTCGCTGGGCTCGTTCTTCATACCGTTGATCATCATGACCATTGTGTACATCGAGATCTTTGTGGCCACGCGCCGGCGTCTGCGTGAGCGCGCCAAGGCGAACAAGTTGAACACCATCGCATTGAAGTCCACAGAGCTGGAGGCCATCAATACCAGCGGTGCGGCGGCAGCCGGTGGCAGCTCGACCAGCTCCAAGGCGCGTGCCTTGGGCAGCCTGTGCAGCAGTTGGCTCTGCTGTGGACGGGATCGCGCCAACTTTGCCACGCCCATGATACACAACGATCAGGAGAGCCTCAGCAGCGAGACGCACGCACAGCCCGAGCCGAACAAGGAGCAACAGCAGCAGCAGCAACAGCAACAGCAGCAGCATGTTGTCGTGCTGGTCAAAAAGTCGCGTCGTGCCAAGATCAAGGACTCCATTAAGCACGGCAAGGGGCGCAGTGGTCGCCGTTCCCAGTCATCCTCGTCGACCTGCGAGCCGCACGGGGAGCAACAGTTGCTGCCACAAGCCAACAGCAACAATGCTAGCAACGCCGCCAAATCGGATCCAGAGATAAGCACAGAGAGCGGCAGCGATCCCAAAGGTTGCATACAGGTTAGTTATTCAGATCTACATATAAAGCTGTTGCCTCATGAATTTTTGAATGAATGACTGAATGAATGACTGAATGAATGACTGAATGACTGACTGATTGGTGATTGGGAGATTCCACCAGCAAGTGTTGAAACTTTGGGAAGCTCTATCATACAAACGATTTTTAGCTCCTTTTCCCAGATCTTTCTTTAAATCCATTTAAGAGTTGTTTCACACTTTTTGGAAAATCCACCACATTTTGGGTGAAATTACTGGTTCAAACGCATTTCCAAGAATCTTTATGAAATTTTATTTCACAACTTTTTCTAAATCCACAATCAAAAAAGATAATAATCATATTTCTAAAATATTCACTGAAATAACGAAAATTAGTTTTTCTGAAATGAGGAAAAACATTTTTTGAGCGTATTAACTAAAATTTGAATTAAATAGACTAAGTCTGATAGGTATTAGCTCAGAGTTGATAGTCTAAATGACAACACACTTTCCCACAGAACACATATATATCTATAAGAATGTTAATTGGCATGTCTCATGCCAAGAATGAACTTTAACCCCACCATAAATATTTGAATAAAATTGCTCAGGTTTGCGTGACCCAGGCCGAGGAGCAAACCTCGCTGAAGCTAACACCACCACAGTCGACGTCGACAGGCGCAGGCGCTGCTGCTCCGGCGCTGCAGAAGAAGCCGAGCACCGTTAATCAGTTTATCGAGGAGAAGCAGAAGATCTCGCTGTCCAAGGAGCGGAGGGCGGCCCGCACCCTGGGCATCATCATGGGCGTCTTTGTCATCTGCTGGCTGCCATTCTTTCTGATGTACGTGATCTTGCCATTCTGCCAGAGCTGTTGTCCCACAAACAAGTTCAAGAACTTCATCACCTGGCTGGGTTATATTAACTCCGGCCTGAATCCGGTCATCTACACGATATTCAACCTGGACTATAGACGCGCATTCAAAAGGCTGTTAGGCATCAACTGATACGCTGATCTGGGCAAATCTAGGCGGCAACAGCAGCAGCTGCAGCGGAGCGAAAGGGAGAGCGTTAGTCAAAGTTTGTGCCAAAAATTAATCTGATTTTGGATGATGTGGAAACACCTGACGAAATACTACAAAATATGGTTTCACTCATTTGTATAAAGATCTCGAGTTTTCATCTAAGCTAATATGCAATTTATAAATATATGGACAATTTTAAGCAATTTCTAAAAGCTACGTGTTACAATAGTTTTATTAGACTTTAACTATTTATTTGTCTTAAGAGCTTCTCGTTAATTATTTGTTTACGTGTCGAGCGACTCTCGCCTAAAGTTAGTCTCTCGCTTGTGTCAGGTGTTTCTGCCATTGGAAGGGGCATACCTGGCCGTACTTAGATAAATGTAAACTGTTAAATATACTCATCAAATAAATATAAAAGGACAAATTTGCTTAGATAAGAGATTAAATAAAAAAAAGCATCAAAGTTAGAGCAGAACGAAAATACAGCATTAAAAAATATATTAATATTAAAACGTAAAATACGTAAATAAAATAAATAAAAATAAAAACTAAAATGAAAATCGAATTGAATTTAAATAAATGTTTAGGCACAAGTTTGTTGCAGACTTTCATGTTTCACCTTTCAACGCATAAACTAATTACATAGAAAATACATATAATATATAAAATATAAATTAATATAAATAAAGATTAGTTAAATGCGCGCGCTCAACTTTAAGAAACTTCCAACAGCTGTTTTCTTAGGCATTATTTTAAATAGTTGTATTAAATTTTAGGTAAATGAATTAACTACAAATAATCGAACTTGTTGTAAATGTATGTATACTTTGAGGTACGCTTAAAAAGATTTGTTAAATAAGTTAATTATACGTAAATTATTTTCATGACAGAGCATCAAATGTGTTGAGTGTGCAAAAGCACAGCTATAAGCTTAAATACCTAATAATAATTCACGGAAAAAAAAAACCAAATAAGTAATATATACAAAACAAAAAATTAAATGTTTTATTGCATTGTGCAATAGTGTTATAAAATATATATACTTACATATATATAAATCGGTGTATAAAATCAAAAGAATTTTGATGACGTACGTTAATTTCACTAATTAAATTGTTTAATTAGCAAATGCAAAATGAAACAAAGCAAATGAACAAAAAGACAGATTCGAATAAAAGTTATGACAGATAATAAAAATACATTCCCTTTGTTTGTAAATTGAAACTTTGAATTTCGACCTTATTTATCGGTTTTAGACCTGTAAATAATGCCTTTTCTAAGTTTCAATATCAATTGAATTCAAGTGAGAGTAAAATCGCATTAGGGTCTGCCATTTCGTTTCTATTTCAAATTGACAGAATGCGTAACGGCTTAAATTTAAGACCAGCCAGTGCTGTAAAGGGCCTACCTACAGCAGTTATGCTTGCCCTGTGGAACCCTTATGCATATAAAATAAATAACCTGTTGCTTAACACATGAACGGTGCAGCCCAATAACCTTTACAGTGACTGATATTAACATATGTGTCTTAGTTTAACAGCAGTAACCATAATGTTCACTAACAGTTTCTGGTATTCCTTGGTGAGAGTGCTGACAGAAGCTGCCTTCTATGAAACGACTTATAGTGCTCTCTAGTCAGCTGCCACATAACATTCATATGCTCTGTTAAGTACATCATCAGTGCAGTATTTTCCGATAATAACCAAATACTATTTTGGGGTTTTTAACATTACATTTTGAGCATTTACCGCTGTTTACCAAAATTTATTAGTCATATTTAGTGGCAGTCATAAGTGAAAACTGAAGTTAAATAAATATATTAAATTGTGCTCTTCATAAGCAAATAACAACACTAAAATGCAGGTAAGTCAAAATCACCTACACTACACGCTTATTCATCATTATTGGATCATTTTTCATTGCTTATTTCTGTATGTATATATGTAAATATCGTTAAGCATGTGCATTCTTTTATATCCATATTTGGTAAAAACACATCCAAAATGAAACGCACGAGTGCCCCGAGCATTTTCTGAATGGAAACTTAATTAAATAGTATTTGCTATAGGACCCCAACGAAGATACCGAGTGGAACGATGTGCTGCGCGCAAAGGGAATCATCGGGCCAAGGCAAAAGGAGGCTGAAATCACAGAGGACCAAATTCAGGCAATGATGAATGACGTCATCCAGCGACGCACAGATCTGCCGCCCCAGGAGGGTCAGCGTGACAAACGTATCGATGACATGTCGCTGGACGAGCTCGACGAACTAGAGGATTCTGAGGACGAAGCAGTGCTGGAACAGTATCGCCAAAGACGCGTCGCTGAGATGCGAGCAATAGCCGAAAAGGCGCGTTTCGGCAGCGTGCGTGAAATATCCGGGCAGGAGTACGTCAACGAGGTGACCAAAGCCGGCGAGGGCATCTGGGTGGTGCTGCATCTGTACGCCAACGGTGTACCCCTCTGCGCCCTCATACACCACCACATGCAACAGCTGGCTGTGCGATTTCCGCAGACGAAGTTCCTGCGCTCCATAGCCACAACGTGCATACCAAACTTTCCTGAAAAGAACCTGCCCACCATTTTCATATACCACGAGGGTGCGATGCGCAAACAGTTCATTGGACCGCTGGAGCTGCGCGGCGATAAACTGACGCTCGATGAGTTGGAGTTTATGTTGGGCCAAGTCGGTGCAGTGCCCACCGAAATCAAAGAGGATCCCAGGCCGCAAATCAAGGACAAAATGCTGGCCGATTTGGAAGACAAGAGCGCCGACTTCTACTAAATCTCATTTAAACATCACGTGTTCGTTAATTAACCATTTCATGTTGCAGTACAATAATCTGGGAATCTATCTTCAGACGGTGTGTGCAAATTTGTTATCAAAATAAAAACAATTTTTACTGCCAGGATTCACTTGTTATGCGACTTCACACTGCTCGTCGAGGACTTGTTCGTGCCCTTTGGCTTGCTGCGAAATATATTCGGATCGAGGATATTGTACGGATGCTCGCAGGCGGGATTAATGATGCGTCCGCGCCGCAATTCGTGCTTCTCCAGCAGGTGTGGAGCTAGCAGCAGAAACAGCTGCTCCGTCCACGAGGGCAAGCCAAAGCTGGAGAAACACAGCTCCCAGTAGGGCAGGCCCAAATGCGCAATGGCCATGCGCAAATACTCGCTGAACGTGTCGGCCAAAAACTGCCAGCTAAGGGTGCTCAGCTCGAGCAAATAGAACCTGGGATTGTTCGAGCTGGTGGAATCGTACAACATGCACACCTGCAAATTAGTTTCCCATACATGTATATGTACATACTAGTTCCAGTTTTACAGGACGTCTCACCTTGGCCAGTTCATTTATGTTGTTGATTTCGAATATCTTGGTCTTGGCGGTAATGATAGGCGTGGCGTTATCCCATTTGTCCTTGGCAGCAACAGTTGGTCCACTGGCAATCGCAGTCGCAGAGCCGGAGCTGTTTACCGAGTGCGTGTTCTCGATATTCTCGCGCAGCAGCGTCACCTGCAGAAGGTGCGGAAAGTGTATATAGCCCACGCGGCGCACGTCGTTAGCTGTTGGCAAACATGTGATGGATTTATCGTGATGACGTATAAACTATCTAGACTTACGGGCATATTGATAGCTCCAGTTAAGCACAAAGCCATCGGTAGACAAGTAAAACTTTTTCATATCCTCGGGCAGATAGACACAGTGCCGCTGCTCCCAATTGGTCACCTGGCAGGGATTGAGCGGCTGACGACGCTCGAGATTAACATTGCAGACGCGCGGCACACTTGCTATTGTTTGGAATTTGGAATCGATTCGGTTAGTCAAGTGGCCCGGCTTAGGCACCCTACTCACATAGAGTTTTGATGAGACCTAACGTCAGATTTTCGTAGAATGCATCTTCCGGTGAGAGTTTCTTGTTCATTTTTAAATGTAATTCTTGTCGTTTGAAATATTTTGAAGTGTTGTTTGACGACGACAAGTTGGGGTAGTAAACAATTCCGTCCTGGCACTGGTTGTTCTGGTAACGGCTGCGATAACAGCTGGAAAGGCTGACTTGTTATATACTTCTCAGTCAGTTGAAGAAGGGAACAGGTTTCTTTTGGGTTGTCAATTGGTTGAAATCGATTTTATTTTTTGTCTTAGTAGATATTGCATCGAAACATAAGCACTACTGTACAGATGAATGTACTTTATTGAATTTGGTTAAAATTGATGAACATTGGACTACTTTATCAAAAATTTGAAAATCTAATATATTTATATTTAGATACGAGTATAATATCGTAGGTATACGATTATACGATCACAAAATGATACAAGTATATTAGGTATGCGCAATGTCCGTCTGCCCGTCTTGCTTTCCGTCTGTCTGTCTACCTACTGGGTAATCTGCATATATATTTCTTCTACTGTCTTAGGGACGTATAATACTTATGAGCTCTTCCAGAGCTTGCTCCAGAAATATGAATTGAAAAAATCTACATATACATATTGGTTAAGCTATTATGGAACTACACGACTTTTGTTCTAAAATAGAATTGAATCATTGGAACACTCTTGAAAGCATAAATGGCTGCATGCAGGAACATTATCATAAAATATTCATATAATCAATATGACTACTATTTATTTATATATAATACATTCAAACCCAAAAATATTTACACTAAAAACAAATGATAAAGATATTGTGCACGTTTTGAAAATATGAGAATGGAATAGCACGACATAAGGCATTGGTAGCTGACATCAAGGCTCTTATTCTTTAGCTTGACTTGGGGTTTCGCACTCGGCCTCCTCCTCGTGTCAGGATACCTCCCATACGGTGGACTCCACCGAACGGCGCGGACGTGCAGCGACCTCCACATGGGCGTCCAGGCCATCGCTTAGGCGACTGAAACGGCGTGCCCAGCTGCCGCGCGCGTTCATTTGGCCACCAGCTATGGAGGTGCGGCTGGTGGCGTCTCGGAACAGGCTCATTATGTCTTGATTGTCTCCCTGCGCTCGCTTGATGCCGTGCTGGTATTTGGCCTCCTTGGCAAGCAGCTGCTCGCGCTGCATTTGTGTCTTCACCTCGGACGGTACATCGGGTATGATGAACTGCATGATGCCGGTTAGCACGAAAACCACATGCTATTACGAACGATAAAAATCCATGTTTATATATTGGACATTAGTTTTAATTTAGTTAATGCACGCGTTTACCTCGAACACCACGACGAACGCCAAGCGTGCGGCAAATACATGCCAATAATGGGGACTAAGTCCATACGGCTCATAGTCCTTGGGGCCATTGCTATCAGAGGACGACAATCTACAAATGTGACTCAAAATTGATGGGGCACGGTTTGGCTTACCGATAGCCTCGATATTTGCAGGTGTCGGGATCGCGTTCGCTGCTTGTGGCGCCCCATTCCTCCTTGTAGTCAGATGTATTGAATATGGACAGGGAGTGCTCTATATAGCCGGCCAAAGTGTGGGACTCCGAGTAGACAAACTTATAGACGACGCGTGGAATAAAATCGCTTGTGTAGGCGATCACAAAAGCATTGGACACGACGGCCGTATAGGTAATAATGCGCAATATGCCATACCAGGCACCAATATCCTCTACACGCTCCGCCAAGGGGCGCCTGGCCTGTGTGACCATCTTGTAGGCATCCAAACGAATTTCGGCCACATTGTTGAGCAACGCAAAGAGCGGAGCCAGCGGGAATGCGGCCACAAACAGTGTGACGAATCCATACTGTAGGACTGAATATATAAGAATATATGTTAAATTCTTTCTGGATACTCATCAAATGGATAGTCATTAAATGGACACTCACTCATTTCTAGGTACTCGTCAAAAAGTGCCAAACGACCCGGATCCTGCATATGATAGTCCTGCTCCCACGCCATGTGCAAATGTGACTCATCTTTTGTGGCCTTCAATCAATATATTGTTAGGATTCCCTCCATATTTATAAATATCTCTATTTATATCTTAATGCCTACCTGTTTGTGCTTTCGCTGGCGCCACCAGTTCCAGAATTTGGGAAACAGATACTCCATAAAGTTATTCCAGCACTGTTTGCCCACCATAATGATAGCCTATAGCAAAACAAAAACATATAATCCGCACTTAGCCTACGAATTCTTTTCAAAATCTTTAACTTATTGCCTACCAGTTGTATGCATAGCTCGGAGAGGCAACCCGCCGGATCGCATATGTCATTTTTGAGGCGAAAGAACTCACTGCGTCGCGCCTGATCATCGCCGGGATAGTCAAAGAAGCGACCCTTGAAGAAGGCTATGTAGATAAGCGACGAGTAAAAGTTCATAAACTCAAAGAAGAATATCTTAAACGTATATGAATCCTCGTATTCGGTATGGGTGCGTGGATTCTCCAGATTTGTTAACTTAATTGCCATACGATGATAGATCTATAAATGAATTGATTTAATAAGGTTCCTTAATAGCGGCAATATTACATACGCGTGTTAATATCATGATGACCACCAAATTGATCAAAGCCGCTGTCACTGTGGTGAACAGTTTGGCATGCTCCTTCACAAAGAAGCCGCCACCGCCATAGATTACCGAGACCAATGATATGCGATAGATAATGGTGCCCAGCACGGCAGAGAGCACAACGGCGATCTATTGAGGATCAGATTGAATATCATGATACTAGGATTATCCCTGTCAATGCTAATTTTTACCATGAAAAGCACCGCGCTTCCGGTTATGACAAATCGAATGGCCCGACTCCATGTGGACATGTAGGGTTCCTTTTCTCGTGTCACTGGATTCATTCGAAATGTGGTGGCATTCGTCTCAAACTCGGGCCGATTCTCCTCATCCATTTCCACATTGTGCAGGTCCCATTCCCACACTAAGACCGATTGCTTGCGTTTCCAAAGCTCCAGGAAGGTGGTAGCTAAAAGTAAAGTTTTTCTTAGGATCTGGAATATATGATTGTGTGTGTATTTACCCCAAAAGGACATGAAGATTGCGAAAAATACCGTAGAGGGATTGTCAAAGAGGTATGTCAGTCGTGAGAACAGGCATGATTCGGATAGTCTTTGGTAGCTGCAGGCCTTATCACAGAGTGGGCATAGCGTTATGTTGCCGGTGCCGTACTCGTTGCAGATCTCCTTGCTGGGCGTATTGTCCTCCGACTCCAGTGTGGCCAGTCCATATATAAAGCAAAGAGTGCCCACAACGGCCGGATAGACTAGCATTTCGGTATAGAAGCCCAACCAACTGAAATAGAGTGCGATTTTGTCCCCGAAGTACTTGCGCACCAGGCACAGTGGCTGCTTCTTGTACCACTGCGAAGGATGCGCCCACGTCTGATACAGTACGCGGCGATCCAGCGAAATGCCACTCGAATGCGGTCGATCGTAGCGACCCTCGTGCAATGGAAAACAGCCCAGATATGTGCCGTCATTCAGCAGGCGTCGTATGCCACTCCGATCGCTCTCATCAAAGGGTGTGCGTATTAGCACTTGCATGACCATAAGCGAGCGCTGGGCACCCGTGTACGCAGTGGCACGATCCTTTACAATGAACCTTTATAAGAAAGATATGAAATTTATAGATTAAACGAGAATAGATTTTTGTACCTTAAGCCCATTGAAAATCTACGACCCCATAAATATATATTTAGCCATGTCCGTCAGTCCCTCCATCTGTCCGTCTGTATGTACATTTGGTCTTGCGCAGCAAGATATTGCTAGAGACACCATAATTTGAATGTCAACTCTCTTATACACAGATTCAGAACATTTCACTCGCTGGATGTTTTTTCTCTTTCCCTCCAAAAAACCAAACCAGAGTGTGGGTCAAAGGGCAATTAAAGCTCAGTAAATGTTTTTTTGAATTTGTAGTTTGTATCTCGGGGCTAGGCTCAGGTAAACTCCTTGTCAAAACTTACTGCTCCTCTGGATTGCCATTGGCCGTTGCTGCTTTGAAAGTTGTCTCACCCTCCAGCAGGCTGTGATCTAGCTGTATCTTTTTGGTTAAACGTTGCCACACATCTTTCCAGTACTGGACATTCCGCATAACTACATTCTCCTCATCCTGCAGTATTTAAGATATATTGATGGGAATAAACACACACGCAATTAAGTCAACTATAGTCTTACCCAAGATGGCTTAACGGATATGGTTATGAAGCGTTTGATGGGCAGCTTCAGATTCATGACCTCGGCTAGACGCGTTTCCAGGCGCCAAGGCAGATGAATTTTGAGGAAAAATGTTTTTTCATTGAACGATTGTGACTTGTCCTCCAGCTCCACTTCGAGGCCCTCTTTAACAAGATTCTCAATAAAGCTGCGCCTAATGTCGCGCCGTCGTGCCTCCGCTTCGGTCATAACGCCCAGATCCTCCTCTTCCCAGGCCAGCACCATGTCCACCTTGCGGCGCCCATCGCGAAACATCAGGGACTCCGGATCGAGTCCCTCCCGATCCTGCTTGCTTATGCGTCGCTCTTCACTGCCTTCGCCCGTTAAGCTGTTGCTCTTGCTGGCCTTGCGACTGCTCAAATAGCTGCCGGTAATGCTGCTCTCCCCGGTGGATGTTTTGCGTTCAGTGGGCAATAATTGCCTGTAGCTAAACTGATCGGTCAGCACATTCGAGTGCGAGGACTCGACTATTTCGTAGGGCTGCTTGACAGACTCCTCGGCCTGACTGGACTTGCGTCCGCCCAACGTTGGACTCAGGTTCAAGCCCAGCGTACGACGCATTGCAGTACCAGGTATATCCTCGTAATTGCTGCCCACAACTCGCGGTCCAAAAGCTTGCGTGGGGCTCGGCTCCGCTGACTCTGTCTCCAGATGCGTAGGCAGCGGCATGGCTATGGAGTTGACTTTCTGATAAAATGAGCCGTTGCCACCGCGCACCATCGAGGAGTTTAGCCATTTCTCCGTGTACGCTGCCGAGCTGGAGTTCTGCTCCAAAGGTGGATTGGGCGTAAGAGGATTACCCGCTGGCATTGGACTATGGCTGGCCGCTTGTCGCTCTGCATCCAGAAAGCTGTAAATATTATCAGTGGCAGTGATGCTGGGTTCCATTGGTGGCGATTGCAAATCCAATTCAATCAAAGGGCTCTCCTGCTGTGTTGAAACGTTTAAATAAGTATTGCCAATTGGCGGGCAAACGGATAACTTACAGCATAACCAACCAAGCGGCCGGCCACTATCCCGCTGTCCTGGCTAAGTCTTCGTGGGCGTATCTTGGTCTGCTTGCTGCGTATCATGCGTTCACTTTTTGCCGGACTCGAGACGACCTGTCGCCCGGAAGGGCTCAAAGAAGAGCTGTGATGCGAATTGCGTAGAGTGGGCACTGAAAGGAATCCTTTTGAATGGCAATGAGTAAAAAGTTTTGCTTAGATTTAAAATTTAATTCGCAAATAACTCACTTGGAAATTGAAACACCGACTGCTCAGCTGCTATCTCGCTCTCGCGCGCTGCACTGCCAATCAGATCCTCACGAGAATTGGCCTCCGTTATGGGTGCGGTGCTCTCATCGTCAACACTGTCGATTCGTATTTGAAATATATTCGATTTGCGATCCGAATTGCCCCTCAGCTCGCCATGAGTGCTCATGTTTTCGTAATGTTGTCGTATCTGCGACACGTTGTCGGGACGTCACAGAATTCTATAAAACGTAATTGTACAGTTTACATTAATACTGTAACAAAAACTTTTCCATTTTCTTTTTCGGATGACTTTTAAGTAATTTGACCTACAATGCCAGCGCACGAGCTCCTTTCCATGTGCCCTTATTCCCATTATTAATTATGCATTTCAATTTGTTAGTTCGATCAATGTCGAAAGGCATAAATAACACTCGACCGCAAACAAGCATCCAATATGCATAAATAAAACAATTAGAAACGAATAAATGTGAAATGATTTGTCCGAAATACATTTAAGCGTTTCCCACTATTCGACGCATTTCGAAGGCAGGGCTGCCACCTGACAAAAGTATTTCGTTAACTCGATGCACTGTTTGAATCATTGCCATTTGCTAGGCTCGTGAACCTTGCCTTCTACATTTATTATTGATTCGTAAATATGTTTTTGTTTTTTAAAAGAACATTCCAACGTTTGCAGTTAATTGGGCAACTGAAAATCAAGTATCCACTTTCGAATCCCATACTGGTATAGTATGTAAATAGATGCGACCATATTCTATACTTAAAATTATAATAATAATATTAATTGTATAAATATTTGACAAAGTTGCCGCCTGATATAACTATTTCCTTGATGTAGTTCACGGCTCGAACCATTGTCTTAAGACCTCATCCTAACCTCGTTTTTGGGGCACCTGAAAACCAAGTATCCGCTTTCGAATTTAAGTCTAGTATATGGATTAGGTGTATCTTTAGCTATTTAAAAAATAAACAGGTTGGAAGTCTGTAACCATATTCTATACTTAAAATTTTAGGGATATTTTATATATATTGACATATATGTATATGCCACCCGATATAACTATTTCGTTGATTTGGCTTACGGTTTTCTGAACCTTGCCTTCTGAATCCAAGGATAATGTTGTCTTAGCTATTTTAAAAAGTTTATATATAACAATAACAACACTATTTTATATACAGATATGTATATGTATGTGAGGTTATGAATCTTTAAATTTGTATGTACAGCAATTGAGCAATTAACCATTTACCGTATTTTGTTTTTCTATTTTGGTAATAGTAGCTTACATATATACATGCATGCACCTACATTTCTACGCACATACATCGTAGTCCCTATGGGCCACTTATATTTGACATTACAATCCCCTGAACAAGCACACAAATGAATGTGTTTGTTAGGTTATGTATGTTTGAATACCTTTAAAGTGTAAGGGACTACGAACTTTCAAAAGAGACAACTGTCAAAGCTCATTTAAATTGTCAAGAAATTTCATTTGACAGTTTTTATCAAAAGGCGTGCAGTTTTCCTATAACAAATTGTGTGGAACAGTGGTTGGCACCTGCTTGTGGGCGAGGCAAACAACGAATAGACAATGAAAACCTGTTCTGTTCAGAAACAGAATTAAAACTTAGAAATGAGACAAAAATCTTTCCCAATTGAACACTCCAATAAACCCAAGTTAATCTCATTAATTCGGTTCGCGTTTCAAACTAACTTCCTGCGTTTTATGAAGCACAGGCTTGAGCCAAGATTAATATATTAAGAACTGCCCGTTGTAGTAAAAATATTAAAAGCTT
The DNA here is from genome assembly GCF_003285875.2 of Drosophila novamexicana. Taxonomy (NCBI): domain Eukaryota; kingdom Metazoa; phylum Arthropoda; class Insecta; order Diptera; family Drosophilidae; genus Drosophila; species Drosophila novamexicana. The sequence goes on from NW_020824766.1 coordinate 888,343, forward strand.
TAAATATGTTTTCACAAAAAAAAACGGGTACGATTTCCATATACAAGGCCCATTGACGAAAAGTATGTATGAACTACTTACTATAAGCTTTATTGTACATAGTGAAAAAAGGATAGATGTATTAATGTATGCGTATATCTGGGCCTTTTCTTACGCGTTGTAGCGTAGTACCCGGGGACAAGGCTATAATGACCTTTTACCCGCATACAGTATGTAGGGAAATATGTGTGATAATGCACATTGGACACAGGTTCGTCCAGTTGGGTCGATAAATGTTGAATAAATAAACTTGTTGCTGAATTAAGTGGCGACTAGTTGTTGATTGTCAATAGGTGAATGTCAAATATGTGTAATTTATTTATTTTCAATTAACTGAAGTTCTGGACACAACTTAGAAGAGTCTGGTTGCAAGACCTTTAGATTCCAATTGACCAATGCTGGGCGTCGCACAAAAATATTTTGATATTTATTTGACCTATTGCCGTCTGACAAAGGACCTGACTTGGTATTCGACCCCTATAGCCTTGCTGAAAGTAGCACGAAACTGAATATATGGAAACATAGATACATATCGTACCTGGCTGCGCGTCCTACGCGTATGACTTGCTAGATGCGTCAATAGTTGTGGTTGGCTTGTCAGTTGTGCAAAGTCCCATGCCATCGAGGTAATCACAGCAATTGAAGGTTTATTGATTCGACTTTGTCATTTTTCAAGTTCTATATTGATAATCGATTATTGATTTCAAGTTAAAGCCACTCAAGTGTCACCTAATTAATCGCAATCAAAATCACCTAAGGCTCACTTAAATTCTTAAATGCGTGCAAGTTCTTTTGTATACGTACATCCGATTCGATGCGCTCTTTTCTTGGCTGCTTTATTTTATTTATTTTTAATTTAAATGATTTAAAATCTTAAATAATTTCCTATTGATTGAAAAGGTGTGCATTCGTTGTCTCTTTTATATCGTTAACATTTTTCGTGCACTCGCTCGCGTGTCCTGTATTAGTTATTAACACATTGCGTTCTGCATAATGGAACCGTCCGATTTCGACCGATTTGTTAAAGCACTCGCGCACGAATGACCAAGGACCTGCCACAAGCCACTGGACTAGGCAAGCTTGCAACTGTCGTCTGACCCAACCACCACGGAGTGTATCTACCACAGGTAGATAATCAAAGTAATCTAGTTTCATGTGTTGCTCTCTCACCCACTCCTGAATAGAGCGTAAAACGTGGCTATTTCTGCGGTTTCTGGTTTAATGGTCAATTGACACAGCTGAATTCGAAATGGTAGCACACTAGACTCTAGTATATCAAAAAATTTCAAGTATTATTACGAACGAAACAAATGCTCAATTTGATTAGTTACCACAGACCCAAGAGAATATTATACTCTCAGACGGACATATGTTAGAAGGGACCCTATAAGCCTTGATAAATGTACCCCTACCATTGGTCGTTTCTGAAGAGTTTTACAGTGTTAAATCATGACCTCACTATTAATTGCCCTATTACAATCGTAACGTAACTTTAAAAATAGAATCCCCAATCAAAAATTTTTATATGCTACTATTATTGTACGGCAATTCGTCTATTTTGAGAAACTATATGTACTTGCGTCAAACAATCGGCCAAGTGCGTCGTTTACCACCTTCAGGAAAAGGCAATGCGTGATATGTGATAGTTGTTGTGTCGTTCCTATTTGAATTTACAGCTCTAAGAATATTAAATTGCTTGTTTCTGGTAAACAAAAGGTTATTGTATACACAACTGTGTGTCCCGACTGATGGGCTGACTAACTGACTGACTGGCTGTTGATCAAGGCATAGACCTAAGCGCAGGAGCTGGGAAGCTGAATTTTTTATTAAGTTGGAAATAAATCAAGTTGATGTGCTTGGGAGTGCCTGGTTAGATGATGCCCTCAACATGATAAGCACAAGCGCCCTTCGGCGTGGGTGCTAAGCTATCAATAATTTGCAAGAGACTTGACATTCGCATGCCCTAATATGATCTTATGCCTTTTTTATCCATTTCTTTCGATTGAATTTGATCAAATTTCAAAATGCATACGTATCTATAATCAAAATTACATGTATAATTTGACACACATGTTTTAATACACATAAAATCTAAACATGAACCGCTCTCCCACGCCAATACCTATTTTTATTTTTACTAAATATTTAATGAGTAAAAGCATAAGTCTAGCGTTCTTAAAAATAAACCTATACAAATAAATTAGTTCTCCCTGCGGGGCTAAAACTCGTGTGCATTAACCGACGGAACAAATTCTCCATAATGACATTTGGCATTGTGTACACAGAAAATGGATCCGTGTTTTGCCAATGTAGAGAGTTACGTCTAGGCCCATTTTTAAACAAATATGTTAAATGTTATTTGAAATATGTTTTACCGATTGCTAGGTGCAAATGATAGAGGCATGTGCATAGGTATGCATGCAAGGATGCATGTTTAAAGAAAATATTGCCCTACTATGCGATTCTCATGAATTCAAGTAAGTATTTTAGATTTTCAGGCGTTGAATATAAGTTTAATCAGATTGTTTTTGTTAAATAAACTTTTTTTTTTGAACGTAGGTATGAATATATGTATGTATGCACTAGTTAACGATTTATGTATGTATGTACATTTCTCTCTCTCTCTCTCTCTCTCTTGCGCTTAATTAAACCCCTTTTCTTCTTTTTTTGTTCTTTCAGTCATATATGTATATTAAGGAATATTAAAGGATATGACAATAAAAGTAATTCTGCGTTTGTATGTGATTTCGGGGTAAGTTCATATGCTTTTACAAATATAAATATATTCATAAATTTCTAAAAAACATAATGACATAATTGTGTCTTCACACCTTTAATGAAGCTTTTATCCAATGAAAATATATATTTCGATTAGTTTATAGATGTTTCCATTTTATTTTATGTTTGTTCTATTTTATATATGTATACCTTCATAATGATTGACTTTTTTCTAAAAAGAAAAAGTCTCGTTTTTTTTCAACATTGCACTTGTCAAAAAACAAATCTGTTTAACCATAGATAATTTTATTTAACCCAACACCATAAATATGAACATAGATATATAAATCCGAATTCTAGTAGACATGTACTCGTAAATAGGGTATTTAGTTGGTTTGATAAGAGACTTAGCCCAGTGGTCACTCTTCGGACTTTGATTTGCCCAACTCGTTAGAATTGTTGCTGCACTGCTGAAGAATATCTAATTCGCAAGTACTTGTAGCCTTGTTGAAAAATTGGCCTGCCTCGCACTCGGCCTCGATCTTCTGGCCATGCAGGCACACAAAGTAGCCGCGACAATTCTGTGTGTCCCGCGCTAGTTGGCCATGTCTGCCATTGCAGACGCCCACACGCTCGCCGTTCTCCATGAGGCAGGTGCCGTCATTCTGCCGGCAGATGCCCAGCAGGCTGTCATAGCTTTCACCATTGCGGCAACGTTGCGATATGGGCTCGTCCTCGTCGCAGCTGATGTAACGCCGACAGTCGCCTGGTTCGGCTATGGAGGCGCCCTCACCGATCACCTCGCAGAGATTGGCGAAGTCGGTGGGTGCATCACTGCATTTCTCTGCCGGCTGTGGCTCAGCCAATTCAAATTCCACGAGCTCCGTCTTCAGCTCTGGACTTTTCGCCTGTACATCGAGCTCCTCGTCTGTGGTCAGCTCGAAAGACTGGCACTGCTGGAGTGTGGCGTTGAAGAAGTAGCCCGCGTAGCAGCGCTCGCAGCGCAGTTTGTTTGAGACGCAAATATAAAAGTTGTTGCAATTAGCTAAATCCGGCAGTAGGTGTCCATGTTTGCCCTCGCACAGTACTGGATTTGGTGGCTCATGATCGCTGCTCAAAATTGTATTGGTCACATTCTGATTCCCCTCAGTGATTACATACGGACAGGAGCCGTCGTCTGGCGTGCACAGCAGCTGCTCCGCATCAAAGTAGGCACCTGCGCTGCAGCGTTGGACAAGGGGCACACCCCCCGCGCAAATATAGTACCTGGTACAGTCCCTATAGTCGGCCACGTAGCTGCCATCCTGCAGACTGTCGCAGCTGAAGAGCGCACTATTGTTTCCACTTTCTCCCAGCTTACCACGCTGACAGAGCTGCGGGGCGCCCACATCCGATTCGGAAGTCGAAAGAGGCTCGCAGCGTCCCAGAGTTGCATTGAAGCGCATTTTGGACTCACACTCAGCCAGAATGGCGAGTCCATGCACACAGGCGTAGTACTGGTTACAGTAAAGCTGGTGAGGCAGCCGCGTGCCATGAGCTGTTTTCTTGCACAGATCTAGGCTCGCCAGAGAATCTGCCAGAGATTTCTGTAGACACTGACCCTGATCAGGGCGGCACTGCGCCAGATGCTTGTTAAAGTACTCTCCCGTCGGACAGTATAGCAACTGGGCGGCACTCTGATAGGAGCTGGAGCTGGAGTTGGCATTGGGAGTGTAGCTGGAGCAATTGTAATAGGCGCGGCAGTTGTGATCATGCGCTATCAGACCGCCAGACGTATTATTAACGCACAGCGATTCTATTTGCGGACAGCTGCCATCGTTGGGTCGACAGTAGCCCAGGCTGGCATCGAAAAAGCTGCCGGAGGTGCAGCTTTGCAGCAAGGCGGGCTGCTCCTGCAGGCACAGATAGAAACGCGTGCAGTCCTCCGCATGCGCAACGCTCTGGCCATCCGGCTGGCCCACACAGCTGCTGCTGCTACTCGTGGTCTGAGCTTGGCATTTCGCCAAAGGCTGGCATTTGTTTAGCTGCCGAGCGTAGCTCTGGCCACGCAAACAGCTGCCCAGATGCCACTCGTCCGCATCGCAGTGGTAAAAGAACTGGGTGCAATTGACATCGGGCAGCGGCAAAGCACGCAGCTCGCCCTGCTGGCAGGAGCGGCGCAAGCCGCTGCCCTGGCAGCTGCCGTCGTTGGCCACACAGCCGAGCAAGGGCTCGAACTGATCCGATTGGCCACACGACTTACCAATCCATCGCCCATTGACGCACTGTTCGTATGAGCGGCAACTGGTGGCCAAGGCGCGTTTTTGTCCATGCAAGCAGCCAGCGGATTCCACTTGACTAACGTTCAGTCGGCACTGATTGGCATCATTCGGCAGGCAGTAGTTGGCCACACGGCTGAAGTACATGCCGAGCGGACACTGCTGAATCCACCAGGAGTTTTCCATGCACATTAAAAACTTATCACAGCCATTTGGATACGGTCGCACTGTCAGATGCTGGCACTCAACTTTCACTTTGGTCGCGCTACGATTGAACCAGCCGCAAAAATCCTCGCCCTCAAATTCCGGCATGGGCAGACAGGTGCTTAAGTGCACTGCATAGTAGTGGCGCCTGGGGCAGCTGCGCAGCCGCCATTTGCCTGCCGCACAACGAAAATATTGCAGACAGTTGCCCTTGCCATCTGTGGTCGGTATCGTCTCGGATTCGGTGCTCAGGCCGCAGGGCGGCAAGCCCGGCACTCGTGCATAGCTGCAGACCATGTCATCACGCGGCTCCAAGCAAAGCTGTTGCTCAGGATTGTAATACCGCGCCTCGGAGCAAGTACGTCTGCGCCAATTGCCGTCCAGGCAAATCTCGTATTGGGAACAGTTTGCTGGCACGGAACGCTTCATATTCACCTCGCAGACAAACTGCAATGAAATGGTTGACATATAATCAGATATACGATTTACGCAATTAAATTGGAGCTATTATTTCCAGCTAACCGCAGATCACGAGGATTAGGGTTCGAACTTTCAAGAAGCGGACAAAAGCTGAGTAAGAAAATTTAAGGTCGAAAGTCCGTTGATATTTGAAAGTGTGGAACTAAGGGGCTAATAGCCAAAGTCCTTTCCTTTACCCCTTGATTGCCATCTACAATTAGAAGCCAACTAAATAAAAGACCGAAATAAAAGTTCAGCTCGGGTAAATAAACATATATGTATATATATTTGGATAGGTATAAAATTTGGATCAAGCGGAATTTCTCATAATATATAGTAACTCATAAATAACAAAAGTAATTATATAAGTGTGTAATTTAAGACATCGTCTAAGCTCTACATGGGTTCAAGTCATTCGTTTAGGGTCGCATTTTATATGGTTAGCTTATGCAAGCTTCTGGAAGAATTTTTTAAGGAATGATAGTGATCTTACTTTTTCCTCCGGCTCCACAGATCTCTTTCGTATGTCATGTTCCTTGATCAGGCACATGTTTAAGGTGCGATCAAAGAGTTTACCGCCTGCGCATTTGTGATACGTGACAACTTCCGCCTTTCCATCGCACGAGCAAAATCCTTCGGAAGTATTCTTTGCTGCAAATGCCTCGAATTGTGCCCGATTCAAGCAATCACGAGGATCACAGGCAGCAACAGTGGCCGTCACTTCATCCACGCAGACACCCATGTTGACGTCAAAGACGTGTCCAGCGGTGCAATGATAATATGTGGGCACAATATCACAGGAGCAGAAGCCCTTGGTCGTATTCTTTGCTGCGAATGTGTCAAATTTGGAACGAGTTCTGCATAGCGCCGGATCGCAAGCATCGACCACACAAACGTTAAAGGTCTGATCAAAGATGTGGAATTCACCACAGCTCTGATAGGTGGCAACGCCTACAGCCTGGCATGTACAGAAACCATTAACGGAATCCCTGGCTGCAAAAGTGGTTAATTCAGCGAGGTTGTTGCACTGAGAGGCATCACAAGCCGTTTTTAGATTGGCTTTGGTATCTGGTTCCAGGCATAATTCCAATGTGGCATTGTATTCCTTGCCCACTGGACAGGACTCAAAGATGGCGATACCTTCGATACACAAACAAAAGCCTATAGTTGTGTTAAGAGCAGCGTAGGTGGAGTGATCAGCCAGTTTTGCACATTTTCCTTTGGTACAAACGGTGCTAGGTGCCTATCATAAATACAGTCGTTAAGAATCCACAATGATTACGACTTCATTTAAACCCACCTCCATTAGTTCGCAGATTCCTTCGGTGGCATTGTAAACTTTTCCGTTATCGCAGTTTCTGTAGTTTGCCGTGCCGTTAATACATACACAAAAGCTTGTGCCGTCCTCTTCGTTCGATGAGGGGAAAGTGTCATATTCCTCAAGGCAAGAACACTTCTCCGAGTCACAATATTGGCTTGATAAGCAATTCTGTTGAAGATACCCGACATATGATTTATTGTATTGGATTAGAGTAGAATTAAGTGACTTACTGATTCCAGGCATATTTCCAGGATGGCATCAAACACCTTACCATCTGGGCAAAGACTGTAATTCGGTATTCCTCCCTGACAGTAACAGAAGCCCAAAGTGCCATTGCTTGCCTCATATGGCTGATTTTCGGCAAGAGTATCACATTGTGTCGCATCACAGACTTCTGGGCCCTACATTTCAAATGAATTAATATTTATCATCAATATCAATGGATACGGAAGGCTCAGTCGCACGCTTACCACCTCCAAGCAAATCAGTAGTTCTGTATCGAATTCCTTGCCCGAAGGACACAAGGTATATTCAGCGCAGAAGTCCTTACAGGTGCAGAAGCCATCTACGGTACTTTTAGCTGGGAAAACTATATTCGGTATTATATTAACAGCACACGTTGTTGAGTCGCACTCATTGCAGATGCATGAGGTATCCGCCTGCGGAACATATAATGAAAATAACTTTCGGAAAGCAGAGATGGGAAGGAGAGTATTTACAGCTGAGTCCAAGCAAATGCCTAAAGAGTCATCGTATGTTTTACCGGGCGGGCATTCACTAAACGTGGGCACCTCTGATAAGCAGTAACAGAATCCAGTTTCTGAATTAAGGGCTGGGAATGTGTCACCATCTGTCTTATTAACACAATAGTTGCGACAGCATCTGGGCTATAATTTTCGGAGTATTAGCATGGAAGATCATAAGTATTTCAATTATTATTAAGCAATCAACATACATCTGGCTGTGGGGCTAGCACGCATAGGAGTAGTGTTCCATCGAAGCTATATCCAATCGGGCAGGGTACTGGTATGGGTTCGTTGACGCGACATAAACAAAAACTATCCGGATCATCATAGTTTACCGAAACGGAGTATTCATCTTTGCCCTGACACGCTAGAGGATCGCAAGGACCCGTCTGAAATGTTACCATATAATAGAAGCGTAAAGACTTCTACACTCCATATCGAGTACTTACAAATGTGCATATTTCTAGCGTTTCATCGAACGTATAACCAGATTCGCACTTCTGCAAGTAGGCGCCATCGCTTTCGCAGAGACAGAACGTGCTGTTATCACAAGTTAGCGACGGGTAAGCCTGGTTCAGTGTGTTTTTCGTGCATACCGATTGATCACAGGAGCTCTACAATTCATAAAGAGATTTCTTTAACTTATCCATATCCAGATATAGTGTAATATTCCACTTACACTAGGCTGGGCCAGACAAATCAACAAGGTTGTGTCAAATATTGCGTCCGCAGGGCAGGAACGAATGGTGGCGACATTGTCAAGACACAAGTAGAACTTTGTGTCATCGTCGGCGACAGGGAAGGCGGCGTTATTGTCAGCTGTGGCGCACAGATTAGCACTGCACGACACTTTGCTGGAGCATTTGCCAGTCGCTGAGTCGAAACCCTCGCCCACAGCGCAATCAACCACTTGTGGAACTCCGTCGGTGCAATGATAGTATTTGGAGCAGATGGGATGTGCCACATTACCGGATCCACAGCTGCAGGGATTTATGCACTGTCCAGTGACATCGATTCTGCAGGCACTACCATCAAACCACTCCCCGCTTGGGCAAGTGGCAGGCACAGCCAATCCATCAGAGCAGGTCACGTAGGAGGTACAATCAGCAGGGTCGATCATCTGGTAACCGTTCGGCCGGTTGCGACATATCCAGCAGGTGGCATCGGTGTCGGGTACACAAGCGCCCTCGCTATTGCTGAATATATTGCCCTGACCACAGGTGCCGTCGATCAGTTCGCCATCATGACAGAGTTGATACTTGTCACAGTCCGTTGGATGCGCAACCATGCTTCCCTCAGCCATACCATTGGGACAGGTGCAGTCACTGTCTGCTGCGCGCTTGCTGCGCGAATTCGGCTGCAACAGCTTGTTCTCGGGGCATAGATTGTTTTCATCCGTGCGACAGATGCCCACGGAGGCATCGAAGTAGAAGCCACCAATGCAGGATTCCTTCTTCCAGATGCCACTGATGCAGGCAATATAGCTCCAACAGTTATCTGCAGCAACAGCTGCCTTGATATCCTTGCACGCACCACCCACAACAATAGGAGTCTCTCGACCAGGCACAGATGGAGTAACGATGACGGTGTCGTTACCTGAGCCGGAGCCAGAGCCAGAGCCAGAGCCGGAGTCGGAGCCAGAGCCAGAGCCAGAGCCAGAGTCGGAATCACTGCCAGTATCGCATTGTGGACACACATTGTCCACATCTATTACGCAAGTGGAAAGATCAGTATCGAAATAGGATCCGCTTGGACAGGTCTTTGACTGCCAGTTGCCATCTTCGCACTTATAATACTGATTGCAATTCTCTGCATTGTCAGTCACATCGCCATCCACGCAGTCCGAAGTTGAGCTGTCAGGGCAGCAGTTATTGCTGTCTATCACGCATACTCTGATCTCAGGATCAAAGTAGTTGCCCCGATGGCAATCTCCGGGCACCAGTTCACCATTTAAGCAAGTAAAATATAAACGGCAGTTGTCCGGATTGGGAACTAGCTCGCCATGACTAGAGCCATCGGCGCAGTCACACTCTGAGGGTGGAGCCTGGGTGGTGGTTGTTGTGCCATTCTTGTCGGGGCATGTGCCGGGTATGCAGTGCGGACCCGATACATCGAAGTAGCTGCCAGTTGGACACTCTTGAGCGGTTGCCTTTTGCCCTGAGCACATGTAGAAGATAGTGCAGTTGTCCTCATCAGCCACCGCAGAGCCATCGGGCTTGCCAATGCAGAAGTTCTCCCAGCATTGCGAGTTATTCTCATCAACGACGCAAGCCGACAGGGCGGAGTCAAAGTAGGTGCCACTGGCGCAGGATTGCAGCGTTGCCTCCTGATCCCGGCAGACGTAAAAGCTGGCGCAGGATGTGTTGCTTGGCAAAAACTCGCCGTTTTCTTTGTCCATGCATTTATTTTGCCAGCACTCCGCATCTGGGTCTGGAGCGCAACCATTTGTCTGGATATCAAAGTAGCTGCCAGCATCGCATGTCTGGGCATACGCCAGCTGCTGATCACATATATAGAAATCCTTGCAATAGCCAGACTTCAACAAATAAGCGCCATTAACCTCGTCGGCACAAATGTTGGCGGCCTAGAAGTATATAAATAAATAAATACTGAAAATATAGGAGCAGTAAATCTCCGGAATCAGTTAGAGGCGCCGACTTACATCCGCCAGGGGCGCAGCCAGGCTCAGTTTGCATAGACCACGTCCTGCTGTTGAGCATTTGCCAGTTTTCGAATTATACTCCTTGCCGGTGGGGCAATTTATGGAGCGCACAGTATTCTTGGTGGAGCAACGATAATAGCTGGAACAGCTGCTGGGATTCGGCCAATGTGGTGACAGGCCACGAAGCTTGCGGTAAACGCATTCAGGATCAGCAGCGCCGGCAAGGGATGCCACTGCGGTCAATGTAACCACAGTAAGCAGAGTAACTATTGGGAAGAGTTAGAAAAAGTTGAGCAAATGGTTAACTTTTGTCAACTCTCTACGAGAGACAATCGGTGTCCTTTGCTGACCTTTCATTTCTATGCACTAATATTCCACGTCTATTGCTATAATTGTACTCCGCCCAATTACCAAAATTTCAGACCCTTTATATACACATATTAAGATATCGCAGTTAACATTGATTTCTGCTTATCAGCATCGATCGATCAGCGCGTTCCTTATCAGTATTGTAGTTTCTGTTAAACATGCGCCCATGAAGTATTTTTTAATTGAGTTCAAGAATTTTGCATCAATTCCGGGAAGACAACAAATCTATATTGTCGTAGACTCTGTTCAGCCACACCCCTCATATCAATATAATCAGTATTTAATTGCTTATGAATGAAGTTCATTATGGAACCATGGAATGGCAATACTCCTGCTCCCAAAGTATTTAAAAGCACATTTACAATTTTCGTTCTAGATATATATGCATATGTATATAAATATTTTCGTGCTATATTAGTATTAGGCGCATTCACGATCGCAAGTTAAGTTTTTAGAGTCCCAGTAGAGATCGCCGCATGTTTTAATAAAGCCCCGGTCCCCATCGCAGTGTATAAACTGGTGGCAGTCATAGGGATGGGGCAGGTACTCCACACCGGGATGCATTTTGCACATGGAGTTGGCATCCACATAGATCTCCGTGGTTGTTGGCGTTAAGAGGGTAGACAATGTTGTTGCTTTGGTTGATGTCTCTGCCGTATCTGTTTCACCTGTTGGAGTCTGTGTTAAATCTGTTGGTGTGCTTTGGGTTGAAGTTCTTGGCACTTCGGTGGGTCCCACATCTGTTGGAGTTAGTGGCAGCTCTGTTGGTGTGCCCTGTGTGGAAGTTCTTGGCACTTCGGTGGGTCGATCTTCTGTTGGAGTTAGTGGCAGCTCTGTTGGTGTGCCCTTGGTGGAAGTTCTTGGCACTTCGGTGGGTCCAACATCTGTTGGAGTCTGTGTTAAATCTGTTGGTGTGCCCTGTGTAGAAGTTTTTGGCACTTCGGTGGGTCCAACATCTGTTGGAGTCTGTGGCAACTCTGTTGGTGTGCCCTGGGTTGACGTTTTCGGTACTTCGGTGGGTCCAACATCTGTTGGTGTGCCCGGGTCCTCGGTTGACACGGTAGGATCACTTGGAGTCGGTGATGCGTCTGTGGATAATTCGGTTGTTGAGGTACTCCGCGTCCCAGTTGAGCCGCTGTCAGTGGGTGTCGATTGGGTGGAGGTCGGTTGAGTGGAGGACGGTGCTGTGGGAGTCGTTGTTGCTGGACTTGGCTTAACACATCGTCTTGCATTGAGTGCTGTTGTCAGGAGCAGCAGCTGCAACGATATAAATATCCAGGAGACCACTGAAACAAATACACATTTCCCTTGATATAGTGCTTGGGTTGGGGTAATTAAGAACACTTCAATTTTTTACAAAACTCACATCTCATTTTGTTCTGGGATCAAGTATTTATCTGTACTAGAGCAAGTGCATGCTGTTCTCTTTATATTTATATCAATTGGAAATGCATCGTCTATGGTCACCTTATCAATACCTAATTAGTATATAACATGGCACTTAAGTATTTATCTTATCTCAGTGGGAACACGATTTGCATAAAGTTACATATTTCAATCAAATTGACATTGTTATTGGCCAGAATCAAGTGAGGGTTGTAAACAACAACTCGATATAGTTGAACCATGGCCGGAAATACGTATAGTGTCATATTTTTGGGTTATATATTAAAGCCACATTGAAATTGTTACTAAATATATTTAATTGTGTCCACATTGCAGAGTAAATCTTTTGTATGAAATATGTATTCTTTTCTTTTAATGCTGCCTAAAAGTAGGCAACAGGTCTGGTGACAATTTCTTAGTTTATTAGCAGAATTCATTGAAATTGGGAGTAGAATTGAGAAGTTAGTAGTTAGTAGTTTGGGAGTAGCTCATTACCATCTTTAATTGTGTTAAAGCTGCAATTATATGTGAAAAAGTTTATTTATTATATTTTATTGTTAACATTTTACACACTTACAGAGGGTTTATTAACTTGCAAAGGCATCTCTAACAAAATATATAAATTCTTAATCTTGATCAACTGCTTTGACTTTATAACTATTTATCTATCGGTCTCTATATATATATAAGAGTTTGTCCTGGGTGACAGGAAACCGAAATTTTCATATTAGTTACCTGCGACGGAGGTGAGGTAAATGTAGGAAAACACTTTATTTACCACCCGGCCTCAAATTGGTTTTCAAAGGCCTTTGCTCAAATTTTTTTGAGGGCTATTTCACACATTTTAAAAAATCCATTTCTCCTTGGTGGAAATGGGTATCAAAGATTTGGAGGTTGAAGTTTAGAGTTCAAATTCATTTCCAAGGATCCAAGCTTCCCCTGTAAAAAAACGATTCAAAGATTTTTTGGGCAGAGCTTAAACTTTTCTTCGATGTTTTCAAAGCAAATAGATGTGGACTTAAAGATAGTACGGGCAGATTTAAATTGTATATTATACAATTTTAAGCACAAAACTTGCAATACCCGCTAGTCAGTCTATATTTTGATTGCAATGTGCAGCTCCTATGAGCAGACAGTACATAAATCTATTACAAAATTTGAAATTAATTTGAAATATATAATTGAAATTGATTGATAGCTCATTCAACTTAGGCATGATCTTGTTGGGAAGTGAAATGTTGTCATAAATCAAACAAATCGAACTTATCTATTTCCGTCTATTGACGGCTGTAAACACGTTCAAATCGACTGATTGTTGTAAGTCCCACAAGAAACAGGGATTATATTACTAAGTATATAAGGTCCGATAGTTCAGTATTATTCCACTCATACCTTCACGAGCAGGCAGACCAATAGGAACTAACCGTAAACATGAAAGGTAAATTAGAAATCGAAAAATTACCCAACTTAAAATATCAATAAGTACAAAGTATTCCACAAATTAGTGTGCTTAATTGGAATAATACTTTGCTATGCGATAACTGCCTTTGCTCTGCCACTCGATGAGTCAACCATATTGGAAATTTCAACTATTGAGACAACAACTGCCGAAACGGACACAACCGAGACACCAACAACTGTAACAACAGAAATAGAAACCACCTTTGAACCACCTGTTCTTTGTGATGATGGTGTCCAATTTCTGCCAGCGCCAAATTGTGATCAATTCTACTTGTGCGCATATGGTATAGGAATTCTAAAAACATGTCCCAACGGACTCTATTGGGATCCCTCGCTAGACGTTTGCAACTGGGGCTCAGATAATTGCGAAAGCGATCCGGCCGTCCCTGAATCGCCGGAATCTGATTGCTCCACGGGAAATCAATTTGTGCCCGATGAATCTGATTGCACCAAGTACATTCAGTGCGTTTATAATATTGGAATTCAAATGAGCTGCCCACCCGGCCTATTCTGGAACCAACCACTTCAGAGATGCGACTACGAATGCAAGTTTTAGAATTTCTCCGTGAACCGAGGCAGTTTTGTTAAAATTGCAAAATATATTATTCAATACTGTCAAAAGAGCAACAAATCGATGTTATTTCTACGGGAATTGAAAACAATTGTTGATTAGCTTTATACTGAAATCTAGATTTTGCTGCTGGAAAAAAGGCTTTGCAAGCCGTTCAACTTTGAATATAGCTTAATAGACAGCTTATCAAAGCAATTATGATAAATATAATACGTTCATCTTTTGAGGGCTTCAATCAACGAAAACAACTCGCTTGCAGCCCTACTGTTTTATGTCTGTGACATATTGTAATCGTTATCTATTGCTAACCATTTAGTTACGCAAAAATTTGATAAGAAGTGCAGCAAGTAATTCATTGTGTTTCCACACGAGAAAAAAAAAACTAAATTCTAACAAACGTTAACTTGAAATTAGGAATAAAAGCAATGAAGAAATTAAGAGACAGCACAAAAGACAAATAAATGTTATACAAGCAAAGCAAAAGCCCTTGAACTTAAAGTCGATGTGAAAAAGCAACAACTCAATGATAACGCTTTCGATAAAATGCAACAACTCAAAGATAAGGCTTTCTTTCGAATTACTCAGAAATATTTGCTAATTTTTTTTTTTTTTTTGTGTATCCTCACAAAGGGTTATTGACAGTCTTTCAGTTAATAAATTTCATTCGAAACTGGCCTAAATTATTTTTCTTTTTGCCTGAACTTAGTTAACATCAAATATTTGTATTATATAGTGAAAAAACTGATTTGTATGTCTGCAAGGGTATTAAGTCTTCGCCATGAAGCAGAGACAGTTTTTGTTTTGTTCTTCTTAGGCAAAAGCTTTCAAAAAATAATCAACAAGGGAATAGGCAAAAAGATACAAAAGCATTTACCCATATAAGATATATTCCAACAAATCATAACAAAGCAATTACATTCAGAGCAATTGTAATTAAAAAATGATTCTCTTTGCCACCTTTGGTTGAAACCGTATAAAAGTCTTCGAATTTTGGCCCACTAAGGCAGTCGAAATAATTTGTGGACAGAGAAGAAATGAAAGCGTTTAGTAAGTGAAGTTTTGAGAGGTCAACAATTTACTTGCTTCAATGAAATATTTGATTTATAGCACTTGCACTTGTGGGTTTAATGGTTGTTTTGGGAGCCAGAGCCCAGAGTCTGAAAGAGGTAAGCGAATGTCCTGATCTTTGAGCGACAGTTAAATCAGTTGTTTGTTGTTTGGTTTACCCTTCAGCAATGCAAGGGCATTCAGTATGATTTGTTGCCTTATCCAGACAAGAATGACCAATTCATTGTGTGCGCCTATGAAGTGCCAGAGGTGCGTAGCTGCATACAGGGTACTTGTTTTGATCCCATCTTGAAGGGCTGCAGCGATTCTGCCTGCACTCCAACTACTCCCAGTGACAAGGACATTGCAATTACGTTCTGCACAGAATTAAAAGGAGGAGAAAAAATACCATCAGTGGATTGCTCCCACTTCTGGATCTGTTTGACCGAAATGGAGCCCGTCTATGTGGCCTGCCCACAGGGCAAACACTACTCACGCTCCGAACACGAATGCGTATCGCCGGCACTGGCCAAATGCGCCGCCCCAGAGAAGCTGTGCGAATCCAACTATAGCACATATGCGGCCGAGACCTGCAGTGAATACTACGGATGCACTAACAATAAGCTAATGAAGCGCAGCTGCCCCTATGGTGAGGCTTACAGCGCAGAGAGTGCAGCGTGTATTAAGGATTTGAGCCACAGCTGTGTCACAGACGCCAAGCCGGACTGCCTAAATCCCGCCAATGCCAATGCCTACTTCAGTCACAGCGACTGTACCAAGTTTTACGTTTGCATACAGGCCCAAGTCTTCGAGGGCAAATGCGCCGATGGCTATGGATTTGACAGAGAGAGCTCCAACTGCAGGCTCGGCATCTGCAAGAGTAACTAAGTCTTCAGATCAGCAATAAATTTAATAAAAACAAAAACACACAAGCTTTAGCAATGAACAGAACGGAACTGGTTTTTTTTAATATTCTTTGTACACCGATATTTATCCCGGGAATTTGAATAGAAGAAGCTACACACATATTTTATCGCAAGTGAGCAGCCTGGAATTCCAAAACAAGTGCTGAGGACAAGTCTTCACAAAGGGCAGATAGTCGCACAGAATGAAGCGAGTGCAGTCACCGGGGTAGGGTATAAAAACACCCTTTTGAGCAGCGCATAACGCAGCGAGGCTATTATCATGATGATTTTCCGGGAGATTCGAGGTGTAAGAAGATATAGGACAGTTGTTCAATTCCATAGTTTTGCAACGCTGAAATTGCTCACTCCAGTAGGAATTAGGTGGACAGCTTAGAGTTCGCGTCTCGTAGTAGCGATTACAATCGCCTGGGTAGGGCATATGAGTTATGGCAGCCGATGGAAGAGTTTGTGATGTCGAGCAGCTGTTCAGAGCAGACAGTGCAAAAATTAACCAAATTTGATGTAACACTGCAAGCAAATAAAAGACGAGTTTACAAGTTTAGAAATTTGCTTTAAAGCTATTTTATGACTTACTCACTTTTGTCTCACGCAGTCAAAATGGCAGCTTGGCAAAGCTGTTACTTGGCTTTATATAATATCGCAGTGTGTTATCAACAATACTTGACACAAGGTCAATAAGAATATCTAAAACAATATAGATAATCTAGGCATATAAAATGCATGTACTTTTTGCATATGTCTATGATATTGAACGTTTAAGTGTCCTTCACCTACAATATAAATATTAAATCAAGACACATATTTGGATAGCTCTCGACACAACAATTTCTTTGGTATTTTAATATTTACCAGTATTAATTCTTAGTAGCCGCGCATTTCTTACGCTGATCAAGACTTAAAGATATGAGCGATAAAACTGATAAGCAATCATATAAAAAGCGTGAGTAGAAATTGAGTACTTTCTCTGGACTCTGCTGGTACAATCAACAGTAAGTGTTCATTAATCGAAACAGAAAGAAAAACAGGAGTTGAGTATTAAATTTCTTTTGAAGCGATGAAATTCACGATCCTCATTTGCTTGCTTGGGTTAGCTATAGTATCGGCTAACTATGGCAACGGTATTGGCAATGGATCGGTAAGTCGAGGCAAGGAATGGTTAGCAGAACCTTTGAATAACAACATCTAACATACAGCTGATACCGACTGAACCGCATACTCAACTAGGCCAGTGTCCAGCCTACGACGATCCCAATCATATTGTGATGTTTGCCTACCCCAACGACTGCCGCAAGTACTACATATGCATGAATGGCCTGGCATATCTGAATCAGTGTCCTGATAACTATTATTGGAGCCAGCTGACCTATCGCTGTGACTACAGGCAGTACTCCAGTTGTGGAACTACCGATTTTCCAGATAGTAGTCAGGCTGTTAGGTATAGCGCATATCCGGGAGATTGCACCCGCTACTATGAGACGCGTACTCTACGCTGTCCCCACAACTATCATTGGAATGAGCACTATGAGCGCTGCGATCTGCCACAATTTGCGGGCTGTTCGGGATACCCTGTAACCTTGCCACCAAGTAGCTCGCCTGCTCCTTTGGTGCCAACTGCTGCTACGGCGCCGCCTACATCCCAGCCAATAACGCAACCGGACTACAATAAACCTTTCGACCCGGAATATCTCTGCAAAAATTCTGTTAATATGCCATATCTGCCATATCCTGGAGATTGCCAAAAGTTTATCTACTGCGGCCCAACTCCATCTGTGCTCACATGTCCCACCGGCTTGTACTGGAATCGCAATACACAGTCTTGTGGCTCAACCAACCTGGGCTGTACGATGTAGGATCCTTTTATCTGCTTTGCAAACATATTGAGAAAATTGATTCTATTGTAAATCTACCAAGTATCTGGTAATCAAATCGTAATCCTTTATTGATCAATCAAATCATTTTATTTTCTACGCAATTAACAATAAAATTGTTTTAAATCAGACTAACTTTCGATTGCTCCCTTTTGCCATGCAATATAGTGTGTTCGGCATTTGCCATATTTGAGAGCTTAGGCAAACTATCACAAACTAATCTCATTTTTCTAACAATCTTACCAATGCAGCTAGAGTGGATAGACATTCGATCAGTCGCAGTTTGTCCTCACTGACGGACTGACAGCTGATCAACTCACAAATTACCTTATTTGATAAAGATTCATGCTCAGACGGGGTTTTGAGAAATTCCAAACGGATTTGTACAACTTTTTTGTTTACCATCCAATCGGTTTCAAACTCCCTTGCAAAGATGTTAGTTCGACTTCACTTTCCGACAAATACATCCTTCTTTGCTTGGAATGGGGTCTAACAATTGGTTCGTTCCTATGGCAGCTATATGATATAGTGGTCCGATCCAGCTGGTTTTCACATATGTGCTGCGTGCAACAGAAAGATGGACTTCTGCAAAATGTCATTAAGATAGCTTTAAAACTGAGAGACTAGTTCGCATAGAAACAGACAGACGGACAGACGAACAGACGACAGACGGACATGGCTCTACCGACTCGGCTGTTGATGCTAATCAAGAATATATATACTTTATGGGGTCGGAGATGTCTCCTTCTATGCGTTACACATTTCACGACAAAATTATAATACCCTCTGCAACGGTATAAAAACATTATACCTTTTTTACCCATTTTCAATGAGTTCAGGGTATAAAAACTTGCCGTGAATTACCCGCTAGTCTATTATTTAAAAATCCCAAACAATTTTAAGTAACAATTATATATAATTTATATATGGTTGTAAATGATTCTTTCAATGCGTTGTGGTATCAAGGGTACCAATATAATGAACAGCTTTGTCAATATAATTATTCTTATCAAAATAATTTTTAATTTTTAGTGTTTGAACATAGCAATCTTAGCTATCAAAGCCCTACTTTTTATTTGACAAGAATTGAACAACTTCGCTTGCGGCCCAAATCCTTGTACTGCCAAGGCAGATATTCTTTTTTGTCCTACTATATATTAAAGTTGTCGGTCTTCAGACTCTATATTGCAGTCAGAACAGTTTGCAATGCTTGTGCAGTGCAATTGGCAAGCTGGGCATCCATGCAGCGCAATTCTGTCGGACTGAATTCCTCATCATCTGGGCAGGCATAGCCCACCGCAATGGGCTCTTGGCACACAATGTATTTTGAGCAGTTGTTCGGATAAGGCACAAGTGAGCCGTCCGTTTTACCTTCACAGAAATCATGGGGTGATGGACTGGCCCCTGTTGTCTTGATGTCAGGTAGCTCAGTTGTTGATGTCAAAGGGGCTTCAGTTGTCGGTGTTATCGTGCAATTTGCAAACCAGGGTGCCATGCAGCGCTTAAGTTGAGCACTAAATTCTTGACCCTCGACACAATCGAATATCACAGGGTTGGGGCTATTGCACTGAATGAACTTGGCGCAGTCGTTGGGGTAGGGTACCAGGTCGCCCACCGCCACGCCCTCACAAGGGTCAGACTGCGGAGCAGTTGTAGTAGAAATTGTTGTTATTGGTGCAGTAGTTGTTGTCAAAGCGGTTGTGCTTATGGTGGTAGAGATGGTTGTCATTTCTGTAGTAGTTGTGCTCAAATCGGTTGTGGCTGTCGAGTAATTTTCTAGACAAGCATCGGGCGATACGTTGGCACCACACTCGCCGCTGTAGGGATCGTAGAACTCACCGCTGATGCAAACGCCCATCATGTAGACATTATCGTTAACACAACGGAAATACCATTGACAGTTTTCGGGATATGGAAATGTGCTGCCTGCGTTATTCAAGCAAATGCCAGGGGCAGGCGTCGGTAACGGAGGCCACACGGTGCTGCCCGTTGTTTCGCAGTCACTCTCGTCCCAGTCTACACACTGCTGCAGAGCCTCGCTGAAGTAATATCCGGGAGTGCAGTGAAATGCTATTGGCACTGGCTCCGAGCACACGACATATTTACTACAGTTGTCGGGATAGCTCACGTACTGCCCGTGGAGTAGTCCAGAACAAAGTTCGGTTATAGGCTTATCTGTTGTTGGCGTTGGGGTTGTAGGTGCTTGCGTTGTAGCTGGAGTAGTCGGTGCTGTTGTGGTAGTAGGTATGGAGCCTTCCTGGCACGCTGTGGGTGAGACATCCTGTCCACAGTCGCCCGTCACAGGATTATACCAAGCATTATAAATGCAGTTAACTACAGCGGATTCTCCGTTGCCCAAGCACACAATATACTGCTTACAGTTGGTAACTAAGGGATAGGAGATGCCAAACTCTTGATCTGCACAGAGTTCATGTGGACTTAGAGTTGTGCTTGATGTGGTGCTTGTTGTCTCAACTTCCAGACAAGCTGTTGGCGGCACATCAGGTCCACAATTGCCGCTCTTTGGATCGTACCAAGAATTTACTGGACATTTGGCCTTAACAGACTGATCATCGCCCAGGCATAGAATATACTCTTGACAGTCCTCAACATAGGGAAATGAGGTGCCAAGTTCATGGCCCTGACATTCGTTGTGTGCTTCAGTGGTTAGCTTCGGTGCTTCCGTCGTTGTCTTGGCAGTACTCTGGCCGTCATAGCACACAACCTCATTTGGATCGTCACATATATGTAAAGCCGGATTGAAAAGAAAGGGCTCGGAACACTTTTGGCGCACAGCTTGCTGATTGATGCACACGATAAACTCGTCGCAGTGCTCAACAGAGGGCATCACAGTTCCGTTAGAAACACCCATGCACTCATCGGGTGTAGTTGTTGTCGGTTGTTGTGATTCAATACAATCAACTGCATCGGGAGTGTCACATATCTGCAGATCCTTATTGAAGAGTTTACCCGTAGCGCAGTGTTCTAACTCCGTGCGTGAATCGCTGCATGAAATATAGGCAGCACAATCATATGGGTATTCATAAAAGCCAGTCGGCAGGTGTTCACAAAACGTTGAATCAAATAGTGGAGTAGACCCGAATAGCATGTTTACTTTGATATTTCTGGCTGAAATCCAACGAGCTGCAAACACGACCAACAACGAAATCAGGAGCCATTTGTAGGCGTAGGCTAAAAGAAAAGAGCAAAATATGTATATCATAAGAAATAAGTCGAGAGTGCGTAGTAGATACGAGCGAATAGTAACACCCTGTCCAGCCTACTTATACACTATTATCCTAATACAAAATTACAAGACTGTGAAGGTTTTCTTGAGGAGCTTGTTTCCTTGATGCTTCTAGCTATAGCGTGTGTATACAAGAGCCCCATGGTTGTAATTCCCAATGAGGAATTCGGCAGGTTAAACAAGTATATAGAAATATATATGCATAGCTGATCCAAACAAATATAATGGAAATATGTTCATATATTAAGTTGCCTTTTTTAAGCAATTGCATATTTTATTGATAAAATAACATTCATATTAGAGCTTTCGTTTCAGTTGTTTTCGTATAATACTGTGCTTGCGATCAGGATATATTCTTGTCATCTAGTGCTGAACACATCCTGTATTCTCTGGAAGATCACAAGTGCCCTTCTGGCCATTGAAGTACTTGTCACCACAGCTGACCTTAAGTGCCTGTTGGTGGCGGCAGATATAGTAGTCGTTGCAGCGGGTTGGGGAGGCCAGTAGAAAGCCGTTGGGCTTTCCAACGCATATGAATTGAATTTGGTCGTCCGTTGATGAGACTCCAGTCATAAATTGAGTAACTTCTTTGAGTGGGCGGAAGCTAGGACGGGCACGGAAAGGTTGCTTAGCTTTTGTCGCTGCTGCTCCTCCTGGACACTTTGTTGTGGTTGTGCACGGGGTTGTTGTTGTAATACACTCGGTTGTTGTTGTCGTTGTGCTGCAAGTCGTTGTAGTTGAAGTTGTTGTTTTGGTTGTTGTCGTTGTAGTTTTAGTCGTTGTTGTCGTAGTTGTTTTTGTTGTCGTTGTGCTGCAAGTTGTTGTAGTTGTAGTTGTTGTCGTTGTAGTTTTAGTCGTTGTTGTCGTGGTTGTAGTTGATGTAGTTGTGCTGCAAGTCGTTGTAGTTGTAGTTGTGGTTGTTGTAGTTGTAGTTGTTGTCGTTTTTGTCGTAGTAGTCGCAGTTGTGGTTGATGTCGTTGTGCTACAAGTTGTAGTAGTTGTTGTCGTAGTTGTGGTTGTTGTCGTAGTGCTGCAAGTCGTTGTAGTTGTAGTCGTTGTTGTCGAAGTTGTGGTAGTGGTCGTAGTTGTGGTTGATGTCGTTGTGCTACAAGTCGTTGTAGTTGTAGTCGTTGTTTTCGTAGTTGTGGTTGTTGTCGTAGTTGTGGTCGATGTCGTTGTGCTACAAGTCGTTGTAGTTGTAGTCGTTGTTGTCTTAGTTGTGGTTGTTGTCGTGGTTGTGGTTGTTGTCGTTGTAGTTGTTGTCGTAGTTGTGGTCGATGTCGTTGTGCTACAAGTCGTTGTAGTTGTAGTCTTGGTTGTGGTTGTTGTCGTTGTAGTTGTCGTTGTTGTAGTTGTTGTCGTTGTTGTCGTGGTTGTGGTCGATGTCGTTGTGCTACAAGTCGTTGTAGTTGTAGTCTTGGTTGTGGTTGTTGTCGTTGTAGTTGTCGTTGTTGTAGTTGTTGTCGTTGTTGTCGTAGTTGTGGTTGTTGTCGTTGTAGTTGTTGTAGTTGTGGTTGTTGTCGTTGTGCTACAAGTCGTTGTAGTTGTAGTCGTTGGTTTCGTAGTTGTGGTTGTTGTCGTTGTAGTTGTGGTTGTTGTCGTTGTAGTTGTTTTCGTTGTTGTCGTTGTTGTCGTAGTTGTGGTTGTTGTCGTTGTGCTACAAGTCGTTGTAGTTGTAGTCGTTGTTTTCGTAGTTGTGGTTGTTGTCGTTGTTGTCGTTGTTGTCGTTGTTGTCGTAGTTGTGGTTGTTGTCGTTGTAGTTGTTGTAGTTGTGGTTGTTGTCGTTGTGCTACAAGTCGTTGTAGTTGTAGTCGTTGGTTTCGTAGTTGTGGTTGTTGTCGTTGTAGTTGTTGTCGTTGTAGTTGTTGTCGTTGTTGTCGTTGTTGTCGTTGTTGTCGTTGTTGTCGTAGTTGTCGTTGTTGTCGTAGTTGTGGTTGTTGTCGTTGTAGTTGTTGTAGTTGTGGTTGTTGTCGTTGTGCTACAAGTCGTTGTAGTTGTAGTCGTTGGTTTCGTAGTTGTGGTTGTTGTCGTTGTAGTTGTTGTCGTTGTTGTCGTTGTAGTTGTTGTCGTTGTTGTCGTTGTTGTCGTAGTTGTGGTTGTTGTCGTTGTAGTTGTTGTAGTTGTGGTTGTTGTCGTTGTGCTACAAGTCGTTGTAGTTGTAGTCGTTGGCTTCGTAGTTGTGGTTGTTGTCGTTGTAGTTGTTGTCGTTGTTTTCGTAGTTGTGGTTGTTGTCGTTGTAGTTGTTGTCGTTGTTGTGGTTGTTGTCGTTGTGCTACAAGTCGTTGTAGTTGTAGTCGTTGGCTTCGTAGTTGTGGTTGTTGTCGTAGTTGTGGTTGTTGTCGTTGTTTTCGTAGTTGTGGTTGTTGTCGTTGTAGTTGTTGTCGTTGTAGTTGTTGTCGTTGTAGTTGTTGTCGTTGTAGTTGTTGTCGTTGTTGTCGTAGTTGTGGTTTTTGTCGTTGTGCTACAAGTCGTTGTAGTTGTAGTCGTTGGTTTCGTAGTTGTGGTTGTTGTCGTTGTAGTTGTTGTCTTTGTTGTCGTTGTTGTCGTTGTTGTCGTAGTTGTGGTTGTTGTCGTTGTTGTAGTCGTTGTTGTTTTGGTAGTTGTCGTTGTAGTTGTGGTCGTCGTTGTTGTTGTTGTGCTGCAAGGTGTTGTTGTTGTTATATCCTCCTCTTCGGTGCATGGCGGCTTTGTGGTAACAGAAGGGGTAGTTGTAGGCTGAGCATTTCCGGAGCACGGCGGGCGAGTGGTAACACATGGCGGAGTTGTTGTCAGGCAAGGAGTTCCCGCATCCCTAGCTAAAACTGATAGAGGAACATATTGCCGACTATCCAAGTTGGCACCAAGTGTGCTGCTTGCAGAAACTGCTATAAGCAGTAAGGTTAAAGCTGCAAAATGGCAAAGCGTTAGGTCAATAATTCCGGTATTTTGGATTCTGGCCGTTTACCATATAAGTTGCGCATGGCTGCTTTTAGTTGCTGACGTTAAAAATTTCTATTTAACAGCTTTTCACAGCCTCGGCAGTACTGAGAGACTGCCTGCTCTCAATAACCTTTTATACACATTGCAATAATAACCAATGTGCCAAAAATAGTAATTTTCGTGTGGCTGCCTCATTAGCAAAGTAAGTTCCTGGCTCATTCCTTATCAAATATTGATATCGAGATCTTTATCGTGCTTGTTGCACCCGCAGCTGGTCCATTTATGTCTACGGATTTCGTGTACCCTGTTCTTTTATTTTTGAAGGTTATTTCTTCTTTAAACCCAATAATAGATATCAGTCTGAAGAGGGCAAACACATACTCTAGCAGGCTGTCTGAATAAAAATCAAGCATAATTGTATCCAAATAATTGCTAGGAGATTAACGGTTCCCGATAAACGTTTTTTGTATACTTACAAACAATTAATATTATCATAAGCTAAATAAATATAATAAAATGAATATACGAATTTATGAAATGCACAAAGTCTATAGCGGTCTTTGCTTGCGTGTGTCTTTGCTAGGGTATATCGCAGTCGAGCGTCTCGATTGCACAATTATTTTGTGTTATTTATATCATAGCATTTAATTATGATTATGAAAAGCATACGCCTCAAGGCGCCACGTTTTTCATCATCATTAAATCAAAAGAAGAAAAAAGAAGAAAAAAAAAGAAATGCATTGGCCTATTAGATAGTTAATATACTAATTGTGCACTATTGAATTGATTAGTTTCATAATAAGACACGCGCTTCACAAACGAATTGACATTTGTCTTAACATCTGATCTTGCATCATTTTATACCAACTTAACCGTCTATAAAGTACACCAAATCCATATATATTCTATACGGCTATTCATACATCAAATTGTATATGAAATTGTTCCAGTTTTTGGTTCACATTAGGCATCCAAAATATATATTCTTAACTAAGTTAATGTCTCTAGTACATCACGCTGTTTACATACTTAAATATTAATTTTACACTTACGCACAATCTTAGTACACATTTTGAATCAAATTTTAAAGGTAAAGGGCTTTCAAATTGTTTTGATATTTGCGTTAAGTTTTATTATTGTTCTTATTTCCTTCCTGGCAGCTCGCACGATATTGTTTTGAATTATTTCTTAATATTTGTTTCGCTTTAATTTATTGTGTTGTTTGTAGCTCCACGACTTGGAAGACACTAAAGTGACTAATGGTATTTGAAAAGTTATTTCAGCAATAGAGCCAGTAAAAGAAGGAAACTGATAGACAGACGTTAATCATATCAAGATATAACCCACTTTAGTGATAATAAATACGCTTGGATAAGATTTTGGTGGAATTTCATTTCAAATTGTAGCATTAATTAATGAAATAACATTCTGGTCAAGAACAGCATGGGGTTTATGTTTATTTTTTTCTTGTATTTGTTTATTTACTAGCAACTAATCATTTGCACTGCCTAGCCTTGAAATTTTGCGATAGGCTACTGTGTTAGGAAAGTGTGTATAATAAGGAAGACACGTCCACTTGGAGCTGAGTACCTATTGACCCCTTCGTCCATCTCTCCTTTCAAGTTATGGCAGTGATATTATAGACCAAAGAAAATAAAAAAAATTTTTTTTTTTTTTAACATTTGCAGAAAAATATACTCAGTTTTCTAGTAGCTTCTATAGGCGATAACTATCTCCCTGCATAATTGCGGGCGTTGGTGTTTTTTTTCATGTATGGCGAATTACATACTTTTAGGAATATTTCTCAAATAAATGTAAATTTCTTGTTTGGGGTAACACAGAATTCTTTTTCAAGCCAATTCTAATGGTTTCATTTAAAACCTCTAATATTTTTTGAATGAAATGTACGTGGATGTTGAGAGTATTCTATTAAATGAATTTTTTGGCAAATTTGTATTTTTCAAAATTTGTAGTAAGATATTAGATGTCAAAACCTTTCCTAACAACTGGAAATTAATATTATTTATATATGTATATATATGTATGTATTAAATACTTATTAAATTTTTAAAATTGGCAAAGAGGTCATTGCGTCAGCATTGTATAAAACAATCAAGCACTTTTGGAAACAGAACTTCAAAAAATTAAATCTCTTAAGATACTGTGTCCGATTCTTTTCAGAAATATACAAATCAAGGGTACAGAAAAAACTATAGTGATTTCTGTGACACCATTTAAATGCATTTGATATAAGACCATGCCGCACAAGGTTCTGAGGATATTCCAAAAACTACTCAATATATTTATTCCTGTAGTTGTAGTTATGGGATGTAAAAAAAGAGGGTTTGGAAAATGCCACCCTTCATTTGGTAAAATTTCTTTACCATTCGATCGCCTTCAAACTTGATTTTAAGGAACTTTATAAACATTCATTTGTGAAGCGTTTCACACACAGTCAAAATTTAAGGTTTGCAGAAAGACTTGACTATGTTCTCGTATACCATACACAAAATAAGTATACTTCACTTTTTTGGCAGCCCCCGCGCTCTATTGATAGTTTAAGAAACATAATTTTACATATCGCCCTTCTATGCAATTCTCATGTAGTGAAATGAGCCTTGTACGTTTTCGTGCTTTGATAACGAGTTTTATTTTCTGACCAAGTTGTTTAAAATTGTGAAATAAATCAAATTTATTTTACCTTTTACTCTCTTGCAGTCTACCGTGTTCTCTCTGCCTCCCTACCCCTACTTCCTTTCCTGCTCTTATCCTAATTAACCAACTCTCCATCCCTTTTGTGTTTGTCAGAAATGTGATAAAAGAGCAGTCAAATAAAGTTGCGTGAGGAGGTAGGCTATAATTTATGTAAATAAATTAAAATAATTCTATTTCATGACAATTCAGACCTTAGCATAGCTTATCAACTAGTTTGTATATGTAATAGATCCCTTTAAACTGTGAAATCGCAATGAAACATAGGTTGAGCGTAGGCTGTTCACCATTTTGATTCCAGTTTTTTCATTTCAAACGCATGATTGATTTTATCGATTCCCTGTAAAAATGATAGGGGAAAAAGTTACCTACGTATCAGTCACATGGGAAGTGAAGATTATATTATCTATCGGTACAATTTACATATTGGCACTACATTCATTCATTCATTTTCCACAACTGTTCAGTCTATAAAAACAAGTCTCGATGGCGCGTTCGTACAGTTTAAACGAGAATTTGACCGTGACTAGAGACATGAAGTCTCTTGTGGCCCTCTGGATAATTCTGATCCTAAATAAAACAGCTGTCGCACAGTTTAAAGTAAAATATTAAAGTAATCTTTGTTGGCGGACTCATCGGTATTAATTAAATCTTACAGGATGGTTTCATGTTTCACACCTCTATCTGTAAAGGTAAAAACGGCGTCCTGTTGCCCATGTTTGGCAAATGTCGAGGATATTATATTTGTAATGAAGGCAAGGCTGTTGCTGGATCATGCGATGAGGACAGCCGATTCAACCCCCTAACCCTCCATTGCGATGATGCAGACAATGTGATCTGTCCATACGAAACACCTGATCATGACGAAGACGCGGACATGGATACGTCAGAAGCCGATACATCGGAATTCGACAGTGACGAGATCGAAGAGCCTCCTGTCAATACGAAGCCGCCTAAGCAACTGTCTAATCCTAATAAACATCACATTGCTAATTTGTGCTTTCACAAAAAAAATGGAGTAGCCTTGCCCAAAGCAGGATCCTGCACTGAGTATTATATGTGTAAATCAAAACTGGCCCACCTACGCCACTGCCCAGGCCGACAACACTTCAGTCCAACTCGAAAACTTTGCATGAAAGCATCGGAAGCCAAGTGTTCCATAAGCCAGGTGCAGGTGCAGGTGTCGACAACGGAAGAGCCCAAGTCTAGCCCCGCCGTAACCGCTGGTCTTTGCTCCGATGAGAAGCAAGATGCTCTTGTGCCCCATCGTAATGACTGTAGCAAGTTCTTGCTGTGCAGCAATATGATGTTCCTGGTAATGGATTGTCCACCAGGATTGCATTTTAATGCCAAGGTGAGGCGATGCGACTATCCAAAGATCGCACAGTGTGAGGCACCAAAGAAGCCAACTAAGAGAAATAAGAAAAAACTGTCAAAAAAGAGCAAGCCGAAAGGAAACCCCTTCTAAATACACATATAATAATACAAGTGATGCAATTTTAATAGCTGTGACTTCTTTTGGTCTACCTTTCGAGGTGTTCTTGGTGTACTATGGGAAGATCATAATCTAAAGCTTAGATCCCTTTGTGGATCTTTGTGATAAAAGAAATTACAGCTATTCGGCAAATCTATGCCTTGGATGGTTCCAAGGTTGCACGGCTGAAAGTTCGACATTCATCCGTTCAGTTTCCTATTTAATTTATAATGTGCGAATTTGGCAAAACTTCCCAGTTCGGAAAATACGCGGAAACCCTTTTTACCTAAAATATATGATTGTATGTGGAGACTTCTCTGAGCTTTCGCTATGATATAGCTGCAATTGAAACGATCTTTTAATCATCGTCTGATAAAACTACAAAGTGAAGCACGATAATGCAGCTTTAAATGGTTTTATTAATGAATTTAGCGTTTAGCAGGCCAGTCGCACGAACGGATCTGCTCGTTGAAAACCAGGCCAGGCGAGCACGTAAAGTTAATCTCACACTCGCACTGGCAAACAATGTAGCCTCCGCTGTTGTCAACGGCGAACATGGTACCATCGCGTTGACCAACACAGCGACCTCCGCTCTCGCAGTAGGTGCCTGAGGGGCCGGCTGTGGGTCCGCTGGGTGGGGGACTGCCATCGTCGCATTGGACTACATCGGGATAGTCGCATTGCTTTGTTAGATTATTGAACTGCAGATTATTTGGACAGGTTTGCAGGATCATGTGGCCGTAGAGGCAGTAAATGAATGCGGAGCAGTTCTTATCGACGGGACCGATCCAATCATTGGGAACATCACAGCACTCGGGATCGCAAACCTTGGGAATGCACACGCCCTCAGTGTCGATAACACAAGCCTTTAGGTTCGTATCGAAATAGGTCTGGCTCGCGCACTTCCTTCTGACCATCGTGCCACCCACACACTCAAAGTATCCGGCACAATCAGCAGGATTAACTTCAATTTCGCCATCTGTGCATGTGGTTGGAACGCATTGGCCATTATCCTTCTCACACTTGCCGCTATCGGAGTTCCAATAGTCTCCGCTATCGCAGGACGCCGACACAAATACTCCGTCCTTGCACACCTGATATTTAGTGCAGTCTGTTGGGTTCGCTTTAGTCTCTCCATCTGTACATGTTTGAGGAACGCACTGGCCGTTATCCTTCTCACACTTGCCGATCTGGGAGTTCCAGTAGTCTCCACTATCGCAGGAAGCGGATACAAACGCGCCGTTCTTGCAGATTAGATATTTAGTGCAGTCTGTGGAGTCCGACTGAGTCTCTCCCTCTGTGCATGTGCAGGGAATGCATTGGCCGTTATCCTTCTCACACTTGCCGCTCTGGGAGTTCCAGTAGTCTCCGCTATCACAGGAAGCGGATACAAACGCGCCGTTCTTGCAGATCAGATATTTAGTGCAGTCTTCTGGGTCTGACTGGGTCTCTCCCTCGGTGCATGTGCAGGGAATGCATTGGCCGTTATCCTTCTCACACTTGTCGCTATCGGAGTTCCAGTAGTCACCGCTATCGCAGGAGGCGGATACGAACTCTCCGTTCTTGCAGATCAGATATTTGGTGCAGTCTTCTGGGTCTGACTGGGTCTCTCCCTCGGTACATGTGCAGGGAACGCACTGGCCATTGTCTGTTTCACAACTGGCGCTCTGTGAGTTCCAGTATTCTCCGCTGGGGCAAGACTTGTGAACGAATTGGCCAGTACAGCAGGCATAATACTTGGTGCAGTCATCTTCATCCGCCTTGGTGTCTCCACTTTGACAGCAATCGTCAGCCAGAGCTCCAATGACAAGTGCCATTGCAATTAAAAGGTGATACCCTGGAAGTTCACAAGCAGTAGCTAGTGGAATACTTCTAATATTGGTGTTATGAGAGATATATCTTACCGTAGTTTAATTTTCGATTGTAACTCATTTTTGCACTCTACTTGCTAAACGACTTTTTCCTACTGAAGCCTTGAACGCCTTGCCTGCGCTTTTATATTTTCCGACAATTAAAATAATTAAATGTTTCTGTTTCGGGTCGGATGCTTGTGCCGATGATAAAGAGAAATCATTGTTGATCGTATCAGTCATATGCAGTAGTTAAACAAAAAAATGTTTCTTTTTATCGTGATGTTAAGAAGTGAAACTGAGAAAGTATAAATTGCAAGATTGTCAATTACCAAGCTCCTTCAGGAAATGTGAATTTATATAACAACAGCAACAATAACATTGACCTAGAAAGAGGTACAAGAATATATAGAAATGTGCTACTATTCGAGCCAATCGATAAGGAATAATTGCTGAAAATTCACTAATGTCTAATTAACAGGGTAGGGAGAAGGGTAAGAGATGAAATCCAAATATAATAAATATTAAAACAACTATAAAATATGCTAACAAGCATTACCCCAGCTTTACCCGGAACAAGAGGGATCTTTTAGTCAGCCTTTTCTATGTAAAATATTGCTGTAATCCGGCTTGGACAAAAAATTTTTGAAATTGTTTCCTAAAATATGTTGCTTTATTTTAAAATTATACTTTCAATCTAGATTGAAGCACACACAAATTAATGAAATACTACACATTGAATTTAAACAGATTTCTTATTGTTTTGGATTGAACTTTGCCAATTTAATTTTCAAGAATTTATTCCGTACGCAGCAAGTTTAAGACCTTGTTTTCATTTACTTTCACCAAGCACTAACCCCTAAGTCTTTTTCAAGTCTATAAATCTAACCGATGGCATATACTCTAAAATAAATTTAACAGCAGTTCTTTTGCATGTGCATAAATGTTTATTTCTTTGAATTATATTTATATGAGATATAATTCGATATATATTACTTTCATTATTATGAAGGGCAATAACCTTCGGTATCGACAACACAAGCCTTGATTGTGGTATCAAAGTAAGCACCGCTTGCACACTTTTGTCTCACAAATTGACCCATAACACACAGGTAATAGGCGGCACAATCTTGCGGATCGACATGTAGTTCGTTTTCCGTGCACTCGCCTGCACCGGGGCAACACTGGCCGTTATTCGGTTGACATGATTCTACTGTCGAATTCCAATAGTTTCCGCTTCCGCAAGTCTTGTGAACAAAGACTCCGCTGCAGCAGACATAGTAGCTGAGGCAATCAATGGGATCTTCCTGGGTTTCGCCTTCTTTGCAACAACTTGAAGCCAACGATTCGGCGCTTAGCCAAAATAGAAGGCATATCAGGAGCACTGTATAATAAATTTTACTTGTAATCCTTGTTATCTTTTACATTATATTCCTTTTTTACCGTATTGATGACGTATTTTTAACCGTGCGAGATACATTTTAGAGTGTAATTTCCTTGGTACACGAACGTTTACTAAACAGCTACGCATTTTATTACACCTTTTATATTATTCGCCAATCATCATAATGAGATTCCTCTCTGATAACGGAGCCTGATAACATTTTGACAATATCTAAGATGTTACAAGATATTGTAAATTATTAATCATTTTATTACAAAAATGGTTTCACTGAAAATAAGGAATGCTGCAGTGCACTTACAGAGCTACAGTGCTGCTCATCTAAATATAGAAATATTTAATTTAATTTTTTGATTTCCTGGCAAACTCTAAATTCAATTAAGACGTGTTTTACACTTTTCGGAAAAATCCACCCCATTATGTGGATCTTCTTTCCCTTGCCCTAAATAATGTCTAATTCTTTATTTCCAGGAATGTGTGTAAATAAAAGACAGCTGCTTTAAACATATAGATGACATTAAGCCTATCATTCGTAGAGCTGTGCATTTTTGGGTAAGTCTGTAATCACAATAATGTTTGCTTATTAGCTAGAATATATGTTAAGGCAATTCCTCTACTTAAAAGTATTTTTCTTAAATGCACAATCACGAAAATATTAGTTTTCTCTTGATTTAAAAGTCCTGTTCATATTCCCACTACAAGAATAATTAGTCCAAAACGCTTTCATATTTTCTCCAATCTCACTCGCTTGTCATACTCACTTCCTGTTTCTATTAATTATTGTTGTGATTTTATGAGCAAACCTAACTGGTTGCTCCAGAACTTGGCTAAGTTTTTGGTATATCCCATTATAATTAAATTGAATTGCGCCGGGCCAGTAAAGACTTATATGTCCAAAAGCTAATACGTTTAATATCTCTAGTGGACAAGTCTTACATGTCTTATCGTAGCGTACTTTGAGCTTTTTGTTAGCTGATAAGGGATGCCGGATAGGGTACTTGATCTTTCTCAACAGCGGACTAACTTAATCTACAAATGTATAAGCTACTGAGTGATTGGGGCTTAGCAAGGGTGGAAACTTTGTTTGTTTGTATTAATCAGGGTACAAACATTCCTCACAACCATTTAAATCATACCGAAATGCTGAGTCGAACAAGAGTTTAAAGGAACAACATTTTCTGATTTTCCTTTATTTATGTAACTCGATTATCCTAAAGAGAACAGTCAACCTTATCCGCATAGTTGCAAGTGGACAGTTTTTGATCCCAGTATAAGCCCTGTCCGCATTCCATTGGAACCTCACACTCGCACTGGCAGACCACATAGCCACTGCAGCTGGTCAGGGATGGAAACAGTATGCCCTCGCGTTGTCCCAGACAGCGACCGTTGCTCTCACAGGATATGCCGGAGGGACCGGCATTCGGACCAGAGGGTGGGGTGTGCTCCCAGGGACAGTCCACATTCTGTGGATAATCACAGATTTCGGTCTCCGAGTCGTAGAGCAGATTGTTGGGACATGTCTTCTCCACGGCACAGTTGAAATTGCACTTGTAGAACTTATTGCAAATGCCCTCTATGGGAAAGAGCGTGCCCTCCGGCTGGCCCTGGCAAACGGTGCTGGTGTTTTCGCATACGACTTCCGGCACATAGCCGTCGGGATAGTCGCACTGATCCGAGGTAGCATTGTAGACCAGGCCATTGGGACAAATCACACTGCTGCTGCCGCCGATTGTACCGGATGTGAGGTCCCAATCGCACACCTGTGCCGTCTCGTTGAACTTGGTGTTCGCATCGCAGGGCATGGCAACTGGACACTGGCATTGGCACACAAAGTAGCCATTGGTATCGGGATTGGCGAACATTTTGCCGTCCCGTTGTCCAGCGCAAACGCCCTGATCGCTACAGCTGGTGCCCGAGGGACCAGCCAGCTCGCCGTCCACATCATCGGTGTCCGTTGGGGTGCAGTCCACGTTCCAGGGATGATTGCACGCATACTGACTGGGATCGAAGTACAAGCCACTGGGACAGATTTGCTCCGTGACGCAGCCGTGACTGCATTGAATAAACTTCGTGCAGACGCCTGGTAACTCGAGCATGACTCCGTCCGGCTGGCTGACGCAATCCGGACGCTTGTCGACGCAGTAGGCGGGCAACGCGCCACCAGTTGGGGGATCGGTTGAGCTGCCGGGAGCTTCTGTCGGATCCGGGTCGAAGGTACTCTCCCCGGTAGTGCCCTCACTGGTGGTGCTCTGCTTGGTGGTGCCATCACTGGGGGTGGTTTGCTTGGTGGTGCCCTCACTGGGGGTGCCCTCACTGGGTACAGTCTCTGTATTGTCCGTCACGCTGTCCGTTTCGTCCTCATCTTTTGGGGTGGTCTTCTCCGCCTCTGACGGGCAAGGCGTGGTCGGTTGATCCAGCTCGTCGTCTGGACATTCCTCGGCACAGCATGTGCACACGCATTCCTCTTCGCCGGCAACCTTGCCAAATAACGAAAGACCCCTGCAGTCGGCCCGCCACTGGAAGTCGCACTCGCCCAGCTGCGCATTGAAATGTAGGCCACGTGGACAACGGCGAATTTCGGCCACCTCACGCTCCTGGCACACCAAAAATCGTGCACAGTCCAGGGCCACAGGCAAACGCGTTCCGTCCGCTTGATCGTCGCAAATATCCGACCATTGAGCGACTGTGCGCTGAGCACCCATCAGCAAGAGGCACCCAATCAAGGCTGGAATGGATGCGATATTTGTAAGTCATGTCTCGGAGTTGGGTCCGTGTACTTACCAATTCCTCCTTTTATTTTGCACATTTTCTTCGCAAACTAAACCAATTCTTGCCTCACCTGAAACGCGAGACGAACTAATTCGCGTTCTTGGCAGCTCTGAGGCATTTATGGAGGTGGAAAATACAAGTTTTATTTCTTTTGTTTTTTGGCAACAACCATATATACAAGTGTGTATATCAAATCAGTAGTCAATCGCCTTTGATTAGACCAATAACCGTATTTA
This sequence comes from Drosophila novamexicana, assembly GCF_003285875.2. NCBI lineage: Eukaryota > Metazoa > Arthropoda > Insecta > Diptera > Drosophilidae > Drosophila > Drosophila novamexicana. The sequence goes on from NW_020824766.1 coordinate 922,987, forward strand.
TCTGTTGATTAATTCTCCCGACCTGTTATCTCACAGGCGCTTGGGCTGCGTGCATCGTGTGTGTAATTACGTACTTGTTTCTGGATTCGGGCTCTCTTATCGCTATCAATAGCACAGAAAGTTTTCGACTTCGAGCCATGCTTGATATTCCCGACACTCACGACAATTTCAGTAGTTTACTTATGTTCTTCCTATGCCGATAAAGCATCTTTCTGGTAGCCCACAATTGATATCAGCCAATGAATGGTTCATTCATTCGCCAATACCAGTTATCAGCTACAGAAGTACGCATTTTATTAAAGCTATTCGAGCTATTTCAAATAAAAAGAGTTTAAGCTAAGCCTCTTTCTACTGTTTATGATACGAGCATGTTTTGGGGTATTTCCCTTAAATATAAATAAATCTTTTATAAAAAAAAAATCTATTATTGACCAAAAGTATGCAATAGAATGCATTTTGTCTTGAATATGTCTTCAATCCATTATTAATTATTTCTTTTTTTTTGAAGCATACTTATCATACCCTGTAGAGAGTATTATAAGTTTGGTCAGGATATGTGCATCTCCGAGAATATATATATATAAGAATATATATATACACTAAATAGGGTCAGTGTATATATATATTCTTCATCAGTAGCAAAAGCTGAGTCGAGTTCGTCTGTCAGTTGCTATGAAATATAATTTCTTAACTGTGATTCTTCTAAGAGTTTTAGATTCAAGACTGATCGAAGCTTGTTTTAAGAATAGCTTTATCTCTGATTACTAATTCAATATTCTTGAAGTATAATAAGAAAAATTTGACTTGGTTAATGTGGTCTAAATGGAATTAATATAAATAATTAAGTCATAAATGTATGATTTATAAATCATTTAAATTAAGTTCAATAAAAACATATTTCTAGCTCAAACAGGGATTACTTCAAGAACAGATTGAGCACAATTTAAGACTATATTAGTATTTTTTTCATGGTTAACATGATGATCATTTAAGAATTTATGGTCCCAACTTTATCTTATGTTTTACATAGTTTAATCATTAAAACTAGATCCTATACTATTTGACACAGCTTAATTGATTCAAGTAAGAAACCGAGAATCTTTTTAAACAATATGAATATCAAGGTTTCTAATTCATAGAAATATTACATACACTTCCAGTCTTAGCCTGTTTAAAGGGTATTAAGAATGCGGCATGACACATATTAAATCTGATACCATTGAGTAACTTGAACAACAGTTTGGCAGTAAGCGATATTTCCACAATTAAGACACAAAACGCACACATGCACAGATCAGATGTAGAAAAGAAATCGTTAGATTAAATACATATGTATTTGCATGCCATGTAGTTGGAGGTATGACATGTACTGTTAGATTGAAATATATTTGTGCACCTTGATGCACAGCGAGTGCGGTGACAGGCTTCCTGCTTTGGGTCTAGTTAGATGGGATCCGCTGGAAACTGAAACCGAGACAATTCTAATTATTTTTTATGGAAACACACGCCGGGGTACGCTTGAATTAAATTACCAGGCCAAGTAAGACAAACAAACTAACTAACACTTAAACGAAGAAAGAAAGGAAGAGCAACAAATGTAAAGCTTTTGGTCTTTGGGCCTAGACGCATCATGAGATTGATTCATGCTGGGCAAAGTTGGGCTTATGGGTGTACATTACATTGTAAGCGTTAGTGCAGGGTCGGACCCCGCCTGGCCCAGTTGTGATGGCTAGGTAAAAGCCAAAAGACAGAAATGCGAGTTGATATCGACAATCGCTCACATACGTAGCAGGGCAGACGAGCAAGCACTGAGGTCTATTGTAAAAATCTTCTCAGGTGTAACAGGTTTCTCAGATTTAAGCAGAGGTTGCGCCTGTGCCCCACACAGTCGTCAACTGTGACTCGTTCGCTCGCCTCGTTATCAGTCGTGATCGCGATGGGAATGAATGAATGTGACAAGAAGTGCTCCAATATATATATATAGACTAATACGAAACACAACTATGCACCAGCCAGTTCAAATTGAAGAACTGAGATCGATTGGTGCATAGATATCGCCCAAAAAGTAATTCATTTCAATTCTAGCACCATTCGAAATCAGTGCTTTTTATTCGAACCGATCAGCGGCGCATCAAAACAAGTGTTTCGCGTGAATTACAGCAAATATTGAAATCAAACCTAAATCGATACAAAAGTATTGCAGCACACAGATAAATTTGTCTATATTCAGTCATTTACATGACTTTTTGTAAGTATTCGCTGCAAGTGACGACCGCGATCAGCTCGGAAGCCCTTCAAGTTCAACGAAGGTTTCTCTCATTCTCGACGTGCTGCCGTTTATTGACTTGAACAGAAATACCTGCAATATGCGTCACATAACTTAAATATAGCCAAATAGACAAAACCCACAATTACGCTTAACTAAATTTGATTAGAAATTTTTCCTTTGTGAAAATTTTATTAATTATCGATTTAGTTTGAAACGGAGCTCAAAATCACGTTTGCTTTCTGAAAGTAAATTACAAAAAAAACTTTAAATATTTTGCTTGAGAAAATTACAATTAAACAATAACATTGGACTCATAAAATATTAGAAATTATTTCCGCTAACCGGCTCGAGATTAATATTGTTTTTTTATAACTTATAAATATCCAGAACATTAGCAGCTTATCTGTATAGCTATTTCAAGAAGCCCCCGCTTTGCCTCATCCAGCTTTGCCTTCGACTCACGGAACTCAAACGCCTTTAACTTGTTGAGAATTGCAAGCGTCGGGCAAAGAAAAAGTACAGCTGGAAAATTAGGAAAGCGTTAAAAATGAGTTTCAATTTAAATTTCAAATTCATTTCTATATAAATCGTTACAAATCCAATTCAATTTAAATTTTATTTTAATAATTCTTTAAAATTGATTTAAAGCTAAAAGTTAAATTTTAGCATTTGCAAATGTAATATTCAATGCATGTATACTTTTAATAGGAATGTTAATAAATGAAATAAAGCAAAAAAATAATGCGAGATAGTCAATAATTGCTGTTCAGCTGTTCGTTTACCTTTGTGGGACCTGAGACGTCAGTCATCCCTTATCAGACCTAGAAACACATGTATTTACTTAAAATTGATATATTTACACCTGTTTTGAAACGCACCTCCAGTTAAGAAACAATTACTGTACATACTTATCAAATATCTTGCGTCATAAATCTTCTTTGGCTAACAATAAATTAACGCAAAGCATTAATCATACCAAAAACTCAAGACGTAAACATGTTCCACATTTGGCGCCAGTATCGAAATTCTGCGAAAAGCTGATGCAGTTCCTGGGATTTCCAGGCCCTTTTTATTGAAACTTGTCAAGGTCACGTTGCGCCGAAAATAAACATCCTCTTTAAGTTTTTTGCAAATTCGTTTTCAACATGGCAGCAATCAGACGGCAATTGTCAGATATCGGCAGGTGGATGCCGGCGGTTCAGCTGATAGCGATGCAATGTGACATGCCAAATCTTATCTGAGCTGAAATAGTAATTGGTTTCCAAATATATAGCCTCGCTGCTTCAAATCGGAGAGTAAGAACTTACAATTTATTGTCTATATAATGCCGCATTCCCGTTTGCCGGCAGTTAGTCGGTTTTGTTTACCCAACAGAAACGATGCAGGGAACTGTCAGAGCTGCAAGTGTGCTGCTCCTGCTGCTGGCATTGGCTGTCCAGCTGCAGCACAGCAGTCAAACGGAATATATCAGCAGCGGCAAGGACATATGTCGCCTCTTTCCCGATGGCACGAAGATACGCAAGCCCGGCTACTGCGATCGAACGGTTGTGTGTCAGAATCATGTGAGCATAGACGACGAAATATGCAGTGGCAGCACATCATACTTTAATCTGGCCAAGGGCACCTGCTATAAATCACTGGAAACATCGGATAATTACTGCAAATCGCCGTGCACCTCGAAAACTACTGGCTATGTGGGCGACACTTTTAACTGTGCCAACTGGTACTATTGCGAGAAGACCAAACTTGTGACTAGTGGAGTTTGTGGCTTCGACATGTGGTTTGACCAGGAGAGACAGGTCTGCGATTATCCCAAGTTCGTGACGTGCAATGCCAAGTATGATCTGTGCAATGTGGTGCCCGCCGGTATCACGATTAAGGACGAGCTCTATTGCAATAAGTATCTTACTTGCAAGGCGGGTACGAACACCACGATCGTGTGTGACGATGGACTCTACTATGATGTGACGACAGCAACGTGCATCAAGAAGGCCTTGGTGGACTGTGAAAAGCATCCGTATCCGGAGAATGTCTGCGGCACAAAGAAGCTGGCCATACGAGATAAATTTGTGGCCGACGGTGCCACCTGTCGCGGTTATTTCCATTGCCGTGATCTGGGCTCAGGTGTGCCGGATCCGGAACCGCAGTGGCACCAGTGCCCCGTTGAAACCTTTTTCAACGAGGATATCCAACTCTGTCAGCCCAGGGCGGATCGCAAGTGCTCGGAGGATCGTTGCGACGGACGTGACTCTGGCTTCGAGCTGGCCCAGATTGAGGGTTGCCAGAATTATTTTGAGTGCGAGAATGGTGTGGAAAAAACACCATTTAAATGCGACAACAATATGTATTTCGATGTAGCGACTCAAACATGTACAGCTGAGAAAAAGGAATACGGTAGCTGCAGCTCTGATAAAGACAAATACGATCCCAATAACTGGGTTTTTTAAATAAACTCCTACAAGTATTGACATCAATTCATTCGAATTAAGCATTTAGTACATGTAAATCATTTGTTTTTTATATAATTATCCATTGCTGGGAAACAATGCCCGCAATATTTGAAAAACGTCAGTTTACTCAAAGGAAAGCAGGCCCTGAAAGGTGTTCACAATAGTGCTCCACATGCATAAAGCAGTGGTATGGTGTTTGCCAAGCAGTTTATTCAAGCAGTCTGTTGAAATGCAGTGCTTCTTGCGCTTCACACACTGCACGATTTGCACTGCTTTATTTATTTTAAGACTTTGGCGCGTTAATTTAATTAGGCATATTTTTTTTGCATATATTAACACAATTAAAAATTGTACTGTATGTAAATCTTTTCAATTAATTTAATTTACATATTTTACTAGCTCAAATATATATATATACAATCCCTTTTCAGACACCTAACTAAAATGTCATATGACATGTAATTTAATCCGGCAAGGCCGGATATGTAATGAAAGTTATTTTAAATATTGCCTATGCCTGTTCGATTCTCATAAATATAAGTCTCCCGGCTTTAAGCTTTGATTCAAAGTTTTATATTTAGCAAAATTTATGCATCTATATGTGTATGTATGCATGTAAATATTGAGGTGTTTATGTTTGTTCGTATATATGAAACACAGACAAACTTTTTTGTGCTGTGCTAAAAATTAAAAAAAAAAAAGCGTTGACGAAGTGCAACCGATATATGTCGGCGAATTACACATTAAAACAAAATTGTTTTTCATTTTAGAAAAATTAGCTAGCCAGCTAAATAAATATTTAAAAAATGTGTATCATTTTAAATGTCGCCCTTCTCCACGATTCTCATGAATTCAAGTAGGACAGCTTTCATGCATCAATCTTAAATATTTAAAATTAGTTGCGTTGAGTATTATTAAAATTATCTTCGTATCCTCATTCTCAATAGTTCACTTTGTCGTTTCTTGTTTCTCATACTCTTACTTACTTTCGACATCTTTTTTTTTTCAGTGATATGGATAAATTAAAGTCTGTATTTGTCCATCTAATAGATGGAGATACAGCTATGGGGGCTGTTCATGTGCATTTTTGGGTAAGTACCAATCTTTATATATAATACACATATATTTATATGTATGTGTGTAGCTGGACAGGGATTATTTCCTAGTATATATGAAAAAAACGCTTAGATTTTACTAATTTAGTTTAAAAAACCAACAAAAAGTTTGACTGTCTAATTGGGTAAACAAAATATTTTTATAAGATAAACTAATAAATATTTTACACTGACCCAATATGTTTTTGGGTATTTGCTACGACTTATCCTGAGCTTTGCATTTTCCAACGCCTGTGTGGATACCATGGCAAACATTTGAGTTTGGTATGAAGCATGGGGCCATTATCTGTCAGACGGAAGATGCTCCAACTCCGTTGCACCAAAGGGGGAGCTGACTCAACCCCCATATGAGAGAGAGAGAGAGCACAAATGCTGCAAATGAAACTCTATTTTGCAGAGCTGCAAACTGCACGCTGCAGCCGGCAAAATTTCGCTTTTTTCCATGTAGAGACTTTCCCTGTAGTTTTCATTTTAGACTACGATGTGACATGAAAAGCAAACCAAAGAGACAAAAGCAAAAAGAATTTATCGTGGGAGTGTGTTAGTAAGGCTAATTGGCTTTGATGCTGCGTCTGGCTGAACAAATTTGTAAAATGAATGAAGATGTAAAACGGACAGTTTTTTTTATTTATGGACACGTACTTAACATAAAATGCAATCACATTTTACAAGCAATTATTATTTATTTTCTTATAATTTATGAGCATTGCAACCAACTAGTTCTCGCTTCCAGTTGATCTTTGTGCTGATAATTAAAATTATTCAGTCCCTAAATATCAGATATTGCAATGATTTTTTCTAGCTTCAAAGCGTTTATATCCATCGCATATCAAATTTTCACTTTCAATTGTGTATTTTTAAATTTTAGGAATTTGAATCGAATTATTTTATGGAATTTGTTTTTCATTTATGGGAAAGTATTATATTTAGTAATAATAACTTAAAGAGCGCTAACGTAACGACCAACGGTTCATATAATTTCCGGATTGGAGTTAGCCTTGTATTACTTTTTTCCTAATAACATATATCCGCCTTGAATACTTATGGCTACATATATCAAGTACTTTCCCATCGAGCATTTATGGCCACGGTCAATTGGTATGCTTAAAATTTCTGTTGGGGCACTCAGACAACACCCTCTAAGTTGTGCGCTCTCTAAGGGTTGTCCCAGCCGTTGCTCCCCATTGTTAAGACTGTTGTTGTTTATATATCGTACTCAGTGCACGACATTTGTTAGTTCCTCACCTTGCTACAATTTATATGTAAAGCTGCTGTATTTCCTTTCCTGGTAATATCAATTATATATTTGCTCAGTTCCCTGCCCCATCGTGTTTTTGTTAGAAAGTTCTAGTGCGGCAGCCACCCTCTTTTCTGAGTGGATCTAAGGCCTGCTTCCCTGTTGGTTTCACTGCCACTGGCGTCACGTTTGCCGCATGCCACACGCCGCAAGCCGCACGCTCTATGGCAGCGTCTGCCATTTTGGCTTTTCCTGCAGGAAGCTTGCATATTTTACGTGCTGCATGTGGTTGTTGTTGTTGTTGCCTTGTCTGTGCGGGCATCTGTCTGTGCTGTGCGCTGTGCCGGTGCCCCAACTCTTCACTTTTATCGATTGAAATGTGTCTCAGCCTGTGAAATACAGGTCATTGATCTGCTCGTGCCTTTTTTTCGCTACGAAATGCTTCTCGTTTTGCCTGGCTTGAGAGTGGGCCGAGCACCGAATCATCATGCACTGAACCGGGAAGCGGCATGGAGTAGATTGTGTCAGCCACTCGACAGCTTGTGCAGCTTGTGTTCAGTGAAGTCTTTTGGAGTCGTTCCAGAAAACGGAATTGGATAAACTTATTTCCCAATATCTGAATATAAGGATATTAGGATCTGATGACCATGTTACTCATCTTGCTAAAACTGATACTTTCTGCATAACTTTCGTAATACTCAGCTTATTTCAAAATGTTTTACAACACTAGAAATCAGATATATATAGAGCTATGTATATATCAAAAATTAAGTTCTATAAAAGGAATAATTAATTGTTGATTACGGAACATCACAAAATGTAGACTTTACAAATTCATATATTTATAAAAAATTCGGCTTCTTATTTAATTACATTGAGTTCTTCATAGATTTCTTTGAATTTACATTCTAAAGCTTCGTATGCTTCAGCATATCATAAATATTCCTACTGGTAAGCTAAAATATGATATATGCATATAGTTGTGCCGATTCAACCACCATTTCTGACAAAGAGCCAAGCCAAAAGCGTCTGCCCCAGTCGCCATTGCACTCGCTTCCTTGTCACACGGTTTCCGTGTTGGGCAAACAAACGCTGGGGGCGACGACGACGAAGACGAGAACGAGGACGACGACGGGGACGAGGGCAAAGAGAGTGCTGTGCCGGAGAGTGGCGATGATAACAAATTCGTTTTTAGCTTTGGGGTAGTGGAGCAGCCGGCGAGTGGGCCGCGTCGTTTATGTCGTGTTGGGCACAAACTGTACCAAAAGTGCGCACAGAAATGCGCCAAGGGAACACGACGGGCAGCCGGGCGACCACTAGACCAGACCAGACCAGACCAAGCCAGGCCCGGCCCGGCCCGAACTGGCCCAGACAGTGGTAGAAAGAGAAACCAACTGCGACTTATAGCCCAGGATATGTTTGCCAAAGTCGTAGCTGTCAGCATTTATTTCGAGGGTTGCACTCTGGCCGGAATAAGGGAATTAAAATAACTGGAAAACAACAAAAAACAAAAAAAAAAATGGAAAAACAAAAAAGCTGGGAAAAAGCGCATGGAGAAGGCGTCTGCTGGCCCGGTGCGGTTCAATGACCAAATGCCGCCGATGCTATCGTGAGTAGGTCCGCACCTTCCCAAATCGCGGCAAACGCAGAGCTCTAATGTGACTACGAGAAAATTCTCGTTGCCGCAGCCAATGTTGCAAACGAGTTGCAAGGTCGTTGAACGCTGTTACAGTTGCAGTTGCAGTTGCAGTCGCTGGAGAATCTGCAACTAAAGCGCAGTTAATATCTAGCGTTTCTAGCCAAACAAGTTTTCGTGCTCTGCGCAAACCACGCACAATTTGTGCCTTAAGTTCACAATTGTCTGGCAACGCCAATGCTGACAATCAATCATCATAAGTGATTGAAAGATCTGCACAACTGGGTGCTATTTAAAATGCATTTAATATCAATCAATGTAGAGTAAAATTTTCAATTCTCTGGCAACTCCAATGCTACCATCAATCATAGCCAGCGATTGAAGTATCTGTTCCTAGATGGAATTACCATATTACATGCATTTATTAGGTATAAGGTCTGGCAACGCTTATGCTGCTATCATATCAAGTGATTGAAGTGTCTGCTCCCAGGTTAAATTTCCGTATTGAATGCAATTAGGACGTTAATTTTCCCATTCGATACGTAAATTTCGTATTGGGTAGTTCATAATCAAATTTTCAATTGTCTGGCAACGCCAATGCTGGTTCCGGCAAATCTTGCTGTTTGCTTACATTCAGGAAGTATATTACTTATAAATATATTAATAAATTTTTTTGTATGTTTTATGGGTTTTGAGATTTCTGACCATTATTCTTTAGTTCATAATCAAATTCTAAATTGTCTGGCAACGCCAACGCTATCAATCAGTCGTAATCAGTGTCTGAAGTAAGTATCTGTTCTTAGCTAATCATGTTAGTTGAATATAAAAGTAAACGATTTAGATTTTATAAACTTGAGGATTTGTCACCTTTGCAGAATATGCCAGTTGCTGTAGTTCAAAAGTACGCGCTCAATGCAGTTGCTGCAACATTTCGAGTTGCGACAAAGCGCATGCGTCGTCGGGAATGCTCCCTAGCATAAACATAGGATAATGGCCCCTGGAAACGCTCGTTGATGTTATAATCGTTGGCGTCGTTGCTCCCAACGAGGCATAACACAAAAGAGCCCTCGTCGTCGTCGTCGTCGACCCCCCCACACAGCCCCCCACTCTCACTTGGCGGCGCTGCAGGCATTGACACTGACTGCGCCTCCGCGCCTGCATTCGTGTGGCAATGGCAATGGCAATGGCCATGGCACTCTATAAGCTTCTCGTGCGTTCGTTTTTTGCCACACAGACTTGCAGCACACGGACACACCTAGCCTGACCCAACTATTTGGAGTTTTAGCTAAAAGTGCTCCGGCTAGCAATTACTTTGTATTTTTAGAATTTGAAAAAAATATTCTCTTCGTAATTTCAAATTTGGTTTATTCAAAATTTTGGAAAGCTGAGAAATTCCAAGTATTGTTTCGCAGATCTTTCATATAATAAATAAATTTCTGCAGAAAAATTACGAAAATACTTGATTTCCCTTACCAAAGCTTGTCATTTAAAAGTAGCTCGAATAGGTTATAGGTAGCGGGGAGTTGAAGTCCCACCGTTCGTTACGTATTAATGAATTGGGTGATGTCCCTGTTGTACAGTCATTTTGTGCTTCAAATGTTGCTTCGTTTCGCAACATACCAGCGTCTTGGGCAATGTCAACAGAACTCCTTGGCTCGGCACAGAGGTCGGCGTTTTGTTTTAGTAGAGCTTCACTAGCCTTGGCTTTCGAGGCGGCCTGCCGCGAGGAGCGTCGAACTGGCTTAATTACAGCTCTCGGCTTGCATCTGGCCTTAGCGATGCGGCTCACGGGCTCACTTTTGGAGCTCTTAATATTGCGCCTAGAACGCTATTTGATGCGAAGATGCAATCGCTTAAATAAATATACGTATTTATGCATGAACAACGCTTACCTTTTCCGGACTAGGCGGCGTTTGCCATGGAATTGCGCTAGCTCCGTTTGGGAAGCGCAGAGATTGACGCAGTGCATAATCCGAGGTGCCTGTGCGAGCCAAGATGCCCAGATGCGTTAGGGTGCACAGCGATCTCATGACATAGTTCTCCATGTTTTTCATCTTCTTGCTCCGACGCATCTGGAACTCCACCTGACGGACAATGCTGTGGGCGGGCACGAATGCCGATATGGAATATTTGCCCTCAAGGACAGATAGAGCCTTCATCACGTTTCGATTTATTTTTTTAGGAACGTTGAAGTTGTCCATTTTGTGCGGTTTTTTATCCCGATACGATAGAAAGCTTATGTATTTAATGTTTTGAGATGTTTACAGCTCTACGGATGTAGAATTTATGATCTCTGACGAGGTTTGATCTATAAACACAACAAATCTATGTTAGAGGCAATGTCTACTAAGACGAGCCAGCAGGATCAACTCTGTTCTGACAACACACGCTTCCGCCCCCTACCATCAAATTCAACGAAGCTTTTATTTATGTGTGCCTTACTATGCGATTCTCATGAATTTAGATACGATTTATAGTATTTCATATTCAGATTATTTAAAGAAGTTATCTTGATTTCTTTCTCTAGCTCTTATTAAATTTCTCTAGTTTTTTATTACTTCTTTTACTAATTAGGGGTGTAAATACATAAAAGACTGCTCCCTCCCACTTATAGATGCATTTTGGGTAAGTTCATAGTTGCAAATATATTTATATATCTTTGAGAATATATGTTGAGGAAATTCGCAACTGAATACGGGTTATCTTCTGGCTAAGACATTGGAGAACATGTTTGAGGAACAAGAATTCAAGGAATATGTTTTTTACTAAGTACGCCACAGTGTTAGGGTAGATCCTTTGCTGGAATCGAGAGAAAGCAAATAAACTAACTTCCAGATAAAAGTTTGTAATCTTTTAATTAGGTGGAGAAAAACAAATTTATTCAAAAACGAATTTTGCCGTTAGTAAACACTATAAAGGCTTGTAAGAGTTGCCACCCACGCCAGAGACTCATCTCAACTGAATGCAGCCATAGAGATTTTCACTTAATGATGAAAAGTGCATCACAATTAAAATGAAAAGCAACGAAAAGCGAAAACTTTCAACACATACATAAGTCTGCAGGGATATACAAAGTCGCAAGCACACACACACACACACACACACATGCATGCACAATAGAACAATAACAGACTAACCTATTGTAAAGTGGTGAATACATAAATACGCACACATAGACAGAGCCAAGCTATGCACATTTGACGTACATACAAAATTTTACTGTTGTGTTGGCAACAATTTCCAAAATGGCGTCTCAGCGTGACTATCTTGCCAATGCCTCCCGCCGCCCAGCGCCCGCTCAGGCCCCAACAAGCCGGCGAACCATGCAACCAAATACATGTTTAACCCGGGTGGAGTATCAGAGTGTGTGTGTGTGTGTTTTTTTTTTGTCTGCAGCAGCAGAAAAGGCAGCAAAACAGAAAAACGGAGCCACTGCCACTGCCACGGCCGGAGCCGCAGCCAGTGGCATTGTGAGTGCAGAGCGGAGCAGGTCAATGATACCAAAAGTTAACCCACACCAACAACGTCTGCAGCGTCGCACTTGAGCAATTTTCACAAAAAAAAAACAACAAAAAAACAACACACAACAACGAAAAATAAACAACAACAAAAAACGTGAAAACAACAACCAGAACTGTTCGCAGTGCTGCCAGGCCGCACCCTTTGGGCAAAGCCACCCACATGCACACCCACAGCCAGAGCCAACTTCAGAGTCAGCGCCAGTGTCAAGTTTACGCCACATGTACACACACACACACACACACACAGACATGCACACACACGCACACATGCATGCAAGCAAGCAAGCAGATCTGGTCATGAACTCCATTCTCCATTTTCAATGGCAGCCATAGGAGTCCCCGCAGAACCCTAGCACAAAAGCTCTTTTATCTATCGCATGTTTAATTTGTGCACTCTGAAAAGCGTTTGCGGTGCGACGGTGGCAGAGGGGGGGAGAGAGAGCAAAACGAGAGAACGAGTAAAAAGCGAATGCTACACCTAACTATCACCTCCCACTTGGCCTGCCCACACCAAGCCAACGACAGCGATGCCAACTGCGACGCCTTATGCATCATTTATTGCCCCCCTCCCCCTCCCCCACCACTTTATTATTATATCTTTTTATCTTTTTCCTGTGCAGCAACAGCGGCAGCGGCAGCAACAACAAGAACAGCATGCGCCACGCCACAACTTGAACAACGCGGTGAAGGTCATTGCTACCAAAATTGTGTCTCCCTTTTGTCCTACTCTACTCTCGACTCAATTCGACTCGCATTCTCATTCGCCGCGCTGCACACCAGAGCAAATACACCAAAGCACACACACACACATAGCACATGCCGTCTGTGAGCGTGTGTGTGTGTGCTTGTGTGCGCATTTCTGCATTTAATCGTTGGCAACGACGTCGACTACTACATTCGCACATCCGCACATGCAATGCGGAGCAAGGGCTCGCACAGCGTTGCCAGACTGTTTCTTTTTGTACAGCGTAACAACGCAAAGCGAGCTAGAACTGAAGAACTGTGTGCACTGGCAACACTTGCCGCGCATATTACAACATACTACAGCAAAGAAGAGTCAGACCAAAAAAGCAAACGCAACATAGAGGGAAAAAAACTCGTTCAGCTCGGCTCGACCCGTTCCGCTCCCGTGCCAAAAGCAAACTGTGTCTGTGTCACTCAACCCACTAAACTCGCACACAATGCGGCGCTGATGACGACGATGACGACGACTCGAACTCGTGTTTGCTGCCTTCTCCAGCTCCATGCGCCTGCCGTTGTTGCATGCAACATATTTTGCGCGACTCTGCTGCTGCTGCTGCTGCTTCAGTCCTCTGTTTCTGCATGCTTTTGTCGCTGGAACGTGGGTTGTTGTTGACTCTATGCGCTCTTTTAAGCGTTGTTGTTGTTGTTGTTGTTGCTGTTGTTGCTGGCGCTGGGTTCAATGTCTGGTGGTTGACCTACCCGTACCAGATTTTCAGCGGCACGTTGCTGCTGCTGCTGCTTTTGCTGCTGCATTTTGCACATTTGCCGTTGACTCATTTCGTACCACCCACTCCCCCTCAGTTGATTGTGTGGCAAGTGAAAACTAACGAAAAAAATATAGAAAAATTGTACAATGTTGGCGTCTGTCGTCTCCAAAGTAAAAGTTGTGCAACTGAGTTAGTTGGGAGCTCCTCGATATATTTTTGTTCTCTTGTGCTGGGGGGTGGCTGGGTTGGTTGGCATTAGTTGTGCGGCCACTGAAATTACACAACGTTGTTGTTGTCATTGTCCAGACAATTGCTCATCAAAATGTGGACTTGATAGTTGGTTTGGCTGATCTGCGGCTTCCCGGCATGGTTGCATCAAGAGCTCTACCCTTGACCGAGGGCATGGCTGCCAAGAAGACGGCAAAGCTTTGCATTCGATTGCAGCGCTTTTCGTGCACGTTATCCAACTGGTTTTCCACTTGTAATTTCACTCGCTTGGCCAGTTTTCCACAAAGGGGCCTCACCTGGTGCAAGAAAAGCCAACAAACCACACTGGAAACTATTAGAAGATTCAAGGCTAAGGCTGCATGTCTCAGGCTAAGGTCATTGCCATGCTGCACGTCGCTGCTAACATATACCCTGTACAATACAATTCAAATGGGGTTAGATGGGCAAGGTTTTGTGTACGGATTATTTCATAATAAATCGATTTATTTACACTTGATATTTTTGTTATTATTATTATTATTATTACTATTATTATTATTTTTATTATTAATATCATCATCAATATCGTTATCAGTATCATTACCATTCGCATTATCATTATCATTATCATTATCATTAGCATTAGCATTAGCATTAGCATTAGAACTTTCATTGTTGTTACATTTATTATTTTTATTATTATGATTCTTTTATCTTTGTTATTCTTTCTATTGTTATAATTATTTTTCCGCTTCTAAGACCTTTTTACCATAATCTCATCTTTTCCCATCGGAGTTTTTTCTGGTTTAATCCCAAAAGTCACCTGCAAGTTTTAATGGAACCCTTATCTCTTGTTTGTTCTCATTGTAAATTTGTATTATTGAACATTGACAGGGTATTTAAGCAATGGGTATGCCCACCTATTTTCCGGTTCTATCAATGCATTTTCGCATTTGAATGCAACTGAGGAAAAACAAGTTTTTCACCATTCAACTGGAAGACAAAAGCCAGTTATTAATATTTTCTTCAAAGGCAACGGCGACTTGCTAAGCAAGTTCTAAGTTCTATGTTTACCTGTCGTAATAGAGAAAGTTCTTTCTGTGTGTGTGTGTGTGTATTTGTGTGTGTCGTAATGTTGGCTCCTAAGCGATTCCATGGGAGAAAGTACTCTCGGTAATGGAGGAAAGTACTGTAATCGCTGCAATTGTCATGTGTAATGCCAATTGGAACTAGGTAAGGTGAGTTACAGTTGCAACCCTCTTCAGGTAACGCTGGCTGGCAATTTGCTGCTGTTGCTGTTGCTGTTGTAACTGTTGTTGTTTACCCATTGCCAACAGCGGCGAGTGGCACGAATGACAAATTACCCTGCAGACGCCACATATGCATATCGTGCAGCTTGTCGGTTTGTTGTGCTTTTGACACAAAACGGCAAAGTCCCAGGTGCTGCGATCCAGAGTTTCCGGGACACCGTGTACACATTGGCTAGAGGGGACGCGGTGCGCTAAATCTTTGGCAATTGACGGTTTGGAATATATAATTTAAGCTGTCAGTACGTGTGACATAGGAATAAAAAAGGAAAAACACCCACGACTTGCCTTAAACCCATGCCAGAGCATTTGATTCCTTTTTTGCTGGGCTATGTGTCTGTACATATTGATTGATAAAAAGGTTAAAAAAAAGCTGTAAATGAATTAGGTTCTATATAAACTGATTGACAACTTAAAAATAACCAGCGAGTATTCCCCCGACTTGCCCGTGGCACGTTGAGCTTAAAAATGTAACCCAGTGAAATATTCAACTTATTTGTGAATATCTAATAAAGTACTAAAAGTTGGAATCAACGTATTGCCATTGTTAGTCTGAGAATCCTGAATAGAATTCTCTTTGCTATTATGAAAAATGGGTGAAAAACAATTGTGAATTGAAAATGTGTTGAAAAGTTTTTTGGAGACATGCTTCACACTTATTGGCACATTTCCAACACTGGAAAAGGGGTATTCAAAACTGTTTCATTAATGTATTCCAAATGTATTCCTACATTAGATCAGGTGGGTAACCTTGTCAGTTGCTGTTATTTAAATTTATCGCTAAGGCCACCGTTCGCTCTTTGAATGTTACTTCTGCACAGTTTTAACCTCTCAAACTCACACACACACACAGAGTAGGGCTGTGCTCTATAACCCCTTAATGGCAACAATAAGCAACGCGACGCCAACAAACTGTGCAACCCCCGGTCAGCCCTCTTTTCGAGGCAGTCATCGCGATAAGCCCCCTGCCCCGTCCACCTACTAACTGAAATTGTGCAACAAAAAACCAGAAAACAAAACGGTCGCGACAGCCCAACTCGAACCCCCAATTTCCGACCAAGCCATAAACTTTCGCTAATTTTAATGCAATGTCGTGGCAGCCAAGGGGCCAGGCTGGTGGGGCATGCACCGCCGGCCTGCTGACAATTTGATGGATTTTGTGAGATAACAGACGAGACAGCATATGGTG
The DNA here is from genome assembly GCF_003285875.2 of Drosophila novamexicana. Lineage (NCBI taxonomy): Eukaryota > Metazoa > Arthropoda > Insecta > Diptera > Drosophilidae > Drosophila > Drosophila novamexicana. The sequence continues at coordinate 939,369 of NW_020824766.1, forward strand.
ACGCAATGTGCAGCATGAAGGTCAATAAACCATGAATTTGTGGCACAGACAAATGAAGCTTGCCCCGCACTTGACGGCAAGAAGTCGCGGGGTGTGACCAGCTCTTTGTTGCAAATGGATGTGACTGCTGCTCCCAATTAACTGTTGTTAATCATTGAGGCTTACGAAAGAGAGCTCTCCGACTAAATAAGGAATATATATTCTTCATCTATATATATCAATTTACAAGCTTCTCTTGATTTGTATCTCAGTTTTTAAGCCTCTTCAAGTACATATTAATCAAGGAAGGCTTTCCAGGGTATTTGACAAAGGTATTTCATCTACTAGGCAATTTCATTTTCCTAAAATTTTGTATTGTATTGTTTCGGTTGATTCGAAGTGTTTTTCGTAATATTTAAAATTATTTAACACCCATGGACATAATTGGTCGGAAATAATGTTAACGAATTGAAGTATGTTATGTCCAAAGTATTTATTCAAAGTATTTGTATATCCAGGGTATTTCATCGTCAAGATAATTTTTCTTCTTACTTCAAACTCTTTTTTTTCTTTTTGATTCAAAGTGGTTTTCTAAATTCTTGATACGTTTCCACAAAATGCTTGACAAAGATCAAAATCAGAAAATTTGATTTGTTCGCTTTGAAGGATAATTATATTAAATAATAAGTACTGTCATAATCTGCAATGTTAGACATATGCCCCATAAAAGCTGTCTGGAACTCTCTCGTTGAGGTTGAAACAAACGGATTATCCCTTTTTTATTATTTTATTGTTGTCATAGCATGTCGAACGGAACACATGCTCATGACTAATGTACACAGCGGCAGAGCCATGACGAACTTTGAACTTGTGTTTAACCTGTACCCCACATCGCCATCCATATGGGCATCAGGTGCAATGGACACAGGTTGTCGACGACGGCTCGGCGTAAGCCACAAGAGATTACTCATTCAAGCCGAATGCGAATGATTCACGGTGTGCGCACCTTTTCTGTGTGCGCCTGTCGCATGTGAATAAAGCACAGCCCGAACGTGTCCTGGCAAACACCAGGACTGGCTGACGCCTCTGGCTCCCAGCGGCTCCTAATGAGTCACTGACCGGGCGCTGCTCCTATATCTGCGGCTAGGCTCCTTTTGGGGGTTGTGCATAAATAAAACAAAGTGGCGTCGCCTTGTTTCATTGAACTGCTGCGGCGACTGAGTTATAGCATACATTTTGGGGCTGAGCTGAATTAGCCCCAAAAATCGGTTCACTGCACGCACATTGACCTAATAATTGGCTACGATTCTTTTCGCTTTGGGGTATCCCTCGCAGGCCATTGTCTGTATCTGTTGATTAGAGCCCACCGGGGAACGTCGATTGCCTCGTAAAAGTTGTGCGACATTGGTAAATAGTTTATAAATATATCGTAATGTAATGTGGACGATTCCCAAGGGAAACCCAAAAAGAAAGTGGATAATCTTTAAGGCCTTTGGCCTTTGACACTTGCTAGAATATTGCATATACGTTAAGTACCTCACAGGGATTGTTTAAATAATTTGAATCCTTAAGACAAACCTATTTTTTGTATGTCAAAAGGATCGAGTGAGAGAGAATGATAAATGTTTCGACACTGTCTATCAGCTTAGCATTTTTATATCTCACACTTAAGCAACGCCTTTCTATTCGATTCACATAATGCCAATTATACAACAAATTATGTTGTACATAGGATACCAATCAGTATTATTCAAATGGTACAAGCCCAAAGATACTTTATGAAATTCACATAGTATTATTCATAAGTATTAAGAAAATAGAAAACAAGGAGAGTGGGGTAGCTAGAAGGAGACTCGAGACTCTCTACCAACGTATCATAAGCTTTCTTAAGAAAGAGAGCCAGCTAGAAGAAAAGAGATATAAATGAAAAGAGTGTGGAAGAATGAGAAATATGCCATAGGCTTCTTATAAAAACATCTCCATATCCCTCTCTCACTCTCTCTCTCTCTCTCTCTCTCTCTCTTAAACATCGCTTTTCTATACGATTCTCATAAATGTAGGTATGGGTAACATTTTCTGATACTTTTAGTAATGTAATAGTCTAACATACCAATTTATTGGTATACAGAAAAAGGATACATTGACAAACAATGAAATGTTTATCAATTGCCGTGAATTGCCAAGGGTAAAATGTTAAGCAATTGTCAATAAAATATAGTTTAAGGACAAAGGGGTTCGTTGATGGTCACAATAGATTAATGCCGCCTGCCCAGCAGCCAGACCGCAGCTCAGCCCTACCAAACGCACGCCCACGCCCACGCCCACTCAATGTCATTTGCAGCATGCACCAGCTGCAGAAGAGCCGGCAGCCCGGTTCAGGCAGCGCCCAGTGAACACAGACCTTGGCATTGAGAGCGGGGGGAAGCCAGTCCCAAAGAGGAGCTGGCCCAGTCCTTACTGGAGGCCGGCATCGACGCGGCGCGGTGCGTCGCCTGTATGTATGCAACGAGTTCTGTGCATGCGGAAATGCGCATGCTTGCGTGTCCTTGCCCTTGGTAGTGAGTCCTTTGCATAGTTGTAGCGAGTGCCCCTGAAAACTGTTAACCTTCGTGGATTTTGCAATGTGCAACGTGCGGCTAGGAACATGCGCCTTGCACTGCAGTTCTCAAAGCTGAGAATGGGAGAGCGCGCGCGAGAGAGAGAGAGAGAGAGAGAGAGACAGCGCGCAAGTTGCATTTTGGAGCAGCGAGCTTGCCACCAAACCTAGCCCACAACTATTTGGGGTGTCGTCTGGCTGCCCCTGCCACGCGCTGGGCGTATTTCATGGTTTTGTCATTGCCATTGACCATGATATTAAGCCAATGTCAGTGAATGGAGGCAAAAGTCGGATAGCCTTACGATTGCAGCATTTAGCTGCACTGGCCTCGCCTATTTCTTTGGAGGTTTCCAAATTTGGCGCAAGGATATGAAGCCCATCTCATAGACCGTAAGCTTAAGGACAAACTCTTCGCTACAAGGCAAACTCTTAACTAAACAAGTTTGGAGCAGGGGTTGCGTCTTAGGGCAGACCTGCCTGCACTCACAGCTGGAAGACGCGCGTTGAAAAGGCTTTGCTCGAGGGTTGCAACTCCAGACAGACAATGCCCCACCCACCTTAGATTTTTGCAATTATACGTATATTTGTAATTTCTGTGCTACGCCAACTCCAGGAATTCTATGCCAAACTTTGCAACCCCAAAAAAAAAAGCACACATAAAGGGGCAACGGCAAAAACAACGGTTCCAGACTCAACCAAACCCAACTGCGCATTTTAAGATCTATGCGTACCAACTGCGAGATTCCCTGGACCAAAATACGGTTTCTAGCCTTCGAAGAATGCATAATTTTAAATTTATTTTTATCTCTAAATGAACTCTATTATAACTATTGAGCAACTGTGAGATTTCCTCTAATCGCTTTAATATGTATTTTACTGTTAATATTGACCAACTACGAGATGCCCTACTTATAAATTCACAGCATATTCACATGAAATATTCATTGGTCAAATATAAAAAAGAGAAACAGTAAAAATAAACTTAAGTTGTTTATTTTCAATATACCCGTTTAGCTTGTTTGCCTTAGGGTATAATAACAGCGCAAATCTGCAGCCCAACACTTCCGTCCTCGTCGCCGTCATCATCATCGGTCCCTTGTTCATTGCACCCCCAACGTATTGTACATTGACTTCTCTGGGCTACGCTTTGTTTTCTGCATTCGCCGACGGCAGCGTCGCAACAATGCGCTCTCACACTCGCTCTCTCACGCTCATGCTCGCGCTCTCGTTAACGTTCTCGTTCTCTTGCTGAGCGACATTCCCATACCACGACCTACCTTACCCACACCCACAGTGCGCTTTCAGCTTTCTGCTTTGGGCTTTGGCCATTCTTCCGTGCACAACTCCCGCCCAGCAGAGGCCGTTGTTGTTGCTGCTGTTGCTGTTGTTGCTGATGGTGTCTGCTGCTGCTGCCGCCGCAGTCGACGCTGCTGCACAAATTCGCAGTTCAGTTTTCATATTGAAAGTAGAATTTTTCACTTTTGCAAATTTCTGTCTCGTTTCAGTCGCGTTAACGACGTCATGTCGCACGTTTGTTCTGCATTTGGTTCTCTGCGAGCAGCTTCAAGTTCTCCCAGCCAATTCTTAACTACAGATGCGCTCCGAATGTTATTGTTGTTGCCTTCTCTAGTCTGACGGCATATAAATGTGAGATTAACTTTCATTTGTTGTGAGTGGCAAATCTATACTTAATTGCATATCGGTCGAACTGTATTTACGCGTGCGTCTGTGTATGTGTGTGTGTGTGTTGATCGTCTGATCAAAACGAGCACCGTTAAAAACTGTGCTTGCAATTGGAATATGTACTGCGAAGAATGGATAATAAAAGAGATTGCAAAATAAAAAAAGGATTCCGCCAAACATAAAATTTAAAACTAAGTAAAAGTATATAAACTAGATATGTATATAGAAGTATTTTCAACTGTGCTATTCAAATCCAACGGAGTGATTATGTTTAGGGATAAGCATAGCTTTTGATACAATCAATCAGTGACCCTGAACGCTGTCGATCAAGCTGACCTTTCAATATCAAGATCATTTCAATTGAGTTATTAAGATGACGTTCCGAAAGGACGTTTCTCGTTTAGATTGTCTGCCCAAAATGTCTGACTCATTCCAGGCCAGCCCACAAATGGCGCCCACTTTGCACAACTTCAGAACTCCAGACATTGCAACCCTCATTAGGCCCCCATACCTTCAATGTCTGGCCCGAATGGGGCGGGCTGCAACTCCAATTACCCCCGCATAACCATCTCCGGGCAACCAAGCATTGAATCTCTTTCCGTCTGGTTCTTAACAGGGCGCTGTTCGCTCAACTGTAGCGCCGCTGTAGACGCGCTGTTAAGTGCGCCAGTGACACACACAGCGGCAGCCGCTGTTAACCTTGCCTTGGTATTGGTGAACTTGACTAAACACGCGCCAGCTGCTCTCCCGTTCTCTCGCAGCTTTGCGCTTTATAGTTGTGCTCGCACGCGCTCTCACTCTCTCACGCTCTCTCTCTCTCTCTCACGCTCTCTGGCTTTTGCATTTCTATTTCAAGTTCTTCTTCACGCTATGTATGTGGAGCGGCGTTGTCAGCAATGAGCATTCAGTGTTAAGGTCAATACGTTTGTTGTGTTTGCATTATTTACACACACAGACACACACGCATGTATTTATGTCTGTTTCCCCACATGGCTGCAATGAGACTGCATCTATGAGATTGCATTTTGCTCGCTGATTACTTTGCTATTGAATTTTGTCACTGGCGCTTGTTAACGCGCACACACATACAACTTGAACATGCACATGTGTTATTTTATTGCTCATTTGTCGTTGCGGTTTTTTGTGTTTGGGGTTAAATTGTGACTCTTGACAAACTGACGTTTACGGAAGCTTTTCATGCCGCCCTTGTTTGTTGCTTTTGTATGATTTATGAGTTGACTAATGCGAATGCATCACATGCGAAACGTGCTCCGAAAGGTGTTGACAATGCCAATTGAGAAAGTGTTTGAAATTCTCGTTGTACAAAAAAAGAGTTAAATTTGCACTCTTTCAAAAATTCTCATATGGAAAGCCTTTCGACTGCAGCCTAAAATAGAATGTGCCAATTTTGGCCAAATCAACTTCCCTTAAGTCGCCAAAACACGAACCTACCTCAATGCGTAACTCTGTCTGTCTGTTATAGTAGCTTCTTACGCACATTACTCATACGCACTGTTGTTTTGTTGTTTTTGGGCGGAAGTTGCCGCCCACTCAAACTTCGCCTGAAATACACAACAACCCAGAGAACTACCCCTGTTCATGATTAAAATATTCTTGTTTTTTTTTTTTTGTTTTTGTAAGCAACCCCCTGTTGGTTGGCGTAACTCCGTCAAATTTGTGGACCCTACTCATTCCATAATTTGTTAACCCCAAACTTGGTTTGTGCGTGTTTTGACGTTCGTCTGCTCATTCGCGTTTATTTTTGTTTATTTATGTTTTGCTTTTTGTATTCTTTACAGCTTTGCTTCCTCATTTGTTAGCGCAAGTTCACGCTCTCTCACACACGCACACACACGTACACGCGCGCACTCTCGCATTCGCTCTCTTTCTCGCTCTCTCCTGCTCATTACGTTCGGCTATCGACGCTTCCTCGCTCTTACAGACGTGCCCACTTTGCAGCCACACACAACGACAACGAACGGTTTTCACTTTCATTGTGCAGCTTATTCGCCCACTCACACAGACTCTCACACGCACACACACACACACGCACACTTGCGCTCAGCAGGTTTTTTTTTTTTCGTTCTGCTCTGCTTTGCTCTGCTCTGCTCTGTTCTGTTCTGTTCTGTTCCGTTCTTCTCTCGCGCCTTTGCAGGCATTTGCGATTTTCAATTTCAGTCAGAGAAAGTACGGCGCACGCAGCGGTCGCGAATTCGAGGCGCGTCCATCAATCAAGCTAAAAAACACCAAAAAATCGCCGTCGCTTATTGAAATTATAATTAATTGATTGCTGCCCAACTTAAAGCTGACAAAGAGTGCAACAAATGCATGCAAATTAATGCAAATTCCAATAATCTCTCTCATGCAAGCAAATAAATAGCTGTAAATGCAAAAGTGTTTCAAGCTCTTAACATTGGATCTGTCTCTGTCTATGTCCGCGTCTCTGTCTATGTGCCTGTGCCTGTGCCCGTGTCCGTGTTCGCGTCGCGCTGTGTCCTTGTCCTTGTGCAGCGCCCAACGGTCGCAGTAAGCCGCCCAGCCGAACAGCTGTTGGTTGCCAGTTCAAGTCCTCGTGCTCGTCCTCGTCCTCGCCAGCGTCCTCGTCCTTGCCGCTGTTGCTTCTCACCTTGCTCTTGAACGACGCCTAGGCCCTCAATGTCAGTGTCAGCCCCATTGCCCCATTGCCAGTGTTGCCGTTGTCAACGTATTGACTTTTCGCAAAATTAAATACTCACTTTTCATAATTTGTGAACCGTACCGCCCCGCACCGCCCCGCCCCGCCGCGGCCGCAGCTGCGGCCAGCTGTTGCTGCAAAACTAAATCAGATTCTGATTGGAATATGCTGCTGAACGAAACAGCTGCAGATTTTCTGTAAAAGTATCTGGCCAAATAGCAATGTGTTTCAATAAGCTGTACCTATTAAATAAATGCGTGAGTTCTACGCCAGGTGCGCAGGTCAAATGTCAAACATAAGTGCTAAACACAACAGTGCAAATCTAACGGTTGCACAAGAACGACGCGATATGCAAATGATTAATATACAAAGTGACATAATTAACTAAAAGCCGCGCTCTCTCGCCCTCTCTCTCTCTCGCTCTCTCCTTCTTTCTGAAGAGAGCCAAGGAGCAAGAAATTGCAATGCAACAAGAAAATCCATTGCAAGTTAATGAATGATCACACACACACACACATGCACACACTTATATGTATATACGTATATGTATATATATATATTTTTATAAAGGTGTACAAGCAGAGTTTGACAACAACAATATTAATACATTTAATGCTCAGGTGAAAAAATACTAAAAAAAAAAAAAAACAAAAACAAAAGAAATTTAAATAATATTAATTAAAAGGCAACTATTGCGTTGTGTTTCATGTGCAAAATATTAATATATACCTGTACAACATATACATACATACATAAAATATATATATATTTATATATATTTTTGGAGATAAATCAAACATATATTAAATACATATTAATCGATAAATTAAGTGAATGAATTTAACTAAAATGTTAACAAGCGCTGACAAATTGTCATAATTTCAACATACTCGTAATCTCGACACTCTAATTTATACGTATCTATAATTAATTAATTATAATAATACAAGTATTCAACAATAAATATCGGAGCATAAATATAATTAACTGCATCATTTTGCATATTATTCAACAATTTTCAACAATCAACAACTCATCAATCAAGCTAACAATCAATCAGGTCTTTAAATTATTTATAAAAGTAAGTGTGCTTGCCTTGGCAGATAATTAGTATATATATGTATATATATATTTAAGGAAATATAAAAGTTAATTTGCAAAAATTCAAGAAAATCTTTGATTCAATCAACAGCAAAATATTTAAATATATTTAATTATTATAAATATAACGAAATATATTTAAATAAAACTTAAAATATATATTTAAAGAAAAATTGAAATAAATTTGAAAGAATTAAACCAAATCTTTTATTTCTTATTAATAAACTAAATATATTACTATTAAATTTAAAATATATATTTAAACAAAAATTAAACTAAATTTTGAAGAATCAATGAATTAATCTAACGGCAAAATATTTCAATTTATACATGTGTTATTTATACTTATATTTAAATTTGAAATAATTGCCTAAAAAATATGAAAATCAATTTAAAAGAATTAAAGAATATCTTTGAATCAGGCAACAGCTAAATACGTAAAAATATTTATTTAAAATCAAGGCATATGCCTGCAACTTATTCATACTAACTATGCTTCTTCCTCTTCTTCTTCCTCTTTGTTAATCAAGCTACTTAAAATACCTAGAACATACTCAACATCAACACAAAAAGCTGCTGGGGAGTCGAAAGGAAACGAAGAACAAGTATTATTAGTAATTAATATATTGGAACATCCAAAAAAACATTCTCAATCACAACAAGGCCTCACGATATTTAAATATATATATACACACTCACACACATATATATACGTATATATACATCTAGCTCTGGGCAGGTTTAAGGACAACGCTAGAAAAGTAAGAACAAAATTCTAGGATACCATAAAACGAACTACGAATCTTTATTGTAAATGAAAACAACTTTGCAACTTGAAGGCTGATAACATTTTGATAATCCAAACAATACAAAAATACCAAGAAACCTAGTGGATATATATATTTGCAACAAGTGTAAAGAAGAAGAGACTGATTTTTACAAGCAGAGCAGCAGGAGCAGCAGCAGAAATAATACTTAGAGGCAGAACAGCAGAGGCAAATCCGAAGGTGAAGGTGATTCAGGATCAAATCCAACAAGCGCAACTTTCCAAACGAAATACACACACACATACGTATAGATTGAGATATAGATATATATATATAGATATTATATATTTGTACGAGTCGCAGATTGATTAATTTGCAACATGCTTAAGAAACTCAAGTGCATGGAAGCAGCTGCCGCTGCCGCCGCGGCTGCAGCAGCTGGCAGCGCGCCCAGCGCAAAGATAATCAAAACAGAGCCCATAGATTTTGAGATGCTGCATCTCGAGGAGCAGGAGCGGCGCCACACAGAGCCCAGCAGCAGCAGCAGCAGCAGCGGAAGTGGCAGCAGCGGTAGTGGGAGTGTGGCAGGCGGAGGGGCAGCAGGTGTCACAGCGCCGCAGCGCTACACGCACGTCCAGGTGCAGACGGTGCCGCCGCGCCAGCCCACTGGCCTGACCACGCCTGGCGGCACACAGAAGGTGATACTGACGCCACGTGTCGAGTATGTGCAGCAGCAGCAGCAGCAGCAGCAGGGGCGTGTCTCGGCAACTGCCGCCGGCAGCTCCATCAAGCACATCTACACGCAGAGCGTGGGCAGCCCCACGGAAAATGCAGCCGCGCCGCAGATCATAATAACGCGCACGCTGCCCGCGACGCAGTCGCATCATGGGCATCTCTCGCGCCGCCATTCCGCCAGCCCCTCCGCCAGCCACTATCAGCCGCAGCCACGTCTGAGCGCCAGCCACGCCCACTCGCCGCCGCCACTGCATCATCAACAGCAGCAGGAGCAGCAGCAGCAGCAGCAGGAACAGACGCAGCAGCAGCAGAGATCGACTGGCCAGCAGCATGTGCGCGTCATACGCGATGGCCGTCTGTATGAGGAGTCCTTGTCCGGCAGCGGCTGCTCCACCGGTGCGCGTCGTCTTTCCGTATCGCCGCCGCCCTTGCATCATCATTCGCGTTCCGCGCCCGTCTCGCCCGTAATACCCAGGCGCGCCTATGTGGAGCAGTCGGCACATGTGCAATATCAGCCGCAATCGCAGCAGCAGCAGCAGCGTCAGACTCCGCCGCCGCCACCAAACCAACAACAACAACAACAGCAGCAGCAGCAGCAATTTATTGGTGGAACGCCGCCCACAGCTGCTGCTCGCAAGTTTGTGGTCAGCACAAGCACGCGTCATGTCAACGTCATCGCGGCCAACCACTTTCAGCAGCAACAACAGCAACAACAACAACAACAGCAGCAGCAACAACAACAACATCATGTCATTACCAATGTCAGCTCCAGCAGCGCCGCCTCCGCCTCAGCCTCCTCCACCTGCCCAGCAACATCCGCGTCGTCAACGTCCTCGCACATCTTTCGCACGCCCATTGTCTCCAGCAGCAGCAGCAGCAGCAGCAGCAACAGCAATGGTTGTCAGCAACAGTTGCCGACACACCATCTTCACAGCAACAACAACAACAACAACAATAGTAACAACAACAATTTGAGCGGCAGCTCGGCAATGCGACCGCCACCGCCGCCGCCGCCGCCCAAGGTGAAGCATGCCTCCAGCCTGGGCAACGGCAACAACAACAACAACAACAACAACAACAACGTCAACAACAACAGCAACAACAACAATAACAGCAGCAATGGCGAAGAGCCGTCCAGCTCCATTCCTGATCTGGGTAAGTGCTCGATTTACCAATAGCTGACCGCAAATACACGCTATATACTATATACTATATACATACATACATACATACAAATATAACTGTAACCCGTTGACCCTGGACGCGACTTGTCTCGGCAAGTCGATAGCTCGACTTGTTCTGAAAAAAACTGCCCTACAAAGTTATTCAGTTACGAAGCATTTACATAGTATAATCTATATATATAGGGCCCTAATTAACCAAAATCCAAATCCAAAAGCCGAGTCGATCTAGCCATGTCCGACTGTCCGTCTGTCTGTATGTATAAACGCAAGAATCTCAGAACCTATAAGAGCTAGAGACTTGAAATTTTAGATGTAGATGCTCCTAGTTCCCACGCAGATCGAGTTTCCGATAATCGATAACTTACTCCGTTTCCAAGCAATCGATATCTATATCGATATCCTATTTTTTGGGCAATTTTGGTAAATAATAAGAGCTAGAGTCACCAAACTTGACATATAGCTTCTAAAATAGAATATATATATATGCATTTGATGTTGGAAGATGAGGGTTCAGGGTATCCCCTAGTCGGGATCTTCCGACTAGAACCTTTTACTTGTTTAAATTAGTCGAGTGGCTGCTTGAGCATCTGAATATTAAGTAATTAATTTTTGGAAGGAAACTTATTTCTTAAAATAAGTTAATATCAAGTGGATGTTAACTGTATTTCTGAGAAAGTTTGGAGGTTTTTCAAAAATTCTTTCGGACTCTTAACACTATCATTTATTATCATTTATCATTTATTATGTCAATTTATGTGCATGTCAAAATATGACTGTTAATTTACTGTGAATGCTTGAAACACCCTGTAGCACAGTGTAAATCTATAATTGTGTATTATGTAGCGCAATCTGAAGCGTTCGACAGCCAAGTGAATCGCCAGTTTATGGAGCTGCAGAGCAGTTACTTGGCCAAAGTTGAGTTGCTTTCACATTTATTGTTTATACATATATATTATTGAAACATATCTCGATGCATGTGTGTGGAAACTAGAAATATCAGCTTACAAACGTGTTGTTTTATATGGCAAATAACAGTTAGTTTTACAGTTACAAAAGGTCATAAAATCTAATAGAGATACATAGATATGTATGTATTCAAGTATTAGATACAAACGGAAGCGCGTAGCATTTAAATCTGTTTCTCTTCAAACCCTCCCTCTAGCGCATAAATATTTTGTACACATTTCGCATTCAGTCAGAATTTTGAATAGGCTTCAAATTAGCGCTTAATTCGCATTACATCACGCCCAGATTTTGTTTATATACATTTATTCTAATGACATTATAATATATATATGCATATATATATATATATATAATCGTGTATTAGAACGTTGCCGAACTGCGCCTCGAATTTGATTTCAATTTAATTATCAATTTAAATTTTAAATTGTTTTTATTCTGCGCCACGCCCATCAGCCCCCAGCGTCCACAAACTGTCCATATACATACATTCAACTCGATTTTCGTTCCAATTTTTATTTATTTTTTTTTTGTTGGTTTTTTTTTTGTCAAGGCTGCGCATTTTTTGTTTGTGTGTTAATTTTGTATATACGATAATTCTTTTGCGTGTCTGTTTTTTATTGTTGTTGTTTTTGTTGTTGTTGTTGTTTTTTTGTTGTTTTGACTGCCGCTCTTACCTTGAACTTCAACTGGAATAAACTTGGCGCGCTCAGCTTTTAATTCTCAATTCTTGTCCAGCTAAAAATAGAATGCGTTTGCTCGAAGCGGGAATACCCTAATATTTAGTTAAGCTCTTCTGGCATTGTCTTATACTTTTTTGTGGGAAACACATTCTCCAGAGGCTCTAGGCAAGGCCTTTGCCACTCGCCCAACTTCAGGTTTCCTTGTTGCCAAATATTTTATAAAAATAATACAATAAAAGTTGAATTTTCTCAAAATATATTATATATATTTATTTAAATTTTTTTTATATTTATATTGCATTAAAATATATTATAAATATATATTTAATGTGCATTAATTAATAATTGCTTATATTTATTTAAATAACTTTTGACAAATTATGCATAGATTTTCTCGTGTTAAATTGCAATTAATATAAATTTATTATTTAATAATAAATATATATTTATATATATAAACATATAGATTAATGCCGTGCTCCTCGTATATATATACATATATATATCGAATGCGTGTAATTTGTTTAATATACTTTTTGTTTGTTTCAAAAAGCGAGCACAAAATTTGCATTGTTGATTCAACGTGGAATATCCGCTCTGTCTGCGTTGTCTTGAATACATGATCCGGGGGAATCAGGAAAACGTTTTCGTCCAATCAAAATGCATTCAAAATTTGTTGAAATTAAATTGAATTCAATTTTTTGTTTTTAATTTCATTTAATTTCGCTCAAATTAAGTTTGATTTGGCTGTGATTAATTCGTGTGTTGTTTCATTTCGGTTGTGTTTTTGTTTGAGCTACACTGGAAACCTGTTCGTGGCCGAACAGAAGCGCGGAGAGAGGCCCTGTTAAGAGCGAGAGCTGGGAGTGGGGCAGCGTAATGATATCATTTGGTTGGGTTTCGCCTTTTTGGCAAATGTCTCGACTATACGACAATATGCATATATGGCCCGTCGGACAACTGATTTTTATTTATTTATTTGATTTTGTTTTATTTTGATTCGCTTTTATCTGGCATACTGTCGCTTGGCTAATAAATAAACAAGTCTGGGCGCTGTTGCTGGCCGCTTATTAAAAGTTAAGTAAATAAAAGTCAAGGCCAAGTGTGCCTGAGCCTTTGGCAGCTCGAGATTTATGTTCGGGCTTCTAAATGGGTCGCCGGTCGCTCTGAAATTGTGTTTGCTCAGCTTTGGCATCTCTTACCTGGCGGCCAGGCAGCATCTCAGCCATAGTCAAGAGCCCCTCAATGCAATCGAAGCGTAGCATATTTTCAATGTCAATGTCACGCACACACTATGTCGTCTCTCTGATAGATCTCAAACACTCGTCTATCAGCTGTGGCCCCCACTCACTCTCGCACCCCCTCTCTCTCTCGCTCTTTCTTTCTCTCTATGTGTGTGTGCGTATACTTAATTCCGCTGAATGTATCTGAATACGTATACTATATATGTGCTCCAATCAAAAGCATTTTGTTTTCACTCTTGTTATTCGAACGAATGCCAGCAATTGTCCACGCAGTCGCATTCAAAGAAAAGCTCAATCATAACAAAAAATAATATATATACATGTGAATGAATTAAATAACATCGACTTGCCCACCTACTCCAGTGTTATATATTTAATGCATTTGTTATTGTTGAAAAAGTGAATTACACAATATAAATATTTACAAGCCTTTTATTTCTTAAACAATTCTATATAAGCACATATTTTCAGTCCTGATATAGGCCAGCAAATTGTTATTTACAAATTTAAGAGTAAAAATGTATATTGGGATTAAATTTAACTATTCTTCTTAACCTTAGTTAAGTTTAGTTCCGCCTTTAAAGTGACCAACAATAATTCCCTTGCATAGACAGGCGTAGAGAGAAATGCTGAGGACTCTTCTATGCGATTCTCAAATGCAGAGCATTTTTTAAAACTTTTCCAATAACTAAAATAGCCCACATTTGTGTACAGGTGTTAATTTATGGGTCATACGCTCAGGTTGTCTCTTCTGTTCTGCTGCACAGTGGGCAATAATAAACAATTTATAACAAAAATGCGCACTTGGAAAACTGTTGCCCTAGTACTGTTCATATATGTATATATAGGCACATACTTGATAGACATACATATTTATATAGAGATTTCGCATACTGCGTTCTAATTAATTTTCATTTGATTCGTTGGCAACAATGAAACCCATTTTGCGGCTTATAAGATTCACATCAGTCGCCAGGCGGGTGACAACCCTGTTCAAAATATTGCTTAATAATAATATTTAGCTATTATTTAATCTATTCGAGCGATTGTATAACAGTTGTTTATATAGCCCTGGCCCCGAATAGGTAATAATCGTATTTAAATCGGAGGATTGCATCTGCCAAATACTAATGAAAGTAATTGATTATGACCTATTATGCAACTAAATTAGTAATCACAATGTCCAGAGGCCTTGGGGTTATGCAAACGGAATGCAACTATGTGCACAATAGCTATAGATCTACAGATCTGATGACAATTGGAATGGAATGCATTCGATTTGGACAGCAACAACAAAAAATGTCATTTCACTTTTGTGTTAAACAAATAAAAAACGTTCTAACATATGTATGTATATAGATAGATAGATACTTAATCTATTTAGCGACAATTACGAAACAATCAAAACAAAGTCACGCCAGGCGTTAGAAACGCCAATTGAAGTTACTTAACTAACTGGCTAACTAGCTACTTAGCCTTATTGTTGGGGAAACAGTTAGCCAAACGCTAAAAAGGTGCAAGGTGTATCTGACGGATAAACAGACCAGATACAAAACCAGTTTAGAATAGCAACAAAAATCGAAATAAAAAAACAATTATATAATGTGTGCTGTATAAATATGCGAATTACAAGTGGGAGCACAACAACAACAACAATAAGAACAAAAGCAGTAAATATAAAAGAACAACAAAAACAAAACGAAGCACAAGGTCATTTAGCGTCTGACGCGGCCAAGCGGCATTAGAAGCGGAAGAGAAATAGCAACAAATAATAATACGAGTAATAATAAAAGCAAAAGGCGGCAACAAAAATGTGACACACTGAAAGCACACGAGCACAGACACACACACAGACAGGCAGAGAGAGAGAGAGAGAGAGAGAGAGAGCGAGATACAAATTTATCTGCTTTTAAATAGAAGGTAGCGGGAGCGGAGAGAGCGCGCGGGCGTGCACATTAGACGACAAGTGCAGGCGTAACGTAACGTAACGTAAAAATCTAGCACACTTCCTGCAAGGCCGCGCCGCTCAGCTTGTGGGCACGGGTATGTGCGGGGGGGTGGGGGGGGTTGGAGACTGAGCGCTGTGACAAACTGTGACAATTAGCGAAAATCGAATTTGATGACAATTACAGTTACATGATACAGTTACAAAGTGTGACGTGCTGTACTTGAAATCTTCAAGCTCGCTTCACCCTCCCCCCCCCCCCCCCCCCTCTGCCCATTTACCCCGCGTGCTGCTCAGCTAACTCAGTCGGCTGTTAACCGTTAGTTTTGTTAGTTTTTTAAACAGTTGCAGCCGCTTGCAATTACCGAGGCTGAGTAACGGGCCTTGCGACTAGGCCAAGCGAGCGTTGTGATTACGCGACGAGGTCTTCTGTAATCCCAGGCGCTATATAATTTCATTTGATTTTATGATTTGAATAACGGCAACTGTATTACAATTGCCAACTACAAATATAATACGCGCTAAGTTCTCGCCCTTCCCCTCACCCCCTCTCTCTGTCTCTCTCTCTCTTATTCTTTTATTTGTTTAGTTTTGTTTTTTTTTTTTGCCTCGAGCGTCTGAAGGTCGCTTCTGAGTCATTGGGCAAAAGTTTAAAATTTCTTCTCAACCCATTGAGTCATCCGAGTTCGGGTGATAGCCCCCAAATGGTCACGCAGTGTTCTACGTAAGCCGCAGAGACACTCGCAATATGGCTTACAGATAACAGAGAAGGTCGAAAAGTTGAATGGAATATTATCCGTTAGCTTGAAAGTGCACAGGAACTATTCAAGTACTTGTGTATACATATTTAATTACATTCAACAGATGCTCTTGAATTTCCATTTCACATTTCATATTAAATACGATACAGAAATGTTCCCTCTATGCGACCGCAATATTTGATGTGCCACCCCCCTCTCGAAGGCTGTCAGGCAAATTGTGGGCTGAGGTTTCAAATTTACTGCTGAAATATTCATACCTATTCATTGACATACATATATATATAGGTGTTTACATATATATGTATGAGGTAAAAGCCCACTAATTGCCTTTTGATTGATGTAGCTTGCTATTAATATTACATGATATCAGCAAGGAAAGTATCACACGAATTGTAAAGGATGAAGTATTTAATAAATGTAAAGGTTAACATTTTATACATTTTATACATATATAAATTGCAATTAGAAATATGCATTTCTTTGAAATTTGCCTGGTTATAATCCCTCTCATTTCTGTAAACAATTTCCGCATTTTTTAAAAATCATAACTAGAATAGAACCGGAAAATAATATAATCAACCCATATACATATATCAATAGACTCGCATCACTGTATTATATCATATACTAGACTTTGTAACACTCGTGTGCTACTTAAACGTCTATAACCAAATTTTTGAATGTTGAGATCATTAATTACCCGAGTTTTGAATGTTCAGAGTATTCATAACCCATAACCCAAATGACAATATTGTATATGTAAGGGTATTCAAATCTCGGCTAACTGAAACATGTTGACTATATACATATATGTATATTCAATGAAAACTCTTCTAACGGACACTCTTGTCAGGCGAACACCTCTATAGGACGGACATTTTCGCTCATGCCATAATAAATCAGGTCATGCGCGTTCCCTCTCTATTAGGCGATCACCCCTCTTGAGCGGACAAACATTTCTCAACGATCGCAGTCCGCCCAAGGGAGTTTGCATATTCATTGATTATTGCCGTCACCCTTGCGGACCTATAGACCACATTTAGGTCATGAACCGGAAACGTCTTAATTACCCAGAGAATAAGTGAGGCTCGAAAGTCAAATTGCAGGGGACGGAGGCAGAGGAGGATGCATACATATGTATATAAAGCTGGAATCGAGTCAAATAATTAATCCGGGCAGCAGAGCAGAACAAGCGAACAGAAAGGGAAGTTTTTTTTCTTCGTTTTGTTTTGAATTCTATATTGGCAAGGAGAGAGTAGGGGAAAACGAAATCAAAGCGCAAAGAATGGGCAGACAAAGGTCTGAAATCAAAAACAAAAGCAAATTGAAGCGAAATCTGCGCAGACGACGACGACGCCGAAGAAGAAGAAGAAGAAGAAGACGAAGACGGAGACGATGAACTGCGCAGCAAAGACCTTGAACTTTGGCAAAGCAGCATGCAGAGCAGCCAAAGAGTGTCTGCTGCGGAGTGGCGAAGGGAAGGGAAGGGAAGGGAAGGGATGGAGTAGATAACATGCACAAGAAGCAGCGAGCATAAAATCAAACTGAAGAAGCGCTGAATCAAGCCGTCGCGGCCCAAGAGCGCAATCTAGGGCAGGGCGAAGAGAGGATGTCTGCCGATTAGCTGGATCAGCAAAACAGAACTGGTTAAGCGAGCGAGAGAGAGAGCGAGCGCGAGAGAGCGCCAGCGTGTACGAGAGCGAGCGCGAGCGCCAGACTCTTGACTGCAAGTGCCATTGACCCACAAGCAAAAGTCGTTGGCTTCTCGCGCAGGGATCTGACTGCGACTGCGACTGCAGCTGCAGCGCGCAGTCAGGGACTAGGGCGGTGGGCGGGGCTGCTTGAGGCTTGAGGCGGGCAATAAAACAACGCAAAGACCTTGATATTGTCAACGCGCTGCAAGTATAAAAATACAAATCAGGCGGCGGGCGCAGCAGGAACAGGTACAGAGAGACAGAGAGGGAGAGCGAGTGAGAGAGAGTGAGTAAGGGAGAGCGAGTAAGAGAGGGAGACAAGGGCGCTATTTATACGAAGCTATTTTTGTTTAGCTTGAGGAGGATTTTTTCGCGCCTAAAAGGAAAGAACGCCCTGGCCTGGCTGCGCCTGCGCCCTTGACTTGGGTCAATAACTTGGCTCGTATGCGACTTGTGATCCCCCTGCTTCGCTAGCGAGGCTTGTCTTGTGGCACATTAACCTACAAGCGCCTCCCAGTGACCCAAAGTTTAACCCACGAACAGCTGTTCAGTTATTTATGTGCTGCTATCGGAAAAATGTCAAGTGGCTTGGCCCTGACCTGACCTCCAATTTACACCAGCCAACAACCCAGCTGCCAACAAATGCCAACCCACCCACATCCAGAGGGGGTGGCAACTATGCCACACGGAAGTCGCTGGGAAAATTTCATTGCCAACACACATTCACGTTCAATGTCAGGTTCATGCACGACAGCTGAAATGCAAATGCAGTTTGCGGATGCGGCAGCTGCGGGGGGCTGACTTGTGCTTTACTTCAAGGTCATAGGTATACTATAAAGTGGCATCCAGTATGCAAGGGTGTTGGTAGTTGGGAGTACGTCTTGTTGGATTAGCTGCCCTTCAGACTAAATCAAGCTGCCCAATCATCGCAAGCCTCAAATCTTAAGTTTAGCTTTAGTTTGAAGTTCAAATTAAGTTTAAAGTTTATCTTTAGTTTAAAGTTCAAACGTACTCATAATCTTCAAAAAACTTTCTTTAGAGTGAAAAAAAGTCGGTCTAAAGAAAAATATTCGTAAATAATCCAAGCTAAAAGTTCTTAAAGCTAGCATAATGCAAACTTAATTTTAGCTAAGTTCTTCAATCAACAACAAAAAATAAGAGTTTTTTTAAATAACGTACCACAGGTATTCATAAGAACTTAAGATAAACCCAAGTTCATTTAATTTAAGCTAAAATTGATTAATTTTGTAAAATACAATTTAAGTTGAAAATTACTTAGAACAAGTATGCTCATGCTAGATCTCTTACTGCAAGAGATCGAAAACTTAAGTGCATTGCCTGGTGCTTTCTAAATTTAGTTCTGATTAAGCTTAATTAGGCTTACAAATCTTAAAGCAAACTTGAATCGAGTTGCTTCGTATCGAAAAAGTATATCTAGTTCATTTCACCTAACTTTTAAGACATAATTTGCTTGATTTAAGCTCGCAGTTCCTTTTGCTCCGTAGGGGTTTTGCATTTCTTACAAGACATAATCAGCCAACGTAGGCGGCTCCTTCCAGCGAAACGCGCTAAGGCAGAGGTAAGGAGAGGTTAACATAGGTGCGTCTTACATGTGCATTCTGGGTAAGCGTCTTTGTTCATAAGGACCTTCTGCAATTGACAAGTTCCTGTTCAGGGGCACGGACAAGGAAGCGGGGACGTATCCGTATACGTATGCGTATGCTTATGCGGATGGGAGAAGTACAACATGTAATAGAAATGACGTCTAGGCCAGAATGTGAGGCAGGCAAAGGATAAAGTTGTTATCAATTCGCGGTCCTGCGTCTGAGATTCGCCCAATCTAGGTGGCATAATAGGCTCACGGGGCGTATGCGTATTTATATAATGCAATAGACGTCAGTAGCGCTGCATGAATAACAGTTAAATATCGATTTGGCTATTTGGGGCCCTCTGCTAGTTTGGCCCAACTAACCCAATTCGACCCAATTCGAGGCCAGCTTTTCACTTTCGCTTTGTCCCACAGCTCCCACAATTATTTTTTTGGGGCTATTTTTAAACTAAAAAGCTGCCTGCCCCGTGCACAGGGTCAGCCAGAGGCATCATCGGCTGGGCTTATGATGAAATTTCTTTGCCATTGGCGCACAATTATAATTGGTTGGCCGACAGTCTTGCCACTTGGCTCACTTCCGCGCATTTGGGCACACTTGGCAGTCTGCCCACTGTGCTGCCAGCTGACGTAGCTCCTGTCCCTCCCCCCCACGCCCACACCTCATTTTACATTCACATTGGCCGCATTGACCTCACCCACATTACTTATTTTGCACAGTTGTGCGACATTCAAAATGTATTTATATGCATATAGTCGCGGGTGGGAGAGATCGGGCGTCGGCTACTCGACGAATCGGAAATTTATTGCTTTATCGCCACGAACGCCTCGAATGCTTCCGCATTAAGCCACATTCATACAGTTCAGGTGCTGGTATTCCACAAATGCAATTAACCCTTATACATATATACCCGATGCATGTGGAAAATGCTTAACAAAGGGTATGCCTTTGTTGTGCAACATACATATATACATATGCATACATACATATGTCTTTAATGTATTTATAGCCAATTCTTTTTTTAAATAACTTAAGACATTTTCCTGTTTACAGGGTATCTCTTAGTCATGCACTTTCTACATATATACTTATGTATCTATAGCATGTAAACGCATTTTTATATTATTTATAAAAATAATATTAATTATTATATTCTGAATCCTGCTTACAGGGTATCTGCTAGTCTGCACTTTTTTTAAATATCTAATTTGTTTAGTTAATCCTGTTCACAGGGTATCTGCTAGTCATGCACCTTATGCTTATATAGACATGTATCTATATAATGTAACTGTATCTCTTTTCATATTATGTATAAGAATTTGTTTCTGTTTATAGGGTATCTGCTAGTCATGCACTTTATGCCTGCCCTGTTATAGCTCTTAATATGGTTACACGCGTAACTCTTTTCCTGTGCCTAAGTAATTATTAGTTCATTTGCGAAAGTGTGCTTAACTGTTAAATGTTTCCGGAACAGATATTTTTATATAACCAATTTTCAGATTTAAGCAAATAAACTCCTTAGGTAAAATAGGTAAATATAATACATTTTAAGCTGACCGACTCGAGTCTCATATTAGTCTAAACAACCAACAATAACAGGGTATAAACCCCATGAGTGAGCAATTGTTTGTATAGCTATTTTAAGAACCTCCCCTTTCTCTCATCAGCAGACTTTGCAATCAAGTCTCGATGGGCCAGGCCTTATCCGCTGTCCTATGCTATAACCACTTGAGAATTATAAGCAATGAGAACGCGACAAAGCTGGCAAAACCAAAGTCTACTCTAAAGTGTAGGCAAAAAAAAGGTTTTTTGTTGTTGTTTTTTCTGTTAACTTTAATACTTTTCCCAACTTAACAACAAAAACTAACTTTTTGTCTATTAAATATAATTGAAGCTCTTTAATTAAAGCTCTTAAATTAACAAGCAACTGCGTGTAGCGTTAGTAAAGAAGTAAAAACAAAATGTCGCTCTCGTAATACTTTAATTAATTAGCTGACATATAAATTCTATTGTTCTTAAGCAAAATCCGGTTATTATACTTACTTATAAATCTAAAATATAATTTGCAATAGAAAACATTGCTGGGAAATCAGATAAAGCTTAATAGGCCCTTAAACTTTAAGCCCTATCTATAAACAACAATTGCGTAGCACAGATAAGCTCAGGCAACGTCTGATTGTTCCAATAGCAACGATATTAGCTCTATATATATATATGTAGTATATGGGTACATAAGAATCCTAAGGTTAAAATAAAACAGAAAAAAAAAACAGTTTATAGGCAAGGGCGTCGGGGCATGGGTCTTGTGTAAGCCAAATGAAAATGACACCTATCCATATGTGTGTGTGTGTGTGTGAGTGTGTAGTGGATAATGTGTGTCACCAAGTGCTCAGCAAACGGCCGATAGAAAGGGAGACACACAGACTGAGGGACTGAGCCAGAGAGAGAGGGAGAGAGAGAGAGAGCGAGCGAAAAGTAAAATGAAAATAAATTGTGATGGTCAAGGTCGTCGGCGTGCGCTTTGCGCAATAAAATCAACAACAACAACAACTAGAACAAAAGCAACAAACTGTAAAATGTGCAAACAAAATAGATACATAGATAGACTCAAGACGGCAAACTGAGGCACCTGACATAAGCGCCCTCCCTCCCCCCGCCGCCCCATTGCACCCTTAACCCGCCAGCGACAGAGAAAAATTCAGATACTTTGCCTTAGTTTTGGTTCCTCGTATTAGTCAAGTTCCGCTGTGATTCTTTTGAGCTAGTTCACGCTGTATGCAAATAAATTCAATTTATTTGTTCATTTCATTTATTTGTTTAAATTGCAAAAATGCAACCATAAAGATTATATAATGTAACTGCATATTTAAAAATAATAAATAATATTTTACAAATCAATAAATGGATTATGCACAAAGACAGCTAGCTGACATAATTCTTCTTCTTGTTATGAGTTTATTTTTAGAAAGTGATTTTTATACCCTATTAGAGGGTATTATAGGTTTGCCATGAAATGTATAAAGCATAGTAGGAGACATCCCCGACCCCATTAAGTATATATATTCCAGATACAGAATCAACTGTTTAGTTAATATAGTATGTCCCTCCGTCCCTCTGACCGTCTGTCAGTTTCCATGCTAACTGGTCTCTCAGTCTTAGAGCTTTCGCTTGGAACTTTGCATAGGTCCGTCTTTCTGTTGCAGGCAGTTCATACATATGTCAGAACCAAACGGATCGGACAAATATATCATATAGCTGTTATAGAACTTTCGGTCGAACAGAAGGTTTTTGTATAGAAAACTCTTTGTTTATTAAGATATCTTGATCAAAGTAGGTTCTTTTTCATTTCATATTATGTTTTCAAGGATATTTACATCAAACGCAAGAGCCAAAAGTCTTCAGACTTCGACTTTTCCAAGGCATCCTTACTCACTCGTTTTTATTTAAAGCAAAATAATAAAAATTCATTTTTGTGATTCCTGTTTTGTTCCTAGTCAAACAATTTAAATGAAATTCTTGCTAAACGTCACTCAGAGTCAATTAAGTTGCAATTAGGTGGCAACCCTCTCAACACGTGGCAGCAATTAGTTTTGGCTTACACTGAAAACAAGAGAAGAAATAGAGACCTTCTGCCGCAAAGGACACGCGTGCAGTGGAAGGTTAATGACGATCAAGGGCAGCTCAATGCCGCATGCCCAGTGGGATCCATGTGGCATGGCGGCAAGTAAAAGTACATATATGCATGTACATAATGCGATTTTTGATTGTCAAGGTCTCAGTTGTCCTTGCGGCAAGCTTTTCACTCGAACAGCTGTTCGCCTGTTACCAGCTGCCGCATTTGCGTTTTACTGCAACTGTTGCGCTCTTTGCGCAGCTTGCAACAACTTGTAGCGCGACTTTACAGCAGGTTGCCGCAAAAAAGCACTCGCTGCAGCTCTCACGCTCCCTCTCTCTCTGTCTCTCTAGCTCTCTCTAACAGCTGCCCAGAGTTGCCAATACTTGTGACTGCATTAGGAGCAAAGCTTTTGCGTCAGCTTAACAACTGCAACACATACACTCACACAAGTGCAGTTGCATTGCAAAGCTTTGGCACGGCTTAAGCTTTGCCTTATAGTTTGTGATGCAACCCAAAGCTTTGCTGCCTCATCTGAGCTTTCTGTTGCAGCTTTATTCTAGCAAATTTCAAATGCATTTTGTACTTAAAAGGTTCTAACTGCAACAGCTGGCTGCAAATATTGTGAGCTTTTCGATTGCATCTGAAAAGTGTTTCTTAAACTACAAATTTTGCCAGTCTATATAAACTCACATTAAACATTTATATTTCATATTAACATTTATATCCTTCATAAAAGCTTTGCCTTAAATTTATTATATTTAAAACATACAACTCATTCTTTGCTAGGCCTTGGATATCTCTTATATATGCCACTCAAATAAGCAACCTAAATAATCATTTTAAATGTTTCATAACATTGTTAAATATTTTATAAAAATAACACTATTTTTATAAAAACATAAAGTCATACGCCTAAGGCTAACCGCATTTCTCTTATATAATATTATACAAATAAATAATATAAATATATAATATGAAATATAATATAATAAAAACAAAATATGAACCAGCTTCTTTCACGCACGAGCTTCCCTTAACATTATTATGACTTTTCCTATACTACAATTTTTTTAGTATGTCATCAATATCAGTGTTAAGTAACGTTTTTATAATCTTAATAACAATTCCTGCAAATGCTTATCACTTAAAACCTTTGTATGTTTAAATATTTAAATATTAAAATATTTGTACAGATTACACTATAATGAAATCTAGCTGGAAATCTTATAGAAATAGCTAGATTCGCAAGAAGATATCCTAGATTTGCATGCATACATATGTATGTATATATTCCCATCCTTCTGAAAAATCTTAATAATCTATTAAATCTAGCTATATTCTATTCTATCTATTCTCACATAGAAAAACAACCAAAATTGTCTGTTTTTATATAAATTTAATTATCAACGATTTTTCACAAAATTTTCCGTTTTCCCGCTTTCATTAAATGTTTACCAAGTGATATAAAGTCTAAGCAGCTTAGACAAAGCCGAAATTAAATTGCCGTTGGTTTGGCTTGAGGGGGGGAGGGGCAGGGGGGTTTATTGCCTGTACGCCTACACAGTCAGCTTCACACACACAAACAGATACACACAAACACACTCTCACACACATTAGCACTTTGTCAAGTTTATTATTTCTTTGACTCTCTTCTTTCATTTTGCTTTTCTCTGCATACCCTGTAGCCAAGCTATACAGGGCTTAAGCTACAGTTTGTGCGTTGCCTTTTACTGAACTCGTCTGATTTTGTATGGCAACTGGCGTGCAGGGTATCTGCTAGTCTGTATCGATTAGCTTTTGAAAATTTTCGCATTTGTGGCGTGTGTCGAATTTCGCTCGTTGTCTTTTTGTTATTGGCTTATATTTTGATTGCCTGGCCTTGACTTTCAGTAACCTCTCTCGGTTAACTCTAGTGTTATTAATGGGCAGGCGCTCAGAATTCGCAGAATTCGCTCTTTCGCACTCGGCCTGCGTCTTTCATAGTGTAATTGAATTTGTCAGTCACATTGATAAGCGGCATTCGCCCGCATACAAGCTATTTGAGGGGCCTTTCAGCAATCAGCGCACAGCTTCAAGCTTCTTAACTATGATAAATGTATCTAAACGCACGGAGCCTACCTCAAAAGCCATTGGCATACGCATTTTATGCATATTTCGCATAAAACTTGCCACGCGTAGAGCCTAAACAGCAGTCCAAATCTCCCATGCCATTCATTTACATTTTTTTGCGGCGCAAAACTCAAATTCATGGTCAATGTGTCAAAGCTCCAACCCCTCCAAAGAGGACTCTGTACATAAGGAAGCCACCCCCACCTCAAGCTCATGCTCAATGCACGCACTGTTGTGCTAGGTTTAGGCCGAGAATGTATACCACGCTCTCTCTCTCTCTCTCTCGCTTTTCCCCGTGGTTCGGCCCGGCTGTTTTTCCGAGCTAAAAATAACCAAACGCACAACCAAACCAACTCTCCCGTTCCACTTTTGCCTTACCAACATTTTCTTGCGTTGGTTTTGTCGCCCTTTAGGCTCACACACACTCTCACCCTACCCCCCCCCCCCCCCCCCCTCTCTCTCTCTCTCGCTCTCTCTATTTCTCGAGTGCTTTTTGCCTCTACATCGATTTGTTGCTGAGCATTTTGTTCACACTTTGTTTTGCTTTTCCCTTTTTTAACCAATTTCACTTATTTATGATTTTGAACTTGGCCTAGAGCAGCCTTAGTTGGCAGACATTCGCCTAAAACACATTTGCTTAAACTGGTCACACTTTCTGGCCCAAAATGCTTCCTTTATTGAAAGCCTACAATTTGTATTCTTTGTTCTTGATCAGACTGACGAACCGTAATTTTGATATAGTATATATAACTCAATTGCCTGCTTTTGCATATAAAAGTTGAGCTAAATAATGCTAAGAAAAAGGAGACTTTTATAAAGGATTGATAAAAGTGTTCCCTATTTATTTGGGGTTTATTTTAAAGATTTTTAATTTAATTAAAATACAAAATATGAATACATGTTAGATATATTTTAAGATCTTATTTCTTTACACTTAAAAAAATGTTATTTAGGAATTGTAAAAATGTCTTTTTTTTTAATTTAATTTAAATTTCGATGGACTTAAATTCTTTAAATTGCCTTTTAGGAGTTCTTGTATTACGGTTTTTATATATATTTTTAAATTTTCTTATTCACAAGCATCTGCTAAATGTATTAACTATGCAATTGAAGCTTAAAATAAATTGTTCTTTTAAGCAGTCTCTGTTATGGTTACAATCGCGGTAATCGAGCTAACATCCTAATAAGCATTTATCCCATTAAGACTTTCACAATCGAGCTATTGCTATTTATTATCTTACATACATATGTCCATCATTCGATTATCAAAACTCTTGCACCCTCCCGTTTTATATATGTTTTTATGTTTATGTTTATTAAACCTTATATGCAGCATGGGTATTTATAAATGGTTTGTTTATGTCTTACTCAAAGCAAATAGTGCGTATTAGGAAACAACACACATACAAGGGGAAAAACCACATTCAGTTCTTAATAAATGCCATGATAAATGAGGGAAGGGTGGGGGAGGGACTTAAGCCGTACGGTTATGGACGACTTCCTTCAAAGCTTTTCCGCATAATGTTGCCGAGTTGCCGCCGCCTTTGCCGTCCTCATAAAGAGCCAACTGTCGCACAATGTGCACGCGCCTCAATAACAACAACAAAAACAACAACAACAACAACAACAAGCGCAACAACAACAAAGTAAACTGCTGATTAAATATACACCTAATGCCACGGCTGTGTCTTACATACAACACACCAAGTAAATGGGCCTAACAGTGCCGAAAAAAAAAAGCTGGCGACACGAAGTGAAACGAACAGAGCCGAACGCTGGCTCTTCGGGCGGCAAATAAATAGGTGAACGACCGTCGATAATGCGCGACCTTCAAAATAATCTGGGCCAAGTGGAATATCATCATCGTTGTTGTTGTTCTTTCTGCTTCTGCTTCTGTGTGTGCGTGTGCGCGCGTGTGTATGTGTGTGTGTGTGTGTGTATTACTTTTTGCATGTGCCTGCTTCTCTGACTGTTCTTCCTATGAGGCATTCGCTCTGACTCACACACACACACGCACGCACAAGCACTCACTCAAGTCTTTTTACACGCTCGCGCTCTCTCTCTCTCGCCCTCTCACTCTTTCGTGCTGGACCTAAGCTGTCTGTGTGAAGGCGCGCCCGAAACCGCGGAACCAAGCGTTGATTTCTTTGTGCGGCAATTTGATGTTTTAAATAATTCTGCTAGCTTTTGCTTAGAGAACATTTTTAATAGATGCATCTTGTAAGAATCTGAACAATATGAGGTTAGTTTATAAGTTAAGGTTTCCAAAAGAATCTGAACTTGTTAGGCATATTGAAATTTTGAAAAAAAGCCACCAAGTATTAGTTGGAGTCCAAAATGTATGCTATATAATATCAGGAATTATATAGACAGTATTTACCAATTATACACTACTTGAAGCTTATAAATCACAAACATGCAAATTACCATTAATCAGAAATCATTAATTGTCCAATTAGAATAGGTAATTGGTAAAAACTAATTGGCCTGAAAGCCATTAACATTATTAACTTTTATCTATTTGGATCTAAACGCATACTCTGAGCAATCACAGCAAAAGCTTTTGCTAAGCGCCTAAAGCTCTGCGGCAAGCTTTTAGGCTGCGGCTTTGATGCTTATTTTTGTTGTGGTCCGTTTTACATTGGCCTTAGACAAAGTCGTTGCACTCGATTCAGGACAATGACAGGGGCAGCACAGTTGCACACTCACACACATATACCCACACACACACACACACACACACTGTAATGACTTTATATAGGTAGCCAGCACATGGCTGGAATTTGAATTTTATTGCCGCTTTTAATTAAAGATCCACACTTCTTTTATGGGCTCCTACTAATGCTGTCTGCCATTTATGGACGCCTCCTTCTGTGCCATTTGCATGGCTGCCAGCAGCGAGTGCGCCAAGTGGCAGGCAGGCAACCCGCCAGCAGCCTGGTAACCCCATAGTTTTTGTCCTTGCCCGATTTTCCGAGTTCAATAGACGCAGAAGGTTACAATGGCGTTTGGCTACGTCAGAGGCAAATAGCGCTCCGATTTATGTTAACTTTTTGGGTTTTGGCAATAGAAATAACAGAGCAGTATTTTTGGTATTTAATATATACCGTTAAATCCTATATACAAAAGGGATTATGCTTAAAAAGATCCTGCTATAATCTTTATTTAATTCTCTCAGTTGTTTGATATATCATAGTTTGAAATATTGATATGAATTAAATTTATTTTATTTATTGTAATTTCTGTTTACCAGAATATTCACAAGACATTTCGAATATTGAATGAGATTAAATGTCAGGTAGTCTTTATTTTATCTAAGCAAAAAAATGATCCAATTATCAAAATATGACAAAAAATACCAAAAAAAAAATTAAGAAAAAATTACCTAAAGGTAAAAAAAGATGACAACTATTTTATTAAAATAATTAACATATATAGAGTATCTAAATGTGTGGGATACTGAAAATTATCTTCTCTTGCCGCTGCACCGTCTAATGGCCAATGGCTAATGAATTCAAGAGCGTTTTGCATTGAGTGCATTTAGGTTTAACGGCAATGCAGCTGCCATTTAACACGCTTAATGGACCAGCAAAACGAACAATCGAACAATCCAAACAACTAAACGACCCAAACAACCCCGCCAGCCCACACAGCCCACACACACGGCAAAGCAGCGCATAGTAACCAGCAAATAGCTGCATGCAACTTGCTGCAAGAACAAAGTAAATGCAACGACTCGCTGCTGGGGACTGGGAACTGACCCTGAACTCGGGCGACGACACAGAAACTGAAACTTGCCACTGTGGTAGCAGGCGCAATTTGTATAAACTACGGTGCAAAGAGTGTGAACAGGGTGGGAAGGTAGGGGGGAGAGGTGGGCAGGCGGTATTCGGTTAGTGGGTGGCATCTGGGTCGGGGCTTGTCTGTGTAAGAGTTGCCAGGAGTATATAAAAAAGTTCAAATACGTTCGCTGACATTTTTGCTAAAGCTCTCAATGTCGCCGCGCTGTTATTCGCCCCAAACACTAAGCTGGGGCGCTTGAATATGTAGCTCAAGGATTACATACACACACACACATGCACACAACTGACACAGATACAAATACACAGATTGGGCCAACATGTCCCGTTTGCTGCTCAGGTATAGTTCGTTGTTCGTCATGCGGCCTTGAATATTTCTTCTGCCATTGGCATTTTTACAGTTCATTTAACTTTTGTGCTAAAAGCGGCAGGACAACGTGTTAACTACTGTTGCTGCCGGACAGTAGCAACTATCCAAATAGTTTAATCGATATAGACTACAATTAACTGACATTTTGGTAGATAATTCAATTGAAATCTGCATAAAAAAGACTATTACAATCAAGTTTGTTACTTAAATGTAAAAATTATAAATTGAAGTGAAAAATTATGTAGTTACTTTGCATATTCCAAGTTTGATTCGCTTTTAAATCCACGCGCCAAAGCAGCTAGAGCTTGTTTACAGCGTAGACACAAAGCTTTCTGATAAGACAGTGCCAATTTGAGTATAACATTGCCACAAGTCTACTATGTTGATTTTAACAGCGTTTACGCAGTCGTCAGCATTCCCATTTGAGTATAACATAACAAACGATCGAACAGCTGCTTAGCTTGTGCTCTGTTATAACTCAGCCAAATGCTGCCTGTTACCAGCTGTTAAATTCAATTTCAGGCTAAGTGTACAATTAATTTGTTAAACAATCACTGTTTACCACAATGTATTGTCATGTAATGTTTGTTTATTTCCAACTGTATTCGGAAAATGTGTTTATGCTTTTCATTTACATAAAACCGAAAAGGCGGCACAAATTAATGCGCGCGCTGTTAACAACATTGCTGCAAATGTTAAAGCTCTGGTGTGCCGACAGCTGTGCCTGGCTGTTAGTGTTGGGTAAAACATTCATTGACAGTGTGTTTGTGTTGTTGTTCCGGTGCTTGGCGCTCAAAAAATTTTCGGCATTTTTCGCGTAAATACCTATGAAAACTGAATGCAATAAGAATTCTTAAAACCCAAAAAACAAGTGTCATAAATAGAAAAAAAAATAGACAGAATTATTATAGAGAAATTGAGTGCTAAATGCATAAAATATTTAGCCTGTTTGATTAATAGCGAATGTGTTAAATAATGTTTAAACTAATTGTTGCATTTACCAGATGAAAATGCATAAAGACTTGTCCAAAAATAAAACCCGTAAAAAATTGTCATATCCAAGCGAGAGTGTTGTTGCTATTTTGTGATATTTCTGCACACAATCAAACATAAAATAAAGTTATAGTGACTAATTTAAGTTCAACTACTTTAAATCATTTGCCAATACAACGGGTATCCAGAGACTAAACATAGTTAGTTAGCGTATTGAAATTTATAGAAAATCTTAAGCTAAAAGGTGCCATAAGAAATTTGCATAAAATTCGTCGCGTGAGACAGAAATCAAGTGATATAGAACTTTGCCTAATAGCTAATCAAATATATCTATTAATTTAAGAACTCACAAATTTATGCTTTAATCCAAGCTACAAATAAGTGCACAGCCTAAAGAACTAACATTCATACCAGCAAATCGAAGAACTTCCAGCCAAAAATGACTGTGGGTAGTCGCGAGGATCTGTTTGCTCAGGCCAAGCATATTGATGATACGGAACGTTTGATTGGACGTGTCCTAGCTGGTGAGTGGGTATCCTTGAGTCGTGTACTCTCGACTCTTTGCTGCGCTAACTGGGTTTCCGAAATTGTCTGAAATTGAGTGCATGTTGTTTTAATTATTTGCCCAAGTAGCTGGTCTCATTTTTATCATCAATTTCGATTGCGATTGTCGTCTAGAAGAAATACTTGCGCTTTCTATGGCGTATTTTGTATTTTGTGCGCTTCCTCTGCGGTCGTTGAACTCATTAACCCAAATTTTCATCGTGCAAATCAACAAGCCGCAAAATGAGAGAGCATTGAAACGCGTCATAGCATTGATAGCGAACACATTTCTTGCCATACTCATACCCTGCATCGAAAGGGTATTTCAGTTTAGCCCATGCATTTGCCTCAGATAACTCAGCCTAGTTGTAAGTCCTTTGAACTCGGCGCACGTATTATGTCAGCTTTTATCGCAGGCCACGCTGACGTATACTTAATATTAATTAAGAGTCTTATGCTCGCAAATATTAATCATACGCCGCATATTCTAATTATCATGCGTTTATACAAACTAAGTAAATATCAGAAAGAACATTATAAAGCAGAAGAATGCGTAAAGAGCGAGAACTGCGAAACGAGCGACTCGTCGGCAAATCTAAACGCCACAGCCGAACAAACTTGCGAACAACCTAATGCACGAAAGTAAAAGCAACAACTGCTGCAACAACAACGACAACGAAAACGACAACCATATCAACGTTGTTATTGTAAAATCTAGGCCATGGACTCGTGCGGTCGTTGAACTTGGCGAACGCTGTTGACTGCTGACTGCTGCTGCCAGCTAGAAATAGAACAGGGGGGGTGTGTGTGTTGTGTGTGTAGGGGGTGGGCCATAAAGCCGGGCGAAAAATTTCGCTTTCAATTGATAGTCAGCACTGCGCTGAGAGTAGCCTGTTAACGAGATATATATATATATACAGATGTATACGAATATATACGCATGCATGTCGTTGGCAGCACTTTTTGCTGTAATATTGCGTATACGCCACCGACGGTGCTCACCAGCTGATTGTACTAAAGTAATCAGACTAATATTATTAATAATTATATAATAATAACAATAATAACAATAATAGTTATAATAGATTTAACAACACTGACTTTTAGGACATTCGGCCACTACTTTCATATTCTAGCAATAGGGATTCGAACCAGCTTCCTTAATTATAAGTTACTCAAATGACTTAATAAACTTATTTTGCGAGCAGTAGTTCAAATATTGTACTAATGTAACATTTGGTAAGGCCTGCGGCTATACATATACTTTCAAAGGGATTTGAACCAGCAACCTTCTTGATAGGTTGCCCCAAAACCTGTGTCACTAGGCAGCTTCGATTAGGAAATGGTCTACTTTTCCAGACTAATGTAAAGCTTTTAGTTAAGAGAAAACTGCATCAATATAACAGTAAAGGGTATTCGATCCCTTAGAGGATACTACGTACATATACGAGCAATAGGGATTTGAACCTGCCTTCTACATTTTGACTTATCTGCTATGTTCAAACATATATATGTATATATTCATAGATCGTGCCACACACGTGTAAACACAAAGCTGAAAAAAATCAGCATCAAGTATTTAGGGCATTTGTTGACATTTGTGGCATTCATATATTTTATTTTATTTTTTTCGCTTGCATGTTCTTTGTTTTTTTTCTTCTGTTTTTGTTGCCATTTAGATTTGTGGCCGTTCATATTTTGCGACATGACAAACGGCTGAGTGGCTATTTGTGTGTATTAGATAATGGCCAGGGCACAAACAAAGTGTTTTCTGGCTGACTCCAAATAAACTAAGAAGCAGCAGTAGGGGGAGGAGGATAACTGCAAGAGTTATGTCTAAGCCTTAAGGCAGACTAGGCTAATATTAGGTGTATATATATTTTGATTAGTTGTTGTTCCAAATGTTGCCTTTTTTAAGTAAATGTACTTGGCTGAAATTCTTACGACCTAAACATACAAGTTAGAAATTTGCGATTAGATAAGTGTGCGGCATAATTGCACGAAAGTTGGTTCACTTTGCGTCCACTTGAAACGGGGCCCTCAGATATATTTCTATGTGAATACCCAAATCTAGCTGTAATAGGCTTTTCCAATAATTTCCTTTTACTTTGGCACTTTGCATAGTTTGATTCACCTTCAACTTAGACACAGTTCCAAGTGTGCCAACACGCTGACTCCCTCTCGCTTCTCTCTACTTCTCTCTCACTCTTTGTCTTATCTTTATGCGCCCACTTCTCGCACTATCTAAAGCTCTTGTCGTTTTGGGGTTCTATGCGCCGTGGCTTTGGCCTTGGAATCGCTTTGCCTCTGCCTCGTTCATTGACCCGAGGCTGGTTCTGTGTGTTTTTTCGTTTGCGAATCGCGCTCATATCTCTGTCTTTGTATCTGTGTGTGGCGTGTGTTCAAGTGTTAGTGTGATTGTGTTTATTTCTATTATCATCATAGTCGATGTACGCGGCGATATGAATCCCCTATGCTATGGCAGGCAGTTCGCCCGTCTCATGACCTAATAAAATTTGCCTGCTGTGTGCCGAAGTGTTGGGCAATGTGGAAGGGGTGATGCGAGGCAGAGGGGGCTGGCGCTATCAATTGTGGCAGCAGCAATAGATTTTCATATAAACCTGCAGGGCGTATACGTTATATATATATATTTACAATGTGTACAAACAACTAATTGCTTGAATTTGTCGCTCTGTATTGGAGTTAATAAATCGAGAACAAATAAATGCAATTATTTACAGACATTACGCATACGCAGCGTGTGCGGGGAGGGCGGGGCTTGAGCTTATGTTACACATACGCAGCGTGGGCCGCAAATAAACATTATAAAATAGGTAACATTAGCAAAGAAACGCCATGAATCAACTTGGATTATTTAAGACCTTCAATTGGTTGTTAATTTCCGATAGTTACGATATTTTGATATTGCAGAACTGTTCTTCTAAAGTTTAAGCTTAATATTTACTAAAAACATTTTATTCTTAACAAAAGCCCAATTCCTTGCTTTACTGATTGTTTTTTGTTCATTTTGTTTACTTCCAGGTGAGTTATTCAAGTTTTTTTTTACCACAACATGTTGCATCCCATCGCAAGCGCAAGTCGTAAGTAAGACAATTTGAATTGACAGAGATACAGATACAGATACAAATACAGATACAGATACAGATACAGATACAGATACAGATACAGATACAGGTAAACAAGCGCAGCTTAAGTCAGGCGCGAGACGAATGTCATTAGAGGTTTTTCACCTGCGGTTGCAGCTGCAACCTTGCCAGGCAAATGCACAGAAACTGCGTCAAAAACTAACTCATTGAACTAAATGTCTATTTATTAATGCACACACTCAACTGCGTGTGTGTGTGTGTGTGTGTGTCGCCCATCTGTCATGTCAATGGATGTAATGCTGCTGCGGCCTACGCGCATTTGCATTTTGCAATTGAAATCAAATAAAAAACCAAAACTCAAGAGAAAAGAGATGGCAACAACATTCGCTTTTGTTCGTACGCTCTCTCACTCGCACCTGCGCGCCTTCTATGCTGTGCAATAAATAAAATGCAGCATAATTTTTCTTAATGTCATTTTTTTCGTTCTACGAAGCAAACGGCAAAACTAAACCGAGAGTTGAATGCACGGCCAGCATTGTAAAGCAATAGCCTCGATCTAAATTTACACACAGATACGCAACTGCACACACACACGCGCGCACACACACACACATGCACTGCAGCTGCTGCAAAGTTTTGCAGTTGTTGCGTTCGTGTGTGTCTGTGCTGAACTTGCACTTAATTTGTATGCTCAACAGTCACACACACACACACACACACACGCACACACACACTCCCAGCAAGCCATTGAGCTTTTTGAGAAGCTTTTTATTTTTATTTTTTGCCTGGCACGTTTTTGGGTAGCTCGCACGGCGAACGGAAATGACAAACGCTGCTCGCAAATATGCTCGTGAGACAGTCCCCAATTTATTTCATGTTCAAAGACTATCAAAATAATAAAAACCGATTAATTAGCGAAATTAAATAAATATTCCAAATAAATTTCATTTTAAATTAAATCACATTAGCGCTTTTCTAAGATTTCAAAAGTCTGTAAATTATATTTTTTAAAGAAGTTTTAGAATTATTAAAAGCATTTCTTCTTTAATTTTGCTTATAATCCTTACATTTTTAATCAAAAGCCTAGACAAGATAACTTAACAAATTTTAAAAAATTTAATAAAATATTCTATATGTATTTTTAAATCAATATTAGAAAGTCAGAGGCAAAAATTATAAAATTTAAAAAGTATGCTTACAAATATTACTGTTTGAATCAAAAGCCGACTCCTTTACAAATGTGAAAACATTTAAATAACAATCACATCTTTAATCAAGATCATATTTTATGATTTATCTATTAATTTCAATCAGGAACATAAAACAAAATTAACAAAATATATTAATTTAAAAAGCAATTTTTATGTCAAGAGCATTAAACAAAAGCAGAAAATAGCAAATTTCATAAGAATTAAAAAGCACGATTATTTTTCAAAATCAAAAGCTTTCTAAACAAAACCATACGCGAAATTTGGATATTTATTTAGGGATTTTGCAAATTTATTGGACAATATTAACAACATTTTTGACATTCATTTGAAAAGCGACAAATTCCATTAAATTTTGTGCATGAAAATTGCAAAATTCAAAATTCCAACTAGCAAAAAGTCTTTTGAATAAGTAAAAGTGTATTTAATTTGTGCAATATTTAGTACAAATGATTAAAATAAATGCAATTCATAATATGTCTAAATTCTAGCCAGAAGATTAGTTAAGTTGAACAATGTGATTTGGCAAATGCATTTGCTCTGTTCGAGCACATTGAAAATGAAATATCGCAAAATAGAATCAAATTTTTAGAGGTTATTGCGAAGCGGGTCAATTCAGTTCATTCGCCCGCCTTCGCTCGAGCGCCATATTGTAAACTGCACGTGACCTCGTTGCATGCAGCACAGGCCTGTTTGTAGTTGTTGTCTCTGTGTGTGTGTGTTTGTGTATTTGGGTGTGCATTTTATGCACATTTGCTGGCCAGAGAGCAAATTGAAGTCGACAAACGTTCATGAACTCAATTCGGGTTTTCCTTCAAACGTGCAATGTGTGCAATGACGTCAAAGTGCAACTGTAAATTTTAAATGCTTTGCGGAGCTTTCAATTGCTGGCAAAAAAGCTCAGCGCAAGGCGCGTTAATTTGTTTATTAACAAAGGCAAACTATGCCTGAAACGAAAACGTCTAAGTTTCTTAAAATAAAATGCATCTTAGTCAAATTAATAAACTACAACTCACGTAACTCGCTTACAAAGTTTAGGCCAATTGCATTTTTTGGCAGTTGCTGTAAACATTTTCAAAAAGAAAACGTTGCATACTTTTTGGCGGGCGCCAACATAAAATTGCACTTGTGTCTGCATGTAGCGACCTCTGTGGGCAACAACTGGCACTCTACTGATATCAAAAAGAAAGAACAGACCATTTTAACAATATTCAGATTTATTCATTAAACTAGGCTCAGCAATTGAGTTTTGAATACCACACAATAATAAAAGTCTCAATCATTCAAAAGTATTTAAGTACGAAATAAACATGCCCCTGCGGCACACATTTGCGCCATCTAGCTGCAGCTGGCAGCAATCTGTGGCGTACTCGAAACATTTGCTTAGAATTGCGCTTTTTGACCGCTAGGAGCGCTACTGTTGTCTTTTTGGCTATGTTAAGCAAAGCTTTTAACACAGGCAAATTTTTGAATCTTGCATATTTAGTTATTTTAAATTAACCTGTTAGTTAACTATTCCAATATTTTTTATTATATTATTTATTTATTTCCATTTATATATTATTTATTTAAGGATTTCTTAACATTTATGATATTTTCGATATCAAGTTAAATATGCCTGTAATATGGTAATATTTTGAAAGTCCTTAACAGCACAGGCACACATACATATACATATACGTATACACACATATGTATGTATGCGTGTGTGTTGTCTGCGTGTGCTGTGCAAATAAATGTGCTGCATAAATAGTCAAAAAAAAAACAGATAAGACAATTGTAAGTCTAATGCGCAGTACACGTTGATCGCGCCCTTCGCCCTGACACGCCCACTTTTGTGAGCCCGCCCTCAACACCAGGCCGAAGGCAGCAGGCGCACATCTGCAATTTAAATTGCCCTTAGATTTTGATAAAAATAATTAAAGCGTTTGAACAAGTTTATGCGCATTACAAATTTAGTTAGCCCTTCTTCAATACACTCACACACACACACACACACGCACACACACACACACACACAACAGATACTCCATTTCGCCCTGCATGCGCGCGCTCTCTCTCCTCCTCCCACCCCTTGCGTTCACACGCTCTCTTCACTCTCTCGCTCCTCGCTCGCTCTCTCTCTCTCTGTCTCTCTCTCTCTCGTTATGTGTGTTCCTCCTGCGTTCTGTTCTTTGGCTTTGGTAGCTTTTCTCCTCTGACTGCTTTCAAGGTTGTTCGGACATTGACATTTTCATTATTTTTTTTTTTGGGCAAAAAGCCGAAAAAAAAAACAGTTTGCTTTTTGTTGAGTTCTTTTTTTTTGCTGTTTTTTTGGTGCGTATGTGTGCGTTTCTCCATTTTTGCTCTTTGATTTTGTATGGTTTTGTGTTTTTTGTGTTTCTGTTTCCTTTATAATGCCCGCATAAAATTTAACTAAAAGATGTTAAGCGACAGGGCGCTGAAAAGTTGTTTTGCTGCCCCGCCCCGGCCCCACCCCGCCGCACAACGCCTTGTCTTGCCTCGGCTTGCCTTTCATTTCTCTTTCTTTTGCTGCCCCGTTGGCTTCATGACTCCCAAAATGGCGGCGAACGTGCCGCGTGCCATGTAATCGCCCACCCCACATCCCCCTACCCCTACCCCACACACTGGCCAATCGAGCTATCAATATTTCCAACACGTACCCCTTGGCCCTTGGCTTTGTAGAGCTTTTGTAGATTCTTTCCTGACCAAGTTCAAGTTCATTTAACGCATTTGTTATGCCAACTCTGTTGTGCATATCATTTAAATTCGGCTAGTTGTTGCTTTAGCTACTTCTTCTTCTTTTTCTTCTTCTTCTTCTTCTTCTTCTTCTTCGCCAGCTGTAATTGACACTTGCGTATGCCCAACACGGCATACATATGTATGTATGTGCATGATAGAGATATGTCCAAACAGCAGAG
Source organism: Drosophila novamexicana (assembly GCF_003285875.2). Classification (NCBI taxonomy): domain Eukaryota; kingdom Metazoa; phylum Arthropoda; class Insecta; order Diptera; family Drosophilidae; genus Drosophila; species Drosophila novamexicana. The sequence continues at coordinate 977,652 of NW_020824766.1, forward strand.
ATTAAGCCTAGAGCAAAGCTCTGTTCGTTTTAGCCAACTATTCCGCTTGGCAACTGAGCCGTGACATGGCCAAAAGTTACTTGAACTTCTCTAATAACCGCCAGCAGAGCAATTGCTATCTGACTGTGCAAAATGTTGGCGGAGAGCGAGCAAGAGAGACGCGACTGCTAAATACCCTGTAAGAAAAGTGAAGTCAGAAAAGATCAGCCAAGAACTTATACTCACACGATTTACAGGAATCTTAGATTAAATTTACTAATATCTAATATTTTCTATTTTCTCATAATATAACAAAAATAGAAATAAAAAAATTGATAACTAATAAAACTAAAATAATTAATATAAATTAAATTTGAATAAAATATCAATATAATAATTATCATATATCACAAAAAACTCACACGCACGATTTAAATGAATTATATTTAAATAATAAATAAACTATAAATATATATTAATATATATAATTATTGCTATAATAATTTTCATAAATTTGTATAATAGTGCGTATTCCATAGTTCATGCAAAATGTTTAATGTCTAAAACACTTCTCTATGGAAACTAAAACAGGCTATTTGTTAGCTTCGCTTGCCACTGCAAAATACAGGGAATTAAGCAATAACAAACTCTTGTTCTCGTCGGCTTGTTTAATAGGCTTTGGCATTAGAACTTCAACTTCAACTTTAACTCAGGCCGTCGTCAATGACATCAGCAGCATTACCTGAGCCTACAGCAATTTAATTGTTAATAACATTAATCATGTGCCTTTTAAAGCAAACAACTGGCATCATTATTAACATAATTGCAACTATTAGGCAATCACTGCCTAACGAGCACATACATATATTAAAGGGTATCAAGCCTATGAATTATTCCCCGACAAGTACGTTTGACTTTGGGACTTAAACTAAGCTATTTATAGCGCGTATATTTCTTCGGAGTTCTTGAAATGTTACTCTATTAGTTATACTATTTAATATATACATTATATTTATATATAATAAACATGATAATAGTTGTTATAATATCATATAATGCCTCATCCTGCAACTTTTTATTCCTCTATTAATACTACTAGATAATATTATATATAAAAGATAATGTACATAATGCTTGATAATATCGCATAATTCTCCATCTTCGAAAATTTAACTCAAATTATCAAAGAATCAACATGATATTCCATTATTCCACTATATTCCTCCAAGAAAGGAATCAAACAAGAGGGGAAGGAGTTAGAAGAAAAGTTCCTGAACGCATTTCAGTTCCAAATCTCCGTGCCCATTAACCCATTTTTATTGACCAAAAAGAGATGGTCAAAAGCAGGCCATGGCCACAGCACATGGATTACATAAAAGTCTAGCAAGCAGTCGGCCAGGTGTAAGGAAAGGCGAAAGAAAGCCGAAAGCGAGACAAAAGAAAGCACTGCACAAAAGAAAGTAGCCGAGAGAGAGAAAGGGAGAGAGAGAGAGGCAGCCGAACAGAACAAGCGAAGCGACTTTTGATTTCAGAATCAACAGAGGAACAACAAAAAGAAGGAGAAAACAATTTTTCTTTGCTTTTGGAATAACATGTTATGTATTAAGGTTTTTCACGCTAGTTTTTGGAGGTTTATTTATAGCTCTATTTGGAGATATATTTGAATTTCTTGATATTTATGCAGAATTTTTAACTTTCAGTTTTTCGATATTCGAATTAAATATACACTTTGCACATTCGAATAAGTTATTAGTTATAAATCGAGGTATCACAGCCAATTAATATGGCCGACCTTCGGTGCGTGCTTTGAACCATGTTATAAGTTTTTGGCCATTGTTTTGATCAAAATTTTGATGGCTCACAAAACAGATTGTGTGTGTGTTTTTTTACTGAACAAGTTCTACAACAGTTTCGCTTAGAATGGCCAAAAAAAGGTTTTATTTTGTTTTTTTTTTTTTTGATTAATGAAAGCCAAATAGTGAACCGGTTTAAGCGCAACATAAGATCATCAAATTTATAAACAGAAACGGGCATCAGCTAAGACTGGAAAGGAATCCTCCCCCTCCCTCTCTCTCTCCCGCTGAACGCACAATGATGTTTAATAGTCTCACACCCGCAACAAAAACCAATGCAAGCATAGACTTATTCAAACGGACCAACCCCCCTCCCCTACCCCCTTCCGCTACGTTCCTTAGAATGTATTTTCGTAAAGTTTATTTTGTTCCAATTCTTTTTTTTTTATTGTTGTTATTTTTGCCTTTTACTGCGATCCCCGACCGAGCGACCGAGAGACCGAGCGACTCATAGACACAAAGCCGCTCAGCCCATTTCAAATTCGTTCTAGTTTCATTTAAATGTAGCTGCAGAGAGCGCAAGACAGAGAGAGAGAGAGAGAGAGAGGGAGCGAGAGCGAGAGCGAGAGCGCTTGCTCGTTCGTTTCTATTGCACGCGGGTTCTTTATCTCGCGTATATATCTCCATCTGTTTTCTGTATACACACATGCACACATACACACACACACCAATTTATTCGCCCGGCTGCCTCGGAACGCTGCGTGTGCGTTGCGTCGACGTTGGCGTCGCAGTCGCTGTCACCGTTGCCGCTGTTCCCATTGTGCGTGTGCGTAGCAAGTTTACTGACCTTGAACTTCGAAATAATTTTTGTTGTTGCTGTGTGTACCCGAAAATGCGAGCAGCGAGCGGCGCGCAGCACATAAATTTTAAATAGAGAAACACCAGCATACACACATACACACATACGCACACACAAATTTATATGTATAAAATAAACATACACATTTATTTGTATATACCCTGCACAATAGTGTTATGCAAATGTAAGCAACAGAGGAAGGCACTGCGGCCCTTAAAATATGTATTTACATATATATATATATATACATATATACTTCTTTCTTTTTTGATCAGTGTGAAACTGGCGAATAATACCCTTTAATAAAGCTGAACTATGTGATTTATATTACATTAATAAATCAACTGGAATATATACATTATCTGCAAACATAAATAGTTTGGCTTGCGTACAGGGTATTTGCCAGTCAGTCACACTATATGCGAGCTCAGCTTACATACATACATACACGTGTATCTAAATTTGCTTTGGGCTCTACCCCCTGACCGCGATCAGCTCTCATTATGCCAGCTCGTTATTTTAGTAAAAACTATATATGATGGATCTTACATGCATGAATGTACTCATATAGCTTGTTGCTCCCGCTGCGCAGTGTCTGGAGTTCAACGTATTTTTTTTGGAAATAACCTTCGCCAAGTCGCATAGATAAAGATATTTGGCTATTATAGAGTGTCAGACTTGGGCTAAAACTTGTTTAACGTTCAGTTCACGTGCGTTTCAATGATAAGATAAGCGTAATATAGCTAGCAGAGCATTTACCTGGACAATCGGGGCTCTGAACTCTGGCAAGGGCTTTCAAATTCGAGGTCGCAGCCAATTTGTATTAGCCCTTCCGTCGGATTTAGTGAGTGCCACAGCCGAATTGTGGCCATATGTTTTTTATATGCATAGGCATGGCATCGAACTCTGTAATCCAATAAAAATAATATTCGTTTGAACCACGCCCAAAACATCAACATAAACATTTCCCTCACCTGACGCGAACACTTATCGTTCTACGTTTTCCGAAGCCTTCTTCCCTCTATGTGTCTGCACAACAGGTACCATAAAGCAGGGCTATAAACCCACCAGGCTGACAGTTCATTCATCAAGCGACCCTTTCTCTCGCCGCCCTCCTCTCTCTCTCTCTCTCTCTCTCTCTCTCTCTCCAGATAGACCCATAAAAAAGAACCCAGCCTAACCATAACCTAACGCACAAACCAAGACGAACACCGGACAGTCCAATTGGACTCGAAATAGAACGGGATCCGCTGCTGTCCCGAGGCCAAGAACGGGTACCTGTTAAATTAATGAATCCATCCAGGCAGTGCTTCCCTCCATAAACTATCTTGGGCGGCATACTAAATGGGTTTTCCACAAATTACCCAAAATCGCTTACGTCAGCTTCATTCACTTCATTCTGATCGCCAGCATAATGTCATAGGGTGTTACCTTTAAAGCGATTGTTAGAACAATATGAATAACATTAGCTGCTTTTTTACAATACTTGTACACATGTAAGACGCAGTTAGAGCAATAAAATAAAATATTCCATTTACAAACACTTCCGTACAGCTTTTGCGTTGTCTACACACCATGCATACTAAGGCACATACTTATACATATTTAATACTACCCTATAGCCATAAACAAGCACATATATATCAATATACACAACTGCCATTTTAACTATATTCAATTCGTGCAAGGGTAGATTTATTAGCGATTGATATCGCCAGATCTATTAAGCATATACACTCGTAAAACCCTTGATCCGTTTGTAAAATTAAACAAGTAAGAGGTTCTAGTCGGGAGCTCCCGACTAGGGGATACCCTGAACCCTCTTCTTCCAACATCAAATGCATATATATATTCTATTTTAGAAGCTATATGTCAAGTTTGGTGACTCTAGCTCTTATTATTTACCAAAATTGCCCAAAAAAACAAAATATCGATATCGATTTTTATCGATTGCTTGGAAACGGAGTAAGTTATCGATTATCGGAAACAAACTCGATCTGCGCAGGCACTAGGAGCATCTACATCTAAAATTTCAATGTTTTCTCTAGCTCTTATAGGTTCTGAGATCCTTGCGTTCATACATACGGACGGACGGACGGACAGACGGACAGACAGACTGACATGGCTAGATCGACTCGGTTATTGATGCTGATCAAGAATATATATACAATATATCCTTATACCCATTTTTAATGGGTTCAGGGTATAAAAAGAACGAAAGCATCTGCATATCCTTTATTGAAATATCTACATTAACTAGATACCTAGTAAATGAATAAACATGGCAAATTTAAAGTAACCATTGAAGTATCGATACCTCTGATATCTCTGGTATCGATATTGCAGACATTTTAAGCAAACTTATCGCTACACAACATTTCGAGTTCAAATTCAATTTGTTTTTGATCTTACAATTAGGAAATTTTTAATAGGAAAATGTTATGATTTTCAATAATAAGTTCAACTGAACTTATTTTTATTTATTATTATGTATTATTCAAATTCAATTGGTTGTTGATCTTACATATTATTTTATTTGTAGAAATTGATTATAAAAGAGAACTCTTGCAAATAATTTTTGCCAGTTTCGGACTTAGCCGAGTGCCAAAGTGCTCGGTCAGGCAAGCCAAACGACAAAGTGTCATTCACATTGCGCCATGAAAAACAACCGTTTAAAGAGTGCCAAAAAGAAAATGGCGATCGGCCTCAAATGCGAAATACAAAAATTATAAAACAAAAACAAGAAAAGAAAAAGTCAGTTGTCAAAAAATTATAGCAAAAAAAAACGAACCAGCCAAAAGGGAACTCATGATGAAATAGTAAAAAACATAAAACATAAAAAATAAAAAATAGCAGCACAGGAACAATAATAAGGGACGGGGGAGCTGTGCTCACGGTGTCGACGCCACGAATCTAGGTTATTACGCCGAAAATAATTAAAATATATACAAAGCCGGCGGGGGGAAGGGGGCAAGGGTCACGCGGGGCTCCATTCGCAAGCCATGCAAATACGTAAACATACACGCCCCTCTCTCTCTCCCATTCACTTGGCTAAAAGCGCGGCAGCTGACGCCCCTCCCCCCTGCCACATGTCCCTTCAGCCAACAGCAGAACTCTTCCATTGCGTTCTCTAGCGCGTTTTGCGTTTTGGCCAGAATGGGCCACAGACTTATGCATACGGCTCACGCGTGTCTCAAGTTCATTGCCAAATACACGAACACACACACACATACATATATATATATATATTCACACCATTTTTTAATGTAACGTATCGACTAAGTTATACCCTAGATTTTCCCACGCTATGCTCTGACTTAAATCTTATTAGCTATTATTTTAATCAAAAATGATAATTATAAATAATTGTAATAATTATTATAAATTATGAATAATCAATTAATTATGAATAAATCTCAAAAGTTAATACTATTTGTGTATTATATATATTTTTATGTCAGAGTAACATTTAAATAATTTTAGTAATAAATTATAAATAATTAAAATAATGGCTTAGATTTACGTCATCACAGAATTAGTTGAAAATAATTCAAATAATCGCTAAACGTTTTTAGGTATAATAGAAAAAGTATTTATAGATAATTATATTAATTTGTAATTTCAATTTGAATAATTTCTTAAATATCGATTCATTATTGGATATTTACTGTATGTGAGCTCTTAATCTATTCATAACACTCCAAATAGATCACATATATAATGCTAGATATCGACGTATAGACAGAAACCTCTCTTCTTTCTGTCATTTTCTATCCCTGATCTGTAGCTCGCTTTGACTCCAGGGTATTTTTACGTAGACTACTCGCGACTTGAACTTTTTATTATTGGCTTGTTTTGCGGTTTTCGCTTTTTTGGCATTTTATTTGTTCTTGCTTGGCTTGCTTTGTGCCATGTAATTTGGCTTTGGCAGTTTTGGCCAACAAGAACTTTAGCTGGAAAGTTCTGAACCTGTTTCGAACAAAACTTGGCCTCTTGCCTGACTGACTGACCGAGAGCTAAACGATTGTCGATTATGCAGAAAATTATGTAAACTCTGAAAGACTTTTGCTTTATATATATATGTGTATATATTAGGGCTATAAATGCATATGTTGCGCTTACGGACTGATATTGGGAATTGGTATTTTTTATGGTTTTGTGGCTTGTCCAATTTTCTTAAAAATTACTTCTGAAAATTAGGTAAAGTTGCAGAGACTTTTGCTTTAGTATAAATATATATATACTTTATGATTTAAAAGCTTGCAAGAATTGCTTTAATATAAGTATGTACATATATATACATATATATATATATATATATATATATATATATATATATAGTATTGGTAAATGAATATGTTGGGATTACTTGTCGATCTTTAACATTGATTTTTTTCTGATTTTGTGCTTTATCCCATTTGTTTATAATACTTTATAGACTTTGTACTTGATACCATTTTTTTTCTTCAAAAAATTGGATAGATTTAATTGGTAATAACTTTTGTAAGCTCTTAAATTATTCTTGTTTTTGGTTCAGAATTTCGGAACAAAGGCAACAGAGAGCGTCAGCCTATAAATTTACAAGCAGCGCTCTCTCTCTCTCTATCTTTCTTTTTCTCTCGCTCTCTCTCTCTCACTTTTCGCACAATCTTCAACTGTTTTTGCAGCTTCGCCGCGATCATTGCACTTTGCGTCTCGGTCGGGGTCTTGCTGCATGTTGCAAATTATTCGCTGAAACCAGTTTCACACACTGCTCCGATTGTGCAGCATGTACCGAGCCGAACCCAACCGAACCGAACCAAAGCGAACCGAGCCGAGTCGCCTCGTGGCGCGACGAGCTTTGATCGTGCGGCGTCTGTTGCAAGTTGCATGGCCGCCGCCGCATCCGATGCTCGTCGTCGTGTTGCGGCTCCGGTCTCTGGTCGGTCAATGGTTCTCTGGTTCATTGCCATCGCGCTGGGGGTAACTAACCCAGCAACCAGCCAGCCAGCCAGCCAGTCAGCCAGCCTTCCCAGCTGAGTCAAAATCGGAGGAAATACCAATCCGACTAAATCGACCACTTTTGCAGCGTCACTCGCTGCTGGTTTGGCTCGTTTGTTAACTGAAGCAAGGACGTCAGCGCCGGAGTTTGTATTGGAGTGTGTGGTGGAGTGTGTGTGTGTGTGTGCGGCTGCTGTGCCATTCACTCTTCGTGGTGTGCGCAGAAACCAGCCAATAGATAAAGATAAAATACTTCATAGTTGGTTTGTCCGTTTGGTTCGTTGACTTACAAATGCTTTGGAAATGTTGTCTCGTGGGTTTCTCACTTTTGTGTGTTTCAAGAGCAATAAATGTTCGCTAGGCGAATTGATCTGTGGCTCGATCAAGGTACAAAACAATAAATAATTACAGTGAAAACTCTGCTAGCGGACAGCCTAGGTGCACATTCTGCTTGGGCGTACATTTTCTCGCAAATCATTATGAATCATGCCATAGTCTATTAGGCAAAAATTAGACGACGTTCGCTGTCCGCTCAAGAGAGTTTTGACGGTATTTGCACAGCCAATAAATACTACAGTTGGGAGCTTAGTCTCAGAAAAATATATCGAAATGATGTGCCTTTTGTTTATTATAAATATTATTATATTATAATTCCCTGCCTTGCCAAGCCCATTTATATCATGAAATGAGCTGTAAGTTAATCAATTTAAAACGAAGTTAGAATCAACGTTTACCCATATTAACTTTTCTTTCTACTACCATTGATCCGCCAATCAGTCGGGCAGTCAGGTCAGTTTTATATATAGAAGATTATACTTACTTAAAATTTGACTTAATATTTTTAGCGATTTTTTAAAGCTGGTCAGCTTGAGGTCAATGTTGCTCATAACGACCAAAAACAACAAGCTATAAGCCCCGTGACTCAGCAGGCTCTTTATATAGATAACTTTATGCTATTTCATGCCTTACTATATGATATTTTAAGATCCTCCCGTTTCTATCATCAGTACATATTGATATCGTTTCTAGATTTATAATGCCTTATCCGCAGTCCGAAGCTTTAAACAGTTGAGAATTATAGGCAACGAAAGTAAAGGCAAAGTAAAGTTGCATTAAAGTTTTTATATCAAAGTTTAGAAATGATCTTCATTCCGAGATCCTAAAAATGCAATTCTGAAATTCACTCGTGATCTGTGTAGAGAATAGAGAACATTAAATATTATTAATAGATTCCCATTAGTATAATCTTATAATTACCCAATTTCCAAGTGTATAAAGAACTGATGACTCTTAACACATTGTTGTATTGCCTTCTGTTGCTTTTAAGCCAACTCATGACTCAATAAATCGTATGCCTCAACTTCCAAATTTTCGACAAACGTCAGAATTTCGTCGGCATTAACAATGACAACAACAACAATCATAATGTTAACAACAACAAAAGCCATTCGAGAATCGGAGCAGATTTCATATTTTGACTGCAATTCGAGGGCATTTCAATATTCATACTCATTCTGTTCTGATTCGCAACGCGTCACGATTGTATAATCGTGCCATTGTAGCACTTGCACAAGTTAGCGTGTATCTGTGTATTGCACAAAGTATCTTTCGGATGCATTCGTCAGCGTTTCACACACTCGAAAGCAACAACAACAATTACAACAAACAATCTGTGACTGAAATGAAATTTCACAAACACAACCGGAGAAGAGTCAGAGGCAATTGACCGCTTGGCAAATACAAATCCTGATGACATTCACCCCGTTACGAGCGTCGAGCAAACAAAAAGCAACGGCAACAACAACAACAACAATAACAGAGGCAACAGCATGAGAAACATGTGCAAAAGCACGAAAGAGAGCTTTGAGAGAAAAAACAAAAACAATATACAACACAGAGTGCAATAAGTACAAAGCAACAGTGCAACTGTCAGTGGCGCAGCATAAGGGGGGCTCCTCAAAGGGGGCAGAGTGAAAAGTTCTGCTTGGGGGAAAATGAGAAAAACTCAAAATTATATAAGGAGATTACACATTTATATAGGTATATTTGTGGTTATCTATATATCTATCTATATATCGTCATCTATCTATCTGCCCATCTGCCCGTATATAAACATAGTAATAAGAAAGCTATTTCCAAAACACTATTAATATAAACTAAATCCCGTCTAAGAATCGAAATTATTTTAAGATTTTAAATCATTTTTAAAAATTGTTTTGAATATTGGGTTATTCAAATTATATATATATCTTTTATAAGATATATAGCAATTGGATATAAGCCCATATATAAAGAGAGCAATAAAAATAGTATATCCTTTACATTAATAAATTTTGAATACTGTCTTAAATACTTATTAATATTTGTGTATTTAACACGATTGTATGTTTATGGTATTTTCAAATCTTAACAGAAACTAAAAATATCGGTTCCTTATTGTAAAGTAGTATTCCTAGTTTACGAGTAGTGTTTTACCCTTTAACTTATTTCCAAATTAAAGTTTTAAAGTGCTTAAATAATATACAAAATATTTTGAAAAATTTTAACTATCTGTCCAAAAAATATTTACTTATGTTCTAAAATTAAATTATTTTTCAAAAATTTACTTATTTTCATATCTAAATTAGGAAATTTTTAAGATATATAAAAGTTATTATACATACTTAGTTTTTTAACATTAATGTCTATTGAAGACATTTAAAAAAGGTTGTGATAATCTTTTTTAATACTTATGTTTGAACTACTTTAATCCTATCTAGAATATACTAGAGTTTCTTGATGCAAAAATATCCCCTCTAAGCGCAGCACATGCAACTGCCTGCTTAGTCTCTTTTCTCTCAAACTCTTTCGCACTGCCTCTTCCTTTCTTTATTTCTTTCTTTGCTGCTTTTCGACACTTTTTGTTGTTGACTTTTGCGTCGTGTTGTTGTTGCTGTTTTTTTGTTTGTTAATAAACTTGAAATTGCGTGGCTTAAACGCTTTCCGCAATGAGACCAAAAATAAGGAGGCACAAAAATAAAGAGGCACAAAAAGTTCTTTTCGACTTGTTGCTCCTCCTTCTTCTTCTTCTTCTTCTGCTTCTTCTATGTTGTTGTTGTTGTTGCTGCTGCAGCCGAAAGGAAGCGATATTTTTGTCAGTTAACAATTTGAACTTGTTGCTGGCCCAGAACTCCAGGTTGCTCGGACGCCTTGTATGGGGCATACTTATTTGTTATGTGTGCCGTCCTCTGGCCTGATTGCCTGCACTCCGCTTCTTGGCGAGACGCACCTTTTGGGCCACACGCGCCCTTAATTGGCCGCCTCACTGATGCCAATCTCAATGGCAACTGCATCTGCTTGCGTCAAGCTGTTCCTTGACCATATTTTTCGTGCTTCCATCAAAGTTAATATAGAGAAAATTTACGCAATTTTATGGCATGTGATACCTATAGATATCATATGCATATAGTATCTAGCTCTTATGTTTAAGCCTCAATATATACAAGTGTGCCAACATTTTCACTTCTGCATCAGACTGTTTTAAAGGCAATTCTTATCTTCTTGAGAGTAACTAAATAACTTAATCACTATTAAAAAATAGTATATAAGTAGGAAATACACAACATTTATGTTATTTTTTTCAATTGAAAGATTTTTTCTAATAATATCACAAAATCCTAGCTCAATAATATAAAATAATCGAAATTAATAATAAAATGAAGAATTTCTTCAGCAGATTTGTCAATCTTTTATCTTTTACAAACTAACTAATTTAATAGTGTTTATATTTATTCCATCAAAAGGCTTTACCACGAAAATTCTAGTATGTTTCCCTATAGACTTGTTAAGCTTCTGCCTAAAAATAAACTTTAATTTTTTGCACAGTTTTTCTGTGTTTTTCGACTAGCTTTTAAGCAGCTTGAGCTAAATACCGTTAATTGCCAGAGTGTAGAAACTGTTGCAGCTTTTGTCTGTTTGGGCCAAATTGTTTTGTTTACCAAAGAACTAATCAACCAGTCAAGAAGTCGAGAGCAACAAAAACAAAACGAAAACTTCATGTGGCAAAAACAATGCGCATTGCATAAGACGCAGAGCCCGAGCCTCGAGCGGAGCCTAGGTTAGGTTCAAACCCCCCCTCAAGGCCCCTGCTCACGCAGCTTTCTTCCGCTCACAGCAGAAAAAAGAAGAAGAACAAAAGTAGAAAGTCATTAAATAAGCAAACGTCGCAAAAAAAAGAAAGAATGAAAGACAACAACTCGAAAAGAACCCAAAAACCGACCGAAAAAAAAATCAAAAGTTGTAAACAAATATGAGCGTAAAAGAAAATGAAAATCCCGTCGCTGGTGTTACATCAATAGTGGTCGGGTACGTGTCTTTGCCACTCTTCCTCTCCCCCCCCCCCCCCCTCTCCACCCGCCCACCTCTCTTTTGCCCCTCTCTCCGTTCATTCGAGTAGAATGTTCGCGCTGCCAGTGAACTTGTCCCAAATAAACAAAATTCCACCGGCCAAAGTCAGTTAGGTAATGTTGTTGTTCTGCGTCTGCTTCTTCCCCTTTCCCTTCCCCTTCCCCCACTTTTTGTTGTCGTTGTTTTTTCCTGTCTTTTTGTTGACTGGTTCTTTCTAGCCGCCATTTTCCTTGTTATTGTTAGCTATTATTCTATTTTTTTTTTATATCTTTCTTTTCATATACACATACTTTCAAAAGGTGTTGGGGGTTTATTTTTTATTTAGTTTTTTTTTTTTTTGTATTCTTTTTCTACTTGTGATTTTTTTCGCGGAACTTTAATGTCTAAGCTGTGTTTCTTGGACCTGATTGAGTCATTCGCGGGAATTATTTCAACAGCGAAAAGTTCATGATCTGAATACTTGAATGTCGATGCTTGCCCTAACTTCAGTTAGATACGTTTTTTGCGAAGTAAACATCTTTGAAGTCCCAAAATAAAGATTTCCATGTGCACATACAGTGAAAACTCTCTTGTCTGTCCGCCTGATAGAAGAACCGTTAGCAGAATCTTATTGGAAATCAAAATCCATTTGTTTAGCAGGAAAATTTTATTGACAAAAAGAATGCTTTTTTACTCTATTTTTTAGAATTCCGACTTTTCTTAAGCATCGATCAATATATTGTTAGCATTATACTATTATTTCTCATAGTTCCCAAAAAGAATATATTTTTTAGGTATATTCTCTCTTCAATAAATATTCCGTCTGTTTATTCCACAATTGAAGCAAAATTTATTCAAAGCTATTTAATATTTATTGAAGAACATTTTATAACATCTTTAATAAATAATCAATTTTTACCTTTAACACAATTTTTAAGAATTGCATCTTCAATAAATATTATTACTTATTATTTTGAGCTATATTTTTTATTTTGCACAATTGAAGAACTTTTGATGCCCAGCTAAACAAATATTAAGTTCCTGCAACTTGTGACTTGCTGTCTTCCAGCTCCTGCCCCTTTGCAACTAAAAGTCACCCGTTGCAGGCGACTTTCACTGCCACCCACGGCATTTGCATGACCTCCAAAAATAAAAGAAAAACGAAAAACAAAAAAACAACAACAACAACTCACAGTGGCAACGCAAACACTATCCAATCAGATGGCTTTAGTTGCTTTCCAGTCGTTGCACTCGCTCTATAAAGTTAATAAACTATAAATTACACTGAAAAATACCGAAAAAAAAAAAAACAAAAAAAACTTTCACAAACTGATTGTGCGAATTGTTGTTGTTGTTGTTGTGTTGTTGTTGCGCCAATTTTCCCCCAGAGCGGCTTTGTGCAACACGTGGAAATTCCCAATTCCCGAACAGCCCGAAGAAAATCAACGATTTGGCAACGATTTGGCGACTCTCGGCTAGATGCCAGCCAACAATTTCACTTTGCCTGGGTTAAAGTCCTGCCGTCTCGGTGTCAGTCAACTTTCAAAGCTCTTGTTGCAGTTGCAGTTGCAGTTGTTGCAGTTGCAGTTGTTGCAGTTGTTGCAGTTGCTAGTCTCACTAGCATAGTTGCCCAGCAAACACACTCGAATGCTCCACTGAATGCAACGGCGCTCGAAAAGTGCAGCGACCTGCGTTCAGCACACACGCTGCATACTGAATCATGCCCTAGCCCCCTCTCTCCCCGCTCTCCCCACTGCCCCTACACACACACACACACACACACACCCATTTGACGTGGCAGCGTCATCAGCTGTTTGTTGGTGGCTGCCACACGACGCTACGCTGTTGCTGTTGCAGTTGCAGTTGCTGCCAGTTGCCAGTTGCTGTTGTTGCGCTATTTTGCATGCCCCAACCGAGGCCCACATGTGGTAGAAAGTTCGGTCGGATCGACCGACCGACAGATCGACCAACCGACTGGCAGGCAGGCTGGCTGTCTGCCGCCTGGGCTGAGGTAGTAATGACCTCTTTGGACGGGGTGCTTGACTTATGCCTGGGCATGGATCGCATGACTCTTGTCGGATTTCGATTGAAAGTGCTTGCCGCAGAGTCGATCGTGCGGCGCTCAGTGCGGATCACTTAAGTTGCGCTTGGCTAACTTTAAGATATTCTTAAATTTAAACAGGCAACAAGGAAGAGCCCTTCGCCTAGTTCGAATCTAACTAAGCTAGGTTAAAGTTTAGTAAGTGCCTTTTCTTTTGGTTAGACTAGTTAAAAAGCAAAAGAGAAACAGACAGAAGGACGGACGGGACGAACAGATGGACATAGCTATATGGACTCGGCTGTTGGTGCTGATCTAGAACACAACAACACTTTATGGAAGTTGAGAGATGTCTCCTTCTATGCCTAGAGGGTAGATAAGGGTATATTAAATATTAATCAATTGTTAGATTTGCCTGAGAATATATTATAAAGGTTTTGTTTAGAGATGTTCAACTGCAACAAGAGAACCACAATCTGTCTAGCACTTCAAGCTTTATTCTTTTAACATATTTATATATAGTGAAATACCCTAGAAACTTTAAAGGAATTCTTGCCAGACTGCAAATCATCATATGGCATCATGATGCCATGTGAAAACTCTTCCTGCTTCTCGAACTGTGCGAATATTTTACGGTCTCACGTCATCTTTGGCATAACACCCGCCCTCTAATTTAATCGGCCTAGAGGCGATCAACAAGTTTAGACTCAGCACCTGTCTGCCAACGACCGTCCCATCCCCACTACCCCCTTTGCACACTTGCCTGTCGGGCTGTTTGGCATTTGGCCCGCACGTTCTATGGCCGCGTACGCGTACATTAAACCCAGTCCACTTCCTAGTGAGGAGGGCACTGGCGCTACGTTTAGCTCGCATTCATAAATTATGGCAGCAAACATTAACAACAACAACAGCAACAAAAATTATGCTAAGCGCGTACAAAGTTCGCTCTTCTTCATCTTCTTCTTCTCGTTGTTGTTGTCTTTCAAACAGGTTTCAAATTCCTGGCCAGTTGGTCGCGACTTTGCTCACCTGACAGCGCACCAAGCGAGGGCCATAGAACAAAGCCAAAGCGAGCCAATAAAAAAAAAAAACAAAAACAAAAACAATACACATTTCGGCAACGCCCGGACCCAGCTCCGACTCCGACTTCGAGTCCGACTTTGACTTTAACTCCGGAGCCGGCTCCAGATCGAGCCCAGTTTTGGCTTACTAATTATTATGCTTAGCTTGATATGAGCAGCGGGAAAGGGTTCATGCGAATTCAGACGATCACGTCGAGGCAAACGCATGTTGCTACAGCAGTAGAAGAAGAAGAAGAAGAAGTAGAAGAAGAAGAACAATCCGTAGTGGAGCTGTAGGCTGGGGCTTTTGTTCTGGCCTCAGTCCCAGTTCCAGTCTCAGTCTCAGTCTCTCTCGGTCTCGGTCTCAGTCTCGCTTAATGGCGGTTAATGGAGGTCATTCACTTTCGCACGAATTGTAATTTTTGTGCTTTAAGTCAATTCCAGTTGCCAACTCAGCGCGCATTGGGTTTCATATGCTGCCTACTCTCCTCCAGCGGGACACGCTCTGCTCTTGCCACTTATAAACCCAAAATATCGCATAATCTTATTATGCTGCCCCCCGAAAATATCTGTGGTACGGCTTTTGATTTGGTTTTTTATTTATTTCATTCTTGCCTTTTTTTTTTCTTGTGGCCTGTTTGTTATTTTTATGGCTTTCCACACTTATTATGCCAAAGATATCAATCTCGTGCCCTCCTGCGCCAGCTGTCCGCAATGTGTCTCGATCTGCGAGTTCCTCTGTACGCAAGTGGCGAAAGTAACGCGCCACAGAATGGTAGTTAAAAGAACTCCAAGCATCGAAATATATGTATATAGCCCTTAAAAAGTTAGTTAGAATAAGTAAAATGTATTTAAGATGCAGCAGGAAGCAAGCACATAGACTATTAAGACCCAAAGTCGATCTTTATCCATATGAACTCGAAAACTACAAGAGCTATAGACTTCAAATTTAAAATGTACTTAAAGCGTCTTCATATATAAGACCATTCCAAAACACAAGTTTCTAGCTTTTATATTTCTCGAGATAATACAGATGGGCAGATAGATAGATGGGCTGTAGAATGGTAGCTTAATAACTTAAAGCGGCGAAATTGATGTAAGTGTAGTAAAAATATGGAATAAAATGGAGTAAAATGTATTTAACAGGCAGCAGGAAGCAAGTACATAGATAATATGCATAGCCCCTCTGTACGAACTCGGTAACTAAAAGAGCTATTTACTTTAAATCCCGAATATGTTTATATTTAGCTAATACCTGAATACATTTCAAGACCCAAGTCTTTAGCTTTTATATTTCTCGAGATAATACAGATTGGAAGCTAGTTAGTTATCTAGTTATCTGGTTATCTGGAACATCTGCGACTGCTGACTGTGGCACTATTTGTGGCCACAAAATTTGCTAAGCGAGTTTGCTTCCGCTTTGCGCAAAGGCCCAACGCACAGGTTCCCAATCAATAAATCATAGCCATAGCATCCATTAACATAGGTCCAATCAACTACCGTTTGAATCTATTAAAATGCTAAAGCTATAATTTGGGCGCATGTCTCTTGCCGATTGCCAGCTTACCAAGTGCAAATTATCCATTAACTCTCCCAGATACTCGACGATATTCAGCAGCCAGATGTTTAGACAGCGTTTGGACAGGGCGTCATCCAGCAGGCCTCTCTAGGCAGGGCCGCTGACTTGCGGCCTGCGGCATGGCGTAATCATAGAAAGCACGTGCGGCAATTTCCAATTTCTGCAGTTGCAACTACTGCTGCTGCTGGCCAAGTGCATTCAACTTGGCCAACTGTGCACATGCGTGGCCGTCCGACCAACTGACAAGTCAATAAACTCATTGCAAGCTTGCTCTACCTCACTCTAGCTCGCTCGCTCTCACACTCTCTCTCGCTCGCTCACACACTCTCTCGCTCGCTCTGCTAGCTGGCTTATCAGGCATACTAAGCACGATCTACGATCATTGGCACCAACGAGCAGCTAGCAACACTGGCAACTGGCAGAACCAACACGGACTCCAACTGCAACTGCAAATAGCCCTCAATAACAGTTACAAAACTGTATGCAGTCGTTAAAAGAGGCGGCGCG
The DNA here is from genome assembly GCF_003285875.2 of Drosophila novamexicana. Classification (NCBI taxonomy): domain Eukaryota; kingdom Metazoa; phylum Arthropoda; class Insecta; order Diptera; family Drosophilidae; genus Drosophila; species Drosophila novamexicana. Next base: position 994,813 of record NW_020824766.1, read on the forward strand.
GCGGCAGCGGCAGCGGCAGAGGCAGCGACAGCAGCGCCAGCGTCGGGCGTCAATGTACGCAACTAGGCCTAGGCCCAACTCACACATAAATGCAAAACAACAACAACAACAACAACAACGCATATAAAAGAATGTGCAAGAAGAAAATTGCAGAAACACACACAAACACACACACACACACACGCACATAAAGCAAAGACGAAAAGACGACTAAACTCAAAGGTGGGTTGGGGATGTGGCGAACTGAAGTGGAATAAAGTTGTGGCCGTTGTCGTCGCCGCATCGAGTGCATTGCACTGCGAAAGGGTTAAAGACCCTCTCAGCGATCGGCGCCGCCGCCGCCGACACCGCTGCTGCTGCTGCCGCGCACAGTGAAAATGTGTGCGAAGAAATGTGAGTGGAAAAATCCAAAGCGTTGCAGTTGCAGATACGAAAAACAACAAATCTGTGCAGCGGAAAAGCAAAAGTGCAGCAGCCCCCCATTAGAAACGAAGACAGGCCGAACCTACATCAACAAATACCCAAACACAGACACACACGCACACACATGCACACATGCACACTAAAGAGTCAGCAATAGAGCGACCAGCAAGAGCGAGAGCGCGAGCGAGAGAGTGCAATAGAGCTTTCGTTGAGTTGTTGTTGCTTGAGTGCAGTGGCTTTGAACTTCACACAGTTAACGGCAGTGCTGCTCGCTCAGTCGCAGTCGCAGTTGCTCTCTCGGCGCATGCTTTCTCGCTCGCTCACCCGTTGATAATTGTTGATGATTGCTTTTGTTGTTGTTCTTCTTTTTTTTTTCAATGTCGAGTTCGCTTTTCAAAACGGGGCATGTGCAAGAGATGCTATTGGGATAGATCATTGAACGTTCAATGAGAAGCGCGCGCATATATGTGTATGTGTGAGCTGATGTGTGCGTGCGTGGGTCTCTGTGCCACACTCAAGTGGAGGCGTCTGCTGCAGCACTTTTGATTAATTTTCACTGCGACCGGGGCCAGGCCAGCATTTTCCACTGATAAGCCAGCCAGCGTCGGCGCAGCTCCATTGTATTAAATTGTGCTGCGCTTCCTGCCCTTGCATGGCCACTGATAATAACAATAGAGCGGGCGGCAGCGCAGAGAATTACGCCTGCATTTATTTTTGATAAACGAGCAACGTCTCACTCCTATAATTATACAAACACGCTTGTACCAAGAAGATTTTCATTTAGACGGCGGAAAAACGAGTTCAAGTACATAGTGCTGGAAGATGCGGACGAAGAGAGCGAAGAGAGCTAGAAATTCGAGACGGAGAGCAAGAGAGAGAGAGAGAGAGATAGAAAGAGCGCACTTAGAAATTTTGCTAGAACTTTTCTATGAAAAAAGGAATGTGGGATAAGCAGCTGAAGGAAGCGTCGAGAAGAATTGAAAGATACTTTCTCAAGCTGATCAGGAAGAGGCTGCTATTCAGGTTTTGCTTTAGACAAGTTAGCTCTAATAACTGTGGAAATCTATATATATATATATACATATATTCATTTAATAGATAACTCAGTCAGCAATAAACTATTCAAAAAACAGTTCCACGGACTGCGAACGGATCAGGGTCAGAGCACAGCGCCGGGGCACAGAACCCCAAAAATCATACATTGGACTTTTGTTTGCTTTAGAATTTAGCGAACCAATAAAAAAAATATATAAAAAAAAAAAAACATAATAATAAATAAAATAAAAGCGCAAACATATGAACAAATTTCACCGACCTTGGCTAATAAAGCTTTAGACGAGTTTCCTATGCGAAATGCTCGCTAAAGAAGAAGACAACAATAGGGCGCATCTAACTGCGTCTCGCTCAGACATTGTGTAATAGCCAAATGGGCGAAATTGCACGCGCTTCTTCTATTAGATAGTGCTGGGACCTTGAAAACTCTTATCGAATTTTCACCTTTTGCGCGAAAACTACAAAAACTCGACCATTGATAAGCCAAACTTAGCTGGCAAAACCGCAAAACGACTATCAGTTGCTCTACACGAATGGACGACAAGCTCGATTAGTATCAGATACTCCGCTTCTCCCTCTTAACTAGATAAGTTCGGTTTATAGGATATCTATTATGTAAGCACTGCCGAGTGCGAAACTTGGCTAGAGCTGCCGACTATTTTCATTTTTTTTTTATGCCGTACTTAAAAAGTTGTGACTAGTATCAGATACTCCGCTTCTCCCTTTGAACTAGATAAGTTCGGCTTATAGGATATCTATTATAGGTGCTTTTGAAATTGCCCAGTCCGAAACTTGGCTAGAGCTGCCGACTATTTTCATCTATTTTTATCAGAGTGACGAGTTTCGCGTTTGTGTTTGCGGTTAAAATACAAAAAATAGATAAGCGCCCATCAGGAATTTGTTCTGCTGACCTTCATTTTTCGCCGCTGCTCGCTGATAACACCGATAACCGATAAGCGTGTGTGCGTGTGTGTGTGTGTGTGTGTGTGTGCGAATGTTTATTGTTATTTAAGTTTTTCTAGGCACACAATTGCCATTACGAAATTCGAATGCAAATGTTTATGCAGTGTCATATTTTTATTTACAATTCTTATAATATTATTACATCTTAAGAGATTTGAGCACATATGTCCGAAAGCAAAGTCTCCTAATGCCATGGGGCCTACATGATTTAGATATAGAGTTTTCTGCGAAATATACTTGACGTGCTTTGCTTTTCTTTCTTTCTTTCTGCCATATGACAGCTGTTAGCTACTTTTCAGACAGACAGATTCCGATCAATTGTTTTGTATTCCCAATTGGCCATATCTCAGCCTTGGAAAACCATTTGACTTTTCCGATTCTCACTCGCTTTATCTTCGACTCTCGCTCTCCGCATGACATCATGAGTTCTCTGGACAGCCGAAAATTATGCGTAATCGTCAACCCTGCAAAAAAAACACACACACACTTAACATCAAAATCTGGCAACATAAAAAAAGAGCCAAGCAAAAAATAAATTGCTCGAGTACAATCGAAAAACTGAAGAACAAGAAAGCGCCGAAGTTTCGATACTCTCCCTCAGTTAAAAGCTAAAAAGCGAAGAAATGAAGTTATAATGAGTTGGAAAAGGGGAGAGTGGGACAGATTTGAAAAGGAACTTAGTTTAAGCTAAGAACTTCTCTAATTTATATAACTTTTCAACTTACTTTACTAAGACTAAAAAGAGAGGGATATATATCATATGGAAGGTAGAGAGATATGGATAGACAACTAGCTAAGAACTTCTTTCAATTATATAACTATTAAATTTACTTAATTGTGATATGAATATATAGAAATGGATATATGTATATGGAAGTTAGAGAGATATGGATAAAAAGTAAGCTAAAATGTCTTAGCTTGACGAAAAAAAAGGGACATGGAACATGAAGGGAACATAGTTAGCTCATATTACAAATATAACTATTAAATTTACTTAATTATGATAGAAAAGGAAGTGGAATATGGAAGATAGATATTAAATATAAATCTGGGCCTCGTATTTTCGTTCAATGAGCTTTCCAGCGAGAACAAAATACTAAATCTTCGTTTATGACAATATGCTGATCACTTTTGGTTAGGGTAAACGCACAAAACTAAACCGAGACAAAAAAAAAAAAAAAAAAAAAAAAAACAAACATTTTTTTATGCGTAAAGCGCAAAATTGTTGGCCTTCAAATTGACCGAGTTCATGAACACGAACACAACGTGGCACAGACGAGCCGGGCAGATGGACGGAGGGGGGGCAGATGGACGGAGGGGGCCACGCACCTTCTCATTGTGCGTTAATTATATAGTGAGAGCGAACCATATATTATAGTATGTGGATAAAACAAAAAAGCCAACATAGAGCAGCTGGCTGATGTTCTAGAGGCCCCGTCCTCAGAATTCGAACCAGTCAGCGGGTTCAAAAGTTGCGCAATCGCCGAAAACTGGTTTCTCAGTTCTAAGCTTACTTGCCCAAATTGTTAACAAGTTATCAAGGAAGTTTATTCTGTCTCTTAATCACACAGTTTTGCCAAAAAATAAAAATTAAATTAAATAAATAAATAATAAAAAAAAAAGCGACAAACTACCAAGGAAAAAGTCATCAAGAGTCGTTCAACTTACGCGCAGAGCGCGGCCAACGCGTGTCACCGAGAGAATCGAGAGTGTCAGATGAGAGAGAGACAGATCGATCGAGAGAGAGAGAGAGAGAGAGAGAGAGGGATCGAGACCGCAAAGTGGAAGGTCGCTCTGATTAAGCCGCAATCAAAAATAATGCTGACTGACTGTGGGCATAACCGATTAACGAGTTGGGGGCGAGATGATTTGCCATCGATTCAATATCATGTTCGCATTATATATACCATATATATATGTATGTTTAGGGTTTGAATAACTCTCGGAAAGCATTGTAGGAATCTTTCGTATAGAACTTGTGCCAGAAATTAAATATTCTCTAACTGGAATTACAGAATTCTAGAATTGGACTAAGATAAAGAATGTTATTTGTTTGTCCAATTCCTGGATTCTGAAATTAAAATTATGAAATGTTTCAAATTAACATAAAAATTAAGCTAAAAATTGAAATTAAATTAAAACAAAATTAAAACTTAAATGACAATGAAAACTAATGTAAAATAAAATAAAATTTAATTGGTAAAAATTAAATTTTAGCACATATATCCTTCCAATAAGAAATAAAGCCTTTGTATATTGCATATGTAGCCTTTAAGTAAGACTATAACTAAAGCTTATATGTGCTTAATTTAAAACAAATATGTCTTGACCAACTTTTAAGAACAGTTTATTACATTTATTTTCGATTTATTAATTTAATCAAGTTTCATATTTAGCCAAAGTCAAGAATATTAGGATATTAATGGGTTTATGTATTTAGTTAAGATTGTTAGTAAGATAGTTAAAGTATCCAAAAGTTATTGTGGAGGATTAATGTAGACCGATCTTATAGTATTAGTTATACAAATGTGTTTGACGATCTTGAAGCAGATCGAGGTTTATCATAATATATGATAGAAAATGGGCTTAAGGGCATTTATTATAGATCTTTCATTATCTTTGGTTAATTCGAATAAACTCTCGCGTATCTAGCTCTCTCTCTCTCTCTCTCTCCCTCGCTGTCTCTAGCTCGCACTCTCGTATTTTCTATCTCTCTTTCTCACTCTCTCTCTCTCTCTCTGGATGAATGGCCCTGTTTTAATTATCGGTCAACAGTTTTGTAGAGTTAACATCGAGTCGTTTCTGGCTCGTCTCGTCCCTGGACTCTGAGGACTTTGATCATAAGTTAATGCCACAGACAGGCAGGCCAACAGGCTGATAACCAACAAATTTATTGTTGCAAAACAAGAGCCCGGCCTATGTGGTATATCCATTCGGAGTCGAGAAGCCAATGACATTTGGCTGGGGTGCATTCGCCTCGCCGATCGTCGAATGCATTGTTCATGACGCAGCCAAAAGCTGCTGCTGCTCCCGCTGCTGCTGCCGTTGATCATGACGTTGCGAATCGTTGGAATCACTTGTAAACTCCCCTCAAATTGGCGCTCGTAAAAACTGAAGAGCGGAAGGGGTGTAGGGGTGGAGGGAGGGGGGCGGGCAGCTGATTGAGGAGCTAAGAGATTTAAATAATGCATGTTGTGCCGTGCGATCATGAAATTTAAATGCCTGGCTCAAGGCACTTGAAAGCCATCGACATCAGCTACCTAATTTCTTTTCGAGCGTCTTCCATTGAACTTGACCTCCACTTGAACCGAGGCTGATCCGGCCAGGGCTGCATTGCCCCTAGCTGTGTGTGTGTGTGTGTGTGTGGGAGCACTTTCGTTTTGTCTGCTCATTTATTTTTAAACGAACTTGTTATTATTGAAATTGCATTAATAAGGAAGTTAAATGTTTATTTTTGTACGGTCTGGACTGGTAAGAATTTTTAGTTGAGCTTCATGCCGTTGTGCTTCTTGTTGACATTATGTGTGAGATACTTTGGCACACATACATGCATGTGAATCACGCAGATTATCAAATTACACGAATGCAATTCGATAATGAGTATCTGTACCACAGTATGTGTCACATCTAAACAGAATATCAACCTCAGCGTATCAAGTTGAGTTTATGAATGTATACATTGGGCTGGGGATATTAGCTGGAAACACACCCACAATTCTAATGAGTTTTCTTATTGTTTGTCGAAAATGCCATTAAACATAGATGCAGGGAAAAACAAATTCTTCACACTCCCCGTCCCCCTGAAAATACCATAGGCAACAGACAAATGTGCCGAAAAGCCGAAAATATGTCGAGAAATAACTCGCCCGATGATATTTTCGTCTAAACGATCTCGTACAACTCCCACGCAAATGCTGACTAGAACAATGCGAGAGCGAGAGAGGCAAAGCGCCTTAACCTTGGTTGTGTGCGCGAGAGAGAGCGAGAGGGGGAGAGGGAGAGGGCGAGCGATCGTTCGATGTGGCCACACGTGGCATTTTCTCGTTTTGTATTTGAAGTTGGCTGCTACAGGAAACGATTTCCACATTGACCTAGGCGGGCCCAACGGGTTGATCGGCTTCCCAATCATGTATGTAAATAATTATTTACATTTTTTGTTTTTTTCTGTCTGTTAAATGTGTTTTGTTGCGACTCGAAATGTCAACGGCACGATGTCAATGACTGCAATGCAACGCTCGGGCCTGCATTGTGTTGTGATATAATTTTAATTATACACGCAACAAGTAGTAATTAAATAAATTGCATTTAATGAAAACAAAAATCAAAAACAAAAAAAAAAAAAAAGCTGTTACGAAAAAGAAAACAGCATTTCACCGAGCGCATGAACTTGGATAAAGTTTTATTGAACTTTTCGAACGGAGCGCCATGAACTAGCTCATGTGAACCGCCCAGCATGATAATGATTATCATGTTGCTTGTGGCAATGGGCAGCATACGCAAACGGATTCATTGCTAAAAGAAGAGTACAATAACCGCTGAGCAGCGTTTACCTTGGGCCGGCTATCGGTTTAGCGGCGACATGTGTTTCACTCGGCGAGCGGCAATCAGACCCGACTCCCTGTTGCCAGGGTAGTTATGGGCCAGGCTGACAAATTGGGCGCTGGGGTGGCAAATCTATGTATGTGTGTGTGTGTTTGTGTGGTTTTCTAAGCAACACCCTCACCTCAACTACATTGAGTTTGCGTGCAGCAGTTGGATCACGCTCTCTCACTGGCTTACTCTCTCACTCACACGCACACACAAACACGGCTCGCTCTTGTTGATGTTTTGATTGCTCACGCTCTCCGCGCCGCCGCCACATGTTTTATTATTTTCAAGAGCACGTGAGCACGCAAGCACACAGCATGGCGCTCTCGCGCTCTCCTCTCTCTCTTTCTATCTGGTATCTGGCTCTCGCACACGCGCTCGCTCTCTCAGGGTCGAGCGTACGGCAACGACTGGCGGCCAAAAACTGAACAAGATCCAATGCGAATGTTGATTTTCCTTTCATTCAACGTCGAAACATCGCAGCGAACAGATCGTCGTTCCTCCGTCGCCGTCAACGTCAACGTCAACGTCGTCGTCGTCGCCTCCTGCTCGTCTTTTTCGTTAACTTTGACGTGTTTCGCGTTGCGCATATCGGTTAGGTTTATTGAATTTAACAAATGAATCAATTGAAAATTGTTTAACAAGCCAAGTGACAACTGCAACTACAACAAATTAGCAAAGTATCTGCAGGATACGCCAAGTGTTTTGTGAGATAAATGTGCATATGCATCTATCTGTGGCAAGCGCCAGCTTCTAACAAGTGCACAAACAACAATATGACCGTTTAGGCCGCATATTATAACCAAAAAAAAATAAATAAATAAATCAATCAATATCTAGATAACAAGTGTGTGGAAGTTAGTCTTCCGATCCGTTCAACACAAAATGCTCATGTCCGCGGACAGTTCCGATTGTCAGCCCAGCAGCAGCGCCAACGAAGCCACGTCCATGGAATCGACAGGCGCCAAGACCTCGGTCATCTGCCTGGGCCAGCCCGCCCAGGTGGCGGCCAGCAGCACCACCAGCAATGCCCAGCTGCTGGTGGCCGGCCGCTCTCACCTGGAGAACGCGCTCAAATTGCCGCCCAATACGAGCGTCTCCACCTACTATCAGCACAGCAAACTAATTGTGGGCCAGCCCCAGCGGCAGACACAACAGCAGCAGCAGCTGCAGCAGCAGCAGCAGCAGCCCAGCGGCAGCGCCGTCATCTTCCAGACGGAATACCATCAGCGCCAGGTCGCACCTGTCACAGAAATGGATACTGTGCCGCCCACAGGTGTGCCCATGGCCAGCAAAATGCCGCACAGCAATGTCATCTATGTGAACAAGTCCAGCTCCAGTGTGGTGGTCAGCACCACAGAGGCGCCCCAGGGTCTGGGCCTGGGCCAAGCGCACTTTGATCAGACGCCCCATCATGCCCAGCACATGGCCGCCATGTACCATCATCATCATCAACAACAACAGCAGCAGCAGCAGCAGCAGCAGCAGGCAGTCGAGGCTGGCTATGCGAGTGCTGCACATCATCATCATCATCATCATCTAACGGTTGCGCTGCCCGCTGGTCAGCCAAATGGCGCCATTGTGGTTATGCCCGCCGATTCGCGTCCACAGACGCCGGAATATATCAAATCCTACCCAGTTATGGATACAACTGTCGCCAGCTCGGTCAAAGGGGAGCCCGAGCTAAATATTGGTGAGTCTCTGAGCTCCAAGTTAACTTGCAATACAATGCTGCGATGCTACAGTGTGCACTCGCTAGCGAGAACTTGCCGAAATAGTAAATAGAAAGGGAAATGGAATATTTCTGTTAGGGAATTTAAAAAATCCACCAAACTAGTTTTATTAATTTTCAATAAGAATCAACTAAGAAAGTATTCTACTTCACGAGCATTCACTGTACTCGAATGTAAGCGCTATTCGAAGCATTGAGCGTAAGTTTTCGATTTGAACCACCTTGGACTTTTGATTAATATTGCAATAGGCCTAAGCTATGGATCCGCTCGCAGTTGGCAACAGTTCGCTCGAACGTCGCGGAAGCATTTTGTATGTTTTGTTTTTTGTTGGAGGGGAGGGGGGGCTAAGGCCTGATGGGTGTATTGACTTTTTGACGTCATCTTAATTAGCCAGTCAAGTAACGCTTCCGAATTTTTGCACTCAGTCAGTCGTTCAGTCATTCACTCATTCACTCAGTCAACAAGGTCGTTCCGCATACAATAAAACAAAAACAACCAGAAACAGAGCTCTGAATATGTGCCTTGGGCCCGGATCGGAGTTCAATTAACTCGTTTCATATCTCTGGCGATGCGACAACGATAAAAATAACTGTACCAATGTCAGGAAAGGAGTTAATGCACTTTATGTCGGTTATCTACAAAGTAACCGGTCGCTCGAGAGCCTCGCTTATAAATCACCGATGTGCTTCAGGTTCAAGCGATGAGTCAAGGTAAACCCCTACCTCTCCTCCTCTGCTCCCCTTCCTCTTACAGGGTGACGTTACGAATACCAGGGGCTATATTATGGGCAGTATCTTATTTATTATGCTTGAGCTGCAGTAAGTCTTCTTGATATGCCAGCTTTTATTCAATTACATGCTCTCTAAGAAAGTATTTTCGAAACCCTCGAAATATATCTTACTAAAAATATCGCAAGAGGGTAACAACTTGTATTTTGTATATCTAATATATTTGTTTTATTATCTTCTTTAGACAATCCTTCAGCTTAGACTCGTGTCTGGGCTTTTTACTCGAATCTTCGTTGTTCAGCTAAGAAGAACTTTCAGATAATCCTGCTAAAAACTAACAGATATATTTTAGTCCTATCAACAAAGGCTTTCTTTTGAGTTTTTATTAAATTTTAAGCTCAGCGATCTTCCTTCAGCTTAGACATTAGCCTGGGCTTCGAACTCGAAACTTTGTTGTGCAGTTGTCATATATTTTGTAGTCTCATAATCTCAAAAGAAAATTCTTCAGCTTATAAAAATCGCTAGAGCCAGGCAATAGTGTGGGCTCTAAACTTCGTCTTTCTTATAGTCCTGCTAAAGCTGTCGTATAGTTGAAGTCTTATATCTCAAGAGACAATCCTTCAGCTCAGACAATTCGACAGCAAGCATTATTCTGATCTACGAACCAGAGAGTTCGTGTTTCTTTAGTCCAGCTAAAAGCTCAGGAGTTATTTCTGCTAATTATCAACTTTTTAATTTAGAGCCCTCTTGCTTATGTTACCCATGGAATTATCAAGATATATTATATTAAACGATTTACTTTCAATTTTCAAGCTTTTGGCAAGTTTTCTTTACAAAAAGATACGAGTCTGAAAATGTAGATACATTATCTTATAGGATTATACAATATCTTATGGGCTTTACATTTGAAAAGCCCAAAATGATTTGACTTTAAGCAATTCAGGATCTGAGCTCCGTGTGACTTTCTTTCCACATCAATTCAGTTATCTGGATGGCCGCCAGTCACATGGATTTCACGCCCTGTCAACGAAAGTGAAATTCGGCCCGCACCTAATGCCAAGAAATAATGTTTATATGTCGTCTATTATGCGTTTGCATATTGTTTCTTTTTCTTGTTGTTTTTGTTTATCTACAAACTCTTATTTATTTATTTGTGTGTCTGTTGGCGTTGCATTTCTCCAAACAAAACAAAAAACTGGGCGACTGGGCGAATGCATTTGATATGCCAAAGAGCGCAAATCCAAGTTCATTGCTACCCAGCGTGCAGCTCTATGTGTGTGTGTGTGTGTGTGTGTGTGTGTGTGCTGGCTGTTGGCATTTGTAAATGCATCCGTTAGCCAAGTTTTTAATTTCAATTGCGAAAACGAAAGTGAAAAGCAAAACAGCGAATGCAACTGCAGAAATTCACTTTTAGTTTTCACTGCGCATGCGCAGTCAATTTATGGCCAAAACGCAGCTCAACTTCTCTTGAGAGTAGGTGCCACCCCACCCCACCCCCCCACAACTACCCTGCCGCCTCCCTAGCTGGCATTGGCGCTTAATTTAAATTCGCTGTCAAATTGTCTTTTGACATTTTTACATTGGCAACGTTGGCAATGACTCGTCCGGTCCGGTTCCCGGCCTGGTCCGGTCCGGTCCCTGAGACGAACCCCGACAGCCGCTGCCCCCTAGCCCCTAACCCGCTAGCCCCTGCCACACACTGAACTGTTTGCCTTTGTTGAATGTCGGTGAAAGTCAATGCAGGCGTCGCATCGCGTCGCCTCGCTACAATTGTGCAAAAGAAAAGTTATTTGCTTTGCAGTTTTTCGTTTCGTTTCGTTTCGTTTGGTTTTTTTTTGTTTTTCTATTTTTTAGAGTTTTGTTTTTCGTAGGCGGCGTTTGAACTTTTGCTTGGAAAGTTTTTCTTCGTCTGCGACGTCGTCGTCGTGTTTATTTTTATTGGCACAATTATTTGTGCATTTTAGAAATTTATTAAAACGTTCAAAGACCTCCCGATTCGGTCGCCAAGACTCAATGCCGAGGGCTTGCGCTCGGGCTCGTTTTGTAAAAGTGAAAATCATTAAAATTGAAAGTAAACCCCTATTTATTTTCTAATTACATGTCGTGTGCATTGTATCTTTGAGATACTTTGCGCCAAAAGCTTACAGCTGGCAAATACTTTTACCTTAGACTAAAAAGTATTTAATGCTTAAGTTATTATAAGTTCTTAAGCTCTTGAGATCTGAGGGCTATGTAGTGTACATTGTATCTTTGAGATACTTTATGCTGGCAAATCATTTTACGTTAGACTAAAGAGCATTTAACAATTATGCTCAAGTTATTTTAAGTTTTTAGGATCTTGGAATTCTGAGGAATACTTATAAGTAATGTTGATCCACATGATCATTAGCTTAAATCTTTAACTCTAAGCTGGTTCCATTCGTGTATCTCAATTGCATGTGCTCAAATTCTGCTAATTTTATTAAAGAGTTATTACTGAATTTTGAGAACACGTTCAGCTATAGTAAAGCATGGGGATTAGATCTTGAACTCAATGAAAAGTATCTCAACTAGCTCAAGGAATAAATACTATCAATCTTAAAGATTTGTGCTGTCAATATAACAGTATAATTGTTAATATAATAGCACAAATCTGAACTGTTCCATATGCTTATAAATGAGGTTAAGAGTTAATCCTCAAGCGCACGAGTAGCTTTTGAAGTTCTCATGTTCATCTCCTCTGCTCGATCTTCTCTTATTGCACTCAAATTGCTGTTGATTTACACATGAAGTAATTCTTGTTCTTAGTCCTTTGCATTTAAATTCGAATTTTAAGCTGATGTTTTATTAATACAACTGATCCCCACTCACTTTGACTCAAAATCTTCTTTATGGCAGCCCCAGAACAGTCTGTTCACCCTTTTGAAATGTCAACTCCGGGCCAGACCACCCAAATGAATTCCTTAAATGATTCATGCACTCATGAACTCCCCCCCTCACCCCACGCACCCTTTCGCTCTGTTCCCAAAGTGGCGATCTGTTCCCACGCCCGAAGCCCAGCTCGTACGTCAACCTTGCCAGCTGCTCCAGAAAGTGCAAGGCACCTAAAAACCAAATCAATATATATATATATATAAAGCAAGTCAATGCACGCATTTTGTGGATCGGTCGTTTGCCGGTCATTAATTTGAATTAAATTAATAAAACGCTTCTGCGATTGCATAACCAATGCCGATGTCAAGACAACGAACGGAACTGTGAACTGAACTGTGCTGAACCGAACCGCGTTCACGTTTACGGTTTGCTCACATGTTTGCCGATTCAATGAACCAAAGGCAGCAGCAGCAGCCGAATGGGCGGCTGTGCACGCCCACTTTACAAGGTGCCGCATTTAAATTGGCGTGACCTCAGCTGCGTTTTTTGAACCCCATGCAAAAGTACGAGCAACATTTTTGTCAAAATTTTAATTTCATTGCACGATACGTTGAACTTGCGTCTGTTTCGGAAAAAAACAAAAACAACAAAACAAAACCTGTACGAACATTTCCGCATTGGCGCTGCGAGAGAGCGAGAACCGTTTGCATGCTCGCGCTCTCCCGCTTGCACTCGCTGGCAACACGCGCTAAACTTTTATTTATTGATTTCGATTGGTGCGAGCGAGAGAGCGCGCTAGATACGAACAAAAAAATTTCAATGTCAAATTTTAATTTAGTTGAGTTTTTGACTCAGAACATTACCAATATGGCAAGCACATCTCTCCCTCTCTCTCTCTCTCTGCCGCTCTGCCGCTCTGCCGCACCCATTCAAACACACTCTTGTGTGAGTGTGTGTGCGTCTATTTGGCTTGTGCGTGTGTGTGTGTGTATTTCATATCAAGCGAGTCAGCCGAAAATTTTCGTCGAGCTGTCGGAATTAATTTGTTTGTATGCCATATGCATACATACACAGCATAAGCAAGCATACATACACACACACGCACACACACACAGAGGCACATATTCTCTGCGTGTGTGAGCTATTGGGGCTGCTATTTGTTTGTTTGTTGTTCTTTTGGCGTATTTGCTAGCTGATAGTGCCGCCTGCTCAGCAGCAACTGCGCACCCCTCGTCGCCCGCCGCACTCCATGCCTGACTATTCGTGTGAAGTGAATGAAACTTTCAAGGTCGCCATTTGTGTGGCTGTGTGCGTGTGTGGTGCGTATTAGATAATACTTATACTTTTGTTTTTGCTCGACTATAGATTCTCGTGTATTGGCTGGCGAAAAAAAAAAGCTGCTACCCATTGTCCTTGGCCAAAGCGTATTCTAGGCGATAATCCAAAACTTTTCGATTTGTATCTTTCCTCTAGCAGAGCCCACGAACCGGTTAATCAGCTTATAGCCAAGCTCTACTCTAAAAAAAAAACGGTAAATTCGCTAAATATACAAATACATATCGCTAATCCAAAATATTTATTTAAAGAACAACTTTTATCGACTTTTATAACTTGAGTTTATTGTTGTATCTAAACTGGAACTCTAGAATTTCGAACCAGGAAGCATTCGATTACGACCATAGTTAAATTTTCCTTCGCTTAGTTATGCAGACAACGGTTCCTAAAAACTCGTCTTTCAGCTGTTTACATTTACCGTTTGTTATTAAATATATGTATACATATACATGTTTGTGTGTGTGTGAGTGTGTGCATGCGCCAATTTGTGCCTTATCAGTTCAGCTTAAACAAAAACAAATGTTTTTATTAGAAAAATGTCTAATTTTAAATATAAATTTTGATATGCAATAAATTAGTTTGCAAATGAGATATAAATAGATAAATACGTGGCTGGCAGTGCTCGTCATTTTAATACCCTGTACGCAGTGCAAGGAACCGCAAGAATACCCTATATTTGCCAAAGCTTCCCACATAGTTGTATATATAATCATATTCTTCTTTATGCACATTTACATTGTATACACTCTCTAATACCCTGCAAATAGGGTATTAAGCAGTCAGTACCTCCCGCTTATGCAAGTTTCTTTTGTGGCACATATTTAAAAATACTTAAGTGAATGTGGGCGCAGAAAGAATTGCGCCTCTGCCCGGCCCCAGGCCCTGCCCCCCTTTGGCTGCCTGCGCATACCCTGTAGACATATACATATGTATTTATGATTATCTGACAGGGGATTCTGTGCGGCAGCTGACGTCAGCTGAGAATGCCAAAAAAAAAGCCACTTTGGTTTATATATTTTTGGAAAACTTGCTTTGTAATTGATTCACAAGCGATTCTATAAACAAAGCAGCCGCAGCGACAAGGTCGACACTCGCCGTCCCCCCGCCCCGCCTTCCGCATTGCTAATCGGCGACACGTGTAATGGGCTGATAAATGCTTCGTGCGGTAATAGTGTAATATTAATAAAAATGTTTAAAAAAAATAACGCAAAGGTGCTAAGGAAGCGCGCAAACAAGGTCTAATAGAGCTACCAAAAGAGGGAGAGAGAGAGAGAGAGGGAGAGAGAGAGAGGCAGCCAAATACTTGACAATTATTGGCGAAATTCACTTATCAGAATTCACAGACAGAAGATAGTCGAGAGCTCAAAGCGTCAGCTTGATTTTGTAACATCAGAAATAATCAATTTATTTTTATTACAAGCGTTTGATCGTTTCGTGAGATCGAGGCTATATATAAGATACATAGATAGCAACCCGATCAAATATAAATGTTAGCTGTAAATGGAATCTTTTATTTAACGGAAGATGCATACTTAAATGAAATTTGCATAAATCTATGTGCATACTAATATTGCTTAATGTTGTTGTTATTCTATTTATTTTTCATATTGAGCTGTTGCTTAACTGTTTTCATCAATATCTATGCCCATAAATGTTAACTCTACTTAACCACAACATTCTGTTTAGAGGTTTACTGTTTTTTTTTTCTCTTCTTGTAACGATCGATAAAGATTTCACACGCACACACACACACGCAGGCACGCATATGTGTATGTACAAGCAAGATCTTGTTGTTGCAGCAAAAGTGCAATGATCTGCAGTGCAAAATGTCAGTGAACTTGTCGAGACGACAACAACAAGCACAGCCAACAATAACAACGACAACAACAACCACAACAACTACTGCAACAACAACAACAACAACAACAACAACCAACTGCAAAGACTGCAGACGCAGAGCGTGTCTGGCACAGAGACACAACAAGAAAACAGAAATATGTATGCATGTGTGTGTGTGTGTGTGTGTGTGTGTCTGCGACGTCTTCGGCGAGCATGATCATGATCATGAACACGATAATGACGATCAGATAATGATGGCCATGGCAGCGCGCAGAGATCATGAGCATGCGAGCATTTTGCAATTGTTTTTGCTACGAATGCACGTTCCGATTGTTTACAATGCGCGGAATGCCCGCTGCGCTCCCCCTTCTCTTGCTATCTCTCTCTCTCGCTCACATTTTGTCTAGCGTGCGCTTGCTTATCAGTTTTATATACATAATTGAATTATTTGCTGACATGTAATATGCTAGTGAGAGAGAGAGGGAGAGAGGGATAGAAAATTGAGATATGGAGTGCGAGTAAAAGACTTTCTTGCGTGAAAACACGTTTACCGACAGCCAAAGAAAGTCTTTCTCCGCTCAACAGAGTCGTTTGACGAGTCTCTTGCTCTCTCTCTCTCTCTCTCGCTTGTTCTTGTTCTGCTTTGTTTACTTTCTTCTTGGTTGGCCTGCCTGGCTTTCTTTGACGCCGCATGCGGTGAAAGTTACGTAACACTTGCCTGCCTGCCTGCCTGCCTGCAATTGTCTCTACCTCAGGCCCCAACTGGCTGGCGCTCTCGCGCTGCGCTTGGCCAGAACAAGCTCAAGTTCAACAAGTTGCCCATTTTGTTTTGCGGCTTTCTTCGCGTTTTCGTTGCCTTTTACATTGACATTGGCATTGGCCACGATCGGCGGGTCTGCGGGTCTGCGTGTCTGTAAAGAAAGTATTACGTCTGTGTTTACTTTCTTCGGCATTGGCCTCTTTTGTTGCCGTTGCCGAGAGTAAAAGTTGCGAGTGGTTAGCCTTAATTGATCACTTACCAAGAATATTCACCTGTATCTTGAAGCTTAAGTTAATCTTGAATGCAATTAGATGTATTGACTATCGTTTATCGATAAATAGCATGAAACTATCGATAATTGTTTATCATTCTATTTGGCTTGTTTTCATTTTTATCGAGTTTTGAACTTTGCTTCCATTTGTCTGTTGTCAAGAATGTTTCTGTTTATATATCTTGAATTCGATATAAATCTTAAGTATATTTATCGTTTATCGATTTATATAATTAAACGATAATTGTTTAACTTTTACACGAATCTTAAGCTCTGCTTTGATCTGTCAGTTATCAATAATGTTTCTAGAATTATAATTGTTTCGTAATATTTTCGACCTAGATTGAACCTCATTTATAGAATTTCTAGCACTATAAAATAAATCGATATAATCATCGATTTTCCATATTAATCGATTAGTTGCCTATTTTAACTAGAATTCTTATACTAATCGATTTTTGATTCTGCTTCTTCTTTTTTGCAGAATTCGATGGCACCACCGTGCTCTGTCGCGTCTGCGGGGATAAGGCCTCCGGTTTCCATTACGGCGTGCATTCCTGCGAGGGCTGCAAGGTAAGTGTTAATCCCGTTCTATCTACGAAGTGTGGCAGTAGAAGCGAGCGGGTGTGGGGCAGCCACGTGTAAGCAGTCTGGCTTCTGACGGTTGAAGCCACCACCAAGCTGCAAGCTGATGAAATTGGGCTGACATTGAACTCATTTGACCTCCGCAGGCAGGGGTAAACAATGCAGCCAGGGGTTGTTACGGCGGCAACAGGCGCAGGCAGAGGCAGAGGCAGAGGCAGAGGCTGGCAATTGGCAATTGCGTGGCAGACATGAAACCTGCGCCTCACCCGCCCCGCCCGCCCGCCTCGCAGCTTGTCCTTGCATAAATTGCGTCGCAGCTAAATAAATCAAAAGTATCCTGAATCCACCACCACCAACAAGAAGAAGAAGAAGAAGGGCACCAGCAGGGGCTGCAGGGGCTGCAGGGGCTGCCCGTAGCCCTTTGTCTGTGACATTGAAAATCTGCAGCAAGTTCATTCGCCTGCCACAGCGCGTATCTCGCGGCCGTAGTCCAGGCTGAAGTCCAATGCGAATGATCGTGCCCGCCAGCTCGTGGCGTGCCTACACCCACCCCGCCCTGCCCTCCCTTTCCCTTCTCGCCTCGCCTCGTCTCACTCTAACCTTGGCAAAGTAGTTTGCCCTATTCCCTTATATTCGCAGCGTTGCCGCCAAAGTCGGGAATAATGTCTCAATGACGTCCTTGAATTAGGTTAACAGCCAGTTTCCAGTTCGCCGTCTCTCTCTTTCGCTCTCTCTCTCTCTCTCTGTCTGCGCCGCGATCCTTTGTCGTTGTTGTATTTATTTTTATTTGTATAGTTTCTGCATCGGTTTCTTTCTTGCGGGCTCCCGAGACGTCTGCACGTCTGAAATTTCAAACTTTCCAAGACTTTTTAGCCCGCTTCTTTTTGCAAATTTTCTGCTTCTTTCCCTTGTTTTTTTTTTTTTACTTTTTATTTCGTGTATTTCGGTTGGGTTTTTGGCAAGTTCATTGACTTGGCTCTTGACCAAGCGTCCACTCTTCGGCTTTGGGTTTCTCGGAACGTTTTTGGTGCGGATTGGTAGCTTTTTTTTGCCTCTTTAATGTCGTATGTGTGTGTGCGTGTGTGTGTGTGTGTTTTTATGCATAATGATATTAAGTAGCTCGCCAGCGCGTCTCTTTTATCAATGTGCCAGTCACACACATGCGCTAATTTAAATACATATCTACACAGCATGTATGTGTGTGTGTGTGTGTGTGCCATGCTGGGCAGGTAGGCCTATTAACAAGCTGCTCGTACGCGCTTTGTTGTATTTTGAAGTTCAAGGTTAAGCAAAAGGCACAGGGTCCCAGCAGCAGCAGCTCTCGATCCGAGTCGAAAACCTGTCCTGCCTTCGGCTGCCCTTCTTTGGACACGCACTTTTGCGTGCGTCTCTCTCTCTCTCGCTGCCTCTCTCTCTCTCTCGCTCTGCCTCTCTCTTTGATCTAGAAGTAGGAAGCAAGTTTTAGAGGTTCTTTGCCATTTTTGAATTGCTCATACGACGCGTTGACGCCGTCATCTTTTTAGCTTGTAGTTTTTTTTTTCTTTCGTCATTTGGCTGATACTTCCGCCCAGGCCTGGCCAGACCTGACTGTGTGTTGCCGCAGCACCTGGCCACAGTCAGCCTTCAGTTTGTCTATTGACCTCTATTCTCTTTTTTAATAAATTCACACACACACACACACACATACATATGTATGTATATTCGAATTTGGCTACTCTGGCTACTCTCAAATGTTTTCTCAGCCCACACTCTCTGTAAGCCCAGCCCAGTCATCGCGATCAGTCATAACTTTGCTGAATTCCTTACCCAACACTGATTTATAGTGCTCACAACACTTATTATGACAGCTTGAAACACATGTTTTGAACTTCATATTATTAAAAGAATTATAATCAATAATTAATCAAGAATTATTATACAAGCTTATTAGACTATTCTATTTTTCGGGCATTTCCCACTATTTCTAGCATTCGTATTACGCCTATTGGTACGCCCCTTTAAAGCCTGCTATTTTGGCATTACGTTACGCATCCCGTTACGTAGTTTATGCCTGCCTGCCCATTACCATATTCGCTGGGCTCTTGGCAACACGATGCTCGACACTTTTCAGCCGCTGCCTAATGACCCAATTTGTGTCGAGTTCGAGTTGTGGGAATGCTTTTGGTTTTGGCTTTGCTTCCAGTCGAGTCTGCGATAATTCCTTCAAAATTGAGCATAAAAACAAAACGTAGAAAAAAGCAAACAGAGGCAGAAAATAAATTAAAGGCAACGAATGTATGTATGTATGCAAATAAATAGGTAAATACATATGTACACATGTTTGTCTGTATGTTGACGCATTTGTTGACGTTAGCGTTTTTGAGCGTGATTCTGTTCTGGTTTGGCCCTCTTTGGGCTGCTTATTTGCCATTCGTCCATTGTGAATGGCTTGCTTTCTTTGCTCCACTCGGCTACTCTTCGGCTGTTATACAACATGTTTTTGTTCTTGCACATTATTTAGCATATTTATTTATTGTAAATTTGTTATTATTCTTTTCCTTTCCACACTGGCACACACACACACACACATTAGCTTTGTTGTTGCGCTTTTTGTGCTGTGTCTCTTTTTAGTTTCGCTGCCCGGGCGCTTGTTGTTGTTGATGTTGTTGTTTTTTATGCTTCGTGTAGTTTTCGTGTGCAGTTGTGTTGATTGGGTGAGTGAGCGAGTGAGTAAGTGTGTGCATATGCGTGTGCGGGCAGTGTGAGTGTGTGTGTGCGTGTAAATGTGAATGAACTCGTTCAATGTCAGCGACGGCGGCGAAACAGCGTACGCAGCATGGGCCACAAGAAGCAGCAGCAGCGGCAGCGCCAACAACAACAGCCAAGAGCATAAGCCGTGAGAGGGCTCAGTGTGTTGCGCTCTCTCACGCTCTCCCGCAATTGCAGCGGCGATTGTGCTCTCTGAAAATATATATATATAATACATACATACATACGTATTTAGTTGCTGAATTTCGCCGCGTAGTTTTCGTTAATTGTTTTTGATCTACTTACGTAGTTATGCATGTGTGTGCGTATGTATTTAAATATGTTTGGGTATGCATGTACGTACGCCTGAAGATGAATGACGTGCAGAAGTTGCATACATATGCACATGTGTATCTACCTTCCTGGTATTCTCTAGGCCCGAATACTGAGTCATCTCTGTTGAAAGTTCCATTTAAAAAATTTGATTACATTCCTAACCTGCATCAATAATGACGTTGCACCCATATAAAGAGCCACAAACAAAAACACAAAACACACACACACATACACTCACTCGCATTGATAATGCATTTGATAATCATTTGAAGCATAGACCAAACGTTTGTGTGTGTGTGTATTTGTGTGCTGTGGAGGGTAGACAGAATAAATAGAAAATACAAATGTATGTACATATGTATGTATGCATGTAAAATGAATATATGTATGTATAAACAACACACATAGGCATGCAGACAGTTCTACAAACAAACAAAAATATAAGACCAAATACTTTTTCTCTGATTTTATGTTTGAACATGTAAGACAGTGCAGGCAAAAACCAGTGAACTTGTTTAGTTACCGTTTAGATAGTTTAATTCAATTAAAAAAGTGCACCCATGGCATGCACGCGATTTGAAGCGAGCTCATTTCCTTCTCATCTCTGCCATTTCACTTGATTTCGCTCCATTTTGCTGCTGGGGCGCACTTTCTGCCTGCAATCAGAATTTTTCACTCGAATTGGAAACAGTACTGAAAAGCGGCAATAGGGCGAAGAGAGCGAATGCAGCTCAACGAGAGCGCGAGCTAACAGAGAAAGAGATGGAGCGAGGCGAGAGCGCACACTTATGCTTGTATGCGTGTTGTGCTAGGACCCAAATAGAGCAGCACACACACACACACACATAGATAAATTTATATACAATACATGCATACGTAATCAGAGGTTAATGCTCTGACATGCACTTGAACGACTGACTCCGGCCGCTCTGTGTGTGGGAGTGGAGTGGAAAACCGCTGATATACATATACATGCATACATACACATACAGTACGGTGTGTGTGTAGGTGAATGAGAACAAGAATGTTCTGGAAATGCGGCAGTATTCGATTCTCCAAAAACTTTTTCGTTTCTTATGTAAAAAGTTGCATTAAATTTGTGGTATGTTAAGTTTTGATCTATTTTGTATTCCATTTATTTTGAAATTCTATTACACACACATACACATTTACGAACATACGTACACGCATCCCCATGCATTTTGCCTACAAACAGTTCAATGCACTTTGCAATTTGGGTCAACAACCTGCGCGTATTTAGGTTACGCAAAATCTAAAAAAATCGAAGAGTATTTCGCATAATATCATAATTATAAAGAGAAAAAAAAACAAATTAAATTGAGTTAAAATAATTATAAGCAATTAAATAGAATACGAGCATTGCTACCGTTAAGTGTGGAGCAGCGCTCTTAACATGACCGGCAAGCGCCATCTAGCGGGCTGTTAAGCAAGACAGCACAAAAGTATGCAACAAAAACGGCAAGCAGGCAGTTTTTGTTAACATTCAGCTTTTGAGAGCGAGCTTTAGGCAGCGCGCGCAATTTGAAAATTCTTATAAAACTGTTAAATGAT
Source organism: Drosophila novamexicana (assembly GCF_003285875.2). Classification (NCBI taxonomy): domain Eukaryota; kingdom Metazoa; phylum Arthropoda; class Insecta; order Diptera; family Drosophilidae; genus Drosophila; species Drosophila novamexicana. Next base: position 1,016,578 of record NW_020824766.1, read on the forward strand.
TTTCGTAAATTTATTATTGTTATAAATTGGCTTTTTCGCAAGAAGTTTTATAACGCAAATGCCATAAATGTGCGCGTAAAGCTTTAGAGCTCTTATGTTGCTACAAAAGCAAATGCTTGAGTCCAAGGCTACACACACACACACAGACACAATATCTGAACTCTCATATTAAATTATATTTTCTTATGCACAGGCAATGACTAATTATTGCGGCAATAAGAACAACAGCAGAATTATAATTTGCAAAATAAACTAAATTAATATCTGGGCAAACGCCCACCAGCAAAGGCAGCAGCAATAAAACGAGCAACAAGCACGGCGCTTATCTAACAATTTTGTGTGTGTGTGTGTGTGTGTGAGTGCTTGCAACGGCTGGCAAAGAGAACGTGCAGCTGCAACACAACAACAGCAACAAGAACGGCAGCAGCATTGAGTACTACGAGCTGTACGTAACTGGGGCGAGGGCATAGTGCAATGAACTGGCTGGCTGCAGCGGCAGTTGCAAGTTTATGTGCTGCCTGCCACACACACACACACACACACACACACACATGCAGACAACTACGAGTGATAGTAAAACGTGAACTGTGCGTGTTTGTGTGTGTGGCGAGCAGCAACCCCTTCGGCAAGGGGGTTTGTTTGGGGGTGACAATTGCCACTTTTGCTGACCCAGTTAAGTGTCATTCGCCGCAGTTGCTGCTTCTGCTGCTGCTGCTGCTGCTTGTGCGCCACGTGGCTTTGCTTTCATTCGAGGTTACTTACCCCTTTTTGGGGCTACGTTTTTCTGTGGGGGTTGTTGCTGCTGTTGCTGCTGTTTGTTTTGTGGCTTAGTTGTACGCTTTTACAATGTTTGCTTGTTTGTTTGCTGCCTCGAATTTGGGCTATAAATTCAAGCATTTTCGACAGCCGCTTGTTGACTTTATTGCTAATTAAATGCGCTGTTTGCATTTTGCTGCTGGTCAAGCAAGTAGCCAAAAAGTTAGTTCGTTGCCAATTGGAATCCAATTAGCAACATGCTTGGCAACATGCTGCTAAGCGCTAGATGTGTCTAAGCAACATGTTAGAAGTGCACATGCACTGCAACATGTTGCCAAATATGCCGCCTAATCAACATGTTGCTGATCATTGTTCTTGTTAATTTAAGCATTTTCAGCATCAAATATGCATTGCTTCCATGCTAAGCAACATGTTGACAAGCCTTTAATATTGCTGCCAGTGTGGCCATTTTGAATGCATAAAACCTAATGTTTCAGCAATGCTTTCTCTTTCTCTGCTGCAACTTCTTGCGCTGCTCAATTGGCGGGCAACATTCTAGAAAAAGCTCAACAAGAATAACAGCAACAACAGTTGCTGCTGCTGCTGAGGAGAAACGTCAACGAACTCGCGAGCTCGCTGCAAAATAGTTGAGCGCAGCTGACGTCGACGTCGACGTCGCAGTTGAGCAATGAAAGTACCGCAACAAAACTGCAAAAACACACACATACAGAGGCACACATATACACACACACACACAAACGCTGGAATAGAGGCAGGCAAAGTGCATTGACTCTGCTTTGCTTTCTTCGCTGTTGCGGCAGCTAATGTTGCTGTTGTTGCAGTTGTTGTTGTTGCTGTTGCTGTTGTTGTTGTTGTTGCTGTTGCATGTCGCTGCTGTGGCCCGAGTTGAATGCACTTTGCATGCAAATGCCTCTTCACATTGCACCAAATGTTGCCCAGAAGCAACTGGTTGCCCGCAAACACACACAAACACACACAAACACACACAAGCACACACACACAGAGAGAGATATTTCTAGTTGTTGTTGTTGCACCTCGTAATTGTCTGATGTCATAAGTCAAAATGTTGTGTGGCATTTGTTGACAGTTTTATGTGTTGCAGCCGCAGCAGCAGTAACAACAAGAACAACATCAACAACTGGCTGCATGCCCCATAATTAACAGCGCCAAAATGTTTGATAAATTATTTATGAGCAGTGCTTGCTGCAATTTGGGGGCGTGGCATTGACTATTTAAGGTCTAAAAGGTGTGCCTTTAGAATTTCCTTTATTGTTTATTAATAATATTATTACCACAAAAGTTCACAAATAAGCTAAACTCTCTTCAGTATATTTCTTGGAGTTCTAGAAGCTTCCATATATGCTCCTATATAGATATATATCCTATATAATTCCTATATAATAAGGCACATAAATAATATGAAATGTATACTCTCACACATTTATTGTAAATAATTATGTTTATTACACAATAAGCTTTAACTATGCTATTGTTTAAATACCATATATTGCATTGGGGCTTTGTAAACTTTTGTCCAATTATTGTCAACTTTTGCCTCAGCTTCGGAGTTCACGAAACCTTCGCAAGGTTCTCTAATTTAATATAATAAAATGCCGCACACGCCCACGCCCACGCCCATTCCCTGGCCCGCTAACTAATTGATTTATGGGGCTTTGGCTGCCCATTTGACGCGCGATAGGCAACACGAAATATGCCCCAGAGGCAACAACTAACAACAACAACAACAACAACAACAACAACAACAAGAGCTGCAGCTAACAAGCACGCGAGTCGAATGGGAATGGGAAATGCTTCGCTTTGGTTCGCTTCGCCTTGCTTGGCTTTTCCTTGGCTTTTGCTGAGGTAGCCAAAAAAAGAGGAAGACGTAGAAGAAGAGGAAGCGGGGGTCCGCAAGTGGCCAACGGGCGCTTAACTGATTTTTGAGTTTTATTTTTTTTTTGTTATTGTTTTTGTTTCGCTTTGCTGCTAACCTCAGACAATGAACGCCAGCTTGCGGCAGGCCAGAGTTAGTAGCATAGTGGGGGCATATGTTAGGGGAGGGGGCGGGGGCGGGGCTGTTGGGCGGCAGTTAACGGCCCGGCTGCATTTGTAGACCGTTCACATACGCCTGCTGCAACTGGTAGCCGCCACATTAGTTGCTGACTTTGTAGCCTTTGCTTTTGGCCAGGTTAACGCGGCCAACTTGGCCCGGCCAGCTGCTGCAGTGCAGCTCTTGTGGAATCAGCTTTGGCTCAAGTGGGCTGCTCGAGCAGCTCTTGATTAATCATTTCGTTTTGGGCTAGCAATTATTATTCATTTATAGAAATTGTTCTTTGCTTGAAAAAGTCTTTGAATTTTTGTAAACTTTTCGTTTGACCCTCGCTTTAAAATTGTGCGTAAAATGCGTGACTCAAGCGTAACTTCTTTCTCCCGCCCTCTCTCTCTGTCTCTCTTTCTCTTTCTCTCTCTCTCCGCATTCGTAAGCCACAAATCTCGACACTCGTTGGCCTGCTGTTGTATGCCGCATGTTGCATGATAATTATGCAAGCGGCAAAGTCAAATGCAGCGCTTAGAGCCGCCACAGCAGGCCTGGCTAGCTGCTACCTTATTTTGCCACCACCCCCTCCCCTTCCCCCTCCACCTACTCTCTCGTCCTCCTTCTCGCTCTGTCCCTTTCGCTCGCTCTCTAGCTGTCTCGCTCTGTCACAGTCCATTTATGGCATGGGGCATGGCAAGCGGCACTAACTCATTTCCGTCACAAATTCTACGAATGCGTCCACACACACACACACACACACACACACACACATACGCACACACACCCGACCCAAAGTTTTGGGCCTGCAAATATTTTTTATGCCTATTTTTATGGTAATTAATGTGGGCCAGCCGCACTTAATGCCTGTGTGAGTGTGCAAATGTGTGTGTGTGTGTGTGCATGTGTGTGCTGCGTATGAGTAATATATTTGCCATGCCCATTGCCCATTGCATGTTGCCTGTGGTACGCGCTTCTCGCATTGCTCGCTCGTGACATAAGTCAGCAAAATGTTGCATAAATTCGATGCATGCCCCCAAGTAGCGCAGCTGCCCCCAAGGCCCCAAGTTGTGGCAAGTTGGCGCGTTGCAAATGCAATTACCGTTAACAGTGCGTATGAGTAATTCGGTCAATAAACTGCATCTGAATATGCTGCCAGTTTTCCCGAACTTTCAGCTTTGCCGCTAAGTCCAAAGCACGTGAAGCCCAAAAAAAAAACAGAGAGAATCTTCGATTGAATTATTTATGTAAAAAAAGGTTTTAGGCAGAGCCACAAGGATTTTCATTTAAAGGGCGCCCAACGATCTACTTATTATGCTATCTCGACTAAACAAATGTAGCTCTTAGCCAGCTGAAATACACTTCGATTGCCTCATTAAGTATAAATATAAAGTTTTTTAAGTACTTTATTTACAGTTGAGCCAATTGTTTTCATCTTAAGGCTCGTCTGGCGCCCAACGATCGTCTTATTGAATAGTTTTTATCACATAAAAATTGAAGCTGAAATACACCTGATTGGTTCACCTTTGTTTAGCAATTAAATATAAAGTTTATTAATTAAACAGGGAATTCAAATCTCATGGTTTACCTGGCGCCCAACGACCCCCACATAGAATAAGGTTTATTGCACAATTTTAAGCAATAGCTGGCCAAAATGCCCTCAATGGGCTCATTTTCGTTAAGCAATTAAATATAAAATTGTTTAAATAGAAAATTAAAGCCAAGCCAATTGGTCCCAGGGGTCGCCTGGCGCCCAACAACCTCTTGATTGGGCCATTTGCGATTGTTTTTGGCTCTTTGGCATTTGCACGTGTTGTTGTAACTATTTTTTGTTTCTTCTGCTCTTTCTTGGCCAAATTCAACTGTCGAAGACCCTTTGGGGCCTTAATGGCGTCGTTGTCGCTGTCGCTGTCTTGGTCGCTGTCGTGTCGTGTTGCAGCTCTTAACTGTTGTCATAACCTCAAACTGGCAACTGGCAAATGGCGAGACGTTGACAGCTTCGTTTCGCTGCGAAAATGTCAAAGCATTCGCTATAGTAGCCGATCTCCGCCGATCTCGAGTGTGTGAAAATTAAGCGGGCATGTAATTTATGTTGACTCTGAAAAATCGAATGTAACTCAATTTCAAATAGATTTTGACTAGCTGCTGCTATTGCTGTTGCCGTTGCCTGTTTAACTCGTTCGGCAGCCTTCAGAAAACTACACGTACTTGTTAACCAGTACAATCACCTTGTTGTGGCATATTGTTGTTGCTATAGTTCTCGTTGTTGTTGCCTCAGCTACGCTCTCTTGGACTAGACCAAAAAACGTGACTCGGCAGCCAGCAGCAGCGGCAGCGACGGAGGCCCAAGTCAAGTAGATGGAATTGCATTTAATGGGCGCACCAAAAAATACAAAAAAAGAATAGAAAAATAGAAAAAACCAATTCTCTGCCCAGGCACTAAAGTTGTTCAAGTTGTTCGAGTTGTTCGCAATGTTGTTTTTGCAGCAGCAGCAGCGACCGCAGCCTTTACAATTCAAATTTACAATTCGCAATTGATTTTTATTTGATTTTGTTGTTTTTGTTATGTGTGCGCCTTTGTTTGAAATCTTTGTTCCATTGATATTTGAATTTTTGTTGCTGGCACCAATCCATAGACATTAGCCCAACAACAGCGACAAATGGCTGGCCATTTGCCGAATGCGTGGCAGCAACAAGAGGCAGCAGCCCCAACTAGGTGACAGATGCAACATGTCGTTCAACTCGGCCAGCTTCCAAGAACAGAAGCTGCACTTCCTAATTATAATATTGCTAAATCCAAGCCAGCTCAGTGATAGCCAGGAATAAACCACAAATCTGCCATTACTCGAAATTACTTCTTAAGAAAAGAAAGAGAGCTATTCTAATTGTCTTGTCTCTACTTAATTGTTAACCATTTCATGAATCCTTTATCTCTTAAGGTTATACCCATATTTTAAGTTCAAAGAACTTGAGCTTTAACGTATAAATCAAACCTAGAGAAGCTCTAATTCAAATTAAACCATTAAATGAACTACTCATGAATGTTCAGAGAACTTGTAGAACTCTGAAAGGAACTAGTAAATGAACTACTTATCAAATCTCCTCTATTTAAATAATTTGAGTATTTCAATTGCTTATTAAGTCATTAGCTATAGCAAATATAACCAAAATATCGCCTTGGAACTAGTTCCATTTTCAAAAAACAACAAAAAAACACATATTTGCCAACTAAGAACTAGTTCCATTTTCTTATTTAGCTGCACAGACAAGCCCAAAAATGTTTAACCCATTTCCCAAACCAAAAATAGGTGCGTAATTTGTCGCTCTTAACAAAAAAAAAAAGCGAAGAAAATTAAAGAAAATAAAACTCAATTCCCAGCGACTGTCGCCCGTATTAAACTCAATTTTCATTTGTTCGGGTTATTTTTTGCTTAGTTTTCCACTAACAACAAAAATTTTCTAATAATACGACAGGCGGCGCTTTTCACATGCCTTAAAATTGTGTGTTTCCGTCAGAACTGTCAAGTCCCAAAAAAAAAGAAGAAAAACTAAAAGAAAAATTGAAACTCAAACTAAAGAAAAAAAAAACAGAAAAGAATTGAACTGACGGCGACTGTCCGGAATTCAGTTGAGAGGCGCAGCTATTTTTAATTGCTTTTAATTAACAGAGCCTACAAAATTTTACGTGACAAGCATAATTTTCCCATTTTCCTAGCACATTTTCCTTTCGATTTGGTGTGTGCGTGTTTTCGTAATTAATGCAATTATTTAGACACAGTTCGAAAATCTGTGCCAAAAAAAGTGTAAAGGCTCGGTCAACATGCTGGGCGGCTGCTGCGGAGTTGCGTGGATGGGGGTGGGAGGTCAGCTTGTGGCGCATTGTTTGGACATTGACTCAGAGTTAAACGGCGGGGAGGAGGGGGGAATCGAAACGCGCTGCACAAAGTAAAAGGCAGCCAGAAATCGTGCCAAAAGATAGGTCGCTAAAGAGACAGCAGGATGGAGCGCGTGAGAGCGAGAGGGCGAGATTAATGCAAAATATGCCGCTACGCCACAAGTGCAATGAACTTAACGAACGACCAAGTCAAGCAAGTTCTAGTTGAGGCAGTCGCGTAGTCCAGAGAAACAGACAAAGAGCGAGCAAGAGAGAGGGCGAGAGAGCGCGCCAAGAGCTAAGCACGAAGAATCTAGAACTAAGCAAAGACTGAACCATACGCTATGCATGTCGTCTGTGTGCGTGTGCATGTGTGCGTGCATGCAAATCAAAGCGTTGCGTATGCGCCGCAGCCGCAGCGCTGATTAGGCTCGAGATTTACAGCTAATCTATATTTTGTATTATATATTGTAATAACTTGATGCGGCCAGCGCAGCCGAAGCATATACAAAAATATTCTAGGTAGACTTGAGTCGCAGCGATTGCCCTAACCCCCCATACCCCTTCCCCCTTCTTCTGCACCGCCCACTGCTGCGTGCTGACGACTGCCAGTCGTTATTTTTTTTTGTTCCTCGTCTCGTTCGTTTCGTTCAGTCGTTCATTCGCTCGTTCGTTCGTTCGTCGGGTTATTGAACTCAACGCGCTGGCTTCGAATTGGGTTAGCGTAGGTTAGGTTAGCTTTGGGTTAGGTTAGGTTAGTTACTTGCGACGCGACTAGACCTGACTGCGCTGCCTTTGCTGCTGCTGCTGCGTTTTTCTGACTCTTTTATTTGTGTTGTGTTCTCGTTTGTGAAATGCGATAAGCTCTCCAAACTAACGATGACTGCAACATGTGAAGAGCTGTGTTTTGATTCGCCTTTAATTGCTTGGGCCTGGCCCCGAAACAGTTTGGGAATGGCCATAAAAATGGTCGAAGCACAAGAAGAAGCAGAAACAGAAACAGGCGGAAGCAGCAGCAGGTGTAAGTCAAGTGTCGTAACCGAAGTTGTGATTTTATGGGTCCAGTTATGATTTAATCGGGTTTGTTATACCCGTTGTTATATGTATGTGGGTAGTAAGCGAGCTGATGCCCTGTCTGATAAGGCGCTTGAGTGTCTCGAGTGACAGCTCAGAATTCGAATTTGTTGGGTTCGATCAACAAGTTCGATTGGGTTCGACTAACAAGTGAATGCACTCGTTCGAAAGCGACCCACTTCGTAGTTATATCTAGACCAAATCAGGGAACAATATTTGAGCTAAATACTTTTCTATACATTCTAGGTGGATTTCTAGAAAGTAAACTTTATTTTTAAAGTCGTTTCAAATTCGAAGTAGCTTCGGCCTGAGTTGATCTATTATCTTCAAAGTTTTATACTTATTAGGCAAAACTGTCCTAAAATTAGTTGAGTTTTATTTTAAATTGTTGACTTGTTTTTTAAACACATTTTTGAGCTTGTTTTCGAAAATATTTTACTACGATTATTTGGGCTATTAAGCAGGTATGCTATAATTGGTTTATTAACTCAACAGAAACTCAGCTAAGACTGCAATAATATGCTTATTATAATTAAGTAACTCTGACAGCTGACTAATCAGACTTATTCTTAAAAACAAGCCCAAACTAAACTGAGTCTAAATAGCTTATAATATTTTCTAATAGATTTAGTTTATTATCAACATTTAATATTTGACCTCAACTAATTAGTTGTTCTATTCATTTCGTTTCAGGTATGTCTCCATTTATTTGCTAGAGTTAAAAAACACCCGAACAATCGAACGCTGAGTAAGTCATGGCATTAGAATGCGTTAGGCCAGGCCCCGCTCTCTGCTGCCCATCCCTCGCTCAGGCCAAGCAGCGCTGCCCAATTGCAAGCAAAGCATGGGCCAGCGAGGGGGGCTACGCGCCGAGAGCGCGGGCGGGTGTACGTATGTATGTGTGTACGTACTGACGATTAGTGCGAGGCGACGGCAGCGTTGCCAACTGCCTCGTAGCAATAGGCTTTACACGCACACACACACACACATACACACACACACATGACATGACAGTCGAGTGTGGCAGAGTTGTTGTTGTTGCTATGCGCCAACGTCGTCGGCGTCGTCGCTGCCGCTGCCGCTGCTGCTGCTGCAATTGCGTAGCTGCAGTCAGCGCTCGAGGTTATTGAACGGCAGCGACCTCACTTTGCATGAGGCACAACAACAACTGCAACAACAACAACAACAACTGCAACAACAACTGCAACTGCAACTGCAACACAGATTTTGTGCTGTGCTGTGCAATTTTCTTGTTGCTCTTGTCAAGCTATGTAATTTTAAAATTAATAAAATAAATTATTATTAGACATCAGCGTCTGCGCTGTCAACATTTGATAAAGACTCGCAACTTTATAAACATTTGTATATTGTGCAACACTGGTGCGTGTGTGTGCGTGCTTGTATGGGGGAAGGGAGGGAGGGGGTTGCCTAACTGCCTACTCGTATATACATGTATGTGTGTATATGCAGCACACTTAACACACTTTAGTGCAACAAGGCAAACATGCAACAAGAGCTCAGCCAAAACTATTAAAAATGCGCCCAACCCCTCCGTACCTCTACTCACCAGCCCTGCCCCCCGCTGTCCCTAGCTAGTTGAGTTATTTGTTTGGAAATTTCTAGAACATAACTGAAATTGAATTTCCATGATAACCTATGAAAAAAAAGCCTGTGTTGGGAAACTCTTGAGAACTAGAACTTGGGGTGGAATTTTCTAGAAAAAAAACGACTTAATCTTAGTATAAGAATTATATTTTGGTAAACTTTTGGAAATTTTAACTTGATCAAATTTAAGACTCTAGAGAATTCTCTATGCGCACAAATATTTTGAGTGATATTTTTAACATGCAAAGTTTTACTTAATTATATACATTAGCATTACTTTTTATATTACAAAGTTTATAATTGTGCATAGATAAGACTAGAGAATTCTCTAGAGAAAAACACAAAAGTATGCAAATGATATTTGAGGTATATTCTCTGACACAATAAATTTTGACTTGGAGAGAGAAGTGAGAATTATCTTTGAGCTAACCGAGGTATATATAAATTTTGAATAAATTTGTTAAGATTGCTTGTTGAATATTTTTCAAGCCAAATTATTTGGCTCACCCACAATTTTGAGCAAGAGAAGAGTATTAGAGAAAAGCATCTGAGATATGCAAATGATTTGCTCAAATATTTGAGTAATGAGAGTACATTTAAATCTTGACTAAATGCTTTTAGATATTATCATTATTTACATCCAAACAAGGTTAGTTTCGCTTTGGATCATAATTCTATATAATTCAAGATTTTTGCTAAAAATGTATAGAAAATTGTGTAGACCTCTAAAAATCGTAAGCCCACATGGCTGCATATGTCTCGTGTGCCACGCCCACTTCCTGAGTGTGTCTGCGGCTTAAAGTAGTCACACACACAGACACACGCACACACACACACACAGACACAAACGTACGGATAGTTTTTGGTCCGTTTCATGACTCAATATTGAAAATAATTTGCCGCCACTTTTGTCATAAATAAAAGCGAGCGTCATAAGGCAACAAATATGCAACTGCAGCAGTTGCATAATTGAACAAACTGCAAACGCAGCTGCAGCCCCATTTAGTGCAAATGGCTGTCGCCGCCGACGTCGCAGTCAGCGTCGCTGCCCGTGGGCGCCCACTTACCAAAGGAGTGAGATTTCATGCGTTTCAGCAGTAGCTGAGCTGAGCCGAGCCGAGCGACTCGACAAATCAAATTAAGAAAAAATAAAAAGAAATAAATGCAACTAATTCGAACAGCTCGATTTAGATTGGCGACTAGCTGAATACCCTTACATGGCATATTTAAATGCAGTTATGTCAGATTTAGTATGAGAAAATATACCAAAAAAATAATAATAAAAATATAACAAAAATCAGAATCAATATAAATAACAACTAAATGAAATAAAATTAAAAAAGAATTGCGCGAAAAATTCTAGGCTTAAGTATATGGCTCTCAAAATAATATTTCTAGCTAACTAATTACAATTATTTTTATAGCAAAAAAATCAATAAATTAACAAAAACAATTGCATTAAAAAACAATTTTGATTTAATTTATTATATAAATTAAATTCCAAAAGCTGAGCTTTTTTAATATTTATAGGCAGAAATTAACAACTTATTTTATATAACAATATTTATCAGCTCTTTGTAGCCTGTGTTTAACAACTGAACAGCACGCTTTTGATCAGGAATATATATACATATATATCTACAAGAAGTTACATAGCCTATCACATAGCCATAATACCCGCCGGCATTTAGACAGGGTATCTGTGACAAACGGCCATATAAAGACATTGCCAGCGGCACGTGAGTTGGTTTGTGGTCTGTGGCACGAAGGGGGTGCGAGGGACCTTGGGCGAGGGGCGAGGGGGGAGGGGTCAATAATGATCTGGCGGGTGAGTCATTAAAAGCACCGACGAAACGCCAACAATTTATATGACAGTTTTTCATTTGGTTTATGTCAGCCCGGGGCGTCATTAAGAGTCCAAGTGGCCAAATATGGAAAATCCAGCAACGATTGAAATTACATTAATGGTGGGTGAGCTGAGCAGCGTTTGGGGCACGTTCAGGTGTGCGGTGTGCGGCGTGCGGGGGGGTGCGGAGTGCGGGGCGAGCTTGAAGTTGTGCCTGACTAGCTGGCCGCAAAGTTCAGTGCACTCTTGAGCTTCACCTGCCTCTGCGCGCTCTTTCTCGCAGTCTCTAACAGTCAGGGGGTCTCTCTCTCTCTCTCTATCTCTCCCTCTCTCTCTCTCCCGCTGTCTCTCTTTGTCGCTCTGGCTGCTTGTCAAATGGCAACGACCTGCGCAGAACTGCAGTTAGATTTTGTTGGCAGTTCGTTGCATTTGCACGCAAAAGACCTTGCGTCTTCTGTGTATAAGCCACATTGCGCTATGGGGCACATTCATTTTGTCTTTGGTGGAAACTCGTTTCTGTTGCCCCAACTGTTTTAATAGCATTTGCGTCAAGCCGTGACGCCAATGGCCCAACATGGATTAGATTCTGTTTTGTTTTTTTTGCTTATAGTACTTTTCGGCTATGTACACATATCCATATTCTCATATATATGCGGTCTGTTTGGACAGTCGACGCAAAGGCAACCGTGCCCAAATAACAATCAGCACATAATGGCTCATAATTGTGCTCCAGCAACAACAAACACAACAAACAGGCGCCAGTTGTCAGCTTTTTGGTCATAATAACTTTTCCGCGGGGGTATTACGACTGTCTAATGAGCAAGGCGGCAAATAGGAATTCTTCAAACTGGCCAAATAGTGAGATCTTACAGCTATAAACAAGCTAGAATAATGCATAGAACTAGCTACTGCACCAAAAGTGGTTCAAATTTATTAAAATTATTAAAAAAGTTTAAAATTTAACAAATATAATTGTTGATATATCATTAATAGTATATATGTTCTTGTGTATATGAAAAAAGTTAGTGTATTCGTTAGTCGACTTGCAGCTTAGATATTTGCCGCTTGTGGTCTTAGCCGTTTTGGGCCCACTGAGGTCGCAGCACAGACGCAACTATTGAAACAAGATAATCGCGAAATAATTGCGCGGAGTTCATTGAACTGGTTCACTGAACTAGCAATAGACTGAAAGAATATTATATAGAAACAACTAAAAAGTACAAAATAAACTAACGCACGCAGCAGATGGAGCACGAGATAAAAATATGCACACACACACACACACATATATATATAGTATATATGCAGAATGTATATAGTTTGTATATATAAATATGAGCTGACATAAAAGTGGAGCACACACTCGCATGAAATGTGATTGAATTTGGCTTTTGGAGCTTCGAACCGCCAACAAATTGCCAGCCATTGGGCAGGCAGGCGTTGCCTTTTTAGCTGGGGGGTCAGCTGTTAATTATGGGTCGCCTTCTAATGGACACAGCAGCAGCAGCAGCAGCAGCACAAAGGCTGAGCAGCCCCTTCAACTCCTGGCACCCCAAGCTGCAAATTGCATTTGGCTTGGGCTATCCTTCAACTTTGTCGAGCTGCGGTCATTGCTCCAGCTGCAGCGCGCAGCGTCACATGACCAGCAGCAGCAGCAGCAGCAGCAGCAGCAGCGGCAGCAGCAGCAGCAGCCGCAGTCAGTCAGCAATTTTTAAGGTTAACGCTGCTGCAGCGCCACCTAGCGGGTGGCCAAACACTTTCGTTGTACACACACACACACACACACACTCTCGCACACACAGCTCGTAACCCCTAAAATTATTGCACACTGGGCAGGCCGCACGTTTCGTTTCAACCCTCCCCCTCAAAAAAAACCTGAGCTCTCATCCGGCCGCAGCAAGAGTTCAACGCACGCAATGTGGGTCAAAGCAAACCCTCTGCGGCGGCCCCTCTGCAAATGCCAACCCCCTTTCCTCCCACACACACACATACACAGACACACACACACACAGAGACACGAGCTGCACCCTGTGAAGCAACAGCAGCAAAAGTGAAACGTTTTCTCGAGGCGGTGGGCGGCACTTTCTGTACATTGTTTGACATGGCACAGGTGTCTTCCATTGCGAGCGCGCCAATTTTAGCGCTAAGAGCTGCACCCCCAGCACCTTCACTTCCCCCCGCCTCTCGCCTGGCCGACTGGCTGCCTGACTATTTGCTGCTCGGCACGCTTCGAGTTCATTGGACTGGTTAAAGGACAGGCCTGGGTTTTTCTCTGCTGACGGGAATTCTAAATTCAAGTAGCTTTTGTGCACAGAGATAAATAAGCTATATTATATATTGGCTAAATAGAAGATCTCTCAGACCAAGGCATGCAAATATATTCTCACAGGTAGACCATATTTGCTTTCCACTCACGAAAACAACAACAACAACAACAACCAGCAGAAGCAGTACAATAGTTGTGCATATTGCACACACATTTCACCAATTAAATGCATTGCATTTCCTTCCTGAGGTCACTTCCTCTGCCCACTACAAATCGCACACAGTCAAACTGGAGCTTTCTAACTGTGCACACTCACCTCTCGCTCAATTGTTCCTAGGCACAGTTCGTTTCGTTGCGTTGCGTTTCGTTTCGTCTCGCCCGTTCCTCTGCTTATGCAAAAAAAAAAAGAAGCAAATGTGTGTTCTTTGGAGCAAGCAAGGCAACAGAGAGAGAGAGAGAGAGAGAGAGAGAGAGAGAGGAGGAGAGAGGTAGAGCGCGCACATGGGCTGCTCTCTCGCACTGTTGCTCTCTGTCTTTGTTTCTGATTCCGATTCTGACTGTGATTCAGCCTGTGCTGCTTCTTTAAGGTTATTGCGGTGCAATGTCCTCAATCGTTGGTCTCCTTGGGTCTCGCTCTTGTTGTTGTTGTTCTTCTTCTTCTTCTTGTTGTTCTTGTGGTGCATTTTGGGCGCCCAGATGCTGTCCCTGGCAGGATAATTTGTCTCTTTCTGTACGTTCTTGTTGTTGTTGTTGTTGTTTTCGGTTGCCCTTCGCAGCGCTTGGCTGTTGAGAAATGTGAAAGGCATTTCCTTTTGGCCCATTAGCGAGCTCAATATGTATTCATGTTTATTTAGCATTATGCTGGCCTCATACATTTGTGGGCTTGTTATCGCTTAACATTTGTCATTGGAATTTCTGGGAATTATTCTTGCTGATAACTCGGCTTGTAAATTTGCCATGAGCTTAGCAGCTGATAATAAAATGTATGTTAAAAATAAGACTAGCTTTTAATTGTCCAATCAGTTGTACATTCATTTTGATAGCTGATAAATCAAGAATGTATGAAACAAGTCGTTAGTTATTGGCCTAAATTATTTATTGATGTCGGTAATTGCTTAGTTATCGATTAACTATCGAGTACCTGCTGATGATTAATGCCAATTCCAGTTGTATTTTCACTTAACCTCTCGATAATAGCATTTCCTGTGAACCGTCAAACCAACCAACCAACCAACCAAACAAACCGACCCCAAGCCCGAACTCAAACCCCAAACTCAAACCTAAAGCACAATACAACCAACAACTACTCGAATGCAGGCGACCATGAGGCAACGAGTTGAACGAACTCAGCGGCAACAGCAGCGACTGCAAAAGTGACGTCAATAGGCGCGATGCTTCGTGCTTGTTGGGCGGATGGGGTGATGGGTGGGTGGGGGGATGGAGGAGCTGCGCCTGGCTGCGTACGTGCGCCTGACCTCGTGTTCCTTTTTACTACGACTACGACGTTGTGCCATGCGAGTGGAGGGTTGGGATGTGGGCTGTGGGGTAGACACTCAATGCTTGGCCAGGCGGACAAATATCCTTGCACGGTGTTCGCGCACGGGGCACTGAACTTTGACCTGAATGCCGCGCTGGCAGGCACTGGCAGGCACTGGCAGGCGCTGCTCGACTTGTAATTTAGGCATCATTTATTTATTGTACATATTTTCGTCAACTAATTGCTGGTCAGCTGGGTCAGCCCGGACTCTGCCCTAATGACTTTCCCAGCCCGGCCAGCAGCGAGCCGTGAAATACGAGCCAATAGGCAAAACGCCTCTAACTAATTCTAATTCCAAATAGCCAACCGCCGACATAACTCAAGCCTCGTCGGCCCCGTCATATAAACTCGTGAGGCGAACATGGCCAAAACGTCGACTGAACTGTAAAGCGCCATAAAGATCCGGCATTTCGTGTGTGGCTCCGACAACGGATAGGCACGTGCTAATTGCTTACGCATTCGATAAGCCCAAAGAAAAGTCAAAAACAATAACGAGTCAACAGTTATTGTTGGGAGAAGCTTAGAGAAGCTTAGGCACGATCGAAGTTATGAGTGGGCGCGCGAAGAACAGAAGAATAGAAGAAGAAAGAAGACAGAAGACTGAAGACAGCAGAATAGAAGGTGGAAACAGCTCTCCATCAAAGAGGAAAAGATTAGATTCCAGTTTATGCAAACAGATCTTTGGAATACCCTGATCATATTGATGTCAAGTTCTGACAGTAGCCCGCAAATTGATTTCCACAATCTGCGTCAAGTGGCCCAGCAGCCCAGATCAGATGCGGGTCAAGTGGTCAAGTTGTGCCACAGATCGAACAGCGCTGCCAACAGGTAGGCTATATAAAGCGCCTGCCGAGATCGAGATCGCATTGGTGTTCATTCATGACTTCTTGTCGATTGCTATTTAAAAAAAGCTTCGACTGATCCCCCCTAATGATCGCCGCCCCCAATACACAAGCGGTGCCCACCCCCCTCCAAGCAAACAACAACAAAATCTTTAACAAACAAACAATGAATTATAAGGCTTTCAATAATGCTCATGGTTCGGGCGATGATGATGTCGTGATGAAGGGAGGGGAAACGCTTGGCTGCTTTGCGGCACGTTGCCTAACACACAAGCACACTCGCACACTTACTCACACGCACACACAGGCAGCTAGACGAATGTGTGTAACGTGAAATGCTCTCACTTTCCTTTGAAACTTGTTATTCGCATTGCAGCTGCCAGCAGAGTTCATTCACATTTGGCAGCCAGACCAAGAGAGCAAAAGCAAGAGAGCGTCGCGATGAGAGCTCAACGTGCAGGTGATAGAAGCAAATAGACTGTCAGAGCGAGAGAGCGAGAGAGGGCGAGAGACAGCTCGAAACTGGCACAGCTGTTCCCGAAAGTTCTTCGCACAAAGCAAAGCCCGAATTGGCCGCAGTTCGTTTGCGGGGGCCGTGAGGCATTGAAATGAGTGCAAATTGTCGCTGCTGAGTGCATTGAACTCTCGCTCACCGAATGGGGCTCGAGTTATGTTTTACTCAATTAGTTTGTATTTATTGCTGATAATTATATAATGCTCAAGCTGCAGCTTGAGCATATCGCCGAATGCTGGCCGATGGCTGTTGGCTGATGGCTGATGGCTGATGGCTGATGCAATTTTCCGGGCCTATCCCAAGCCACTCAAGCTACATTTTTAGCGTATTGCATTGCCAAAGATTTCCTTGAACGCATTTTAGCCATATAGTCGCCGTTGCATTTGCCGTTGCCCGCCCCTTTGGGCCAAGCCCACAGCTAACATGCAGTCGTCGTCCGCCTGAGGTTTCTGTGTCGTTGACCGACCGCCAGCTCAAATGAACTCCAAACCAAAAAGCTAAACCAATGGCTTGCAAACTGCAGCAGCAGCAGCTGTAGTTGTAGCTGTAGCAGCTGCAGCAGCGCCGACCGACAACAACAAATTTGCATGCAAATGCACTGAGAGAGCGCTGAGCAATTGAGAGCAATAGTGCACGATGTTCGGTTCGCTCGCTCGCTCGTTCGTTCGTGCGTTCGGTTGTTCGCTTCGTCATGTTCGCTCACTCGTTCGATGTTCGGCGTTCGGCGTTCGGCGCTCGTCGCTGGCGCGCTGAGCAGCTCCACATTTGGAGGTATTTGACCGAAAAGTGGGTCACGACAATGGCTGGGTTCGTTGAACTGAACTGCCAGTCAGCCAGCCAACCTCTGCTGACGTCGTCGTATTATGTTGACGTCGTCGTCGTCGTCGACGTCGTTTGGCACTTTTTGGTTACGTAGCCTTCCAGCATGTGTCGTTGCGCAGCGGGGAAGCTGAGGGGGGCAACGCATTTCTGTGTTGCCTCTTACGTTTTGTGTGGCCTCAAAAAAAAAAAAAAAACAAAGTAAAACAGAAGAAAGAAATAAATAAAAAAGAGCGCGGGACCGAAATACATATTATTTAATATTATTAATAACGAGACGTTAAATTTTTATAGTTCACAAATGATTTGAGCATAGTTTTTGTGTTAAATAATCGGGCAGTCTTCCCGCCTAGCTGCACATTGGGTCATAATTGGGGCAACATTGTTTGGCCAACGATTTGTATCGTCAGTGATTAATAGGTTGAGTTGGGAAATTGTAATCCCCCACACTTGACAGTCTCTGGAAACATGCTCGAATTCGAAATCTACACAGACTGCCCACCCAAAAAATAGCTTACACGCGCGTTGAGAGCTGTTCCACATCTGAGATCCTCTTATGCCTGTCATATTTATTGATAGCCCTTCCCCCGATATAAACGTATATCCCCCCCTGCCGCCCACACTCAATATCAATTAATCTTATTTGTCACTCATGTTTGAAAACAAGCACGCCAGACACACACACACATACTCACAGAAATGTTCTAAGCCCCTTTCCGAACGCATAGCATCAAACAAACTTCATACACCTACACAGTCATACACATGTATGCACATTTGTGTGTGTGCGCACAACATGTATGCTGGCATTGTTGTTGCTGCTGTTATCAAACAAAGCTGATCAGTCAGGTGGCAGTAGCAGAAGCTACCTAAAATCTGCGTCGCGTAGGTGTTCCAAGAATTGTTTACAATACAAAAAAAAACAACGAAAAAAGCGCCCCCAACAAATGCAGCAGCAGCAGCTACGGCAGCGCCAGCGCCAGCGGCGTCTATTGTTAGCTGCCCGCGTCGACGTCGGCGACAGCGTTGGAGTGAATGTCCTCAGTTGGTGCACAAAAAACAAAAACAATATGTAGCGCGAGGTTGGCAGCAGCAGCAGCAGCAAGTAAGTGAGAGAGCGAGAGCGAGGCGCGAGTGAGCAAGAGATAGAGCGAGAGCGAGCCGACGCCAGCCAAAGCTTGAGCCGAACCCGAACCGCATCGAGCAGCCAGCATGAGTTGTTGGAACTGTTGGCGCTGCTTTCATTCGCAAATTGCTCGTCGTTGGCAGCGGTTGTGCAGAGCATGAAAAGCGCGCGAAACAGAATAAACTGAAACTGAAACTAAAACCAATTTAGAAAAAAAAAAACGGCAAACAAGAGCAACTAGAACAACGTTACAACTAAAAAGCTAGCAACAAATAATTTAAATAATCATATATCAATCATATTGTTATTTTTATTGGTGCCAGTGCAGTGAGAGAGAAAAGAAAGAGTGCACGACAGCGAGAGAGAGAGAGAGAAAGAGAGAGATCATTAAGACTTCCATATCCGTTTCTTGTGCCCGGAAAGCGCAGCAAAATTTTTGGCGCTCAAATTGTTGGTGAAGTGCAATTGATAAATTGAGTTTCAAGTTGAAAGCAAACGCAAACGCAAAAGCAAAAGCAAACGCAATGTTCCTTAATAGCAAATTGTAGAGCAAAATCAACAGAGATCTAGATCGGCGAAGAGCGAAAGAGAGAGAGAGAGAGCGAGAGCAAGAGAGAAGTTCAAGTGTCATTGTGGTACCAAAAAGAAAAGTTTAATTTTTAGCAAAAATGGTTTGTGCAATGGAACAGCAGCAGCAGCAACAGCAGCAGCAGCAGCAACAGCAGCTACAGCAACAGTTGCCACAACAGCAACAGCAGCACAGCACAACAATTGTGCTGCTGACAGCCGGCAACAGCAATGTGCACATTGTCAGTGCACCGCAGCAACATCAGCAGCAGCAGCACCAGCAGCAACAGCAAATCAAAAGCCAACAGCTGAAGCAGCAGCACTCGGCATTGGTCAAGCTGCTGGAGTCAGCGCCGCTCAGCAAACAACAACAGCAGCAGCAGCAGCAGCAGCAACACCAGCCCAGACAAATAGTTTACCTGCAACAGCAACAGCAACGCAAAAGACTGAAAAACGAAGAGCAACAACTGCAACAACAGCAACAACAAACACCTGCAACATTAGTAAAGACAACCACCAACCAGACAACAACAAGAAACACAACAAATAGTATTAGTCAGCAGCAGCAGCAGATTGTATTGTTGCTGCAACAGCCAACAGCAACAGTCGCAGCAACAGCAGCGGCAACAGCACCAGCAACTGTGACAGCAGCAACACCAAAGCCATGCGCCGATCTCAGCGCCAAAAATGACAGCGAATCGGGCATTGATGAGGACTGTGCGAACAGCGACGACGATATGCCACCCAAGGCCAATGTTGGCGGCGGACCAGCAACAGTTGCTGCCGTCGACTATGAGCAATATCAGTGCCCCTGGAAGAAAATACGCTATGCGCGCGAGCTCAAGCAGCGTGAGCTGGAGCAGACGACATTGGCGCGGCAGCAACACGAAGACAAAACAATCACAGCGGCAGCAGCAGCAGCAGCAACAACAGCGGCAACTGCAACAGCAGCAGCAACTGCAACAAGACCCACCAGCAACAAGCTCAATCTACTGCATTGTGATAGTCCTTTTTCCGCGCAAACACACAAAGAAATTGCCAATTTGTTGATGCAACAAACTCAGCAGCAACAGCAACAGCAGCCCCAGCAACAACACCAGCAGCAACACCAGCAACAACAACAGCAGCAGCAACAGCGACGCGATAGCTCGGACAGCAACTGCTCGCTGCTGAGCAACTCGAGCACCCAGTCACTGACAAATGGCATTGGCAATTGTTGCACGTGCAACAGCAACAGCAGCAGCAGCAGCGACGACGATCAGCAACACAAACAGCTCGAGGACATGGATGCCCAGGACTCGGGCTGCGATGATGAGCTATGCGAGCAGCATCACCAGCGCCTCGAAGCCTCACAGCTCAATTATTTGTGTCAAAAGTTTGACGAGAAGCTGGACACGGCATTAAGCAACAGCAACAACAACAACAACAGCAACAGCAACAGCAACAACAGCAACAACAACACAGGTGCAACAAAATCGACAGCAGCAATCGAGGATGCCAGCGCTGATGTAGGTGGCAAATGAGTCTAATTACAATTGAATTCTCACTATGCAAATGCATTTGAAACATATTTTGACAAAAAGAAAGAAAATAGATTTGATTTTTATATATGTATATCATATATGTATATGTTGCTCACATTTCAAAGCTTTGTCCCCAAGAGTACATACAATTTTAGTTATTATTCGTTGATAATTAATATTAATGCTAAATTATTAAATTGCAAATATTTGACTTATTTCGTTGCAGGGTTTCTTCCGACGCTCCATACAGCAAAAGATCCAATATCGCCCATGCACCAAGAATCAACAGTGCAGCATTTTGCGTATCAATCGCAATCGCTGTCAATATTGTCGCCTGAAAAAGTGCATTGCCGTTGGCATGAGTCGTGATGGTGAGTAGCCCATTTTGATAATGCTTAACTCTTCTAATCGTATCCTCGCGCGCTCTTATACACGCATATTTGTGCGCCAGCGAGTCAAGCTCAAGCACAATAAATAAGCAAAAGAAAAAACAAAAAAAAAA
This sequence comes from Drosophila novamexicana, assembly GCF_003285875.2. Classification (NCBI taxonomy): domain Eukaryota; kingdom Metazoa; phylum Arthropoda; class Insecta; order Diptera; family Drosophilidae; genus Drosophila; species Drosophila novamexicana. The sequence continues at coordinate 1,037,485 of NW_020824766.1, forward strand.
AAACAAAACCAACAGCTATTAGGCTAAAAACCGAAGCATAACGAAACCTAACGAACGACACACAACGAAAGACGAGCGCGACAGCCGATAGTCGTTGAGTTCATTGACCAGCCATGAACGAAATTTTAGTTGGCTGGGTGTGCTTGCATATGTGTGTGTGTGTGTGTGTGTGTGTGTGTGTGTGTGTGTGTGTGTTGCAACATTTGTGTAGCGCGCGCGATTTCACGGCAAAGTAAAAGTTGTTAGCAGCCTGCCCTGAAAATGCACACGCACAAACACATACAAGCGCAAACTATATGTAAATTTTGTTTAAACAAATTTCCAACACCCGCATGATAAATGGGAGCAGCAGCAGCAGCAACAACAAGAACAACAACAGCAACTGTGCGCCATTTCGAAATTGTGTTAAAAGTTGAATGAACGCACTTAACCTAAATTCATAAAGGCAGCGAGGCCATGCCTACAACACAGGCCTCTCTCCCGCTCTCCTGCTATTGTGCTCTCACACACTGTCACAATTACTCATTATTGTGTTACGCCTGAAGCATTTGCTTTTATTAAATTTTGTAATAATTTGTTTAAATTAGGCGCAAGCCCGGAAAATTGTACAGGAAATGCCGCGACGTCCATATCGATTATGAAAGCAGGCAATATAAATGCATATAAAAATACAACAACAAAATATAAAGAGAAATAACTCACACAAACGCACACACACACACGTACACGTTCATTGACTTTTGCCAGTCCGCCGTTGAGCTCTTCTTCTTTCTACATATAATGGCGGCCATGTTGCTGTCGAAAACGAAAGTGGTTCATGCTGCCTGCATGTGTGTGAGAAAGAGAGAGAGAGCTGCTCAGTCGTCGCTGTAGCTGTTTTGTAGGCAGCACGCAGACGCAGCCTGTGCCTAATAATATTGTAGTAGCTGCTGTTGTTGTTGCTGCTGTTGTTATGCTACTTGTACAAGTTATGTTGTAATTGATGAATTGGATTTTGTTTTTTTTTCTTTCTTTTTGTTGTTTTCTTTTGTGATGGGGCGCGTGCTGGACAATAGGGAGAAACGAAAATGCAGGGTTGGGGCTAAGCACGCGTAAATAATGTTAATAAGAATATGTATATACATATATATTTTTTTAATATTTTTGTACTGCTCTTGAATACCTTTTCCACTGTAGTATAAATATATATTTAAAAAAAAACACTACTGACAGCTAACACAGACTAATAAACTATTGATTATACTACTATTTAGAAATTGGCAAATCCTTGAACTAGTTCTACACGGCACTAATGCCAAAAATCTCAATAAAAAACTAAAACTAAAAAAAAAAAAGATACGGTGCGACTGCCATGAAAATAAACATCAGCGAACTCAAACTCGGCAACAGCTACGAACAAATTTCGAATTGTTTATAATAAAAATGACCGTGTGCTATTTAAGCGCAGTCGCCGCTGGCGTCGACAGCGCTGCCCTCGCTTGCCTTATCTTTCAAGGAAAATTAAATTTATACACACACACACATGCATGCATGCATATGTGGGCTGTTGTCGAAATATTTACAGTTACTTTTGAAAACAAGCACTGACCTAGAAATTGTGGAAGCCGAAAATTGATAATTTTAGTGTTTTATTTAACGCATCTGCATTATGCACAGCGCATAATATGCAAGACTTTCACTTATCCATTTGGCCATTTCGAAACACTTTCTTTTTACGGCTTTCATAATTTCTTTTCGTGTGTAGTAATATTATTAGGCGCCATTTTGTTTGGCTTTGCCTATTGCAAAGATACGAAAATAAACGCAAGACGCGCCGTCAAAATGAAAACGAAACCGAAATTTAGCGCATACACGCACACACTCACACACACACTAACAGACACTCACCCATGGATAGAGGCCCCCCAAAAAAATAAAAGCAACAGCAACAAACACGAACCAGGCGACAGCCGCTGCCCGCGCACTCCCTTTCTCTCGCGCGCTCTCTCTCTCTCTCTCTCTCTCCCCCACAAAGCATTCAGCCTCGACAGCAGCGCTCAGTTCATTGACCGACGAAACTGGGTCACCCAAAGCAGCGACGCAGCAGCTGAGCAGCAACAGTGAAGGTGCTTGAGAGTGTGCGCGCGTGTGTGTGTGTGTGTGTGTGTGTGTGTGTGTAAGTGCGCTTGATAGTAAACAAGCTTTTTTTTTACTCATTTTATTCGTTCATTTTGCATTTGGTTTATTTTTATTATTTTGAATTGTTTGAATTTGTAGTTGTCGCGGAACAGGCATAGAAATATTTGCAGTTATTTATTTTATTTTCTTAAAGATTTTTATTAGTTTTCATATGCAGCACACAAGTAGCATGTGGCTTTTAATTAAAATGAACTTAAATTAGCGCGAGGCTAAGTAAATTGAAAGTAAATATGCACTCAAATCAAACAGGCTCAGTGTGAGATCTTAAGCAGGGTATTGCAAGACAGAGAGAGCGGGAGAGAGAGAGAGAGAGGGAGAGAGAGAGAGAGGGAGAGCGCGCGTGCAATATGCCAGCTGTTTTACAGTTTTGATTTTGGCAAAAGCTTTGCAATTTCAAGAAGTATTCGACTCGAATTGGCCAAAGCTGAGCAAACAATTAAAAACACACAAAAATTAAATTCAAATGAATATTCGTGTATCTCAACAACAACAACAACAAATGGCTAACAATTATCTTTGTTGTTAAGGCAAAGCACATAAAAAAATAATCAGACAATTGTCAATTATCGAAAGCACATATATTTTTTGTATTATTATTTTTATTATAGTTACGTATAAGTGTATGCATGTGTGTGTGTGAGTGTGTGTATGTGTGCACATGAACAACAGCTACAAGCAATAGGCAACTCAGTGACGTTTTTGTTGTTGTCGCAATCATTATTATTTTGAGGCTACACACATACACACACATACACACACACACACACACACACACACACACAGACAGACAGACAGAGACATGCACACACATGTAGATTTCGCCTTGCCGTCATCGTTGCTGCCGCTGCGAGTGTTTTGAACTTTATTCAGGTCAATTACAAATACATTAAAATGCCAGTGCTACACACACACTCACACACACACACACATACGTGCAAGGCGAGGTGTTGACTAAAATAATATTGGAGGCTACCAAACAAAATGTACAATATGACAATAAAAGTGTTTCGCCCCCGGGGGTTGCATTGGATTTGAAGTCTGGCTGGGTTTCTGTGCGGGTGACCGGACCCCTGGGAGCCCAGGCTGAGCTCAAATGCTGGGGTCAAAGCTTCAAGTACAACTAGCCAATCATTAGCTTAATGATAATGAAGCCAATGATAATGAAGCTGATGATAATGATGATAGTGGCGAGTGCAATAAATGAATGTGGGCGAGGTTCGCTCTCAATGCAATTCGATTCGTTGTGCCGTTGTGGGTTTCTAAGGTGCGAGCTCTAGCTGGAAGGTTAACCAAACGTTGCGCTATTGAAACGCATATGCGCATGCATAAGAGTTGTCGCACACAATTTTTTGGTTTACTTATTATACAATTTACTTTTGTTTCTTGTCATCAGTGAAATCATTTTACGCGTGACACGCATCATCAACAATTAAATGAACGGCGACAAGTTTGCTTGCTCTTTCTCTCTCTTTCTGTCCCACTGTCCGACTATCCGACTGTCTGTCTGTCTGTCTCTGTCCCTGGCTGTGTTACATAAAGTCGTGCGTCGTGTGCGCTTCACCTGCCTTTGGTTTAACGGTGAAATTGCAAAGGAAAGAGCGCAAAACAAGGCAGTCAAAATCAGCGACTGCACAAAACGTAACAAACTTGTTTTACACCGCGACGCTGGCGTCGCGGTCGACTTCGACGTTGCCTACTACGCAAGATGAACCTTCAAAAGGTTCATTTACCTCGGCGAACGAACGTCCAGCGAGCGCCAAACGAAAGAGCAGCCACCGCCAGTCCCACGAGCACGAACGAGACGAGCGCCACACACACACACACACACGCACACACACACAATCACACGAGCGACGGGCGGCAGAAAAATGTACTTTCGCTTTTTCAATGCCTCGGCGTCAAACTAGTTTCAAGCTCCAAGTGGAGCCGAGCCACAGCCAACATTGCTGCAATGCCTGTGATGTCGACGACAGCGACGCCGGCGTTGCTGCCGTTTTGGGGCACAGTTAAACGACCGACACATGGCGAGTTCAACGACTCTTGTAAAATTTCTCGAAGGTTTCGCATTGCAACATTAGCGACAGCGTCGCAACTTGTTCGACTGCAGCAGCAACAGCAGCAGCAGCTGAGCAGCACTGCATTTGCATAGGCTCTCCCACTCTCTGGCTCTCTTGCGTGCACACACACACACACACGTTGTGTGCTCTCTTGTGTGTGTGCTGAATGCTGTTCATTGCACTCGGCCTCATTTTGACTGCGCGCTGCGCTTTTTCTTGCTGCAATTTTGTTTTTGCACGATGACGACGTCGACGTCAACGAGCTAGCGAGTGAGCGAGAGAGCGAGCAGGCATTTGTCGCCTTTGTTGGCGAGTGCAGCGACTTTTATTTGGGTCAGGCACGGTCATTCGCCTCAGTCGCAGCGCAGCGTTCGAGTTCGCGAGCTGCAATTGCAATTGGCGGTTGCCTTGGCGCGCATTTATTTGAAAATAATTATGAGCAGCAAAATCAAAAAAACAAAAAAAAATGAGAAAAACAAAATGCGAGGTCCGCTCGCCGCTGACATTCCCTTGGTGCATTTGTTGTATGCGTTCATATACTATAACATATTTATTTTTGTTGTACCATTTTTTACAAGTATTTAAATATTTACTTGTAGCCTCACCTTAATCCAGTCAAGACTGCGTATAAATTGCGTGGCCGCAGCGAAAAACATATTGCATTCAAAAAATGATATGCAAAAAACAAGCAGCTTTTGTTTGACTTTGCCTTTGTTTTATTGATGAAAATACAAGAATACACATATGTATATGCCTGTATGTATGTATGTGTGCATGTGTCGAGCGTGACCTTTTCGTGCGATCTGAAATTAATAATTGTAATATGGCACAGGGTCCCCCCCTACCCTACAATGTGTGTATGTGTTATTGAGCGTCGCCCTCGTCGCTGCCTTCGCGGTCTGACCTCCTCAGCATTGCTGGGCTTTGTGTGTGTGACCCACAAAATCAAAAATACATGCACACATACACATACACATACACATACACATACACATACACATACACATACACATACATATGCATATGCATATGCTTTAACTGTTCAGGCGATCTCTTTGCAAACAGAGCTTTCTTTTGTCGCGCTCGCACTTCCACGAAATTTCAGGAAACTTCAAAACAAACTCATGATGTCTTTATTGCGCTTGTTATTATGTATTTCTACACATTGCTTCACGCCACTTCTCCCTCTCCCCTCTCTCCCGCCCTCTGCCATTTGCTGTGTTTTGTTTTTATTACATTTCGTTGAATTTCTTCTTTCTACGCCCGCTGGCTTTTTTTCGGCGTCTCTTTTTGTGTGTCTCTTTCTGCGCTTTTCGATCATTTTGTAAACAACTTACGCAAGCAGCTACAACAACAACAACAACAACAACAACGGCAACAACAACAACAACAATGGCAATTGTGTCGCTTATTTGATTTTACGTAAATCGACGCATTACTGTGAATCACCCAACTAACAAACGAAAGTAGGCCTACCTCACCCTGCCCCCCTCCCACCTATAACCCGCTCTCTGCCCCATCCCCTGCTGCTTCGTCTGCCGCTTCTCGACGTTTCGTTCGGTGCATTGAACTCTTGTTGTTGTTGTTGTTTGGCTCAGCAAAGCCCAGAGAAAACATAAACAAAATGTTGTTGTTGTTGTTGTTTCTTTCTTTTTATTTATGTTTTTTATTGCCTTAGTTTTTGTTTGCTTAACAACTCGACTGACAATTAGCGCCTCGCCGTAATACGGGAAGTCTCGGGCCCATAACACTAGCATGACATATAAATAATAACAACAATAATAACAATAACAATGCAAACAATTGCTACTCAATTTCTCATTAGAGAAAGCCCATGCAAGCCGAACCAGTGGGAGGGGGGGGGGGGGGGGGCTTGGGCTTGCGGCTGTCAAACTGTCAGCACAAATTGAGGTTAGAGCCGAACTCGAGTCCCGCCAAGTGAAAGTGAAATGTTGTTGAAGACTTGTTAATTGGCTTTTAATTGTTGAAAAATATTATGCGCTATTATTATGGCACAGTCGACGGCTTTTCGAATGGTAACAATGGTAACAGTGAAAACTGTGACCAAGAATAAGACTCGCTTATTTTCATTTATACCAAAAGGTGGCTTTACATTAACATCTATCAGTGGCCTTTTAGATACTTTCTTTAAGCGTTTTATTTGGCCAAAATCTTGGTCGAATATTCCAGTTTTTGCGCCGCGTCGCTCTTGCGCAATAGCCCAACACTGCTTTGCCCTACACAACACTGGCCCAACCAACACGGTGTCCAACACTTCTCCAACACGCACGAAAATTTCTACCCAAAATGCGGCGCAACTTTCACTTTTACTTTCGTAGCGAGAAATGTGCGTGCCAAATGTGAGGCAATGACGTGCAACAACAACAACAACAACAACAACAAGAACAACAACAACAACAACGACAACAACTTGAACATAATAAAGCGTCGCTTCGTTTCGCTTATATTATTAAATTATTTTGTTGTCTTTTGTTGGTTTTTTGTTTGGTTTGCGTTGTCGTCATTGTTTGTTTTTTTGGCCTCATTTCGAAGCCTGAGTTCAACGACCGTCTGTTTGTCAATGTTGTTGTTGTTGTTGTTGTTGTTGCTGCTGCTGTGTTATGGCTCCTTCTTGTGCTTCCTCTTCTTGCTCTAGTGGTTTCTTTACAACGTGCGAAATACGCTGAACTGTTGCTTCCGCCGCATTAGTTTGCATTCAATTTGAATAATCAAATGACTCAAATATCTGACTCAGCCACAAAGTTGCCCTCAATAAATCAAGAGTTTGTTTTTAATTTTGATTGAATGCATCGCCATGAATCATCCGGAGCAACTGCAGCAACTGCAGCAACTGTCCCTGACATAGCTCCTGCCACACGTTGGCTACGTGACTCCATGCACTAGCCGCAATTCCGATTTGCATTGTATTTACATATGTCTATCTCTCTCTGTCTTCGTCTCCGTCTCTATCTCGCACGCAGACGCTGGGGCCAGCGTAGTCATAAATTAAGCGAACGTAAACACGTAAATGACAAAAAATTGTATTTTAACGGCTCGTCAAACAAATCTCATTACAAAGCTGCCTTCAAATGAAATGGGAGCTGACTTCATGTCGCCGCAGCCGCTGTCATGCCGGGCGTATGCGTGATCCGTTTCTTGGCGCCATCCACAGAAAAATGCTACAAATTGTTGCAAAAAGCTCGCCAAAGCTTCTTTGGGCGCTCTCTTAAGTTGCGGCAAACTCAACACAGTGTGTTGAAAAGCTTTGCAGCATTAAGAGCGCACGCAAGAGAGCATGCGCCAAAGAGCGCGAAAGTTGCAACGTGCTCTTATTTTCTTGTTGTTTGTTTTTGGCGCCACGAGCATTGAACTTTCGTTTTGCGCTAGATGTTGAGATAATGATAAAGCGCTGCTTGAGAGCTTGTTGCAAGCTTATCAGCGCTTGAAGCTTATCAGTTCTTGAACTTGCAACTATGCTACAGCTTGTGTGCTTAGTATACAAATTCGAAGTTTGTCAATTAGAAATTGCAACTTAAAGAGTTTAATTTAACAATTACAATATTTTTAACAAATATCTTAAATGTTAGTTATAAACAAAGCAATTGTTTCACTATAATTAAACTCATTTGGTTCTATGCCTAACCCGTGGGTTCTTATCAGAATTTGACGCTCGACGCAGTTGTTTTCTGGTTTGTTGGCCCCTTCCAATTACTCACTGAGCTTTGTCAACGCTCTCTTGCGCGCGTTCGTTCGCTCTCACTCACTCTCTGAGTCAGCTCTCTTTGGAACTTTGCGTTGGTCGTTGGCTCTACCGCTTTTTTGTGCTGTGAACGGTGGCGGCTTTTTCAGTTGCCTTTTCCGTTTCTGTTTCTGTTGTTGCTCGACTCGACTCAGTCTCGGTCTCAGTCTCGCAGCTACCTTTGGGTATATTCGTAACGTGCTTTGCTTTTTACAGTTAGTCGCGTTCGAGACCTTGTCGAGTTTTGTCATGTTAGCGAATTATTTCAATAAAATCCAAAATACACTCTACCACGATTTATGTGTATTTGAACGTTCTTCTAACCGTCTCTTAAACAATTACAACTAATTTAATTCAATTAAATTAAACAAATATGCATATTGCAAATATAATTCCTAATATGCAACTCTGTTAACGTGAAGAAAAGTCGACCTGTCTCAAATCTCAAGTTCCAGTCCCAGTTTCCACCCGAAACACGTTTGTTGGATTACGCGGTAAAACAAAAGAAGTTCAAACCACAAATTCAAAATATATAAATCAATTCTGCAACTACAAAGTTCAGCAAAAGAAATTCCAAAAATTATTCTTACAACTAAATATTTAAAACAAAAGTTAAATCTTAAAAAAATAAAAATAAAAAAACAAAGCAAAGAAAGTTCCTGCATTGATTAAAGAAAAAGAAAAAGAAAATATTATATACGTGTATGTTTAGAAAATATTAAGTGAAAATATTTAAAAATTAAATTTTACAAAACAAATCAAGCGAAGGAAACAGAAATATTTTTGCAATTACCTGTGGAGCACCTGAGCTACAAGTTGAAAGTTGAAAGAATATAAATAAACAAAATCAGTTACCCCAAAAAGAAATACTTAACCAAAGTTTAACAAAAACATAAATTGTGTGTGCCAAAAGAAACCAAAAGCAAATTTAATGAATATTCCAAACCTAATTTAAATGCGCCCCAGTGTGCAGCAAAACGTGAATCTTGAATCTCTCAGTGGGTGTGTGCCAACTCTGTGAATGCAACAAGCCCAGAGCATAACCAAGTCAAATTAAACAAGCCCCAACACAAAACAAAACACATATTAAAATGGGCGAAGAACTACCAATATTGAAAGGCATACTCAAAGGCAACGTCAACTATCACAATGCGCGTAAGTTGACAAAATCAGCTCACAAAGAACTGACTCGAAACTCCAGGTCCGACTGGGTCGTCGGGTCGCTTTCGATTGGCCGGCGCAGAGCACAACAACAGCAAATGCAGTTATGAGCAGCCCAGCAGCTAGCCAGTGCATGCTTGAATATGTGTAATAATAAGCACTTTTTACATGCGCACGCAACAGATTTGATTTTGTTTTGTTTACATTTTGTTGTGCTTGTTCTTTTTTACTGCGCTGTCAAGCAACAGCAACTAACTCTTTAAGCGCCATTGAAGTGTTGACCTCGTTTCTAAACGCACACAATAATAGTTTTTTTTTTTTTTATTTATTTTGTTTGTGCGGCCGCGGAAGAGCTTTAAACTTGAAATGAAACTCTGGCAGCGACGCAGTCGACATGCGACGGCGTTGCCCACTTGTGCGACTTTTGCTATTTTCTAAAAAGCAACAACAACAACAACAACAACAACTACAACAGAAACAGAAACAACGGCAAACAACGAAAGCTGCCGTTGCTATTGCTTTGCTGCCTCTCTTCGTGTTTGACCAACTTTGCAGCGTCGAAAGTAGACGCAGGCGTCGCTGCTGCTGTTGGCGCAGACGTCGCTGGCTCAGTTGTGCGCGCGCTCGCTCGCTCCAATTTCTACGCGCAGTCGCAGCTGCGTTCATTTTCCATTTCGTTTGACCTGAATTTCGCTGCCCGCCAACTGGGTCATTCAGTCATTCAGTCATTCAGTCAGTCAGTCAGTCAGTCAGTCAAGCGATTTCTCGGCTGCTGTGGAAAAAGTAGTGAAAAATCTGCAAAGCCTCGTTTGGTCTCTGTTGCTGCTGCTGCTGCTGCTGCTGTTGTTGTTGCTGTTTCACTTTTGTTACCTATTTTGTTGTTGTTGTTGTTGTTGTTGTTGTGTGCCAGTTATTTGCGGCAACTGAGTGAAATTGTAGAAATTGCATTGACATTGAAAAGTTGGCCAGCATTTGTTTTGGGAAATGAATACTTCAGGCCTAAATATCTCAGCTAAACACGGCAAAGTATTCAAATTAGTTTGATTAATGATTAGCTTAAGGCCTCTGGCAATTTGCTGTCTAACAAGAAGCAGAGAGATTAAGAGAGAGATTGATTGAAAGAAAGAGCGCAGCTTACAGTGGGCGCTTGCTAATTGGAACGCTGCAATTAGATTCTTATCAGAAAACAATTCAAATTTATGTTAAAAATGTAATTCTAATTCTAGAAAAAATGTAGAAAAATGAAAATAATTTTGAATTAACTATTAACATAGATGAAAGTATTTTCATGTGCTTAAATGATTTATTAATCAAGCACAATTGCTTAGCATATGCATTTTGATGCCAATCTCTGAGAGTTCTAATTAGCGAGTGCCCACTGTAATTGCTTTCTGCACAGAGTAGAAGCTTGTTAGTTTGGCCTATGAACAAATGGATAAGTCTGCATATGCTGGGCTGAGCTCAGCTTAACCCACTTCAAACACTTCACTCAATTAGCGGCTGCAACTTTGACAGCTTTTTTGGCCCAGAGTCTGGGCCAAACGCCGATCGCTGATCTGCGAAACGTGACCAGAAACGTGTCTGCGCTAGCTTGGTGAAATGTGAAAGTTCACCCACATACAAATTCGTTAGTGCAAATTAAAATCTACAAACTCACAAAAGAAAAAGAAAAAAGAGAAAGTGTAGCAAGCGTCAAGAACGAGTCCAGAAACCAAAAAAAAAACACAAAAAATTAAAAAAGAGTTGAACGACAGCTGAGCGCAGGCAATGACCCAGTTGGAAGGGCAGCGTCTGTCGAGCGCAGGGCCCAGAGCTCAGGGCGCGGGGCACGGGGTGAGGGGCGTTGCTGGCCATAAATTACAGGGCCAGCGCCTGTACAGTGAGCTCTCTGTACAGGTATGACAAGCGCTTCCTGCGTGACAAACAGAACAACAGCTGCTCCTTGCACCTGTTCGCCGAAGTGTGACACCTAAATACATAAGCTCCTATATATATATAAGACTTGTAACTGTGCGTGTTATTAATTTGCCCCCTTTCTGCTTCTTTCTTCCCGTTGCAGCTGTGCGCTTTGGTCGCGTGCCCAAGCGAGAGAAGGCGCGCATTTTGGCCGCGATGCAGCAGAGCACACAGAATCGCGGCCAACAGCGCGCCCTGGCCACCGAATTGGACGATCAGCCACGCCTATTGGCCGCCGTGCTGCGCGCCCATCTGGAGACATGCGAGTTCACCAAGGAGAAGGTCTCGGCGATGCGACAGCGCGCCAGAGACTGCCCATCGTACTCAATGCCAACCTTGCTGGTAAGTGAAAGCCAATCTTTCAGTCCAATTGGGACATTATCCAATTAGAATAGCCCTTGCCCGATCCCATTGCGTTGGGTGTAGTTCAGTTTAGAGGCAGCTATTGTGGCAAAAGGTTGTCGCGTAGGCGAGTGTCAAGCACATTTCCGGGGCACATTTATTGGCATGCACAGATCAACAACAACAACAACAACAACAACATAAACAACAAGCTAGTTGCTGGCGCGCGTTACTCATACGCCAAGGTGAACCAGTTTGCATGATTCTAAACCAGGAAATCAACGGCATCGCACGTAGACGCGTCTACACACACACACACACACACACACGCTCGGTCTTTCTGTTCTGCTATGCGGCAAGACCTCCACCTCCGGCATGGCCAGAGACAGAGTTAGCCACAGCCATAGCCATAGATCGGGGCATTGAAGCGTCGCGCTTTGGGGTCAAGTTCTTGATGGCCCTAAAACGTTTGTTGTTGTTTCTGCTCTTTCGACTTTGGCCAAAAGCTGTCAATGTCAAATGCGACTGACGGACTGACAAACAAATGATAAATGGGTTGTAAATTCTGTCATTGACTCGATTCGAATGTTGGTCTGCTGAACTGTTTGTCTAACTGCTTACAACTGACGTCATTGTTCAGGTGCGGGGGCTTCACACAGACAGGCACAGATACATAGAGATACGGCAAGGCCATCAATGATAGAACTGGGATGCATTACGGCTGGGAATATCCGAATTCTAATTGCTTAGTTCTGGAATTTCTCAGTGACGAGCGTAGCCTGTCTATTTCCAGCAAAGCGGTACTTATTTTTTTGAAGTGTAGTCGCCACATTTGTGGCAAAGCCCCTAGCGTTATCGAACTGGACGATAAGGAAACCAAAAAGCTACGTTAAGCCAAACGCGAAACGTGTTCCGACAATAACAAAATACATTTCCGAAGCTCAAGGTCAAGCGTAGCGTCATTATTAATGGAACAAAATAGCCCCACACACACACACACATACACACACACACACACACACACACACACACACACACACACACACATACACACACACACACACACACACACACACACATGCATACTGCGAAGAGAGTGGGAAAGAGATGGCGAGCATGGCATAGAAGGGGCGAAAGTGTTCAGATAGTCAAGCACATTTGGCGGCTGTTTAAATAAATTCGAATTGAACATTAACATAATCAAACGCAGGGGGGTGGGAAGCGGGTTGTGCGCGTCTTTCTATTTGTTTTTGGCTAATTATCAGGCAGTTGCGTTAATGAGCGTGCGATAAGGTGCGCGGCCCGAGAGCGCGATAGTAAACAAAGAATTTCCATTGTCAAAGTCAAGTGCAAGGCTCTGGCAGCGACAGCAATAACTATGTAAGAGCTTTTTACATAGCCAAAGAGAGTGCAAAAACGATCAGACAGCGAGAGAGAGAGTAAGAGGGAGAGGGAGAGGGAGTGTGAGAGAGACGCGTCGCTGCCAAAAGAATAATTTGCACATGTCTGCAGCGTAGAATAATCACACGCACACACACACATGCACACAGACACGCACACACTTAGAACGCTCGCATGCGAGTCGCGAGACGACCTTGTGGCGAGTTATTTTTTAACCTTGGAATGAATGAAATGGTTGTGCCTGTGTGTTGCTTTTTTTTTGCGCATGTTCCCATGTATGTATGTATGCATGTTGTTGATATGGGTATTATATATAGAACTACTTACGTATGTATGTATGTATATGAGTAAGCAATAATACTTACATAATAATATACATATAAAAATTATACAAATATGCATAGAGCTGGGCACAGGCGGGCAACGAGGGGCTCGGTTCACTCGCAAATGTTAATGTAAATGTCATCAGCATGAGGAAGCGAATGCAAAAGGCAGGCCACAACGACTGGTAACGGCACTTTTTCCGACAAGCGCCGCCAAAGAGAGAACGTACAACTAAAATGCCAACAACAATTAGCACAACAACAAGCGTTATTAGTTATTTGTAATGCGCGAGCGAGAGCGAGAGCAAGCGCTGGCAAGCGAGGCTGTGCCAAGAGCGAGGGCGCGAGCGAGATGGCGAGAACAACGACGCTGTCCATTTGAATAAGTCAGGTGGTTATATTGCAATATGTATATGTATATTGCAATGCTTATAAGGAAGCGTCAGCCGCGCATTCTATGCAAAGTTCTATTGAGTTATGACTGCACATGAGACAAGGCGGAAGCGCAGCAGCAAGTGCAAGTGCCAGGGTTGCAAAATACAAAACCCATAATATAGCAATTTCTATACTGTTGATTAGACTTGGGATTGTATCAGCTACAAGAATTCTAGGAATTATTTTGGCAGCCAAAAATTCAATTCAATTGAAGGTCTTGTGATACGCATGACGGGCAGCATACATGAAGGGGGATCTAACAGCAAGGGGGTAGTCATAAAGAGACCACACACACACACACACACACACACACACACACACACTCACACGCAATTAGTAATTTCGCAAACTATTTCCGCTTTTGCGCAAATGAAACGCAAATACAACAAGAATTATATTTTTATAAAATGATACGAAATCCGAAGGCGACGCCGACAACGACGCCGATGCCGACGCCGACGCGGACGTCAAAGTGCCGGCAAAAGGTGCAGAAAATAGAAAAGAAATGTCTTATCGTTGTTGTTGTGCCGGTTGCCGGCATATTGTTGTTGCTTTTGCTTGCACTTGGCGAAGGCCAACATCGTGTTGGTGCGGAGAAGGGGGAGGGGGCGACTATGGATGGGCCGGCATTTTGGGGCGCGAAATTTTCAAGGTTAATCAGACAAATTCAGAGGAAGTCTTCGACGTGTGCTCGTTGAAACAGAACGATTGTTGTACAGTTATAAACACACACACACACACACACATACATAAACATATGTACGAATGTGTGTGAAATGAAACATAATTTATAAATTAAGAATCAAGAGCAACAAGGCTGCCAGATGACATCTGGCGGGGGAGTGGGAGTGGGAGTGGGAGGGGGCGCCTGTGATTGACACGTTCGCGTTTGTCTGGCGCGTGCATGTAATTCGAAACCCGGAAAGCGAACTAGCGAAACAACATGAACAGTGTTTGCAATAGACAGAACAACGGCAGCAATAGGGTCAGAATCAGTAAGCGCGTCCCACCACATCCCTCAGCCCGCAGCCCAACCCTCTCACACACACTCGCACACCCGCTGCACCGACGACAATCTAAAAGCCCAGCCGGCACACGCGCAGGCGAATAGAAAAAAAATATATAACAGCGACAACAACTAGCCGGAACCTTGAACTCTGGTTCGTCGACCTTGGTGCTAATGTCAGCGACAGGCGACGAAAGCACAAAGCAACGGGGAAAAAAAATAACAGAACACAGCACAGAATTGTCAAAGTATGCGAGAGAGTTGGATAGTGCGAGAGAGAGTGAGCGAGAGAGCGAGGGAGCGAGAGAGCGAGGGCGCGCGGGAGCGTGAGACGCAGAACCGCCCCTAGAAACTAAAAACTAACTAGCGCGCTCGCTGACGTCGACTGAGCTTTTGTAATAAAAAAGCTTCCAGCGAACGTATGAGGAAATGCGACGTTTGACGACAGTTGGGCAAGAGTTGGCTGTGCGAGGGGTGGCTGTGGGGGGCTGAGTGTGCGACTGGGGGCGTGCGGAAGTACTAATAGTTATGATTATTGATTGCAGTTGGAGGTAGAGGTGGAGGTGGAGGCCAGGCGGTTCGGTGACCTTCGCGTGAATAGTGCCTATAAAATGCCGATGACGATGTGGGAAATGCAACAGTTTGCCTTGCCGCATGCTTTGCAATTAAGTAGCCACGGGGGCATGCTACAGTAAACACAGCCTAAACTCGAAATAGTTTCGGTATTAATGTTCGGCTTGCTTTCCTACGTTTTAAAAGTGAAAAGTTAATCCAGATAGGAACCATATCCTATCCCCTTAAATTATGACTTATGTTCAAAAAGTGAAATGCAACAGCCATACACCATCATCAATACTCATCCATACACATTCATACACCTCTATACACTATCCTGAGATTTGAACCAGCATCTTCTAAAATTTAACTACAAATCATCAACCCAGGACTATACAATATCCCATCAGCATCTATACACATTCATGCACATCTATACACAAACAAACTCATACATTCACTATTTGGGGATTTGAACCAGCACCCACCAAATAGCAACACTTCGCTATTGAAGCTAGTGCTTTTCTAAGATCGTTAATGGAAAAAGTTATTGTAGGATCCATACACCAAGATTCAAAATCCATACACATTCATGCACACCCATACACATCCATACACATTCATATACACTCATATAATATCCAGGGATTTGAACCTGCACCTTATATTTGAACCTGCACCTTATATACCTTATAATTACAAATTATCAACCCAGGACAATACAACATCAATACAACAATATCTTTACACATTCATACACATTCATGCATTCATCCATGCACACTCATACACTATCGTGGGATTTGAACCCGCACCCTATCAAATTTAATTACAAATGATCAACTCGGGACAATACAACATCCACACTCATCCACATTCATACACATCCATACACTTGCATGCTCATCCACATATTCATACACAAGCGTGGGATTTGAACCTGTACCCTTCAAAAACGAACTCTTGAGCATTATGCAAAAAGTGTGAAATTTTTATTGTAATAAGCATGGGATATGGCTAAGAGCTAAATATATGACACACCCGCCTAGGATTTGAACCAGCTGCCAACTTAGACCAATGGGATCTTGGCGATATAATTGTAGTTTGTAAAGACTTGAAAAGGAACACATAATTAAGCCCTCGCATTTTATTCTCCTTTCATTGAAGGCCTGTCCGCTCAATCCCGCGCCCGAACTGCAGTCCGAGCAGGAGTTCTCGCAGCGCTTCGCGCATGTCATACGCGGGGTCATCGACTTTGCGGGCATGATACCCGGCTTCCAGTTGCTCACCCAGGACGACAAGTTCACGCTGCTGAAGGCGGGCCTCTTCGACGCGCTGTTCGTGCGGCTAATTTGCATGTTCGACTCGTCGATCAACTCGATCATCTGCCTGAACGGGCAGGTGATGCGCCGCGATGCCATCCAGAACGGAGCGAATGCCCGCTTCCTGGTGGACTCGACGTTCAACTTTGCGGAGCGCATGAACTCGATGAATCTGACAGACGCCGAGATCGGACTCTTCTGCGCCATTGTGCTGATCACGCCGGATCGTCCCGGTCTGCGCAACCTGGAGCTCATCGAGAAGATGTACAGCCGCCTGAAGGGCTGTCTGCAGTGCATTGTCTCCCAGAACCGACCCGATCAGCCCGACTTTCTGGCCAAGCTGCTCGACACAATGCCCGATCTGCGCACTCTCAGCACCCTGCACACCGAGAAGCTTGTCGTGTTCCGCACCGAGCACAAGGAGCTGCTGCGCCAGCAGATGTGGAGCATGGAGGACGGCGATGCGGCCAGCAAGAGCCCTGCCGCCAGCTGGGACGCCATGGACGTCGAGGCAGCCAAGAGCCCGCTGGGCTCCGTCTCCAGCACAGAGTCGGCCGACCTTGACTACGTCACACCCAGCAGCACCCAGCTACAGCAGCAGCAGCCGCAGCAACAGCAGCAACAGGCCGCCACAACGCCCCAGTCCCATCATAGTGCGCCCTCGGCGCTGGCCAGCTCGGCGCCCCTGCTCGCCGCAACGCTCTCCGGCGGCTGTCCGCTGCGCAATCGCGCCAATTCCGGCTCTAGCGGGGACTCTGGTGCTGCCGACCTGGACATTGTTGGCTCGCATGCGCATCTCACCCAGAACGGTCTGACAATCACGCCCATTGTCCGCCACCAGCAACAGCCCCAGCCCCAGCAGCAACAACAGCAGCAGCAGCAGGTGAATCACCATCAGCAGCATCCGCAGCTGCACCATCACCTGACCTCGGGCGCCACACGTTACCGCAAGCTGGACTCGCCCACAGACTCGGGCATTGAGTCGGGCAACGAGAAGAACGAGTGCAAGGCGGTCAGCTCCGGCGGCAGCAGCTCCTGCTCCAGTCCGCGCTCCAGCGTCGACGATGCCCTCGACTGCAGCGATGCCGCCCAGGCGGCCACAGCGGCGGGCGTTGCCCAGCTGAGCGTCTCCGTGTCGCCCGTGCGCTCGCCCCAGCCCTCGAGCAGCGCCAACCTGAAGCGCCAGATAGTCGAGGACATGCCGGTGCTGAAGCGCGTGCTCCAGGCGCCGCCGCTCTACGATACCAACTCTCTGATGGACGAGGCCTACAAGCCGCACAAAAAGTTCCGGGCGCTGCGTCATCGTGAGTTCGAGACCGCCGAGGCCGATGCCAGCAGCTCGACCAGCATGCCGGCGCACAGTCCGCGCCAGAGCCCCACGCCCCACTCCGCCCACATCAGTGTGGTGCAGACGCCCCCACCAGCCGGCGCAGGAGCAGCAACAGCAGCATCTGCAGCGGCGGCCAACAGCCAACTGCACATGCATCTGACACGCAGCAGTCCCAGCCAGCAGCAGCAACAACAACAACAACAACAGCAGCAGCAGCTGGGCTCGATGGCCAGCACACACTCGGTCCTGGCCAAATCCCTGATGGCCGAGCCGCGCATGACGCCCGAGCAGATGAAGCGCTCGGACATCATACAGAACTATTTGATGCGCGAGCCGGCGACAGCGGCCAGCAGCACAACGGGCGGCGGACGCAGTCCGAGCAGCCATTGCCCCTCACCCTCGACCAGCTCCCCGCCGCCGCCGCCCCAGCAGCAGCTGCAGCAGCAGCAGGCGCGTTGGGCCACCACCAGCTGCCAGCAGCGACAGCAGTCCGTCTCGCCGCACAGCAACGGCAGCAGTTCCAGCTCCAGCTCCAGCTCCTCATCCAGCTCAACCTCCAGCAACAGCAGCAGCAGCGGCAGCAGTTGTCAGTATTTCCAGTCGCCGCACTCGACCAGCAGCAGCAGCAGCAATTCGGCCTCCTCGAGCGCGGCCACGTCTACGTGCATTGTGGCAGCGCCGCCGCGTGCCTCGCCCATGATCGAGCTGCAGGTGGACATTGCCGATCCTGCCCAGCCGCTGAATCTGTCCAAGAAATCGCCGACGCCGCCGCCAAGTAAGTTGCATGCGCTTGTCGCTGCTGCCAATGCTGTGCAGCGTTATCCAACACTGTCCGCCGATGTGACGGTCACCGCTGCTAGCAGTCCGGCTGTCTCTGCTGCCACGCCCAGCGGCACACCGCCCACCACCAGCAGCAGCAGCAGCAGCAGCAGCAGCACGCCCAGCGGTGTGCCGGCCGTGCACAAAGTCATGTTGGAGGCGTAAGCGTCGCTCCGGAACTGAGCTGATCTGAGCTGAGAGACTGAAGCGCGGGGCGTGGTCGAACTTTCCTTAACACTGCAGCAGCCACGCCCCTGCCCCCCACCCCCACCCGCAAAAGGGGCAGAGAGACCACACAAAAGAAAACGTAATTTGATGCGGCGCAAAAAACAACAAATCCCACAAAAAGAAAGCCAGCAAAAAAATATAAAAAAAAAAACAACAAACAAACAAATTTAATTAAATTATTTTAACTTTAAAGAAACTCACAAACAACAAAAAAAAAAACAAAAACAAAAACAATGAGCAAGTGTACAAAGTTTCAAAATGCATGCAATTTAAATGTTTAAACTAAAAGTTATTAACTAAAAAAAAAAAAATGAAAAAAAAAAACAAATTTGGACGCAGCTGCGTCGAGGTATTAAAATGTGGGCAAAGGCAACAATGCATATAAACCATATATTTTTAGCAGTAACAAATGCAACAACAACAACAACATCAATAAGGAGAAGAAGAAGAACAACAACAGACACACACACAAATGAAAATTATGATATTTTCCGAGAGGTTTCCCTTTGCAGTCGCCAAAATGCTTTTCAAATTGATTTGTCACACGTTTTCTATTTTCTATTTTCTAAGCAAGTCTTTGCTTTTCTTTTCTTTTCAATTTTCCGATGCTTCTTTTAATTGTTTTTTTAGTTTTAAGCTATTGTTGTACATACTATTGAAATAATATTTACATTTTAATTATAATTATTATTATTATTATTACTATTATTATTATTACTATTATTATTATTATTATTATATTATTATTATTACTATTATTATGTAGGCAAGCAAAGCGTTCAACTACTTGCTTTTTAAAAATGTTTTTTGAAAAAACTGCAAATTTAAATCAATTTTTTTGTCTAATTCTTTGAATGCCCCAAAAGAATATAAAAAAAAAATGGTGTGAACTTTTTTTTTGCGATCTCCGTTAACAAAAGCTGTTTTTTGACATGAGAACATGCGAGAGAAATTCAACTAAATTTAAGTTAAAAATTCAGTTTTTTTGAATTACAAAAGTTTAAGATCATAAGCGTTTAACTTTATTGTTTTCTAATTTTAAAAACAAAACAAACAAAAAAAAAACTGAAGAAAACCCCAACAAAAAATACATATACTTATACATATATGAAAAATGAAATCAAACAACAAAAAAAAATAAAATAATTAAAAGAAATGCTTGAAGAGTTTTAGCAGCAAAAACCCAACGTTAAACATATTTGTTGTGTACATAGTTAAATGTTAAATTAACGTATTTAAAATATAAAAAATATGCTTAAACAATTCAATGTTTAATTGGCGTCAAAATACAAAAAAAAAAATAAAACAACAACAACAAAACTTAGCAGCTGATTAAAACTCTGCAAAAAATAAAAAAAACAAAAAAAAAGAAGAATATTGATATAAATATTATTTAAAAGTAATATATACACTTGCGGTAGCAAAAAACTATTACATTAATTATACATATTATAATTATGCAGTACTATTATGATTATTCTAATTCTTATGATTAATTAATTACTATTTCTTGTGGTAAGCAACAAAAAACCAACAAAAAAAAAAAACAAAGAAAAAAAAACAAACACCGGCGCAGAAATTTGTATGTCAAATCAATAAAAGAAAATTGTTTTAAAAAAATATAAGAAAAATCCTTAGTTCTTATTATTTCACTTTTACTTTGGCTTTTCAGTTTTTCAGTTCTACCTTTTATTTATTTATCCATTTAGACCAAGGTATGGTAAGCTCTTTAGTTGCAAGTTAAGAAAAGAATCCGGAATTTGACAGTAGCTTTCATTTTTTAACTACCGCTTTGAATACTAATTGTAATTAATTTTCAATCGTATTGTATGTACTTATATATGTACATATATCAAATTTAAAAAAAAAAAAAAAAGAAGAAAAGAAAAATGAAAAAAAAATATTGTTTTGGTATTTCAATTAATGAGATTGACAGATGAATACAATAAGCATAAATTTATGAAATCTAAAATACATACAAAATACATATACATATACATATAATAAATATATTCTTTTAAAATTTATGCAAGAAGAAGCATCGTCGAATATTATGAGCAGGAGAAGAAGAAGGTTATAACAAAAACCATAAATAAAATATCACACTTCAATAATAATATATATAAATATATATATACATACATACACATATGTACATACCTATGTATGTAAAAGTTTTTTGCGTGTGTGTGTGTGTGTAAAATTGTCCGTAACTTTTAGCAAGCAAGTAAAAAATGACAACAACAAAAACGATGAAAAAAAAAACAAAAAAAAGTTATGTATTAAAAAACGGAATATTTTATGTATTAACAAAACACACACACTTTGTAGTGCACACAGCAGCCAGCCTGTGTCTGGGTAACTGTTAGTGTTAGTCTGTGTGTGTATGTGAGTGTGTGTGTGTGTGTGTCTATCGATAGGGATAGGGTATTCTGAGGAGAAAGCAGGAAGCAGCGACAACTGAAACAATGAAATTGCGACAATTAAGCGTATAATTAACAAAACGTAAATGTTAAACATAAACTCCAACCGAGGGAAACATAATATACATCTATATATGTATATATATATATAGAACGATACTTGGCAGAACGAGTATATATATGTACATACATACATAGTACATATATTTTCATCAGTCACAAAACAATTAATGTGAATTGAGCCAATAACAGTTTTTAAAGACAAAGAGCAAAGTACATGCATATGCACATGTGTATATCCGTGCACATCGGGCAGGTATATTAATAGAGGTGTATCTGGAATCTGACAAAGAGCAACCTCACACACAAAAGAACGAAATTTGTATTTGTGAAATAAAATAATAATGCAGTTTGTTTTAAAACCAGAATGGAATATGTGAATAAAATATGAATATAAGTATTTAAAATATATCAACAGAAATTACAAAAAAACAAAACAAAACCAAACGAATTTTTCATGTGAAGTATATTTATTTCGGTATGTGTCATATCCTCTACATTAATAGGGCTTCGGCTGCTGGTGCTTCTTCTTCTTCTTCTTCGTTGGCGATAATTTTCAATGTCGCCGCCTGCATGTGCTTTGGAATTTTGCCCGTGACCTTGAGCGATAAGTGTCGCAAAATGAATTTGGCGAAATAATGAAATAAGCGACGGCTCGTCGGCGGAGGGACGCGTCTAGCGGGTGAACGCTCGGAGCGTGAGTGCCTCGTGTAGATAACAGACAGTCAGATAGCGCCAGGCCCGGCTGGATACGGGCAGGGGATGGGCGAAAGTGGGCGCTTATATACATACATATATATACATATATATTTCTTGCAATATATTCTTATTTTAAATAACGGGCGCACAGTGATCGCGTGGTAGTGAGAGGGGCGGTGAGAGTGGGGGAAAGAGGGGAAGATGGGAAAATTTTCTATCTTCAAAGTCAATGTCAAAACTAAGGCCAAGGGAGTTGCAGATAAATGCAGAGTGAGATACAAGAGATACAAGCATAGATAAGGTGACGACAGCCAGACAGCGCAACCCATTTTCAAACTGTACCACGCGGCGTATGTGTAACATATGAAGAATAACCGCAGAAAACTGTTGGAAAATAGATTGACGACTAATCGATAACAAAGCCGAACGATAACAACCAGAGACCATATTTGAACGGCCAGCTGCTTATAATTCCTGGAACTATGCTCCTTTAACAGGAATGCAAAGCATAGCAGCAACGCCTTTCTATGCGATTTTCATGAATTCAAATCAAGACTAGAAGTTCTAATGTTATTGTAGTAAGTCTAAGGAATTGAGGAGCACAGGTAAACAGATCGAGTGAGATGGAAAAGTTATTTGAAACTTAAAATGTATATAGGCGATTCCCCTTATTTAAATACACATCATTTCAAACTCTTCTCATTAGTTGGGAATCTCAAAATCACATGCATATGTATAGTCTTGTGGAAAAAGCCTACTGATTTAGCCATCCCCCCTCGGGGCTGTCAATATAAATGCAATGATTTCTGTGGCAATAAAACCTATCAATTTGTTATATGCGTAGGTTCTCGAATGTCATGCGAATACAAATGTGTCCGGGTGTACCTTAGACCTGGGTGCAGGGTATCATCTGATCGAGTAAATATGTGCTTGTTTCATTTCAAATTTCCTGCGATATATGTGTATATAGTATTTTTGTTGGTTGATTCTTATATTTTTGCGTATTTCACCTTGAAATCAAACGAGCCTCAAATAAATTAATGCACACAACGCGCGCAAATTCCACGACAACAAATAAAAATACAAATACAACAACAAGTTATACAATACGCCCGTGTGTGTGTGTGTGTGTGTGTGTGTGTATGTATTTAGAAACAAGAACAAATACCGGGAAAAAACAACAACAACAACAACAACAACATTTCAAGGTTAACTGATTAGACGAAATTAGCAAAGTTCTAGCAGATGATTGAACGAGCCAACAGAGCGAGCAGAAGTGCTGCAGGGGAGAGGGGTGGAGGGGGGGGGGGAGTGGCCGATGAGAGCACGCGCTAAATAAAAGACCCACGCAACGCGTTTGCGTACGGTGCGTGTGCGTGGCTCGGCAAGCCGAATCGTTCCCGAAGTAGTCTACGCCAAACCCGAAGTGAGGCCCGTCGAACTCACGCACACGCATGTTGGACTTCCCCGCCGCCCTGCCCGCTGTAGCCGCATCTATGGAGTCCCGCAGCGAAACGCTATCCAACACGTCAGATCCAGCCATAATCTGCGTTTTATTATTTACACTTGTTGGATCTGTCTTCTTTTTTTTTTGGTTATTAAATTTTAAATTTAATTTAAATTAAATCCAATAGATACTTTTTTGGAGCTAATTAATATTTTATGAACATAAGTTATTATCAGTCTCATTTTGGGTTTGAGTCTCTCATCAGTATTCTATTCATTTTGGTAGTATAAAAAGCTTTGGAGAATGTTCAAAAATGACATAATGTATAACTTTCACGCTCGTAGGCCCCTTCCATAGCTTGAGCAAAACTAACCTCTTTTCGATAATTCCGTTTCCAAATTTAGTTCATTTGTCAATATAAATCTGTATAACTTTGATATTTATAGAAAAATGCAACTGGATGCAAATAAAATAAATCTCTGCTCGTTGTTGGCCAAAATGAATCAAAGGTAATTTAACAACTCGGCCATAAGGCAGAAAACATAATAATGAGAAAATCAACAACAACGAGAGTGCAATAAAAAGATTAAATTGGACTATAAACAAAAAAAGTTGCTCGTTTTTGGAATAAGGTAAATACAATAAAACAAACACACATTTACACATGCATATTCGTATATGAGCACATGCAATACAACAGTTCACACAAAGCACAAAGCACAAAGCACACACACACAAACACACATATATACAAACCCACAAATACGAACCAATACAAAGCGAAATGCGCTTGACATTGAACTTGAACTGCAGTGCAGTCGATGACGACGACAGCGGCTGCGACAGCGGTGCCGACAGCGACGTCGACGTCTACTTGAGCAGAGCTGATAGCAGAATCAACGACAGCGACAACAGCTGCTGTTATTGTTGTTGTTGTTGTTGTAGGCACTTTGCTGTCGTCGTCGATGATGAGGCAGCTGCTCTGATGAGCAACTGAAATGGTAAAAACTCAAGTAAATATGTGAGAAAACAATCACAACAACAATAGCAACAACAACAACACAGGAGAATTACGTGGACACAGTAATTTAATTTACAAAAGCTGTAGGTAAAAAGTTTAGCTGGAAGACCAGAGTGCTCGACTTGCAGAAATATATAAATTGAAAAGTTTATTTTATACCCAAATATATGCTAGAACGTTTTATAGTTTTGTCACGAATCATGTAACCCACTGAAGAAGACGTCTTCGGCCAGAAAAATTACAAATGCATGTAGGTTCATATACTTAAACGTATGCATTTATGTATGTATACATGTATGTTACTATGTGTATGCCTTTGTTGTGTTACTTTTTACCAAAAGTAGACTAAGTCTACTTACCACTAGCTCGAAAATTAAAATTTTAAAAAGCCTTACTATGCGATTCTCATGGATTCAAAGTAAGGCTTAGAGCGTTTTGTGCTTTGCCTAAAAGAATTTCATTAACAATTTGTGGCGCATGTTTGCTTTATTTTATCTCTGGTCTTATTCTCTCTCTCTCTCTCTCTCTCTCTCTCTCTATCTGTCTCTTCCTCTCCTTCTCTAATTTGATTTCTCTCTTTCTCCTGCCATTGTCCTTAATCCGCTTTCTACTTCTACTTTTTTTTTTTAGTTATGTGTATAAAAGACGGCTCCCTTTAACAAAATTGCGACAATTTAATAATCTTTTGTATGGATATTTGGGTAAGTGCTGATATAAATAAAAATAAATAAGTATTTAAGCAAATTAGACTAGGGCACAGGTTATCTTCCTACCATATATATAAAGCTTAAAGATGAAAGATCCGCTTCCAAAAAATCTTTTATATGCGAAATCAGCGTTGCCTAAAATAACAATACGCAAACAAATGGGTCATTATCTGCATACATATGCAAATGATTAAACTATTCCGGATTTGTCAAAAATATATAGTCAAATAGAATTTTAGTTGCAGCTGCTAGTGAACCGCTATTCGGGGCGTATGAGTAATATTCGCTGTAGAAATCTATTGGGCGCCAAGTTGCAGAGAAAACTCATGACTCACGTTAGAATAAATATATATGCATATAGAACGTCTGTACGTATAAACAAATTAACAGATGAACATGGCAAAGGGACTTTTTCTCTATAAGCATTTATGCGGAGTCACCCTAGGGTATTTTGAATGGGCAAAATAATAATCCATCTGCATGGAAATGGGAACAAGGAATTTTGTAAGCAAAGATCTGTCCGGAACATGGCATAAAGTTTTGCAATAATGATAATTTGCGAGAGTTGTCGTGACATACGATTTGATGGCCCATCTGTGAGTGTGGCGAACCTATGTGCAGCAATATATTTATATGTGGTAAAGTGGACTTATCCTTAACCCTTTATTGGCCCCAAAGGACAGGCTAATAAACGGCCAACATGTCGTCAGTTTGATGAGGCGTAAAACGGCAAAGTAGATGGCAGATGATGGACTTAAACGCAAAACAACAGCCAAAAGACGAATCTAAAATACACTTACACGATTGCTGAGAATAAAACGAAGCTCAACTTGTGTATTTTAAGAAATAGTTGGAAGATCTTTTGAGATTTTTCAGTTGCTTTTGTAAGACCAACATAGTTCTATAATCTCTTGCTGTAGAGTGTTAACAAGTCGGTGTTCGCACTTTGATGAGACGCCTGAAAATATGTTAAGGGAGCAAATTGCGTGCGTTTGGGGGTTGGTTGGCTGTCTGCTGGCATTGGCAGCTGCCAAGGTCACATTGACAAGTGTTGCACGCGCCTGCGATTGACAAAATGTGTAGGGGCTGGCAAGGGGGAGAGGCAGGGGGAGGCGGCAGGCGTGGTTGGCTTGTGTGGGGCAATGCGTGTGCTCTGCGTTTGGCACTTGCCGTTTGTATTGCGCTCGCTCTTGTTTGCGTTTACCTTCTTCCTTTTGCTTTTCACTTGATTACAGACACGCGCCTGCCACACACACACCCACACACACCCACACACACACACACACACACACACACACACACACACAGATATACACACAGTTGTCTCAAAGTCGGAGTCTGTTTGTTTGCGCCAAAGTGATTTTTGGTCTTAAGCAGATTTATTTAGAGAAATTTCTCGATTTGTTTGTTTTCTTTGTCAACAGCAGCCCGAGACAGCAGAATATGCAAAATCTCGACCGAATGCTGTTCGCTGTTTCATCCACATAAATATGGTGCGAATGTTACTTCTAAATAAATCCGAGACATGGGCAACTATATAAAAGATATTATATTATTTATATTTCTTTTAACACTTTATTTAATTTCATTGCCAGAATATTCACTGCATATTTGTGTTATCGGCGATCAGTTTTCATTGGGTCCACTTTCGGGCTTAAACAAACTTTTTGCCGGGCCATCAAATTGCCAACAAGTAGCACAAATTTCGCAGTTCAACAAATCTCCTTCAGAAAGGTCAAAAGCGAATCGCAGCAGCATCCAGGGGATGATGAGCTGCTGACGACGACGACGCGTGTGCTGTATTGAAATGTCCTTGACAATAACATTGGATGCCTTTAGCCGATGCTGGCCTGGGTGGGCCTCCCGAATGTGGCGCGTGCGAAGTCACCTTATGCAGGGTATTATGAGCGTGGGAGTACTTGTGCCGGGCATTCTTCATGTGGGCACACATTCGGGATTCGGGCTACGCATGTCTCCCCCGACCCAGCACCTGCTCCTTCTCTTCTTCTCCATACGCTCCTGTTGCTTTTCCGCATGGCATCTGCCCCTGCTTCGCTGCCCGCTTCCCGTTCCTGCTGCTCTTCTGCTTCTGGAACTGGAGGCTGCAGCAAAAGTCGCGAAAATGAGTTTCCGCTCCTGAAAGAAGTTGAGCTAATTGAGTTTCAGCTTGGCAAGTGAACAACCCTCGAGGGCTGGTTGAATCAGCCAACTAATTTTACAATTATTAGGCAAATATGGGTGCAACAGTATATAATACACACCCCCTCCCTCTCCCAGTCTTCGGCACACATTGGTTCGGGTGGGCGCCAAGGCAAACAACCGCACAAAATACACGCGCGCTAACCCCACAAGGCAATAACCTGGAGCCATTTTTCTATTTACACAATTACACAAAAAAAATATACATATATATTTACCCTGCTCGGCCCCGTCCCCGGCCCCTTCTAGACTAGAACCAACCCCCAACCAGACAAAAGCCAAATAGGAGCGCAACGAAATTGCGTCGAAAATGTTTTTGGCGCACATTTGGCGCGTTTACTGTGGCAAGAGGGAGGGGTTAAGTGAAGGGAGGCAACTTTTACCAAAATTGTATTTTGTTTCGCCCGACGGCTGCAGGCTAACCAAAGCTCCACGCCATCCCCAATGTGAGTGTGCTGCCTCTTCTTCTTCTCTTTATTTGGGCTAGCATTCAAGGTCAAAGTTGAGAGCTAGCCCTAAAAACAAAAGCAAAATATGTATACCCAGACGCATAGCGCACTTTGAATACGCTTTCCGGCAATTTCTAGACAACTGAAATACTACTTAGCGAATAGTTGCAGTATGGCAAGTATTCAATTCAGGTCTAATAGTCAATCGACCCTCTGCACATAGGGTATACATTTCTAAATAAACCCTCAATGCGCCGAATCTGCCTGCGTTTGTTTTAGCCTGTGGGGCCCGGGACGACCACCGCCCTATTTGACAACCGACCCGAATCGTTTGAAGCGACCCGCACAAATACTTTTTGATTCAAAATTGTCGCTGTCAGTTGACCTAAATCAAAACAGTGCTCAGTAAAAATATCTAAGAGGTCGACATTTTGTTTAATTGCCCAATTAAAATCAAGAAATATTCACAGCCAGCACCATTTTAAGTGCTGTAACTGACAAGGCAGCTACTCAAAGTTATAATAGGACGATAAGTATTCATGTTTGACTATAAGTTGGCCAAATCCTGGCTCTAACCACATCAAACATGGCACTCGCAGTTCTACAGACTTGAGCTGGGCAACGATGCCTAAATATGAAGGACAACCATTTAAACAATTAAAAGACACACAATTTAAGCTTTTCTAGTGTAAGAAATCGGAGCAGAAAGCCAATAAAATAAAAGTCGCGGGTTCTGTTTAAGTTTCGGGTGCGTAAAGCCAGAATTTATTTTATATTTTCAAATTTTTCATTTATTTTTTTCCGTTCTACAGAAAATGTATTCAAGTTTCTGGCTATATTTGATGTGTACCCAAAACGAGCGTCTGCCAATTATGGATAGATACGTCCAATTAAAGGGTTACAATTTAGTTATGCTTTGGAGCTAAGTGTTCCACAAAAGCTTCTGATTTTTATCCAGGTAGTCATAGTAAGTCGTAGTACAATTAAATTGAAGTTCCAGGGTCGATCCAGGCCAATATTCTTATAATAATTGATCTTAAATAATTATTTTTAATTGAAAGTAATTAACGTAGCCACAAAATGCTGATTTTGATGAAGTTGAAAACTTAAGTTGAATTTATTAAGGTTTATTGAAATATGTGAGTGTTAGGGTACTTCTGAATTGCTTTGTATATTTCCTAGCTATTCTAGCTTTCTCGGCTAAATTATTCTTTTGTTAACACAAGGGCGTATGCCTGATAGCATAGGATCTCTACTGTCGATTTTAGAAGTCTCTTAGGGCTTTTCCGAACTGGCTTTGCATATTACCTTGTCAGATATTCTTGACTAAAGTATCTTCATTTGTGAATATAAATAGCGTATTCGTGATAGCTTGACACAATGTGCATTGTCACGAATCCCGCATACTTGTGCCTCAGAAAGACGGATCTGGCTTCGACTTCGTGTCCGCGGCTGTTGGGACAGCTGTTCAGAGCCTTGAGTGATGGCAAAAGCCGCACAATAAATGCGCCTAAAGCGCACTTCAAGGACTGCTCTCGGCTGTGGTAGGCGTGTACACGGGCCCAGTCGAGTACTTAAATGTCTGGTCATAAGCAGCTTGAGTTTTTGAGCAAACTCAGCAAATGTGGCAGCTACTGTGGCAGATGCTGTTGCGTCTCGCCAACTGGCCGCTCGCCATGTGCAATTGCGGCCTGGCATTGGGTCTACGCATTGCTGCCTATGAAAATGGAGCAGAAAAACTCAATAATGTACAAGTTTAATGCCGCTTTGTGTGGCGCGACTGAGGGCAATCGATTATGGCACATGGCAAAATATAGTTTCATAATCCAGCCCAGTCGGAGCGTCGATCGATGCGATATGTTAAGCGAATCGAATTACGAATGAAATGTAATTTTATTATATAAACAGAACAGAGCTTGCCACGTTTGTCAGCAGCCACGAAAAGCTGTGGAATTACGTTTCATAAATATTTATACATGTTCTAGATATTTATACGGTCCGAGGGTTCTGATTACTGCGACTCGAGCGTCAAGAACAAATGCTGATGATGTCGATATAGTGAAGGCAACTGCTGGCATTGGGAATCAAAATGATTGCGGAGGCGTCAGATTGTTTACCATTCGCGCCCTCACAAGTCAGACACATGATGAACGCCAATTTTAAATACTGTCAAGGTTACTTTTAGTATAAAGCGTTCGGGGAAGCAAGTGGGAACAATCTCTCTTTCTTGCCTTCTTCCAACCAAAAAATTAAAATGAACTAGATTGCCGACTGGCTGTATACGAAAATCTGTATACCGAATTTGCTGCCGTTCTTTTTTCAGTCTTTTAAATCGATATTTATCGATCATCACAATCAGGGGCGAGCGTTGGTACATTTCGGTATGTAGTTTGTAGCTTATCTAAGTATTCAATTCGTTTACTTGTCGAATATTTAACAATAAGTTCGTCAACTACAATTTGATTTAATATCGATAATTATCAATTATGAGAATCACTGTTGTGAGTCGTCATCAATTTTTCTGCTTGCTTAACATTTAACTTTCCGTTTGTCTACAACAAGAGGTTGATATATATTCAAGCGCACTTTGACCTCTTGTATATTTTTCAGTACATTTGCTCGTGGAGATTCTAATATTCATACTTGTATGCAAAGGACCTTGGGCCCAACAATGACATCGACCGTTCCCTCTTTTATGGTCTCCATGTGCGTGTCTAGGGAATGTAGCAATAGCAATGGCAACCAACTGTTGCCAGCGATAAATATCTTAGAAATGACGCCGACGGTCGACGGGGGGGCGGTTGGTGGGTTGGTGGGTGGGCGGTTTGGTTAAATTGCGGCGCCGCCTGTCTCCAGTCGCCGCCTGTCAAGGACATTGCTCGCATTACAGTCCTCAACGAAATGCGCATAAAATTTTGACGGAGGCGGAGGCCTCTTTTCTTTGGCTCGTTTTTTTTTTTTGTGGCAAACATTTTGCGGCTTCAATGTCAGAGGGTTCCTCGCAAACTGATCGTTTCAGGAAGTGCTGCTCAATATGCCAAACTTTGGCCCGTCGAGCGGTGCATAAAATGAATAACTTTTCAATTCAGCTATTGATCAGCACTTGATGTCTGGATATAAGTGCTTCGAAGTATGCGATAGGGAATGGAAAGAGCGGATCAGCGGAATGTTTAATTGTATTCAGTTGGCGACAGGAAGCAGCCACGAGAATTAAGTTTAATGTATGCTCCAAAAGTCAGCCCTGAAAATAGTGGAATATTATGAATATCTTAACATTTACTTCTTCTACTTTTTTTTTGTGAATGGAGAATAACCTTGACGGCGGCATCTGGAAATGAATGTGTCTAAATTAAAAGATATGTACTGACAGCGGATGGAAGTTGAGTGAGAAGCGCCGAGAAAGTGTGGCAAATACGATTCACAAAAACGGTTTCAAAGAATTTATTAGTTTTTTAATTCTAGTTATTTTATATAAAAAATGGAATGTTAGGGGCTTAGTGCTTAAATGACTCCGGCTTTAGACTACATTGTACTTGATGAATTCCTTTGAAGCTTAACTCAACGACAGATGTTAATGGCGGCAACTTATTGTTATCCTGCCTCTGCTATAAATCCTAGCCATATTTAGTAGCTGCCCTCCTACTCACCCCCTCTCGTTTTTTATGTTATCTATTGTGGCCTCAATTCATGCATAAAATCTGCAATCAAATGTAAATAGAAAGCTCATAAGCTTTATTTTATGGCCAAATAAGCTAGAGCCTTATAAAATTTAGGCCAACTCGCAGGATGTCGACAGTTATGAGACATGGCAGAACGTAACTTCATAAAGTGGGTGGGTTTTTAGCGTTATGCTTATTTATTTATTTTCTTTTCTCTTTTGGCATTAAACGGTGCCAAGGACGCGGCGCGTTAGAAAATTCGTCACGTATACGCCGCATACACCAGCAATTATGTATACATGTGCGTGTGGGGACGGCGCAAAGGGGGGTTGCACAGAGTTTCATAAAGTTAACCAAAATAAGCCGAAGGTTATGTTATGATAACAACAACAAAAAATAAGAGCCGCTACGCAATTCAATCAGGTGCCTGTGCGCGTTCTTTGGGCCTAAAACGAACCTTGCCCGGCTTGTGTTTATGTTTTGGGCCATAAAATGCGAGTCTGCCTAATGACAAGCAAATGAATACCTCTAGAGCTGCGCATACGTCTCATAAATCAGCATATACCATAAACTCTTTGATCCTTGTTACTTCTTTTATTTCTAACCAGCTACGCAATTCTGTCTAACTGCCCTTCTGCTCCCTTTTGCCCACATTTCAGGGTTATATTTATCCTGTTGAACAGGCGCCGATTAACAGCAACATATATATAAATGGAGAGGGGAGGGTGTTGTTTCTTTGGCCTACGTGTTTAGACAACTGCGTCATAGTTGACAAAACATTGTGGGAGTTAGAGCCTGAAATGCCGAATACTTTATACCCTAGCTGGCATGTTAATCTAAAGGTGTTGTATCTTGAGATATGTTATATATGTTATGTTATATGAGAGAGCACATTTGAAGGCGAATTAAATATTTAAGTAATTGTCGAGGTTAAAAAAAGTCATTTGTAACAAGTGACAAATCTTAAACTATATATCAACAGATGTTATAAAAGAACTCAAGTCAAATCAGAAATATAATTATATAATATTACTTTCATATAAAGCCATAGCTGGGACTTCTCACAACAGAATTATCATATCCCCTGCTCGAATATGCGACAGAATTAATAGTAAAAGCAAAACAATTGGTCGGATCAATTTACTTTGTCCCGTGCCCTGCTCATTGAGTATATTGATAAACTGATAGCGTGTAATTAGTATTTAGCGTAGGCGTTCACATTGTTTACTGGGAAACAGCTATTGCTGTTGTTGTTGTTGTAATTGCTATCATTACGGTGTTTTATAATAATTCTTGGAACGCAATCATAGGCTGTTTATTTGTAGGAAATCTGAAAATGGAGACATAGCTTTTCAGTGGAACTCTATTGTGGGGCCATGAAACAGGATAGAATTAAATAGAATACAATACTGAATACAAAAAACAAAATTGGAACTTAATACTTGAATGAGAATCGCATAGAAGAACGCTGTGTTAAGTCTTCGAATGCTGTTGTTATTTGTCGTGAATTGCATCATTTAAAGTCTATTCCTGTATATACTGAAATTTGGGTTCGAGTGCTAGATTATTTAATAAATATTATGGTCTGGCTGAGAGTAAGCGAGGAACTTAAAAATGCAGTTAGGCGGCCTTAAATAGATGGCAAATTGTGTTAACAGACTAGGTCCAGTATTATAATTCACAACATTTGCCACTCCACCAAATACATTTGTTAAAAATATGAAGCAGCACGTTTAACTTGGGGCACATAATAAAAAATATTTTCACTTTTAGTTGGCCATACTTATTACCACCAATAAACATTAAAAAACAACAGCAACAACGACAACCAGCTCTAAGCGCCGGCAATTTGTCACAGCAACGACTTCACACACACAAAAATATATCGAGAGGGGGCCACTGAGCGACCCAATTTTGAAATTCACTTTCTTTGCTTTTGATATACATATATCAAAAGTTTCTCTCCTTTATATTTTACAGTTCAGTCAACTTAGCCCAACTCTTTTTTTGGGGGGGGACCTCTAATAATTAAATGCTTAACATCAAATAATTGAGATTTTTTGGGCAACTCAATCATTTCCATATGGGAGACAAAACACAAGGGGGAAAAAATCAACAAGAAACACTTTCCACACACACACACACACAAACACACATATAGAGTTTTCGTTGACCCAGAAAACCAGCCGAAAACCCGTTTCAGTCACTGACGGGTTAAAGAAATGCAACAAAACTACAAGAAAGTAAGACTGAAAAAAACTTTAAATTTTAAATAAATGGAGTACACTTTCGCTTATGAAAACGAAAGTCAACGGACTTTTGCAACAACAGCAACAACAACAACAACAAAAAAAAGCACCACAGAAATGCGTCGCGCCGGTGAAATGGCGGAGAAATTTGTCAGTCTAATGGGGGGCCAAAGCAAAGAAGGCTGTGCAACGGGGCAAAGCAACATTCAAAAGTAGCAACAATGAACATTTAAATAGACAACACAACAAGAGCAAAATGCAAAATACGCGCAAAGTTCAAAGCTGCGAGCGGCCAAAGACGCGCGCGCGTTTCTGACGCGACACTGACGCGTTTTTATGCACGCCCCTGAAAAACGCAACCAGCACGCGACTTTTTGCAAGTGACCCAATTTCAATACACAACGCAAACATTGAAAATGAAATAAAAATTAAACACAATATGAGTCGTCGCCGCCGACTAGCCTGACGACTGGCAGCAGGCAACAATAAATTATTTGGAGGTTCCAACATTCAATCTGCCATTTTTAGTTTAGGTTTATGTAAAAACAACAACAAATACACCAGCAAAAAAAAAAATAAAACAATATTAAAACCAACTGAACTGAACTGAACGCCTTTTGTTTTGCGGCGGCGACAACGTCGCGCAACCTTTAACCAAGGCAATGTTTAAATAAATACAACAATACGATTTCTGTATTACTTTTTTTAATGTCAAGCACACCCATTACAATTTGCTATAGCCGCTAAAAAGGCTCTAAAAATAAACACAAAAATTCGTCCATCACATATTGTTTTCAAATCTGTTCAAATGACATGCAAACGAACTCGGTTTCCATACAATATATTGAATTTTTAGAATTTTCATTTTTTTAGATTGGGAAAAGATCAGAGGTACGTTATGTGGCCTAAAATATGTGCCTGTGCGTAGGCAGTTGGTCTTTCGTAAAGTCAATGGCATACTCTTGACCACTCGAGAGATTGATAACAAATTTAATTTTGCAGTTAAATCTTTTTCGACTTGAAACTGAAAATAAACTATTATAAAGTTTTCTAGGCTCGCTTTACAGATAGAAATAAAAGCAAGTAATAGTACGAGAGATACCCTGAACCTCATTTTACAAACACAAAATATTTTACCTATTCAGCCTATATATTTAAACTATATAAAATGAAGCATACTTGTTCTGTGTATACTATTGCATAAGCTATATGTCAAATTTGATAATTTGATAATTTAAACATAGATTTTTACCGATTGCTTGGAAACGGGCAAGTAATCGACTATCGGAAACGACCTCGTACTTTTCAAGTCTTTAGTTCATATAGGTTCTGAAATCGACGCGTTCATACATACGAACGGGCGGACAGGCAGGCAGGCGAACATGGCTAGATCGACTCGGCTATTGATGCTGAACAAGAATATATATACTTTATGCGGTCGCAGATGCTTCCTTCAGCCTGTTACATGCATTTGCACAAAAACTTACCCTTTTTAACCAATTTCAATGGGCTCGGAGTATAAAGAAAACTAAGATTATAAATTAAACCCAATAACTTGTTGAAAGGCCTTACTGATACTGAAACGCCAACATACATTTGTTTATTTTAATTATTATTTAATGAAATGTAAATGCTTTTTTTTGTATTTTTAAAAATCTTGCTTGCATATTAATTTAATGCCTCACGTGAGTTGGGCAAACCAAAACGATGTCAATAACCCAGCTATGGTACTTAAAATGTGTCTGCCCGTGTATGTGTGTGTGTCTGTGTTTGGCTTAAAAGTGTGTGTTTGTACATAAAAAACGTACAAAATACAAAAATTTCACTTGGATGGCTGCGCCGGCGCAGCTGCCGACAGCGAAAGTGAAACTCGAAGAGGTTTTTGAACTCAACAAGTGGTCGCGACGTCAGACGTCAGCTGGGGTAGTCGGCTGCAGACAGGGGCAAGTGGCACGGAGTGGGGTGAGGGACAGGGTGACAGGGGGGGATATGCAATTCATAGCCACGACAACAGCAACTGGCCTCGACGCGAGTAACTGGAGCGGAACCAAAGACAGCGGCAACAAATTGTTAAATTTTACTTTCTTTTCCACATGCAGCTGAAGCAAATCGAGAGTCTGTTCGGTTCGTGTCTGTGCATTGGGTTTTGGGTTGGTTTTGTTGCCAAAGCCAAAGCCAAAGCCGGGGTTGGCTTAAATGTCAATGAACCAAAAGCCGACGACGTCAAAAGGAAAGCGCCGGCGTGTAACCCAATTAAACTGCCAGCTTGTTGTTGCGAGTCGCTGCAAGTCACAAAACTGGACTCGGCCAAGTCCGATTCGGATATGGAATTGGTCTCGGCTTTGGCTTTCAGTTTTTTGTTAACTTTTCAGTTTTCGGTATTTATTTTAGCTAGTCGCTGATTTGGCGCCAATTTATGCGCTTGGCGTGCACGACGACCAAACAGCCTCGCCACTGAAATATGCCAAAAAAGGTCAGAGACAATTAGCAAGTGTCGTTGTTTTTTTTTTTTCTCCTCTGTGGTCTGTTGTTGGTCGATGCAAACACCCGCACCTGCCCCTGCCACTGGCCTGTGCTCTGTTCCAGTGCCATGAGCCAAGCTCAATGTTGTTGTAGCTGTTCAACGAGCGCAACAACAACAATAGCGACAACAGCAACAACCTCAGCTCAGTACAGCAGTAAACACTACAACAACAACAACAACAACAACGACGACGACTGTAAAACGGCAGCTGAGGAGGCCGACTGAGTATAAATAACCTCATAATTGTCGCTGAGGGTCTTTGCAATGAATTATGCGAATTAACCTCAAACATTGAAACGTTTTTCATTAACATGCAACAATATTCGACAAGTTTAAGTTTAATAAACTTTAAATGACGAGCAACTCTTATTCATGAAATATTGTCTAAAATGAAAATGAATATGCCAAGAAACACGGGTAGATAGCCCAGAAGTGTAACGATTTTCACTTTAGCAAAGAAAGTCATCATTGAAACTTCTGAATTTCAGAAGAGCATATTTAACTGAAAATTCATTTGTTTAACGATTAGCTTTTTGCCAAGCAAAAGCACGGCTTATATATTCAACAAAGGCATCTTTAACAATAGGGCTATAAGGCTAAGGCTATATGAATTAGGGTATATCAATCAATTTATCAACTCGGCTCGCCCTTATTTGAAAATATACACACATATGTGAATACATATGTTATGACAAACTTTCTTGATTTGCCAAATTATCTGTTGTAATTCCATTTTGAAAAGAAACCGCT
This sequence comes from Drosophila novamexicana, assembly GCF_003285875.2. Classification (NCBI taxonomy): domain Eukaryota; kingdom Metazoa; phylum Arthropoda; class Insecta; order Diptera; family Drosophilidae; genus Drosophila; species Drosophila novamexicana. Next base: position 1,074,524 of record NW_020824766.1, read on the forward strand.
GATAATCAAATCGAAATGAAAACTGAGACTAACGATATTGTAATCAATTTTTGACATCTCCATGATGACATCTCTATCGGGTAACTAATTACATTTGAATGTGGTTTGTCTTTAAACGTTCCGCTCCGAAGTTCAATGCCCCGTTTTACATTCAGCGTGAATTGGCCAAAACCTTCATCACAATTCCAAATGCCATCCCATGCCGTTCCGAAAGGCGAGCTCGTGCCGCGCATGCGCAACCGTCCCGCAGCGGCAGAGAGAAACGGATGGCAGCAGCAGCAGCAGCAGTAGGGGCGAAACGGGTAAGCGGGTAAGCGGGTAAGCGGGTGCGCGGGCAAGCGGCAAACGGTTAAGCACATTTGAAATGAAATTGAAAGCAAAAGCGAAAGTGTATTTCTTTCTAGCTTGTTTTTATTTTCATTTTGCTGTTTCTTTTCGTTTCTTTTCTTTTCATATTTTGGCTTTTTTCGCTTTGTGTTGCCAACAATTCTTCAAATTTCTTTTGCCATACAATTTGGTTTGACAACGTTTTCACTTTTTATTGTAATAGTTTTTGTCTGTTTGTTGCTGCTCATTCTTTTTATGTTCGTTTCCCTGTCCAGAAGTTCGGCCTAAAAAGATGTATTTCGCTTGCTTCTGGCCAGCATTACATATTCCACAGCCCATTAGATAATTACAAAGCGCAGCGATGAAAGGCCAACATAAGCCCACGAAGAGAGTGAAATTTGTGGCTTTGTGTTGACCTAGTTTAGAAAGCAGCGCTAAGATGTTGCCTTTACCTTGATTAAAATCTCGAATGTCAAACAAAAGACAGTTGTAGTCATAGCACATTTACTTTTTAATGGAATTTTTTTAGCTTTTGATATTAGTCAGAAATGCTTAAACTTTTGATAATGCCAACATAAGGAAAAATGCAAATTCGAAAATTGTATATGATCTTAAACGGAATGTGGGATAATTTCTGATTGACTGAAAGTTCTGCTTAAATACAATACATATCTATTAATGCATCTGCATTAAAAACTATAGTTTTTCGATAAGGATTAATCTATCTCTATATATTAAACTGTGTGTCCCAATTTAATGATTAACAGACTGCCTTACGTGAAAACTAGGAAACTGAAATTTCCCCTGAAGTTATATTATGTGATGGAAAATGCACCTGAAAGTGTGGAAAAATCGCGTAAAACGTTTGTTAGGAACTTTTTGTGTACCAACCGAGTGGCCCCAAATTCATTTTTATAGATTATTGCTCGAATTTACTTGAGAATTCTTTCATATTTTTCAGAAAATCATTTCAGACGTGTTTCACACTTTGTGCCGAATCCAAGTCTCCGCCGTGGAAATTGTGATTCAAAGATTTTTCTATAAAATAAAATCTATAAAAAATTAAATCAATCTGAATTCTTACGACAAGAAGGTGCTGTAGATCCAGCTTAGCTGGGGTCTACAATGACTTCATCTGTGGCTCTGCATTGAACGATAACATTATAAAAACACCTTAAATGTTTATAAAAACAAGAATATCACAGAATGGCAGCAGCTGCCTTGGTCATTAGTTTAAAGAACTGCCAACCTTTTGGGTATGTCATATGACATATGCTCAATTCTACAACGAATTTATGTTTATTTATGCATGCGTATATTTAATAATATCCCCACAAAACAATATACGAAGCATTGCACCTTGTGTCTTGACTTTCACTGAGCTGCTGAGCTGCTGACCCAGAAACTCCAATGACACATCAACCTGGCCAAGTGAAGTATTTAAAAAAGTTTTATGCAAGCGCATAAAAAATGCAACTGCTGTTGCCACTGCAAGAGCCAATGTCTGGCGAAGACTCGCACGAAAAACAGGCCTATAAAATCTGCAGACGTTGCGGAAATGAAGACGTCGACATCCTGCTGCCCGACGCCCCTCGTTGCCCCCGAAAAATTGTGTTGCAGCCGGCGACTTTCTTAATGGCCCGAGCTGGCCCTCAAGGCTTCAGACTGCGGGCTCAGGTCTCAGATCTCAGATCTCAGGGTTGGGAACTCGAGGCTTAAAGCTCGCTGGCTCAGTCGGTCAGAGCTACTTACTATATTGAAGATGACATTAATTTTTGAGACGGCCAACTGTTAACTGTCTGTTAACTGTTTTAATGCCGTGTAATTCACGCTGGGGAACCCGCAGCGGCCGGCAACTGTTGTGGGGCCTTGAGCTGCAGTTGCCACACCGCAAAATCTTGAGAGCTCATCAATTCGAATAGACAATTTTTAGCGCTTTCGTTTTTGAACACACCCCGAAACGAGATATCTGTTGCTCTACAGCACTTTTCCCATTAAAAGCAATTTAATGTACGCCACGATAAATACAAATTTCAAAATTGAGACATAGACAAAAGAGACTCCGAATACCACGAAAGTTCAACACTTTCTTTTCGCCAGTTGAAGTTCAACTCTTGCCTTTATTTTTGTTTACTTTTTGTTTTTTGTTTTTTGGTAGGTGGTCATCAATTACCCTACTCAAAAACCTTAAACACGCGCCGAACTGAACCCAACTGAACCGATTCGAACCTTAATTACTAATCGGAGAAAAAGAAAGTGAAAATTGTGACAAGCAGCTGATAATTTTCTTCTTCTGTTGCTTTTTTTAAAGAAAGTGATGCACACTTTGACAATAATCATCATCGTCATCATCATCATAATCATAATGCAGCAGCAATGTGGGTAGCCACAACACGGGTGTCATTGCTCTCGATTGAGTTCAGGCGGGTTTGTTGAACCTAAATTTGAATTATTTTCACCACGAACCCAAAACGAACCCCTCAAAACACATACAAAAAGCCGAGTGTAGCCCTCAGCGAGCGGCAAAAGTGAGAGTTGAGCGCGGAGAGCAAGAGATTTGAATGTTGTTTGCCAATTGAGGTCACCAAGAGTTGAAGTTGGAGTTGGGCTTTTTACTGATCGTTATCGAGCAGTCCATGCATATGCTTGTCTGTGCATACATATATATATACTATATTCTCTATAAAACACTTTTCACAGCATCGACTATTTTGGCCGTGACGCATGCGCCCAACAACTTTCTTTGGGCGCTGCTTCTGAAAGAGGTCACTGAACGAAAGCAGACACTGACGGACTCCGACTGACCATAATGCAAAAAAGAAGCTGAAGACTGATAGATCATATCAGATATCATCTGGTTGTTGAAGCGTTCGCAACGGCAACAGCTGCTGGGCCAGTTGAAGCATGTATCTCTTCAAACTGAATATGCCAAAGAATTGCGGCTACTCTTGAGTGTTTTCCAAGAGGGTCACGTTTACCGTTAGAGCTGAAATCAAAGTCAGAAAATACCTAGGGTAGTATGGTAGTATATGATCCTGAGCTAAACTCAGCTAATGACATTCTGAGCTGACATTCACATATGAAGTTACAAAAGGAATTAGTCTTTCTTTAAAAGATTCAATTGGTTTTATTATGCGCAGTACATTCTGATCTCTACCTAGCAAAAGACTGTGAAATAAGTTAAAGTCACAATGTTTTGTAGCTTACAGGGTATTTACAATGATGGGTAGGGTGTAGGCTGTTTAGATGATTTGCTTTGTAGGTAAGTCGCATGAGTGTATCCCTTGGATACACGCTTTTCCTCTGGGACTAGGACGCTCGCGTTCGAATGTCACAGCTGGTTAGCGGCTGCTGAAGAAGTTGATCGGAACTCCGACCTTTGTTAGGCAGAGATCGCGTTCGATGGCGTCGTTTGTGACGTACCATGGGAGGTTGGTCACTCTGGCCTTGGCTTGGACTTCTCCTATTGGATGTGCTGAATAAATCGTGAAATTTGTATCTCATAAATTAAAGAACTCAATAATTACTTAATGGAAGCGCAGCTTCTTTTCAATCGATATATTTAAATACATTAATAAAACCATAATCAAAGTGGCTTTTCATAACGCAAATGCAAAATGATTTGCAAATTGATTTGAGCTGTCAATCTATCTGGATCTGGTTGGTTCGATAATTGATATATGTATATGTATATATGTGCATACATATTTTATGTTTTGTCCTATATAAAGCATCAAACAAAGACAGTAACTTTTTGAGTATGAAATATTTTAAAATAAATAAAATTAAAACTTTCGAAAGTGGCCATCTGATAGAGTTCAGCAAATACATAAGCTTCGCGATTACGACAAACAATATTAATAACTAAAATAACAAATGGTCAAATTCTAATATTGGAAATGAACATCTATTTAGTATGTAGGTAAACACAATTCACGATTTAAATTTCAATGTCAGCCTACAGCAGGAAAGAAAACTAAACAACGAGCAGAGCCCTCAAAGTTCAGCCAAGTTCAGGGTGAGCAAACTATGTGACAAATTTCCATTTCGTTTCTAGGGTATCTAGAATAATCTTTGTTAAATATTTACAAAAAAGCGCTGACATCGGGAGTGGAAGTGGAAATGGAATTGGAATTGGGCAAGGGCGTGGTGTGTTTTCTGTCGCAGTCTAGCCAAGCGTTGCCAAAGTCACCGCGCAATCAATTACCATATGCCTGGCTTATCCCCTGCACCTCTCCAACACAATTTTTATTGTGTTAAGACTGCGTTACAGCCCCGTGACCACCTTCCCCCCTCCCCCTTACCATAGCAGGCACTTTCCGGCCGCGGGTCATTCACGCTGCCCGCGAGTGCCTAGTGCGAGTCTCAGCAGTTTTGAGTGCGTCATCAACGTCGCAATTGTCTCGACCACGACGAACGGACATTGGTCATTGGCCGAGCCCGTAGCCCCCGGTACCCCCGATATTTCACTATAGCCAGCATTTCGCCGAACTTGAATCGTCGTCATGCAATGAAAGCGTGAAAACTGTGCGCTATATTTTCGTAGTTCTGTTTACATTTCAGCTGAGGTCCGTTCCAGGAAACAGCGCAGCGACACCGAAACCCGTTGATGTTGGCACATTTGCGAGTTAGGAGCAGGCACTGGAGGTGGGGGAGAGGAGGATAATGGGGGATAGCGGGGGGTGTATTGAATAATTGCTGAAACCTTGAAATCGGCACAAGCAACTGAACTTCCCAAAGGCTGACAACGAGTTACATAGGAAATATTTATGAAAAACGTTTGCGCTTTGTGACAAAAAAAAATCTTGCTTATATAGCATAACACTGCAGACTTCAAGAACAGAAACAAATAAAACAAGTTTGAGTACTCTAGTCAGACGTGCCCGACTAGGGGATACCCTGAATGTGATCCATATATATACCAGATCTAGAAGCTACATGTCAAAGTTAATGACTCAATACAAAGAGATTTTTTCGAGAGACAGGTCAAGTACCCAGCTCTTATAAGTTCTGAGATCGACGGAGAGACAGACAGACAGTCGGACATGGCTAGATCGACTCGGCTAATAATGCGGAGCATATATGTGCATATGTACCTTATAATCTCGAAGATGCTTCTGCATGTTACATACACTTGCTCAAACACATTATACCCTTTTATCCATTTTCAATGGGTTCAGGGTACATAAATGTATCTCAAAAGCAGGCGGTGCATGTTCTCGCGATTTTCCGAGAATTCTGTATGAGTTTTCGGTTCATCCAAAAGTAAAAACTATGTAGATGTTATCGCTATGCGAAGCGTGAGAAATATCTACATGTAGTCAAAGTGATAATATTATTCAGTTATAATGATTATTCACGGAATAAATTTTTCATCAGAATGACACTAAAGCTTGTTACTTAATTAAAAAACAGAATTATTTTCGAAAAGTAGGTCAAATCTTCCTATTCATGCTCATATAGATTACGATTTGTGTCTTTCTTTATTTTGTGTAATTTCTTTATTATTTCGGGACTCTAATTTTTGATTTTAGAATGGTTTAATTTCTTAAGTCAAACTTTACAATGTTTGTCAGAACCGCGATTTTTGTCAAATTTGGTAAATGTTTATAAGAGTTGATCCGACCCACCGAATAATATACATACAAACGTATGCTTACATAAATAAATTTCAATTCACAATGTATCATAATTAAATCTGGTTAGTAATGAGCCGACCTTAACATTTCACCCAGCAACAATTCACAACTTCAGGCTACAAACAGAACTAATATGGGCGAGCATAAAGTAGACAGTAAAGATCGGCGCACAGAAAACAGAGCAAGCCTCGTTTTGAATAGACAATATTTGTGAAGCCATATGCATAAGTAGATACACACTAGCAGTCATATACACATATGCATGTACATATCTAGCGATTCTCTATGCATACATATGTTTGGGTGTGTATTTTCTGAGGTATATCTTTTTATGCTTATGTGTGGTTGCTTATGCGTTATCTACGAGTTTTTGTTTTTGCTTATCGCTTCAAAGAAGAATTCATCTTGAGATCACTTGCTTGCTCTAATTTCTGTGCGCCGAGAAACTGTATTGCATATATGTATGTATGCACATATATGTATGAAAATATGTAAGTATGTATATAATATGTGTGCGCAAGGGTGCTGGAAACAAGAACTGTAACTCTCTTTTTGTTTTGGTTCCATTGAACATTCATCAGCATAAATCGCCTTTTAATTTGATTATTGGCGGTTAAAACTCTACGTTTACTTTATTAAAAGCCAAGCTTTCTTTTAATTTAGTTGCATTTTTGCTTCAACAAATTGCTAAGGCCATTCATAAAAACGATGAATAATAGAATGTTCTAATTACTAAACTAATAAGAATTAAAAATAAAAACGCCGTTCATATTGACTACTGTGGTCGAGCTAACAGAGTGTTAAATTTTGAGTGCCTTAAGTGGACGAAAAAACCGGCGCACAGAAAATAAGCAAGCGATCAAAATTCGAGTGAGAGCGATGCGACACATTGGCAAGCATACACACCCACACAAACACGTGTATGCGCAGAGATGCGCCAAAGCCAGAGATAAGCAGGCAGTCACCTGTTTGTGTGTCTGTTCGCTGTGATTTATCTTCCTAAGCTCATGCACTCACGACTCTTTTTGGTGCTGATCGCTGATTGGTCCAATCAATAATTGCGTGCACTAAAGTTCTCATCTGGTCGTTCGCCTGCTTTATTTTCTGAGCGCCAATTTTATGTACTTGAGTGACTTTATTCTGTGTTAGTGGGGCCTTATTAGTCAATTGGGCTTGTTGCTATGTTGCGAGCTATAGTCTATTAAAGCTATTAACATATGAGTAAGGGCAAGTGCGGTACTATTTTCGAATGATATACCTTTGTGGAAACGCACAAACAACAACTATTATTTTTAATGTTTAAATAAAATATATTGTGTGCTTCCCCAGCTTGCATCAATGAGCAATTAACTACTGCAGTTAAACGGACACACAATTTAATCGCGCCAGCGCAGAGGGGACAAATAATTTTCTACAAAATACTAATTCATTTTGTATTTTACAGCTAAAAATGTCATGGACAAGAAAACATTCAATATCGTTGTCACCTAGATGACCTTTGTTATTTCATACCACATTCAGGAAATGCTCTTTCTAAATTTTGAGCAAAATGGTAATGGTTACATTGTTATTATAATAAACATGTTTATTGTTTACAAGCTTACAAATACTTATTCGTTTTTCATGCTATCTTTCAGCCAATTCTGCCACGTCCATGGAGAGTAAAATATTCAGTATTCTTGGTTGATCCTTACAATGAATAGACATTTTAAAAAATGTTAATTTATTACCAAACACTGATTTTTTGGTTGTTTTGTCGATTTTAAGGGCTTCCACGAATCCAAAAAGGCAAGTCTTTTCAAAGTCAAACATATTTTAATCGATGTGTTTTAGTTTACACAAACTTATATAGTTTTCATTTTGTATTTTTCAGCATGGACAACATATAATCAACTGATAATTATGTCGTTTCAAGATCGGCCGGATTACGTGGCTTTAAAATACCATAATCTCGTGGAGGTCAACGATCCAAAAACAGCACATCCAGTTTCCTACGGCGGATTATGTTGCTTTAATTAATTACGCACGGAGATACGAGGTTTAGAAAAGACATAATTCCGGAGTTATTTCCATGGAGGAACAATTTAAGAATTTGCATTTTATAGTTTGCCGACGATCAGTAAATAATCACTATTGTTGGTACCTAGTTGACAAATGTATCCTAGGTTATTCCATTCCAAGGATATAGTCCTAGCGAGCCTAAATGACCAAGTTCTTGCAAATTGAGCAAGAACATGGTCCAAAAATATGTATTCTTTCCTTTTACAGCCGCCCCAGCAACTGCCCCGCCTTCTGGATGGTTCCTAGTTGACTACCATATCCTTGGTTATACCATACCATCGATATAGTCCTTGGGAACCTAAAGGATCAGATCCCTGCAAAATGCGCAGTGAAATGTTCCAAAAACATGAATGCTTTTTCTTTCAGCAGCCCTTTTACTTAGCTGCAACTGCAGCTACTGTTTAACAGCCGCCTTACAGCACTCCTTTTACATCAACTGCTATTTAACATTACTCATTTTAAATGAGTTACATTTTTGCCCCTTAAGGCTATGCAATGAAAATTTTTGTTCGAAGAACTCGTCGACCTTCTGGGCATTTCTGTTCGCCTGGTACTTGAGTGAAATTTTAGTGCAAATTTGGGACCAGCGACGACGGTGCCCTTTTTACTACGTCATTTTTCGGCAGCAAAATTATTTTTAGTCGACCTTCTGGGCATTTATGTTCGCCTGGTGTTTTTGGGAAATTTTAGCTAAAATTTGGGGACCCAGCCGGCGACGAGGGCGCCCTTTTGGGTATGCAACGAAATTTTTTCGGCAGCTAAAAATATTTGTTGTCGACCTTCTCGTCATTTCTGTTCGCCTGGTATTTTGGCAGATTTTAAGAAAAATCTCGGCAGCCAGCGGTTGCCAACGGACGCCCCTGGCGGGTATGCAATGGATTTCTTAAAACCGTTAATTTTTTAATAAAAAACAGGAATTTGTCCTTTTTATTTTAAATAATTTATTTATTTATGCTTAAATTTATAAAATTGTTGTTTTTATGCAAATTTTCTTAATTATTTCTCTTTAAATTATACAAATCGAGCATAAATTATAATTATTGCTTATTTAAACTTAAAATAACTATATCCGGCTATGACGTTCCAAAACGACAGAACTCCAGCGCCAGCGGTTGCCAATGGAAATATGACGTTCCAAAACGACATAACTCCAGCGCCAGCGGTTGCCAATGGAGATATGACGTTCCAAAACGACATAACTCCAGCGCCAGCGGTTGCCAATGGAGATATGACGCTCCAAAACGACATAACTCCAGCGTCAGCGGTTGCCGATGGAGATATGACGTTCCAAAACAACAGAGCTCCAGCGCCAGCGGTATGCAATGGATTTCCAATTTCCGTTGATTTTTGAATTGATTAATAAAAAAAACAGTTGTTTTATTCTTTTTTTTTAAATAATTGATTTATTTATGTGGGTATATACAAAATTGCTGTTTTCCATACTAATGCTCTTAATTATTTCTCATAAAATTATACAAAACATGCATAAATTATAAATTGAGCTTATATATAGCTATATCTGGACTAATTTAAGTCTGATCCTGGAAAAAATTGCTTTGTTACTCGTGGAGGTCCTTGGAATTAATTGTGGTCCTTAATTTGTCAACCTGAAAACATAAAAACACATTTAAATTAAACAAGGCAAAAAATATATAAAAGCATTTTTTGTAAAGAAAAAAGGACATAACTCGGTCATATCCTTGCAGATTTTCAAAGGACATGGTGCGTTAGGATCGTATAGACCCACTGCATCGATCTGCATCAAAAAAATATGGGGTCATCTAAGAATCATAGGACTTGTACTTTCACTTGTAAAATTTCAGTCGCGGAGCGCACGGAAATGGGCTGAAAACACATATCCTTGAATATCTCCCAAACTACAAGGACGATCCTAATGAAATTTGGCCAGGCGGTAGTCATAATTAATACAATTATTTTGGCATATGACTCGCCAGGATACGCAAGGATACTGCCGAGCTATAGCCTATTTTTTGTTTACAAAATTGTCCTTAAAACTTTTTTGTCTGAAGGACTTTCGTCCTTTGGGTTGTTAATTCTTTAATGGGAGGTTGAGAACTATCTGCTGGCCAAAGGACATCCCGATAGTCCTTCAAATGGCGAAGTTAGCCCGGATATTTTCGATTTTGGCCAATTTTATGACTAAACCCCTAGGAAAAATTTTGGTGAAATTTTTTGTCGAATCCTTAAAATCCTTGAATGCCAATCGATAGTCTCGCCTCCCACGAGTTCAAAAAGGCATATCCTTCCGATATCCTTAGGGATTTGACCGAGTTATGGCCATTTAAAAAATTTCCTTTTTAGAAAATTGGCCATAAATCGGAAACTACAAGGACGATTTTGATGTCCTTTGGCTAGTTTATGGTCCATTTTCATACAATTTTTTGGACATAATAATTGTCAGGATCCGCAAGGATACAGCCGAGTTATGGCTTTTTTCATTTACGAAAGAATTGTGCGCAAATCTAGGCTGTCTGAAGGACCTTCGTCCTTTGCATTGTATATTCTGAATCGGGAGGATAAGGAGTATCGGTTGGTCAAAAGACATCATGATCCGTAATGATACGGCCAATCTACAGCCTTCTTTCTTTACAGACAAAAATCTAATTTCGTCAGCTCCTTGAAGGACTTTCGTCCTTTTTATTACACAATCTAAGTTGGTAGGGCAAGGATTACATGTTGGCCAAAGGACATCAAAATGTTACGTAAGGTTGCCAATTTATGGCCGATTTGGTTATTAACGTCCTTTTAAAAAATAGGAATTTCATGGAAACTATAAGGACGATATTTATGTGCTTTGGACAGATTATAGCCATTGTCCATAAAGTTGTTGGACACAGGACTCGTTAGGACACGCAAGGATATTGCCGATCAACAGCATTAGTTCTTTACAGACAAATATCTCTTTTCTCAGCTCATTAAAGGACTTTCGTCCTTTTAATTACATATTCTCAGTTGGCAACGCAAGCACTGCATATTGGCCAAGGGACATCAGACTTGTGAGTGAAATAGCCAATTCAGTCCTTTTTGATGTAGCCATATATCGAAAACATCACGGACGACAGGATTCGCCAGGATACAGAAAATATATTCGAGCTTAGTCCTATTTTCTGTACGGACTATCGTCCTTTTTGTTGTATATTTTAAATTGGCGGGAAAGGGAGATGGCCAAATTGCGTCCGATTTTGTGTTAAATGTGCACTTATGAAAAACTTGACAATTTCGTTGCCTTCTTGGCCAGTTGTTACCCGTGGTCCACGCGAGTCGTTTAAGTTAGGACTCGTCTGGATCCACAAGAATATGAGCTACTTTCTAAGCGTGATGAAGATGTCCTTCGGCCAAATACTAGACCTATTCGAGTCGTTTGACACAGGACAGTTTGGTAAAATGCGACCGACATACAATAATGTCCCTTGACAAAACAATGATACTCAGCGAAGACATACCTTAGTGTGGATTCCTGTAGAGGGCGTGGCAGCAGCAGAGTCGTCCGCACATGAATTACGATTGCACAATAGAATTGCGATAATTGGAAGACGTGCCTGAAATGGTTGGATAAGGTAATATGAACAGAAAGACCTTAAGCTTACTTTCTTACCTCGTTCACAGCGAGCAACCTGATGTGGTATAGCGCCCCATTACATCAATAGTCCTGTCTATGTCAAAGCCTTTCTGCTCTCCAGACATAGAACAAAAGAATAATTGTTCATCCACTTGGGTTTCGTAACGTGCACACGTTCTCTATGTCCACATAGCTGCTAAAACTGCAAAGACATGCAAATTAGAAAATGATCGATTTTATAGGGTAGGAATCTTTTAGCGATTTCCATCGATTTTAAGCAGTATTCACTTTTGACCACCCGAAAATCGATGTATTTGGACACAATATATTATTGAGATAATTTTAAATGTGAATTGAAAGCTTCATTATATTTTATGTATTGAAACTACCTCACTAGTGTTTGTCGGTTGATTGCAGATTTGCGCGAAATTATTTTATTTAAAAATCCGAAATAAGGTACGTAAAAAGGTCATGACCCTAGCAACTACACCCTTTTCTTGGAACTTTCGTTTAAGGTCAAAAATGTGTGAGCACGCGAATAAATGATCTATTAAGCTTCAGCTCCAGCCCAAATCCAAACATCAATTCATCAATTTAATAGCTATAACAAAAAAATAAAATAAAAACCCAAGCTTGGTAATAAAAGTAATTCTTGGCGTCAGCAAAAATGTGTAGGCGGGGTGCGGCAAGAACAATGCGGCATGTGAACTAAGAACGGAAGTGAGCAAAGCCAAGACATTGACCTCAAACATATCACGCAGGTGGCGGTGCTGACGTACATTGACCCTTGCTGCATATACATACAAACGGGAGAGAGTATGGGAGAGTGGGATATAGATCCAGGGTGCGAGCATGGGTTTGGCAAGATAAATAGCGGCAGCGAGTTGAACGAACCCGCGAAGCGGAAAGCGGAAACGCCTACGCAGGCAACAATCGGACTAGGACTCGGATTACATAATGACTGTAGAAACAATATGGCGTCTTAGTTTGGGTCAGGCCCGCGCAAGCTGGCCAGTGTTGCGCAAGGGAGCCCAGTGACAACAGGAAGTTAACCTTGAAGTTTAGCAAGCGATGACAGGGGAAACAGAAGCCGAAACAGAAACAGAAACCAAAACAACAACAATAACAAAAGGCAAAGCTCCAACTGCGCATCCAACGAAGCATCCGAGCCAATGCCCCGGACAGTCAAAGGCCCCTAACACGACTCTGCCCCGTCTCCAAATTATTCCAACCCAAACCGTTGCCCAGACACGTGTTGGAAGTGCGTCAGTTTACGCTTGGGCGTGGGGTGAGCTCTGCAGAGAGGCCGGGGGTAAACGTTTGCCTGCCGGAAGCTTTCGCATTTTGTTGCTGGAACCGGAAGCTGACAAGCGAAGTCGGAGACAAATGCGCCCCCAAAAACATTTCAAGGGTGACTTTTTGCAAGAAGACGCTAGCAAATTGTGGAACTGTGAAGCGGGCCAGGCATAAGTTCAGGGCAAACACTTGACATTGAATCGATAATAGGTTCAAGTATCCAAAAGATAATACTTTTAAAATGTGCACAGCTTTGCTTTGCAGTAAATACGACAGAGACATGAGAGGTGCGATACGAATCCAAGATTTTGTAACTGATATTAAGAAATTTACTGGAATTCAACTTTGCCTTACAAGCTACCCAAGATAATAAACCAGGTGATAATTGTAAATCATCCGAAGACTGTTTACATCGCAATATATAGAAAGAGAATAGAAATGTTTTTTTTTTTTCTTTTTAACAGCAGGAAGATTCTTAACCACATGATAAACTTAATGCTAACCACCTGGTAAATCATAAGCTTACGATTAAATGTGATCAGGAATGTCAAGAAGTCTTCATTTATTGTGGCGTTTATTTTCCCGTATTGCCTGACTTTTTGAACCTCTTCAGTTCTACGGTAAACAAACTAACAGCCCAGCATGTCAGGGAAATGTTAATGGAATGGCTGCCAGGGTGGCCATAAAGAGCAATGCTTCATAAACAAGCGTTAGCTCTGACCTACGCTGCGCCGAGTTGATTAGCCGAGGTGCCGCAGAGCGCCAGGAGCAACATTCTCGTACATTCCCAGCATTTTTAACGCCGCGGAAACGAGCTACGAACTTCATTCACAAAAGTGTTTCACATAAATTTTGGGCCTGGTTTTCTGGCTAACTGGAAGGCACTTTTACGAGGCGGCTAACAAATTGCGTGTTAGGCAAGTCTGGCAGAAGGGGGAGGGGCATGCGTATGCAGCGTGTGGCAAGTAACTTTCCAAAAAAAAAAACCAAATGCCAAACACACGCGCTGCCGTGTTGTATGCTATAGAAAAGCCCGCGCCTTTTTTACGCACGTGGAGAGCGTCTTTCAGTTTCCTGGAAAATGCTCGTATTATTCTAAATGCAAATTGAATTTGCGTGGCGCGAATGGTAGGCCCACTGCGGAGGAGGAGGAAGTGGAAGAGACAGGGAATGATAGCGACAACAATAGAGATGACGCACTTGGGTTTGTTAATGTAACAGGCGCCAAAGCAAATGGCCGAAATGCCAAATGAAATGCGCAACAGAAAAAACGAGAAAGAGATAGGCAGAGAGCGAGTGCGAGTGCGAGAGAAAGAGAGAGAGCGAAAAGCTTTTGCCGACTTAATAAAATTTGTGAAATGGCAACAAACTTGCGGCTTTTGTGTGGCCTTGCCAGAGAGCGCAAAGCTGCAAGAGCACAAAGTTGAAGCGCGTGCAATGCCAAGGCGAAAGTTCGAGCAATGTCACAGAAGTACAGTCAACCAACGGCGCTGGACAAAGCTTTCGAGCTGCAGAGCATAAGACACTCCCCTACTGAGGCGAAAGCTTTGCGAGAGACAGAAAGAGAGAGACAGAGAGTGAGAGAGAGCTTTTTAGGGGTACTTACCCCAAGGCTTAACAAAATGCCGTTATTATTTAGCGTCAATCAACGTTAAATGCCCTTCAACTTGGCGGCGCGAGCGAGACGGCGACAAGAAGCAGGCGAAAATTTCCATAGCCAGCGCGTAGGCGCACACACATTCAAGGACTCGGTCACTACAGAACGCGACAAGGTTAACGTAAAAGCACAGTGCGAAAGAGACAGCACGGCTGGCAACAGCGGCAGAGAGCTGCCACCTCGAGTTGCCTTAGCAACGGTGAAGTTCAAGGTTAAAGCTGAAGGATTTCTTGCGCTGACACTGCCAATGCCCACCCCTCACATGCCCTCACATGCACCGCACCGTGCTTAGCCCACTCGTGGCCATGCCTTGTGACTGGGAAGCAGAAGCTTTCGCCCTCTCTCTCTCTCCCTCTCCCTCTCCCTGCCTCTATTTATTCTATTCATACTTAGCGTCACATGGAGCTGCCTGTTGTTTGGCTGGACCCGGTCCTTTCTGCTACACCTGCAGCACGGCAGCCTTGAGCTTCTATATGCCACATGCCACATGCCTACTGCCTGCTGCTTGTCACTGTCATTGCCCCCCTTCCCGCCCCACTAAACACGGGCCGACTGTTGATTACATTGCGGCGCGTGACTTTGATTTGATTTTTAAATGATTCTTCGCTTTTCCATGCTCCCTCCCAACCACTTCCTCTCGCTCGCTCTGCCCCTCTTTCTCTTCTCAGCCGCCCTTTGAAATTGGAGGCTGTTAGCCCACGCGCAAAATTGCCGAACCGTATATTCGTTAAAGGTCAACAAAAGGACGATACTTTCAGGTGGCTTATTATCACCAAGTCGACAGCCAACAAAGCTGCATTGAGCCACGTATCGTCGTTGAAGTTTGTTTTATTAACTTATCAACCTTTCGGAGAGGTAGGGCAGTAGGACAGCCTTATGAGATTTTCTGCTTGAGCAGAGAAGTTCTTCATACATCGAGGTGTTAGAAAATAACTGCCAAATAACTAGCCAGCGTTAAACATGTTTTATATGAACATATTAAGCAACAAACAATGACAAACAATGATATATATGTTAAGAATCACTCGGTTCTATCATCTTGCAATGCAAATGCCTTGTCGCCCTTTTGTAGCTTTAACTTGTGAATTAAAAAAAGAAATTACAGCGTGCATACAGTAGATTTGTGATGCATTAACCAATTGTCACCATATTTATTAAATTCGGGTTCGGAAGGCCAAAAATGCCATTTGTATTTATGAAAATAGAATAAAGTGAAGTTGATAAGAGAATTAGAAGTAACAATTAAACTTGAGTTCAATTAGCATTCAAGGCGAAAGAAAAATAGTCGTCCAGTTAGTTGACAAGAGGATAAGAAGTGGAAATTAAACATGAATTCAGCTGGCATTCAAAGCGAAAGAAAAATAGTTTGCCAGTTAATTTTTCCGTTCAGGTAGCAGCTCTCAGCTATGTTTAGCCACAGCTTTGACGCAATTCCACACAAAACAAACTCAAGTTTCAATGAATGATAGAAGCAAATAAATTGCTAAAGTTCAAACTGGAGAGGACGCTATAAATGGTCAAGCACCAAGCCTGTCAATGGAATATAGTTTGGCCGTGAGGACCATAACAAAACGGGCATTAGTCGACCGACCGACCGACCGAGAGACCGGCCGGCCGGCCGGCCACATCAAATTTTATGAAAATGTCAAGGAAGCCGGGCGGCTACTTTGGCCCGGCTCTGGGCACACCCACTCTGGGACTATAGCCACGTTCACGGCCAGGGTCAGTACGTCAATGCGAAGGGGCGTGCAACAAGGCCAATGCCGCGTGAGCTCCAATGGCTGCAATGGCTGCGTTGGCTGCTCGGGTGCAATGGCAACCCTTGCGCTTGAACTTGCGCACGCGGCAGTTGCATGTGGCTCATTGAGTGGCGCTAATGCCAGTGCTGCTGTGTGGGTTTTTGACCTTCAGCATGAGCTTTTCACGCAGAGCTTATTTTTAGTAACAAGTGAGCGAGCGGGCGAGCGAGATGGATGCATTGAGCCGTTCGTTGCATTCGAAAGGTCATTCGTTTAAGGGTGTGCGGGTTTTTGCCCAGCCTCGTTCAAGGTCGTTGCTGCAGTCACAACTGTTAGCGCAGTGGCAACAGCAGCCGCAACATGCACAGTAATTACCTAACCCGAACCTCTTGCTCAACCATTTTCCGTTGGGGCGATTGTCGCATTGACATTGACGCAAATTGTTGAGGGTCAAGTGCACGGTCGTGGCTTTGTTGTCGTAATAAGACTGAATCAAATTAGTTGGGCGGCGCCCACTCACCCACCTCTACACCTACACGAAGGATCTCAGCTGTCAGCCAGCAGCAGTGAAAGGGACACTTGAAATGAGATAATTGGATTCGCCCAAATGCAACCTTACCCATGGATTTGTGCATGGTCTTTTTATAGAAATTACGATAAAACAAAATTCGCATATAATGCCAGGCAGAGCTACAACAGTTCTCGAACAATGAGCCAACTTTGGACATTCCCCGCCGTTTAATCATCGCGTAAGTGCAACAGGGCAAAAAAATTAATCGACAACGCACAAAAGTCAACAGAACTGATTTTCTATACCCTTGCATAGGGTATTGTGAGTTTCTTATAATGTCCATTCTTGTGTTAAAATATACTACTTCTTGTTCAGGTTGTGTTGCTGTTGTCAGCCACATGATTTCAACATTAACGAAACTTGACCTATATGTTTTTTTTTAGACAAAGCGTTTGAAGAGTTTGTCCTGACTGTTTAGTAATCTACGACCAGCCTAAGCGGTACGGGCCTCGAATGGTTTCATTTTTACGTAAGCTTCGCTTTGGGTAAAACGTGAGCCAGGTTTTGATTAGTTACAATTTCAAATTGGGGAAAACGTTGCGCCAACCTTGGCCTATGTCTCTGAACGTCGAATCAGTAAGAAAGATATCGCTGGTTCAAAGCGCGACTACACAAGCAATTTCCTTAGCAATTGCATTATAAACACTTGAAACCACTCGGATTGCTTGATTTAAGATAGTTTACTTACCAAACTCCTCACTCCAAGCAAGATTCATACAAATGGTCACAATAAGATGCTCTCAAGGAATAATTAGCCAGAAAGTGGTCCCATCTAAGCTTTTGTCTGTGTAATATAGATGGCAAAAAAAGCTGAAAAGATCAAAAAGTAGACGCTTATAAATTTTATAATTAGGCCTATGCAAATGCTCTAAAATCTGTGAAAGCGTTTTTTAATAATCGAATTACTATATTCTATAATGTGATTACGTCTACAAGGGTATTAAATATTTGATAACACGCACTTGTTTATATACGGGAACGTGCACGGCTCCAGAGCTCCATTGTACGTCACATGGGCTTAATATATGAGTGTGTATATATATATATATATATATGTATGTATTTATTTATTTAATATCAAATGATATGCAGCGCACAATTAAAAATGTTGACGCGCGTGGCAGGCCATAGACCGAGAACCTCAGCGACCGAGCGGCCGATCAGACGGCTGGGCATTGTACTTACTTTAGGGGTTGCGAGGGGTTGACGACGGCGAGTGACGAGTGACGCATACAAAGCAGAATGGCGACCATGTCGGAAAGAAGTGCTTACACGCCCTAATTAAGCGGTCAGTGTGCGGTTCAAGGGTGCCGAGAAGCCCGGGTCCTTGTGCGCTTTATGCATTAGGAGCATTATGCAGACCACGATACGAAGGCAAGGGCTGCGGCATGGGGTTGAGGTTGAGGTGGTGTGAGGTGAGGGGGTGAGGGGGCAGGAAATGCGTTTAATCATGTTGGTTCAGTCACTCAATTCAAGGCGAAGCGCAGGCTACTGCAAAACTCAAGCACGCTGCAAGTGGCCGGCCGGGCACAGAGAATTGAAATTGGCATTGGAACCTCAATCTGGGAATCTCACAAGCTCCACTGACTCTGCACTCGAGGCGAGCCGAGGCGACAAAGTTCAGGGTCTGCAGCTGGCTCTTTGTCTGCATTTCTGCAAAGGAAGCAGCTAATAAGTGCAGTGTGCAAGACAAAAGACAAAAACCGAATATTGACGCCGGAAATATGTTGGCGATGCGACCCGGCGACGATCTCTTGCCAGCGTCGACTCTGCTCAATCAAGTTGTCCTTGGCTGCATTAATACTCTTGATGAGTTTTGTGTGGTCAGCGCTGGCTTTGTGTGGGCTCACCGGATGCCTAACCATATGAAAACATATTTTTGATTTGCAAGTACAACTGGCACATCGAGACTTAGGAGGCCAATCGAAACTAACATTTTGATACTTATTTGATGAACAAATAAATTGGTTTTTTAATTGTTTGTTGTTTACTATCAAAGTCAATTAATTAGTTATTCCTTGAAATCAGTTTATATCTACATATATCTGTTTATGTTAACGTATCTGTAAATATATCTGTAAATGTATCTGTAAAAGTATCTGCATATATGTATATCTGTATCTTTATCTGTAACTGTAAATGTATCCGTTTATGTGGCAGTATCTATATATATATATATGTTTCTACTTCTGTGTGTGTATCCCTATCTGTATCTGTATCTGCTGATACAAAAATCTTTATATGTGTCTATATATATATATCTGTATGTGTAAACGTATCCGTAAACGTATCTGTAAATGCATCTGTAAAAATATCTGTATATATTTCTGTATCTGTATCCGTATTTGTATTTATATCTATACCTGTGTCTGTATCTTTATCTGTATCTATATATAAAAGTCTATCATCATCATTACTCATTCATTTACTATAATTACATATAAATAATTAATCTCCACATTTTTGACTGTTTATTTCGTTCAGGGAAATATTTGACTTGAACTCCTGATAAATCTCCTGATAATCCATTCAAATTACTTAATAACTTCATTCGCAATAACGTTCATCTCTTTCAAATAATAAATAACGTCACAATCAAAACTTCGAAAACTCTTCTGATTCCTTATCTATATATTAACTTAAGCTAGTTGTGAAAACGTGTAAAGCCCAACTCGAAAACTTTTCGCCCAACTCTTACAAATAATCCCCTTCATTCTCATAAAAATCTCTGTTCTTTCTTATTTAACTTAGGCTGCATTTTGTTAATGCACACTTTCGTTCTTTTTCACTGTCTGTTTTTATGCCTTAGCCTTGACATAAATATTCGCATATTTTGAAAAGCAAAATTCGCAATTCTTCATCGCCTGCAGAGGCTTCTTCTTTGGTGCCAGCGCTTCGCATTTCTGGGTGTGATTTACGGAGACTCTTTTGTGAATTATGCAAATGTTTGCAGTTTATTTTGATGCCGGGCACGTCACCTACCAGAATCTCAGGACATATAATATGGGCAATTATCCATGGGTTGGGGGAAGGGAGGTTGTCTTTGTAATTGTGCTTGGCAATGCCCTTATATTACCATATGGCGGCTCAGTGACAATCTCAATTGGAATGTGGGCGTAATCGTATCAAAACAAAAAAAAAAACGCAATGTCAGGCCGCAACGAGCCATTGAACTCATTTCCAGAGCTTATTAATACACATACATAGAATGGGGAGAAACAAAGACAGCTATGTAAATCTGCTGGAGCTACGCGGTGTCCATTAACCGCCGGATTCCCGGAGAGAGCTATATTGTTTGTTATTGCAGCTACTTGTATATTTTTAAACTTGGCGCAATTTTGATCCCTTATCGGACACTTGCCAGGTCGCTGTTTATAAGAACTTCAGCGAGAAACGAGAGTTGTCAACGCATGTTTACAAAAGTTTACAAAAGCGAGCAAACGCACAGTTTGTTGATCTTGATCTGCCCGTTCGCTGCCTGGGGTCTCGGTCTGGGTCTGCATGGGCCAAAGCTAAACAGGAAATGAGCTGAAACGTGAGCCGCCTTGGGCAGCGTATTAAAACCCAACAACAATAAAGATCTCTGAGTCACTGGCGACCCGACCGCAGACCACCATCGCGGCGACAGGAGCCCCAAATCCACTCAGGGTCAGGGGCCGGAGCGGCAGCCAAATATTATTATGGCTAAATTTGTGCCAGACAACAGACTTACAACAACAACAACACACAAGCAACTCCAAACTTACAACAACGACAGGCCATGCGGCATATTTTCCACGCTCGAAATTAGGTCAAGTTTTGGTTGCCAAGCGAACTCCGCGGCAGCTCCTCTGCTTAAGAGCCGTTGAATTGAAGTCAAGGTGTCGACGGCTACACAAACAGCAGCAAGCGATGAGATACATAGCTTGCAGTGAAGGTTTTTCCGCACTACGCTCAGCTCTGTCGGCTATTTAGAGCGTCAGCGTCAATATTTGGATCTGGGCGTCGCCAAACAGTCGAAACAATTTCAACGCCGCGGACTGACCTTAGCTAACTATACATTTAGTCGCCGAGGGCGAAGCAATCCAAAGAGCCGAGAGCTGAGCTTAGCTGATCTTTGGGTTGGGCTTTGAACTTGAACAGCCAGCAAACACAAGTTCAAATAGACAATGGAATAAATAGAGGTGCAAACAAATTGAAAAACTAAACCGAATGGTAGCAGCACTTACAAGTTTGGCACTCGCCCGCATATAGAGATTAACAGATACATTGTACACTACCGGAGACAGATAAAGATAGAGATACAGATGGAGATATAGATACAGATACCGATAAAGATGTTGATGCTTTTACAGATACAGATAAACAGATACAGAAACACACATACAGATACAGATACATATGCAGATGTTGCAGATACAGATACAAATTCATATATTGCACAGGCACAGATACAGCTGCAAATACAGAACCAAATATGCAGATACACAGATACAGGTAAGGATATAGATACAGAGTTAAATAGATAAAGATACTGAAAAAGATAAAGATACATTTACACATTCAGTTACGAATTAAGACACAACTACAGATAAAAATACAGTGCAGACACAAAAACATTTACAGAAACAGAAACAGATGGAGATACAGATACATTTACAGATTCAAAGTCAGGGTCCACAAATCGAAACCAGTTTTCCTTCAGATACGCATACTCATTCAAAATCGTAGCTGTATTTAATGCATGAAACACCGTTAGACGTGAATAAACTAAATCCACTTCCGAGATATGCCACAGAGGCACAGCCCTTGCTCGTTTGTTTATACTTATTTTTAATTCCGTTTTAATTCGCAACGCCCAATGACAACTGCGAAGCTGTTGAGCGTGGACTTCGCTATGGGGCTAAGATATCAATGACTTCCTCAAGAAATTAATCAAAATTCATAGCGAAAATCAAGCATAAAATAAACCAATAAATTCACTGCTAATCAATGTTGATGGGCCGATCGAATGTGGATCGATCGCGAATCGATAAGACTTTATAAGAAACTCAATATGACGTACACTCCCACCACTCGGCAAATGTAACCTTGATCAGTATTTGATGAACTTGGCATACGTATTCGATCACAAACTGGATTACAGTCGTGGTTAAAAGCGATTTTTGTGAAAATATTATCTCTATTATAACAGTTATGAGTAATACATTTATTCAGACATAGTCTGCTGAGGTCCTTGGCTCTATATCTAGAAAGGGATTCGAGCCAAGACCCTCAATACTCAGTTCTATTAATAGGCCGCTCAGCTAACTAACAGAGATGATTAACTTACCTAATTATATATATGTATATTATCTATATAATCTACTGGAAATCACAGTATTTCTTTGTTATTTTATCAGCGACAAGTGACAAATGTAAAATGCCTGATATTTCTATATACTATTCGGTTCCAAAGTAGACCAGAAAATTATGAGCAAGTATATTGCTCAAATGCCAAACGTTTTCGTATATGCACATAAATTTGTTGTATATAAAACATGCATATTATATAAATATATATATAAAACATTACCATAAATCCCAAAACATTTAAATGGCAAAATACTACATACATAATTCTCTCCTGAGCCAGTTTTCAGAAGCTTTGCACGTTCGACGATCTGTCTGGCGCAGTATGGAACAGCACACACACACACACACTCATAAATATATATATATATGAATACTTATGTGTGTGTGTGTGTGTGTGTATAGCTAACGACTGACAAATGTCTGTCGCTATAACAACAGCTTTAGTAGTCGTATAGCCTTGATCTTGGCAATATGATAACCCTAACCTTGAGCAACGTTTTGTGTTTGATTTTTGTCGTTGTTTGTATGAGTGTGTGTGTGTGTGTGGTCGTGTGTGTGTTGCGCATTTGTTGTTGCCGCGTGTGTGTATATTTAAATGCCTTTTTACTTTGGTCGCGCCGTGTTTATTAGAATTTGCTTGGAAAACAAATTTAGCATTTACTTTGAACAGTCTGCGTATTCAATTAAGCTGCTCCCCCCTTCCCCCTTCGCACCACCTAGCCATTGGCCACCTCTCTCATACTGGCCAGCAATTGGTCGGCCAACTGGCGCGCTAATCAGCCAAGAGAAAAAAATTGACGAAGCGACCGACGAAGGCGGACAGCTGACTGCGTCAGAGCATCGCGATAAGAGCAACTTGCATTCGGCTTCGACTTCCGCTTTGCAACGACTTTGGAAACTGAAAACAGAAACAGAAACAGAAACTGAAACTAGTCGAACGTCCGATCTGTCCAAGTTCAGCTCATTAATAAAAAGCACGAGCCCCCACGGTTGATTATATATATACACATATGTGTATGTGTGTGTGTATTTGATTTGATTTGTTTTTAAATGAGCGTCAGAGGCGACAACGTGTTTTGTTGCTGTCATTCATGATATATCAGCCCATGCGCTTAATGGTCTTCACGGGGTCTTCTGGGCGGTTCGGTTCGGCAATGGGCTTAACTCAAGTTCGAATGAAGAGTTCTTGACAAATGCGTTAAATAACTTAATAAGGGGTTTTTCTATTGATTTAAATAGATGTTAATGGGCTTTATTCATTTTTTATTTTCGCGAAGAAAGGGCATTTAGATATCGTGGTTCTAAACAGCTATTTAGCTCGTGTCCTTGACCATAAACCTGAATTGTGTTTCTTTTATTTATTTTTTTGTTTAGTTCTGTTTTCTTTTAAAAGCTGTTTTTGCGTGCAATTCGGCTGCTGCTTTTTTGTTTGCTAAATTATCGCTTATTATTCAGTACGGCATTTGCGGAGTTTAATTTGTTAATTAGATAAATAGAAATTTTATTTATGTGCACTGAGGTGCGGCGACTTTTTCCAGCTCCCCTGCAGCCCCCTCCATCAAGCTTAACCTTGAATGTGCAAAAGGCAAAGGTAGATTTTGTTTTGTATTTTTTTTTTTTTCGCTTGCGCCCGGCAAAAGTAAATCAAGATGGCCATAAAATATGCCCCGAAAAAAAGCGTTAAAATTCTAAATAAACAAAGCGAAAATAAAGCAGCGACAAAAGCTAAATAAATGCAAAGTTCGAGTACATTTCAAAAAAAAAAAAAAAATTGTATATATATATAAACATATTAAAAATTCCATTGCTTGATTCAAATTCTGATTGTGGTTTCAATGCACTTTTTGTTGTTTCAAAAGCATTTGCTGCTGCAGCAAAGCTACATTCGCAGTAGAACGAGGGAGGGAGAGGGAGAGAGGGAGAGAGAGAGCGCGTATCAGAAGGCAACAACAAAGAGACTCCAGACAATAACAAAACAAAGCGGCGCGTCCTTGAAATCGCGCGACAGGGCCGCTAAACTCAAGCGTCGACGCAAATAACTCACAATAACGGCTGCACAGACGCGGCATAAGGGCGGGCGGGGCTACCGGGCGGGGGCTTACCCCTGAGCCAAAGAGAAAGATTGAGGACTGGACGAAAGAGAAATAGCCAGCCACATGACGTATGACGTATGACGTGGGATGTGGGATGTGGAACGTGCGATCTGTGAGTAACTGTCGCTAAATGTACAACAATGCATCGCATCGAATGACGACGACATCGCAAACTGCACGCCCAAGAATAATTAGCTATATATAAATTATCTAAATATGTATGTGGACAAATTTTGTTTTTCAATTCAATTGCCTTTACATGCTCAAAGAATTGTCAAATAATTGCAAATGCTACAAAATAGGAAGAACAGTCTGGCGCGACTAGATGATACCCAGTTTTCTAATTCGTAAGTGCAATATAAATATAGAATCAAATATAGATCCCTAACAGGATGCAGCCGATGCAAAGAAATTTGCAAGGCTCTATAATGATCTGCTAATTTATATAAAACTTTTAACTCTTAGTTAACATATTTTATCTTTGGCATATGGTAATCTAGCACATCGTATATATTTTGAATGGAATTTAAACTTTTTGTGGTAGATCAACGCTTCCTTTGAATATCTCTAATAATATAGGGAATATGACGCTCTATATAACCCTTTATAGCTCAATTCATGTACACAGGGTATAAATATAGATACATATATACTATATGAAACAAATCGTTTTTGAAATGCAAAAACATTCTACAGACTATATATGTAAAGAGTTTTATATTACACGTAAACACTTGTGCAAAATGCGGACTCTGCGAAACGGTTGAGGAATTATAAAGTGCCTGACATTACGTTGTTTTTATATATATATGTAGGGAATATGTATATCAATTCAGGGTTGTAACAGCTAGACAAGCAGAAGATTCAACACTTTCATGTGTATAGAGGCAAATATTCTGTTAGAAGGTAAATGTAAATTTGTTTCAGTTATATTCTTGTTATGCATATATGCATATCGTATTGATTTACAGGGTAAACAATAATCGCGCTCTCTATTTAAAGTTGGGCGCACTTGATATTGCACTCTCCTATACTATTTTTATAGCTCTATAAAAGGTATTGAAATTTTGTCATGCATGAGAAATTATTCGTTTCGAGATATCTTGACCAAACTGGGCATTAATTAGTATTGATATCGGACTTCTATATCATATAGTTTTACTGAGAAACATGAGAAATTGTCTGTATTTCATGATGTGTTGAGCAAAGTCGGCAATTACGAGCATTACATAAGGGTATTGAATCTTCGAGGTGCCAACGATAGGCTTTCTATATTGTTGTGATTTAATTTCAGTTTGGGATCCGCTTTTGTGTAAAGTGCAGGGAATTACGAATGCAGCGAGTTCAAGGACTGCTCTTGCACCCACAGATCGGAGGGGAGTGGGGCAGAAAGAAAGCGTTTATTCAGCGACTCGCAATTGGGGCTTTTCCATGGTCACTGAACATGGAACTTTGGAGCAGTTTCTGCCCACTTTTAGCCTTCGTTTAATTGAGCTCTAGCCGCTTGACGCTAATTTGCCGCTCTACTTAATTCCAGATGAATGCAGTGCCCATTTGTATTGCTTTGAAATCCATCATAAATCAGAAGGAACATTTCGATTTCGCAAATTTTTATGTTGCAAATCGCACGTTTTGTGTTATTTTTTCATGCTCGCAGATGCGTCGACTTTTTGATTTACAGATCGTTAAAATATAATGAACATTTCCACAAATATCGACACGTGTGCGTCTCAAATTGATTAATTCAATAGACTTATGTGTATGTGCGAAGATCTATGTGTTTGCGTGCATATATACTCGCGTTTACGCTCTTTGTTATTGTTGCTAGGCGAGAACGGGTTGATTTTCGAATAGGTCGGGGCGTACGCCGTCTGAGTCGAAACCCGAAACTAGCAACTGGGAAAGCTCCGGTCGAGAGGGGCTACCAAATACCCTGCAAATGCTTGGTCAGATATCCAATCTATATAAATCACATATTACCTTACGAGTCTCCAGTACAAAATTAATCTCTTAATGTGGATCAAAACTCAATACAGCTCAGATCTATTAACATGCCTAGGCCATGCATATCGACAGTTTTTTAATACCTCGTTTGCTCATTTGCATAGTTACAGGGTATTTAAACGGGAATAACGCAAAACGCATCAAACTTGAATAAAAACAATAAATACAAATGTGTGTGTGTGTGTGTGTGTGTGTGTCTAGCAACAACAAAAACAGCAAAAATAACAAACAGCAATATTAATAAACAATAATTGTTCAAGGTCAAGATGCGAATTTAGCTTAGAACAAAACAAATGTGAAATAACACGTTGAAATAAATAAATATGCAAATTTGATAGGCCTGTCAATACCCTGTACTCAATATTGTCCAAGTCTGCCAAATACTACTGCATAGTCTAACTTTCACGAAAGTTCAATTTTCTTTTAACAGTATTCAAATCCACACATTTCATTTCCCAAGTGGTTTTAGCAAGACAGCGGGAAATAGGGGATTTCTTAAATGCATACACATAATATGCCTGAGGAGGCGTTGGGTAATTGGTATGGGAACAACAGGTTGATGGCGTGTTCTTGGGGCTACTTAAGCGACACTGGACGGGGGCTTGGCAGGAGGTTTAAGTAGGTGGTTGTGTATTCACAGGCAAATATTTGTTTGCAGGTGGAATATTATGAAGTGAAACGAGCAACAAGTGTGAAAATTATAAAAGCTAATGGGAATTCCGATGAACTAACTAACACACACATTGATGAGACTTGGGTGGAATTATATTAATATATGGGGTTTATGATTAAGAGTATAGGCGTGTAACATAAAGGAAATCGTCTGGAAGTAATAAAGATTAAGAACCTATTCAACTGTCAAGCTGACAACAACTTGTGCTGATCCTCCTATGGAAAGTGATCTCACTGGATTCGCTTGGATTTCGCTTAGAAACTGCTCTATCCCAAAAACTGCGCACTTTGCGCAACTATGTATTTTATTTATTCAAAACAAAAACTATTTTTGAATACTTTTGAGTGTACACAACTACACACACATAAGAACCGCAAGTCTTCCCCTTCTTCTTCTTCGTCTTCTAGCTGGTGACTGAGTAATACGAGTAGATGTACTCGTTTGCGTACAAGCATTACGGATTTATTATGATCAGATTTTTGGCATTTGCGCGTTATTTGATCGCCGACCAGAAACGTCGACGCCAGCGCAGGCAGCGGCAGAGGCAGCAACAGAGACAGAGACAAAGTCGAAGGCAGCAGCAGCCCAAGGTCAGCGTCTTCTCATCTGCTCTTCTGCCTCTTCTCGCATGCTTCGACTTGAATAATTAAGTGCGAAATAAATTAATTTCAGTAGAACTTTTCGGCATGCGCAGCCCATATTTAGTCGCATTTGGGCAATTGAATGGACATATTAGATAAACGAATATGGACACTTAAATACTCGCTTGACCTTTTCACCTTTTATGGACAATGTTGGCAGTTAAGGCGAAGGGATATACGATGCTTATTAAATAATTAAACATAATTAATGAAAAGGCTGCTTAAGCACTTACCCTCTTCCTTCTTCTATCTCTCACGCTTGGTATCTCTCAACTCCCATTAAAAGTCTGAGGACAGAACTTTTCCAAGTTATATAAAAACAGATTTATCTCTATGGTAAACGGTGTTTCATGTTCCAACTGCTTCGAATTTACTTCAAAATAATGCTGAATAACACTAAAGAAGATTGGCTTGGACTGAAAGAGAAAACTGCACAGATTAATGAGAAATCGAGAAATAAGAGCTCTAGATATATGTATATATCAAAATTTTAAAGATATTAATTGGGCTAAAAGCTACTATTATTTTATTTTATTTAAATGTATCATGATCAAAGAAGAAGAGGGCATGGCATTGTATGGATTGCAAAGATAATGATTAGAGTGATGAATAATTGAACGCGAAAAGGTAGGAAAAAATAATATCTAATAGGAAATAATGTAAAGTAAGCTAACTTTAAGCCATTCACAGGCATTTACATAGATAAAAGAATTTTTAAGAATGAAGAATATATAAGTATGCCATTAGGAGGATCCTCTCCACCAGGATCCACCCAGAATAGTCTTTAAGCTAAACGCGATTTGGCCTGGCCTTGTCCCCATTAATAAAAATTAATTATAAGGCACAAAAACCTTTCCAATTATCATGAAGATACCTGTTTTTCATATTCCATTTAATGTTATTATTATTTTTTAATCATCAAGCGTCGAGCAAGCGGGAAAATGAAACCGAAACCGAATGCGGCGCCGCCGCGTGGAATGCAACATGCGGCCAATGGGAAAGGAGGCGAGTGTGGCTCAGCTGTGAAAGTTACGGCCTGTGAAAGTGAAAATGGAAATGGAAATGCTGCGTGGCATGAAAACCCACTGACATCAATTTGGGCTTTTCAGCTGGTCGAGCGAATGGGCGGGTAGCGAGGCGGGGCGGGCGGGGCAGGGCTGGGGAAATGTGAGAGCTGCCGCGGCGGCGCAGAAAATCGACAATAAATTGCAAATAAAATAAATACTATAATTTAACAACTGTCGCGAATAGGCGGGCGACTGGCGGTCGCTGTTTTGTCGCAGCAATTAAATTAGTTATTAAAATAATATTTATTTGTGCATTTATTGCCATAACAAAAACACACGCACACAGCCTGCGCGACCTTGAAAACAAATATTATACTAATATAAGTATTATTAAACAAATGAAATGTGAGTCAGTAAATGTTAAAAATGAATTAACAACTGGTTTCGCACAGCTAGGCAATTATTATAAATTATACATGTTTCAATTTAAACAGGATGCAAATTAGAAACCAATAAAATAAAATACGGATCTGATTTTTGTTAATTCGCAACTTATGCTACCATTAGAAGCATCAAGAATCATCATTTAAGTTAATATCACGGTTTAAATTTGTTAAAACGATATCATCAAGTTAAATTATATTAATTTTAATATCATATAGAGAATAAACACAGTCTTTAGACGATGCATTTCAGTTAATATAGTTAATAATTTATATATTTATCAAAAATTAAAACCAATTTTTGAATATGAACCGAACCTTTACCGAACTACTTGGCTGAGAAAAACGATCCAAGCCCAATCAAGGTTTGAACCAAAACATAGGAAGCTGGTTCAAATCTTAGTAAATATAGTTACTGGGTTCTATGCTTTTAATAATAATACATAACAAACAAAATAGGTTTGAACAAAAGCCTGCATAAGAAGCTGGTTCGATTGCTATGGACATTGCCAAATTCTGATGCTTTTAAATGAAATGACTCATAAGGCAGACATATTCATTTCAATAAATTTATGTGCAATTTGTATTTACATAAATTTATTGCAACAACAGCTGCAACAGTTTTGTCCACGCCGAAGCCAGGTGCCGCTGACGCAGCCAAACTCCATTTGCATGCGCCGATGGGCTGCGAGCGCACTTGGAGCCGGCGTGATAAAAGCCACCGGCTGTGGCCGCAAAAACTAGCTGAAGAGAGGCCGAAGAGTGTCTGAGCTATATAAAGGAAAGAGAAAAGCAAAAGCTCGAACAAAAGAGAGCGGCATAAAGAGCACACAGGGAAAAGCTCTTGAGCGTGCGCGCTGTGGTGAATTAAATGCATTTAAATTTTGGTTGCCTGCAAGAGCGTAACAAAATGCCGTTAAGAGGCAAACACATTGCTCTGCTGCGACTTAAATTGAAGGGATATTGAAATTAATATAGTTATAAAGTTATTGTTATATTAATTAGTTCATTTAAAAGCCATACAATTACAACTGACGCAGACATATAAAATTAAGTAAAGTCCACAACTGAGCATCTTTCCACTGGATATTTGAACTTTTATGTTGTTTTCATTAACTGTACCGCTTCGAGCTAATTGTTAAGCGACGGCAGCGACGCCGGCAGCGAGTGCAAACTCGACCTTGACCGTGAAATTTAAATTTAGAAGCTACGGCCGGCTACGACGTAAAAAATGCAAAAAGCTTTTGGCTTTCTCTGTGTAAGTGTAAATGTAAATACATACATGAATAAATATGTATATACTTATTAATAAGCAGCCATATGTTTGTAATTGTATGTATGGGATGCAATTGTAATTGAATGGCGCGTCAGGCGCTAAATGCCACAGGTATTCCCTGCCCACCGGGAAAACAACAACAAAGACAACAACATGCATGTGTGTGTGTCTGAATAGAAACGTACACATACACATGCATGTTTATATACGAATGCAACTCAAATGTCTCGTGTGCTTTTGAGCTATTTGTGAAATTCGAATTTTATTTATATCAGCTGCAGACGCCAGACGCTTTAATTGAAATTCGAACTAGCATGCAATTATGCTAATAGTCTAGGTATACGAGAAGCAACTGAATACATATGTACAAACATGTATCAAGTCGCTTATTAGGATATAAAATAAACTTACCATCAAATTTAAAGATCGAAATTATTTATGCACGAGCACATGACTGAAGCGTCAAAATAACTGTCCGTGCAGAAAAACTTATCGTTGAGTAGAAGTTTTACCGTTCTATAAAAAAATCGATGTGTTACTTAGAATATACTCAGAGTACCAACATTAACGATCTTATTCTGCTCCTGATCTTAAGCAACAGCGTTCACAATATTTTAATATAGAATAAAGGAAATAAAGTGGGCATTATTAATTTACAGGTCAAATGGAAAGATGTCGCGCAAAAGTTGTACAGTGTGGCCAGTGTTAGACAAGTATAAAAATACCAACGCCTTGAATATAACTTGCTTTTGGCACAACTTATGCTGTTCAAATCAAATAATCAAATATTCGAGTTCGAAATGCCCAATTTACCTCAATATATAGCATAGACAAAAACACTTACGATTTATCGGCTAGCCTCCACCAACTATCGGACAGATAAACGAAAACAATCGATAGCCCATAATTGTTTCCACACAATTCGCGGATAGCCAATCAGGTCCGTGGTTTTAATTTGTGTAATTTCTTACCATCTGCTGATTGTCAGTGCATAAAGTTGAATTGGCAAGACTTTTGTTAGCCCTGTGAACTTAATTTTGTGTCAACAAGATTCAATTGTCGCTACTCGCGATTAAGCCGGCAACACAATCAACGCGCACGTGTGACGCTAACGTATAAATATACCCTAGAATCAAAACGTTTGCTCAGCTTTTACATTCCATGTTAAAATGCTGGAGGAAGAGCTAAGCGAATATTTTTTGTGCAATTTCAACGATGCACAGCAGCTGGAGGGTGAGACGTGAAATTAGTAAAAGCGCTAGCAAAAATTTATAGACTGTCTTACAGATTTGCCGGCTGACGAGCGTCTGCGAAAGCTGTGGGCCAGCCAAGAGCTGTGGACCGTGGATGAGTTACAGAAAATTATCAAACGCTGGCAGGACAGCCCACAGCAGCAGCCTAATGGGAACGAGGAGGCAGCGCAATTGCTAAATGATTTTCTGCAATTAATTTTCGCCTTTGTGCAAAACAATTTCACCGGACCCTTCGATAAGTTGGCGGCCTGCACAGAAATGCTGACAGATTTGCAGCTGGCGCAGAGCGATGCCCTGGAGCAGCTAAAAGCAAGCGGCGAGGAGCTGAATCCAAATGTGAAGACTGCGCAATTGTTGCTTATAGCAAAGCAAATGCTCGATACTTTAATTGCTGCTCAGCCCACGTCGAAGGTAGTTTCATTTGGCATAAATCTGAGTCCTTGCTAATCCCTTTTCACATCTTCACAGCTGCTTTGCTGGTGGCGTATGCGTATAGTCTGCCTGCATCAGCACATACTGGACGACTTGGCCAGCGCTCTTTACGAGCAATTTAAATTGGCTGCTGTCGAGCTGCGTCCTCACGTGACAGCCTTTGCCCAAAAGGAGTTGCAGGCGCTGTTGCTACTCGAATTAGCCAATGGCTATTTGCAATTTCATCGTTCCGATTTAGCATGCCAGACGCTGGATGAGCTATGCAAGCATCTGCAGGTCGAACTGACGGTAGAGGGCCTACTGGGCGTGCGCACTAAGTTCCAGCAGAAGCCACTGCCTCAGCTTTGCCTGAAGGTGGTGCAGCAGTCGGTGGACCTGGGCTTGCCAACGGCACTGCTGAGCAATGCGCAGACAGCGCTGCCTCAACTGCTGCTCCTTGAGGATGATACGCGTCTGGAGCGCATACGCTTTATCGAGCCAAAGGACAACGAGGTGATGACACTTCCTAGCGTTCTGCAAGCGCTCGTGCTGGCCAAGGTGTGAGTATTAGTTGAGCCCGTCTTCGGATTCAATATATATTGCTTATGTCCTGTAACCGTTGCTTAATCCTCGTTTTTTATCTGCTTGCAGCAAGCAACTGAAGCGTTCCCAGCCCAAGGATCGCTTGGCAGATGAGCAGCTGGAGCCCTATACGCAAACGCTTCTCTATCAGCAGCATGGACCGCTGCAGGTGCGCCAAGCAGCGCTGCTGCTGAACTGCCAGCAAGAATCGGGCCAGCGGCGCACTGTCGAGCGCAGCTGGAAGCAGTGTGAGGAGTGCGTCAAGCTGTTGGACAACGTGGAGAAGCATACGCTGCGGACACGGCTATCCTACGGCTTTGCCGCCTTTCTGCAGCCCAAGTGGCAGGTACAGCTGCAACTGGTCGATCTGCTGCGTTCGCTGGGCATGACAAAGACTGCGCTGGATATATGCCTGCAGATCCACGCCTGGCAGCAGGTCATCGAGTGCTATACAAGCCTTGAGCTGCGCCATAAAGCAGCAGAGATTATACGGCAAGAGCTAGAGAAGCAACCCACCGTTCTACTGTACTGTCTGCTGGGCGATGCTGTTGATGATCCCCAGTGCTACGAGCAAGCGTGGCAACATTCCAAGCAAACGAGCGGCAAGGCGCAGGCCTATTGGGGCAACTACTTCTATAGGCGCGCGGATTTCACGCAGGCCATCGGGCACTACGAGCTGTCGCTGGAGATCAATGCGCTACAGGAATCGATTTTACTGCGCTGCGGGTACTCTGCCATACAGCTGGAGCGCTGGGAGGCGGCTGTCAAATGGTATCTCGCCTACACGCATCTGGAGCCAAATGGTTTTGAGTCTTGGAACAATCTGGCCAAGGCTCTTATCAAGCTGGGCGACAAGGAGCGGGCACATCGTCTGCTCGGCGAAGCGCTCAAGTGCAACTACAACAACTGGAAGGTGTGGGAGAACTATATGCTTGTGTCGGTGGACACCAGCCACTGGGAGGATGCGATGCGTGCGTATCAGCGCCTCGGCGAGCTAAAGCAGCACTTTCTGGATGAGGAGGTGCTCACGCGCATTGTCTACGGCATTGCCAGGCAAATGCAGTCCGATTGCTCATCCGAAGCCATGTCCAGTTCGCTGCAACGCCGCATCACTCAGCTGCTGGGCCAACAATGTGTGCAGCATGGCAACGAGCCAATGGTCTGGGAATTGTCCGCCTTGGTTGCGGCGACGCCACTTAAAAAGGCCGAGCGGTTGGTCAAATCGTATCGCGCTTACACGGCAAAACAGCTTAACTGGGAGACGAAGTCCGCACACGCCAAGAAGGCGTTGAGCCTGTGCCTGGAAGCAGCTGAGCTGGCACTGGCTGCCATCAAGGACCATGCAGCGGATGAAAGTGAGGCCATGATTACATCGCAGCTCAACTCCAGCCGCCTAGCTGCCACTTCCTGCCTGAATGCGTTGAAGCGTGCCAGCCTAGTGGAGGTGCCGAAAGAGCAGGCTGATCAAATGCAGCAGCTGGAGCAGCAGCTCACAGAGTTGACCAGCATTGTGCAGCAGCGTATGCAACGCAACTAGTCCGTCGGCTCCTTGTACATATGTGTAAACCTTTATTAAAGCATTTTTATCATTTTCTAAATCTATCTAAAGCGTATTCAATTTTGTGGTGATGAGCACGCGCACGCTCTGGTCGAAGGCACCGGCGACGGCTAGGCCTAGTTTGTCGGGGTGCCAGTCGTAGCTGTGCACCGGCTGGGAGCTTAGGGTCACGGCGCTGATCATCTGCAATTTGCCGGCGACGCCCTCTTTGTTGCCGTCAGCATCCTCAATAACGCGACGATCGGGATATTCATATTGCCAGAGACGTATGGAGCCGGTGCCGCCGCCAGTCAAGAATATATCACGATTCTGGGGCACATGGCGCACAGTCCAGACGGTGGCCTTAGGGCCACTAATGACGCCATTGCTGCCCACGCTGCGGCCCGCATTGCGCTCCTCCACGCAACTAAAGCCCTTGGTCGGATGCTGTGTGCGCATATCATAGACCAGCAATCCACCCTCCAGTGTTGTCACCGCGAGCTTGTTCATTGGAATGTCGCGACGATCAAACTCCAGGCCGCAGATGCCATTCTTAATGGTTGCCTCCCAGCGCACAGCCATCGCACGCAGATCGAATAGCTTTAGATCACCATTGTCGTATCCCGCGGCAATTATGCGCTCCTCCTCGTTGTAGGTGTTCCCAAATGCCACGGCCCAGCAGTCGCGCCGTAGATTGCTCCTGTTTATACCATCTCCCATCTGCGAGGGCGGCGATATGTCTACAACGGGTGCCTGGCCTTGACGTATGTCCCATACTTTGATAGCGCCATCGCGACTTCCAGTCACGATTTCGGGTGCTCCACATTCCAGCTGCGTGCCGCCAATGGCATCGATGCAGTTTATAATGCCGGTATGCGCCTTCACGTTGTACACGGCCAGCTCCGGATGCTCCAGATCACTTCGGGAGTTAGCCAGGTATTATATATTGATAGCAGGCCCAAAATGCATGTACTCACAGCACCTGCAGCCGTCCCTCAAAGTCACCAATGGCCATGTGTCGATTGCGCAGGGAGGAGGCGCCAAAGGTGCCACACTTGAAGGCCGCCTTCTTCTCCACCGTCTTGACCTTCTCCAGCTTTTGCTCGTTAAGCTCGTAGATGTCCATGATTCCATGGCTATTCGGCTTGCAGCCAAGCACCACAAATTTTGCCGATAGCGGTATCCATTTCGTATCGTAAACCGTGTAGTTCACAGATTCGTGTAAATGTTCGATTAGCTGGGGCTTGTCCATGTTGCCAGCTATTTTCTATTACATGCGATTCAGTCTGAAAATGTTGATTTTGCAATTGATTTGAAATTCAAAATCAATTTGTTTGAAATGTTGCCATAGTTCCTTTGATGACATGCTGCCGAAAATTAATCGATACCTGCACTAATAATTGAAATATACGCAACACAGGTTTGGTGAAGAACACTCACTAGGAGATACCCTGTGCTTACACACATCCCACACACAATTCTTGTTATTTATCAAACATATTCCACACAAAATTTTAAAACGTTCAGAGTAAGATTATTTTCCAAAATAAGATAGAACTAATTCATTATTCATCACTGAGATCAAAACTGTATGAACGCACATAAATATAATATACACTGCATGCCCATATCTTGTCGATTGTAATGGGTATTGCGTATACAAACTATCGATAGTTCACCACGTTTTATCGAACGGGGATTGATGCCGTAACAACGCGAAATTATTAAAAAATAATTTTGTAAAAGAAAAACAAATACCTTGGAGAATATGCTGCGCGCAGGCTGTCAATTGTTCAATCCGTCCACCGTGGCGGCAGCCAAGACGGGCAGCAACAACTTCGCCTTGGAATTCGTGCGCTGGCGGCGAAAGCCGCGTTGGCTGCCGGTGGCCAAGAGCAAAGTTTTCCGCGTGCCCGAGCGAAAGAAGCAGTCAGAAGAGGAGCGCACGGAGCTAATGCGGCTGCACAATAACTACAAGTGAGTAAAAGAAAACATGTATGACAATTAACAAGTGACTGATGGTTATAATTACTGACGTTTAGAACCCAGTTGCGCTCTGTGCGGCAATATTTGCGGGAGGAAGTGGTGCGGCAGCAGGAGACGTCGACGGCGGATCACATAGTATTCACGCCCGAGCAGGAGGAAGCAGAGTTCCAGCGATGCCTCGAAGTGAATGCCGCATGGAATGCCCAGATTGCTAAGGAGCGCGAAGTCCGCTTGGCCAAGGAACGGGAAGAGAAGGTTGCCTACATCCAGGAACGCATTGAAGCGGGTAAACTACGTGCTGAGGAGCAACGCGAGCGTGCCGATCAGCGCATACGCCGCGAAATCGAGCAATCCAAGACGTTCATCACACGTGATAATCTGGATGCGGCCATTGAAACGGCACTGGCCAATCCCGTGGATCACAACTATGCACTCGATCTGGAGGGCAACATGCTTAGGGGGCGTAGTACGCAATCGCTAACTAGCTAAGACTAGATATTTCTTATATTAAAAAATAAAGAGTACTTGTAATCAATGCAGTTAAATAACTTAGACTTAGGCGGCCTATTTACAGAATTATTATATGCTCCTAAACTAAACTAAATAAAAAAGGACTCAGCCCTAGTCTAGTGAGTGCTACGTGGCGGCAGAGCCTGCTGCTGTTGGTATGCTAGTTGTCGCGGATGTTGGTTGCCTGGCGGCTGTCTCTTGCTGCTGAAAGAGATGCACCCAGTCGGGAGTTGCCTTTAGCTTGGCCTGGATTGGACCCAGATTGATCATGTTTCCGCTGCGCTGTTCCCGATTGCTGCTGATGGACATGAGCTCCTACAAAAAGCAATTATACCATATAAACTTTAAAAGGTTTAAGTTTATTGACATACCTGTAAGAATCCCGAGTCCAGGCCCATATCCAAGTCGAAGTGTGTGTCGCCCAGCAGCAATTTAACGCGGCCCGAACGATATCTTAATATCTTGCCAATTTGACCTTCCTCCAACTGTGCCAATAGACTGGGCTTGGGCGTACCGGTTGCCGCGGTTGTAGATGTTGGACTGTTGGGTTGCTCTGCCGAGGCACTAGACGCTGGCTGCTCAGTGGCTACAGGCGCATCTTCGGCTTCGTCTGCCACACAGGGCAGAACGTTGGGAAGCTGCATGACAAACAGCTGGGATTGTGGCGCATCGAGAAAGGCGCCAATACTGCGCGGATAACGACCGTATTGTGCGGGTGGCTCCTCCATGCTAGCCTGGACACCAACATGCAGGGTCTGCAAATGCTGGGCTACAGCTAGCGAGTCTGCAAGAAAAAACAGATTAACGATCTGTCATTTGCTTAATT
Organism: Drosophila novamexicana; assembly: GCF_003285875.2. Lineage (NCBI taxonomy): Eukaryota > Metazoa > Arthropoda > Insecta > Diptera > Drosophilidae > Drosophila > Drosophila novamexicana. The sequence continues at coordinate 1,111,970 of NW_020824766.1, forward strand.
GGATTAATGTTTACCTTCTTCGTCCGGTTTTGGTTTCGGTATGCTCACTGTTTCCTGTTTTATGTTGACTTTTTGGGTGTGCCACAGTCCTGTAAAGAAAGTATGAATCCGCCATTTCTTGTCCAGATGGTTGCTCCCTGGTTGCACCTACCTTCAGTTAGCATCACCGGTTTGAAGTTCAGTTCAGTCTTATCAAGCTCACTTTCATCACTGGCAGAATCGCCATCATCGCTGTCATCGCTGCCTATCAGCTCCCGCACTCGCTGTTCCTGCGACTTGTCATCCTTGCGTTTTCGGGATATAGTTACTTCATCGCCGGCGCGTGCATAGGCCGAGCCACCGCTTGAGGATTTGCGCAAATGCACGGCACCAGCGCCCTCTGAGAAAACGCCGGTCGTTTGTATGAGCGTGGAGTTGCCATTGCCAGCTCCACGTCCTCGTGTTGCTCCACCAGCACCGCGTGCTCCGCGACGAGCACCACGTGGCTGCGTAAAGTCCTTCGACGTCTTGACATTGCTGTAAAAGTAAAAGTTTGTAATCAGATGAATCCTTGAGAAGCTGCCGCCAACTACTCACATATTTTTGTTGCGCACTGCATTTAAATTGGGCGCAAAGACTTTCTTAGCAGCCGCACTGGCACCGCGGCCGCCCAGGGTCAAGTCTCTCGCTGGCGTTAGACGTGACATTCCGTTTGACATGTTGCTCAGGGGCGCTGCAACGGGAGTTGCCGCTGCATTGCTGTTGTTGCTACTGGCTGCGGCAACTGGTTGCGCTGTTGCTGGAATTCTCTTGGCTGGCATCGTGGACTGCCGCTTGGCACTGCCGCTGGCCATGTGCGGCCAAGTTAGTCCTTTATAATAACTGTCGTTTATTGATAAATTCAATGAGCTGGGTTTGGACGATGATTTGAGGTTATTTGGAAGAGTGTTGCAAAAGTAGTACGCACGCACATGCCGATAAATGGGATTTAAGTATCGATATCTTATGGACGATACCAGTGTTACCGTATTCAAAATAATTTGTCTTGCTACCACTGCAGTCTGCGCGGCATTTGTGCTTGTTGGCGAATAAATAATTCATGGTTATTAAATTATTAAGTTTTATTATATGTGCTCTGTGCTCTTTAATGATTGTTAGATGTGCGCGGTTGAATTATTAAGTCATTGCATGAAGATATGCAGACGCACGTCTCAAATTTAATAATTGTGCGTAGCGCGTCTGTTTGTTGAGACGTCGATCAGCTGTTTCCTTATTCCGATATTCAAAGTGCAAATATCGATAAATATTTTGCAATGGTGTTGGCGCCTTGGCAAATAAATTTGCTTATTAAATGAAATGCGTTATTATATTATTAATGCTATTGAGAGTGTTATGTGCTTGACTTAAAATTGTGTTTGGGCATGAAACCATACAAGCTCGTGTTTTAAATTACCCAATCAAATAAATCGCAGCTGCGTGCTAAGCTCTCCGATCGACCAACTCTATTTGTTACCATAGTAAGTAATTTATTTCCGTTATTAATCTTTAATTTCCTTTGTAAACAATATGCAATTACGGGTTCCTTTATGGTTTTTAAGAGCACTTGTGATAACATAAACATGGATTCTGTAGATTCATATTGATTGTGTGTCTGTACAGGGTATTTTGCAATCGAGCACTGGGATATATAATAATCTTTTCCTGCAAAATACCTATCCGACCCTATTAAGTATATATATATACATAGTTATGTATGTATGAATGAAAACTGTATTTCTTTTTAAATATTCAATTTTTAAATATTCTTACCCAACCTCACCAAATACTACCTTCACAATGCTGTCACGGTGAACATCATTTTATAATCTTATGGGACTGCGAACATACCATTATGTCTGCGAGGGTATGCAATTTTCGCGCACCAAAATAACTGTTATTTCTTGCTGTTGTATAGATAAAGATGTTCACCTGCCATTTACACGTGCAACCGCTAAAATTTCAAAGCCAAATTAGCAGAGTTCTTTTTACCGGCTTTCAAGTCGTATGACTGCTATATTCTACTTGAACTTTGAACAAACATACTATGGTGGATCGTTTATTTCAACTGATAATCAACTCGATAAATCCTGTATTTATTAGACCTAGCTTGATTAATTAACTTTAAATACTTTTAATAAATTGGATAATTTTATTATGTATATGCTGAATATTTTGTTAAAGGTTGTTCCCCATTTTCTGTAATAAGTGTAATGCAATATATACATTAAAACAAGGAGAGAGAGATTGAGAGAGAGCGAGAGCGAGAGAGAGGGAGAGAAAGAGAGAGAGAGAGAGAGAGAGAGAGAGACAAAGCAGACTGAAATGTTATGAAATTGTTCCAATGAATAATGAGCTATGTTGTTTGTAAACTAAAACAAGTAGTCAAGATTGATAAGCGTGGGCACGATTAGGGCCGCTCAATTGAACGGCTAGAATTTCATAATAGCGTCAAAGTTTAAACGGTCAGTATTTCGGAACAACTGGCCGCCGACGGACGTAGACGGAGCAGCGATAGAAAAATAAAGCATGGATCCAATTGCACAGCAGGCAGTAGAAGCTACGCAAACAAACTGTGATTCCGACTATATAGAAAAAGCTCTGGCACGCGCGTATAAAAGCGTAAATTTGCGTATAGAAAGCTTTCACAGCGAGGCAGTTAGTCAGCGCGGCGAAAACTTTTGTAGCGTCATCTATCGGATAAAAGTAGCATATCGCAAGAGCGAAAATGCGCCGCTAGAGCAGGGAAATTATATACTTAAGGACCTGCTGCCCATTGTGGCCGAGGTGGGCTCCAATGAGAAATTCATGTTCGAGCAGATACTGCCCGCCATGGCGCAGTTATTGGAGAAGACTTCGCTGCAGGAGCGCAAGTTAAGTGCTGAGTAAGTTAACCTTTCAGTTTTGTAATTAACTTATCTAATTAAAGTATTTTCACAGTTGCCTCTTTGCGGAGCGTGCCGCAGCCAAAGAGATCTATTTGCTAGAGGATCTTGGCGCATTGGGCTATACATCATTAAACCGCCAAAAAGGCCTGTCTCTGGAGGACGCAAGGATTAGCGTACACAAATTGGCACAGTTCCATGCCGCCTCCATGATGCTGCTGCACGAGCAGCCCCAGCTGGTGGCTCAACTGTCGCCCTCACACTATGCCAATGGTGTGAGTGATCCCTTCGCCCAAGTCATTTGCTTGGATGGCGCGGCTTATGCGGCAGATGTGGTGGCTGAGATGCCGGGCATGGCGCCAATAGCGGATAAAATGCGGGCTCAGCTGTCGGGCGATTACTCCGAGCGCTTACGTGCCACGGTCAGTGCCAAAAACACAGCTTTCCCAGTCATTGCCCATGGGGACCTGTGGCTAAATAATATAATGATCAATGCCGAACAGAAAAAGGCAATTATTGTAAGTATTCTAGATAAAGGAAGCAGGATGTTAATCCTTATTGACGCTGTACGCTTTCAGGTGGATTTCCAGAACTGTTTTGTTGGCAGTCCGGCTATCGATCTACAATTCTTTTGCTATACCAGCCTGCAGTTGGACGTGCTACTGCATCACCGCGACCAGTTGCTGCAGCATTATAACGAAAGTCTCTGCCAGACACTAACTGCCCTGAATTATCCTGGAAGCAAGCCAAGCTATGCCCAACTGCTTGATGAAATGGAACGTTGTCTCTTCTACGGCTACTATGGCGTCGTCTGCGAGCTGCCCATCTGCTGTGTCTCTAAGGATGCCGCTGAGGATTTCACTGTGCACACTTTCATAGACGCCGAGGCCATAAGGGCGAAGCGTCAACAGCTCTTTGCCAACGAACGTGTGCTGCAGACTTTGAAAGCCACCTTGGGTCACTTTGAGCAACAGGGCATACTAAATGCGTTATAAAAGGCAGACAACTTCACTACTCTTTTTTGTTTCACCGAAAGTATTTAGAGAGTGGTACGTGATTCACTCTAAATAGAAAGTTTTTGAAAATGTTAGATGTCCTAAGTTAGAGTTTTTTATTTAATTCTCGAACTGTATCAATGTCTGAGTCGATATAGTCATGTCTGTTTGTTGCCCGTCTCTATTTTTCTCTTTCACATATGATGGGGTCAAAGGGGTCGTAACACTATATCATATATCATAGATACGATCGTTGAAAAGTTGATTTCTTATGCTATATGTGCGAAATCCCTCCACGGAGAATACATTTTGCATTTGCCAGCAAAACCTAATCTTATCTAAAATATTAAAAGTGATTATATACATATCTGTTGGTTAAAATAGACCTGTAAATTGAGTTATAAACGTTTTCTTCGCTTACAAACTGGTTGTGCTACGGGTTGTTCCATGTGCTTGCTGCTCAGGAGGGTATGACATGTGCGCTTAAATGTAGGGTGTGGTCTGAGGGTCTTATCCTCTGCTTGGGTAGCTTCTTCTATGCTATGACAGCTATACAACCTGCATTACTCAAGTGCTTCAACTTGTGTTTATAAATAAATTTCATGTCTGCCAAAGTTTCTGGCCAAGATTTACGAGTAAGAGATGGCAATTGAATGCGTATGTGTGTGTGTATGGGTGTGTGTTGCATGTGCCTTGTTTGGCTGCATAGTGTGCGATAAAGTTGGCATCGCCTATTCCCCTAGCCCGCAACTCTGGCGAGGTGCAAAATATGCAAATCGCTTTGCAGTTATTCTTAGAAAGTTGTCAGTTTCCAAGTGCAGCTAAGCCAAGCGTGCAACAGCGTGGCATGGTAAGCAGACCAAAATGCACTTGACACCCTGCAACATGTATGTTGTAAGTGTTTAAAAAGCAATTTATTGTTTTACCCAAACGCAGGTACCTAAACCCACTCCGATACCTCATCCTTATGGGCTGGCAATGTGCTTTAGTAAGTCTGGACCGACTTTTCTTACTCTTACAACGATTTCTTGGAGTCTGTAGACATTGGTCATATTATTGGGCATTATGTGATCAAAGAACGCTTTTTTCTTTTAATTACTTGACTTCCTATTGCAAGCTGCCTTAAATACCATGCAGGAAATGCAATGTGCCCAACTGCTCTGCTGGTCAACCCGCTCTCTGGGCAATTTGAGTCGTGTCTCCTACCGTGCCCTCACTCTATCCCGAGTTGTTCTGGCTTTGAACTCCAAGCGGAAACTGCAACCAAAACCCAGAGCTGCAAGTTTGTCTTTCGAGTTTTTTTTTTTTTTTTTGGCTACTGCATTTCGCATTGCACTTGGTGTGGTATGGCAAAACAAATCAAAGACACGTAACCCTGCGTTGGCGACTGGTCTCTGCTGCTTGCAGGCATTAATTGCATTCTGCAGCATCACATTGCACTTTCAATTAGTTGCAAATGCCTTAACTCCGACCTAAACTTCGACTTCCACCCATCTGCTAGCATAGCCGTCGGCAAAGTAACAGGAAACGGAAGTTAAGTGCTGAGGCGAGGCGTTAAGTAAAATCAACCCCCAGCTCAGTAGCTGTCTCAGACGGGAGTTGAATGCAACAAAGCAGCATCCCAGCCATGACATTGGAGAATTATGCATTAATTGGAAGGTGATGTCGACTTTGGAGTTCGCATTTGTGCGGGGGTCTGTGACTTGACGCATGGGTGCAACTTTGACAGCGAGTTGATTTGTTTTGGCAGTTCCTTTGGCCAGCAGAAAGTTGACCTGTGCTTCTGTCTGGAGCTCAGTTGATGCACCTTAAACCGCTTGCACCCCTTGAAATTTGCATGCACTTTGCTGCCGGGCATTTTGACTCGCCCAATGTAAACAGCAACGGGCTGACCGTTGCCCAGTCCCTGCCTCTGGTCTAATGCATTTCAAAATAGATTTATGGTTTTCTTTCGTCTTGCATTAAGAGGTGTTCGTAAGGCCTGTGAATGGTGGGGTGGTTGGTTGTTTGCTGGCTTTGGCCGCACACGCATTTGTTTGTTTTCAATGTTAATTAAGGCTTACGATTACTGAAATTGGCTTAAGGGGTTTGTCTTATATGCTATCAATTTAAATATTAGGATTGGTTATCTGTGAACATATAATAAGATACTCAGCAGAAAAGCTATTGTGTCTAAAAGACTTCATTGCATTTACTTAACATATATGCCCCCATGAAATAATATAAATGTACATTTTCGAAACATACACATATGTATATAAGAACACTTATTAAAGCATTTGTTAGGCTACTTCAATACATGAAAATCGCATAGAAGGGTGAAGTGCAGTTTGAGAGAAGACTCTGCGCAACAATTTTTGCTCATATTGAATGGGCATATTGTATACATTTTGTTGCTAGTTTAGTAAATCAGTTTATTTTCTTATCGCAGTGGTCCATAGTTTTTTCAATTAGCTAACACCATTGAGCACGAGTGAGAGAGACTTAAGTAAGCGGCGAGCACACAATTAAAGGCAATAAATTTGCACATAAAACCATAAATCAAAGTCCGATCATAATCGCAAAGCGCAAACAAAAGAAAACAAATACTATGTGGGGAAAAAGTGGCTAGCGAGAACTTTACTTCCGCTGCTGGAAATGTATGGCATCCCCAATCGAAGGACCTCCTTGACCAGAGAAGGCTTCGCTTCGTTTATTAATTGTACAACTGTCTCCAATCATAATTAATGAACTTTGGGCACATCCTACAAGCGTCACATAGACTCGAGTCGGAACGGAATTCAAATAAAACTAAAATATATGTATCAACAGAAATGTATTCTGGCACACCATAAATCTTCCGTTTGGCAAATCTGTTCAGGGTTTTTGGTTTGGTTTTCTGTGCATTTGTTTAATGGATGACAGTTTCAATTAGGCACATTTAAGCATTTTCTGGGATTTCTTCACTATTTTGATTTGTTTTAAATATATGTGATTAACTGAATAGAAGGCACTTGAGCATGTTTAAGATTGCGAGTAACTAAATTCTATTTTCATTAAACTGTTCTGTACTTGGCGGTTCCCGTGCATGTCATCACCAGTTGAGGCTTAATGACTTTCAATAAATAATTTTCAGCCCAACAAAGCTGCGACGCAACAACAAAAGAACCCACAGAATTTACATATGAATGCCTGGTATCTTACGGCCGGGACATGTCGTTCCTTTTCCCAACGCCATCCCCAGCCAATTGGTTGTGAAAAATTGGACAGCTATAGCAAACAGCAAGCACACATGATTGCCATTCGAGAGTCGGGTGGGGGCTGGACTAGCCCTTTTCACACAGCTAATGACTAATGATGCCACAATTTATCTTGCCTGATTTGTAAGCAAGTGTTAATGTTTTTTAATTTACATTACGTCTTTTACACAGCGCAACACCCCCCGATTTTCCTCCCACTGCCCCAAATGTGCATGTGTGCATAATTACTTAAAATGAAACACGACATGTAGAAAAGAGCTCGTGTCATCATTTTGGAATTATTTAAATTCTACCAACTGACTTACTGACAACGCTGATAAATGAGCTAGTGACGACGCCGCAGGCCCTTTCTCTGGCAAACACTTCTTGCATTGCAGCTGAATGAAAAATTAACGCAATTTTCTTGTTTGCTTTTAAGCTTGAAAAGCTTCTGAAAACCAAGTGGTTGTATCATAAGAGCTTCTCCTGATAATTATGTGCGATTTGCATATGTAATTTTCCACATGAACGCCTGCTGCTGCTACTGCAAAGTCATTCCGATTAAAATAGGAAAACTCGAACCAGCGCGCTCTCTTTTTCTGACTCACTCTCCCTCTGTTATCGCAATATTAGAAATATAGTAACATGTACTTATTAAGACTGTATATAATTATTTGAGATCAGAAAATAATACTCGTGTCTTAAGTAAATTAGTAAATTACAAAATGAGTGAGTGTATTTAACTTACCTCAATGTGTGAGTGTTATTCAAACTCAGACCTCAGGCTTACCCATTGCTTATTGCTGCCTGCGATTTCCATTTATCCAAACTGAAAATGTAAAATATTCGTAACTAAGCAAATAAATCTAATGCAATTACCTTAAAAGCGCCAGAGATAAATCCATATTCCGGATGAGGGTTTATATGAGCTGGTTGCATTTTACAGAACATTTTTATGACATTTACGCGCGGCAATAAAAACTAAACAAATCCTTCATGCGAATGGCGCCAGCTTCATCTCAGCTGATTGATGAATTGCCCTACAGACTGTGGGTTAGATTTGAGTCTGTTGAGCATTTTAACGGCTTACATGAAGGGGCAGCTGTAACGAGAAGAGGGACGGCTTTTATGCGGCCCACAGACATGGGCCAAAAACTAATTACCTATCCTGGACCTGGGACAGTGCTCGTCAGACATTTACGGCGCTCGCTTTATAGACGGAGCCGTAGACGCTGCGGTTTGGCATTTGTAATATAAACGTACATGTATATACATATTTTTAATGGCATTTTGCATACGATTTACATTTTGCTGCACTGCATCGATAAAACGAAGACCCTTTTAATGGCATCAACGACACTCGCCGACAGACAAGCCGGCAAATTTGGCGCATTAAAACGCAACGTCGCCACTATAAAAGAGCCTTCAAGTTTTTTGGGAATGTGTAACAAATATAAAATATAAATGTTATTCATAGTAAAATCCCTTCCAACTTTCTAGATCGTTGCCTCTGTTGCTTTCGATGATAATTCAAAATGTGTGAAAAGGTTTTTGACACTTGTGGGCGGCGCTGCACAATTTATGACTTGCCAGCTGGCTTTAGTTTTTACTATTAGTTTTAATGTAATGAGGACGTTTTCCCTTCGAGATGTTTTCCAAGAAGGTGCTCTATAATCTGCCAAAAAAAAAAAAACATAAATTTAGCACATAAGTTTGCTATTTCTTTGAATTTTGCATTCAGAGTCAAAATTTAAGAGGCTTTGTTTATAAATAAATTTAGTTTGCTTTATGCAACCCAGTTATGAAAACTTAATTTATATTCTTATGAGTTCAGCATCAGATAGGAATATGTTTTTAGGGTTTTTTAAATCAGATTTATATTATCAGCCGAAATAAAAGTAATTATTTTTTTCCTTAGAAATCTTTTAAATTCCTCTTTTTTTGAAGTCTGTAAAAATATTTAAATAATTTTTTGCCTGCCATTTACTGCTATTTAATATGATTTCTTTAAAACGTGATACAGCTTTCAAAAGAGCAATAAAGTATTTTTTTGAATATTGTTGAGTAACAGACACTGCTTTAATAGTAGATTGAAAAAAATGGGTTTGTTTTTTGTGTATTGCAATCAAGAAACGGAGTTGTTGAGGCTTTGACGCAGAATTTGAATTTATTTCGATTGCCTACGCTTTGGGAGCCTCTGTTTGACAAACGCGTTTAGAATTGGTTTGATAATTACGACTGCTTGATGTGCTGAAAGGCCTCAATGTTCATGTCTGAAGTCTGCCAGCTGTGATCGGATGTATAGTCTTGCCCGCTATCCTGCTCATAGGAAATAAACTGTCCAGTGTTATTGTCGAGCTCGTTGTCCATGTAATTGGCCTTCTGGTTGAGATCTGTTTCCATAAACTGTGGGTCAACAGTGGCAGTTGGTACCGCGTTGATCTTGCTCTTGGGGGTCAGCAGCTGGTTCTTGAATAGTTGCAATTGTTGCAGTTTCTTGTTGATGGTTTTCTTCTTCCATTCGTACAGTTTGGGCAGCGTGAAGAGCAGCACGAAAGCTGTAACAGCGTGGGATAATAAATCTAATTTTTATGCCCTTTGTGTAGAAACGCAGCAGTTACGAGCTTCACAATTCCCCTACTAGTTAAGCCTTGGCCTGCCGAAAATGGAATTATTTCACTTACCCAGCACCAAGATAGTCATTCCATTGACATAGTCGCCCACAATGTTAAGGCCGCAAAGCATCATCAGAAGCTTCAGTGAGTCGAGCAGATCTTCGACCAGGAACAGTGAGCGCAGGCGCAAGAGTATTGGATTGAGCTTCAGGGCCAAGACATAGGCCAGATGCTCGGCGGTCTCCTTTGAAATGGTCACATCCATGTCCAGATAGCGTTTAAGAGGATGCTCCACTGCACTACTCTTGCGCAGCTTTCGCATGGCCCACACATAGCAGGAATAGCAAATGCTTATGGAGATGGCTATCGCGCCGGCCACGCTCACCACGCTGATTACCGGATTGGACGCCATGTCCAGGAGCAGCGTCAACATGAGGCAGAAGAATAGTGCCGTCTTGCGCCAGTTGTGCCACAGCAGCAGCGCCTGCCACGCCTTCCATGAAGCGGCAATATTTTCCTGCATGCGCTCATTAAGTTCCATTATTTGTACCCTGTTTAAATATAGTTTATATTAATATCTAGATCTGTTTAGACAGCAAGTGAATTATTATTTTTGTATTTACTGAGAGGTGCCAACTGGGTTTATTTTTTTTGTATATTTTTTTTCACTTGCGCGCAACTGAGTTTTATTCGCAATTAAAATGTGGGGGCAAGTACATAAAGCTCCAGGTCAAAATTATAGCTATGTTTATAGAATATATTTTTGTTCTCTTGGGTTTATATTAAATTGAAAATTAATTTAAACTATACATTCGCTGACTGAATATTTATTTGTCTATATTTGATTTCACATGAGATCTGAAATCAAACGAAAACTTGAGCATGGGATTTTTCCCCTTTCGACACAACTAGCCGAAACATGTGTTGCCAGGTGTCGTCAGCTGCTGCCAGAAATCTTTTTTGTCATTCCTATTTTTGTAAAACTTCTCCAAAAATATGCACAATAAATTGGCGTTTGTTTTTTGTAAGGGTTTCTTATGGTTCGCCAGAAGCGTTCCCACGTTGCAAGTTGTCCCTTGTGGGTAAAAAATTGTGTCTACTTTGCATAAATTGAAATTCCTAATATGTTTGCTTAAGGCTGATTGAATTTCCTATAAACATATCTAAAATAATATATGTACAACGGTAAATAATTTGCATCGCAAAGTTTCTGCATTTTGTATGCACTTCGCGCACAGCTTCTTCCTCTTTGATCTGTTGCGCCAACAAGTGTCACGTTTTACACTCCGGCAGAGTCTATAGAGTCTCAAGGACTTCGGCAAACAGTTCTGTGGCGAGGTGTCATCGCCAATAGGTCATTTAAAGCCCTTAGCCTTCTGTGGCACCATCGAGTGGCATTTGCCAATTGATTTGTCAAAGGAATTACGCTGATATTTTGAGCAAATAATATGAATCAGTGGCGTCAAAATGACATCAAGTGGTTGACAACCACCCTCGAAATTAAACAAAAAAATTCGGAATACTTGTCAGAGTCGAAGTGCTGAGTACTTGAGCGCAACTGAGAAACATAAATAAAAAACAAGTACTCTCCTTCGAAATTAAAAAAAGCAAATTTATGAATTGCGGATTGCCTTCGCCCTGATCCGATCCTACTTGGAGGGTCGTTCATTCAGGGTTAAAGTAAGGGCGGAGCAGTCCCCCAACCACTACAGTCAAGCTGGCGTTCCACAAGATATTGCACTAGGGTCATCCTTGGTCTTGCTTTTGTCCCCAAACATGCCAGCACCAGACGCACATGCTTTCGGACTGTCTTCGCGCCAATTGCGCATGGCTTCATATGCCGACGACGACTGCGTCAGGTCCGAAACTCTTGCGGCAGATGCAGTTCAGGATTACCTGGACCTTTTCAGCAACTAGACTTGACGCTGTAACGTCAAATTAAGTCTGGCATAAAGAACCACAGTTTGCTTCAAATTAAGACGAGGACTGCTGCTAAACGGAATAACCCTAAAGCGAGAGAGAAAAAAAAGATACCAAGCGCCTATCTTTCGCTAGCCCCATCAAAAGAACTATTTACGCTCCCGAAATAGCTCCTTTTTGGCTTAGCTGCAAGCTGGGGCACCCTTCTGCTATCCCCTAGGTTCAACAACAAATTCAAACCCATAGCGTCCCTATAACAATTATATTTTTAGTATACGCTCTATATATTTTATATATATATTTTATGTGTACAGTGTATGGTTTTCTATTATCAAATGCCCACAAAATCAAATAAGACTAAGTCGAAGCACACATGCCAATACACACACACACACACACGCGGCCACATACGCAAGATTGTCAACCATAAATTTAACTAATATACAACTGACTCACATGCCCATCGGCCAACCACCCATCAACCCAACCACCGAACCACTCGCTGAGTGGATAGGAATTTGCCACAATAATCAAGCCAAGACTTGGGCCAAGTCGAATTACAGTTACAGTTAAGGTAACGCATGGCAATGGCCATAAAATGACACTGAGTGTCAGTTTCAATTAAACATGTTGACAGCTGTAAGGGCAGCATATCCAAATATCCTCCTCTGCCACCACCTCCTCCTCCTCCTCCAACAACAACAATCATTCTGGGGCTTCTATAGCTCCGTCTAGGAGCAGACATAGCTGTGCATGACTGAGGGTGGTTCAAGTAATTTCGATTTTAATACAAGAAATTCCGAGCATTGTTTGGCCGTGTATTGTGCCGTGTGAAGTGGGTAGATCGATTCATAGAGTTTAGTATTTACATGACAACTTTATCCGGTAGTTACGCCCAGCTCCTTTTCATTTTTCCAGCTGTTGCAGACGTCTTACAATTTTTGCATTGCATTTTGGGATGTCTTTGATTTTTGACAGCCAATTGTAAGGAAACAAACACAGCAAGGCTATCACAATTTAAGTAATTTTATGTGTTTTGTGTGGCCAAGTCGTTCATTTATTTATTTGCTTGTTTTGTGTCGCCAAATATTACCTTAAGTTGATTTTCTTGAGATTTTTCGCAACATTTTCTGGCTCGTTTGTGTCTTGTTGTTGTCCTGCTGCTGTCCTGCTGTCCTTTTGTTGTTACGGCTGCATTGACAACTTGTCAAACCCTTTAATATGCTCTCCTGTGGTCAGCATGGATGTTCTGTCCATGCTCTAAGGGATTTAGTTTAATTAAACTGCTGTACACGGTAAATACGAGTATTCCATGTCCTGTACACATGACGTTTGCATATTAATTTCCTGTAATTTTGATTGAGTTTTGCATAAATTTGCAAATGGCCAAAAATCAAAAGGAAAACCATAAGAAACTATGCAAGCAACTGGCAGAAATCTTTCCAGCTCGACTTACCCTCAAATCAAGAAATTGCCTGCTTCGAGCACCTTCAAGTCGAAGCGGGATTTCATTTAATTGCAGCCTAGCAAATACTCAGCATTTTTCAGGCAGGCAATTTCTTTTTCCTTATTTGCAGTTGCTTTTGCTATTTTTTTGTTTTGGTCCATAAGAGGAAACTTGGCCCTTTGTTTTCGTCACGGACGAGTGGCAAAAAGCAATCACAGAGCAGTTGCAGCCCCCCAAAAAATAAACACAAATATCAGCCACATTTTTTTGCGCATTTTCCTCGCTGTCAAGGGTCTTTTGTATCATTGGTGAAATTAGAATTTCTCATTAAAATAAGTGTTGGCTGCTGGACCCGGTTGACTTGAGACATTCCCTTCGAGCAAGGTGCTCGGCCGTACCAATGGACTTAAGTTCCGTCTTTCTCCGCCGCTCGGTCACTCATTAGTTGCGCCTCAAATCTGACTGACTCGAGTCTCAGCTCTCCAATTGTGTGTGTATTTGTATCTCTATTTTTGCTCCCCAATGTCGTCGCATTGTTCTTGCTCCATGACAGCTTGCCACTTGAGTTGTTGCCTGTTGGGGTGCCATGGGCAGGCATCACCTATACTCCCCACGCACCGCCGCTTTGCATTTTCAATTTTTAATGGGTTTTGTATCCAATTGCGTCAAGTTGCTTGCTAGTAATTAAAACTGCAACTCTACCCTTATTTTAATTTTTTTTTACATTTCGGTTTGTTAGTCATTAAATCTTGTCATCTTTGGTTCACAATCCTTTTGCCACTGCGGTTTAATAGGATTAAAAACTGAAACACTTAACGATAATGCCTTAAATCCCCATTTGTGCTTTGATTGTTGAAGCAGTTGCTGATTTATCATACGGTCTACTTAAGTCAAACATTCTATCCCTTTACTTGCGAACAATTTTGAAAACCTTTTACCTTTTCTTCATGCTTAATTGTCTCTTTAGCAATCCAATTTATCCTGCAACAGAAAGACGGATCTCCGGAAAGTTTTAAGGCGATATAGCTTTAGAACTGAGCGACTATTTCCCATGGTTACAGACAAACGGACATGGCTAGATCCACTTGGATATTGCTGCTGACCAAGAATATATACTTAAGGGTGTCAGCAATGCTTCCTTCTGCTTATTACATACATTTACACAAAGCCATTATACCCTATTCAACCATTTTCAATGGGGCTAGGGTATAAAAATGAAAAGCTAATAGCCTCATAAGAATACATAATTGTCTTATAACGTGTTCCTCATAAGGGATTGCAGCCACGGCTTATACTATACTTGGATGGCATCCCTACTTTAGTTGTGACAGACTGGAATTTGAGGCATTGGGAAAGTGTCTCTTTTAGTCGCCTCGTACGACAAGCGGTGACATTCTGTGGAGGTATTCTAATGCCCGCCAACCACACAGGTCCGTTCTTACGATCTGTTCGATCGCACTTGAGACAAACGATTGTATATAAGTATCTAAAAAAATAAAATTGCACCCATTTTTAACGCTGAACTCTGTTTGAACTTGTGCCCCAAAGTTTGCCCATTTGGGCCAGTCAATTGCCCGCCCCAAACCCCAACAAGGGCTTGCAACACTGTTGCAAGTGTGGCAAACTTTTTGGCTCATACGTGTGCTGCTTGTTGCGGCCAGATACGTGTACAGCCGGGCAACATTGTTGCTGCTGCCAAACGGGAACGGTTTGTGGCACTGTAGGCAAAACTTTGGGTTTAACTTTTGCTTGTTTCATTCAAGTGGCTGTGGCTGCGGCGGCGACTGCCATGTAAAATGTTTACAAACAAAACTTTATGCAAAACCCACAAAAACGCAATGGGAAACTGTTGCAGTTGCTATTGCAGTTGCAGTTTGACTTTCAGTTGTTTGTTTTTGTTCTGTGTCCTGTTATTGTTTTGTGGTTGCGGCTATTTTGCATTGAGTAGCTGGGCTACATGTGCAGCTGACATCTTCGATTCCCAGCCGGGCTGGGCTGCGTTCATAATAATATACATGCATAGATAAAATACAATTTCCCTGTGCAATTTTTGTTTTTAATTAATTCTGTATTACTTTCCTTACTCTTTCCTTTTGTTGCTGCTGGGAACGTGTTTCGCATTCGTGTGGCGTCTGTTTAACGTCTTAACTGGGCAAGTCTGCACCGGTCTCTGGGGCGTCTCCAGCTTCTGTTTTTTTCTCTTGTTTGTTTTTTTTTTGCATCGCTGCATTTGTTTATATTAAGTATTTTTCTTTCTCTATTTTTGTTATTTGCTGTGCACTGTAATTAGCCCCAGTCCCCGCCTGCCGTAGCTCCCCCCCCTGGCCAGTGGCTGTGGACAAGACAGCTGCCGTCTGTTGTCTGTTGGCCAAAATTGCTGTGCATAAAAAGTTTAACTTGACATTTTTAGCAACAGTTTGTAATTTGGTCGTCGCGTTTGCCGTAACCCTTTCGAGATATTTGCTAATTTTTTCCCTTACACTTACATTTAACTTGCAGACTGCTTAATTACATTACCAAAGGCCCGCCCATTGCTGTTTTGCATTTAGATTTCATTTTCCGAATTGTTGACAAAGTTCAAGAAAAAATTCGCAGAACAGAAAAGGTAAGTCTGAATGCATTTTGCCTAAATTTAAGCTACAATATTACGAAATTTAAGAATTATAATCTTTTCTCAGCTTAAGAAAGTCTTTTTAATTTTCTTTTTAATAAATTAAGTTGTAAATTAAAAAAACATAAAAATGGCCCAAAAAATATATACAAATTATGCATAAATGTTTATGGTCCAGTTGCACTTTTATGACCCAACCCCTCAAACTTGTTATAGGGTTGCAAATTAAAATGCTCAACTCAACAAAGCATGCTCCATATTTTACGATCTTTGGACATTTTATGGACGTTGTTGCTTAGTCCACAACCCTTCCCAACCCCTTTTTTGGCACCCGCCATAACTTAATTATCCATATGAATCCTTCAGTTTTATTGCGCCTTATCCTGCAGCAGGTCGGCATTTTAATTATGATGAGTACTTGGTGGGCTCTTCGGGTTCAGCTCTTGCAGCTGTCATATTTTTATTTATCTAAATCGTCAGATCTTCACGGGCCTGCTCATTAAAATGACATCAAATCGAGCCTTGTCCCAGGCGTCTGGCAAATGTTTTATTATTGTTGCCGACGTTTTCCATTTCTACAATTTTATGTCCAGCAGCTGTACATCATCATAAGTTTATTGTTTCAGCCGTTAAGTTTAAAGGCCTGCGGCCAGGGTCTGCTGCCTACAGAAATAATGTGCTCGGCAAATTTTATACACTTGCATCATTTTAATAAGACGCCATATACCCCACATACTCTCTTCGGCATGCCAACCAAGCCAAAATGCGTTTGTCTTTGCGGTTAGGCGCTGCTCCTCATGGGTCACTGGGCATTTGTCATTGTTTTGTGGGAGGCGCCCCAAAGGGCAGCCACACATGCCGCAACTGCAAACTGCGACGCATTGCTGCGGTTGCATTCATAGGCAGGTGGGTTATCATGGCTGGCGTCTCTTTGAAGTAATCGCCACCGACGTTGCCTTAAGGCTAAGCCTCATTTGTGGTCAAATTGTGTGCTGTGCGTCAGCCTAAAGTCGATTATGTCAATATTGTGCCATGGCTAATGGCTAATGGGTAATGGGCACTGCGAACCTGGGTAATGGGTGAGTTGCTGTAGTGAGTGTTTGTGATAAGGATTTGTGTAAGTTGTGGCCGCTGCCAGCGTACGATTGCCCCGGCTCATATGCTAATTAGCGCCCAATGCTTAAAGCTGCTCCAAAGCGCTTTAAGGCTTTGCAATTTCATGGAGTTTAATAGCCCGACACAAACCCATATGGCAAACTTTTGCCAATGCCAAAAGCGAATCAGTGCCGCCTGCTCTGCGCAACAACAACCAGAATAAACCATAAACTAGCTGTAAAACACATAAAAATCATAGCATACATTTAGGAGTCGAATTACAAATGCCCTCGCATTCGTGCTGCGTCTCAAAGGGGTGGCTCGGGATAAGGCCACCGGCAAAATAAAAAGGAGTAACAGCATTTGCACATTAAAAACGCATAAAAATCGAGAATTGAATTGCCAAATAACAACAAGCGGCACATAAAGTGGCCATGAAAACAATAAAAAACAAGCAGGAAATCTAAAAGTAAAATCGACATTCGGAAAAACCCAATTGAAGCAATCAATTAAAATTGACGAATGAAATTGAATCACGTGTTACAATTTTCTTGAGGAATTGGCATCGAGTTACATTGTGCTGTGCATAGAGGCTGTCTGATTGAAAGCCAATAAAATGTGCCATAAACGTGAAGGAAGCTAGTAATCCTTTAAGTTTGCCAACTCGTATGAGACAAATAGATATATATGCTATGTGATAGAAGGTCCATTCATAGAAAGAGCTCATTTATACTAAGTTCATAATCATATTAACAATTAAGAAGTATCTAAAATAGTTCTACAATTAATTTGAGAATATTATGAATTATTCTTATAAAATACTGTCTAAAATTGTGATATTGGGTAAAATACTCTATTTAAATTTCCATCAACGAATTGATTTAAACGAAATTTTGCTTAGAACATTGAGCTCTTTCAGCAACGCATCAATCGACACCCACACAAACAACCAAAAAAAAAAAAGAGAGTTCAGTGCTCTCGGTTAACCCCCTCGGCAGGAACTTAACCCCCTTCCACTGGACACGGTACGAGCTATCAGCTGGCAGAGGAGAAAACTTTTATGTGCTTGTTAACAAAAGCGTGAAATTCAATGCGGACGAACACAAATTTACGACACTGCAAATTAAACTTGATTTTTATTTAAATAAATTGCATTTTATGCGCTCGGCTAGGATATGCGATGCTGTCGTCGCCATCCTCGGCGTCGTGTCGTAATAATAAGCAGGCAACGGCCATAATTTGCACCGGAATATGACGGTTGGATATGTGGCTGTGACTGGGCGACGGGCTGGCTGCTTTATGTATTTTTATTTATTACACGCAGTATTGCCAGGAAATGTTTGTTGATTTTCCGCAGCGCGCGCACAATAAAAATCGGGGCAACAAAAAAAAAAAAAACAAATCATTTTCTAGACGAACGCGCGTTGCTCGAATAAAAAACCAGAACATTTTCGAATTGTACAGAGAGTTTTTTGTAGAGCATACAGAGGGTACTCTAACTAGGTCTTGATATATATGAAAAATATTCTCGACAAGAAATCCTTTTTCCAAATGATTACGCTATTGTTTACAAAACTCTAGAGAATATTAACAATTTTAATATTTTCTCTGTTAAGAACATGTTTTCGAGGTTTGAAAAAATTCTTTTCTGAGAGAAGTTGTTAATATGGATAAGATCTTAGAATCCGAAATAAAACAATGCATTTGTTAAGTAGACAAAAATCAGCTACAATACATCAAACTAGAAGAAATCAAAAGATAACACTAAGAAACTAACTAGTATGCTATTTGGCGTCTCTCGGCAAGGGTATTTATTCTTTGCCAACCTAAAGACAACATTTGTTTCGTTTTTCCTTTTTTATATACAACGTCGTCGTCGCCGTCATTAAAAACGAAAATGTAAATGCGTAATTTGTGCGCCGCGATATATGCAATACAACATTTTTGAATGGCGGCAAGCGTAACGAATTGATAAGGGCTTAACAAAAGGTTCAATGGCTAACGGAGATGGGATTCTTGAATCGCTATGAGCGGATCTGAGCTCCAAGAGCTGTTCGGCATTCCAGAGTAGCTGAACACTTCAGCTCAATTTACTCTAATAGTTTTGTAACTGCCTGCCATGTGGGAGTACTCTATATAAAAAGTGCATATTTTGCCATAGTTTACTTTATAGCTCGAACTTTGCAGTAGTAGGGATTTTTGGTATGTAGTGTAATGACAAACATAAGTCGCGTCTTTTCCTGTCGCTCGCCAACAGGCTCGAAAATGAAGTTTCTCAATAAGTGGGCCAGCACGAGTTTCATCATGACCATGGCATAACGCTGACCCAAACAGCTGCGAGCGCCCATCATAAAGGGTATGTAAGTGGACGGTTCGATCTTTGGCTCCGCATCACGTGCCCAGCGCTGTGGCTTGAATGCCAGCGGTTCGGGAAAAAAGTCCTCGCAACGGCCCATATACATAGGGGAGATGATCACATCGCAGCCCTTCGGTATGAAGAAGTCATCTGGAAAGATTGGGAACTTAATCCAAGCTACTTTACTCTGGAACAGCTGGTTTTTATTACTGATTGTACAATTGGCGGTGGCACGCCGCGCGGTTAGTGGCGCTGAGGGATACAGGCGCATGGACTCCTTGATGCACATTTCCAAGTATTCCAGCTCACGCAACTGTTCCATGGTTATGGCCGTATCTGTATTCCGGCCACAGACTTGCCAGATCTCCTCACGGCACAGCTGCTGATATGCCACATGCAACGTCATGTTGTACATGAAGAACTTCAGCGCGGTGGCCGTCAGATCAAAACCCCCAAAGATAATCGTGTCCACTTCTTCACGTATATCCTTCAGCTGCAGCGGCTGACCTTCTGGTGTGCGCGCCAGCAGCAACGTATCCAGAAGACTGAGGGTTTTGCCTTGATTGGACTCGGCGTTCTTAGTCGTCACACAGTTGCGATTGGCCAGATCGAATTTAATCTGATCCAAACGCTCCGTGATAATGCCCTCCGTGAAGCCGTGCAGTATCTTGAGATATTTCTTTTCGCGTGCCGCCAGCGGGGTAAAGCGATAAATAAGTGAACTGCGGTACAGCAAGTTCTTCAGCCGGCAGTCGAATACGTGAAAAATGCTGTAAAGCAGACATGCTGGAGGAATGCATTCATACGGTTTAGCCTACTCACTCTCTGACTGCATCGAAGTATTCCGACTTTTCACCAGACTGCGAGTTCACTGACGTACCCAGCGCCGTCTCGCAAATGGTGTCCAGCGTGAAGCAGCTGACGAGCTGAAAGAAATCTACGGGCTGATTCGTGTCAGCCAACTTGTCAAGTCTAGACAGCAAGATGCGTGCCTGGCGTTCATATATGTTCACAAACTGCTTGATCATGCCGTAGTTGAAAGCGGGCGAGATTATCTTGCGACGATGCATCCATTTCACGACGCCGCTGGTGAAGACGCCTTCGCACAGCCAATTCTCGAACACGCGATAGTCCGAGGTCTTCTTTAGCAGCTGCTGTGCGCTGCAAAGCGCCTGAATATCCTTGGGATTGCAGTCCAGCATGTAGAGCTTAGTGCCCAGCCAAAGTTTGCCGCGATGCTCCTTCAAATGACAGTTGATCAGCTCTGTGGCGCGCTTAAACGATCGCGGGCCAATGATTCTCGCGAAGATGTGCAGATGGCCGATAATCGGCAGTGAAGGTGGGCCCGGCCAATTGCTGGTGAGTCGATTGATTCTCGCCTGGTACCGATACGAGTTCACCAGATATATAAACACTACGCTAAGGAGCAGCCAAATTAGTAGCGAATCCAACATAATGCTTTGAGTTCTTTGATTTAACTGGCCTAAAGTCTCGGGGCATTTGCGAATTTAAGTCAAGTCGCAGCCACCTGTTGACACTTAACAAATCACTGTGCAACTTCTTCATAAAGTGCCACAAACTGAGCAAAAAGTATATTTATTATATATATAATTTTATTTCTTTTATATATATTTTAAATGCGCAATGCTTGACACTAATGAACTGGGCACAGTTTTCATCACAGCGCTTAGATATATACAAATAGTTTGATTTGTCAATCTCTGGATGCGAAACAGAAGTGAGTCTTTTTACTCGGCTGGCCGCGTTTAAATACCCAGACTCGAGTGCCTGGATTTCCGAAAGCGAAATGATTAAATGTAAATAAATACTATAAACGTCTTTAGAACCAGGGTATGGCCTCATACTGGATACCCTTTAATTGTTATGAATATAATCTAAAGTTCAAATTTGTATGTTATTTTTAAAAGAGTTCTATCATCCAGAAGAAAACCTTTGGAATTCCTTGAATTTTCAATTTTGTCCAGCATTATCTTAAAAAATATATTCAAGTATTTCAAAACATTTGTTAACAAAAAACCCGTGGCATAGTTTAAGTTGTTAAAGATAACTCTCATCTGCCATGTCCATCCATACTCTGAGCTTACATTCTTAACATACACTAAAGTCGTTTGGCTTTGAGCTGAAATGAACGCACCACTATTAATATCACAACTGAAAGGGTATATTGCCATAAATTTGCATTGAGTGTACACAACAAAGTGCTTAGAACGAGTTCCACTCAGCAAATAAATGAGTTCAATATTATTATCGCAAAATTATAAATTTGATGAGTGGTCGCGCCCAGTGCATACAAATGTGCCCCGAGCGAGTGAAATTGACAGACGGTCCACTAGATTCACAAACATAGAATCGCGCCCAGTGTTCGGATCCACCCAGAAAATTAAGAAAACTCACTTGGTAATTTGCGGATACAGGTACAGGTACAGGTACAAGTTTGTCAATTATTTTTAAATATTTAATTTAATTACTCACGAATGCGTTAAAAGTATTTGATGACATCGAATGGTTATTTGTTTGTATACAAATCTTCACTGTCAATTGAATGTTGACAAACTGTGATTAGTATAACTATTTGCTTCGATACCCTGTATCTTAAAGGAGTATGCAGAAGAGTACTTCGTTTCGACTCAGGTTAGGGTGATTTTAGGCCGAGCACTTTTCAGTGGAGCTTATTTATTGGCTTTACTTGGACATGTTCCCTGCTTGTATTTGCAAGATACATTTAAGGCGAGAACACGCAATTTAAAAAACAATTGATTCTAGTCCAATTATAGACCGACTCAATGTGGGTAGCATCGAAGACAGATTGCTTTTTGGCGCATTTCTTTTCTGTTTGTTTTGCAAACTAAGCTCACGAAGTTAAAAGAGTATATTGGCTTTGAACAGTTTGCGACATTGTAATTATTTGAGATAGATGATGTAGACTTGAAACTTGGAGTATACCATACTTGCCTATATTCTCCTCAGTCAAAAGAAAGATTATGCTATTCGTTCCAAAAGCAAGAAGACTCTTTTCGGCTAATTAAATCGGCATATACATAGAGAACTGGGCATTGCGCAGTCGGTTACAGCCGGACGCAACGTTCTTAGTTGTGCTCTCATAGCTTATATTGTCGCAGACCATAAGCTTCTTAACATTTTGAAATTCCCAGAATTGTCAGTACGCTAATTGATATTCATGTTTAGAATAAAGTTCAAGGTTGGAAAGAGTGTGAAATTTGAAATGTGTTTTGATCGTTTGCTGATGAATCGTTAGCCAAGCTAAAGCTCTCCTGCAACCGTTTTAATAAAGCAGAAACTGACCTAACACAAAAAATTGTACTTCATTAAAGTTTTTGCACGGGTCGTAGCTCTTTTATGAATGTAATTGCAGATTTTCAATGTATAAAGTGCATATTTTTTTGTTGTCAAATTAATTAATAAATTAAGTATATGCCATTTATTTGCACTTTTTATTAACAAATAAAGAAAACAAAAAAAAAAATATGCAGTGCTCTTTATTTACAATGGTAGCCGAGCAGACGGCTTGCATTTTATTTTATTGAATTGAAACAAGTGGACGTTGAATGTTGACTGAGAGGAAATATATATATATATATATTTATATATATTTATACTTTCAGCATTCAAATTTATGAATACACATACATATTTACACAGTCGCAAATGATATGATATCATGCTATCCACACAAGCACATTAATTACAATTATTCATGTTCATTTGTGCGCTGTAACTTTTGTGTTAATTAGTGTAAATACATAGTCCTGCCTGGTCATTTTTTTCACAGCCCTTGTCGAGGCTCTATTGATATGCAAATGTTGAAAAGTCTAAATGAATTGAATGACAGTTGGTCGAAAAGTAAATCCACATCAAGGCTCTAGATGCTGCAGCTGGCAGCTATATGCTATAGCACAAACACATTAAATAATATTAAATATTGTTAGTGTTTTGGGCATTAACTCAATAATATGCTTATATGCGACTTGCTTATGCGTTGACTTTGTCAGCATGTGGGGTCCAACAAATGTTTGACATAAATTCCATTATCTAATGGATGCCAATAAACACACATGCACACAGACACAGAGACAGAGACAATCAGATGTAGATACAGTTGTGCACCTGACAGGACCAAGGAAATTGTCTCCCATTTAAAATTAAAAGTGATGTGAAAATGGCATGGCAATAGAGAGAGGGGGCAAGGGTAGGTATTGAAACGATGCAAACTAATTTGAATTTATGCAAAGATGTCGAGCTGCCTATTATAATGCCTAACAAGGGGGGTAACTCAGCTTTATAAAAGGGTTTGTTTTGGATGAGAAACGTGATTTGTGTAGATAACAACAAATAACTGAGCTCTAAATATAACGTAAATATATTAATATTTTAGATCTATTAGATATAATAATTATATATATTATAATAATCCCATTTGATTTTTGTAATATATAGTTGTAAGAAGAATTAAATTGCTTACCACCTTTGAGCACCATTGGCAGAGCATTTACTCAAATTTAAAAGTAGTTCCCTTTCGGTGCCTTACAATTGTTTATTATTGTTGTCTGTGGGCAAGTACACCTATGTAACTAAACTGCACATTATCAGGAGGGTCACACAGACTCGGCTTACAAATAAAGGTTTGTTTGACGAGAAACGTGATTTGTATAGACAATAAAAAATAACTGGGCTCAAAGTGTTGTCTCCAGCATATCGTAAATATATTAGTAGTTTAGATATATAATATATATTTAATCCATAATATACTCAATCCATTTGATTTTTGTAATATATAGTTGTAGTTGCAATTAA
The DNA here is from genome assembly GCF_003285875.2 of Drosophila novamexicana. Lineage (NCBI taxonomy): Eukaryota > Metazoa > Arthropoda > Insecta > Diptera > Drosophilidae > Drosophila > Drosophila novamexicana. The sequence continues at coordinate 1,135,960 of NW_020824766.1, forward strand.
GTTACTTTCTATATCTTGACTTACCTTTGGCAAAGCTTGTCACTCCAATTAAAAAGTATTTCCCTTTCGGTGCTTAGCGTTACAATTGGCATTCCTTTTGTTTTCTTATTGTTGTCTGTGGGCATGTCCACCTATGTAATTAAATGGCACATTATCAGGAGGGTCACACACACTCGGCTTACAAATAAAGGTTTGTTTGATGAAAAACGTGATTTGTATAGATAATAAAAAATAACTGGGCTCAAAGTGTTGTCTCCAGCATATCATTAATAGTTTAGATATATTAAGATATTAGCGTAATAATCCCATTTGATATTTGTAATATATACTTTAGAGTAGAATTAAATTTCTTGCGGAGTAAACCTCCAATTAAAAGGTATTTCTCTTTCGGTGCTTCACAATTGGCTTTCCATTCTTGTTATTATTCTTGTCCGTGTGCATGTAGCCCTCTGTAATTAAACTGCACATTATCGGGAGACTCACACACACTCACGCACACATACTCAGGTATAGATATGTATAACAAGCACTTACACAGGCGCAGTCACCGCATAATTATGCAAGCATTTCTATGTGTGTATTTTATGCCACGCCCAACTGTCACATTGAGTTTTGACCATGTGGGTGAAATTAAATTTGGTCACATTTAATTATTGTTTATGCAAGGCTTGTGGCCTGTGATCCACAATTTCAATATTATCATCGAAGATAATTCGCCAAATGCGCTGCCTAATATGGCAAGCAGCATAAGGCTGGGTAGCGCCAGGACGAACTGCGAAACATCCTTAAAATAAATGCATACCATTTTATATTATAAAAAGCCGCACTTAAAGGGGTTTACTTAAGACCTCACCTTAGAAATTTGTACATGAAGAAAATCGACTCGCGTCGAATCGTGTCTTGTGTCAACATTAATCGCAACAAATTTAATTTCACAATTAAATGCAAAGACGCGATGCGTTTAGCATAAATTAACAGCATGTAAGTAGGCGCCGCAGGGTGCCTGGAACTGAAGGGGGCTGGGGGGAATTTCGGCTTGCTTCGTTGGTTTCAGGTGTCGTGCCACCAAATAAGCCGCCAGTCAGCGCTTCCGTTTCCGGCCCTCCCCCTTCCTGCCACCGTCTGTGCTGGTATGGGTAGCAATTTTCCATTAGTGTATTTATTGCAAAATGTAATTTAATTGACGTGAACGTCTAATGCATTTAAGCAAAAGGAATTAAGTGTCTTTAATTGTTCACTTTAATTAAATTAGCCAAGATATTTGCCAAAAACCAGATTTAAAGTCTTTCATAGCAGATAGACAAGTGAAAACTGGCTTGAATAAGACGCTTAACATTTATCAAGAGCAGCTGCAACAACATATGAAGTTGATTGGAATTAAGTTCGGGTTTTGTCCGAAACCAGACTGAAAAACATGTGTTGTGCGTGCTCATCGTTTTGCTCTCGGCAATAAGTCAGAGAAATTGCTTTCGGTAGTACCTTAAAAGTGTGCAATGTGTTGACGTAAACAAAGTAAAAAAAAAAGCAAATCGAACTTCAATATTATATACATGTTTGCTTCTTTTTAAAGTTTTTTTTATATATGGTTAAATATATATATTTTATGTATACGTACTCGTATATACAAGGTACAGAAACATTCGTAACGTATTTATAAAAGCATTTGCATTTTTAATGCTTTTATTTATAAAAGCATTTGCATTTTTAATGCTTTTATAAATATATATTTTAACTTCAATTCCCAAGTAATGCTTGATGGAGCAGTTGTTGCTAAACTCAACAATAGCGATTCTAGCATTGACTGAAGAATATATACAATGTATATACAATAAAAAAAAAATAATAATAGTAATTATAATAAAATTGACTATAAAATTAAAATTCATATATATAATTTAATTTCACAAATGGCTATTGATAATATAATATACCATATATATGTATATATTATTGAAAGTCTATAATACTATTGATAGATATGATAATAATATGGAATGTATTTTTATATATTAAATCAATAGAAATTGACTAGTATTTAAGCCGATTATAAATCTTATCATAAAAAGCTATTGATAATAATTATCATAATTGCAGATTTATCAAAAATAGCTATTGATAACGATTTAATATACTTATATTTCTAAATTAATAGATATATATAAATATATTTATATTTTTATCAAAATAGCTAATCAAACTAATTTATTATCATAAATATCTAATGATAATAATTTAGTATCTTAATATATATAAATTATAAATAATAATATAGCTTAAATAGCCATTGGTTATAATATGGTATATGAACAGATTAAAATTATATATATGTATATAATTAAAAGATATATATTCTTATTTCATGGATAATAATTTAGAATAATTAAAAGATAACATCAATAGATATATATACTAGTGCTTTAGCTGATATATCATTATTGATATTGATATTAATAACTGATTAAAAATAAAATTCGTTTTAATCAAAATTATGTGCTAATGGCTAGCTTTTGGCCAAATATGATAACATTGGCGGTTGAGTCATTCCGAGACATGCCACAAAATGTAAGCGGCTTAGTCTACAGCGTGGTCTTGTGGCATTACTATAAAGTAAAAATAATAATTTTAAATAGTACTTTTTAGCCGCATGCTTCGCTGCACAGACAGCAATGAGGTATTTTTTATCTTTCTTTATTTTGGCGTCGACTTTGCCGTTAACCTTCGATGCGAAAATTGTTTTGTATGTACTTATTTTTTGTGCGTTTATTTTTTATTTTGCGCTGGCAGCACAAAATGTTTAAAGGTGTTTTTCAGTTTAGTTTTTTTAAGCGTTTTGGTCAGGGCATGGCTGTGTTATGGGAGTACGAGTTTTTAATTGAAGGACGTCGGCGGCATTCGAAGGCAAGCCAAACAAATAAACTGCTGGAGATCTGTGGCAGCTTTTCTCGGTGCAGTTGCCAGCTTGCACTACAGCGACTGCCCAGTTAGTCAATTTTAACACTGCAATTACAATTGAAGTTGCAGTTGCAGTTGCAGTTGCAGTTGCCGTCTCCCCACTTGACTGCAATTTGCTGCTGTGAAGTTGTTGTCGCCGTTCTTGTTATTACCTTTAATTTGCCTTTTTCGGTGATTGTCGGCCACGGCTGCGCGGAGCCAAGTCACGTTTCGTCTAGCATCGAGCCGCGCGTTCAGGACGGACAACTGTCCGTCCGGTTTTTTTAAGTTGAATTCTGGTTCTTGTTATATGTTTGGCAATTGCAGCACTGAACGCTTGTCAGTCGCTCACTCGTTGGGTCTGGCAGGGTCAGACTGGTTATTTCTCTGGCCCAGGTAATGGATGTGTGCAATCATAAAACTTTTAGCGGCTGTCGCTCAGTGACCTTTTACCTGCTGATAGGCGCGCACTTTGCAGCTGCCCAGCTCGCAACATGGGCCGCATATTTGAGTATACCATTCAAATATTTACATTGCGAGTGCGTACGTGACAAAAGGCACATGTGCTGCACGCATTCCTGCTCATTATCCTGTCGCCAAACAATGCAACAATGTAAATAATTATCTTAAGTGTATGTGTACTCAACTCTTGCTAAACTCATCTCTTGACATCCGAAATACATTTAGTAAAGGTGCATATATTATTTCTAGCCTTTTCCCGATGCAATGAGCTGCATATACCTGCCATCTAACGAACCTAGGGCTGCAGCCGAGTCACGAAGTACATAAATGAAAACAAACTTAGACCTTAGACTATGACTATCATTTTGCTAAGCAGTTTAGATTAGAAGCCTTTACACGAGAAAGAGAAGATTTCGAACAGAAATAATACTCTGTAATGAGGCATAGTTAGTTGAACAACATTAAAGCTAAGAGTTATATAATTGCGTGTTAGTCTAAAAGGGAAGAGTCCATTTCACCCGTAATTAACTTAATAAACTTGATAAAGCTAATCAAAAGAAGTTATATTTTTGTATCTTTGAATCTATATAATTGACGTACCAGCTGTTCCCGCTGATAATATAAGTTTAAGTTTGTGAATTATTGTAATTAGACTAAGCGATTGTATTTTCTTAATTTTAACTGATAATACCCTAAATTACTCAAACATATTCCACTGAATTGTTGTTTAATTTATGATGTTTTTGGAATGTTTTTTTTTTTTTTTTTTAAAAACCTTGTTATCTTAATGTGTCGCAAATGCCATTGATTTATATTTCCAAATTTATATATTTGTTATAATCGCCTGGCAGCTTGTGTTCGTACCACTGTGCGTTTGGGCTGCGGCTCAGCCTGCACTTTGCCAATATCAGCAGCGGCCATTAGCCCGGGCAGGTAATCGAACTCAACAAAACCAAATTTGTGGCCGCCCCATATACATCAAACCATGCAGCGATATATGCACATATATACATCGATATAGGTATATATATATATATACACCTTATATGTACAATTTCAAAATCAAACGCGATGGTATATTTGATTTGTTTTGATGAACAGCTGCTACGGCGACTGTTCGCATCTAATTAACACAACACTGAGCGCCAAAAGTAAGCAGCAACAGGTGAGCAACAGGTAAGTCGCTCTCTAGATTAAGCGATTGCTGGCTCGCTCGCTCGCTCTTTCTTTCTGTCTCTGTCTCAGCAGGCCATCAGCTGTTTGGCCGCTTGGTCGCTTGGTCGCTTGGCTTGGCTTGAGCTGAGCCGAGCTAAGCGAAGCGGCTGCTGTTTCAGTTCTGTTGAAAGCCGCCTTCAGGTTGGACGCGTCGGTCTGTGGCTTGTCGCGTGTGTTAGCTGCGGATTTACAGTTACATTAACAAACGTGCTGTGTGTGCGCTTGAATGCCAAATTTAATTGCCAGTGTGCCACAGCAACAACATTTAACGTTAACGGCAGCTAGCGTTTAATTTGAAAACGTTTTCAAAAATAAAAGATATAAAAAAAAACGCAAATCGTTACTTTCGTTTTTCCCACTTTCATTTTTGTTTTGCTTACACACAAGTTTTCATTGAAAAAAGTGTCGTTGTCAAAGTTGTGAAATTTCCACATATACAAAAAAAGGTGCTAAAAATCGAGAGTTACAGAATTTATTAAACAACCCAAAAAAAAAAAACAACAAACCAGCGCAACAAACTACAACTGAAGTCAACCTATTCGAATGGCGCTCATGGACACCGCCTGGCGCTGCCGCCTCATGATCTTTGGCGTCGTCTCGCTGCTGCTGGTTGGCGATCTCTTTGGCTATGGGGGCTACAGCGTGCGCGGCGTTAAATCGGATCATCCGGACGAGGTGGGCGTGCAGGGCGGGGGGCCGCCGACTGGTCCCGCGGCTGCCGCTGGCAAGTTTCAGCAGAAGAATGCCGAAATCGACATAGGCGAAGGTGAGTGACATTTCCAGTATTCCCATTTGCGTTGCATTTCAATTTTGTAAGCGAGTTGCTCTTTTTTTATACGCAAATTTTAACTAGACTCTTGCGTTTTTTAAATTTATTTATTTATATTTATACGCTATTTCTTTCTTTTTTTTGGCATTAACAACTCAAATTTGTATACACTTGGGCCGCTTCGCATTGCAAAATATCTGTCTATCTTTTTTATGGCTTGTTTCACAAATTCAGCTTTTTGTTGTCTTTATAAGCGGCGCTTTGTTTGGCTTCATCAAGGTCAATTTCGATTTATAAATGAATGTTTCTTGCTTTTTTTTTAGTCAATTAATTTGTAAAAAGCTGGCAGCACGTGTAAGCGAATAATTGATAAAAAGCTTTACCTGGTACCCGGAATTAACGTGTATTTTAAGTTATTTTTGGCAAAAATTTCATTATTATAATCCAGTTTCCAAAAAAAATACCCATGTATCATCATTTAACGAGCCATAGTTTTTGACATTTAACGGCCAAGTTATTTAACTTGGCTAAAACGTTGCCACGAATTTTAAGTAGGCAGTCAAAAATTTTCCATACCTATTACAAACATACAAGTTCGCTTCTTATGTAATTTAAAAACAAAAATCTGTTCTTATTTTAAGACAATATCATCTTTCGAGCTTTATTCATGCCAGTTAGCTTTAGCTGGGTTTCTTTTGCGTGTTGCGCAACAAATATCAAAAGGTCTCACAGTAAATAAATAAACAATTTTATTTAACACCTTAGCGGACACGGAAAGCCCAGGTTGAACAAATGTTTGTAGCTTTCGTACCGGCAAACAGCTAAAAACATATTGGTAACCACTTTCCAATGCCCAGCGATTTGCATAATTTTTATAGACAAACTCGTAGGAAAGTGACATAAGAGCCGCAAATGTTTTTTTTTTGTAAACAAATGGATATGAGTTTTGATTATGCAATGAATGCCACGAGTTGATACACATACATACATATATATGGTCGATTGCAATAAGAGGAAACCTCAATGACAGAAAAAAGTTAATTGAATCAATCGGAAAGTCAAAGTGCAGCTCGAGGCAGCTTGACGAGTCAACAATAGAGCTGGAGAATATGTTGATTGTATTTTAAGTTGAGGTCAAAAAGCTTTTCAATTATCACAACGGCTTTTCATGCTCATGTCAAACTTCATGTTAATCGGAACGAATTAACATTCACATTTACATGGTGGAAACACTGTCACTCTAATTTCTTACCATTTAACAAGTACATGAGAATCTTGGCCTCTGAGTGGTCTTCCTCAGTGGTGTCTAACTGGAATTTAGCCCAGGTCATTAACATGATCTCATCTGTGGTCTGGTCTCGCCTGATTTTGTATGTGTGCGCTTGGGTTTCTGTTTTTGCTTGCAGAGGTGAAAGTGGAAAAATGCCAAGCAAATAAGCTTCACGTAATAAAATCAGCGACAACGACAAGTTTTTTACGTATGCCTTTGCAACAGGCTGCAGTTGCAGGGGCCATTTCGCAATTGTTCATTGGTTTTTTTATTCGCCAGAGTTAAAATTCCAATGCTGTGCACATTGTCTAGACGCAACTGCAGGGCAATGCTGATTATGTCAAGTTAACAGGAAGTTGCCAGAATAAACAATGACAATACGAAATAGCACTAAGAAAACTTAACTTGACTTGCGCTATTTAATTTATTGAACTGATTCAAGCAAAGCGCTCTAAAAATTCACGCAGTTTTGAGAAACACTTGTAAATGCCGATTGGAACCAGTTCCAATACGTAATCAAGCCGTGCGTCGAGCGCCGAGCGCCGGTTTGTGTATAAATGATTAGCTGGAAACTAGTTCTACGGAAATCGAGAGTGCCCTGAAATTAATTCTGCGCTATTGCATAATAACGGTGTTAATATCTTGTAAATGGTTGATAAAGAGTTAAACAGGCTCTTTGTGCTACAGGTTTCATTGACTAAAAAGGCATGTCAAAGTTCTTACTCTTTTTCCCGGCGCGCTGCATTTACCGAATTTGGCATGAACTTCACGTTCAAGTTGCTGACAAATGCAGTGCGTGATAAACATGCAGAGCTTGCGTTTAATTTGATTTCAGAATTTCCAGGGCTGATCAACCCGTAGGCAGTACGTGCATTTAGGCATAAAGTGCTTTCATTTCGGAGACTGTTTTATTTGTCCTCAACTCAGCATTAAAATCAAACAAATTCGTAGATTTTTAAAATATAAAACTTGTCTATTCCTAGGTTCATTTTAGGTGCATTGGGATATCCGTTGGCAATCAGGTTTAGTTTAAATTATTTATACAATCAGTTGACTTTGCACCTTCTTGGGAATAGAGTTGGCTAAAATATTCATACGGCTATAAATTAAAAACCACAAATAAGATGCCACCCCAGAGATTTGCGTCACTTTTCACAGGTTTGAGCTCTTATCAAATTTAAGTCTTTTCCGCGTACAAAGAGCACAGTTGGCGATTCTGATTTGTGGTTAATTACCAATAAATGCCAGTTGGCTTGGACTTAAATTTAATATTTATACAGCACCATAATTAATGAAACTAAACATCGACCAAATGACTAAGCAAATATTTGTGTTTATATTCATATAGAAAAAAAATCAAAGTTCAACGCACGTTTTGGCCTTGCTGGGGGCGAGTTGTCATCAGGCAGACCGTTCGCCGTTGCCTTTAAGAAAAAATGTGCAAACAATTCGCAACATCTGATACAATACGAAGTTATATTCAAATATTTGACTCTGGCTCTTTGTCTGAAGCCGAACAGAAATAAAAAGTGAAATATTTGCATTGTTTATGAACATTTGATTCCATGTATTCAATGGCTATATTCATGATTAATAGCAATTGATTAAATAGGCATCTTATGCTCGTCCACAGCGTCTTTATTTACTTCAGAGGGATATTTTCCAGTTTAATATTTGCGTAGTTGTTAAATGAAATTTAAACATTCACGAACAAAAACAATTTGACAAGCAACAAATGCGCGTTTAATGTTAAAATATTGTGGATGAATTAATATTTTTGCACATTCGAATTCTATTTACCCTTGCCACGGAACAGTAAGGTATTTTAAGTCATTTTGATGATACAAAAATATATTCTAGATTATAATGTCCTACTTTTTCCAATTTCATATTTAATTATTTTCTATTATAAAAGCTAGTCTTCTCTAAATGATCTTGCTTAATTTCCCGTGTAAATAAATTGTCAGTGTATTCTATATTCCACTTATCAACATTTGGGCTTCGCTATGCTGAATATTCGGCTCGGTGGCCTTGATGTTTATCTTGTTGCGTAGTTGCAAGTCTTAATTAGAAAGCAGTTGGCGATATTAATGAGAATTCTAACTAGAAATAAATACTTAACAACCAAATTTTTAAGCCAAAACGAAATGCAATGCAAAATAAATAAATGGCGTTTATCGAGTTAATCAATTATGTACAAATTTTAGAGCACGACTTTGATGAGTTCTCCGCAGCAGCTGCTCTGAAGCCAGTAGCCTCTGGGGTTGTGACCGGAGCGAATCTGAAGACAAAGTCACAGCTCACGGATACCATTAAGGAATCGTGTCTGCCCAAAATGCTATGCGAACTGGCCGCCAAGCCGGAGTATCAACTGAGCGAAAAGGAGCGCGAGCTGCTTAGATTGATAAGGTAAGTCGTAAGGCGAGTCGTGACTGAGCAGGCACTATATAAAGATCAGAGCTTGTAAAGTTACTTAACATTTAACTTGGGTATTTTGCACAAGACACCTTTTATGGGACGACAACTAAAACTAAAAACATTTCAATTGCGGTTTTACCTGTTTGATAATCACTTTTTCACTGCTGATCTCTGGCCTGTCGGGTCGTTCAATGAACTTGGTCAGGTGTGTTGATTTTAGTGCATACAAAGATCTTAGGACTGGCCTTGCTTGAACAAACTCATGCACACTATTGGCTTGTGTAATAGGTGCGCATCTAAACGTGTATTTCAAAATCAGATTCGGCGACCAGGCATAACCTACCTCACAAAATTGACGCGTCGCACACGCTGAGCTAGCTCTGTCGTTTTGTAACCTCGCACTTGAGTCGAAGGTGAGCGCAGCGTCGTAAAAAACTGTTAAACCGACTCACTTACTATACAGAATCGCTGTAGTATTTAGTTCTATTGAGCTGTCGTGTCTACAAGGTATTTCAAACAAAGCAGCTAAAATGACGCGACCCAAAAACAATCGCTGATCCGTATAAAACCCTGAAAAATGCGCTGCTCTTCATATACATTTAACGTACTAATGTGATTTCCGTATTTTTTTCGACGTCTTGCAGATCTCCAACCATGCCCTGGATGATGAATATGCCGCCCAGTAAATGGTATTTTGCGGCTCACATGGGCGAGCTAATGCGCCATACAGGCGATAATCTGAGCGGTCCCATGGGTTGCGCCAATCTCTGGCCGAACTGCCCCATCAGTTCCAAGAAGCTGATGAAGCTTAGCTACAAGGTGCGTGCTTAGGCGCCGGCTAATGTGATCATAGCGTATTTAATTAAGAACTAGTTTAAGTGTACACAACAAACACACACGATTACATCTATCTGGGGCTCTACGCTGAACAGACTCACCTATTGTACTATATGTTTTCACGCTGTAAGCCGTCATCTACCTGGCTGAAAGAAAAGTGCCTGCAGTTTGCCATAATGGAGCCTGCGGCATGACTGATGTGACAATTTGCAATTTGTATCTATTAGCTGTAAGTGCTAAGTAGTCATTTAAGTGTGGCTAGTCTATCTCAATTATGTGTTAGTTTTAGCATTATGCCTAATGTTAGTTCGAGGCGCGCGTATAATTGTAAAAAATGCATATTGTTATTTAATATGAAACCTGAGTGCTTCTGTTTGTTTCATTTTTGTCGGTTTACTAATGATAGTTATGGGTTTTGCATGTACTATATTAATTGCGCTGCGTCATCTGCTAGACTGTTACGCGGTAAACGCCCTTCGCCTTAGCATGGGCATTAAATGGCAAATGCATTTGAAAATGTTTTTATAATTGTTTTTTCAAGTGCTAGGAAATATCGAATTTAACAGCTGTGTAGATATTAATAGAAATTGTAATACGATTGGAAGGTCGTATTATGAATACATAAATCTGTGATTAAAATCCAGTTTGTACTGTGACCAAACCCCAATCACGATAACCCAACAGTGACTAAACACTTTCAATTTGTTTTATGCAATTCCCATAATGAGTTTCGAATAGTTTTTTGTAGTGTGCCTGTTGCTTTTACATCGACTTCTTAATGATAGTACATGCAACTGACTTCCTCGTCATAATTATTATTTCACATTATATTAAGCCCGTCTATAGACTGCGTTTAATCAGTGCATTTAAATGTTCTGCCATGTCACAGCATAAAAAGTCTTTTGTTTCTATTATAATTTGAGGAATTGTTGGTTTGATTTTACAGCTTTTATTCGGTGCAATCAATTTCAGACTAATTAAAAATGGCAATTTAAATGCATTGAGCGGATACAATACAATACAGTACAAAAAATACCCTTTTTGGTTCTTAACAGACATAATCCTGGAAAAATCGGATAAGTTCCAACTACTCTCATCTTCATTGTGATTTTGTACGCTCTGAAAACCCTTTTGACTGAAGTAGATCTGAATGACGATCACCGAATAAGGCTTATACTGAATTTTCATATAAATCTGAACCTTTTCATTGCATACTTTTGGGCGTTATGCAAAAATACACCATACAGAAAACGAATACACTTAACATGCAAATGGATCGTTGACATTGCGCACCTCAAACGAAAAGGTAATAAAAAAGCAAAACAATATTTGTGTTCGATGATTGCCTCATTGCACATGCTTGGGGCGTAAAAATGGCCACACACCAAATGGGAAGAATTTGAGCGAAATTGCGGGATTATGACAGACATACTTAATGGCTAATTAAGTATTAAACAATAGCTAAACAGTAGACAGTAAACAGAAAGTAAACAACTCGATTTGATTGACAATTCTTTCGCTCTCAAGCACATAAATCAGTCAGCGACACGTGCTCTTGCTGAAAAGGCTGCCTGTCCGATTTATTTGCGACACTTCTTGATACTCTGCAATCCAAACTACTTTTATAGTATACTAATTATCAAGGCGCTGCAAACACGTTGCATCTGGCAAGTTTTCAAGTTGCCAAAGACAAATCCAAAGGGGGGTAAAACATAAAAAACCAGAAAACAAAAACAAGCGCGAAATTACGTTTTTGCCTCCATTGGATGGCTTCACAAAAACAATAAACAATAAAAGTAAACAATTTGTAATATCAATGGAATTGGGTCAGCTTGCCAGTTGTTACGCTCGTTGCGTGCCAAAAGTGGACTCTGGTGCACTTTCATTGTATCGTTCGGGCGCTTCGATTTTGGGACAGACCAGCAGCACTTTATTTTTTGGTCTGACATTTGACAAGTTGTTTGTTGCTATTGTTATTGTTGTTGTTATTGTTATTGCTGTTTGTTGTGCAATGCCAGCCAGATGCAGACGAGTGCAGCTTATGCGTAACATGACTTTCAACAGCTGTTGGCGGTACTCAAACTTCTATCAATTTGTCAGGTTGCCTAATATTTCCGCATTGCATTGCCAAAACAAAGGAAAGTCTCTCCCCAAACAACCCCAACAGTTCCCACTCAAATCCGGGCCTGCGAGCGAGCAACCAAAACGGCAACAAGTGCCAGGCAACTGGTAAAACCCGAAAATTACGCGGCTCAACAAAGAAAAAAATACAAGAAGGAATAGTTTTGCCGGCGTGACGAAAACCAAATACCCTTGCAAATGCAATCATTTAAAGTCTCGGATTACAACTATAAATTGTTTTAATATAATTTGATAAAATAATAGAAAGAGTAGAGCCTAATAATCCATTTCAATTCCCATTCCAATATCAAAGACCATACAATACAAATAAGTGCAAGAGATTATGAGCAGAAATGCCCAATGCCATGCCTTTGCTAGGGTATGACAGCGCCGCCTTTCCCACCCACTTTGAAGTAGGCGCATAAAAAAGTTTTGTTGCAAATGTAAGCCAGGCCAAGAGTGGGAGCTGCCGAGCTGCAGCGCTCTGTAATTGCGGCTTAAGTCGCAAGTGTTAACAGGCGCCGTCTTGCGTAACCGGGCAACCGACTGATTGAATGACTGGCCAATTGCAGCTCGGGGCTGGGGTGGGGCGAACATGTTGTCGGTCAAGTTTTGGCTTAAAACTGATCGACCGACTGATGAACAGTCATTGTGTCAGTTCTTGCTATTGTCTGCTAATGGTCTCAATTGTCTGGCTAACTGTAAGCACAGCTAGTCGACCAACTGACCGCACTGATTGCGGGTCTTGCAGTCTTAATAAACTGGGTAGCCGTGATTGGATTTGGCTGCTGGTTTTCCTCGTTCTTGAAGCTTATTTTTTATGCATTTAACAAATGAGCTTGTAAAGTCATGTGGCACATTAATTACAAGCTAGAGACAAATTTGCGGTTGCTTGAACAGGTTGCTCCGAACGAAAAGCGTGGACAATGACACGTGCTCCAAAGATCAGACCACGCACTTGACAAATGGTTGGGTATACAATTGCTAAAGTTAAGTTATTCAAATAAACTGCAAATGGTGTCAATTGGAAAAATAAACAACACTCATGAATAGCTTCGGCTCGCAGACGTTTTGAAATGGGACGTGTAGTAATCATTTTAGCACTAGCTATTGATTGGGCCTGTCTTTTGAGTCGATTTTTTTTATTAATTTAGTTATTATTTAGTAATTATACTGTTTAAAATTGCTAAGACTCCGCCTTATCAGCATGCCAAATTACTTATATAATTGAATAACTATCAAGCTTTAGTCTGTCAAACATTTTTTGTCTGCAATGTTTTCATTAACTTTAAAGGGGCTGTTATCCTTGATAGGATTTATTTATTAAAAACTATTTTAATCAAATAAAAAAAACTATTGAGATAGAGCTAACCAAAAAGTAAAAATAGCGTTGGTCCCAACTATGGTATTTATCTAAACATATTTTGGGTAGAGGTCAAATATAGCCCGAATCTTGTGTATGAAAATATGACCGAATTACAATATTTTCAGTACAATGGGCAAATTTAAATTACAGATTAAATTGTTCCATAAAATGTTGAATATATATGACAAAACGGGCAGGAAGTTGTATCGAACCGCTAATCACTAAAACATTTGCCGGGTTTTGCAGCATTGATAGAAACGTGAGTAAACGGTCTTCAAAACCTCACAAGTTTCGTGTGAAACTCAGCATGCCCTTTTTTCAGGGTATTAGCCTATATAATTGTGTGTACATGCATTTAAACAAATTTTATTGTTTTTTTAACTATTCTTTTTTTTTTCTTAACAATTAGCCCCATGAAAATTGCTAAACTATTTAACAGCTGTTGGGCTCGGGCTGTGCCTTATACAAATCTCTGAGCGCGGTTGAAGCAGCTAACGGAAACGAGCGGCTGGGCAAACGTGGCTTAAACAACCGCAGATTAAGTAATTGATATGCAAAGCCAACAGTAACGCATACCAGACCGTACACTGCAGACACGCCAAAGGAAATCACAAGTGAAAAAGTAATGGCCACTAACATGGAAAATTTCATAACTTTTCATAATTAAAGGCAAAAAAAAAAAAAAATAAAATAAAATGAAGAGAGAGGGAAATGCACAGAAGAGAGACTAACTTTGTTGAGGGGGGCAACAGCTGAGCAATAGCTGGTTTGTCCACTTTTAAAGGTGTTGTTGGTGTGTGTGTGTGCATACACATACACTCACACGCATCCCACACACACTCATTCATAAGATAGTAGGCTCGGCCTGCGCCCTCCACTTGATCATATTGGCTCACTTTCACTTGTCTTTGGCTTCTTTTGCTTCCGCACGAAACTTGGTCAAAATGCAAAGCAAACTTGGCCGCCAACTTTACACAGCTCGAAGAGAGTCGTGTTTGACTTTTGTTTTTTTTTTATAGTTTTACACTTTATCATTTTGTCATCCTCTCTCTTTGGTTTAGTTTTTTGTTTGCCGCGCTTTGGCGGCGTGAGGCGGCCCCAAGTCGCGTCAGTCATTCGAAGACTTTAAACGCACCAAGTTGCCTAGTTCGGCTGCACGACTACTCGACTCCTCTTTCGATTTTGTGTGGATTCAACATAGAGCATACGCCATGAATCTGCGCTACATTTGCACATTGTCGCTGCTGCCCACGCTGTATGTGCTGCTGGTGCTGCTGCTGGAGTATGTGGAGCAGGGCCTCGCCCAAAATCCGGATCCGTTGTTCGAGCTGCCCGTGCAGCTGGTCGGTTTCCCAGTTATTGTCCTGTCGGTGCGTCTGTCGCAGTTTGCCAAAAAGTTGGCTTACTCCCTCAACCCAAGTAAGTTGGCCCTTTGCTGAGTGTGAAAGTGCAACCGCCGCATTGGGGCATGATTCAGCTGTTGGGCATTTTAATTTATTTTCCTTAAGTGAAAGTCAAAAAGTGTGCATAAATTAATAATTTGCCATTATTCAAATCGGCCCGTGTGTGTGTGCGTGCAAAATCGAATTAAGAAAACAGATAAATTTCATAAATAACAACAACAAAAATATTGTAGTGAAAACCTTACTTATAAACACCACACGCTTTCAGGGCATAAGAAAACAATTTCTATTACCTAGCCTGGTATTCAAATCAATATTTACTTTTTCTTGTTGTATTAATAAGCTTGCTTAATTACAGCTAATGCCGGATAATTGGTTTATTTACCAACGACAGAATAAACATATTGAATAGATTGATGAGGGAAATAAAAAATTAAAAGACAATACTAGTGGATTATTAAATAGAAAATCAAGATAATTAAATATAAATAAATTAAAATATTATCAATATTAAAAAATAATTAAAGAAGAATATACAAATAACAATAAAAATAAGTAGAAAAATAGTAAAGTAAATAATCAATACAATTTTGCTATATTAAGAAATGTCATACTAAATGTTTGCTTACACTAGACACTATCAAACCAAAACACAAAACCCGCCTGCCTAGAGTCTTGCAACATCTGTTGACAAACTAAGCTCTCTTGTGCATCTCATCACGGTAGGCGCACTCTTGAGGCAAACGCGCTCATTGCGCCGCATCGCATAAAACCAGACCCAAATGTGTGACAAAAGTGGCGGGCGACTGGCTCAAATGCCGGAGCTGGCGGCGGCAGTTCGTCGTGCACGTCCACTTAAGCAAGCCAAATGGGGTCAAGGCTGTGGAGACGACAACTGAAGTCAGCCAAGTTGTTGGCCGGAATATTTTACAATCAGCCGTTTGGCTAGTTGTCAGTTGAATTGCGGGCAACGTTTTATTTATTATTATTATTTTTTTTTTTGGGTAAAACCAAGTGCTTGATGACAAGCAATCATGAATGCTAACAGGGAATTACCAAAGCTGCCCATTGAGTTGTGCTGCACTCTCAACTCCAATGCGAACTTGTGCAATCAACCACAGCTTGGTAACTTTGGCATTCTCATCTGCTGCCACTTTGACTAATTTCGCGTTTTATACGCAAGCAGCCAACGACAGCTAACTGCCAACTGCTAACATAAAACTTCCCTTTTGCCACTCTTGCAGATACGTACCGTTCGCGTAGCAGACGTGACGCCGCCCACCCGCTAGCTTTGGACGCCCAGTTGGCCCAGAAGGAGATACAACGCGAGTTCGGGCCACAGGCTTGCATACTCGAGGAGCCGTGTCGTGTGCATGCCTCACGTCCAGGCAGTCAACGGCAGTCTGGTAGCGACGGCAAGGCAAAGCTGCATGCGCCCTGGTCTGAGGTCTTGAGGTAGGTCAAAGTTTTCGGTTCACAACATGAATCTGCTTGCAAAGGGCATGCTATATGTTGGTAATGGTGCTTATAGCATATGCTGGAACTTTCATATATAATGCCAAATAATCATAATCGATAAGTATTACTAGAGGATTTAAATCTTGACTTAAAGCGTAAAACCAGAGGGAACTTCAGAGAAGAGACAATAATAGCTTAAAAATACATGAAAATATTTTAAACCAACAAATTTAAATAGTTTAGCTGGACTTTTTTTTAAATATTTTTAAAATGTTTTTAAAAAAAATGCAGCATAGTTAATACGGATAAATCTTTAAATAGTTCAGCTGCATTATTAAATTTGTATATATTAATATTAACAAATGGCAACATAATTAAGATCGATGGATCTTTAGATAGTTTTGCTGCAAAGATTATTATTATTAAATAAAATCAATAAATGCAACATTATCAATTATTATCAATGGATATTAAGATAGTATTGCCAAAGATGGCTTTTCTGCATATATATAAAGTGAATTAAGGCATAGTCAAAGTTCTCTAAAAACTCCATTGCAAAGAGCATCGGAGTGTCGGTGTTGTCAGAGCTAAGATAATTTTCTTAGTTATTTCTTGTTCAAGTGGAACGCTGACTTTATGGCTTCCCAACTGGCGACTGACAGACAGTAACAACTTGAACTTTTGCTGCCCCCTCTCTTTCTCATTTGGCATTCCTCTCCCCCTCTCTCTCTCTCGCTCGCTCTGTCTTTCGCTCTTTGAAATGAGCATCTCAGATTGCATTTGTTATTGCTACGTTGCAATTTGGCGCTGCTGTTGTTGTCATTTGGCAAATGAATGGCTTGTTTTTAGTTGAAAATGTTTTCCAATCAATTTTTATTATTTCTTCGTTGTTGTTATCCCTTCCCTGTCCCCCGATAGCCCATCGTCGCAGTCTCCAGCTCATTGTCATTGGGCATGCTAACTCATCTGCGCATAATTTAATGTCTTCTCCCTGTCTGTCTGCAGTTAGATTCACGTACTTGTTACTCCCAAAGCTTAAATGTGCATGTCATTGCATTGGCATTGGCTTTGGATTTCAATTTGTAAGTTTACATAAATTTTACCAGTTCCTGATGAGTTAGTTGCCCTTGCAGTCGCTATTGTCATGGTAATGCAATGCAATGCACAACGTTTGCAAGTTGAGGAAATTATTCTTTTCCGCACTGTTTGCCATTTATTTTTCTTTCAGTTAGTTCTTCCTTCCCAGAAACACCCGTCGCAGCGCAGTGATTCATAATTAATTTCTCTCGCTCCCTTTTGGTTAGAGTTTGTATAATAAAAGAACTCTTAAGTTTTGGCCTGGCTGCTCACTGATAGTGAATGTATTCTTCTTTTTATAGCAAACTATTTTAAATATTTAATGCTTGTTTATTTTTGGCAAACAAAAGATAGTTTAAACCTTAAACAAAAGCTTTTTGCATAGATACCTCTGGCATACGTGTCGTATGCGCAACATTTGGCATTCATAGTTTTGGCCATTGTTGTAAATTTCATTTAATATTGTGTCATATCGCACTCGACTCAGCCCAAATGTGTTGCACATGCATCTGACATTTTCACACTTAACATGCAAAATTTTCAACACTCAAAGTTTCTTTTGCCCCCGTCATTGGTCTCTGACCAGACTCAGACCCAGGCCCAGACCCGAACGTGGAGCAGTCATCCTAGATCAGCACCAAGTGCTGGCCCCCAACGTGTCAAGAGCAAATATTCAAAATTATTTTTGAAATGTACTCAACGTCTGTCGGTTTGTCGTTTCGTCTGTCCTGCTGCCTTCACCTCCGTTTGCCCCTTCAGCTACTCGTTTTGTGTGTTGTTTGTTTAGTTTTCGTTGCGCTGCAAATGTAATTGGCATTAGAAGTTTTGTACGTTTGCCCACGACGTGTTTTGTAATAATAAAATATGATTAAAGTTTTTGATTAAATTTATGCAAGCGCACAGTGCAAATCGGTCCCAGCACAGCTCGGTTCGTTTCAGTTTAGTTTCTGCACTGGTCAGTTGTATTTTTGATGCTGTTGCACCTTTTTCACATGGCACTCTTTCGGCTCTGGAATGGACTTAAGGGCACTGCAGATGTGTTTGTTACTGAGTTGATTAAATTATCCCATTGCAGACGTGTGAAATTTGAGCTATGTGTGTGCGTCTGTGTGTGTGTGTGTGGCCAGATGTGACTTGTGCTTGAGCGCTCTGCAAGGTAATCAGCAACAAATTAAGTGGACGAGCATGAGCTCCTGGCAAGAGATGGGCGCGTGATTCTTCAAATATATCGACAATAGGATATATGTATATGTAAAAATTGTATAGATGAATGATAATGGGGACCAAACTGACATTTTTACTGAAGTTTCCCAGGCTAATAACTAAAACTAATAGACGAGAAGTTGCCAATTCAAGCAGTAATTGTAAACTATTTTGATTAGTTAAATTTCTTATTATTTTCAAAATAATAATCCCTTTAAATAATCGCGAAAGGGCGAGTACTATGCATCCTGTATTGAAATTGAAGCGAATGACAGAAAAAATTACCACATGAATTTTTAGCCTCATTCTTTTGACCTGAGCGACACCTGGTTATTTCTTTTGCACATAAATATTTGTGTATTTAACATACATACATCACTTGTATATTTTTGTACAGAATCATAATTCATAAATTAATACGAGTACTAACACGCACTGACGAACCAAAAAAAAAAATATATTAACAACGCATCGCATGTCTTTAACATGTCACTGAATTCGACCCAACCCACCATTTAACCATAAAACCTATGAGCCTTGGTCCTGCCTCTGCGCACGTAGAGCTCGTGGTAAAGCGAAAATTACTTTTGTTCTTAATATGGCCCCAGTCCAGGGCAAGACTCTGGTTTTGGTGGTGCGTGGAAAGGGTCTTGTGATGGGAGCCTGCCAGAGACTTGTGTATATTACCCGCTACTTATAAGTAATTATTTTTGTAATCCGCTTTCGTTGCCGACTATTGTGCCTGCGCCTGACGATAATGATGATGATGATGATGACTGACTGAACAACAACTCTTTGCATACACGTCCCACTCAACCACTCAGGAACTACAAAGTGCAATCAACCGACGGCTTGAAACAATGGTATCTGCTCTCGGTCTTTATCGGCGATGCTGTGCGGGATGTGCCGCTATGCAAGCACCTGGCCAAACGGATGCCATGTCCAGGCACTGGACCGCTGCCGCCGCCACAGCCTCGCTAAGTAGTGGTCGCCTGTCGGACTAGGCGGCACTCGAACATGGGCGGGCTTTATTTTATTTTTTATTGTAGACGTCGCAGTTCCGGGGGCATCTGCAGCATCTGCATCACATCGTGTAGTCAGTCAATCGCATGGACATCTTTGTTACGTTCTTTCGAACCTCAACTCCGTCTCCATCTATCGTCACTCTTCATCAATTCGTACTGTTAGTTGTTTTTAGGGGCTTTAATTTAAACGACAGACAGCATAGGCTTACACTTATATAAGTATGTATGAAGAATAAGAAAATAAATCAACAAAAATCAAATGAAAATTGTATGTGCCTATGCCGTGTCATGCCTGCGCTTTTAAGAGCCCCCTTATCCCCACAGACCCCGTCCAGTTCGAAGTTTCATCTGCTCGGACAATGCATTTTACACTCTGCCCCCCGTCTAACAAACCATTTGTCTGGTTGCAAACAAAAATTGATACGCCAAAAAGCATGCAACGGTAAAAAACGCATGCATACTTTGCAGCGGCGCGCACAAATTGTTGACGCAAGGCATTAAGCTGCAGACTCGTTGTGAATACCCTGTAACCGTGCAGAAAGGCTATGTTGCCCTTGTAAGTGCACGAAATGTAATAGAAAAAATGGAGCAATCTTTAACTTATTTCCAACCTCTTTTGGATACTCTGTTTGATTGCTTTAAAAAACAGGAGATATTTCTCTTATAATATTTGTTATATATAATATCTCCCAGTAAGACCCATTATGTATTTTATATTTGATACGTAAGTGTTCAATGGAAACTTAAGCTGCCAAATAAATAGGATTCAATAAGTAACTTACCCTTGGCAACTTTAGTTTTGAAAGTCCTTGCAAAAAGAATATTTTTTTGCTCCCATTTTTGACATTTTTGCTTTAATATTTATTCACTATCATTTGTATTATCCTCCTTATTTCTTGTGGATAATCTGTAAACAAGCAGGCAGAATATGATATGCTAATGTGTGTATTGAATATGTGAGATATTTTAAAAACTAATGTTAAATTTATATGATATAATGCAGTTTCTATTTTGTTCGATTGCCGATTACAGGGTATCTGGACGTCTGCTTCTTTTTGTTGTATATGCCCCCCACTGTTGAACAGCTCTCAGTTGTTTCGCTTCAAGTACTACAACTACAGCTTTTGGTAAAATACACAGCCCTAACCCTGGCCGCACATTGGTAGCAGAAACCCGCACCAGAGAGCTGGTCGTCGCTTTGCTATTTATTAACTCGTTGCATATGTTTGCAGGCACTGTTGAGCGCCCCTGCCCGAGTGCTGTAAATAAAACGACATGACTGCGACGCAATGTAGACAAGCGCAGCAACAAGCGTTGCTTGGAGCTTTGGCGACGTTGACAACCCTGCTGTGTGCTGTGTGTGCCGCCGCACAAAAGTACGCTGCACTTTTTTGCACTTTGCATTTTTGTGTGATTTGGCTCTGGGAAACGTTCGTCCCATTTGGCAGCTGGGACCAAAACAAAAAAACAACTGAAATTGTCTGTGGGAGGTTTTTTTGTTGGTTATCTCCCTTGTGTCCCTTGGTTTATCACATTTAATTTTTCAAACGTATTCCCCGCGATGACGCCGTTTG
The DNA here is from genome assembly GCF_003285875.2 of Drosophila novamexicana. NCBI lineage: Eukaryota > Metazoa > Arthropoda > Insecta > Diptera > Drosophilidae > Drosophila > Drosophila novamexicana. The sequence goes on from NW_020824766.1 coordinate 1,157,089, forward strand.
TCTCTAGATTTATGTACCATTTCTTTTGCATATTTCATTTGCTTGAAATACTTGTTGATTTGTTGCAGTCACTGCGACTGATACATCTTGTTTTTGTGATTTAAAAAGTATTTAATAAATATTTAAAGACATTTAAGCGATAACAAATATTTACAGACCTTAAACTAATGGGAACTTGCCTCTCGTCTGACGTATATACACAAGAAATTCAACCGCTGCCCAGATACACTTTGCGTCCGTCGGGCCTTATGTAATACTCGTTCACACCTTGTGAATTAGTCACATATATATTTCTATCATCCTCGTGTTTGGGTCTCCTCGTCGAGGTAGCCTGGTAAGCGCTGCTATATCGGTTGTCGCTTATATAGTTGGCATTGGGATAGTTGTACTGTGCATTATAGCTGGGTCTGTCATTCGACTCGACGAATCGCACGGTATTCCCCGGCAGGTATTCGCCATAGTTCATAAAACTTTGACTGTGACTTGTCTGATAGTCCGCTGAAGTGTCCGTCTCCAGGCGATAATAGGAACTCGGTCTATGCTCATCACTGACCACCAAACGTTGATCTTTCTGTTCGCCCCTATCATTGTACTCGTAGCTGGGCGCATAGGTGGGTCGGTTCAGGATCTTACCTCTACGTATGTGACGCTCGTAATGATCGGGAAATAGGACTCTGGCGCCGCGTTGAGGTGGTGCTGCATCCTCATATACGGCATTTGGTGGTGTATGTGGTTCTCTTTGTTGTTCTTCTCTGAACTGTTTTTCTCTAAATCGTTCCTCCTCTTCCCTGTTCTCCTGCACTTGCTCTTCTCTAAGCAGCTTATCAAACTCCTCGAGCTCCTCATTGGTATCCTTAAAAACAATTCGCTTGCCACGCTTCTTCTCCACGCCGTAGTCTTCCTCGCCAAGTCCGTTGGGCAGCACAGCTGTCCAACCCTCGGCCAGTTGCAACTTCTTGGCCTGCCGCTCGCTTTCGCTTTGGTCTTGGGGAAATCTCAATTTACGTTGAGCTGCATCTCGATTGAATTCGTAGATAACTTTTCGCTCGTTGTCGCGCAGAGCTTCCGGCGTGGCATCCGGAAATCGCACAACTCCGTTGTCATGATGCTCAGCGCCTTCTTCGTTTTTGAAGTGCAGTATGCGACCCTCGCCCTCAACCTGGTCTTCGGGAAATTGCAGCACACCTATCAGCTCGGTGTGTGCCTGGGCTGCCTCCGCCTCGCCATCATCTTGAAACTTGACTGGTGTCTGGGTATCCAAGTCATCTTCTTCATCATGAAAATCAACGGGCATCAAGCGGCCATTATCCGTCTGAATGTTGCGTTTAATTTCCGTTGGCAACAGACTCCTTCTCCTTCGGCGACGTCTTTGATACTCCACGCCGCTTAAATACTCGGACAGCACTCGGGTAAAGAAGCTGCCGATGCCATCGGCAATGTCCGTACTGGGTCTTTGTGTGGGTCGCGGCACAGGGCGAGGCGTTGTGCGCGTCACCTGGCCCAGCCCCTGCTCCTGCCCGCCGCCCGTCAGCGCTGCGAGTATGCTAAACAATGAGCCTCCGCCAGATTCGCTTTGTTGTGCTACAGCTGGTTGCTCTTCCGGCTCGCTGAAGAACTTAAAAAACCCTCCGCGATGATTGTTCAGATAGTGAATGATTTCCATCTAGACAGTTTGAGTTTTTAATAATCATTAAACACCCTTGATTGGTATGCTCACAGCCATCAGCTCACCTCATTCTTTGGGCATTTTTCATAGGTCCGAACACAGCTTCGTTCGCCCCCGCTAATTCCAAGCAGCGCAGCGCGTCCATAAATGAGAGCTGGCGAGGCGACTGGGAAGCCAGCTAAGAAGCTGTTGGGAATGAAATTAATGAAAAATTTTTAAAAACTTCTCAATTTAAGTATTTCCTGGTATCCGAGTACCAAGGTACTGGAAGGTTTGTTACACTGGTTTTTGGAATCCTTTTTTAATTTCTATTTCTTGTATATACTTGTTAAGGGTATTATAATGCAAAAAAGCAGCCATCTCCGGCCCGACATATACTTATGTTCTTGATCATTATCAATATCCGAGGTGATATAGCTATATCCGTCCCTTCATTTGGCTGTTTTTTACAGAGTGTATTATAATTCTGCGTAACTGTGTATCGCATCGAAGAATATGCTTGTGATTCCGTAAGGTATCTATATTCCTGAATCGAATCAACAGATCTTATCAATATCTAATTACTAGAGAACGATCGCTTAAAAATGAAGTTTTGTATGAAAATCTTCTCAGTTTTTCAAAATAACGATCGAGTCGGAACATTTCATTTTCCCTGTGCTCCTTATTTATGGTGGAATATTGAATACCTTCACTTAAATTCAAGGGTTTTTATATTCCTCATTATCTAACAAATGTTGCCCAGCTGCCTTTTAGGCTGATTATAAAACTTAATTGAGTAAATGCCAATTTGCAACGAAAAGCCAAACAATATCAATTTACAGACGAGCTGCTTCAGACACACACAACCCCCGCCCGCTGGCCATGTCTCAATCAGAGCGTGGCTCATTTCATAGAACAATCAATATGGTCGGGCCAGATCGACTTGCATAATGAATAAGGTCTAATCCCAGTTAACGCTTGCTTGAAATTAAACGAGCACAGAACGGGGGGAGTTGCCATCGGATGGGAATGTAAATTTAATAATATTTACTTGCAAGTAAAGCCCTTGCCACATTATTTCGGATGGCAATTGCGCCAGCTCTGGTTGGGTACTCACTTGGTTATGGCCGGCGATGTAATGAAGCCTGGCAGTTGGCCACGTAACGTTTGACCGGCAATCATCTGGCAGAGCACCTTGGGCACACACTGCAAATCGTCGTTGCGTGCGATGTTCTCCAGGGCTCTAATGAGTTGTGTGTTGGGCGGTCGGGCATGCTGCCCTGTGCTTTGCGTACCGGCAAAAGCGCCTAAGAGACTGCCTAATGGGCTGCTGCTGCTGGAGGAAGAGGAGGATGCTCCACCACCGCCACCGCCCAAAAGCAGATTTGTAAACTGTGGCGCATATTGTTGCGTCGAGCTCAGCAGCGACGCTAGAGTGGCCAGGCCACCAGCTCCAGCCCCTGCTGCTGCCACTGGCTGTTGGTAAGGCGGTCGATAGCCAGGTGGCGGACCAGGACGATAACTGAACTGCGGCTGGGGTGGTGTCTCGCCAATTTGATACTCATAGTAATTGTGTCCCGGTCGTTGTTGCTGAGACAGCGGTCGCTGAGGCAGCGGCTCATATTGATAGTGCGTGGGCTTATATTCCGACTGCGACTGCGAGGGGGAGTGCGAGTGGGCGGGGTAACTGGTGGGTCGCTGCAAATAATTACCAAAGTTGTTTGCGTAATTAGACGACTGCGTGTATTGCGGCTGCGGCACATTTATCGATGAGCCGCCTGCCAATGGTCGGTTGTCATTGACGTCTTGGCGGTTGTAAGGCGGCCGATGGTGCTCGCGGGGTCGCTGAGACTGTGTCTGTGTGTGCTGCTGCGATTGCTGTGGCACAAAGTTGGATGTCTGCTGTGTGGCATAGCTGGGCGGCGGGTAATCATGCGAATCGTATGAAATTTTATTCGCTGTGGAGGCTGTGGGTGCCGTCACAGGTCGGCGATAGAGCGTCGTGGGGCTCTCATCGAAGACATAGCCGGGTCGCTTCAAGTACACCTCGTCCGCAGCAACGGGGCGTGAATGTTGCGGCGAGTGGTTGCCTACAAGCAGCGACGATTGCACCGTGTAGACCTGATCCCCCTGCTCTTCGGGCTGTTCGCGTTGATACTGAATGTAGCTGGGCGTAGCCTGTGTGGCCGTGGGCGTGACCGTAGGCGTATAGCGATAGTTTTGCTGTGTAAAGGGATCCAAATAGCTGACCACCGGTGTGGTGGGTATTTGGGTGCTGGTATAGCTATGGAAGATGGTCTGCTGTTGTGGTCGGGTCTCGTCTGGAAAGGAGAACTGCTTGTCCATCGCCGTCTGTTGAGGATTTAGGTTGGCCAAGGAGCTGGGCACTTGATGCTTATAGTTGGGCTCCAGATAACTGGGCGGATAACGCTGTATGCCACCGTGCATCACATCCGAGGGCGTGAATTCCAGCATCTGTGAGGGTCGAAAACCGCCGTTCGTTACCCGTGCGGACGTCTGGGAGGACTGTGCAGCATTGGCGGTCACTTCAATCAGCGGCTCCGAGGGAAAAAAGTTTTTCAGCTTTGCGGAAATGTGTTTCTGCCTGTCAGGAAGTGGGCAGGACATTGGTTTAGTTGACAGTTTGGGTGGGGTGGGGAAGCAGTGAAATTTGCATAAATTAAGGTAGACGTGAACTCACTCGTCATTTCCGTCGCCATTTCTTATGCACGACACGTCGCCGACTAATGCGATAATTAGAAATGCAATTTTCCATAGCATACTTTGCGGTTGTTGTCGAAACTGCATGCTGCTGCCGAGCTGTGTGCGATTGTGTGTGTGTGTGAGTAGGTGTGAGGAGTTTGGCCTTTGTGTTTCTTGCAATTGGAAATCCCCAGCTAACGTCAGCAATTCATAAGCGTAAGCCACTTTTCGCACGTCGCCTGCAACAATAACATAAAAACTTGCTGTCAGCTCTCTTGACTACAAACTGGAAAAGATTGCGAATTTCTCTAGAGTCCTCGCGGCAAATTTCTCGCTACATTTGCACATAAATTTATAGATTTATCCCATCGAAGGAGTGGGAATGCAGCACATTTGCATTCATATTAATGCAATTCTCACGTGCTCGTTGAGATCTCGACGACGACGACGACGACAACGACGACTTGACATTTGTTTAATTCTATTTTTTATGATTGCGCCGTGTTTATGCAGCCGCACGCCGCAACTCGACTCGACTTGCCACCGTAATCATCAGCTTTATTTCGACGATGACTACGCCGTATAATCATATCCATAATCTTTAGCTCTTTTGGGTGCTCGTCTCTGTGTCTGTGTCTGTGTCTGACTCTGACTCTAGCTTTGCTCTAGTGCACTGCGCCTTGAGCCCAGTGCTAAATTATTCATATTATTGTGACGTTTTATTTGTCGCCATTTGTTGCCCCAGAGCGTTGACAGGCCTTAAAAGTTTAATACACACAGTCTGACACGTTCACTGCTCTGGATTTTTATTTGCTGAGCTTTGGGTAGTTAAAATGATGCAGTCTACACTTGTTCTCGTAAAAAATACTCAATATTATAATGCTGCAAGTGCATATAACAGACAGACAGCCCAAGAAATAGCCATGCATTCAAATTGGGCAAAGTATGATTCAACTAAGCACTTGCAAGTTGTTATTTAAATCGGAGTTAAGATCTCACATTAACCATACACTAGCCTAAGACAGTCGACTACGAAATGTTTCTCTAAAATGTATTCTCATTTGATTAATAAAATTTCACGAATTTCCGTTAATTTGATATTCATTTATAAAAAAGTGAAAGTCATTTCTAAATGGCCTTAAGTATGTTTTGCAGAATATGATCGCATTATTAATCAATATAAATTCTATTGATGGCCTTCTTCTCAGCTACATATTAGCTTAACTTTAGCACACGTTTCATTCATTAATTTTACAGCAATCATTGTTTATTTGACACTTTTTTGCTGCAGCATTCGCCATAAATTTCACCATAAAGATTGCCTTTGTTTTTTTAGGGCCTCATTTGGCGTCGATCGATTTGCATTTAAATGAAGTCAAGGTTGTTGTGTGTTGCTCACGTTGAATTTAAAGCACATCTCCTCACAACAAGTTTCCAAAAAATACGTAAATGCTTTAAAGTGTTTGCTGGAGCAGATGGAAACAGCTGGAAAACCAGCAAAATTTATTATTTATGCTTGTCGTAATATAAAAACGACTATGCCAAATGTGTTGGTCGCATATAAAATTTAAATTTCATGCAATTACACACACACACACACAGAGACTAAATGACGGACAGACTGACTCACTTGCCACAGCAGCTTGCCGCATGCCGCATGCCGCATGCAGCATGCAGCTTGCAGCTGTAACTGTAATTGCCCAAAATTTTATGGTCCAAGCAACGGCGGAGACGCCGCAACGAGCAAGTACTAGAAAATTGCATTTGCTGCCAACAGGCAACAGAGGGCGCTGCACTAAAACGAAGACTAGCTGCAGCAACAGACTGCGATGGAATTTACAACAAGAAACGGCAGCAGCTAATTTCATCTGGAGGTGGAGGTGGAGCTGCCATCCCCTTGTTGCAGCCGCAGGTGCCAGGATCACAAAATATTTCGATTGTGTGTCGAGGCACGCACAAGTGCGGAACAACATGGCACCGAAATGCTATAAGGGTTCTCACCTTCCCCCCTCGCAGTAAGCGGCAACTACACGAAAGGACACTTTACGCTTGAGATGAGCTTCAATTTTGGGCTAAAGACGAACACGGATATGGACACGGAAACCAAAAAGCAGCGTACGTGTTGTGCATTCTTTAGTGCTGTCGCAGCAGCAGCTGGGCATGGCCAGCGTGGGCGGAACTGGTAAATCCACTTACACTGAAGGCCACCTTGTCTTTTATGCGTGACGCGTGCTGAGGTTCGATTTGGGGTTCAACTGTAAAATGAGTCATTTATTTGTTTTGTTTATTTGTTTATTTTTTTTTTTTTTTTGCTTTCGGCTAATTTTTATGCAATGTTTTATTCACTTGCACAACTAAACGACTCAGACAACTTTCTTTTCTTGGCTGGTTGAACTTAAAAATAGTCGGGCCGCTTCTATTGTCACAATTGCCACGCTTTGTTTAACTCTCGCGCACAGACACACACACATAATTGTTTAGCCGGCTCCGATTTTGCACACTTTCGGCTTTTGATTCCACTTACTGACTGCACTTCTCGGTAACTCTCGTCCGCGTTGTGTGGCAACAGCGAAATAGAAACCACCAACGAAATCGAAACGAAATTTATATTTGTTTTCTTAACTGCCTATTCGACGACGCATGCGCCAGCGACGTCTTTCCGGCTGTGAGTGCGGCGTTCGTTTGACACGCGACGCCGGCGCTGAGTATGCGCTAAGCCCGGCCCAGCCAAGTTTACCAACTGGTTGCTGAGAGGAGGGCAGAGCAGGCGGGAGAAAGATGCTCCAGCGGAGAGTAAAAACGTTGCCGAAACGATCAGCAGCTGTTTGTTAGAGAGTTGCGATGGCAGAGATTGAGAAAGATGGAGAGCCGGAGAAAGAGAGAGATTTCAATTGAGTAACAACAGAAATGAGAAGTTGAGTATGAATAAAGCTCGTGCGTCAGCAGCTTACATTACAATTCTCAATTGTTTTTTGTGTAGAAAAAAAAATAAAATTAACTGAATCCATAATTTTCCACATAAAATAAAAGTTAACATAATTAATTAATTATGCTCATAGTTTATAGGTCCTTAAGTTAATGAAAATCGCATGGAAAGGTGATTTGCTCAGACAAGAGTTAATTTGAAATCCATATAAATTGGAGTCCCTATCGTGTATATTTTTAAAGATTTTTTCCCCGTTTTGCTTTTTACCATTTTCAATGGATGCCAGAAAAAGTTATATATTTGAAGCATTCCAATTAAAATCGAATGATTTGTTTGGAATCGCATATGTAGAAATGGGCTGACAATTATAAGCTTGTTTCTCACATTGAGTTTCGTTGGGAGAGCAGATAGTTCATAGTTCATTCAACCTATTGTGCAGAGGTAACTACTTTAATTAAATCAGACAGTTGCATTACATGTTGATCAACCATTTGTTACACTTTTCTGTAAGCTTCATAAATAGCCAGGCGAATTATTGTACAATACTCGCAGCGAATCTGGGTGCCGCCGAGACAGCGAGCTGGCCAGTTAAATGGCTTAATCATAATGAGCCAAGAGCTGCAGGCAGAAACCAGCGAGCAGAGGTAAGCAAATTAGTCGCTAAAGCAAAACGTCGTCCGGAGAGTGAAAGTTGAAACCGGGTGGAAACCGAAAGAGCTGCCAGCTAGCTACAAGACCTCACAGACAGAGGAAGACAACAAGACGATGGCATTTAGCTGCAGCTAAGTTAAGCGACATTGAGTAATTTTCTGGTCTAGTCAGAGACCCCAGACCACAGTGGGTCCCCCCACGCTGCTTTCTTTTCCCTTGCTCTGAAAGCAACGTAATAATAATTTACACGTTTTTTTTTGCTTTACTGACTGAGGCTGGGTGAGGTAACCAGCCAGCAGTTGGCTCTTGGCCCGTTTTGGCGGTCATATTGAAAGCGAAACCGAAATCTCAAGATTGTGGGTTGTGCCAGAAACGTCTTTCACGAGTTAAACCAAGCTAAATTGTTGCCAATTTCGGATCTATGCCAATGCCTGTCATTCAACCAGCTTCGGTTATTTTTCGACTTGTTTACCCCTTATTCAACCTTTGTTTTGGTATTGTTTTGTTTCGGTTTTGGGGAAATTACGCAAAGTCAAAGTCGCGGCTTCATATTGATCAATTATAGGTCATAAATAACGTATCCGCTTTTGAATGGTTGAACAAACTTTTTATAAAAGGTCACCAAGTGGGCGAAGCTATCAAATTGTTATTGAATAAAATGGAATACTGCAACAATTTAATCTATTTTTTTCAGCTCAAAACAGCAACATGCGCCTCAAGGAGTATCCAGAAATAGTTGTGGATGTGATACCCAAGCTATATGAGAGCCATATCAAGGTTTTCATTACACATCTATATGGCATGGAGGAGCAGGTGGACCGACTGCCTAAGAAGTTCTGCAAGATGTACACGACCCAACCGCTGGCTAGTCAATTGCTGCACTATCTACGCTCTCGTGGAGCCAACATATCGGAGCAGGATTTCCATATTCTTAGGGATGCGCAACCCTTCACACTGCGCCTCAGCGATGGCAAGCGTCTGCAGCTGATGCTCTGTGCCGGCAATGACCTGGGCAACAGTCTGATGCTGCTCATCCGCAAAGTGCAGGGCGGCAGATTGCTCTTATACTATTCAGCTGTGCAACAGGACGATCTCTGTCAGCTGATGGGCAATATAACCTACCAGGAATGGATTGCAAAGGGCACTGAGGTTCTCTTTTTAAATCTCCAGGCAGTGGATCAGCAGTTCAACCATGTAGATTTCGAAGAGATCGCCAGAGGCATCTACATATATGGAGAGTCTATGAAAAGGCCAACTGTGCTCCAGGTGCCCCTGCTGGGCTATGAGTATCTGATCAGAAGACTAGCCCAAACCTTGACACTCTACGGTCATATCAAGATGTCGAACGCCTATTTGGATAACTTCATGTGTTTGACATCAGATTTACGGCGATTTGAGGTGGCTGGCTACGTAGTTCGTGCTAATGTTGTAGCTTCCAACAGCGTTGATTACGATGCACAGGAAAAGCCACATCCTCTGGAAAAACTTCAGTGGTCGCCAGTGCCAAATCGCATGAATCTTATTCAGCTGTGCAGTCTACTGCGTCCACTGCATATAAATGGAATAGTTGCCTTTCATGCTTCAGGAAATGTGCCGCCAGTGCCGCAATTTCTCAAGCGCTTTCAATTGAAGTACTCGCCCAAATCTAAGGGAAGGCTGACTGAAGAGCAGGTCGATGTGCCTGAAACTCAGCTTATGCACTTGCCAAGTCAGGAGAACATTCCTCAGACCCAAACTCAGCAGGAACAGTCAACATTACGGAAACAACCTATTGTAATTTTAAAACAAAGACAGCTCCACTTTGTCGATTATGATGATGATGATGATAATAATGAAACAGAATAGGAGTTTCAAATGATTTAAATTTCAATATAGAAATATATAATAATAATATACATAACTTAAAGGTAGTCAGAGCTGAATAATTAAATAAGTGAATAAATAACTGTACACTTACTCAAAAATTCATATGTACATGTGCATCTATTATTTAGAGGGAGGCCGAATTTTATTTCCACATAACTAAAAGAAAAGAAAAAAGCAGAGAATTAGAAAATTGAGAGTAAGTTCAAAGTTAAAGAAACAGAGTTAATTTCCGACACACTTTTTAATGAAACATTTTACTTGCATTGAAAGTAAGAAGAACTACAACTACTTGAATTTTTGAGAAACGCATAGGAGAGCATAATGCAATTTTGTTTTTGTTTTTCAAATATGCAGGGAAGAGGCAAGTAAACTTATTCTGCATTTGGTCACAAGCAAAACATACAAACATTCTACAGACACACATACATACATGCAAACATGAACTTTCATTTCATAATTTACACATCCACACATTCACAAATATGTTGAGGTGACTGGCAATACACTTGCTAATGCAAAACATCACTTCCAATCAAAGCATGAAGAACAGCAAGTCCTATTTGAATTCATGAGAATCGTACAGTAGAGTAACACTAAAAGAATATTTTTGTTAATTGCAGCGCAGCTAAACGTAAGCTAAGTGTACTTTTGGTTAAGTAGATCGATAAAAAAAAATAAGTACAATCAGTCAAACAGTCAGGATAAACAGTTATATATGTAGACTGAGCCGAATGTCTGTCTGGAGCTCGCTTTTGAAATTTAAACTTTGATTTTTCTCTGTAAAATCGTGTCCCCCATCTCATACCGATAGCTGCCACATAACATTTGAATATGAATATGGATATGAATATGAAAATGAATACTGAGCATGAACCAGTTAATGGTGGATCCAACTGACGCATATAATATTAATATCAGGCTCGGTCTGAGTCCGCTTCATGTTTGCGTAAAAAGGTTGTTAAAATTATTATGAAATGCCTGTTGGCATGCAGGAAGCCGACCCGATACCCGCTGCCCGTTGCCAGATGCCCCACTCCCATTCCACTCGGTCGTCCTACCCCAATTGGGTGGACAAATGACCACTTATCAACGTGTAATGAAATATGGCACATGTGTTCGCCATATATGAAAGACATCCCTTTTGACATCAGTCGCAGTAGTTGGCGTCTTTGTCCTCTTGTGGAAGCCTTTTGTCGTGCTCTGGCATGTTATATGAATTATGTTGATGGCCACGATGATGATACAGGAGCCAACAGCTAACGATTCCAGCATTCGTATGTGTGTTTGTCCTGCGTCTCATTTATTACATTTTGGCTTTTTGACAGATTGCTAAGCGTAGTAACCGTTTCCGCACTAATTTCCGTGTCCTGCAACTATTCCGACATCGCTGCCTTTGGCCTTCTCCTCATGCTCATCCTCAGCGCAGTCATCGCTGTCTGGAGCATTAAAAGCCAAAAGCAAATTACTCATCATATCAACGGTCAGTTGCGCTGCTTTTTATGTATGCCATGCACAGGGATTTTAATAAATCGTTTTGTCCGAGTTTCCTCTCCCTTAGTCCTTGCGCTGCCGCCAGTCCTTGCCATGGCTCCTTTGCGCTGCTTTTATTAGTTTGTCAATAAAGTGCCAAAAGACGTTGATTATGATCGCTGCTGCCGTCATCCACTCGGCCAATGCCTTATGAGTTTTGCTTATGACCTGCAGGCTGAGACCATTTTAGGCTTCAGCAGACATTGAAGCGAATATATATCCTTTACTTATCCTTTGCTATCATTTTTGCAATCATCCGTTTTTGTAGAGACCGACTGCTGTTAAGTCGCAAATGCTCAACATATTCGTAGCAAGGAGCTTCTAAGGAGGCGAAATACTTGTGGCAAAGTATGTTGCATGCCTTTCGGCGCTCGGGGTATGAGTTGAAAGTTTCTTAAATATACGAACTAGGGGAAAGAGATACTGTTGCCCTCCGTGTGCACTTTGTAATGAATTTTTAATGCACTTTTGCTACAAGAGCATTTTGCAAGCATGTACAAAGTCTCTGCTTTGGGGGCGATTTGGGGGTTTTTAACAGCGTGTAACAAAATTAATTTTTTGCTACTTTATGCTGAAAGCCAATTAGATGGCATTACCTACACTTGAACTAGAAGCCAAGCACATGCGACCATAATTATGTTTAATTTATAATTGAATTAATTTTAAGTGGCTTTCAAGCTGCACAAAGCAACTTTTAATTAAAACATAATTCTGATTACTTATTTTGGCAAGGGGTGTGAAGAATATTTATTAAACTGAAGCTGTTAAATACTTGTGTTCAATTTTTTCAGAATTAACAATTTAATAGAAAGGTATTTAAATAGGTTAAAGAAAAAGCCCCTTTACTTTCTTCAGCCAATGTATTCAATACACAATATACCTCTTAACTAAGACATTGCTGGGCTATTTGATAGCTCCAAGTATTTCATTTAATTTTCACTTAAATTTTAGGCGTTCATAGTATTAAATTTAACAGTACTTTCTGGCTTCAAAAACCGCGGGGAGTTAATTAACTTAAATTTGCGGAAAACGGCTGCGCGCACATGTTGCCTGTTTCTATAATTTTAATAATTAGAATTGGATGGAGGAAGGGTCGATTGGGTTGTTGTTGCCTTTGTGGTAAAGTTTGACACTTGGTATGGGCGGATAATAAAATTGCCAATGTATGACAATGGCAGCCCACAGCCGATTTCCCAGTTCGCCTGGTGCTGCCGGCAGGTGTTGGACCAAAAAGTAATTATCATAAACTAGGCTGTCACACTGGTTGGGGGCGGCCTATTGATTAGTGTAGCTTAAAGTTTAATTGAAAACTAGTAAGTATTCATCGTGGGCCATTTGACGGACAGTTCGCACGACCCGAACAACCGGACAAAGAGCTGCAAATGCGACACGCGCTGACGCTCAAATGTCAAATTATACTCTGCAGTTGGTAAGCGATAACCAGTCGGCTGTGAAGGCAAACGCTCAGATTTAGAAAACGCAATTCAAATTAAATATGCCAGCAATTTGCTGGGCTCGGTTTGATTGACAGCTGCATGCCGAAGGCGGAAACGGATGTGTCAAATCAGGGCGCAGGTTGCCAAAATAATAATAGCAGGCCTCGCCAGGCCAAACCAAGCCGGCCCAGTTAAGCAGCAACGCGCCGTGCCGCCGACATTATCATCGCCTGCTTAAGCCCTTAATAACATATCATTTTTGTGACACGCTGCCCCGCATCCGTGCACCGTATCCTGTTACTGAGTCGCGTGCTGCAGTGCAGCAATTATGAGCATTTAATCCGTGACCACAAAAACTACAAATTGGCTTAGGTAGCATAATTCGATGGTTAAGTGGCCAGCAATCGCACCACCATCCAAAACTCCGAAGCGAGGGTTGAAAATCGGCATTCGAAATGTGAATTATGAATGAAAATCATATTTCATATTTTTGAATGTGCATTTAAGGTTTTCCAAGATTCGTCTGCCGGAGCGGGATCTTCTTATTCGTCTGTTTATTATGCAAAACGGACAGACGACCCCCCAAAACAGAATACTATTGATTTATCTAAAATGAATAACTATTTCGGACATATCCTAGTGTATTGTGGCGACTTCAACCCCTCAGATTTGCAATTGTGTGTTGCTGGCCAGTTGTTTGCGTTTATTTCTGCTAAGCCAAAGAGACTAATGACAATAAAAAAATTTCTTAAAGCGTCATCCTCAAGTTAGAGGTATTTTTTGCCTCTTTTCACAGATAACTTTGTCAGCGATGTTAATTAAATCTATAGCTAAGTAAAAAGCTTAACTTAATATTAAAATCTGTCCCAATGAAGAAAATATAATAAATTAGAAAACAGTTTTAAAGAGTGAACAAATTTGTACTAAATAATATCTAGAAAATTAAGTAGATAGGGTAAAGAGATAGATATGGGAAATCACTGAACCAGTGGGGGGAAAACTATCTGGCAAACTATGCTCCAACTCATAAGTTAGTGGTTAGTGGTTAGTGAGTTGCTGAAGGTATCCTGAAAGCAAGGGTTTTTTTAGAGGAAGAGAAGGAAAACGTGGTTTAGGCTATTGTAATCTATACAAACATAAAAATAGTATTTCTGGTAGGTCTGGAGGGAACAGAGAATTCAAGATCACCTAACAGAAAATATGAATCTCCATTGACAACACACAACTTAAGCAGACAAGACAACACCGAGGAATATTCTACGGTTGGTTAACGACGGAAGATTAAGATTAAGGCAAAGCAGAAATAATAATAATATCACAACATTTCTTAAAAAAGGAAGAAATAAATATGATTTATAAATTGTAAATGATTTTATACTAAAGAAACTATACAAATTAGTTTTACTTGGAATCAGTACTTGGAACCAGCACGGAACCAGATACTGATAAAGTTGATTTCGGCTGAAAACGGGAGCATACTTTTAGGGCATTATATCTGATCCCCTACGTATGCTATTATATTGGAAATTTATAAGATTGACAATTGGAGGGCGACACTAAGAAACGTAGATCTGTATTACTCTACTTTATTATTGTCAAATTATATTTGTGCGATGCTTGAGCTGTCGCTAGCTGTATAATCCATTTCACCAGAAAGTAGGGATGGGAGTGAGAAGCTGACAATCAATCTGCCAAACTCCTTCCAATAATAGATGGCGTATTACAGTGCCACCATTTATGTATTCCTCTTTAAGCGCCTAAAATAAAATTCAGTCTTTTCAAACAGCATTTATTTCATTAGGTTTCTATTTTGTGCTTTCCACAACAATAGGTATTGGGGAATCGAACGAGTAACGCTTTAAAACAATCGAATCTTCGGGAATGTGTTCTACAGGTAACTGATCCACAATGGGCAGATCTTCAATTTCGTTCATCAATACGTCATACTGCTCGGCATTCGCGTCGTTCGAGTCCTCGTCAGCCATGGCCTCCAAATAACTATTCTTTAATTTACTGAACGTTTCAACGTGAGGGACAACATGCGAGCGACAGCATGTGCATACTACATGATTGCGTAAACTGTAGGCGTATGAACGCTTAGTTTTGTACTTGTCCTTAAATGGACATTGTCGCCTTGGCCTTGGTAATGTCATTTTTCTGGCAGTCTTGCCATTGTGAGTTTTCCAACTGTGCTTAAACGCGCGACGCGTCCTTTGTGGTATGAAGCGGCTGCGTTTCTGTGCTCAAGACGTATGAAACTTTTACGGAATAGAATAAACTAAGCCTGTGCTCAAGTGGAACTTACAGTGCATCTAATCCTTGCCGGAATAAGGGCGCGCTCAACGGGAAACTGATAGAAGTTGTATTCGGCGCTAGGGCTTCGGGATAATATTCCAAGATGTGTCAAGCTACTCAACGACTTCAGCACGTGGCCTTTCACCACATCCAACTTCCTTTTGTGACGCATCTGCAACATCACCTGCTGAACGATATCGTCCGCATTGATAAAGATAGATTCACCTCTTTGTAACAATGCAATCGCTCTCAGCACATGCCGAGTGTATGCTTTAGGTGCGCCAGAAGCCGAGACATCCATGCTTGACAATAATTTCGATTATAACAAAAAGAAAAATAAAACAAATCTTGAAAACTTTTGATATTTTGTGTTTTCGATTAGTTTGACTCGATATGTGGCGAGCAAGTGATGTGGATTTATATCCAAAAGGTCTAAAATCGGCAACATAGACTGAAAGTGCATGGCTTATTGAGATTTTGATTATGAACAATTATTTAAGGCATAATAAGTAAAGTCAAAAATAACATAGAAAATCGTTGAATACAAATATTCATTTAAAATAAATTGACATCATTTTAAATGTTGTCATTTTTTTGTAAGCACTAATTAATGGTTTTTAAAATTTTTATTTCATTTTCATATATATATTTTTTTGTGCATTTGTTTTTATAATTCTTCTTACATGTATTTATGCGTTTTGTTTTGTTTTGCTTTTCATTTACATATATACTTTTGTCTTATGAACATATTCATGAGATCATAGTGATATTATATATATATATAGATATATATATATATCTTTATATATATTAAATTATTACAGCATAAGATAAAATGTACAAGTTATATTTCGTGTTCGCTTGAGCTTTACACAAAGAAAAATACATATTGAAATATGCATTTTTATTTATGAATACATATTGAAAATATTGGGGACTTAAGTCTAAACGTAATTGAAGTTATGTAAGTTTGAATATGTGTTCATCGCAGCTTTCAATAAGAAAAGTTGGCAGCACATATTTAACACACATTTTCACTGTTTTGGCACCAACAATCTATACAAAATGGCATTTGATTTTTGCGCTATATACAAATTACGAATTACTTAATTTAATGTCGGAAGTTCGCATGGAATAAAATAAACAAATTTTCGCTATGTGATTCATTTTATTTTTGTTTCTTGCTTTTCTGCTTTGTTTCAGTTTATGGCAACCAAAAATCTTGTTGACTTTTGGGCGCGCGGCCACAAAACTTTACCGAGATCATTGTGAAAACTAATTAGAATGAACCATCGCTGCGGCTGGGCACTGGCAACAAAACACAAAAATTTTGCTGGCCAATGACAACTTTGCGTTGAGTTCATTTTAGAAAAATTTACAAAAATTTTCATAGATTTTTTGTGTTTTTTTGTTTTTGTTTTTTTTTTTTTTTTTTTTTGGGTGTGTGGAATAGTTGTGTACAAATTATGGGTATGTGTATAAAAAAAATAAGTAAGAGAAAAATCATAATAAACAAATTTTGTCTACCTTTGCTGCTTGCTGCTGTTATATTAACTAGTGTATGTGTGGGCAACTCTCCCTATCTCTCTGTATCTCGTCTGTAAAATGAATAACTCTTAAGCTACCAAAAAATATTGCTCTACTTACAGGCATTTAACATATGATAAACAATATTTTTACTTAAATTTGAATTGCTTTGATTTGTCAACTGACAAGCGGAAAACTTTACATAAAAGAAACTTAAGGCTATGAATATGTAAATGAATATGTAAACTAAAACGCTTGGCGATTCTAAACCTAAACTTTTACATAATTATGCCTAATTTACATATTTCTCATCGCGTTTAATGCAAGTAAAAAATTGCTGATGAAAATGATAAAAAAAATCCATGAGATCAATGCGATTTTTGGGAATAGTTTTTTTTTTCATTTTTCTTTTCTTTTTATATGTTCATTTTCTTAATTATTTTTTGCTCTTTAAATTCCTTACTATTTTTTCACTGTTCGATTAGCATTGAAACGTCAAGAAATTCGGCAAAATGCTTTGAAACTTACCAAAAAAAATAATAAAAAAAACAAACAAAAATTTGATTTGCTGCGTGTTGACTTTTTGACTTTGGCTAGCTATGGAGATCAATTGAGTTGCGCCCTCTATAAATTTCCAGTTAAGAGATCATTCAACGCTTGGCTTTGAGTGTTAACCAAAGGTAAACCTGAAAACGTGTCGTGAAACTTTGGACAATTTCAATGGACATTTTGCGCAAATTTCTTGAACAATGTTGCTTAAAAACTAAATTGTGAGACCAATTTGAAGAATGAACAAAATAATCCTCATGAAAATATATCCTGCTTACAGACTACCAAATTTAACTAAAAACATGTGTGCACAATTATAATAAACCATAGACAAAATCATCACAAAAATGGCATATAAACTATATACAAAATTGTTCTTCTTTTTTTTTTTCTTTTTCTTTTTTCTTTTTCTTTTTCTTTTGTGTGGGATTTTTTCTGTGATTTTCATTTATAACAATTAAAGCTAAATACTTTTTATGTTCAAATAATATTTTGTTTAAGATTTTAACTAATTTAAAGCAACATTTAATTAAGTTGTGTAATTTCTACAAATATTTAAGATATATATATATATATTTTCTTGTAATTGAAATTACAATGTGAAGACGTTGAAAATTTGTTGTTTGACAATCAAAAATATAATACAATTTAAATATATTGAAAATATTTTGGAAGCAAGATATTAGATTTTGTTCTTTTTTTTTACAATTAAAATATATTGAAAATATTTTGGAAACAAGATTTTTGTTTTTTTTATCTTTTAAAGTTTTTAGTTTAGTTTTGTTTTTTTTTTTTTTTAGATTTTACGAAATGCAAAGCTAAATGCAAAGTAGCAAGAAATAATCAAACTCAGACATTGAACTGCTGGAAGACCGGCCTACAAAAAGTATCTCAAAAGATGGCAGTTTACAGTTTTACTTGAATTTTACATATAGATTTAATATATATATATAGTATGTGACATTTTCTTATAGAGTTTACAAAAATATGCTCGCGTTTGTTTTTTTGTTTCATCGAAAAAGCGTTACCAAAAAATATGTGTTAAATATTTCTACTCGTATATTTATGTTAGCAAAAATATTTATCATTCATCATTTGTCGTTTTTAGTCTTTAGCCAGTCTACAGATTACAATTGAGCAGTTTGAATTGTTGTTGCATGTTTTGTTTTCTTAAAGGATAGTTTATCATTTGATAGAGAAATATGAATATATGAATACGAATACAAATACAAATACATTTATATTGTTCTTGTGTCCCGTCAACCTCCTTAACTTTATACACACTCAAGACTCGTTTTCCTCTAGATCAGCAAGTTCTTCACTGTATTTATATATATATATATATATGCACACGGGAATAAAATACGTAAGCTGATTTCACTATGGATTAAGTATATATGGTTATTTATGGTTCTTATTCTTCTTGTTGCTGCTGCTGTTTGGCACTCATCGCGCTGCAAAGAAGCCACAGCCCATGGCAAGCACAAAAACGGTGACAACTGTTGGCCATGTGAAGCTTTGCTGTTTCTAAAAGAATTCCAAAAATATATATATATATATTGAGTATATGTTTTTTAAATAATTTCAGGATTTACTAAACATCTAATACTCATCATGTGGCTAACACAATTGTAACGGTAGCAAAGTCCCGAGGGTTACATAAATAACATAACACAGCCACGTGCCCTCTGCTAGTTTGACCGCATTCGCTACCCCGGCCCGCACAGCACACACACACACACACACACACACACACACACAAACACCACACACCGATACGTATATCATGGACCGGAACTTATGTAAGTGACCCAAATGTGGTTAATGGCTGGTCAATATAGTCGGCGTAATTATGTTTCCTAAAGCGCTCAGACTATCATTTAACAATTTCGTTTATCGCATTCAATGGACACATATAAAATCATAATTTATGCCATTTATTTGTAGAGCATTCACGGTTGAATGGCCATTGTGTGTTGCACGTGGTGGCCCGGGCTGATACTTGATAGCCAAATCAGCTCGTGCAGCGCGCAATATTATGCAAATTGTGATTATTATATTTTGGGCATATTTTAATAGAATTTCGGCATTTGTTAAATCAATTGAAAGCACTTTGGCACATGTGTTTGTATTGCGACATAGATATGTATATGAGCATATGCAACAAGCACTTGACTGCTTTTATATATAGATGCAATGGGAAACGGGGCGCCTACGTCAGATTGCAAATATTCTCACGATCTCATTAAAGCGCACTCTTCCGATAAGGCAAATCGCGACAACTTGCGCAGCTTCCCAAGAGTGTTGGCAACGGGCCTCCAGAGTGTCGCAGAGTCTCGATAAGGGGCAATATGCAGGCAATGCAAACAAATGACACGCAACGCAACAAAAGGACAGAATAAAATAATAAATTATAAATAAAATGGTATCAAGTGGGAGCTGCTGCCTATGAGTGTGTGCCTTAAGCCTGTGTCATGCGATTGAATTTCTTGAAGGTTGCAGTTTTTTTTTTCATTTTTTTTAATTGCGCAGGCAAAAAACAACAAAAAGAAATGTAAATAAAAGTGCGCCCAGTTTGTGTCACAATGCAATCTAAAGTACTTATAGACATGCATAGTATACGCATATATATAAACTATATATATTATATACAGGCTGTAATGCACACACTCACACACACACACACACATGTGGCAGCTGACAAAGGCTGACTCTTTGACTGACTAAACTAGTAGTGGCAGCTCCAGGAGGGCGAGGAGGGCACGGGAATGGAAACGGGAACGACACTTGCCTCGATTAACATAAAGCAGCGGTGCCGAAGCCACAGAGGGTGGGAGCAGGCGTTGGGCTGACTTCAGCAGCAGCAGCAGCAGCAGCAGCAGCAGAAAGCAGAAGCAGCGCTGCGCAATTAATTTTTATCACACTTTTAGCATGTGCAAAGTTTTGCCTTATAGAACATTTGAAATATGCACGACTCTTGTGGCTGCAACTCCAGCCCCAACTCCAGTCCCAGCTCCGACTCCGACTCCGCCTCCCTGTGGCAATTTGTCATTGCCTGCGACTATTTTTAGGCGCATGTTTTTGCTAGTTGGGCTTTGAATAATGCTAGCACGTGTGCCATCTGGACTTGCCAGCAGCTGCGACAAGTTAATGAACTCGTATTTGTCCCTAATTTGTGTAATCGGAATCTAAAATTCGTAATGGAATTCCGTTGCTTACCTTCTCCTTGGTCGTTCTTTCGCGCTGTGGGCTGTAGCCGTTCTCGTTGGCATTGTCGCCGCCGCCACAGAGGTGCGTATTGTTGGTGTTGCCCGGATTGCTGGTCTTCTTCTTGCGCGGCGGTATGCGTCCGCTGAACTCCTGCAGCCGTTCGCGTCCGGCCGTAAAATTGTCATAGCGATCGTCAAACTCATCCCAGCTGGTCTCATGATCGCTCTGATACTCGCGCTCATCCTCGCCCGTCGAGGTCAGCCGCTTGCTAAAAAGTAGAGAGAGAGAGCGAGAGAGTGAGAACATTATTATCATTAGAGCGGAGAGAGAGAGAGAGATAGGCTGAGAACATGATTATCATAAATTGTGTGTGCTCTTATCAGTGCATGCATAATTAAGTAAGCGCAATGAAAAAAATTGTGATTAATTTGCAAGGTTTTTTTTTTTCATTTTCATTAATTGAATTTTGCGTTGTTTGTGAGAATCGCTTTTTATAAAGCTTCATATAGACTATTGAACTACACTCAAAAAACATTATTTAAATTTTATAAAATTCGACAAAAAAAAAATGTTTAGCTAAATTTAACAATATTATATAATCTTTGAATTATTGCCCAGCGTAGAGGGTATTAAAAAGTCGGGGCCACAAGTTGTTCTAGTGTTTTTTATATGCATGTAAATTACGGCCTCCAATGAAATTTATATATGCTCCACTTTGCATTGCTTATCAGCGAGCCGCGAAACATGAATGAAATTTGAAATGTTCTTTTGCTTGGCTTCGTTTGGGGAGGCTTGGGTTGGGTTGGGTTGGGTGTAAGTACTTACCGTCTGGCTGCATCCGATTGGCTGCGCTGCAGACGCATCTTGGGACCAGTTGGCGCCAATGGAGTCGATGCCATGGCCGGCCCATAACCGTGCCGGCCAAAAGACGCAACCGATGCAGCCCCCGAGGTCGAGGTGGAGGCATTCGCAGTGTTCGGCGTGGGTGGCGGCGTATAGGTTGCATAGTAGGCGCCAACCGGCAGCGGGTGCCCGTAGGAGGCCGGATGATGTTGCAGCAAGTGTGATGCCTGCGGGTAGCTGTGGCTGTAGTGCATCGGTGGCGCCGACTGCGGCGCCGGCGGTTGCGGTGGCATTGGCTGTGGCGTTGTCGGCGCCGGATATGGCTGCCGGAAGAAGTTCAGCTCCTCCCCGGCGGCAAAGCTGATGCTAGTGCGAGGCGTGCGCGGCGGCACATGAATGCCATGGGCAAAGAATACATCCCCGCCCGTATAGCTGGGCGACTGGGCACTCGAGCACGAGGGGCTGGGCGGTGGCGGATACTGAAAGATTTGCGGCGCTGCAGCGGAGAGAAAGAGCAAGAAAATGCATATAAATAAAATGGCCATTAAGATCGCCAGCAACAATTACAATAATACTATTAATACTATGTAAACAAAGGTGTCGGCGCTGTCATTGGCCCTTCGACTGCGGCTGCGGCTGCGGCTGCGACAATGCAAGGAAGTGTCTAAGGTCGTCGGCCATTGTGCAACTGCCACTGCCACTGCAACTGCAGCTGCGATTGACTGGGCACTTAGCGGCGCTGTCTGCCCATAAAAGCGATTTTAATTACGGCAAGTCCTCACTATATGCCAATCATAAAACCTATCATAAAATCATCAAGTGGCCCACCTTGCCAGCGGCTTCCTTTGTGCAGCGCTTTTAAAGTATCTTAAAAGTTAAAAGTATCTGCCTATAGTATACACGTATCTGATCTTCTTCTGAGGCATATCTCAGCTAAAATGTGTCTTCAAAAGTTGCCAAGTAGCAAGTGCAGCAGCTGCAACATCATTTATGTATGCTAAATAAGTAGCTGTATCTAAGTTCTAGCCGTACAATGTCATTTCATATTGATGCAATATGTATTTGTATATATATTTGTTTTTTTCTTTTTCTGCCATCTCATGCAAATTGAGAACAGAAAAGCGTTGATAGCTAAGCTGATCACTTGATATGCGCATAAATTTAATGTTATTGTTGTTGTTGTTGTTGCCTGGCAGTTTGTCTTGTGCTTGGGGGGGAAACATTTTCATATGATTTCTTAATGTTTATTTACTTAAAAAGCAATTTAATAGCGACATATGATTGATTGTAATGCAAAATTTATACAAATCACCCGACAACGCCGACTGACCGAAACGATAATGTCTCAAGCAGCTAATTGCCCCTAGGGCTAACTTATTTGCGAGTGGTGCTGTGTGGTGCTGTATGGCCAGCATTCGTAACTGGCAAGTTTGGCATGTCAGTCAGTCAATTGGCTTGGCGGGCAGACAGTTTGAAATAGCTTAAGATACATAGATACAGATACGGCCAGAGGCAAGCTCAAATAATGTCATTCAACGTCAACCTGCAGGCCACTAATTTGCAATTGACCCATTAGCCTTGAACTCGAATAGCGTGCAGCGTAGCGCAGCGGGTCGCAGTGAAGCGAATCGAGTGGCTCACAGCTGTTGCAGTTGCTGTTGCAGTTGCCGTTGCAGTTGCATTGCAGTTGCTGCAAAGCAAAACAAAATCTGCGCTTAATTGCAGGCAACTGCACAGCGCCACTCCTTGTGCTCATGCGCGCATTTGTATCTTACAGATACTTTATGCCATTTGAAACTAGTTTGCCTGCCTGCCAGCCAGCTGCCTGAAGCTCCACTGCGGCTCACGTGCGCTGAACGCTCGCGCGCTCCAACGTCGCATTTAACCTTGAAAATCTGCCAGTCCAGCTCAGCTGTAGCCCAAGTCAGCCCAAGTCAGGCATCATTACGGCTCGCATTTGTATCTTGTAGTTAGCTAGCTGCTGGCCAGCTTATATAACTAGCCAGCTCTATGTGTAGAAGTCTGGCTGGGCCATGCTGGTGCCTTTATGATGAGGCGCATTGAAAATGTTACTACTAATTGCAAATTGTGTGGAAAATTATTTGCCAAGTGTTAAAATTGCATTTGCATATGAGTATGTGGGCACAACTGTGTGTGTGCGATTAGGTGTGGTGCAGGTTGATGAGCTTAGGCTGTGATATCGCTTGACTGTGACTGACTGTGACCGAGCTGCATATAAGACAATTATTACGGTATTTATATTTGTAGTTGAAAACCCACCGATAGTGCGACCATTCGATAATAGTCGATAGTTCGATAGTCGATATTGATATATATGGAAAGATATTATTTGTAAAGTTTCTTATCCGAATCTTTTCAACTGCTCAATCTATGCAAAAAGCTGTGCTTAAGCCAATAAGTAATTTTTAAGATAACAAATTCAATAAAAAAACATCGATAATATGTGTGAGTTCTTGATACTTTTTAAATACATTCAAGCTGCATTAAAAACAATTATAATTTTTAAGATCAAGTTGTTCTAGTTATCGATAATATGTACAATTAAGATAGCCTTCGTTAATTTGGAAATTATCATCTAATAATTATTTTAAAAATATTTATGTAAATTTAATTTTAAAATAATTTTTTCTACTAAGAACTATTTATAGTAATTAATGATATATGCAACTACGATTGTCTTCGATGCTTTACGAATATATATTTTATTAAATTTGTTATCAATATTAAAATATGAAATAATTTATAATTATTATTTTGCTGTTGTAAGCAGTAACGATAGTCAGTACACAATATCTTCATGTATCGTATTTATTTAAGTCTACAATGCTACTGAAAGGTTGAACAATAACGACTCGGGATCGCAGTTGGAAAATCAATTTCTTTGTTTGTTTTTCTGTCCCACCTCTAGCGTTTAGGAGTTTTATGGCAGCTTAGCAATTTTTATGATCGCATCTCGGTGCGGGCGCTGCTGCAATTGTTGCAGTTGCAGTAAGTAGTTATTGTTGCTGTTAATGCTGTTAGCTGGTGACGAAACGTGACCAATTGTTAGCTAGCTTTCTGCATTTGTTTGGACGAATGCAAGTATTTTTATGGCCTGGCAATATGGCAAATGTTTAATTGAATCGCGATTATTGCGAGGGACTTGCGGGTGTGTACGGGCCGCATTTGTCGCATCTGTGAGCTGTCTTAGAACAACAATTATGTGTGTAATTTACTTTAATTTTTCATACTCGCCATTGCGCTGCTGCCGACTGCGACAATGTTGCAACTATTGTTGGGGCCGCGGCAGCAGCAGCAGCAGCTGACAAACATCAATCAGGCAAAACACAGCAATAACAAAGCTCAAGTCTAGCTATAAGTTAAACTAAGCAGAACGTTAGAAGCTTAAAGAACAATTTACACGCGGCCCGAGGAAAAACCGAGCAGGCTGGCGGTAAAACGTGAAAAATGCTGAGCGCTCTGTGTGCGTGTGTGTGTGTGTGTTACGCTTTGCTTGCCACAAAAGAACAAATCGTTTGACGACGTACCAAATGCACTCTGTATACCCTAACAATGGATATTATTATTTCACTTCCCATGTAAACATTTTTATCATAAATACATATCTTTTATCACAATTGTTACATCAAATTCTTGTGTAAAAAAAGCATCTGTATTCAAAAATAGTATTTGTTACAATATTTAACGCAAAATGAATTATGTTAAGGATCAGTCAATGCACAACAGGGTATTTAAACGTCGGCTAAGCGAACTGCAGCTGTTCTTTCTATTTAGTTTTGCAGTTTTGCAGTTGATTACATGTCAGCCCAGAGTCGAGACCGTCAGAGCCGCAGCAGCATATACTGCTCATGATGGCCTTGAAGTGTTTGAAAAATAGCAACAATAACAGCAGCAGCAACAACAACTACAAAAACAACAACAACAACTGCAACAACAACATTAACAACTAAATGCGAGTATGAATATCAGGCAACAACTGCGTCGTACCGCAGAAATCGAAATTGAAACGAGTTTCAATGGATCTGGCATCAGGCTAAGTTGGTCACTGGGCCTGAAACCCCGATCGCTGATCAGATGCTAAATGTGTGCCAGTTCAAACTCAAAATATGCAGGTTTATAAACTAGGTTTAAGTACGTGCGAAATCTTAACTCTACTAGAAATTCAATATATTGCATTTTTCAATTTGCGTTAAGGCATAGATACATGCGAACTTTTAATTCTTCTTTATGAAATCAAAGGCAAAGATACTTCTGAAATCATAATTCTTCTTTTTCCACATGCGAAATGCTAGTTCTTCTTCTCGAAATATAAAGTATGCTATTACATCATTAGAGCTTAGACAAAGATACACGTGTAATGTGAATTCTTCCTGTTGTAAGCCACAATATGAATTTGTATAATTCAGGTTAAGCTAAAGATACATGCGAAATGTGAATTCTTTTTCTAAATACCATTTGCAGAAAAACGAAACTTTGTTAACTGTCACTGGAGCACTGACATTTATTAATGATGCCACCAGACGGCAACAACAACAACTGCAACTTCAAGACTGACAGCACAAAGGAATGACTGTGGTATCCAAAAAGGAGCAGCCGCTGCTTGTTGCGTTGCTTAATTCTGCCCGAAAAACCAAAAAAAAAACCAAGAAATTTCAAAAATTGGCATTACAAAATGTTATATTGTATGTTGCCTCGCCTCAGCGCCATGCCACACGCTGCATTGTTGTGTCACACCTGACGCCCACACACACACACACACACACACACACAAACGCACACATGAAACAACACGCAACCAAATCGAGTGGAATTGAATTCGGGCTTTTAAGGCGATTTGCTGGCTGTCACGATGCGACGAGCTACAAATTTGTTGGCTCGTCGATCGTCAGGCTCTTGGCTTTAATTAGGCGAGGCTGCAGCATGAGCTCGCGCTTTGTTTTTGTTTTTATTTCTTTCGATTCAGGGCCAAAGTGTTAACGGTACAATTTGTAATGATCCAACCCAAATTCGAATTCCCCAATGCGGTCAAGTGACTAATTGCCATTTTTTTGTGTGTGTGCTTGTTATTCAGGAAGTCGCCAGTTTGCGAACTTAAAAAGAAATCGCAGTCGACAAAATTGTTGACCAAGTTGTCAACAAGATTCTTGTCTATATATAACAAATGCTCAAAACCATTTTGGTGTTATAAAAAAACGTATTTGAGACGCGGACGAGACAACGAACAATGCAAAGTTGAATGTCAATCAGCAGGTGTCGCCAGGTCGAGCGATCGATCGATCGATTGATTGCCATATTCAACTGTTAATTACCAATTTTGGTAGCGTTAATTAGCCATTTGTGTAATGTGCTTTACCGTTATGAGACGCGCAAATTTGGAAGCTGTTCAAAATGCGGAAATCACCTCAAGAATTTTGATGAAAGTGTGAGTGTGAGTTTGAATGTGAGTCACCCGAAGGAGAAAGTTCTTGAGCAAGATTTTTGCTGGATTAGAAGTAAAAGTTGGCTGATGCATGCAATCTCATATATAGTATATATATATATATCATCAACTGACGAAATATAATTGGAATGTCTGAGCAGAAGGTTCTTGAGCAAAGCGAAGATTGCAGCGTTTTTATGCAAGAGTTGTACTTTATATTTTTATATCTCTTTTAAATATATCACCCAATGCTAAAGCAGCATAATTGTGCCTAATGAATTAAGAACGCGCAGTGAGCGAGGTCAGTTTTAAGCTGCATATATGTTTATATAGTCGCCGCGTCCAGATCGTGTATCTAATGAGGCTGATGAGGCATCTTTTGTTTCCACTCGACTTCAAGCTCAGCTGGCCAAGCCTGAGCGTGCGAACAGCCGCGTAAAATAAACAAACTGTTCATAAAAAAGCAAAAAATAAACACTATATTTTAAAGCTGAGCAATTTTCGCGTTTTTTTTTTACTGATTTATGTGCAAGGTTAGACGGCCGGGCAGCGGCAGTTGCCCGTTGTCAGTTGCGAGTTGCGTGCCTCGCGACGCGTGCCCCAAGTGGCAAGTCGAGTCGAGCGGTTTTTCGAATTGAACTCCGTTGGTAGATCACGTAGCACGCAATCGTGTGCGTTGTATAATTATCTTTTGGCTTAGTTTGATTTAATTGCAGCATTAATTAAACGGGGATTTGGTTCAATGAAATAAACATTTTGCGTACGGAATGCCTTTTGTTTTCTCAATGGAATGAGGCAGTTTCCCCAACTGAGGGACAACCAGAAGCGAAAACTTGTGAATATTACGCATAGCTTTAAATTCTGCAAAGCACGCGACCCGCTCCCCTTCCCCTTCCCCTCCCCACCCAACCCACTATTTCATCTGGAATGGAAATTGCAAGCGCCTGGCATATCAAACAAATGTCTCAAAATAGCTCAAACGCTTATCACAGCGCACAGCCAAGACACAGGCGAAGTCAAATGCCGACGACGAGTTGCTCTTTAGCTATTGTTATGTATACAGCACATGGACTGCGCAATATACCCTGCCTGCTGGCAGTGTGCCTCGTTTACGTAGCACAAACAAAACGCAAGCAAACTGCAAAATGCATGCTCAATATTTTATAAACGACAGACAAATGCAATTTTTCAATTTCTCGAGTTGGGCACACACAAAGCCACGCGACGACACAGCTTAAAGGGCTATAAAAAACTGCCAGAGCCAAAGACGACGCACACACGCACACACACACACACCCGATTTGGCCAAAAGCCATTGATTTTGCTGCAGCAAAAGAAAAGCTGACGCAGAAAACTGCTGTCGTGCGAACCAGCGGAAAATGTCTTTGCATAGTTATTTGGCCAAAAGCTAGCTGTGCAAAACTTGGGCTTTAGAAGGTACAGCTACCACGTACCGATATAAAATATATTGAACAAGTGTTTCTTTTTGGGCTAAGAACAAGGGAACTTTTGAGAATATGTACTTGAGTAAAATGCAAAACTATTTCTGATATCAAAATGTGTTAAACCAAAATCAGAGAGCGTCAAAATTTAAATCTTATTAGATTTTTATTATTTAATTTTATTTCTATTTTTTTTTAATTATCGTTGCTTTTTTTTAATATATTATTTTGTATAAAATATAAATAAATTTAAAAAAATATATTATTTATTTTATTTATTATATTTGTTTTATTTATTTATTTATATTATTTATTTTATTTATGTTATTTATGTTATTTATGTCATTTATTTTATTTACTTTATTTTATGAATCAGCTTTCAGTTATTAAAATATTATTTTATTACTTTTCTTTTTAATGCAAGCAGCTGCAGATTAACTCGAGAAGCAAGACAGCCGCTTAGCATACGGGAAGGTTAAAGTTCAACTTGCAGCGCAGCTTGATGTGAGCGTAGTTGTGATAAAACTCAAAGTAAATCGGAAATGTTTTAAGTGGAAACAAGTAGCTTTTCGAAGATTACATAAAGGCGCACATGATCATGATCACTCGCATACAAAGCGCTGCTGTTCAGCAAACTGATTCATTGGCCCGTGTGGACACGTAATGTGAGAAGCGTCAAGCGGCGGCAGTTGCACAAGTTGTTGGCCCAAGCAGCACAATCAGCTATCAACTTCTTCAATAAACAATCAAATGCGATTAGTAAATGTGCAAGCAAAATGTTAACAACAATTAACGGCGCACATGAAACCCAATGCGCGGGCTTCGCCGTATAGCCGGTCGAGTGGACACTGCGGAGCGTGTGAGTTGGGCGGGGAAGGAGGGAGGCAACCCTTGGACACGCCAACGTCGAGTGGACACCACTCGCAGCCGCTGGCGGATGACGCAGCGAAGACAGCGCGTCTGGTTGAGCCGACAACTTTTGCTGTCGCTGCTGCTGCTTGTTATTATTATTATTGTTGTTGTTGTTGCTGTTGTTGTTGCTCTTCATTTGCAATTTCGTTTCATTTATTAATAAGTTTTTTTTTGTATTGTTGTTATTGTTGCTGCTGTTGTGCTGGTGGCACATAAAACGTGCATTTTGCCGTTTTTTTAATTATTTTAATTGCGTTTCATCTGTTCGAATGCTGCCCAGCGTTTTGCTGTAAAACTCATTTATTGTTTAATTGTAAAATGTTTATTATTTGCGTTGTTAATTGCAGCACATGTGCTGATAGCTTGATCGGCAGGAGGCGAGCTTTAACAACTGCTAAATGCTCCCACAGCATTTGTCTTAATGACAAAGTACGTAGTGCATGCAAATCTAGTCAGAGCTACAAATCTTTGTCTGCCCCTAACTGATAAGATTAACTGCTAAGAAAATGCAGAACAGTGTGCTTGTCAAACTGCTCCATGGGGGCATCTTTGGTGGGCTTAAAGTTGGGCCCCGATTCTGCCCTCCGTTGTATCTGGGTGTCTCTGCGGACGCCTTCGCTTGTTGCCAATTATAACAAGTGGCTTTAGTCTGCTGGCATATCCTGTTCTTAGTTTTCTTCCTTTTGATACATATATCCTTTTCCACTTTGCCTTGAGCGGCTGCCGGGCGCATTTCTTTTGTCTGACGCTCAAGCGCTCGAGCGGCAGGCCCAGCGCCGGCTGTGTCTAGGCTCAATTTCATAACAAAAACTTGAGCACGTTCCTCCACATAGATATAGCCAAGTCGAGACCACTAGCCCAGCCCAGCACAAAGTCTGTTCAGTTCAGTGCAATGCTTCAATGCAAACAATTTAGCACGGCCTCAGACGTGTGAGACTTAATCAAAAGCCAACTAGACACACACAACACACACACACACATGCACACGGGCAAGACCAGACAGTCAGGCACTTGGATACATACTACTACTTAGTGTTAGAGCCTATAGGTAGCTCATTCCTAGTGTCAAGTTTATGCACCTAGCTAACGGTAATTTTTGTTATTTTTATTCATTTTTTTTCTGCTGCTGCTGCTTTCGTGCTTTACTTATTAAGCAAAGTGCCTGGCGGGCATTTAAACTTGAAATGTGAAAAGTTCATTGCGCTGAATGGTGTGAATAATAAACAAAACCCGGGCTGCTTTAAAGATGCATAGTTTTCAAATCAAAAGATAAACATAAAGCAGAGAACCGCAATCTAAGTCGAAAATTAAATACCCTTCACTTTACGAATGATAATTGTTAAGCAAATCTTTTGTTTATAGAACAACTTTCAACTTACGATCGTTCGCATTTATTGCAATAATATGGATATTTATGATCATAGCCTCTACTTCATCATTTAATTACCTTCTCGTAATTGGCTTGTGTTGCATATAAAATAATTTTAAAATTTATAATTGTATATTTAAAGTCGTATACTCTCTGAAAGGGCTTTGGAAATGAGCTACTCTCTGAAAGGGAATTGGAAATGTATTACTCTCTGAAAGGGTATTAGAAATATGCTTCTCTCTGTAACAGTATTATAAATGTGCTACTCTCTGAAAGGGTACTAGAAATGCGATACTCTCTTAAAGGGTATTGGATATTGTGTTACCCGCATTAAACTCAGCCCAAATGTGCAGCACAGCTGGGCTATCATCGCAGACCCTGCAGCTATCATGCCCACAAAAAATATGTCATAAAAAACTTGAGCACCAGAAAATGGGAAGTAGAAATATTATTTTTGTGTATCAGCTAGACCAAGCGGCATGCCACAGCTGAGCAGCTGCGTTGATAGATTTTTCGGTCATCAAAATGTTTATGGCAACTGGCTGCATATAAAAGCATAGCACAAGGATGCACAGAGAGGAGCACAGGGAGGCGGGAGGCGGGGAGGGGAGAGGAGGCTGGCTGGCACCACAGGCAACATCCGCAGTGGAAACGCAATCCTCAAATTGAATGAAGCAATTAATGAAGCAACTGCCGCAGCGACAAGCAACATTTCAGATTTGCATAAAACAGCGGCAAATAAATTCACGGTCAATGTAAAACCAAATCACGAACAACAACAGCAACAAAAGCAAGAAAACAATGCACAAAGTGAAGCCGAGCATTGGCAGCCGCAACTCAAAGCCATGGCTAAAACACACACACACATACACACACATGTACACACACATGCATATACACACGTGTATATGCACATATATAAATCGGAGACTGGCCTGGCAACAGGGCCGAGTAAATTTGCATTTGTTCAGCCGCAAAGTGCAGAAAGGAAATCTAAATGCAGATGATGATGATGATGATGAAGCTGTGATGATGTAGATGATTATGAAGTTGGTGCTGAAGCACACAAGTCGCTGTGTAGGCTGTACAAAATGAGTGAAGCGAGCCTGGCAATGAGATAATAAGCAGCCGCAGCAGCAGAATCAGCTCTCTTTATCTATCAACAGCTAGCTCTCTCTCTCTCTCTCTCTTACCAACCCCCTCTCCCCCCCTCGCGTCATCACTCTCTGCGCAAAATCCAATGCGCCGTCAGCTGTTGCCAGGTCAGCAACAGCAGCAATAGAACAGGAACAGGAAAAGCAACGCCAAAAGGTCGCCATGTTTGCCGCCATTTTTTTTATATGTGCGGCGCTTCGCTGATTTCCGCTAGCTCAACTGCGAAGTTGCTGAGCAAAACAAAATGGTGGAAAATGTCAAGAGCGACAGCGCAGCCAAAGCCGACGGCGACGTCGACAGCGGCAGCAAAAACAACGCCTAGCAGCAACAGCTGTTGGCAACAAGCCGAAAGGAATCGTCGAATGACGCGAATGGCCAGACCAAAAGGGAACTGCCAAAACGGCGTCGCTTTTACCCTGATTGTGCCTCGCTGTAGCGGGGCATTTGGGGGGAGGGGGGGACTATCCGCACTGTCATTGCACCTTTTGTTAGGCCCCAATTTTAAGGGTGGGTTTTTGGAGCCGCTTAAGCAACTTAGGCGCACAGCCGCCCATCAGCCGCAGCAGCAGCAGAGGCAGAAGCAGAGGCAGCACAAAAGGCGCCCAAACGCTGCTGCTGCTGTCGCTGCTGACGAACTTGAAGCTTTTGCGCGGCTTGCGGGGCAGAGAATTGGTACTTTTTATATACACACACATATTTTAGGCTTTGGGGTTGGTAGTTTGATGACTAAGCGTTGCCCCAAACGTGGCGACTGTGGGGACTCTCCCGAGCTGGAGTTGGGTGCGCGTTGAAGATGCTGCGGCAAAAAATGAAAATAAAAAACAAAAAAAAAACGATGTGTGCGAAAGGGTTTCGTCATCAAGCTAAATGCATAACGGCATAGGGTTAGGCTAAGCTCGAGCTTAGCTTAGTGTTGTCAAGTGCCCAAAGCAGTGTTGCCTAGTTGTTCAAATGTGTTACTATTAGATAAATTATGCACTTGAGGCCCAGCGAGTGCAAACAAGGGCTAAGCCAAATTGTGTGCAGGGTTGGCCTTAGCTAAGCTATGTAAATGGAATCTAACTTACTTGGGAAGAGTCTACTATGTATTAGTATTGGCCTGAAATGCCATTTAATAGCAGCTTTAAGGCTTAGCGAAAATGCAATTCGTGTGGCTAAGCGAGTTGCGTCAGCCAAGTGTATGGACTGATAGAAAACGCAAGTGCCTGGATAGCTCGATCAAAAACTCGTAAGCCAAGTCGCATTGCAACACACAGATAGACAGGCTGGCTGGCCCGAGAGGCAGGCCTCCAAGCTACCGCCCCCTCCCCTTGCAGCACCGACGACCAGGGCAATTAGGCAAACGGGTGGCGACTGCCAACGCGTTTTGGACAGGCCAAAAAAATTGCTTTTTGCTGCTATAATCAATATATATGTAAGAGTGCATATCTATTTTATATATATTGTATATTGCAGTTAATAAACAACAGCAAAAATGTGACTCATGACTCGCCCGCCGTTCGAGGTAGGGAGCTCTCGAGGGTTTTGCCTAGCTCGGCCATAAATAATAATCAGCGCGGGGCGTCGCAGCTGAAGCTGAGCTAAGAAAAACACAATTCCAAAAATATATTAAAGAAAAAACCAGCAAACACTGAAAATTGTTTTTCTCGCCATTCTCAATGTCCGGCGTAACAAACCGCAGCTGACAGGCGACGACAAGGGGCCGGGTCCATTACGCAAAAGCCGCGACAACAGAGAGAGAGAGACAGAGAGAGACAGAGAGACCGCAAAAGCCAACATGCAACAATGCTTTGACCGCAGTCAAAGGCTACTTAAACTACCGTTAAGTCAAATGCTTTGTAAACACAGCCGAAACTAGCTGCAACTGCAACTGCAACTGCTGCAACTGCTGCCTGGGCCAGACGTGCGCCTAAGGTCAAATGGCGTTTAATAATTTGGGTTAGTGGCTCGCAGCAACTGGCCGCAGCTAGAAACGTGCCACACACAAGCAGTTACAAAGATACATATCTCATGGATACACAATTCGAATAAGACATTCGACTGCAATCGACGTATCTAACTGGAGCTGGCGC
The DNA here is from genome assembly GCF_003285875.2 of Drosophila novamexicana. Classification (NCBI taxonomy): domain Eukaryota; kingdom Metazoa; phylum Arthropoda; class Insecta; order Diptera; family Drosophilidae; genus Drosophila; species Drosophila novamexicana. The sequence goes on from NW_020824766.1 coordinate 1,190,660, forward strand.
TTTAGTATTTTTGTATTTTTGGCGCGTGCCAATTAAACGTGCCGAGCTCTTTTTTATGGACACTCCAGCAACAGGCAGCACACGCCCACCTTTTGTCTCTTGTATTTTGTTTATTTCGCTTTTTTTTCTAGCACAAGTTTGTGGCTTACCACTTGAAAATCAACTTGGATTTCGTTAAATTGGCAATAGAACTGACTTATCGCGACTGCTTGAGCCTAATCAGGGGCGTGTTCGTTTTTTACCGCCTCTACAGCTGATTCATATATATATAGAGACTATAATTAGTCAGCGCTGCGGTTGGGAACTACTACAAGTTCCATCTAGAACTCCTTTTTAAAGCATTGATTTGGAGATGATCCAATGATTTGCAGATGATCTATTGGGGAATATATGAATAGAAAGAATCTATGATTCAAGAACAAGAAACAAGCCAGGAATTAAGGACATACTCATTTATATTGAATGAATCCATTGGAGAATGAAAACCCAATTAAAGAAAGGATTATGCTGCGGTTTAAAAAAGGGAATTACTTTAAGAACCATGCATATTAGATATTTTAAAGGAATCCCTATTTGAAGCATCGATTTTGAGATGATCCATTGGGGAATACAAATAATATTAAAGAAAGGAAATACTACAACATTCTTAGTAATATTTCTCAAAGGAATCCCTGACTTTTAGATGATTCATATATAATTTCTATCTAATATTGCAATAATGTCCTAAGCATATTATGAAAAGGAACTGAGTCAGCAAAAAGGTTGACAAATAGGCAAATACTATACGTTTTTTATGGGTCTAAAATATAGGATATTTTCTAGTCGGAATTACTTTATAGTATTCACATTTGAGCAGAGCAATGAGTATATCCTAAGTATGTTCTGAAGCTAAGAACTAGCCTAATATCTTAATTTCTTAAAGCAAATTTGTCAAGTCCAACCCTCCCCTCAACCCTAATACAGAATTTGGGGTAACATGATGCCCTACTGAATGTGCTGACCATACGCAAAAAAAAAAAGAAAAACAAAAACAAAACAATCGCGAACGTGGCTAAACAAACTGAGCAGCTACGACAATAGTCGGGGGCATAAAACTTGGAATGAGTCAACAACCTTGAAAAGTGAAACCTACAGAAGGAAATGCAGTCAAGTGGCCAGCGACAGCAACTTGGCTAATTAGAGCTGTAAAAAAAAATAACAAAAAAAAAAAAACTGACCCATTTAGGGAGTCAGTGTATTCAAAGGGTTTGCTAGCCATTAACTTACCCGAGGTATTCGCCTGACCGATGTAATGTCGCTGATGCTGCTGATACCATTCGCAGAGGGCGATTAGCACCTGGTCCGTTTGCATTGGCAGCGGCGACTGCATCGGCGTCTGCGTGGCCGAGGTGGTTGTGTTGGGTGACTGTGAGGCGACGCTGCTGGCGCCATCCGATGCCCCCGACGAGGAGGAGACGCCCGACGATGAGGATGCGCCTGACGAGGAGGATGCCGACGAGGAGGAGGAGACGCCCGAGGTGCCCGATGAGCTCGAGGCAATGTCATCGGTGCCGCCCTCGGGCAGATAAAAGGGCACGGCCATTGTGTATGTGTGTGTGTGTGTGTGTGGGTGGGTGTGCGTGTGTGAATATTTGTGTATGGGCTGGCTAAGTTCGTAAATTTGTTGTGCGGTGCTTCGGCGTTTGATTTGGATTTTCAATTTGGGACTTTTGTCCTGCTCTGACCTGGCTTTTCGTATTGTTCTGCTGTCTCTCAGTGACACTTTTCAGGGCGTGCACTCAATTGATTTTGTATTTCTTGTGCAATATTTTGAACATTAAAAATTGCAGCATTTTAGGTTGTTAAACTTCAGAAATGTTTTGCAGCACAAACACTCAAAGTATTTCAATTCTTTGCTTTGTTTATTTATTTTCATTTGTCGTATCGTAAGATCTTTGTTTAGTATTTATTTTGTACACTTAAGTTTGTTTTAATTTTCTTTTTGTTTTGTTATTTATGTTTAGTTAGTTTTTCGATTTTTTCGCATTTTTCATAAAGCTCGCGCAACTTATTTAAAAACACAAACAATTCTCAAAACTCTCAAGTCGCGTAGAAAGAACACACGAAGCACTTAAAACGTGTCGCAAACTCAAACTGCGATTTGATTTCCACTTGGCTGGGTTTGAGGAGAAAACACGTCTTTACTCGCTTCGCGGCTGAACTGAACTAAACTGAATGCGCTGTGCGGCGCAATGCGAGGCAGCGTATCTGCAAGATACGCGCGTTTAAAAAACGACTCAAATTAAGAGAGCACCGCATCGAGCATGGGAGCAGAGGGAGAGCCTCTGCAGCGGCGGCGTCGCTGCCACACTTCCAGAGTGCAGCCGGACTGCCTAGGCTTTATGCTTATGCACATGCATGTTGCTGCAGGTAGTAGTGAGTAGTTATGGCTGTGGGGACGCAGCGGGGCACCCAGCGTCGACGTCGATGTCGACGTCGACATCAACGACAACGACAACGACAACGACAACGCCAACGCCGCAGCATATACAATGCAAAGAGCGGAGTAAAAAAGAAACAACAAAAACAAAATAAAAATTCAGCGCGAGCGTTACGCTCTTCACTATGAGAGCGAGTGAGTAGGCGGCGTGTCTGTGTCTGCTTGAGCGTGCGTCTGTGTGTGTGTGTGTCTGTTCGTTCGAGTGCGAGTGCGAGTGCGAGGCAGCACAAAGATCTTGTTGAGCAGGTAACTCAGCAACAACAAACAGCGACGCGGCAGAGCAGCGAACGTCGAAGCAAAACAAAAAGTGCGATTGCAGGCACAAAGTCTGCGTCGCTTGTGGTTGTTGTTGTTGGCGTTTTGTCATGGAGCAACAACAAAAAGAAAGGAACACGAAACGAGCGAGAGTAAAGGTTTTGCTCTTAGAAATAAATCGAGTACGCGCTGGCTCGACCGTTAGACATGCTATAAACATAATTTAAATGAATATACCTGGGCACATGTATACATTCCAAATTTCCCTGTTTTTAATTATCCGAAAGATTTGTTGGTCAAATATATGTTTCAATTAGACAAGATTGTATTTCAAGTATCCCAATATGCTGCAAGTACGTGGTATAACGTGTGAGGTTGGAAGCGATTGAGCTCAGTTTACGCGCCAAAAAGTGTAGCAGAGTACGCGAACTGAAAAAGGTAGTAGAAAAAGGTAGTTAAAAGGCAGTTCAACTTGGCAATAATATTTTGGCCTGACGAACTTACAGTATATGTACATATGCAGGCATAGGTTTTATTTTATGTTAATATAGTTATTTCTTGATATGTTTCTTTATTGACCTATTGACCTAACTTAATGTACATATTCTCAGATCAGTGGAATATATCGACTATTATTCCTAGTTCTTAAGCCCCATTTGCTCTATACTGTCACAATCTGAACAATTTCACCATATCCTTAAAGCGCTCCAAACCTGTTTCATTGAGCCACAATCGTAACCTTCCATAACAGGCTCTCAAATTATGCTAAATCATTCTCTCTGCGCTCTTACATTTTTGTTGCGCGCGCGAAACTTCATGCGAAAGAAAATACAAAATAATACGAAATGGGTTTTATTTAGCTAAGGTTCTAATAATTCTAATAATAATAATTCTGCACATGAATGTTATAAGTTCATATGTACATATGTATATGTACATATGTATTTTAAATAATATATAATAACTTTCTTTGTTCGAAACTTGTGTTTTTTTTTTATTGCGGATAAATATCTTTATATTGATACATACATATGTATGTATTTATGCACATGTCTGTGTTATGTATAGATAGATCTGTTAAAGAACTCGATCTAACAGTTATATGCTGTATATCTAAAATAATTCGTCTAATCTTGACTTAACTGAAATTCACAGCGAAAAGTCATGCGACAAAGTTTCTACAACTTTTTCTACTGCACAACTTGGAGAAGGTCGGTAAAGAAAATGCCGATAAAGCCGTAACAACAGATAAAGATAAGAGACACACATAACGTATCGCGTGATGCAAGGATTGCCCAATATGATGAAATTCAAAAAAAACATGAACATGAATGCGCATGCAACAAGCGAAGAGGTTCAAAGAGGACGAGAAGAGGAGAGGGCAGCAGCACACAGAAAAAGGGGCTCGCTTTTTGTACTCTATGCCAAAGTGAGTGGGGTATATTAGTTATACGCCATGTTCGTCTAGCAGTCCTTCTGCCCTGCTGTCCTTATGTCCGGGTGCTGCAGCAGCTAGCGATTGGGCGTGGCAAATCGGAAACGCCGCATCAATTTGACAGTTAACGCCTTTAAAGCTGTTATTGAACTGATAACGAGTATTGTGCAGTCGGCTACACCCGACTGTAACATTCCTACTTGTTATAATTTATACTCTGCCTCGTTTTGCTTTAGTTTGATTTGTTTTTTTTTTTTCGTTTGGTTTTTGCTGGCTTTATCACAAAGCTTTTTCATTAGGGATTCCAATTACTTGACTACGATTCTTGGCGGGGGGAGTTGTATCGGTGTATGGCCTGGAGAACTGGTGTTACATATATGTATGTATATGTATGTATGTATGGGCCGGGTCTGTTGTTGCAGCTGCCTGTTGATTTCTTTTGTTTTTGCAATGAAACTGATTAAGCGTAATGTGAGAGCAATGCGGTCGCAAATTGCCTCAGAGATTTACGTTTTTTTCCCACTAAATTATTATTATTTTTATTTCATGCGCATGTATGTTTTTTTTTTTTTTTTTTTTTAATAGGGGGGAAAGCATTTAAAGCCGAAAAGTGTGGGACTTTCACCCACTAAAACCACCACCTACTCTCCGTTTCCCTTTCGCGGAACGACCGCTAAGTATTACCTCACGAGGGGGAGATGGCATGAAAGCCTCTTCTAGGATCTTATCTAGAGTTAGAACTTGAATTGCGCTGTCTTTCATGCGCATGTATGTATATGTATGCATGTGTGTACATGTATGTAGGGTTACCCTGTAGCTCTTTTGGTGTCAAGCGGCAAGCCTATACGAACGATCTGATGCATCACCGTTCGAATTGATAAGGGCATTTGACAAAGACAGGTACAGGTAGGACTATGTGGCAGGATTTAGTCGAATAACTTTATAATATTTACATACACATGTGCATATGTATGTACATATTACCAAAATACATGTATAAGTATATGTACATACATATGTCAGTATGTAGATAGTACATAATGGACAAAATAGTATTCAGATATTTGAAGCTATGTACGTACATATGTATGTACTATGTACAAATGTAAGTTCTTATTCACAACTGGCTTAGAGACAATGTAATGAATCCATCGGATTAAAAGATACAAATGTCTGTATGTGCATGCATATACAGTGACAACTCTTTTCCCGCTCAAGAGGATTGTTGTCAATCCTATAGAGGGGCAATAGGTATAGCCTGATAGTATGTCAGAAAATGTCCGCTCAAGAGGGGTGTTCGCTTGACAGGAGTGTTCGTTAGGAGAGTTTTCACTGTAAGCAAGCTGAAAAAATGACGACACAATCCTTTATGCTCTAAATATGCAACACTTTGTATGTACATCAATTATGTATGGATATCAATTATGATGAACAGTAATAATAAAATAATAATGTCAAAAATAAATTTAAATCACTTTTTAAGGCTCACATGATAAAATGAAAGCAAATAATAATAACATATACATACGCATGTATGCATGTATGCATGTATGCATGTATGCATGTATGCATGCATGCATGTGTGTATATAAACGATGTATACAAATTAAAAGACTTCCCCGTTGACATTTCTGGGTCAGCGACCCAAAGAGTTAAACGAGGCGGCCGCAGTAAACAGAGTAACTGAGTGAACCGGGGGGCAGGCAGCGGGTAGAAGGGGATCGAGGAGTATGCGAAGTAGTGTCCAATGCCCAACCCAAGTTTATGGCAGTTGTTGCTGCTGCAGTTGTTGTTGTTGTTTTTATTGAATATGATTATGTGGCACGCTGCAAAAGCGAGCGTAAATTATTTATTACACAATTTCGCAACAACAACAATAACGACAACAACGAACAGCAGCAACAACAATGAAAACAAATAAATTTTTGCATTTGGCAGCAGCCACGCAAAATGTGACGAAAACGCCGCTGCCCGCTTCAATAAAAATAAATAATAATTCATATTTACTATAAGTAGCAGCAGCAGCAGCAGCAGCGGCGGCAGCAGCAACAACAACAAGAACCAATTAGGCGTTGCCGCTGCTGTGGCTAAACAACTGTAAATTGTGCGCCTGCTGCAGAAAAGCCTGCGCAGCGGCTGCGCAGTCGCAATGCAAACGGAGAACAAACGCAGTAGAGTGAAACGGGGGACAGCAGCGCGGGGGCTGGGCATGACAAAGATGCGAGCTGAGCTGTCTGTTCGACACAAATTACCGTTAAATTAAGAGCTCGCCTTCAGTCACTTAAACACGCTAGAGTGAGAAAGAGAGAGAGAGAGAGAGAGAGAGAGAGAGAGAGAGAGAGAGAGGGGGGATAGGCTGGATTATAGCAGAGCTTATGTCATTGGGGCAGTAGTATTGAATAATCGCAGGGCAATCAACAGCTCAGTTTGTTATCGATAAAATGCTATCGCCATGAAACTCTGCTGACAAACTTTGGCCATAAAAATAAATATTACACTTTCTATGGCCTCCCTGCTGCCATTTTTACCCCGCAACTTGATGACCTGCTCTTGATAAGAGCAGGCTGCAGCAGCAGTTGCCCTCGCCCAAGCCAATTGCAGCAACAAACTCAAATGAAGCGCAAGCGGCAAAAGTTGCCTTCAGTCGAACTCGGTGGGCTCTGCCTAGGGCAAGGGGCCAAGGGCTAAGGGCCAGGCGGCAGCCAGGCATCAAGTCAGCCAACATGAAGAGAGGCAGCAGCACGCGACCACAGCGTCACATGTGCCGCAGTCTTGCACAGCCCAGCCCCCAATGTTGCTGCCCCCTTCACCACACATTGCGCCCCCTTGGCCCAACGCCCTATCTAGGGACACGGGCAGCACTCTGGCATTGGCGAGGCAGCTGCGAAAACGCCAAGAACGTTGACTTTGTGGAAAGCGCAAAAGAAGTCAGCAATAAAAGCAACACGAGGCGATATAGAAAAGGCATAAGACGATGATGATGATGATGATGAAGATGATGAAGATAATGATAGAAGTAATGATGATGAAGAGGCTGATGATGATGATGATGATAATTACGAAATGAGTTGGAATAAAAGGAAGGGAACGCGCAGGCTTATGCAACTCGATGCTCTGTGTACTTAGAGCAGGGCGCAGTGGGTGGTTGGGCGGGGGCAACCGCAGTCTGCACATACAGTTATCTACTGGACCGTTGACAATTGCTAATAGTGGTTGGGGTTGCCACACCTTTTCGTTTTGATTTTTCACAGTCATAACTAACGACAAAACATTCAATCGTATCCCGATCTGGCAACGACAAAAGCTGAGTGTCAGCCCTCGCCTGGCTGCCGCGTGGCACTGCCCTGCCACAACAGAGCTGAGCAGAGCTGAGCAGAGCAGAGCACATCAGAAAATCCGCATCCACATCCACATCCACGTCCACATCCACATCAACTGGGTCACTGACCTATCAAGTGCAAGACCTATTGAGCAGCACGCCAGGCAAATGGGAGAGCCCAGAGAGCTGGCGAGAGGGTTGTGTGCCGGCTGTGGCAAATGTGGCAGCAAATGTTGCCGAGGGGCAGCGCCACAGAAAAACTCGGGAAAAACGCTGAAAAAATGCTCCTCTCCAATACATAAAAACGAAAGCGCAGGCGAAACAAAAAATTAAAATAAACGAAGGGGGCGCCCGTTGCCGTTGCCGTTGCAGTTGCAGTTGCCGTTTGCTGCTGCGGAGAGTTTAGCCCAGCGAAAAGTGTTGCCAGCCGAGCGAAGGGTTCGTTGGCGGCATAGAGGAGTGGCGGGGTTGGGGCTAGGCAACCATGGGCTGTGGAGGCGTATGGGCGCACACTTTAGGTGTCAAAGCGTGCGAATGCGAAGGGGCCAGCGAACAGCTCAAGATTTTAATGTATGTGCGCGCCTCTCTCTCTCTATGTGTGTGTGTGTGTGTGTGTGTGTGTGTTGAGAATAAATGTGGCAATTTTATTTACATTTGCCCAGCGCCTTTTGACTTTGGCAGGTTGCCCAATGCTGCAGGGTCAGGTCACATCAAAAGTAGGCCCCTGAATTAGGGTAATTCTTTATTTTTACTAACTTTGCAACAAGCTGGCAACGGGTCGCTTCAAAGTTAGTTAGCTTTTATATATTTCTTGAGCTTTTTGCAGCCACTTTGCTGTAGCACCGACAGGGGACAAGTCCACAAAAAAGGGTTCACCAGTAAATGGGCTCAACTTCTACAAGAGAAAGAAAGAAATGAGCTACAATCGAAGCTTAGAGATTACCAGGGGATGTTAAGATACAACGCACATCATCTAAACTAACTTAAAATATATATTATAAATATACAAATATTTTTAAAATTTGTAATTACCCATACTTCCGCATACACTGGCACGATTATTTACTGGGTTTTATTAAGTGGGTGGGTGGCAGACTTTCCCTGAAAAAAAGAAGAAAGTAATTAGAGTTCGAGCAAGACCAAGTATAGTGTGAGAGATAGACTAGGAGAGAAAGAGATTAATGAAGATTCATATTTATACAAAATGGAAAACTGTAGATGACCGTAAGAGTATCGGGAGAGAAAAAATCTATTAGTCTATTAGTTAAATCTATTATTTCACACTTATATTGTCACATCCTAAGATAACATACAGATGGGCTTTTTTCAGACCCTTTCATTTCCACTCATTTTCCAAGAGTGGAAAATTTTTAATATCTGCCTAAAGTTTTCCACGGAATTACCTACCTTTACTCTAAATCATAGCACGTATTTATTAATTTTATACGTAAAGATCTTTAAAACAGTTTGAAGCTTAACAGACGCCCATACAACATACATATTCCAATATATAGTCCAAAATAAAAAATATATCGACTTCTGTGTGAATAAAAAATGTGTACAAAGATCTTTGAAAGAAAGTTTGAAGATGATTGGGTTGGATGTTAAAAAGTTGTTTCATTTAGCTGTTTTTAATAAGTTTTCCGGGTTACGTTTGGAAACCCCGAAAACAGTCAAGTTAAAAACATAGAAAGGGGAAAACTGGACCGAAAACTTGAAATACAACATAATATTTTACCTCAAATATTTTTTTTTTCACACATTTTTACAGTAGGTGATACAACTAAGTTGTAATTTCCCCACTAAAAAGAATTGGGTTGAATATTATATCTTTATTTTTAAAAAATAAGTGGACCAGTCAAATATAAAAGTAGGTTAAATTATAAAAAATCGAAGTCTTGAAAATATTTTTAATTAATTTCTGCATTTAAAGATCGATGACTTCTCGTAAGCTTAAACGTTTCAAAGATGTAAAATCCACATGGGCTTAAGGCCGTTCGACTGTCTGCCTGTCCGCCCCTTCGTCTCGGCCCCACCTCCGTGCCCCGCCGTAACATTGAAACAGTAGCCGGACAAGCAGCCGAGTCAAAAGCAACAAAATGTCATGATTTACAATAAGAAATCATATATCTCGTCGTCGCACTTGGTTTGCTGCTCTTTTATTTATTTTTTTGTATTACTTATTTTTTTATCTGGTCTTAAAAAACAACAAACTGGACGCCCCACCCCGCCCCTACTCCAGCCGATCCGCAAACTTCACGCAGCGCACACAAATACAAACAGGCCAACAGATGGATGGACGGACAGTGGGACGGACGGAAAATCGAATGAGAAAAAAACAAAAACTATGTTACAAAGACAGAGTAAAGAAAACATTCAAAATGGTAGAAGAAGCGGAAAAAAAAACTGAAACTGGCTAAGAAACTGGGCAACTGCCAAGAACAGAGTCCGGCCAAGGGGTCGCTGGGGGCTGGGGAACGGGACGTGCGTTTATTTTGTGTAAGACAGGTAGCTGGCGAGTCGCCGCTCGACTCCGGCCATTGTCTGCCGCTCGGTCCTCGGATCTCGGTCCGGGCTCGGGCTCGGAGCTGGCACTGGCACTGAAAAGTGCGCAGTTAAAAAATCGGTCGCCGGAGCAACCCACAGACAGAAAAAGATCAACATAATCGATGATGTGGTTGTAGTTGTAGCCACCCTGCCCCCCCACTCAGCTCCGCCACGCTCGGCTCTGCCGTAAATGTGTTAAAAAACGCGCAGCGAGATTAAATGAGCATAAAATACAGCGCAGCAAACGTCGAACCGCGTGTAGCGAAAAAGAGTCGAACCGAACCAACAAAAAAAGAAAATAAATATACAAAAAAAGTATCTTTGAGATGCCAGACACGAAACACGTCGTCGACTGGCGTTCATCAGCGGCGACCCTGCTGACTGCCTGACAGACTGCCCACAGTTGAGCACAGGCCGAGTTCCAGGCCCAGGCCCAGGCCCAGGCCCAGGCCCAGGCCCAGGCCCAGGCCCAGTCTCGGTCCCGGTCCCGGTCTCACTCTCGGAGCCAGTCCCCACTTGAAGCCTGGCCTGCCCTCGAGCCTTTCGCCAATAAAATATGCATGCTGAGCTCGGCTTGAGACCTGGGGCAACCGCTGGTGATGGGGCCACAGCTGCTGGGCTGAGGGGAGGGTCTGCCGGTACAATCAGCGAGGAGAACTTCATAAAGTGAAAATGTGTAGCATATATTTTGATGATACTTCGTATGCATGGGCGTGTAGAGGGCAGGCCTTAAAGGCACAGCCCATGCCCTGCGATCGGTAGCAAAAAGAAAAGTAGGTTTTACTCTGAATGCACTAATTTACCATTTTATATCATTATTTAAATGACATCGTCAAGTGTGGTTCGAGCATTTAGTTCAAGTTTTCTAAAACTGTGCGACCCTTCAGGTTCCCGGGTACAGCATCTTTTGTTCCAGAGAAGCAGACAAAAGCTCATCAAAAATTATGCCCCGCAGGCAAATGATGGCATGAAAAATAAACCTGAAAGCAGGCACCAGCTACAGCTGAAATTATACGCAATCGAAGCCAGCGAGCAGCTTCTGTGCAGCAGCCAAAAAAAATAAAAACAACAAAAAAAAACGAAAGCTGCATTGAGAGAAGGCGGACAGGCGAGCACATCCTCCACAGAGATACACTGCCTCCGTCCAGGCCAACTGCTCAAGCAGGCTAACAAATTATGCTTCGCCCGGCCATAAAACATTTGTGTTAGCCCAAGAGCTCTGGCAGGCTCCTCGGTGCGAGCAGCCTGCGTATCACGATCGCCTGCGCAAGGGGAACAAGGAGGAGGGGGGAGGGGGCGTGTCAGGGGCGAGACTCGGGCACACGCATCGAGAGCTGGACAACAGGGACCTGGAAGCTGGGACCTGAAACCCAGTACCAGGGACCGACCAGTTACCATTGACCGGCCAGCTAGTTCTCGATCTTGACTGTTGCATCAACGCCTCAAACTGCGGGCTGCGAGGCGCAGCAAAGTTTTAATCATGCGTTCGTGTTCGCCAAGTTTTAGGTTTGTCTTCTCTTTATTTTTTTGTGGATTTTAGCCAACTTGTTGCTGTTGTTGTTGTAGATTGTTGCCGTGCTTTTTATAATGATTGCATTTATCATTTATTCTGCGCGTCAACCAAATTATATGCCTGAGCTTGCAAAAGGGCGAGGGCTGCGCAGCTGGCGGGGCAGGCAGCCAGTGCGAAGCCATACTAAAATTGGTGCGTTCGATTAGGGCCAGGCGAGGGGCTCGCATGTGGGATGCATTGATTTTGGTTCGATTGTTGAGAATGTATAGCAAATTATATATTATTTATTGAAGTATTGAAACATTATTCTTGATTCGAACCCGCGACTTTACTTTTGCTGGTTCAACTCAACAAGAAAGTTTCAGCATTCAGTTATAACAAAATCATTTATATATATGATATATAGAACGATATGCTAACATACATTAGCGCGCATTCAGAATTGTCTTGAAAGTAATAAATGCGAATGTGTGCAATTATTTTCAGGTCAGCTTGTAATGAAAGTTGATAGCTTCACTGTGACAAGGCTCAGTTTTGCCCATTTGACCCAGAGATACAGTAAATTGGCCAAGCGCAGCGCTTGCTCCAGAGTCTGTAAGCGGTTGCATATGCTTTGATCCCAGTCGCCAGTCTTTGAGGTCAAGATTTATTGGAGCATAGAGGACGTGGACGTGGGGCGGCTTCATTTTTCGCTTTCGTTCGTAAAGATTTCGCTAGAAATCCAAGAAAGAGAGACAATCATGCCGCTTGATGAGCTGAGAAGCACGCTGATAAGATACCAAGAGCAGCGCCAGCCGCCTACCCATTGACAGGCGCTGCCCAGCTGGATGCCCAGTGGCTGGAAGAAGAAGCAGCAGAAGCTGCAGCAGCAAGTGGACCGACTCACACCTCGGCCAGTTTGTCAGCAATTACAGTAATTCCAATTAATACGCAGCAGTCGTCGCCTATCCCTCTGCCACAGCCCTGCTGCTTGTACCGCTCGGTAGGCACTTATTTTTTCTAATTTGTGGCGCGTGTTGCATGCCACAAATCTTAAACTCAACGAGGCTCTGCTCTGCTGAGTGAGTGTGCTGTACACACAAACACACACGCACACACGCAAATTAGCATGAAAGCGTAAAAAGTATCCATAAGATACGAAAGGCAACAGCACGCCACTGACACGGCAGAAAACGCAAAATTATTATATCTAGATGCTTTGCCAGCTGAAATGATAAATCTAAACAACTGTCCCCTCTCCCCCTCTGGTAGAGGGTAGGGGCGATTGCTGGCAACCAGTAGCAGGTTGGGTGTAGGCTGCATCCAACTCTAGATTCGGGGCTACAATTATAAATTGCAAAGAGTGCGGACTGCGGACTGCTAGCTAACTGAAGTTGGAGCTGCAGTAGCTGCTGGCACATGGAGCTGGTAATTGCCCTCGGGGGGAAATCAACGTGCTGCTGCAGCAGCAACAAATGTGAGTTGCAGTTACTGCCACAGCAGTTGCTGCAGCGGAAGCTGCAACAGGCATTCTATGCAACTTTTACCATACAATTCTAATAACTGCAGGCGCTGCGTTTTTTTTTCGAAGTATCTTTGGCTAAAAAGGAAGACTTCGCAGATACATTTCGATTAAGGCAGCAGCAGCAACAAAAAATCAGCTCTTACTCTTATTTTTTCTTCTTCTTATGTTTTCTGTTTTGAGTGATAAATGCAGTTGCATTGCGGATTCAGTCACTCTGCTGCTTGTGGCCCAGCACCATTTGTATCTGTATCTATAGCTGTATTAGTATCTGTATCCAGGCATCTGTTGCTCTTGGTGCTGTTGCTGCTGCTGCTGCTGGAGAAACCCCTATAATTAGTATTTAAAAATTGTTTTTCCGGGTTTTATTTCTTATTAATTGATGTTGTTGTTGTTGTTGCTGGAGGATACAAACGCTGACTGTCTATTTGGTGCGTACTTTGCAACTGCAAGGCAATGATAAAATGTCTGCAACTGCTGATAAAAGTATAAGCCACAAAATGGAACCGTAATACGTATTTTTGTTACAATTATGAATCATTCAAATATAGAAGTTAGATATATATGAATATAAACCATAAATATACACACAAGCGGAAATTCATTCAAGAATCAATTATTTTAGATTGTCTACAAAACTGGCCAGGGCTTACGTTAATTCATGAGAATCGCATAGTAAGGCGATAATTAAAAATGGGTTTCTTCTAAATTTTCAGCGCAGCAAAAAGCAAAATGAACCTGACTTTGGTCTAATACGTCTATGTTGTATTAGACCAAAGTCAGGTTCATATATAAATATAAATAAACATAAATACATATGTACATATAATTTTGAGCATAATGTAAGTATATTGTATAAAGTTAAACTATATTCTGATATATCTCAGCAATCTCTCTACCATGCAATCTTTTAATATTTAGATAAAAAATCGAGCACACAAAGAAAAGGCGCATTTGAATATCCAATATAAAACTATACAAGTTTTCTGAAAATGTAAACGGCTGGATGATAAGCATTATTTAAATTTTAAGCATTATAAAAATTAAGTCGCAATCAGTTTAACAACATTACGTGAATAATTATGCAACCAATTTGCATAACACTCTATGTATTACACCCGTAACTCGCGACTAATCATAGACCCTCGACTGGAATACACTTGCGAAGAACATAGCTGGTATTTATAAGCCTGGACAGCGTACGCGACATGCATTTAGCGTTTCATAAATGGCAAAAACGGTGTGTGTGCGAGTTGTTGTGCAGTTGTCAGATGCGAGTAGCTCGCGCATAGCGTGAGCTCTGGCGATTGTATCTGTGAGATACATTTGCGCGATAAGGCGGGCGAGCGAGCGAGTGAGCGGAACGCGCCCGGCTTGCTGGCACATTGTTGATTAAAAATAAATTGTCAACTTTGACAGTGAAGCGGCAGTTTTATTTATAAACTAAATGGGTGCACAATGGAATTTTGCTCAATTGGCGAAGGGATCTGCTGCTGGAGCTCAACTCGTCTCGTATCTGGAAATTGGCATATTTATTTTTGGCTCTCTTCAGCGCTGGCAGACATCGGGGAGACTTTGGCTTTGGCACGCGTTGCGACTGCCGCTGCCGGTTGTTTATTCTTGGCTGCTGACATCAGGCGCGGCCGCGCAGCTAACGGAATGTCTAATGCATGAAGGGACCGCCCAAGCGCCGCACCTGCACTGTCTTTCATTAAAATGCAGCCATTAACACTTTTTGCGGGCCCCTCTTTTCACTGGAAGACCTCCGACTAATGGGCAGACACGGGCTTTGCTGGCCCCAGGGGCAGAGCCTCACTTCCGCTGCGACACGCGTTGCTCGCGGACTTCTAAGCAGGCTTTATGACCGAGATCTTGACAATTGTGCATTGATTGTGCTTTTCTTTGTCTGGCTCATTAGAATCGCACAGCAGCTAGATTTACATAAGAAGCGGCCTAATGGATCCAGAACGACTTCTGTACGCGATCATTTATCAATGCCTGATTCGGTTGGCCATAAGCCCTGACATGACGCGGCATATATCACATTTGATAAAGAATAAAAAAAGAAAATGCAACGAAATTTGTCAACCAGCTAACCAAAAAAATGACGCAACACAAAATGTGAACTGCTTTTCAGCTCTCCGTCCTGAGAACTTTTCTGCCGTTGACATGGCAGCTAATGAATCTTAGCTGCCTTCAGAGATGGGAGCAAGAGAATCTTGAACTGAAACTCGGGACTTAATCCTCGCGATGATTTGACGCTTTCAGCGCGCAATTTGTATAATACGACTTGGTATGAATACTGTATCGAAACTGGTAATCAAATTTCACTGTAACAGATCGTACATATATAAATGAAAATATCTAATAACTAAAGCCAATGTGGGTAGTCTCCTAGGACATATTCGTAGACAACTCCCCCAGCTTCCAATCATTGGCTGATTTTATTACTATGTGATTTTTACTATACAGGATTTGCGATTTGATTTGCGATTGAAATTGTAAGCATGTATTTTTGTTGGATCTGGCAGATAGAAAGAGAAGAATTATACAAAATCTAGTTAGAGTTGAATGGTTTTACTACATTTGGAGTTAGATTAATCAGAATGCCTGTATAGCTCTTTATGTATTCCCGGATCTATCGTCAACAGACATTGCTACCGCCAAAAGATTTGCAAGCATTTTTTACCAGCCCGAAGCTATAATCAATTGAGACAAAAACATTGTGTCGCTTGATCCACACATTTTTAGCTTTAGCATAGTTTTTCCCTCCCTCCGCCAGATATTCACTTTGTACTTTTTTTAGGCTAAGTGTCGGCTTCTTCACATTATTTTGTTATGCTTCTGCCACTTATTTGACATGTTTAGCCTGCTCTGAAATGTGCCATGTTTATGTTTTACTTAATTTCGGCACCTCACATCTAATGGGCTGCATAAATTAAGGGCATAATGGTCATTAATTTATTGGTATTTACAAAACTTGAGATTTGTTCCCAGGCATTGACAAAGAAATTTTGTGTATAATATTTGTAAAGCATTTGGTGTAATATCAATTTTCCCAACACCTGCATAAAGAATAAGATCAATAAACCCATCGTACAGGCTGATTGAAAACTCATCAATCCGAAATTATGCACGACAATTTGTGTATACGTAATGCCCCTGGCGTGCACCTTAGCGTCCGTTATTTGACTTTCCCAACATAAGCAGAATAATCATAACTCGAATTGGAAATTATGTAGTACTTCGAACTCCGAGGAGGCCCCCAATAAGGGCAATCAAACAAAACACAGTGCCGCGGCGTACGCAGCATAATAAACTAAATGGTAAACAAATATTGGTAAACGGAACGTTGAGAATTTTGGGTGAAGAAGAGCTTTAAATTTTGATTCTTTGTAAGGTGACAAGGCGGCCCCACGGCCACCAAACAATTTGATGTGTGGGGCAATGGCGAGGGTTTGGGATCCAACAAAAAACTTAACTCTGTTTAATCAAGTGACACGCAAGTGCAACGCGAATTGGGTCGGGCTACCTGTCCAGAAATCAGATTCGGTTCTGTCGTCTTTCAATATCATATTTCAATAATTCTCCACTTTAATTTGTTTAATGCCTGCGCGCGTGGGCGTCAAAGTTGAAGAGTGACAGTGACTGCGGGCATGGGGCATGGGGTATGGAGTATGGGGGAAAATACGTTTAACGATAGATAGCCAGATAGTCATCGGGTTGCTTAATTGTCGTGACAAGTTGACAGTTCGCATGAAAGCCCATCCATTGTTCCCGGCCAACTTGGAGCAACTGTCTGTGTATTAAATTTCCGAGGCTCAGACGGGCAGCAAAAATTTTCTTTCTTTGTGTGCAGTGCTTTTCTTACTTTTTTTCTCCCCCACCTTCTGTTTTTTTTTTTTTTGTAAATATGGTGTTTATGCATTTATCTCACTTGACCCAATTTTTGGTGTGTGTCGCATGGCTTATTAAACGCGGGCAGGGCGACTACCAATCGCCACCCAGGCCGCTGGAATGGCTCAGCGGCTGCTTAAAAACTTGCGACTTCATCGATGATTCATTTTGGTTACATTTCGCCACCGGCTGTCGGTCGCATTGGCCGCTCGTTTGGGGTATGCGAAAGTATGCACCACTGACTGCCCGTTGGGGCCTCTATGCGTCAGACCTTAGCCATTTCAAGAACGCGAGTCTCCGGACACGAGCATTGGCTCTGACAATGTTGTCTGAGCATCGATGAGAAATGTGAGTAACTGAGCTCAGCAGTTGCGGAAACTAGATGCCGGAGCATAGCAGTAGGCAGACAATATCTTAGTTTTCTTCTATTATTTTTTTAGCTCATTGCCAACAAAGTATTTGAAAAAGCTAACTCGTGGAAAATTACTTGCTAGTTTTCAATAATGGACGGCAATGCAACTTATACATATTTTTTGTTTTTACACTTTGTAAAATTTTATTAAAGTTTATTTTATTTTGAATAATTATTATCTAAATTTTTTGTTAATAAATCAACATCTGATAAGCACACTTATTGTGAATTTCCAAACTTGAACTCTTAAATAAACATATTCTGCGACATACGTTTTCATCATTAAATAAGGTTTTGTACAGTGAGCACTCGTTAATAAGCTTAATTAGGCTCCAGAGGTATTTATAATGTTCATAATTTTATCATTTAGAATGTTTTTGTTTTTGTAAATAGTTTAATAATATATTTAATACACTATAATGTGTAATAATAATAATGATATTAGTGTAATTGATAATGATAATAATAATATTAATAATAATCATATTAATAATAATAATGAAAGTAATCTAAATAATAATATTGATAATTATAATAATGAATATTATGATAAAAATAATCATATTAACAATAAAAATTATGTTAATAAAGATAATAGTAATAGTAATAATAATATTAATGATAATTATAATAATGATTATGATAATAATAATAATAATAATAAGCTCAAAAATATCATTCTTCTTGACTATACTATCGTTTATTAAAATAAAGTTATTTAATTATGAACGCAATTGACAGTTGTATTCTACAATGCTCTTAAATTTTGGAGTCTATAAGTTTACAAAGAGGGTGTTTTGTTGTTTTTCCCATAAATTTGTATCCAAAGAAACACAAGTAGCGCATAAGCCAAAAGCGAACTTACAAAACATTTAATAGATAAATAAAGATAAATATAAAATTAAACATAATAATAAGAAATATTTCTATTGACCGATATTATCTAATATATTTCTAATTAACGAGCGTTCACCGTACAATAATTTGCACTTTTTAGTAAAATCAACATTGTCAAGATACAATTTATATGTTCTCTTATACTTTTGTATTAACAAAAAATAATATTTATGCATACCTATATATGAATAAATAAAAACTTTGACAAAGGCGCAAATGATTAATGTGCCACACACTCGCCAAGGGGACTGATAATGACTTTTTAAATACAATTCTAATGCGCTAAAAGGGGGCAATCGAGCGATGACAAAGGGAGGCGCGACAAGGTGAGAAAAAGTCGCCGATCGACGGGCCAAGGGGTAAGCCAGTTCTCTACTAGCCAGAAAAAAATGCCTATTGAATAGTAATTTGCATTTTATAAGCTTCTGAGCAAGGAACAAAAAAAAGTGCGCCCAATGATGACATTAGAGAAACCCGAGCGCGGCACGCCTCGAGGGCTTGAGACAAAAAACGATTTATGCGTTTTTGATGATTGCAAAACTATGGAAATTATGTGATAAGATTGTCACTGGCCCCTCTCTGCGCCCTCTCGCTGCAGCAAAACAGAGTTCAGCGCTAATACTATGCAAAGTACTCGTGATCGAAGACAAGAGTTCCGTAGACCCAGGCGCTGGCTCTTTAGAAAAGAAAAAAACCAGAAAAAAAATGCAAAATCATTTGCCTGGCCCTTTGCACGTGCGGCGCTCGATAAATGCAAGTTCTTTGTATAATTCCAGATTGTTGTTGTTGTTGCTGTTGCTGCTGTTGCATTTGCAATCATTGTGCGATCAGTTATGGGCTGAACAGAGAGCGTTTGTCTCTTGTCATCAGCCTCATCCACTTTATATTCATGTTGCGCACATGGCGAAGGCCTTCTGCGATGATTAGACAACATTTGCCATGACTTTTGTCACGTTTAGTTAACACTTGGCCACGGCCAATGGAAAGGGTATGTTCTTAACTAAAAAAAAGAGGCCCAAGCAGGGGGGCAACATTTTGTAATCAGTTTTCATGAGGCTGCAGTTGGTCTCAGCCGTAACGGTCTTTTGAGTTAACGAGCTTGTTGGGCTCTTTGTCATGAGTCAAAGCGAAAATTGTTTTTAAAGCATAGCCGAATATCAATAAAGAGTTTTCCCATTGTCCAACCTATTAGGCGATTCGGTTCCGAGCCATTAAGTTTATCCTACCAAATATGAAAACCTTCATAAACAACACAACAGTGAGACTTGGCTGTCTAAGAGTTGAACTAAGAAAAGTGAAGGCACCAGTTCGAATCGAACGGCAGTTGTCAATTTTTAGGTTTGTTCTAGTCAATTTGTTATTATCGACATAAGAAAAATGAAAATGAATCAAATAAAAATAAGCTGTAGCTTCCCTTTATGAGCCGTGTGGCTTTGCTGTCTAAGCGTTGAACTAAGAAATATGAAGTCGCCGGCTCAAATCTAAAGCAATTGTCAATTTCAATATTTGTTTATGTAATTGGTTATCGTTAAAATTAAAAAAAAAATAATAAGAATCAATTAAAAAACAAAGAAACTGAAAATTAAGGGGGCTAACAATAAAATTAAACATTTTCTTTTGTGCACCCTATTAGGCAATTCTGCATTGACAGTTCCGAGTCATTAAGCTTATCCAAGCCAAGCGCTTGTCATACGACTATGTCACCTATCAGGCAGCAGAAAAAGAAGAAGACCAAACAAAGAGCCCCAGCGCATGTGTAATAATATATACTTGTATATATATTCGTAAGTGACCGTTAATTTGCTCGACGCATCGGACGAGTTCCTATTATCCGTTACGCCTGGCCGCCGTTTTACATTAATACGCCAATTTTTCGTTACAAAAGGCCCATACACAATGCCCATATCTGGGCCCAGCCAAGTCGAGCCGACTGCCAAGTGACTGTAATTAACATTTTTCGCATTATAATTTGCCCCTTTCTTCCGCTATCCACTGGAGTTCAGCCCAGCTGAGCTGGACTTTAATGTGCGCACATTTGTGAGGCAGCAACACGAGTGATCCGAGACAGCAGGAGGCGGTGGCAACGGATGTGGAGACAATCCGAGGTAGTTAACAGCAGCAACACAGTAAAAAAAATAAAATAAAAATCATAACAAAAATGTTTTCACATTTCATTTCCACTCTTGATGACTAATAAACAAATGGCAATGTCTGTTGCAGAAATTCGCGATGTTGTCAGTACAGTGGCTGCTAACGTATGCTTACAGATGAGCGTAAAGCGTGGGAACTGTACGATTATTAAGATTATCAAACCACACAAAATAGATTAACTATTATAAGGTAAACAACTATTTAATAAGATTTCACACTAACACTTCTAATTCCTTGGAAAATATAATATTTTGCAATATAAGAATTTACTGTTCGACCGGTCGTTCTGATGGCAGTCATACGATATAGTGATCCGATTTCGCATATATACGGGTAGGTAAACTAATAAATGTCGAGTTTGATCAAGATAAGTTAATAAACAAAAATGCGAAATAGTACTCCGATGTTAAGTAGATTTCGTATATATAATATAACATAGTGAAACTAAAAAATGCAAGAACCTCCTGTTCGACCGATCGTTTCTATGGAAGCTAAATGATACTAATATATATAATACCTTGAATCAACTAATTAAGATTTTTATTCAAAATAAGGCCCAAATTATCGCCTGAAATGGACCTGGATTCACGTGACGACTCTCGGATGCCCCCTCAAGAAATTCTGATGCCGCGAAAAGTCAATAGTTCATTGCGATTAGTCCACTGCAGTCTGACTTGCCAGTTGTTTGTCAACAAATTCCAAGCTCAGTATATTTTGGGGCTGTCAAACGCAAGCAAGTGCCATGAGATTTGCCTTTGTGTTATCACTTATCAATATTTTGCACCAGCTGAGCCACAATGAGGCGATTTTTCCGGGCAACATAGGTGGGTAGCTAACGGCGTGGCTGCGTGTAAAATATGATTACAATTTTTATCATCGACAGCCAACCAATATTATCTGAACAAGCAGCGTTTCATGCTGGAGATTCTGCATCATGTGCAAGAGCCTCTGCTACACGAGCAGTGGATAGCATTGGGTCAGCAAATTGTCAGCGATAAAAGTCAATATGTGGTAAGTGATAAGCTAATAATAAAATAAGAAACTAGATCAGATGTATAACTTGCTTTGCTTGACAGCACTACAACGATCATATGCGGCAGTTCTATCAGTACCTAAGCACGGGACGTCTATTGCCCAGGGACGTATACTATAATCCACAGCAGCCGGAGCATTATCGGGAAACCTTGGGTCTCTTTCACTTCTTCTACAACACGCGCGAATGGAGCACTCTCATGCAGAACATATGCTGGGCTAGGCTGCATGTGAATCCGGCTCTCTTTCTGCACGCTCTGATGCAAACCATGCTCAAGCGAGAGGATTACCAACCTCTGATTATGCCCAAGATCTATGAGCTGCTGCCGGCGCCCTATCATAGTGAGCGGGTAGTGCGGGAAGCGAGCAAGTTTAACTATATCAATTGGATCAGGCAACATCTGATGGGCAGTGGGAACGAGAGTCACGTACAACTGGTGCTGCCCAAGAGGCTGCTGCCCACAAACATGACAGGAGACCTGCGCGGTAGTACGAGCAAGTGGTCCGAAGCAATGTCTGAAGTGCAGGTTTTAAGCTTGACGGCAACAAACTTAGCTGAACAAAAACTTGGCCACCTAATCGAAGACCACGGCTGGTTGGCATATTGGTACTACATCAACATGGGCGTGACTCTACAGCAGCAACAGCCGGAAACTGCGCGAATTCGGGATTGGTGGTACTGGCGTTTGGGTCAGATACTGGCTCGCTACAAGCTGGAACGCTACGGACAGCGAATGGAATACAAACGCTTGTCCATGCAGGAGCAAGGGAAATATCACTGGCTGACTTGGCAGAGTCAACGCTATCAGCCAGAGAGTGAGGCCACGCGGCAGCATCTTACAGATTTGCTGCACCAACTGCAGCTGGACGTGGAGCAATCGATTGCCACACAAAGTTATCGTCTATCCAACGGCACAGTGCTCGATCTGCGCAAGGATCAGAACTGGCTTTTGGGTCTAGATGAGCTCTTTCCATACGATTTGAGTCAACTGCAGCTGCCATTCGCTGGACAGTCGCAGCAGCTATTGGAGCTGCACACAATGCTACGGGAGCCCAACTTTTACTCATATGCCGATCGATTAATCCGTGCCTATCGATCCTATCGCACTGAGTTTCAACCGAGCTACCATCAGTCCGTGAGACCTATCGGTATGAGCATTCAGGAGGTTTTAGTTGATCCGCTGATCACATTTGACGAGCCCGTTGATGTGGATCTCAGCAACGTACTGCATGCAAGAAACTTTTTCTATGAGAAGCATTTTATGTGGCCACACAGTCTGCAAGCTCGAAGACATCGATTGCAGCAGCAACCTTTTGCGATCACTTTCCACTTGGAAAGCAATAGGACGCAGTCAGTTATTCTGCGAACGTATCTCACCACATCCGGGGGCGCCATCAATGAGGAGCCCTTTTACCAGTTGGATTCTTTTCTAACTATACTTTATAAGGGCAATAATACAATACGGCGAGCGTCTAGAGACTTTCTAGGCAACATCGGCGATCACATTAGCTTTACAGAGCTCTATCATTACCTGAGCTTGGCGGAACAGGAACAATATGACTTTCCTCTGAACATAACCACACCAAGTTGCGGCTTTCCCAGACGTCTGATCTTGCCCCGAGGCGGCACGGCAAAACCGCTCTCCATGCGACTCCTGATACTGGCCACGCCCTATACCTATAAGGCGAGGCAGGGCCAAGAGATGTACTGTGACTTTGGTGACGGCATCAGCAGCTGGGATGAGTTGCCCCACGGTTATCCCTTCGAAAGGTTTGTCGAGCCACTGGAGCTCCTCGGATCGCACACCTTTTGGCAAGCAGTCGAGTTGCAACACAAGGGTTACAACGAAGTTGAGAACTGATCGTTTGGCTCATATTAGGCCCAGTCGATTAGAAAACTCGCTGCGAGGTTCCACCCCTTCTTAGAAGCCAATAGCTAATGCCTTTTTTGTAACGTAACGCAAGTCCATAAATAAAATTTAAGTCCAGTATACCGTTGTCTATTTCTCCAAGCCCAAAAACCTTTAACGGCAAGTGACGCCAAATTTGGGTAATTACATGGGACAGACGAGGAGTCGGACGGACGGCCAACCGCACCACACTCCGGCTACGGCCACGGCCGCGACCGCGTCACCGCATGGGACCATAACCCAGCCACATGTATAAAATATTAATCAAAATCACAAAAGAACAAGCACAAAAACGAAGAATCAAAACAAAAATTAAAAATCCAAGAGCAGCAACAACAATAATAACAACAAGAAAGCGCAGTGGAGAAAAAGCATTAGGAAGGTGTGGCGGGCGGGTGGAAGGGGGCGACAGATAGACAGACAGACATACACACAGCAAACGTTGCATGGATGCAAAGCACTTTATAAAGTTAAAGAACGGATCGTGGAGGGTTCGGTAAAGGGAGAGGGGGCGCGGGCGCAGTCGCGGGAACGAGAACCGAACAGCTAAACTTGTTATACGCAATCGAATCGAAAATATGGGCGAAATAAAGCGACGCTCAGAGACGTTGGCTTTGGGGTTAGGAGGAGGAAAAGGGGGCAACCGCGACGGCGACGTCGACGTCAACGACGAAAGCCGAAGTAGTCGACGGGTTGCGGCTGTAAATCTAGAACTAGTTTTGCTTTTTATGCCCTTGTAGAGGGTATTATAATTTTTTCATCAATTATGTAACGCCCAGAAAGTATATATACATATATACTCTTGATTATCAACAGCCCAGTCAACATGATCACGCCATGCATATGTATGTTGACTGTAGTTAAAGATGATCACTATATAGTAACTTTCATTAGTCCAAAACTTAGTTCTTGTGTTAAAACCCTGTTTGTCTTTCAAGATATCTTGTCTAAGCTTGACATTAATAAGGTTGAAGATTAGAATTAGATACATGCAAAACCTTATCAACATCAGGCCACTATATAAAGCCGCCATAGGAACGATCAGTCGATAACTATGTTAATGTATTAACAACTTTTTTGCTTATTAGGATATCTAGTTATAATGGGGAAACTCAATGAACATAACTATATAATTTAGTTGCCATAGGAACGATCGTTCGAAATGAGAGTATGTACTTGTATAAATAACTTTTTGTTTATCAAGAAAACTAGAGCATTTACGTATGAGCCAATTCTTATCAGGATCGTACCAAAATAACATATAGCTCTATGCTAAAAAACCTATACCAAATGTGACTGAAAAGATACAAGATACTCACGAGCTATACTTTTCTTTTTTGAAAAGCCAAATACTTGCAAGGGTATCTAACATTCGGCGAGCCGGTGACAGCCGTTCTTTCTTGTTTTTTCTTACACATATATAGTATGGATGTGTATACATATGTACATATATATGTATGCATGTACGTATTTCTCTTCAACCCAATGACGCGTTATAAAAGAAAATATTGGACACCTGCACGGTTTCGTATCACAGCAATAGCAACAAATACAACAACAACAACAACGTGGCGTATGAGGGACAAGTGAAGCCCAAAAACCCGACAGTTGGACGGCGGGACGGATGCGAACGGCTCAACGACGGTTACGTGGGGATAAGCGCGAGAGCGATAACTGGAGAGGAGAACAGAACGCTCAAGTCGAAGCGTAAATACGCTCAATGAAGAAAAATCACAAAATATATATAGATAAATAGTCCACCAATAGATCATACAGATAGACATTATGCTCCCACCACTGAGAGGGTGTCCTGCTCTAAGCGAACAAGTATCGTTTCATTATCAGGCTCAAGAGATCCATTGCCATCAACTGCAAAGTGCATAGACAATTCAGAATGCCCTACGTCACAATGAGAGTACATCGGGAGAAAAAAAAACGATGCAGGCGTGACGCGTCTTAGATTTTTCGTCTAGGTACTCCATATGTAGCTGCAAAATTTTGCCTGTCCTGTATCGAAAGAATAAAAAGGCAGCCGAGCGTATACGATGGAAAAGAAGAAGGACGAAAACTAATGGCCAGGCTTTTATTTCCAAGAAATTTAAAACTTTACGAAAACCAAAGAAAAAAAATGGTGTTAGGGTGTAGACGACGAGCCGGAGCCACTTAAGAACACATGGTACACTGCTGCTTGAGGATCGCTGGGCAGTTTAGATAAATGTAGACAGCTAGCAGGTAGCTGGTAAATGTTAAATGGTAAATGGTAACTGGTACCGGGTAGCTCTGACCCTGTGTGTGTCTGTCGTCCACCAGCCCACGGAATGGGACTCGGCATTAGTTTAGGTTTATTGTTTGACTCAAAGGTTTTTTGAAATTCAATTTTTTTGGCAGCGGCTTTTGCAGACAGAGGATGCGGACTAGACATTTTCGTATAATTTATGGTGCAGCATCTATAAATCGAAAAAGAGAAACCTATTATATAGGTATCTGACGAGGCGTGCAATTTAAAAGCGGTCCAGCGAAATTGTTTCTGCAGAATATTCGCCAAGAAATCGCACATTAAAATCTCTGAAATGAAATGACAAAAGACTCGACTTCCATTTTAGGTAAATCAATTTAACGCGCTGTGTAGTCAAATTGTATTTGTCAGGCTTAACTGGCCAAAAGCGGCCAATATGAGGCCATAAGGCGCTCAACTCAGCGCCTCCTCGTTCAGATCTGTTTATGTGCATATATATATACACATATAACTGTACACTCGAACGAGAACTTCAGAGATACAGAGTACTGCGAAATGAGAACTGTTGGCTGTCGCCACTCGAGACGCTGCCGTTGATTGCTTTTTGAACTTTCCGACGTAAGAACCCCCCCCTTGCTACTGATGCCTCCCTCCGCCCTCTTTAGACCAGACCGAGTGTGGCATTTATGCATAATTAATAAATTGCCTCGCATGCAAACGAAGACGCGGCCCCAGATTGCAGCGATAAAAGTCGCTTGCAGCTTGTCTTATGACTAAAATAAAAATTATCCTTACACATTATTGACAGCCACCGCAAAAGCAGCAGCAAAAACAACAATCACAACAACAACAACAGTTGCGAATCGTAAAACAATCGAAACATCGCCCCGCTGCGTCCATCCCAGTTGAATGAGTCGGACTCTGGGAGTACTGCTGATAGACGTCCCCCGTCCATCCAGAGAGTCTGACAGGGGCAAGAGCCAATGCCAGCAAAGATCTTCAGAGGCGATAACGTATTGGTGCTTGAGGAAGTCAGTCAGAACTCCAGTGCGCCGATGAGTGGACTTAAAGACTAAGCAGATGAGTGGAGTGCGCTGACGCCTGGACAACTGAGAAGGCAGCGAGTGAGAAGGTTCAATAACTGAAAGCCAAATTGAATTGCGCCCAACAAAAAAATAAGAAAAAACTACGCTCTACATATAAATAATGAGTCTTACAGATATCTTCTAATGTAGTAGAACTT
Organism: Drosophila novamexicana; assembly: GCF_003285875.2. Taxonomy (NCBI): domain Eukaryota; kingdom Metazoa; phylum Arthropoda; class Insecta; order Diptera; family Drosophilidae; genus Drosophila; species Drosophila novamexicana. The sequence continues at coordinate 1,217,487 of NW_020824766.1, forward strand.
TAACTGGAATATGCAAAATATAAAAAGTTGTGATAGAAAAATGCTAAAAAAGGCAAAGCATGTTCCAATCTTAGTCGAGGGTAAGTTATAATAATACCAATAATGATACAAATATAAATAATAATAATAATGATAATGATAATAAAATAATATAAGAAATAGTAATAATACTAATAATAATTAATAATTGCAATAATAATAATGATAATGATAAAGATAATGATAAAAATGATGATGATGATGATGATGATGATGATGATGATAATAATAATAATAATAATAATAATAATAATAATAATAATAATAATAATAATAATAATAATAAATGCCATCACCGCCATCAGGCCAGCATCACTAAATAAGATTTTTATTTTGGAAACAAATAAAATTCATCATAACCATCTCCTAAAGATACAGTACGCCCTTGGTAAACACAGCCCCTTGATACACGCTACTTTTATTATGCAGATTATTGAATAAACAAATTTAATAAAACAAAATTATGATTCAAATATACAGTTTAAATTGATTTACTTTAATTTCAGTTCCAGCGAAAGGATTCTCTTTTAATTCTACTAGAAATATTTAACATTTTTTACAAAAACCCAATATTCATAATTTATCTGATTTTAATGGGTTGCATTGACCGAGGGCGTACTGTGAAAAACAGAATAGTGTTTTTATGGGCTCCTGAACAGCTGATGTTGCACAAACTCGTTGTGTAGTTACTTAAAAAGTAGCCTTCAAAAGCTCGTTAAAATGTGTTTAGTGATTTTCATGCGACCCAGAAACTTCTGGGGCCACCTACCCCAACAAGGCCATTAAAAGTGCCTAAGCTAAATGACCCACTTTCACTGCACACAAAGTGCGAGCAGCTGCCCAGGCGAGACAGCAACAAGCCTACTTTCGATGACACATTGTGAAATATTGAACAAAGTGGACAACCCTTGAGCGAGATATTGGGCCAGAGACAGAGGGCAGGCGGCCGAGCCGGGCGCGTCACAGATGTCACATACATCACTCATACGACGCATGGGACAGTGAAAACAAAAGGCGAAACGGGCAACGCTTCCGCTTGGAGACCTGGCAGACAGCATTCGAACGCCCACACACAAACACACACACACACAGACGTAAAAGCTGAGCAAAGAGCTTTGTTGCCAACAAACACAAACTTGGCAGCTGATTAACGAGACAAGGCCAACGCGACGCATTTGGAAACATGTTTCAAAATTCGAAGAACTCCAGAAGAGAGAGAGAGAACGGAGGCATTGCATATTTTGTAAGCGACCGCAGGAACTGATAAAATATTTTAATGTTTTGTAAGCGCAGCAGCAGCAGCAGCCTGGGAGCAAGTAATTAACAAAGTTCAGGCCCCACAAAAGAGTTTCTTATTCATAATGGTTTATTCTTTTATGTGGGCGGCGCAGCGCTCCTCAAAACTCAACCGAAAGTATGTCAAATTTTGTTTATCTCTCCGCAGCGATTTGTGTGTCACAAGTTATTTTGCGTAACGAGTGTGGCATATTAATTTTTCATTAGGTTTTAATTAAAATCATTTTGTTTTTCAGTACTTAGTCAACTGCTAAACTAATCAGGCAGTCGGCTAAATTGCCTGCAGCAACTATAAATACCCGTTTCATGAATTGGCGATTTGGCTGTATGCCCAATTTTAGTGTGTGGTGTCAACAAATTGCCCGAATGGATGGCATGAGAGGCGTCACATACACTTTTCTATACACAAATATATGTGCAAGTGTAAATATGTACTTACCCAGAAATTGACATGCAGACACTCATGGTTATTAAATTGCCATCTATTGGAAGAAAAATTACAGTGTTTTATGTTCCCAAATTACTGAAAGAAAAGAAAAGAGAAGAGAGTTAGTTAAGAGTAAAAGCAAAAGAAAGTGAAAAAAAAAATAGGGAAAGAAAGAGAGAGAGACGGAGAGAGAGAGAGAGAGCTTAAATTAAATATACACATGCACCAATAAACTTTAGCAAATCAGCAACACACATGTAACACTTCACTTACTATAAAAGCATGAAAACAAGAAAGACTGACTTGAGTTTACGAGAATCGCATAGAAGGGCAACATTAAAGAGAACGTTTATTTTAAATTTGCTGCGCATCAGAAAGTTAATAGGGTACATACATGCATACATCTTATACATCGGCATACACACCCCTACATACATATATGTATACACCCATACAGATATGCATACACGGTCGGTCTTGCACACATGCATATATACATTTCTACCTAATACAATTAACGCATATAATCAAAACATCATAATCCACTGGGCTTACTTGAATTCATGAGAATCACTTAGTAGGGCAATACTAAATTTGCAGCGAATTGCATTCAAGCGTCTGCTTATAAATAATCCCACATACATACATGCATAGATTCATATATGTGTTGCACACTACATACTTTTTTAAATACAATAATTAAGTTAGTTAAGACTGGCAACACATATAGATCATACACACCGCTTATAATCAAACCGTCATCTTCAACCGAAATTACTTGAACTGATGAAAATCGCATTATAAGGCAACATTAGGAAGTACGTTTTTTGGAAAGGTAATAAAGTACATAAGTCATATTATTCGCTGTGTATTCACAATGATATTTGTAATGAAATTGAAAGCATTTTGTTGGGGCATGACATCTTCCACTTTGGTTATTTATAGAATTTATTGCATAGCTGTTGATAGATTCATAGAGCAATTGCAATTTCTGCACTTTGCCGCCATCTGCCAAATTAAATTTTCAACATTAGATTTCCACGCGCCGCTTTTACTGTTTGCCGTTATTTTCAAACACACATCTATTTTTAAAGATTTTTCCAGTTCGTTTGTGTCGCTCACATGAATGGTTAGCTCCAGCTCCAGCTACAGCGCGCATTTTGTGCACACAACTCAAATATATTGCAATATATTTTTCAATGAATTTGAGGTGTGAAATGTTTGCACTGCAGCCCCAACATGCAACAGAGACATGCGAGCAGGAAAATAAAAAAAAGCGAGAATTCTCTCAGAGAGACTGAAAGTTTTCATTCAAATGCAACATACCCAGTAGATGATTGGGGAAAGAAATTTGAAATTAAGAAGTTAAACAGAACCAAAACTTCAATGGGAATTCAAAGAAAATCTTGCACAGACTTTTTAAACATATATTAAAATATATAACAAATGTCAAATGCGAGTTATACTTCTGCGATAACCATTATCCCCCTTTTAAGTTTTCCCGCAGGGTATTTCTAAATAAACAAAACAGCATTCAAAGCGAAAAATAGGCGGGGACAACGGGGCGGTTCTTTTGAAAAATATTGCCCAACACTTTGGATCATGGGCGTTATGCGGCGACTTGTCCACTGTGCCGTGTGTCTGCACATTTTGCTTTTGATTAAATTTTTAGCAACAGATTGTAAACACATCAGGTCAGGTGATACACTAGAATTTAAAATCTACAAACACAGAATAGTAAATTTAAATTAAATGCCAACTTAATCCGGAAGCGTGTTTTAGTGCGAATTATTGAAAGATATCGCTTATGAATGGAATAATACTTTATTATACCCTGTGCAAATTAATTATAGCAACTGCAAGTCTTGTAATTAGACATGTAACCTTCGATCATGTGATATCATACATAATTCAAAGCGATATCGCAGTAACTGGAGAACCCATTCCACAAAAATTGTACCACTTGATCGACAGCCCGTCGCGGCATATTTGTCAATACTTAATTTTCGACTGCTCCAAGCCCCGAACGCCGAGTGGGGGACCAGCTGAATCAGCTGAAAACGATACTCGTGCCAAGGATGTCAACTTCTTGGACAGCGGCACGGTCTCAGGCACAGCTCATAATCGATGTGGTGTGGAGGGAAACTGTATGTCAATTGCTTTGGTTATATATATATATTTTTTTTTGGCAAAGTGTAAACAAGTTGACCGATTGCCAGCCCCTCGGCGCGACTTGGCCAGGCCAATGTGCCAGCAGCGGCGTTTCAGCTTTTCAACAATTCTTTTAATTTTTGTGCAATTTTAAAGCACTTTGTGTGCTTTTTATTACAGCTACCATTAAATTGGGTAAAACTTTGAAGAATAATTTAAATTAATTACCCCCACATCACAATTGGGAAAGCCAAGGCAATTGCAGTAATCGTATCGTATTGAATTGTTTCAATGCTTTGAAAATATTCGCAATTAATGTCATATTTAATCAAAGATCACAGCCGATCTGTGGCTAAAGCTACTCTAGTATCAGCTTTTAGCGGTTTTTAATTAAGAAATTTAGATGCAAGATTCACGACATGCCATTAAAATGGATTATTATATTAAATTCTTAACCACAAAGCAATTGAGCTCATAATTTGTCGATTTCCGACTAAAGACGGCAAGCAAAATGCTGATCAGTGATCGGTTCCAGCCCGAACACACAAATAAAAGAATGCAACAGTAACACAAGTTTCGCATTAAAAAACAGCAGAAGAAGCCGCAAATGTTAAAAAATAAATACAAAATTGGGTTGCCCGCCGTCGCCGTCGTGTAACCCAATGCTGACAACAACGGCCAGAGCCAAGCGCCCTGCGCTGGATGAGTCATGACCGTGGCGTAGACCCCGGACCGTTGGACAGAGTCGCGCCTGGCGGATAGGCACGATCGTCGAGAGCTCAAATGTGTGAAGCTTGCAGGCCGAGACATTGGCAAAAAACAAAAAGCTAAAACAAAAAGGGCTCAGGGTCGAGTTTTGTTTTGACTGCAAACTACCTGAATGCGCGGACCAGGCTACGTTTTGGGTCGCCGACTGGGGCTTGGGGCTTGGAGCTTGGGGCTTGCAACAACTTGCTAATCATATCAAGCTTCAAATTGTTGATTATTTAACTGGCGAGCCAAGAGAAAGAAAGATCACAGCGCGATCTCTGCTGCTGTTGACTTTTTGTTTTCCTGAAGATGACTCACGGTCTGCAGGTATTGAGGAGGCAGGTCTAGACAGAGCGGACTGGAGCTGCTCTCGTCTGTCTGTCTCTTGGCAGATCTTTGTTTGGCTTCACTTTATTAGATGTTGTGGGACCAGGTAGATTTATTGTATAAACAGCAAATGGGCAAATAAGCTCGGGACAGGAAGGCAAACTCTAAGCCAGAACACGACAATAACAATAACAATAACAATAACAACAATATTTTTGCTTATTTATGGCTTTCAGTTTGGGTTTGGTTCGTTCTTGGCTTGACCACTTGCCGCCCAAAATCGCATGTGTGAGTCACTCGATTGGGTCGATCGCTAGCTCTGTGCGGAAACTGAACTCCTTTTCCAGCAGCACTTTATTATTATTATTTTTTAATTTATTTTTTTTTGTTGTTATTCAAAAGCGAAAAAGCAAAACACAAAAAAAAAATTGATTGATTTTATAGGCGCGATAAGTTTATTATAGTTGGGGCTTCGGGTCGGCCGATTGGTTGGGTCGAATGTCTGCTGGATGACTAATGTTTGCTCGTAATGAATTTGTGATCTCTTTGTTGCTGTTGTTGTTGTGTGTCTGTGTAAGGTGACGCGCTTAAAGGGCTAGTTATTAGCACTTATAATGTGAACTGGCGTGTGCTTAAGTTGAGTGTCATTGACACCTGAGCCCGCTGGGATTTGTTTATAATGTATACGTAGGTAGCTGAATAGCTTGAAGCGGCTAATTGGTATTTAAACAGGCCCAACTTACGCTCAATATGCATGGCAGAGCTAGTTTAAGCTGATAAATATTTGTCATTGGCTCTTGGAAGTCTTGAATGAAATCGAAACGATAAAACGTTTAAGTTGAAACATTGTCTATGCCAGCCTAATGGCCGCCTTTAACCAAAAATGAATTAATTAAACAAACAAATGGCAAATAGAAGCCATTAATAAAGACCATAACTAATTGCTGACACAGTTAGCCAGACAAAGACATTAAAAGCTGTTGGCGTGGGCGCCGGCGCACAGTCGACGGCTGTCAGCAAAAGTTCAGAGCGTGGCTCTGACATAAGACATAAGACTCATAAGACAACAAAAAATATATACAAATCCAATTGGAGAACAACACCTGCACTGAAAATGTGGAGCGCGTGCTCAGCCAAATGAGCTGACCAAGCAAACAAAAGCAAATCAAAATTTGTAAATTCATGGAAACAAAATTAACAAGAAAACATATTTGTTTACGGGCTGAACGTAGTCTTAATACCCTAGCTTAACAATTTTATGCTGCTCAAAGGTAGCCTGGGCTTATGTTTTATATCAATTGACCTATCGATTCCATGTGTTATATTATTTAAATAAATTGTCAGCTAAACGATTTTAATACTGAATAGAATAAAAATTGTGAATAGAGTTGATATAGAAAGAATCAGAATCAATACTGATCGTTGTCAAGCTCAATATATAGCCCCGAAAGACATAATAAATTATTCGATATTCTCGACAAGTTTGGAAAAGCTTAACAAGAAGGGTAAATCAAAGATTTAACGTGGGCGCCCGCGACTTGTTACGGAATTCAGAGTATGAAAATGGAAATGAAAATGGACAGCTGTTATTAGAGTTGGGGCCCCATAAAAATCAGTTGAAGTGCAAACAAACAAATTTCCAGTAGCACTTCTCAGAGATAATTTCATAAATTTTCCAAAATGACGCGACTTTATTTTACGGCCAAAGCGCAGGCGCAGGCGCAGGGCCTCAAGTCTAGACAGCCAGACTTGTAGTTGACTTGAGTTGAGTTGTTCGAGATGCTTTGATAAATTACAGACAGCTTTTTTTTTCATCTTCTGTTTTCTGTTTTTGTAAGAGCGATTTATGTGTGTGCAGGTAACAAGAGACGACAGTTGGCACGAGCCATAAATATCCATGCAGACGACGCCAAATCAGCTGCATCATCCACAACACCAACAACAGCAACAACAAGAACAACAACAAAGGCAGCAACAATTACAACTTTTGAGGCACAAACAACGCCCACTTTAAGCACCTATGCAGAGAGAGCATGGAGCCCTCGTCACCTCTTAGCTGCACAATTAAAAAGTAGGCAGTGCCTGGACAAATAAGCCCGGGGCACGTTAAGAAAAAGTAGCTAAGATGTTGCCTCTTTTTTTTTCATTTTATTTTATTTATTTTCTGTTTGATTTTATGTTTTCTCTTCTTTTAATTAAAAGGGTTACCAACTGTCTGCCAAATCAGAAAACAAATCTAAACAAAATAAATGACTTTTACTCCAACACAAGCTTTTTAGGCTTTTAGGGCTCAGAGGCTCCACGATTAAACAAGTCATGGCCAAAGTTTTAACGTGTTTTCGACGTTGGGGCTTTGAGTTCTTGGCCAGCCTACGAATACAGCAAAAAGGCAGAACGAGCTGAATGTGCAGCCGGTATAAGGCCTTTCAGTAATTAAGTCTAGAGATGCTCTTAAATTAGAAAATTTTAAGAAAATTATGTCGGATATACGTGGAGTAAACGATAAATGGAGTAACTTTTATAATAATATTATATAATAAAAGAAATATATTTATGTATACGGCTGCATGGCATTTCAGTTTATAAAATAAAATTGTTGATCATTATTGATTGTTCCTGGCAAATAAATGAAAAGTGAGTCTAAATTTAATCAAATCTCAGCTTTTTTTATAATCCAATTTTTTTTTAAGTATCTCCAATTTCTTTAAAGAATATTCACATTTTTTAAGCAAAATATCTAACAATCTTTTTTTAATCTTAAACATTTCACAAGCTTGTAAGGTTATAAGCTTTTTAATATGTAATTTAATGAAAATATATAGAATAAAATATTTTTTCGCGATGTAAACATTTTTTTTAAATTAAAAAATCGGGCAAACAAAATATATATGAAAATCTTGTAAAAAGTCCAAATATTTGTTTTCGTTTAATAAACTTCTTATATAAAGCAAATAAAAGTTAAAGCTTTAATATTTAAATAATGAAATAAAGTTAACAAGAACAAACATTTGTTGATTTACCAAAAAACACTTTTGTTAAATTATAAATTGTGTTAAAAATATTTAAAATATGTATTGAGTTCTTATTAAAAGTCCACTTTAATTTTTTCAATAATTTAAATTTTTTTCATTCAACTTTAAACAAGCCTATAAAGTTAAAGCAATCCGTTTAGTAAAGAGTATTAGAAGCAAGAGTCATCAACAGAAGCATAGAGACTTTTGGTGTTGCCTGTTTTAGGGCTGCAGTTGTTGTCTGGGCGTATAGCAACAGCAACAGCAACAGCAACAGCAACAACTACAATTATAACAAAAACAACAGCAACAACAACAACAAGCACATACAACTGCTGGGCGTCGAGACAAGAGGGAAAAAGAGCTGCGCGGCTTTGGCACGTGCGCAGCCAGTTGGTTAAACCGCCCCCGAGACCCGCACGCCCGTTCGCCCGTCCGCCCGCCGGCCACAACAACTGGGCTGCAGCTCCAGCCACAGCTGGGGGTTCAGCAACAGCTTGAGGTCCAAGCCCCAACAGCAGCAAATTGAGTTCCATTTCAGGTTTGGGCTCTTGAAAAATGACGTACAATAGCGCGCTCTTTTTTTTTTTTACTTTTTTTTACGTTTTTTAACGTTTTTCACTCGTGGTCTAGAGGCCTGGTAAATCAACTTGTCTGTTTGTCTGCAAAGTGTGGCTCAGGTGTTGGGCGCTGGCTGTGGGTTAGTTAGGTAGCCAACGTTTGATGACTCTGTTTCAGTATCTGTTGTAATCGCCGTTTTGGGCATGGGTTTGATTAATTTACAACATAAGGTCAAAGTTTCGTGTTGTGGACACACAGCGTTTTAGTTAAGCTTTGGCTAATGGGTCAAGGTTCGGCTTAAATGTACTAAGAATCTAAGAAACCATTGTCGTAGAGCTCAGCCGAGTCATAAAAATGCCGCAGATAATCCGCCACAAAGGCAATCTCAGTGATTTTGGCCAAAACAATTTTGTCTCATTAGCCTAAAGATTTTGCCGCCACGCATGCGCCACATGAAAAGTACAGTTAAATGGCAATGGCCAACTGCAGCTGCAGATGCCTGAAAAGATGCTCGATAAGGCCCAGAGCTGGCATCGCGTCGCGTCGGCGTCGGCGTCGGCGTTCACTTTGGCTTTGTGTGTACCAAACGTGCCAGCGGCTGGCCAAAGCTACTCGAGTTACAGCTGACGGCTGGCGAGAGTCAAGAGCCCCGAGTTCCCGATTCCCGAGTGTCCAGCTTCTGTTTGCTGCCTCCAATAATAACTGAAACCACATCATACTTCATACTCCATACAACTCATACCTGTTACCTCCACCTCAATGCCAAAAGCATGGCAAATTTTAAATGTACAAGCACGCCAATGGAGCCCAGCTCTAAATGACTGCAGCACCTGGTCTGGGATTGTCTCTGTCGGATTGGTCGGCTGCAGTCAGAAGTGTGACGAGTTAGAAGCGAGCTTGTTCCTGTTGTTGTTGGCCCAGGCAATTGACTCTTGTTTGGTACCCTAATCAAAACATTAAACCTTTGCGGCAAATTTGGCATGGCTTTATTAACGATCGCAGCTGAGGCTAATAGGCCTAGCTGCTGGTAATGGACTTGGCTGGGGGGAGGGGGCAGAAAGAAAGCCCAGAGTGGCACAGTCATTAGCTAAAGCTGAGACTTGATTGGGGCAACTAATTTATTGTAATGAGCCAAAGAACTAAAAGGTGTGCATAGTTTGCATTCGTATTCCTCCACTAGCTAAGTTTGGCTATATTAGTAATTATAATTAATTATGTTCTCTACATTGTAACGAAAACATTTAGGGCTTTAGGGGATTAAGCTAAGCGGATCATAGAGCATTAACTACCACGTCCTAAACATCAGCTGCATAAATCCCGACAATATGCAAGCCAACGCGTTTCATAAATTAACTTTTTTGCGCCAAACAGTAAATTAAAACTACTAAAAATAGAAGAAGAAAAGTCGTGAGTTTACCCGACTGCAAAATACCCTTAATAAAGCTGTGAAATACACCCACATATATAAGACGATTAAGATGTTAATATGTTTATCTGTCAACAAAGAGATAAACATTTTTATAAAATATAATCTTGAAAACTGCCCAGCACTTGCATACATTTAACTCTTGGCTCATTTTATGGGTATGCAGGGTATCAGCAACAAAGGAAAATTCTCAGACACTTGAAGCGCTGTTAAGCCCAAATATTAAACAAGATTTTTGACTACCAGTGTTAACACATTGTGGTCGTCGTCGTTGTTGTTGTCGTGCCCGGCCTGCACTCGCAGCAACAGTCAGCTCTATACAATTTATGGCCCTTAGAACAGATTTTAGGCACGACGACAGGCCAAGCCACGAACTGAGCCAGAGTCACGGCCAGGGGCTAGAGCTGAGCCGGGTTACTGGGACGCAGCGCGCACGCAAACTTCAGAAGCAGCAGTAGCAGAGGCAGAAGCAGAAGCAGGACAGGAACAGGTTACAGCTAGGGAAGTGCTACCGTCTTACACGCGTTAGTCCCGCGACCCGCTGCCCCTGCTGGTGCTCCCCTCCCCTTTGCATTGCGTTTGTGTCGCGCTCTTGTCAACGTTGCCTCGCCTGGGCACGTCTCCACTCACGTCGCGTCTCACGTCTTGTCTCGACAGCCGCAGCGTAACCCATAATTTTAACACCAATAATAAAAGAAAACAACAACAACAACAACAACAACAACAACAACAACAACAGCGGCAGCGGCAACGCCAACGTGCAGGTGTGCATCAAGTCGCAGTAGCTGCTCCGTGTATGCCTGTATCTTGGTATCTTACAGATACAGATACAGATACAAAACGTAACGCTCTCGACTCAGCATCAGCATCAACAGCAGCAGCCGCAGCCGCAGCAGCAGCACTTGGTCATAAATTTACGTTTCAAATTGTCTGCCCGAAAACTGGTTTTGCCCACCAAAAGACCAAAAAGGTTTTCATTATATTAGAGGAGTTGCCTGCCTTGCTTTTGCCTGCCACTGCCCCATGCTGCATGCAACAATAATTGCTGTTGTTGTTGCAACGCAACTTTGGCAGCTTTTGCTGGCAACTGACAACAGAGCGTGCTAGTGGCCATTTCCCCCAACACCATGATATTAATTGACCCAGACAACACAAGAACGCAACTTATCTTCGGGCTGAGTATATATATATATTCTGTTTAAAGGTCTCTCAATAGAACCCACAATTTGCTGTAATGCTACTCCAGCGTGTGAAAATGATGTGTACAAATTTTCTTTAATATAAATTTGATTGTTATTAGCCAGATCCTCAATTGTGATCCGACCTTGCGTGCAGTGCCAGAGGAAGTTGATTATTACACAAGGGACAATTGGAAAATTTGGGATTACAAGTATCGCTTACACCACAGACAATCCCGAAATGAATTTAGCCCTAATTATTGTTGAGGTGTCAATATGAAAAGCGTTCCCTAGACTCAGCTATACTCATTTTTTTTATAACACATTTTGCTCGCATTAATCACAAATTAATTCCATAAAGAACTCGCATCATTTCTCGTATTTCCGGGCCAAGTGATTTCGCTTTTTTGCATTGACCCAATTTTTTGTAATATTTTTGCACAGATCCTTTTAACTGTAAAATTCTGACAGGTCAGTTAGCTGATTTAAAAGCGGGCTGCATGACAACAGGCCATAAAAACAACGATAAAGGCCCATAAAACAGACAGTCAGAGTCAGACAGTAAGATTAATTATCGCATTAATTAACTGACCTCAAAAAACGAAAGTTTCGCGAATTTAAATGTGCCAGTCGCAAAAAATAAATGCGCGATACACTCAGAAGGCAAAGCAAATGAAAGTGCAAACACTTTTACGAATGGGAGTCAGAAAAGTCTTTGACGTTAGGGTTCCCTGTGGAGTATCTGGTCTCCCAAGAGTATTTAGATTATATATATATATTAAAGGCAAGGCCAATTTGAACAGTTCTTATCCAGGACTACAACTTTCGATATTCGCAACAAGTCTCGTAAATCAATTGAACAATCCACAGATTGTCGATAGTCCCCGTAAAAAATGCTGACCAGCTGACACAGTTGTCTTGCGTCGAATAACAAAAGGCATAAAAAATATAAAAAATGAAGGAGAACAAAAATAAACAATAAAAATGTCAAAATGTATAAGAATACAACCCAAAATCCTTAATTTGCACAACATGGCGATCGGCGGCGATTGTGCAGTCAGTCACATGGAACAACACTTGGGTCACTTGGTTTCGGGCTCGACTTCGCTCGATACAGCTCGATTCGTTGCGACTTGTCTCACAAAAAAAACCGAATTTTTGCGGCCCCCAGCAAATGACAAAGAAACAGACCGAGGCGACAATGGGCACCACGCCGTCCAAGACAAAAGTGCATTTTGCGGTTAAAGTTTGCACAAATGAATAAATTTTCAAATTGCCAATTGTATGCAACAACAGCAGCAGAAGCAAAGTCTATGAACATGAACCAAACTTTGACAGCCAACTGCAAGTGTTAAAAAATCAAACGATTGTCTACAAAAACAAACGAAAAAAAAAAAACCTTTAACAAACCAAACAAACAAAACCAAAAACTGGGCGTGCGCTTAACGCGTGCACTCAAATTATTGCAATTGCAACAGTCGTTTTTTATTACGAACGAAAATTGCCAGAGAACAAATTAAACACAAATAACAAATTACCTTTCAATGACTTTTCAAAAGGCAGTCAAAGAAATGTTTGTGTCTGCAATTTTAGTCAAAGGAAAAAAGCCAAATTAAAGTTTTTAAGATTTTACTAGTTTCGACTTATTGGTATTTTTTTACAGCGCAGCAAAACTGCGAAAAAGGAACGGCAGCAGCAGCTACGAAAACTGTGGATCAGATCCGAACACACGATTCAAATAAACGTATGCATGGATCAATATGGATTTAACTTATAAAATTCCTAAAAAATAATATATAAATATTATTCTGTACATGTTTTTTTTTTTATTTAAGAACAAAAATGTTTAAAGTTTCTCTATCTAACGAATGTAATTCAGATTCAATTTTGCAAGTGATGATATTTTTATAATCTGAACGCAACTTTTAGGTTTTACGAGCTAGAGTCATCAAATTTTAAATATAATAATATACCTTCAGGACAATATGAACTTGAAGAATGTTCTGGGCATCCTCTAAACGGGCACTCCGGACCAGAGCCTGCGTACTTGTTTCCTACGCATTTGTATATTTCTTCAGTATAAGAGACTCATTTTGGCATTTCGACACTTCGTTAAGGAATATAACTACACAATGTGGCATATGTCCCATTTTCAATATAAACTATTTGAGAATAAGACATTTTTACTACCTTTCGCATAAAAATCACTTGTTTTGTCAAACCGATGCTCCTATTATTATTAAACTATTGCACAACTAGACGTCTTTTCTAGGCAGAACGCTAAAGCAGAACAAGAAGGTCCTCCCAAACGTAGATGGTTCACTTCCGTTGGAGTAATACATATACAACATAAATAAATTTCAGCTAATTCGCGACCACTAATTTATTGAGAACGAACAATTGGTCACTTTTTAAATAGTGAGCTCATGCATAAATACCCTTACCCCTGTATTTTGCTACATTGATTGAATTTAATTAAATAATAACTTAATTTATTTATTGAAATGCAACTTCTGAAGTTGTGGACACATGAGGAAGCTTGGTAGATGTTGCAATCTTTTTATATAGCTTAATCCACTTCAGTTTCAAGTTTTAGAAATAATAAATTGCCTGCAGCGAGTGCCCCTACTCCACCCCACACCCCACACCACACACCCCACAACCAGCAGAGAAGACCGAAAGGCATTTCAACGCTCAACTTGATGACTGCCAGGGCACCGACTAATGACACATAAATATTTATCTGCCCCAACCCCCGGCCAGCCGCTCCAGCAAAGGTAACTAAAAGGGTTTCATGCCTGCACAAAGCTTCGATCGTTGTTTTTTCTTCATTTTTTTTTGTATTTATTTTTTTTGTTATCTGCCAGCTACTTGACTTACACACGCAGAAAACCAAGAACTCAAGAACCAGTTCGGTCGTTGAGTAATTACACACAGTTTGGTCGGAGCTGGGATTGGGACTGGGACTGGGCACTGAAACATGTGGAGTTGTAGCTGTAGCTGAAGCCGGAGTACTGGAGCTGGGGGTTTGTGTGTTGGCTTTTTGGAACGAACCTTTTGTCGTGCGTTTGCGTCCGGTCCGTCGCACTGTCGCCGGTCAGTCGCTTAATTGCGTAAGGCAGGTGGCTGACAGAGAATAAAGCACCTACATAGAGAGACGGGCACAGGCGCAGGCACTGCCACTCGCACTCGCACTCGCATAGACGTCGCAGACAAACCACTTTAAAGCTGTTCCCGTAGGTGATTAGTGCCGGCTTTTGAGAGACGCTGCCCGCTCTGGGTGTACAGTAGCTCCGCTCTTTCCATTATTGCCAAGTGTCAAATTAAGTGCTCACATGATTAATATTTGTGCCCTGGGCCCGGTCCTGGCCCCACTACTCCGGGCGCATTGTTCCCAGTAGGCCGCTTTCAAGCAGCGGCTACTGTTGCATTTGGCCATGCAATTTTACCGCTGATTAACCGTGTCGCTTTGTTATTAACTTTTAATTATAAACCCTTGAAATATTGTCTAGCTTGGCCCTGCAGCAGCTCTATTGATGTATTTGGCAGTTTCCTTTCTTTTTTTTTTTCATCTTCTGTTTTATGTCCTGTGACGATTCGTCAGGGCTCAGAGCAAGCGGAAATTGCGTTGCATAGTTGGCCAATGAGTCAGAGCCTACTTCAAAGGCCAGCGACTATGACAATGGAGAGAGGACTATCAGAGGTTAAGAAGCCAATGGATTACGTGAACTTGAATCTTGGCAGAAGTACATAGTAGAGCCTTCCGCGAAAACATTTGCCAGTAACTTCTTTCAACACAAGAAAATGTAGACAGGCCCGGCCAAGCTCCTTCCAACACAATCCAGAATAGCAATGATATTAAATATTTGATTTCTTCCAAAATTAAAGAATAGGAAGCTCCTCGAATTTTGCCTTTTTCTTAACTCCATATATTTAACGCCTAAGCTCCCTCATTTCTTTTCTTTTCAAATGGTTTTCGCGAAAGTCGTGGTTCAGAACTTTAAATGGAATATATCATCATCATCATCATATATATCAAAATTGATTTAACTAATGCTTAATATATGAGATCCTGCTCTTCGTGATGGTCAGGTTTACACGCGGGTACAACTTGTCACAGAGAAAAACATGATCAACGCCCAACTCTAGTTCAATTAAAGGAAGAAACCCATACAATATCAGAAATCTATTGAGCACAAAAATACGAATTACAGTGAAAACCCATCTAACGGACACTCCTATTAAGCAGATATTCGTCTCGAGTGGACATATTCTCTCAATCAATTATGAATCTGCCTATATCCCCTTCCCCTTCATTATATGGACACTCATCTTAAGTGGACAAAAATTACCCAAAAGTCGCTGTATGCCCAAGAGATTATTTCTTTTCGGCTACTACCAAGAAAGGATTGCTAACGATCAGAAACAACATATTATTGTTCTTGTGCTCAACTTAGTGCCTGCTTTGTACCCTTGGTAATGGCAAAAGAATATTATTGATTTGATATAAAACAATCGAAAAATAGAGAGAAAACGAGAGTTCGAATGGAATGCAATCATATTAAATGCCTACTTTGGTTCGTTTAAGCAGACTATTTAAAGTGTCGGGACTAGACTTGTTTTTTAAAGAGAGTATATATTCGTATCGGTTAAAACGACTCTCGATTGCCATTGGATTTGTGCAAGGCTCTAGTATATTGACACGCATCCTAGAGCCTTTACACATGCACTCTGGTCGACTAATTGCTAATCCAGCTCTCACCCGATGTCTGTTTGTGCATATACTTGGTTTCTCAACTTTGGTGAAGACCAACGCGTTGCCGTCACACTACAAAACACATGCCAAATTATTAAGCCAAAACGGCTGAGACAGACCTTTCCCTTTGCTTGTGCTCAAGTGGGTCCAGTTGAATTCTTCAATTGTATCACGGACCAAGTCGTTGTTGTTATTGTTGCTGTTGTCGCCAGGAACGACGACGGCGTCTCACGTGTCACATGCCAGAGGCAAGAAGACGCTGCGTCGACTGGATGACACATGCCTCTGGACTCTCTCGGGGATCGCAGTCACAGTCGCAGTCAGAGTCAGAGTCGCCGTCGAGAGGTCTCGGTGCCAGAGCTGTTAAGTACGCTTAGAGCAGATTAACTTAACTGTGCATAAAATGCTAAAAACAAAAAAGGAATTTTTCTGCGACAGTAAAAATGTTCAAGTACGCCCAGAACTGAGCAGAACGTAGCCCGAGAAACAAGTCGAAACTGAAGTGGCTGTCATTTGGTTACATTTTCAGTGAGTGAAAATATTGTAGGAATGTGTTAAAAGTCATGCATAAAATTAGTTTCAACTTGGGTGACGCGTTCTGGTACCGACTGCTGTGCTGCCCTGCCCTGCTCTTCCCTTCTCTGCGAAGCCCTCCATTTGATTTATTTTCGAAAATGAAGGAAAAAAAACCAAACCAAGCACTTGAGCAACACGTGCGTTCCTTGAAATTTTCTCGCCTGTTTGGTTTTTGTTGTTGTTGGCGTTTGCAGTTAAAAACCCATAAAAATTTGATGCATATGACATGTTGAAGTGTGTTGAACATATTTATGAAATTGAATGCCTTAACTATTGAAAACTATAATAAAACCAAATGGGGGACACAACAGCCCAGGGCCAAAGGTGAAACCAATGCTGTCTAAAGAAACCTATAGCCATAGAAAGGGTATCAGACGAACTGCTCGTTAACAGCTCTATTCATCGTTAGCTGTCTGTCTAATCGAATTTTACGCAGCACTGATCACCCCTATGTCTAGCCCCTAATCGAGAGTATTCAAAGTATCGCTTACAACAATACCAGAGTCTACGCACCTCTGCGGCAATTGTTGCGTTGCGTTCTCACGTTGTTTAAATCAAATTAGTTTGCTTTCAGCAAGAGCGAAACCCGGCCGAATCGAACCCGATCATCAAAATCATTTTCACACGCCTCCACTTTTTGTTGTTGTACGTATTTTGTGTATTTTAGCGTATTCGCGTTTCGCGCCTGCTGCCAATTACATACGTGCGAGCGACTGTCAGACACTGTGACAATGACAATGACAGGATTGGGGTTAAGCCTGACCTGACCCTCGAATACCTGCAGCGAATGCCACTCGATACCCTTGCAGGAACTAAGCTAACCGTACTCTATTGGTTTATTGAGGTGCCATACTCTGTAGAGATCAACGGCTATGCAAAATTGCCGAGCACTGACAGAAATTGCACTGAAAAAATTATTAAGAACCAAGGCTGCAAAGCGAACCACAACCTAAATCGAACCAACTAGACACAAATAAGCTAAACCATCATGAGCGGCAATTCATACTTTTTCCAATTAAGATTTGGTTTAAATTAAAAAATAAATGTTGAGATATATCCAAAATATATATATTTGTCGTACAACGATTAGTTAATTGAACAGCAGAAAATTTAGCCTTCAAGATGAAGGATTAAAATTAAGGCTTAAATCATAGCATCGGTTCAAGGTTTTCGAACCGAAACCCAAGACAGAAAGTTGGTTTATACGCTGAACCGAGCCATTAAATTTGCAGCCTTGTAAAAAATGCTTGTGAATGCAAAAAAGTAGAGGAAATCAAGATTCAATTGAATGCAAGTCCATAGATCAGATAAATAATTGTGGGCTAATTTTTCAGCAAGATTTTTCGTTCAGTGCACTCACGATAAACTGAACCCATCAATCCATTATGCGGGGGCTAGGCCCGTCCTTAAACAATCTGCATAGGTTACAAAAGCAGGCAAAGAGGGAGCCATAATGATCATGCTTGATCGCTTGCTGTTGTAGCGGCTCCTCACGCAATTTATCTGCTTGCCGTGCTATCAATTGCTGACCCCTAATAACGAATTCGTGCGCAACCTAATTGTATACATATATGTACATATATATGTATATATAAAAGTATATATATTGATGAACAAGGGGCAGGGATAATCCCTAAGAGCGCGATAAAAAGACCGAAGCAAAGAAATCAGCATTGAAAAGGTTCCTCTTTGCCATTTGCGTGTCATTTTTAGTAAAATTGGCATTTCATTCATTTGAAAGAAGATCAGATATCACAAAAGATCCTGTCTAACATCAATCAAGCGCAGCACAACAACAGCCCAGAATTGAGAGTAAAAGTAAAAATTACTGAGCTGCCTGGCCTGGCATTGTTTATCCTTGGCAAGGAACTGAGAATCGTGATCCATGATCCGTGATCACTTGTTTGTTTAAGTGCTTAGCAGGTTCGTCGTCGTCGACGTCGACGTCGTCGTTGTTGAAATATTTCTGCTTCGTTTGCTTAACAAAATATTAAACCTTTTTTGGTTGCATTGTTTGCATCTGTTTAGCGCTGGCGAACAGGTGGAGGATGCAGTGCTAATTGGATTATGTATTGCTTAATGATCCTTGCCAGTAAAAAGTGGAGGGCGCGCAGTCAGCGGAATGGCATCGCGTGATTTGGCATTTAGGCCGTTGCCCACATCATTTGCCAGTTGTTTGTGAAATGGGTTAAGGCTGCCAAGAATCGGGCATGGTGTTAATCTCTTGAACATGCACACGCAGTATTTTGTGGTTTTGGGATTTTTAAAAGCCATACGAAAAAGGGAAAGTTCCAAAGAAATCGCCTGCGAAATGGGTCAGAGCTACATTAAGGAAGGGTTGAAATGATTCATGATTTGTATTGCGGTTGTTGTGATTAAGAACACAAAGCAAAAGTTGTTCCAAGCTAAAACCATTTAATGGATTCCTAATAATATTTACAATTTTAAATGCCCATTATTTACACTTGATCAAACATACTAATTAATACAGAAGGAAAAAATCATGCAAAATTCCCACGCGTACTCAAAGAGCTTCTTTATAAAGCGGGACAAGTCTTGCGTCTGATGCGCCACTTTTTTGCATTTATTTTATGATTAAATATTGTCGTATTCACTGAAGCTCAACCGAGAGCCAATGGGCCGAGACGACGCGACGAGCTGCCGAGAACTTGCGTGAGAACTTGACAAGAAATCAAAATACACTTAAATGCCACACACACACACACTAACACACAGATACAACGTCAGCAAGAGTTTTAAAGATATTTCATAAATTTGTTAAGTCCAAAACTTGTGGTTAGCCCAATAAACATGCCAAGACGCTGGCCTTTAGCTGGTATAGAACAAGTTAAAGAGCGCCTGCGCACTCGAGCATATCGGTAGGGTCTTGAGGCATGCGCACTCGCTTGTTAAATGATGTTGCCTTTCAGCCCCGTGACCGAGCCCGAGCTCGAGTCCGAACCCGAGCCCGAAACCCACCTACATGCATACGCTAATTGCCTTGGCCAAATACAAGCGTTTTCACGCCATTCTGCGCGCGTTTAGAAGGCAGCCAAAGGGTTCTTGGTTTTAGTAAGGGCGTCAGTTCCTAAAGAAGCAATCAAAGATTGAAGCGTGGGTTGTCGAAGTCGATGTCGATGACTTGTGCCACACCCTCTTTGTTTATTTAAGAAAATGCAGGAAAATCAGCAAGTTGGGGTCGGTGTGAGAAAAACATTGCTTAACAAATTGTACAAATAACATCGAAGTTTCAATATCTATTTGCTGCGAGGGTTTTCTAAGCGAACTTTTCTCATAGGTAAACTTCCGGCAATTAAGCGGCAGCAGCAGCAGCAGCAACAGTTTCCATTTTGAAGTAGGGAAAATTAACTTGAATAAAGTGTAGCTTAAACTTTTAAGAAAGCCCAATTTTGCAAAAGCAATATCTATCTGTATATAAAAGAAATGCACATGTTTCGTGAACAACAAAAAGTCAATGCTGAATAAGGAAAATCTTTGACAAATAAGCAACTGTAATTCGATATGGGGTAAAATTAAAAAAGGTATGAAATCAATAAAAAAAAACGGATTTAAAAGATAATGGTTTCAGCCGGGGCTACTAATTATGGATACAAATCTTCTATATAGAAAAGAGGCGCACATAAAGAATTATACATATACATATACAAAATCAAAGCAAAAGAACAGAGCGCATTGAAATCAAGATAAGCGTTAAAGTGTGCACAGTGCAAAATAACCAACATAAGAACAAAATTCTGGAGGGGTAAGAAAAACTGCCTTCGCCAGCTCACAATGGCTAAAGATCAGCGTGCAGATCATGGATGAGTTTGCTGCCTCATGCTGATGATGATCATGATGTTGATTATTATGATGATGAAGGTAAATAAACCCAAAAAATCAGCAGCAGCAGCAGCAGCAGCAAATAACTCAAGCAACATGCAGCGCTTTTGTGTGCAGCAGCAACAGCAACAACAACAACAACAACAACAACATGGTGACTCAGGGCAGAGGCAAACTGAAAAGAAAGGCAAGATAACCAGCGCATAAATGGCTTGGGTCCGGGTCTCGGTCTCGTTCTCGGTCTGGGTCTGGGTCTGGCCCTGGGCCTCGACAGTCCCAGTCGATCCCAACTACAGTCCCAGTCCCAGTCCCAGTCGCGCCAGACAAACTGGCGACGCTTGTGAAATTTTCTCGCCGTCTGCTTTAGCCTGCCTCTTTTTCGTACGCAATAATAAAGAAAATAAATAAAAACACTCACAACAACAACAACAAAACACACACCAGCACACACACAAAAAGTGGAAAAAAGAAGCATAAATGCATTTCAACAAAGGCAGCCTGAGGAGCCAATGAACCTAAGGAGCTAAACCAAAGCCCAAACCAGGCCATAAATAAGCCGGGGCCCGGCCATCGCCTCTGCCTCTGCCTTTGCCTAGCATCGTCGACGTCGTGTGTGCTGCGCATGCGCAGCCGTTCGCATTCGGTTGCACTTCAACTTGAGGCATGCCACGCCAGCGGCTGTCATTGCCCCCCTGCCCCAAAATGTGACTGCTGCTGCGTCTGCACTATTCTATCTTTTTTCTTCTCATTTTGTTTTTCTTAGAGAGCCCAAAACGAATTTGCCCTTTTAGAGGCAAACGCATTTGTATATTTCCATGTTCAATTTGTGGGCATTTTGTTGCACTTTTAACACACTTTTAGAGGGTATTATGAATTATAAAAAATAAATGTACTCATAATTAAATTGACCTTTTTTGAATATTTCCTAAATGCAAAGAGTATCAAGAGGGTGTGCATCAGCTTGGACTGTATAGAAAATATGGGATATATTTGTTTAAAATATTTTAAGAAATTGAAATTTTAATTTAGATTTTATTGATTTTTTTATGAATATTAGAGAATATATTTAATTTGAATTGGTAGCTTCTTGCACTGTATGCCAAAAAGGGGATATATTTTTAAAATCTTTTGAAAAGATTGAAATTGTATTCAGCTTATGAATATTAAAGCAGAAATCGTATGTATTTTTAAAATATTTAATACAATTTTTATTTAAATGTTAATGAATAGAATTTTGAATAGTATTCATAGATATAATTAATTTTGATTAAAGCATCGATAAGTTCACATTTTCTAATATAATTTTACTTGACGAGTATAATATCATTGATATGTATATAAAATATGGTTTATTTACATTAGATATTTAAATAAAAACAATATTGAATTCTAGTCAAAATCAACTAATTGACATCCTTTTTATATATTCTGCATATTCTACATACTATTCTGCATAGTCTACTTGATCAGATAGAGAGCATTCCATTAAATGATAGCCCTACCAATTCTTCATGCTTTATATGCTCTTTTGCATCTTTTTGTAGAGCATTTCAGTGTCGTATCACATTGTTCTCATCAGTTGGGTTTCTCTTTACTTTTTTTTTTAACTAGCTTGTACACTTATGCTTCAGGAATTTCTACAACTTCTCGACTTTTTTACTAGTGCAATTTTTCACTAATGATGACTAATTCTCTGGTGGCTTTTAGACAAGCAACAGGCATTTTTTGCTCTTTCATTTGCATGATTCACACGTTGGTGAGGTGCAAAAAATTTGAAACGCAGGTGAGGCGAAGCTGGCCAAAAAAAACATTGCCCAACAGCTGAATGCCGTTCAAGTAAACAATTTTATTTATTGCACCCCAAACATGACTCTATATACTTGAAGAATTTATACATTTTGGTGGCATGTTTTTAATGGGCCTCATTGGAGCTCTTGGAACTGATAAGCGCGGCTCCTACTTGGCAGTTGCGCCTCGCATTACAATCAAAATCCAATTATATGTTATCAGCGAGTTCTAAGAGCAACGAAAGTTCAAATCCCCCAATTTGGATTGGATTCGATTCGACAAGTGTGTATGTGAGTGTGTGTTTGCGGTCGAGTGAGAGTTTGGTTTTGGTTCGTCGCCAGAGCTCTCAAGTGTGTGGCAGAGGTTGTTTTCATGCCTCAGGCGCAGTTGCAGCTGTTAATTTGAAAATTAGATAATTGAGCCAGACGAAGAACCAGCTAGAGCTCGAGATGAAAAGGAAAACACATAAAAAACGCTTGACCCCAATTTGATAAAACCAAATTTATTGTGGCTGAGCTGACTATATGAATATATATGCCATGCGGGAGCCTGGGCTTACATATTACAAATGATTTAGAGAGTTTGAGTTGCACTTGATTGATATGTAAGAATTACAAAAGTTGTCACAATTTATGGCTTTATAATGCTTTAATTATCTATTTAAGTTTCGAATATGTTATGCGAATTAGCTGCTGATTGCAATTGCCAGACAGCAGAATGTTGCCAAGAGTATGTTGAGGCTGTCAAAACAAGCTAGAAACTGTTAAATTGTTCAACATTTAGTTGGCTTTAGGCAAATCCAAAAATTGAGCTTAGACGGCATTCAGCTTAAGCCAGCTAACAGTCAGAGAGCCAAGTGCCCACCCCTAAAGCCAAGACAGAGCCAATAAACAGCACTTGCTGCTCTAATAAAGATGAAAATTATATGGCCGAATACAGCGGCAGCGCTTTGCTAGCTGCTGGCTGCTATTACAACGACAAGTGGAATTTACATAACAATTTAATTAAAGTGCACAAAAACAAAAGCTAAGCTAGCCAACTCCAGGCTGGCCAGTGGCCACCAGTAACCACATGGCCAAGTCCGGGCTGAAGGAGCTGCGAAAAGTTAAAGCGCAAACTCAAAAACAGGCAAGCGGGCATATATATATGTGCATGTATATGGCAAAAAGTTGGCTTATTAAATAAATACACTATAATTAACGATCATGTGCATGTATGAGTTGGTCAAGAAAAAAAATCAGCCAACACATAAGCCATGATTAAAGCTGGGGGTCTTTTCGTCGAGTGTTGAAATTACCAACTAGTCGGCAAAGTCGGATACGCATTGTTATACCCTGCAGTGAGAGCAGGCATAGAAAGGGTATAACATGCTTGTGCAGACGGAATCAAGATAAATAAAGCTTGAATACTTTAGGATGCAATTGTATTATCCAGTAATACAATTACAACTGTATTAAAAAGTATCATGTTTGATACTTAAACATGTGTTATATATTTTCTATTTTATATATTAATGATTAGTTCGTTGTTCTCTCGTATGGTAGTTATTTGTTGCTACTTAAGAATACCCTTTAATTGAATCAATTGTTAAGTGTCTAGCAAATATTCAAAACAAACTCTGAGCTGCGCACAGAGTATCTTCTCGGTGAGCTCGACTGGAGCTTGCCTACTTGTTTGGTTTTTTTTTTTGTTAACTTTTTGTTTGCAGGTGGAAGTCTCAGCCGCCTTGCTGTCTAAGACCACATAGTAGGCCAACACTGGCAAAGGCCCAGACCGCAGCAGCAGCCCAATAGCAGTTGACTTTTTGGCGTATGTTGCAAGCAGATCCTCGCCATAATTGGAAGCAGTCGCATGGAACTTGTTGCCGCTGTGGCCAGTAACAAATTATAACTAACCAGATCCCAAGTCTATTGCATTCGCAAACGCATTGTCGTTGTCTTCGTTGTTGTTGTAGTTGTTGCATTTGTCGACACGGCCAGTCGATCAGTCAGTTAGTAAGTCAAGTGGTTTGAAATGTAAATATGCGAGTGGTAGCATCACTTTTACTTTTAAACCCGCTCCGACAGGCGAATGCCCAGTTTTGGCTTTGTGTTAATGTGACAAGTTGGCTGCCAATCGTTTTGGATCTGGTCGACAAATTGCCGATGCTTCTGGCCGATGCGATGCTCTTTGTTGTTGGCTTATGCAATTGACACCTCGTTGTTAATGGCTTATACAGCACCGAGGAGAACGCTGCTTAATGCTCAATTCATGTCTGCGCAATTCTTTGCAGTCAAACGATAAACTTAACAGTCAACCATTTATACTGGCCAGCTGTTGTTCTCTTTGCCCGTCAACAATCAATTAGCTGCTGGCTCATCCTGTCCAATATATGGATTCTTGTCTTCCCTAAAAGGCTAATTGTAATTTGTTGGACTTCATGCGAGCTTAATCAGGTGGAAGGGCGAACTTTAAACGAACAAAACATTATAAAGTCATGTCAAGCAAAGATATTTAACAAATTTCAAATAATTAACAAATACTGAGACAAGGCAGGGATTCAGAAATACACTTAAAAATATTTCCTTTATTGCCGAAAATCCATTTTTATAATTTTTTATAATGATTTTTATAATTTTCAGAAAATGTGTTGAACACTTTTTCTCTTATTCAGGAAAAACGAATCTAAAAGCCATAAACAATTCTAGAAAATATTTTCTGAAATTAAGAACATTTTCCTTTTCACAACAACCTTTTAGAGTGTACAATAAATAGTCTATAAATTTCCCTTTTGGCCCTTGTTTTAATTAGAACAAACCAAGAGCAGTTCTTGAATTTTTAGCCACAACTAAATGCCCAATACTGCAATTAGTCATAGCCGCATGAAATACCTGACGTAGGGCAGCCACCATTTTGACCAGAGTTTGCAGGTGTTTTCATCCCCATGAATCATAACAGAAACCGAAAATTTTATAGCCTGGGCCTGCTTTGTATGGCAGCATGTCGCGGCAGACGGCAGCTCATAAAATCTACACAGGGCAGCTAAAATGGATTTATAAAGATATTAAACATTTCCATAAAAGGCGCAGCGGCCGAGATAATCGTCAGAAATGGGAGCTGCGAAAAAAAAAAAATAAATAGGTGACAATCAAGAGAGCAGAGACAGAAGGAGAGCTGGTAGGTGGAGGATAGCTCGTAAAAAGCTGAAGACCGCGCAATAAATGCATAAACGAAGACAGAAATTAACATAAAATTGTAAGACAAGATGATCAGCTAGGGGCAACACCCTTACCTCGCCTCGATCGCTCTATAATTGCCAAGAGACGAACGAGGGCAAATCCGAGGCCAGGGCAATAATACTTGTGCCCAGCACACTCTGCAAGTGTGTCGTAGATATTTGACGGACAACAGTTCGCAGCCATTCGGTTCAACTTGGCTTTCGGGTTCGAGATCGAGTTCGAGTTCGGGTTGGGGTTCAGGTTCACTGAGCCGAGGCACATGATCCCTTGGCAACGTCTTTGTTTTTGTCTTTGCCAGTGCGATAAGCGACGATCGAGCTGAATGTGCCCAGGCGATGGCCCAAGCGCCCCGGGCCAGCCGACCAGCCAGCCTAGAGCGTCGACAGTTTTCCTGGCCCTTTTCTTGTTCGCCTGTCGCATCTATCAGGTCTTTTTTTCCAGTTTGTTTGTTTATTTGTTTGTTGTTGGCGTAGGACGCAGCGACCCTTTTTCTTTTACACTGAGGCTCCACTGGTCTCTGCCTGCTGCTCAACTGACTGACAAGTTTCACCTGTCCGTATTTGTCTATGGGGTGATCTATCATGCCAGCCTTAGAGAGCTGCCACGACGACTGCGAGGCGTTTATATGCTACTCCACCAGGGTTGACGTTTCTATTGCAGCTCTTTGGATTTGCTGAGGAACATTTGTTTGAGTAGATAATGGGGCACACAGTGCGCTTGTTCGTATGGTAATTTAATATCGTTTCACATGCGCTAGGTGTGCCAGCATCAGGCAGGCCGAAGACCGACCCTTTGACCCTCCCGTACAGATAGGGTCAGCATTGAAATTAATATGTCTGGCTATATGGTAAACTGATATGCACATATTGCAGCGACTTGCAGCCCCAAAAACCCCAATCCTCCAACCCAGGCATTGAAAGTGAAATCCCGCTGCGGCACATGACCATACATTATGGTTAGAGCTTAGCGATATCATCCACATCCACGTCCGCGCCGAGAACGTGCAAACTGCGTGCAGGCCAACTTGACTTGACGATAATGATTGACCCAAAAAATAAAAACGCGCCCAAAGCAACAAAAAGTGAATGTCATTAGAAGAAACTTTGTCGAAGCAGTGCCAGATAAAAAAAAAAAGAAGAAAAAAAAACCAAGGAATGGGTAAAGAGCTGCCACAATCCGAGCCCAAGCACTCCCCAAGCTGTAGCAGCTGTCAATCAAAGTGCAACAGCTACCAGAAAACAAAGAAACAAAATAGTTGTCGCTGTGCACATACCCTACGGATACGCTGTAATACTGATTGCAGGAAATATGCTCAAAGGAAACATTTTTTCACATAAGCTTAAGGCTTAGAGATATTAATCAATAACTAGAAAATTAAAATAAATCACAAAAATAACCGCTAAAATCTTTAAACTAAACTAAAATAAATACATATTTTTTTAAATTGTTAAAACCAAAATAAAATCTTTTAAATTTTTCAACCTAAATGGACCTTGAGCCAGCTTATAAAATATTTAAAAAATAATTTTATATTCAAATAAAATTATTAATAACCAGCACTAAATGATTTTCAAAATATAAAAAAAGTGTATATTAACAAATTTCTAAAATAAGAGAATTTACATTAAGTTTCAATCAATCGATGAGTTTGAAGATTGTTTTGGTCATTTTCTTTTGTATACAACCATAAAGATATCTCCTTTAGCAACATTGTAATAAAAATAATTTCTATTATAATACTGCACTTCGTATCAACCCCAGATCTGTTCAAGGAGTAACCTTGCGTCGATCAGTTTAAACTTTGCTTATTTATCTTTTTTATTTTTTTTGTGATTTTTCCAATGTATTTGTTTTCTATGAAACTTTTCGGTGCGTAACGCGGCTGCCGCTGCCCCTGCCTCTAACCCCATCCTCGGCCTGCTTATGCAAGCTGGTGAACACTGAAAAAGGCCCCCAGCTTGGTTGCCCCAGATTCTGTGGCTCTCTGCCGCAGTGCCTCAGTGGCATGTTAGCAGCCTCTGCCCTTTTATTTTTTTATTTTTTTTTGAAGCTTGTGTGCAGCACACATAAGCACATGGCAAATGCTTTCAATCGCTGCTGTGGCTAAAGAAAAGTTTTGTTTACATTTTGTTTTGTAAACAAAGAGAAATAATATATATACATGCATGTATGTATAAATGGTCCCTATATGTAGGCAACTATATGGCAATATCTGTGTTCTACACAATCGAAAACAACAAACACGACAACGATCGCGACGACGACGACGACGACGACGACATGTTGCATTCTAATGGCCTGCGCCAGAAGTCTTACGAGTTGGAGCCTCTGTTGATCATGTACATTAATTAATGATCAGTCGTTTTCGCCCATTGCTGTTGTTGTATTTGATCTTTATTATTGTATTTTATGATGGCCATGCGTTGTGCTTTATATTCTTTTATTCTGTTTTCCTTTGAGCGTATAATTTATGACATTTTATTGTGTGGCAACGCAAATGTGGTGTAGTGTCGAGCTTGCTGGTGCTAAACGATCACTTTGTGGATATTCAAAGGTTGGGCGAAAATTAATCTTGCGCACAAATTATGCAAAAACTGAAGGGGAGACTAACGAAAGATTTGCTTCCTTTACATTTAAAATAAACTGAATGCAATAAATCTACATTTATTTAAAAAAGATTAATGCAAAATTGTTAACTGCGCCAAAAACGGAAGTAAGATTTTCAAAGGGCCATCCAAAGGAGATTTCTTTTCTACACATTAAAAATAGCATAATGGAATAAATCAAAAAAGTTTTAAAACATTTTTCTCTGCAATTTGCTAAAACTTATATTTTCTGCTGAGTGTTTTATTGTTTAATTTATCATGCGACTTCGTGTTACGAAGGTTGCTTTAAGCGAGGGTTTTATCGATGAGATATGGACACAAAATTGTTATCTCGTCTAACGTTTGTCATATTAGAAATTATATTTCTAGCAGTTGTAGTTTCCAAGACCGACGTTAAAAAGAAATGATTAAATCGAATACTTTATGGAGATGTCTTCATCCAAAACGATAACACCCTTTCTTACCCATTTTGAATGTGTACAGGGTATTTAGAAACCTAGTCCACCTACTCTAAGCGATCAAACAAAAAAAACCCATAGATCACAATAAAGATCTCGGGGTAATTGTCAAAGATTACCATACAGTAGTTACTGTCGAATCTTTTTCTTATTTTGCTGTAGCCACATTAGGCCCAAAACAGAGAGGAAAAATAGAGAATTGATTGTCTATTTGTGATAGTTGTTGTTGCTTTTGCTTTCAAAAAGATAGATTGCCCATAGACTTAGGGGCACAGGGAAAACTGAAAACGAAAATAAAATCGTGTTACACTGCCAGACACTACAACAACAACAACAACAACAACAACAAAAACAAGACTCTGGTAACCAAATGGGCAACCCAACTGAAAAACGAGCAGAAGAAGAAGAAGAGAAGAAAAACTGTTGTAAAACGCATTTTGACTGACAGGTACCCATAGGTCTTGGGCCCGAGTTCGAACCCTGTGCCCGGGCACAGCTGAAACTTCTCCAGTTTGATTGCACGAGTCAGCCGAGACGACGACGACGTCGGCGTCGGCGTCGACGTCGAGTGTCGAGACGTTGCCTCAATTTGAAAATCGACAAAACGTGCAACTCACATGTCATACACGCGACGAAGACACCAAAAGACCAAAGACGACGAAGCTGTCTACATTTGTAGCCAAGGGACACGTCCGGACAATGCGTCAACAGCTAGCCGGCGTAGTCGAGTGAAACCTCTGCCTGAAGACACAGGGTCGGAGATTCGGATTTTTACGTTAAATACACCATGCTGACAACGGCAGCAATTGCTTGTAGGGGCCGTACAGGGACGAGGATGTCGAGAGAGCGAGAGAGCGAGAGTGCGACAGAATGAAAAACTGAGACAAAAAAAGCAAGGTGTGCAGGTGTAAGGAAGATTGAATTTATATAAAGAGGAATAGATTGGCCTAAAGGTTTCCGCAGAGATAATATTGGGGTTGAACTGGTGAAATATTGCAAATAGGACTCATTTTCAAAAGAATATCAATTTTTAGCGAAGAATATTCCATTTAACTCTGCTTATTCTAGTGAGTATAGTTCAAAGAATGATTCTTATATTTACATTTAAATTTTTTCTTATGGATCATGCCAAAATATATTATATATATATATTTTTTGGTTAAGAGTTATAACTATAACAATTCCTCATTTAATCCAACTTCGCCTCAAACAATCCATTAACTTGGTCAACAACAAGTTGGGCTTAACCTACAGCTCAACCCTAGCTTAACTGTCAACAGTTAAGGAAGAAGATTGCGGCAGCCAGCGCATATATAAGAACAGTTCCGTACTCTTCATAATGGCCAACCCAAATATGATGTGCCAGATGATGAGGACGTTAAGTTAAATGCATTAAGCGAAGACACACTTTGGTAGCCAGAATAAAAAACAAGAATCAAGTGCTTGACGGAAGATACCCTGCATAAAGAACTGAAGTATAATAAATGGATAACTAGTGCGTTTGTTGATCGCGAGAAATTGTGCTGGATACAAAACTGAAATACTAAAATAAATTATTATCAATTAGGAACTTAGAGTATGATAGGCGACATACTTTATTATCCGACCTTTCGTCCCAGTTACATACAATTTCACAAACTTGTCATGGCCTGTCCTAGGCACTTCTTGGGCGCAGGGTATAAATGCCTTCCAGGCAGGAGGGTAAACTGAAGTTGATAAACCGAAATATTAAATCACAACAAAGGCTCAGACAACGGACGAAGACGAGTCTTACTTAAACATTTCGTTGGGCACAACAACAAGCCGAGGTGCGTTCCAAGTGCTTCGAGATTTATTCAATTTGTGCGTGTGTGCGTCTTTGTGCTGTGGGATTCTAATTATACAGGCCAGTGCAGACTGAAATGGCTTCTCTACACCTTTGGCCAGGGTTTGCGAGTTTGTGTGTGTGTGTGTGTTTGTGTGAGTTTGAACACCTGTACGGACATTAAATAAAACTAGCTCGCATGCGGGCGCTTAATGATTGAATAGCCAATGGGAAGCAGGCTAAACTAAGATTTATACTATTGGCAAAACAAAACCCATAGAAGCAAAGACTATAAATTCGAGTCTATATGATGCAAATGATAGTCTTTGCCTAATCTAGTCATCAGCTTCCCTTCCCACTCGCGTCGAGACTAGCCAAGATCGTTAATACCAAATGTGCCGTGCGCCCTGCCTGAGTGCCCAATATATAACTCGAGAAATTATCGCTCATTATCTTATTTTGGCTAGTAAATAATTTCGTTTCGGTCAGGAGCTATTAAATTCGAAGCAGAGCGGGCGAAAAGCCTATGCCAAATGCAAGCTGCTAGAGGCGAGCATCACATTAGTCAAAGAACCAGAACTGGAGTCGGTGGAGTGCATCTACAGTGCGGACTCGTATAGGACGGACGGGTGGACGGACTGGGGGACGGACCGGAGACTGCGGCACGAGCGCATCAAATTAAGCAGGAAGAAGACAGCAGCGTCGACACAACGGCAAACGGCAAACAGCAAACAGCAAATAAAATACATACTAAAAACCCCTAACCAATGTAATTTGATACCGAAAATCATTATGCACAAACATACAACAAGATATTGTGTATGCTATATACAGTCGGATGAAGAGACAGCAGCAGCAGCAGCCGCAGCAGCAGCCAGCCAGATAAAGAGCCAAGCCAAGAAGACGACGACGACGACGACGACGAGTCGACGACTAATTGCCATCAATTTTTTGCATAAATCTTGGCAATATTATGCATGCAAATGCTAGCCAAGACGAAGAAGGAGGAGGCAGGCAGGCAGGCAGGCATTGGGGGCGGGCGGGCGTAGGGGGCGGCTGTGTACAGACAAGCGCAGTAAACATGGCACAGTTTAATGCCTCAGACCGCACCAACTTCAGGATTGCCCATGGAGCCAGCACTCGAGTCGTGTTTAGCTAACCAATCAAAAGGTTCTTCAACCCACAGAGCTGCGAGAGTTTAGCCAGATCCAACTGCGACTCTGCCTGGCCTGGCCTGGCCTGGCTGCTCTTCGTAGTTAACCATTGCTAAAGTGGCACGATCACCAACATCATTATCATACATAGAACGGCTCCGACTGCGACTCGTAACTACGACAATGGAGCAGAGCTTCATGGCGCTGCCATTACAACAGCAACAACAACAACAACGAGGCGTGTTAGCAAAATCAAATAAAAGTTCTGAAAACGTTTCTTTTTTTATGCCGAGTGCCCAGGTGGAGTTGGGAGCGTGCGCAGAGAGCGGCTAGACGATCATGAGGCAACACGATTTGAAAATTGCGTACGTATCGCCAAAACCAAGTTCATTATGTCCAAGGAGGAGTCGCCTGCTCAAGAGTGAGAGAGAGCGTGCGAGAGACAGAGAGAGAGGGAGGGAGAGAGAGAGCGAGAGCTGGCACAAAGCTAGCTCAGTGTGCCCAGGCGAAGACGGCGATCATGATGATCAGGCTGTTGATATCATGCGGCAACAGCAGGCAGGCAGGCAGCCCAGTCAGGCAGTCAGGCAGGGATAGGCAGGCAGGCCAGCCCAGAGCAGCCAGGCAGAGGCAGCAGTCAGGATAAGTTCATTGACTTGCATCTAGAAGTTCATTGCAGTTGAAGTCGTACCAACAACAACAACAACAACAGCAACTGCAACAGCTAAAAGAACGAACCCATGGATCTCAGTGTTTGTCTTTTGCTTGGCTTCAGAGCGTGTGTGTTGCACACTTTCTGTTTTATATACCTATACCTATACATATATATATATATATATATATACTGGCACGTCCAGGCCCAAAACCCAACCGCTCCACTCAACTACTTCTTCTTCTTTTTTTGTCTTCCTCCACTACACTTGTCCTAGGCTATGCTCTTTGTATTATTTGCTAGGATTAAAGGTATTAAAAGACATGAAACGAAGGCACAGGCAACAACACAGCAAGGAGAACGAGCAGGGTAAACATGAGATCGCATTTGTCTCTCTCTGCGTGTGTGTGTGTGTGTGTTTGTGTGTGTGTACTGTGGCAAATAAAACATCTGTGCCGTAAAATCAAAACACAGAGGGATACAACGAATACAACTGGCTGCAAATGCGCGCCCGTTAAGTGTGGATCAGTCGGTTTCTCTGGCCAAGGAGAACTTGCAAATTGACGTCGTGGGGATCTCGTGTACGTATACGAGGAGTACGATCGTGGACCCTTCAAGAAACAAGTAACGTTGTGTATCCCTCTTTGGACTTCATTTTTTTTTTTGCTTTGCTTTAGCTCTGGAATTTATTCTGCCGGTTGGCTCGTTGTCTGGTTGGTTGTGTTTAGTTGGCTGTTTGGTTGGTTTGGTTTGGTTTGGTTTGGTTTGGGGTGACCGCATCTGTGGGTCTGTTTGAGGTTATTACACTCTCGTTGCGATTTCAGGCTTGGCTTTTATTTTTATTACGGCCAACAAGGACTATAAATGAGCGCATATCAGTATCTCGTGGAGCAGCTAGTTTTGGCGCGCTTTTTACAGCGACTAACCAGGTGGAAGAACACAGGAGTTGGGAGTTGGGATAAGCTCTATTCCTTTTGAAGATCCTTTAAAGCTAAAGCAGCTGAAAGAACATAGGAGTTGGAAGTTGGGACAAGCTCTATTCATTTTGAAGATCCTTTAAAGCTTAAGCAGCTTTTACACAGCAATGCTTTTTTATGCTCAATTGCATATAGATACTTTATAATATTTGTTCTGATCCGTTCACAATTGCATTTCGTGCTGCAATGCAATCTTTGCCCAAATGCAGCACGACAACACTGTCTACTGCAGTCTCTCTTTCACTCTCTCTAAGTCATGCTCAAAGATCACCGGTCAAACATGCTCTTAAAAACATCGCTGCACTGCTACACAGTCGCTCTTAAGATTGCTGTGGCTCTTTTTGAGATTGTTTTGATTTTGTTTTTCTTCTCAATTTTTTACACACACACTCACACAAAGTTGGCTGCGCTCCGGTTGTAGTTTTGTTTTGTTCGTCTTATTCCGCTGGCCGTTGTCTTGGTCGCCGCGATACATATATATATTTTGTATGTATGTATATGGGGGTACAGTAGTCTCCCGCCAAAATTTAGTGGCGCGCGCGCTCGCTGTTTGCCTCTTTGTGCGTTGATCTTTTACGTTTTTGTTTTGATTTCAACATTCTCGTCGTTGCCGTAGTAGCTCTGCCAGGCACGATCGCTGCTTCGATAGCTCGCTGCTAACTTGCCGGACCGGACTGCACACACACACACACACACACGCGCACACATGGATACTGCTTCAAGCAGCTCTGCACAGTGCTTGGACAAGTGATCATGACAGCGGCGGGTGAGTAGGGCTCCATGTGTGTGTTTCGTTCTCTCCGCGAGTGTGCGTGTGTGTGTGTGTGTGTCTGTGTGTGTGTATTGTGCATTTTCGTTTTCAATTAGGTTTAATCAAGCAAACGATCGATCATATTGACTTGTTTTTTGAGTTGGCTTGAGGTGTGCGTTTTGTGTACTGCCTGCTGCCTGCTGCCAACTGGCAACTGGCAACCGGTAACTGCCTACTGCCTGGGTTATTGCTCGCTTTTCATTTTCCTGTTCTGGTTTTTTAGTTTTGCATAAACTTGTTGATTAACTGCGGCCCGAGGGGGCCCAGCTGCTGCTGGTTTTTGGTTAGCGCTCGTTGGACTCATTACACATACACGCACCCATGTGCCTGTGTGTGTGAGTGTACCCAAAGGGTACCAAGGTTGTAATCGGTTTAGGATTAAGCTGAACCAAATTAAATGACACGAAACAATAATAAATATACTTTATGCAAATTTGAATGCTAAATGTTGCTCCAGCTAAGAGGGTAACAATTCGAAGATTGTTTTTTTTAATGCTTTTTATAACTAGCATAGGTAAAAGGGTGAATGCTTTAAAGTCGGTGAATTACACTTTTTCGAAGGCTTTCTTAAAAAAACAAACGCCTTATATTAGAAGAATCTATTTACAAATGATACCCTTGTAAAAGGTATTAATGTTGTGTCACGAAATGAGTTACGCATAGATGGAGACATCGGGAACCCTATAAAGTACATATATTCTAGAAGAACTACATGGTAAGCTTGTCAGATGGAGGTCATTGTTGGCCATAACGACGAGTTGTAAGCACTAAGAGTGTGTAGGTTCTTTATATGGCTTTTTCAAGAATCTCCCGATACTAATAGCATCAGCAGAGTTTTCTATTAACTCTACATTTGTAAGCCCTTTAAACAAGTCCGAAGCAATAACTACTTGTGAATTATAAGCAACGAGAAGAGGATTAAACTAGCAAAACCAAAGCCAGCTTTTATATGTTTACAGTCAATATGGTCAAATCTCCTGACTTTGTATAAAAAAAGGTTTCTGTTTATAAAGGTATATCAGACTATATCAAAAGTAATCCCACTTATCTATCTGCAAGTCGTATCCCCTTGCTTTATAAGGAAAATCGAAAAGTACACATATTAAGAAGGGCATTTAAACTTCGGCGAGCCGTTCTTAATTCTTCTTACTACTTTCTAATTTCTAAGCACATGAACTTTTGACACCTATTACATAAGACATGGTATATTGCCACACAAGGTGAACTTCCAGAAAAGAGAATTATTTGCAACTTGCGGAACGAAAGTTTGATCCCAAAAAACAGCTTAAGATGTCACATGGTAAAGCTAAAAGCTCTTAAAAAAATTGGAGAAATTTCCACTTTTAAAAATGAATATAGGGCTAAAGAAAAGGAAAATTTGATATAGCCAGTTTAGAGACTTATTGCCAATTTGTGCTCAAGTGTAAGTGAAGCAGAAATTTCAAGTTTGCCAAGCTATAAATACAGACCCAATGCATTTTTCTGGCTTCTCTATTACCAAAGTGTCAAGCCCAAAGATATAATATACAATATAAAAATTGCATCCACAGTGGCAACAAGACACCAGGGAGGCACCGACTGGCGCAGCCGAAGCACTTGGACAATCAGGCAGCGTCAGGCATTATCATTATGTTTATTATACGAGTACTTGCAACCAGCAGCAGCAGCAGCAGCAGCAGCAGCTACGTCGGCGGCGGCAGCAGCAGCCACAACAGCTCATATAGCTCGCTCTGATCATAATCAGACAGGGGCCAGGCTCTTCAGGCCAAGGGTACAGGGGCGAACTCGAAATCGACAAGTTGCTGCATGCACGATCGACGGCGACGACGTCGAGAGCTTGGTGCTTGGGACTCGTGTCTTGGGTTTGGCTTGGCCCCTCAGCTGGGTCCGCTCGGGGGCTGCATAAAGTGTTTGAGGCGACTCGTTTGGATGCTGCTGCTGCTGCAGCTCGGCCCGCATCGTCGTCGTCGTGCGCATTTAAAGGTCTCCAGCTCCGACCGCGTCCACGTCTCCTCCACCGTCCGGCCGCTGCTGTCTTCTGCTGGAGCTGTTTAAGTGCCGATGCCGTCGTCGTTGTTGAATCTTTAAAACTTGATTTTAAGTTTGTTGTTGTTGTTTTTTTCGCCGCTGGTTTTTTATGTATGGCTGCTGCAGCAGCTGAACACCTGTGTTCTTATGCGCTCCCCTCCTCAGCGACTATAGACAATATTATTATTATTATTTTTTTTTTAACCTCATGCAATTTAATGTCATGTTTTTCGTCTTAGTTGCTGTTGGTTTTCTTTTTTTTTTTTTATTGCTTAAGTGCGTGTTTAGGTTTAAAGGTTTATGTGTGCTGCTTGCTTTGCTACTCGATCTTTTATGCCTAGTAAATTTAGCGTCTTAACCTATTTATAATGAAATCTGTTTTGGTCATAAACTGGCTAGAGGCGGGGGCAGCATTATTGCCGGTGCCATAATGTTGCACAATTTATGGGCCTATCAAAGCACAGTTAAGGCTTTGCCTATGAAAATCATCTAGGTAATTGCGTCGACTGAAAAGAGTCCACAATCATATAAGCCCAAGTTATAGCACACAATAAAATAACACCTTTAAGCGAATACGAAAAAATTGTTCTAGTAAAATATTTAAGCAAAAATGTAAATATAAATACAAGTGAACATGTTAAAATTTAACATAACCTTTCCATGCGATTCTCATGAATTCAAGTGAGGCTTATCTGTATATTGACGTATAGAGAGAACGTTAGAAGACGAGGCAAATAATTTAATTGCAACACATATCTTATTTAATTTTATGCAAAAGTTCATATCGTGTATACTTAAATGGACTATTATTTTTGCTTAGTGTATGTAAAATATGCAAATATAAGTGCCTTATTGAATTGTTCTGTTTTGTGTGTTGGACTAACGCGGCGTATGAGTAATCAACTAATTTTGAACAATAGCCAAATGCAATAAAATTATTAATAACGCGACTGTAACTAATCACGTCAAATGAACAATGGCCAAAGTACATTTATGGCTGCTCCAAAGCTAACAAAAGAACCCAAACGGACCTCACCAACTAACCAACGGACCGATGCGACTGACGGACTGATGGACTGACTAACTAACAAAGCGCATTCAATCAACATAGCACAAACAACAACGCACAGTTGCAAGTCATAAAAACTACAACAAACATACAGTGCAAATACAAATACTATAGAACTAAAATGAAAGACAGAAAAAAAAACAATTTTCAGCACTGGTCGAAGCAGCTACTGGGCATACGCCAAAAAGAGGCGACGCGACGCCTCGTAACGCTAAGCAAATAGACCAAAGACGACGGCAGAGAGTTCTACAAACGGGAAGAGGCAGAGCGGGGAGCAGGAGCAGGAGCAGGGCTAGGGCCGGAGAGCAGGGGTAGGATTGGGACAGGGTACACAATGCAACTTCACGCCGCAAGTCAAAATGCAATTAAGCGCAGCTACTGGACGACTTCGGCCCGATGATGATGATGATGATGATGACGATGGCAACGTTGTAACCATCAACCAGCAGATTGTCAGAGACACACACACACACGCACACACAGACACACACTCAGACATATGCATAGAGTATATCTATGCAAGCATGTGCGTATGTGTATTTATAAAGAGACCCATGAGCTGGGCGTTGATGTTTCAGGCGGAGTTGCACAGATAGAAAACTACATAGTACAAACAAAACTCGATTTCAGTTTAAGACGCAGTAAAAAGTTGTAATGCAGCTTAAGACGGGAGCGCAGTCGCTTTAAACATAGAGGAAGGAAAGAACCGCATGGAAAACGAAAAGCAGCACCAACAGCAGCAGCAGCAGCAGCAGAAAAAAAAAATAAAATAAAAGCTTTTGTGCTGGAAGTGGCAATTACACGCAACAAAATTGGTGGCACGAGGTTCAGCCCATTATTTGATATATGTACGTACACGATGTATGTTTGTATGAAATTAAACGATTTAGCAAAGGGGTAAAACTAGCCAAAGCATCTATCAATCTTGGTAATTATAAAGGCTATCGAGAGCAAAAATATAAGAAAAGAGAAATTCAATAAATCAACCAGATCAGATGGCCTTAAACAAGTATATATTGGCAAAACATGGCAAAATAAAAAATTAACAGAAATAGAAAAAAAAAAACAGAATTACGATAGGCTATATCTATAATTAGATAAATAATTTATTTTTGTTTAAATAATATTATGTATATTATAAGTTCAAGACTTCAAGATGGGTTTGAATCGCGCTGGTTCAAAACCGATTTCTTTTTTATTTGGTACTACGAAAGGAAGCTTACATCAAAAAAGCTACCCCAAACAGCTAACCGTAATCCAAAAAGAATCATAAATTTAAAAAAATGAACAACTTTTGAGGAATATTTTTGACAAAGAAAGATTTAAACTAAGATCTGGGGGCTAAAGTTTGGTTCAAACATGGATTCGATTTGCAGCTTCGATTTAAATAAATTATTTATTAAATATTTATTTAGCTGGTTCGAAGTTCGGAGTTTGATTTATTGAATCAAAAATGAAAATTTTGTTTTAATATATATTTCTCCAACATACTTTGAGCCAGATAAATAAATATTTCAAACATGGAAAGGTCGCCAAAAGCAGCATTATATATTATTTATTATTAATATAAATTTAGTATTTATTATTAATTAGAATATATTATTTATTGGTATTTTATGAATATTATTTATGTTTATTATATTATATTTGTATTATATTGACGTCGATAAGCATTTCTCGCAGTGCATCTGCAACTTCAAGCAACAACAAAGAAGGTTCTTAAAAGCTTTATGCATCGTTGTGGCTGTCGTATAGCTCTAGAACAACAACAACAACAACAAAAACAACAAGAACACCAACAACAAATACAATAAAACCGGTTGTGCAGTTGCTCTTACGCTCCAAGACTCCGACGGTGGGGTCTGCGGGCATACTTGGGGATTTGACTTGGCTGTGTGTTGATTTGTTGCGCATGCGCGCGCGACTTGCGCCGTTGCACTATGCTCAGACTCGGCTCGACTTGTACTCTCTGTGTACAGTGTACACCCTGCAGCGTTGCAGCTGTGCCACAGAAACACACACGCACACACATTGTACACATAAAGACAAAAGGCCTACACTGGCGGCAGGGTGGGGTTTGGCTGACTTGGAGGGTTGGCCGGCCAGTGGAGGAGGGCCTACTACGACTACTACATCTTGTTGTTGCTGTTATTATGACGCTCAAGCAGCTACTGTGCATTGCTTAACGATCATGCCCGATCATGCTTCAAAAACCAAAGCCAAAAGCTCTTGGAAACGCGCACGTTTCGTGTTTTGTTGTTGTTGTTGTTGCTGTTGCTGATGTTGTTGTTGTTGTTGCTGCTGTTGCTGCTGCTGATATTGTTGTTTAGTGTGCTTTGCTTTGGCTACCGTTTGGATCGCTTTTGGAATCGGTATTGGAATCGCTTTTGGGATCGCATTTGGCTCATTGTCAATGTCGCTGTTAGCTCGCAGCTTCTGGGGCACACGAGCAGCTGCTCCCCCTCTCCCCTCTCCGTCTTAACCTGATCGCTGCGTGATTCATTTGTCGTGCTGAGCGCGGGCTGGCGACCCGCATGCTCCGTGTGTTTTTGGGGCCGCAGATTTGACGTTTATGGCTATGATGCGATAGAAATATGATTGCTCAAAAGGTACTCCCCAATACCATGGCTACCATTTACCAATTCGACCAAAAAAATAAGCAAAGAGTTGCACCCACTCCACGCTCATTGCCAGGTCAATTTATGCAAAATGAACGGTGATTAAAATGATCGACAATATTTGCATTGGTCAGCGTTTAAACTTTGGCTTTAGCATTTATTAACGAACATTTGCCCAGAGTTCTACAGAGGCAATCGATGGAAATATTGCCCGCCGGGGGTGTGCCCCATTATATGTTTTGTGTTTGCGATGCACGAGTTCTCCACAACAAAGATTTCAATTTGTTTCTCAAGGATGCCAGCGCGATGCAACCAGTTGCATTTGCACTTGGTCGCGTCTACGATTGTTTTAATAAATAATTAGAATTCAGTGACCCTGACAGCAACAATTATATGGTCAAGGTTGGGCACATTGCCCACAGCGATATGAGCACAGCTAAGTAACAGATCAATATTGACTCTGGGAAATTTAAGTAGCCAAACAAACGACGACAAAATCAACGGCAGCCAAAGCAAAGAAAATTAATAGATAAATACGGCCAGATATGTGAATAAATAATAGGTAATGTATACCCAGCCATAAACACACTCCGCGCCACATGAATAGGACACTCGTGAAGTCTGTTTTCTATCGTCTACTACCTTGTAACGAAGCATGCTAGAGACCTTATTGTTTTATAAGCTAAAGTTCATTTAATATTTATTATTTGCCAGAATATCTAAAAATGTATGAACCAAATTTTTAGACGACCTAAAAATGACATTTTACACTTTAAGGATCATTTTAAAGAATTTTCAGTCATACTAGACTTGAAAAAAATTACTCCAATTTACTGTAAGTGAAGTATATCATTTAAAAGTCAATTTCCTTTATATCGTGCTTGTTTGATTGTTGGGTTAGGTCGGGTGTACTCAAATATATATACCCAAATATTTTGATGTGATGATATTCAAATCCGGTGAGGCGGACGGACAGCTTAATAGCTCCACAACCAGGACTACAGCTATTTGCGCATCTTCTTAACATTCGGAATAATAGATGGATTGTCATAGAACTTTTAGAGGGTTCTACTCAACTGGCGAGGAGTGTATATACTCGTAGATTGTGTGTAACTACGTAAATAGAAAGAATCTTACCTTGGGTTCACAGCGCGCATATCTAAAACAAGTTGTACAAATATAAAGCCATGGCCGGCGATAACTTGATGACCAGAAAATGCCCTGAAATTAAATAAATAAATTATTATTTAAGCAAACTTATGAAATAAATAAGCCGTTAGCGCGACAGTTTTGCTTATGGCTAGTATTGGAAGCTGATTACTAATTAAAAAAAATGTTCTAAAAAAAAGTGAATACCAAATTAAGTCCTTTTTCTATTAACTATTTAATGAGTAGACTATAAAAGCTAGCAATATGATAAATATTTTTATAATACTAGCTATATAAAATTGTCCTAGTCTATTAAGGTTCTGATATATATATAATGGCCAGCTCGACTCGACGCTTGATTGTGAATACGAATACATTTATATTTTATGAAGTCGGAGATGCTTCCTTGTGTTCCGCCTGCTACATACATTTGTACAAACACAATATACCCTCTTTACCTATTCCCAGTGTGTTCAAGGTATAAAAAGTACTAAGATTATTTTCAAGTCATCTAGACAATGATTAACTCAGCTTTCTAGATCAATTGTGGCTGTTACAATTGTCATGCTGATTAACTAGCCAAGAAGAACTGAAAGAACTCTGCAATAGTCCAATAGCGCAATCACCTACGCTCGTACTGTACCAAGCAACAAGATAGAAGAGCGCAATCCGGCCGGCGCATCCCAAACCAGATTAAACCGCAGATGTTCTGTCAAACTGACAGCGCCAGAGAAACGACTTGATTGCGCATGCGCCCATGCCCGTGGTCAGGCACAGGCACACGGCACAAGCACAGGCAGAGGCACATCCAGCGCTGGCACAGCCTCGGTCTGGGCTCAGGCCCAGAACACGCTAGCTTATCCAACGACGACAACGTTCAACGTTCTAATGAACCCAAAAGATTTTACGCGCCAAAGGCTTTTTTCACGTTCCGAGTATCGACTCGTACAACTGCAAAAAAAATATATATATAAAAGAGTAAAGAAAAAAAAAAGAACAGGCTGCCTTTTCTGTGTTTTGATACGCGCTTCCAGTCGATATAAAATTAAAGACCTAATGAAGTGGAGGCAACGACAACGCAAAGATAAATATGCACAGGCCAAAGAGTATAAGTAAAATACGAAAAAAAAAAAAAACAACAGAAAAAAAACTCGTTTGACCAGTCGAAGGCAGTTGTTGGGGCAAGAATCATCATAATTTTTACTATCAACTTGCAACATGGACACATGCGACGACGTTGAGGACAGGCCGACGCACCGACCGACCGATCCGATTGCGTGTGCCTATCCCTCTGCCGACGTCGCCGCCGCCGCAGCCGCCTTCTAGCACACGCCTACGCCACACGGTGCCAAATACGAGGGAGCGAGACAAAACAACAACAAAGTGGCCATACATCTGTACACATATATATATGCATACATATATATATATATATATATATATATATTTATATACATATATGAAGAAAAAAATGATATGAAAACAGGTCATTGCCTTAATGGATCTGAACACAACGCGCCACTGGCTCTGGCTCCGGCCCCGGCTGCGGCTGCGGCTCCGACTCCGAATCGAGTGGCATCGAGTCTCTCTCGCTCTCGTATGTAGATGCAAACGATGGCAACGAACGTTGCCTGAATACGAACGAGGGAGGCGATGTGAGCAGTTCCAGCGATAAAGATT
This sequence comes from Drosophila novamexicana, assembly GCF_003285875.2. NCBI lineage: Eukaryota > Metazoa > Arthropoda > Insecta > Diptera > Drosophilidae > Drosophila > Drosophila novamexicana. Next base: position 1,259,837 of record NW_020824766.1, read on the forward strand.
TAAGCAAATAATCAAAGACATAAACAAGAACAAACAACATTGGATGTGAGAGCCGAACTACTAATGCTCTTTCGATCGAGCAAACGCCAAATTAACAAACTACTTATATAAGTAGGAAGAAATTAGTTATATGAGCTGATGATGATAGTAGGTATAGAATATCTTGAAGGAAGTTACGCTAAAATTTTATATGCTATAATATAAATAGTTTTCTATGAAATCTCATACTAAAATTTGTTATTTCGGCAGGATACGATATACAACAACCCAATCTTAACCTCAATTAAATACATGTTTGTTACCGAAAACACTTCTTGAATTTGGAGCTCTGATTAACAGCATATTCACGAATCGCACCGTGAACCGAACTACTGAAGACATTTCTTGGATTTGCAGCCTTGATCATGTTTATGCCTATTCAGAAATAATAATAAGTAAGGGTATGCAAGAGACAACTGCGGGCGTTTCTTGGGGCGACGGAAACACACTCGAGGCTCACATTGAGCTGAGTTTAGGAGCAGACATACAGACAGACAGCCTGCCAGCTGGGCAGAGGAGACAGAGCATAGATAGAACAGAGGCGACTTTCAAAACTTTACACAATTTAGATTTATTGTTAAGGCAGTGTAGAAAACAAAGCAATGCGCTCAGTAAATTGGGTTAAAAGTACAATTGTCGTTTAGACTCTAATTGGAGGCGTGCGCTGGTCGAAATCGCTGATTGGAATGAGCCTGTCACTTGCCCAAAGGCCACAAACAAATCAATTGCAATATACTCTATGGAGCAGCCCAACCGGGAGCTACAAAACAAAGAGCTACTGTTTCGCCTGCCCAGCTGGTCATTCACTCAATCTTTCAGACTCGCCGACTGCCAGAGCCGGCTAGCTTGGACTTGTGCTAAGCGCGTGCCCGCCTGCAGCTCAAGAACTGGGGAGCTGAAGTGTAGTTAGGTTGGCCCAGTGCGGCCCACTTGCTGTCCTCTTTGGTACAGTGCCGCCACCTTTTGCCAGCTGTTTTGCTGCTGCTGCAACTGCTGCTGTGCCCAGTCAACGTCTCAGCCGCACATCCACAGACTCTGATCTTGTGCCATTTAGTTGCCGCGGTTGCATTCGCAGTTGCTGCTTGATCTCTGCAGTTGGGCCAATAGATAAGCCCCCACTGCTGCTCAATGTTGACTCTGCTTATGTAATACTAGACTCCACTCAGCTGCCGGCGGTTTGTGGTGCGTCTTGCTTTCGCGTTTTCTGTGGTACACGAGCAGTCAGACGCTGTTGCATCTTCTTCTAGAGCTGACTGGATGAGCGACTGGTTGGCTGGCAATGCTTGCTTGCCGGGATGGCGTGTTCTTTTTGATAAATTACCTAGGTTCAGAAGTGGAGTTGCAGCCAGCAGGGGTTATGGTTAGTCAAGTGGTTAACTATGAGCCGCTGCCATCTGTCTGCCTGAAGACAACTATGTAAAATATAAGTCAAAGCCAATAGGTTATGTGCAAACGCGAACCGAATTACGCGAGGTCTTGTAAAAACAAATAAAATGTTTTTATTTTTCTGTCAATAAATAAAATAAAATGATAATGAATATGTATCATTAGAGGCTGATAAATATTTAAATTATATTAAATGTAGTAAATATATGTAAACCTTATCCGATTTAAGCGAGTTGTTGATAAGTAAAAACACAAAAAATATGATTATTATTTAAAATATATAGTTTATAAAATGATCAATATTTAACAATATTGATCTGAATTACTTGCAGAGTTGAAATATATAAAATATTCAACATTTTTAATTGAGTAAAATTTAATTCTTGAAATAAGTATAAATAAATTATTTACTTTATTTTATATTACCGATTAGACACTAATAATCACATAATCATAAATTATATGGCATATAAGGGCACATATATAGGCCTGAACCTTGAAAAGTAAAATCGAATAAAATAGTTAACTATTTTTTCAATCAGCACTTTAATTCAGTAAACACGTTTGCAATACTATAACTCTTTTAAAAGTATTGTTTATTGTTTAATTGTTTTTTCATCCAAAATTTTTATAATTCTTTAAATATTTTCTCCTATAATATATTCAGATAGTATATAAAAGAACATGTGCGAAACAAACACAAACAGCTATTTTTGCAATTAATTAAATTAAACTTTTAAAATTCATAAAATAAATACTTAAGTTAACTAAACCGGTTTTCATTATAGGCTCTTAAAATAGGAAAAGCAGAAAAAAAATATGTGACATTTATTTAATCAAAATAAATTCAAATATTAAAGTATTTTCTTCTCCATTATATAATTAATGGGATATATAATAATATTATTTTATATATAATATATATAGAATAATAGTATATTATATAAAAACCAAAAATCTACTCAAACATGTTTCGCTAAGTCTATTTTGCCAACTAATAAAATAAGTTCTTCAACTACATATGTATCGTCCCCGCCACTTTATTAGAAACTTTACTTTATTTGCATTATTAGAATCCGATAATCACATAATTATAATTTATAAAGCATCTAATAGTTACACTTTAGCGCACATTGGCAGCTGTCAGCAATTGATTCAGATCTATTGTTTGCGCAAATGTTCTGGTAGCCAGAACAGGAACCAGTTTCTGTGGCACAATCTCGGCGGGGAGCGGTTTCGTTAGACCTGGCATTAGCATCGGCTGTCCAGGGCAGCTAGTGGCACGTCCAGGGAGCGACAACTGCGTCGCCGGCTGATTACACACATTTGGCTTTTGATTCGCGTGCAACGCGCTGTTGCAGTTGCAGAGTACAGAATGCAGATGCTGGAGTGCGATGCGACCGTGCATTGAATTACTTTTAATGCAGCTGAAGCCGTTGTCGCAGTTGGGGCTCTGAGCTGGACCCAAATTATCTAATTTGCAAAGTTATTGCTATTAATTGGGCGTAATTATTGCGTGTCGTCGGGGCTAAATGGCGCCTTTTATGCAGCCTTTATAATTAGTTTCCTTTATTTTCCTCAACCTCCCTATGATTGCACTAAATGATGCCTGCCCGCATGCCTGCCAAACTGCTCGTTCCGAACTGGACAGAGGAGGCGCACTTGTTGCTGCTTCACCCCGGCGCAGTTGTCAATTTTAATTGATTGTTAATCTGCGCCGCGCAGGCTCAGCATGATCTTGGGCCTGGGTCTGCGCCTCTCTGCGCCGAGGTTAATCTTATAAACGTACCGAGTTAATTGTATTAAATACGCTCCATAGCATTGTTGTTGCCATCCAGCTGGATTGCTGGCTGGCCTGGGCTGGGCTGGTTGGATTGTTTTGTTTTGTTGATCGTTGCTATCGTCGCCATTGGAGTTAATGAACCATTGAAGATCAAGGATAAACGATGTACACATGGCAATTAGTTGATTTTTTATTGTAGCCTCTGCGATAACTAAATATAGCCGGAGGCCATAAATGCATAAAAAAGATATGAGACACTCCGATCAGCCAAGGCGGTTCCGACAAACTGCACAAAGGCATAATCAATGGGCGAACAATTTTTTTTTTAATACTTGTCAGCAGAAACACATCCATAAATTGATGTAGATAATGCCAAGAGATGCATTGATTATACGGAAGTATTCTAGTCTATTAGGCAAATAAACTTACAAATTTCAGAAGCATACTTTTGGGATCGTTCAGTGAAATATAAACAGAAGAGCTCGATATTTCATATTTTATAGAATTTATCGAATTATGAACTGTTGATGATTATCGCTGAATCTATACATATCTAACATTAATTAACATCAAAAGAATATTTTTCAATTTAAGGCCTTGTATCAGGCGCAATGACAAACATATTTGTTCAATCCTAACAGGCACTTCATATTTGGAAAATTTGCAAAAACTGCACGGAAATTTTCTATATATTTTATGTAAATTTCCGAGGTATGTATATATACAAAGTTCTTGCCAATACCTGTTGCACACAATTTCAAAACTTGTTTATACATTTGTTATTAATTTTGATAGTTTCAGGGTATAAAATATTACAGCTACGTATTGCTTAAATCAAAAAACGGCTATATTAAACCCTCTTAAGTTCGACAACTTAGCTGTTAGCTTAACCATTAACAACGTTGACAGGCATAAAAGTAAGTGCAGTTCAACGCAAATGGCGAAACATTTTAGTCAAGACATCGCTTAAAGCTAACCAATTTGCATATTGGGAAGTTATAGCAAAGCGGCAACAGACATTAGCATAATCAGCTCTAGGACTGGGCAGCAGGTCAACAATTAATGCACAACTACACAGGAATGAGGGGGCGACTGGGAGACTGATAGTAATATAAATCAAACTTTTAATTACCATGCAATTAAAGTAACGTATTTCAATTAATTAAAAGCAATTTGATTGAGCGCGCACGGTGCAACTGGCCCACGCCTGGCCACAGCCCAAAAAAAAAGAAAAAAATGCAGACCGATAGGCATTACGAAACCTGAAATTTTGCGCGCCAAAATCTGCAGAAACCAAAACAAGCTGCGCAACAACATAAATATATTATTAAAGAAAAAATATATATATATTTATGTGTAGGTATATAAATAAAAACAGCTGGCCGCAATGCTGCGACTGAGGCAGGTGATAAGCTGCGGAGGGAGCCGCGTGGGAGCTGTGCGCAGCGACTCTATTGCGTCGTTGCGAAAATTAACTGCAATAGAGCACTAAGAGCCCAGGCACAGGTGGCGTTGGTGGGCCAGGTGGCGCACAGGGGGGTGCCGAGTGCCACTTGGCATAAATGCTAAAAGGCTCGCCACAGAGCTTCCTACACAGGCGTGAGCGGCTTCCGCGGCTTCTCGGCTACGACACCGACTCCGGCTGCGGCTCGCAAAATTTTGTTGTTGAAGCATTGGCCTAATACGAAAGTTGTTGCCCTTGTGTTGGTGTATACGCGGTGTGTTCGTGCCACAAGTGGCAATAACAAATTACACCATGCAACCAAATGTTGGCTCAGCAGACGAAGTACTTTACCCAATTTAATATAAATACAACTATAAACTTAGATATATCTTAGATATAGACATAGATATAGGTATACATGTAAATATAGGCATAGGCATCTACATATATCTATGCAGATATAAATATAAATATATATGATTATATTCTAAAATGATTATCTAAATTCAAATTGAAAATCTTTTCTGTCATGGGACTATTTTTTTTGACCTGTCAATTTATGTACCTTATCTTTCAAGACAAGGCTTAAGACTTATTACTTATGACTTAAGGCATTCTTAATGAATATAAATATATTCCTTATTGTTTATACTTATAAAACGGCTAACAAAGACTAAGTCACTTTCTGCTATCTTTTTAAATGTTTAGTTTTTGAAGACACACTTGCATATAGAGTACGCTTTATATAGCATGATTTATATATATACAATATAATATAATATAAAAAATTTATATAAATAATTGAACATAACCTTTAATTGATTTTTAAAAATATGATCAGAAGCAAAAGACTTAAGGTCTAACTCTCAAATTCAGAATTTCTTTAACAATAGCAGTCATATATTATTTATATGTTTTATGCATAGTTCAATATAAACTAGTTTGATTGCATAAACCATAAAAAACTTTGAAAAAAAAAAACTCATTCAAATCTACATGCTTGTCTTTTGTTTTACTATGTAAGCCTAAAGCCAGAACTTTTGTATGCCCTCAAAAATATTTGTAATAATCCAAATTCATATCTTCTAGTACTTATCACATAATACAGATATTACACATGCATATTTGGATCATGTGACAAACATTTTATAATTGACTTTATTATCGAATATTTCGCTATTGCATTTTTTAGCCAAAGCTAAAAATACGTAAATAAATATTCCTGACGATAAAATGGCCACGTAAATTGCTGATTAACAGACGTATTTTGCTGTCTAGTGTAAGTAATGAGCTAAGCAAGCACGTCACGCGTCAAACTTTGTACGTGTTGTTTCGTTTGTTGGTCAAGTGGGCAACAACAACAATAATAGCAACAACAACTGCAATAACAACAACAAATGCAACACGCGCTTAATTTTATTGGACGTCATGCGGTGCGCATGCGCAACGGACCTGCCGACCTGATCCACCAACAGCCAATGAATATATACACATATGCATATATGTTGTTTTTATTTATTTTTTTTTATTTTTGGGCCAAATGGCATAATTGGCTGCTCCACTGTGGTTTCGGGCCACCGTCTCACACTGCGACCCACTCAGTTACAAGCCCCAACATATGTGTATATTTGTACCTGAGGCGTTGTACGTGAGACATGAGAAGACATTCGGTTACACGTTTCGTTTCCTACCTGTGCCCAACCACACAGGCTATTGATTGATAAGCGCATTAATATCAATCAAACGGCAAATGCCAAAAATTAAATCATTGCGACAGTCTGACAAGAAGACGTCATACCCAATGCACACTGTGTTCGATAAATGCAATAAACTATTTATTTATATATTGGCGTTCACTGAAAGATCAATTCGTCCACTTTAAAATATAAATTATACATTATTACTAAGGTTGGATACACTGTCTAATGGATCCACTAATGCTGGCTCCATCTGTGTTAAGGGTAGCTAGGATTCATTTCAATTTTCACATTTATATGTTATAGGATACAGACAGAATACAGATCCAAGGCAAAGCTTAACGATACAGATCCATAAAGTTATGAAAATAAAGACTGAGTGCATATGTTTTCAAATTAAAACGTTTAGCCCGATTTATCAATTTAATTCGATTTGACATAATCTAGAATTAAGCTTAGTTATAAATCTTGTTTGAGCACAATTCCAGATGCAAATTCATGTGCTCATTTGGTGTAATGAGACCTGTAGAATTGTTGAGAAACACCTTACAGGTTGTCGCTTGTGTGGGTTCTAATTTATGGAAAACATATTTGAGCCTGCCCGCGTCTCAAGATCGAAGATTTGCAGTTGGTTAGTGCATTAAATGTGAGCTTTAGTGCGCCAGCCAAGAGCTGGATTTTGGATACAATTTGCTCGACGAGCAGCGTGTGGCCCATGTCTGGTTGGCTGTGTGCAACATGCTGCATGCGGCTAGCGGGCCGATTGTGCAGCAGGTTTGTCTCGTGTTTTTTTTTTTTTTTTTTTTTTTTTAGTTTTTTATTTCTTTGCTCGCGCTAATTTGCGCAAATCAAACAGCCCACAAGAGCAGCGAGCAGCATACGAAGGAGCCAAAGACTCAGCGCAACCAGTTTTTTTTTTGGTTCTTATTGTTGTTGTTGCTGTAACGCTGCGTGCAGTTGTAAAAACACCTGCTACAATTGATTAAATCACAGCAATTTATTATTAAGATTTTGCGAGTATATCTTTTTTTTTCAGTATGCTTGGCAAAAACCACAATAATACAAGAACAACAACAACAAAATAAATATCAAATCGAGGTTGATTGATTTTCGAGGTCTTGCGCTGGCGCGAATCAAACATTGTGGGTGTTCTCTACGTGAGGTTCAATTTGCTGCTCGGCCTATTGGGTTAGACATTGCGGCTACCAGTTTTCGCCGTTACTTCGACACAATTTTGCATAAATCAATTGGCAGGGTTTTCGCAATGAATTTGCCACGTTCTAAGGCGTTAATTGGGGTTTACTTTTGCTGAGCGATTTACATACTACACAAGCTGCGTGGGTTGGCTTCCATTGAGCGATTCAACGTGTCCGAAACGAATTAAAAGTCGATTTTAATACTTATGTATAATTGTCAAAAAGTGTCTAACGTATAATTTAATATTGATATGAAATTATAAGTCCGTCTTTTTGTTGCATGTCAGAGTCGGCCGAAGCGGGTCATTTGTTTATATAACTCCCTTAGGTATACTTAAGTTCTTTCATTAAAAACATTTCTCTTTATTCTGATATTTCTTGCTCAAACATAGCATTTATTTGCCTTATTATGCTCCCTACATATGTGAAATTCTATAAACATGGGACTTCATAATATAGTTCACTGATCGAAAAACGGGTTTTTGTATGGGAAGTTTATCAATATTACCACTTGCACTTAAATATTAATTAATTTGCTTATTCTTCTTACACCTGTGCAAAACCGCATTAGGAGTATCTGGAGTGCCCGACTAGGGTATACCGTGAACCTTTATCAACTATCACCAAATACAACAACCTTTAACAGATCGAACTATTTGCCATCGCATTATGCCTCATAGCTTTGGCAAGAAGTGAATTTGAACGGAAGAAAAACCGAAATGAAATTAGCAGCAATTACGCACAGTTAGGCACACACAATAGAATCGCAATTGCAATTCCAATTATAGAATTAAAAACCCCATGAATATATTTGTATGTACATATACAATTGTAGAAGTACTTGCGTTTTGCACTTGCAGCCACGTAGCTTGCAAATAAAACCACACGTCTTCTTTATTAAGTTTTGTTGTTCTTAAGCGATCTAGATAAAATTTGGATTTCTATATACTATTCCAGTAGTTACTCGCCAAATTTGGTGACTAGCTTTTAAAGCCTAAGAGATTTGCTCAACAATGATATTTTGTTGTAAGTTATTATCTATTTTATTATATGATACCCATTTTAAATAAGTACAGGGTATAAGAATAAAACTTGCTTCCAAAATCAAGACATCTAGTAGGGTATCTAAAAATTATCTCTGAGGAACACAACATTGGTAATAGAATTTCAACTTAATAACCAGCAAAGAAGATTTATTTAATATTTTAAAATAAATTGTGTTGTAAGCTTTAATAAAAATAATAAACGTCAAAAAAAAATTGACAAAAATATGTATTTCTTAAAAATACGATTTTATTTAAATTTACTTTTACCAAGACAAAAAGGCAGTCCAACTAGTAATCGGCTGCAACAAAATGTTCTATTCATTTACATAACTTGACATGAAGAAAACCAATTACTGTGACCATCTGCTAGCACATCAAATACATTGATGGCTTTATATAGTTGCCCAGCTGCTAAGGACAACAGAGTGAGATTATAGATTTAGCATAACATTGGATGTCTGAAAGCAATATTGAAATAACTGAAAAAAGCTTGTAAAAGTATGTACGGTTGTTGTAAAAAATATCAACAACATTGTTGCAATTAACAAGCACAAACAAGATCGAAAAACATGAAATCGATCGGATTGACCACCATGGAAACACGAATATCGCGTGCTTTAAATGGGCCCGGGGCATCTAATAAATAGGCCAGGCAATTGACACGACTAGCTACTGTGCGGTTCGAAATCGAAATGAAGTGGGCAGTAATATTTATATTCGTTCAGCTGGTGCACCACATTGCGGTAAATATTATGGCATGATTTATAAGGAAGCTACCACTGATATATCCCCTATGCAGGGCGAACAAGACTATGTGGTAAACAATGAGCAGCTCGAATCTTTCGACGGCGACTCGGAGACACTTGTGCTGTTTGACAGTCTAAAGACCGTGGGACGAGAACGCATGATCAACGGTTCGTTTTCCTTTCTGGGCGACATGGATAACGATGACTTTAAGGTTTCTGTGGAGCTTTATAGCAGTCCCAAAAGCGACGGGGATTTCAAGCGCATGGTTTTCGATGTGCCGCAGACCAGCATTTGCGAATGCTTCAAAAAGTTCTATGTTCAGTTCGTGCAGCCTTCAGTCAGCGACGGCGACACCACAAATTTTCCAATTGTGGGCGAGGATACCTGTCCAATACCGAAGGGAGAGTATTACATCAAAAATGTCTTATTCAATACCCAAGATTGGCCCGAGCAAGTGCCACGCGGCATGGTCAAGGCCATAATAACGTTCTTTACCGGTGGCAAGAATGTTGGTGGTTTCATAGTGGTCGTGAATATTTCAGATCGTCAATAGACGCCTTGATACATACTTTTATACAATTTCTGCACAATTTATTATTTTATTTGATAAACTTGCAATAAAGGTCTTTAAAAGCGATGGAAGCGAAACGTTTTAACAGCACAGTACAAAGGGCTCAAAAGCCTAACGATGAAAGAGATGTGTCTCAGTTGAAGCTCGAATTACATGCTGGTGTTAAAACAAACAGCTAAAATAAATCAATTGCGTGTTTCTCGCAACGACTGATGACAGCTACACTGGAGACGTCGCCACAATTCATTAGAAGCCAGTCATCAGCAGCCCATCAAAAGGCGAAACATCCAAATAAGAAATCAACAACAAACTCGACTTACGAGTTTCAGCCCCCCAAAACTGGGGTGATAATAAAGCATTTATTGAAAATTTATAAACAAAAAAACATGCACACACCAAAACACGAACGAAAAAAAAGTGAGGAAAGTCACGAAATTAAATGAAAAGTGCGCCAAGAAAAACTCAGCAGGAGATATTTTACATACACACGAATGGATTTCCCCAGAAGTGGCGGCCCGTGATCTCTGATTTTATTTATAAATTCATTCACGACACATACACACGCACACACACACACACACAATCGCACACCCAACGAGGGCGGTAAATGGGGGGCAGCAGATCGGCTCTGTTCAGTTTGGTTTCGGTTTCGGGGGTCGCCAGCTACACGCGCCGCCTGCCACGTGTTAAAAATAGAAACCGTCGACAGCGACCAAGTCAAATGGGGGATTTTCCGAAAAATGAAAACGTCACTTTAGGCTGGGCATTAGTTTTCACTGTGGCGACCCAGGTTGCCTTGCTCCAGCCGCCAAACATCTGCGGCCGCAACTATTTGAGGCATTTTCCAAGTAATATGCAACACATGTTGTGCCCCCTAAGAATTGTAACTGGCTGCTTGGCGTAGGACAATGCGCGTGCGCCCCGTGCAGCATAATATATAATGAAAAAAATCATCCTCTGTCAAATGCAGCGGCAACAGCATCCAACAAACATCAAGTGACAGTTAGGGGCCTCGTTGCTCCCACCAGCTCATGTCAGGCATGACATTAGATGATGCTGTGCCCCGAGATAAGTCCTTCAAACTCAAAGCCCACTCGCCCCCTAGCGAAACTCGCACACACACTCTGTTGCACAATTGTCAATCAAAGACTTGGAACTCTGCCGATGCACGTTGCGGCAGAGCTTGACGACAACTGCAGCTAAAAGTTGTACAGTTGTCCCCAAAAGGTTGTTACCTTCTGTTGGAGCTTTTGCTATGTTGTGCAACGAAAAAGATGCGTGTTAGTAAATTCACTTGACCTCAGCAACAAATTTAACACTCAACTATACAGTCTCATCATTTTAATGTCTTCTTCAAAAATGTTCAAATTTGATTTTTTTTTTCAGAATTTACACAATCATTTAATGGCCTACGAACAGGGTCATAAAAATGGTCGTGTCCACACACACAGCCAGCTGCAGCCCCGCTTATGCCCCCCCAAAGATCTTGCCACAAATCAAATCAAAGCATACAAATTGTTTTCAACAGAATTATGGCATATCTATGGCCGGGTATGATACCAAGCGACAATGATTAAATATTTGAAACTTCTGTTTGGCCATTAAAATGTCGAGGCGGCGGCATCTCCAGCCGCCTCACATTGCGTAGAACTTTAACAATTTTATTAATGGGTCGCGTGATTTAATGTGTGCCCCCATATCTATCCATCTAGCTATCTATCTGTCTATAAGGGAGCCATAGACTATAGGCCGTAGATATGGTTATGTTTATGGAATCTGTTGTATGTGCGCTGCCCTTTCGTCTGTTGCTTAATTGCGTAATGATTGAGTTAGTTGTTAGGTTTGGTTTGGTTGGTTTGGTTTATGATCTAAGCGCTAATTGTGTATTATGTGTATTATGTATTATGTATTATGTGTATTCAATTGGACCAACTCGATGCAGCTTTAATTGGCTTCCGTGTCTAGCTGCAGTTGGGGCATCGACTCCCCATGGTGGTAATGAGCTGATCTAAGTAGCGTTTGCTCCTGCTATCATGTTTGATGATGTTTTCAACTATAACCCCCAATGAGAGGTACCGACAATTAAGTTTCCCACGCTATACAAGTAAAAAGGAATATTAAAAAATAGAAATCTTTTAGCTTTTGCAATGCATTCATCAATATCTCAACTGCTTATTGCGTTGTCAACGCAAATTTTAAGACACATTTTCTATATGGCCTCAACGAGTCATAAAACTTTGCTAATTGAACGCAGGCTGTGCACCCGGGACTATTAAAATGTGCCCCCAAATTAAAAACAGGCCAAATCATGGCCATTATATAGACCCCAAATCGGGAGCAATCTTTCGGGGTGCCATCGATTTATGATACTCGAAATGTGACACGCGGAGCTGTAAAATTTCGAAAGCATTTTAACAGGCAGCCTACATTTCGAGATTTTTATTTTTTTTTTACGAGTATTACACGCAAGCTTGTTGCCAATTTGTGCAAAAATTGCGGCCACTTGATATTTGAGTGAAATTTCAAACTAGACTTTGAGGGCCGTTGAAGTGCTCAAATATATGGGAAAATAAAAAACTGGCCGAGCGCAAAATAATTAAAGTTTTTGTATCCAGAAAATGCCAGTTGAATGGATGAATTTAGTAGAACTTTAACTATTTAGGTTAAATAATGTATATTTAAAAAAAAAAAACGTTATAATCGCCCGAAAGTATGCAATGAGAATTTAACAAAAGTCAGTCAAAGTTAATTTTATATAGTTACCATCCTGTCCAACGTTTGCCACAAAAACCAATTTATAGATAATAAAATAATTAATCATGCACTTGTCCAACTGAAAGTCCTGAACCAACACACCCACATACAGTAAGAGGACACGCAAACACCCAGCACATTATCCCCGGACATTAACTCAGCTGTCCGAAGAAACATGATTGATGTGTGAGCCCCGAATGGGATGACTAAACAATTTCTGGCATTTTGCAGCGTGCAAAAATCCGAAAATGGGAAAATCGTTTGGGGAAATTATGATAAGACAATTTGACTTGACTTAGCTTCTAATTAAACCTGACTCGCTCGTATATTTCTCAATTTTTCCATTTCTATTTAGTTCCTTTTCATTTTTTCCATTCTTTTTTTTTTTTGTGCGGCATCATGGTAAATAAGAAGCGTAGCTCATTAATGCAGCAGCAGATTTGTAGCAGCTCCTGCCGCATGAATTATTCATGTGTAATGTGTAGTGTATGGGTGTAGTTGTGGGTGTGGCGCTCATGCAGACCAAAAGTGGTTGGGCTGTGCAGTCAGCTGGCTGACTGGCTGTGCGGTGGCCTTTTAATTTACTAACTGTTTGTCTAAGCCGTTTTACCCTCAAGTGGCACACTTATTGCAGGGATTGGGTCCCTGGCAATTCATAATTGGGCTCAAGTGCTTAATGGCAGTGTGAATGGTGAAGGATTCGTGTCCGTAACGCATAATGACCAATACGAAAGAATTAAGTGATTGCAATGAGTGCATTCATGCTGTTAGATGACTTGCTAAAGGCTGGCCAAAGGATAACAGGTGTTGGCGGCGAGTGGTATGAAAGGAAGACAGGAAACGGAAAGCCGCTTTAAATGATGAATCACTGTCAAGGCTTGGCTGAAAGGCATCAGCAAATAGAACTTCACTCGTAATTATGGCCGAATATTTTAAATTGATCGTTTTTTTTTTTTTTTGTACTTTCAAGCCAAGCAAAGTAACAATTGGCTTTGCCTTTACCCTTGCCATTGCACCCAAAACAGCATCGAGTAGGTATCGAGTTACAGCAACGCTTTTCTGCAACGCGTTGCAACTTGGACGATGATTTATGTGCGGCCGCACCTACATTTATGCCATAAAGTGGCCATAAATCACACCAGGAGGCAAAACTGCGACTCCGCAGATCTGGCAGCTGCACTTGGAGCTAGGCTCGAGCCGCCAAGCTGCAGCTTGAAGGTGGTGCTGGTGCGGTACGAAAAAAATAAAAATAAAACGTGCCAGCCAAGTGTCTGTCAGAAGGCAACAACAAAGCCCGCAGCAGAGTCGACAACAAATTGATATTTTTAACATGTGAGTTCAAATAGATAAAGTCAATTGATGGACAGAGAGTAGGAAAATAAGAAAAATCAGTAGCAAAAACGCAACAGCACACACAAGCACACACACACTCATACGATTGCATGGACGCATGGACGGGCGACTGTCCAAGTCCAAATGCGTGCTGGCTGGCATGACAATTAGCCGGCGGGCTGCCCAGAGTGACGCCTCCAAACAAAGAGACAAGCTGCGAGTGCTGCCTCCCGCTACCCGCCTTCAACTTCACTTAAGCTTTCGCCTGCGCCTCTGACTGCGCCTGCCACAAGTTGTCAATTTGTTGTCTCTGGTTGGTGTTTCTCTTGTTTGGGTATATCTTATACCCTTAAAGAGGGTCTTATACTGTTGTCACCAAATGTGTAATGCATAGAGGAAGATCTCTTTGAAGCAAAAATAGTCGGTCTGTTCTCTTCTTAAATTTTTCTTCTGTTTCTAAGCTATAAACAAATTTGGAATGGATGCATAGCCAATTGGTAAATGAAAAAGGATAATAATTCTGGATGTCAAATTTTTGGAAAGGGAATACCTTAATTATATAGACCGTCAATATACAAATCAAGCATCATATATCTGTGCAAATTATTAGAATTATAATTATTGTCTAATATGCCTCTAAGGGTATTCATAACTTCGCCTTACTTCAATATCTCTTATGCAGTCTTGTTCATTTTTGTTTTGCCCGAACACTTGTCACAAATTGTGCAAATTTATTTTACGCGCTAAATGCAAAACGTGCCCGGCCAGCTAAATGGCAAAAATTACACTCGTCTACTCGATACTCGCAGACGCGCTGCTGCCTGTTTTCTGTGTACTCGTACGTTGGCATTGGCTCTTCTATTGTCAATAACTGTGCCTTCCCTGAACTGGCCCACCCACAAGAAACGCATTTTGAATAAAAGTGCTTAAACTTAAACTTGCATGCATATGTATACAAAAATAAATCTATATGTACAGCATAGTACAAAGCTTATGTATACTTATTTAAAAGTCTGTATAAGTGGTTGGCAACTCTGGCGAGTTTTTAACCCTTTGGCTGCCTAACAATGCGTAAAGTTTGTCGCCGCTTTTGATGGATTACAATAAGCTGGAAGCTGTTGGCGTTAGTCGACGGCGTCTAAGGATGGGGATGGTTGTATTTTGCTTTAACACTTTTGCCTTTTGTGCTCTATAATTATTTATTTCTGTATGCTGCTGTTTGCCATTATGCAATTTGTTTCTGGTCTACCGCTTGAGGAGTTTTCTGTTAATTTTATACCTTATGAACAGTGCCTTTTGATTAATTGCCACGATTAGGACTGGGAGGGCACTTAAACTTGAATTAAAGTCGCAAGACATGCCTCAATATCCTGATTCATATCCAGTTAATGTATACAGTGACAGTTGCAGCTACTGTTTGACAATTATCCTATTTTTAACGCATTTCATGTTCGTTCCTTTTGCTAACAATTCAAAGACAATTCCTGATACAATGCAAGAACTGGCCAATGCCCATCGTCACTTTGATTAATGATGCTGCTGCCTCGAGTTCAGGCAGAAGAACAACAACTCGTGTCAATTATGCCATTTGCATTTACAATCCGAAAACTGTAAGCAATTATTAGACATTTTTCCTGCTTGATTTTTTTTTTGTTAGCCTGCCACTGATCGATCGTCGCGTCGTTTCAGATTTTATTTTTTGAGCAATTTATAGATAAGAATCACAACAAGCACCAGACGAATGAACGGGGCAAATAACAAAACGATCCACTGAAAATGATTAGTCAACAGAGCTCGGACTGTAATAAAAAAAATTACTGACAATTTCATGAACAAACGCCTTTTATGACCCCACCAGAACAACAACAACAACGACAACAACAATATTGTATACAATTTTCATTTTGTGTAGAAGTAGAAAAAGAAAAAACTATTAACAAATGTCAATTAGATGACACAGGCGCAATGGTTAAGAGCGAGAGAAAGGCACTGAATGCAGCAGAATGCAGTTAATGACAATCCGACGTGCAGCAGATGCAGCCAAATGATACAGTTACAGATTACAGATACAAGGTAAAAGATACAAAATACAATGAGATACATATAAAAGATATGATTGTCATTTTTGTTAATCAATTTCGTGGCAATGTTACAATTTCCCAACTTGATGGAGAATTCCTGTTGCTGCGTCAAATGATATGCTTGCCTTCTGCGCTGACTCAGAGGCATGTGAATTTCTCGGATACTTTAGGTTTACCGTTGCCTTGTTTTATTTATGTGTGTATGTGTGGCAGGAATGTATCTTTGAGATAACTCGCAGCTTTAATTGAGCTATGAAATGTTCATATCTTGAATTTGGAAAAAGACTACTTTGGTGGCACTATAGAAGCCCATTTCATTTCTCTCAGTTTTTATAACTTAATTTCCTGGTAGAGGGGCATTTATCAAGTTCCCGTTCTATTTCCAGTATTTCTATTGTTTGTCGCGTTTTTATGCTTGAATTCAATTTGAAGCACTTTACTCGAAATTAACATTATTATATATTTTATTATTATGCCGCCTGCAACACTCTCATTTCTATGAACATTTTATATACTTTTAATGCGGCACGTCTGCGCGCTCAATTAAAACGGGGCATTCAATGGGCATCCTAGAGGTAAGCCCTTTTTTGGGGCGCCAAAGGTGTTACCTGGCCAAGTGTCACTTGCCAAGCGATTGAAGCGTTCACGTTTTTGTTCTAGCTATGCCAACCAAAATTAACGCCTGAAATGGATTTCAAGTGCGGCTGGCTAATTGAAAAGGTCTTTTACTATACATATTATATATGTATACGTAAATAGGCAACAAAAGGCGCGACAGGAAGCGTCATTCCAAAGTCATATGCAAAATAAAAAATAACCGAAAACAAAAAAATTTGCATACAGAACAAAGAATTGAACGCAAAAAATCACAGACGACCCAGCAATTGACCGCTGGGAAATGAACCCATAAACAAATTACAAACGAAAGGCATTTAAGGGACGACAAAATATCCGCATCTGAGCTGGACACGCAAGCACCTCGCCAATTTATTTATTAATCGCATGTCAAGCGAAGGGCGTCAGCTAAAGTGGCCTCCCCCAAAATCCTCCGTTGGGCGGGGCACTCGCAAAATATTAGCACGTAAGCATTAAATACATTTTAAGCGGAAGAACTAATTAACAAGCGGGCGAATTGGCAGCAGCAGACAATGCTCCTTCCTTCCTTCCATCCACTTGGTTTGGGTCCAGTCATCAGCCAGAGTCAGAAAAACCGAACCCAACCGAAGAACCAGACAAACTTGGCAAAAACTCATTAGCACGCTCGAACGTTAAAAATGTCGCGTCAAAATCAGCGCTTAATATTTTTTATGATTAGCCAGTCCCCAAACGCGACATTATTTTGTTGGTGACATTAATGAAGCCAAAACAAAAAGAATACAAATACAAGCTTAAATATATGTTCATATTTGCCATATGAAATAATAGATACCCTTACCACACCAAGTTGTAGCACAAAATCGTGCATGTTAACAACATTTGATTAATAATTGATAAAAAGTGATTAGCCTTCATTTCTGATTCTTGGAAAATCATTCAAATAATGTATGATGTTTATCAGTCAAAGTGTTGTCCTTAGCGTAATCTGTCGTTCACATAGGAAGGATACATATTTATTTATTAATAACTTTTTCTTCTTTTTTTCAATGAAAAAATATTCCAAATTGGTTGTCGGAGAAAGTGTTCTAAGTTTTAGTTAAGAATACTAGCACTCTGCTTACAAACTATAGACTCTCTGATAATAATAATAATAAATAAATTTAAAAAATAATAATAAGAACGAAAAAAAAATATAATTCAATAAATTATAAAAATAAAAAGATAAGGCGAGAAATAATTTAATATTATCGAATAATTTTAACTTTTTACATTATGAATCCAGCTCATGGCAAAAGACATAAGAAAACCATGTGACTTTTTTTAAGGCAAGAGGAATTTGAGTAACGGCATTTGTAAAAATGTGCACACGAATATTATTTGTTATTTGAGCAGACTTTGTCTGGCATAATATATAATATATATATATATATGTGTGTAAATATAGACAGGTGGCTTATAGCACACCCGAGTAGTTGGGTCAGTCAGTATAATCACCATAATTCTGAGTAAGGCGACTGCGACGCGGCCAAAAACGCTAAAGACTCATTAATCTTAAGCCATGCACAAATATACGACACATTTGTAGCAAGTCCTGCAAATCGCGACTTTTGCCGCCAGAGCTGTTTTAATTGTCTCTTTTGTCCTGCGACGCGGAACTTTAGGCACCGGACTCAGTTGAGCTCTACAGGCAGAACAAATACGGAGCAGAGGACATGGCACCAGCGGCTGTGTCATTCAGTCGTCAGCGCTCAGTGCTCAGTCGTTGTCCTGTCCGTGTACCTTATTTTCTTTTTTTCATCGGCAATAAGGTGTTTTTGACGATCCGCCAGGACAGTGCATTACGTTGCGCTTTTATAAATATGACGATAAATTTCGTTTGCCACTGCGACTTTTGTTCTATTTTTTTTTTCAGTTTATTTCGACTTCATTTTGGTTTTTAATTTCCTACTGGGATTTACGCAAAAGGTATACCGCCTTTTTTCCCTGTCATGTCTGCGCTGTGGCTGCATCAGCAGCGACTGTTTTAATAGACCTCGTCCAGTCTGGGTCTGGGCGATTTTAATATAAAAACTACAACGGCCAAAAGCAACAGAGGGCAACAAAAACGTCGCTTTATGTGCCATGTTTTCAGCTTTGAGCAGCGCTTAATTTTGGCCAGAAAAAAGCAAAGTGAGATAAGCGCTTTAAGCCTTATTAACGGGCTTGTGGCTCGAGGACCATGTGTTAGTGGCTATTATATGTATGTGGGTGTGTGTGTGTGTGTGTGTGTGTGAGTCTGTATGAAAAGTTAAGCTAAGCAATTTGTAAAATCTGCAGATTGGCAGACATATTAAAGAGCTGAAAAACTGTTTGAGTAAAATAAGCCACAAATTATTCTGGATACCAGAATACAGAATAGAAGGAAAATAGAAGGGAATACTAGATAACACTCGAATATAGCAGAACGAAAATATTTAAAATTTTAAAGGATATTATATTAAGTTGTGCCTATATTAGGCAGTTAATTAGTCAAATTTCGCTTACGTGCTTATCTACTATATGGCATGGCCAAAAGTCACTTTAATGACTAAATAAATAAGTATGTAACACATTGTGTCAACCAAATTAACGCTCTTATGATTATCTCAATACAGCTCTGTTGCAGCACACAAGCCACTCCATCAATGTGGAAAATCTCAACGGAAAGCAATTTAAGCCATGTCCATCGTATCACACACACAGCCACACACGTAAAGCTAACAGGCTCATTGCTCATAGACGGCGGCAATCAAATCAGCTAAAAACTTGTTATCGCCTCCTTTGAGCGACACCAAGAAAATTAATGACCACCCAACCATTCGCCACGGCCAGAGCTTGCAACAGGAGACACGATACTCGAAACACACACTAAATGCAATTGCCTCTCCTATGCCGTTGCTGGGGCTCATTTGAAATATGTAAAGCATATAAATTATGTGCCCAGCCCGGTTGGGCGACAAACTGTGAATGAATCAAAGGATAATCCAATTTATTTCACATTATGTGTACCGCCTGCTCATTGTGCCCCGTTACAGATATAGTACTACAAAGTGTGGCAACTTGCAATTGCGCCTGCAGTCGAACTTCAAAGGTGTCAACCTGCAGCAACTGCAACTGCAACCGGCCGCCCTCGCAACTGAAACGAATCTCTGATGCTAACCAATGCACTTTCTGGCAATCAATACGTTTTTGTCTCTAATATAATTTACTGTCTCTAATGTGCGGAGTGAAGTCTTTGAATAGCGGCCAGGCACTTAAGGCCAGTCAAATGATGTGGGGAGTGAGCAGAATTGGATGTGAGTGTGAAAATGTGCTTTAAATGTTATTCATTTGATATTCCTGTTGCAAGTTCTTGTGAATGCAAGAGAAAATGCAGATTGGGGCTGTAGAAATGCACAAGATATTCATTTCAACGATACAGATCAACAATAAAGTCGATTAATGTCTCCTTACCTGTCGATCTGATTATAAAGGTACAGCAATTATAAGGAATATGCAAATTACTTTACTCTATTTATATGTTCTTTATCGATAATATCGGTGATACCAATATTTTCAGCTTTTTAATTGGCGATATATAAGCGAAAAAGTAAGGATATCTTTCGCAGCTTTAATACCCTTGTGGACATTTGCCGTAAGGTTTTGCAGATATCTATGAAATTTGAGGCTCGTGAATGAGTTTGATGAAAATATCTGAGAATATATGAGAATCCGAATATTTTTCTATACAAGAATCTACATTTCGAGTTCGTACCAGTTCGGTCTCCGTAAATTTTTAATAAGTATCTAAGATTGAGATTTTAATAAATTTGAAGATAACATATTATAATTTTATTTACAAGCCATAAGAATTGTAGAAAATGACCCTGTCTGTCTTTTACTTTTGTAGACTTGCGAGCGCTTTGCATCAGTTTTGTATCTTTTGGCCATAGCTTAAGTTTTTTAATATTTTACACTCAACTGACTTTGCTGAAAAGATTGCAAAAACGCAGGT
The DNA here is from genome assembly GCF_003285875.2 of Drosophila novamexicana. NCBI lineage: Eukaryota > Metazoa > Arthropoda > Insecta > Diptera > Drosophilidae > Drosophila > Drosophila novamexicana. The sequence continues at coordinate 1,280,522 of NW_020824766.1, forward strand.
CAGACAAGTCTATGCGAAAACCATACACATGTCAGTCACACTTAACCCCAGGCCATGGTAAAATGGCTTTGGCGGGGTGCAGTAGACCGCAGGAATTTCAAATCCAGATTTGTTTTGATTGCCCTGCGGCAAACTTATTATTTTAAGTCAGCAAATGTTATGCGGCTTATGTTTTTGCAGCGAACTTTTCATAATTTTAACGTTTTCCCAACATTTATTATATGATTTCCGGAAATGTTTTGAGGCGCCGTCGCCGCGTCTCAAATTTATGCACAGCGCATATGTCAACAGCTCGTTTTTTGATAAAAAAAAAAAAAATAAATAAGAGAAGCATAAAAGGATATATAATGACATAAGGAAATAGAATATGTGTATCCTTGCTTGGCTACTGTTGCTGCTTTGGTAAAAATTTGCATATTTGCATTTCAATTTACCGCCTCAGTGTGTGTAGTTGAGTATCTGTTGTTTTTTTTCTTTCTTCTTTGAGTATCTTTGGCTTGGGCAAAAATTTAATTGTCAATAAAAATTTACCGTGCGGAAAATTTGTTATGCAAACAAATGAAATTGAAATGCGGCTGCTCTGCGTTTATCGTGTGCATTTTCTATGCGATTCGCTGCCTTCGAAAAGACAAACCCACACACAAAGACAAACCCTAAGCAGACGGATTTGCATTATCTCAAAGGCAAAGACATATATATATATCTGGTATTGGATTGTGGGAATATTTGTTCTTTAAATAATGCATGAAACACGAAACATTTTACACTCCCAACGACAATGTGTAATTGAGTTAATTGGTAAAATCCAAAAGCCCCTAACATTAAGTATGTGTATTTTGTGGGGATAGGGCAGCGTCTCGTTGCTGTTCTTGTAATTTTGTAATTTACATTGCAGGTTTTGAATTTACACTTGCAAGCAATTAATAATGCTGCATTAGGGTTATCCATATAGCTGCGCATACACACACACACAGATACACGAACACATCCTTCTTGCTAGCCGTACGCATATGCACGACAATTAAGCAGGATAATTAAGTTTATCGTTCATTGGCTTTGCATTTTACCCAGCTGCATATCACTCTCTCACATTCTCTCCGTCTATCTCTTTGGCATTTGCCTAATGTAACACGTATGACAGATTATAGCAGGATGTTGCAGGATTGGGGGCACTGCAGGACATGATTGTGCATATTGGACAGGCAATAAGAGCCTGTATCTAAGTGCATTTTCAAATTCAACTTGGCCATGGAATCGAAATTGCAAAAGTTATGTAAATGGATTGCAATTGCAGTAGCAATCAATGTGGGAGAGAAAAGTCCATAGCGCATTTGTCATTTGGGCCGTTTTGCGATAAGCAAGGGACTCAAGTTTCCATGTAGTAGTTCACACGTTGGCAGCCATATCATAAAATGCTGTCGTGTCATCAGACATTAAAGATGCCATTGCTAGACGCAATTAAAACCATTCAAAATAAGCATTTCATTACCAGCAAAATGACGTTAATGTCGCACTCTTCGTCTCTCTCTCACTCTGCAATTCGCTCCCTGTCTCCCGTTGCACTTTACAAAGTTTGGCTGCAAAAAAGCACAACAGGGACAACATTGTCATAAACCTTGCTGACATTAAGATAACTTTTAATCATCATAAAAAACCAAAAAACCTGCACAACCCACAACCCCTTTTTCGCTCAAGGTCTGCAGCGTAAGCGGCTTTTCGTGTCGCCATTCGCAACTGCATAAAACATAACAAAAAAAATATATTTTTAAATACATATTTTGGCAAATGTTTTTCCAAAACAATAAAAAAAAAAAGAAGTGAAAGCTTGGACTGGCTTACCGGCTCCTGGCTATGATTTCGTTTCTGATTCCGATTCCGACTCTGATTCGTATATTAAATTGTTTCGGTAGCTTTTGTGAAGCTGTCGACGTCGCGTTGTTGCCTCGTCGACCGTTGCTCTGGCTTGTGGCATGTTGCGCCCGGCCAAACGGAAATGTAATGAAAATTCAATTAAAAAATGGCATTTGCCAGATTTTACGAGTTGCATTCGATGGATGGGCACGCGGTGATGGTGGACGACATTGATGGCAAGCCAACGGAAACTTTTGTTGAATTTACTTGGACTTTAGCTGCAAAAAATTAATAAAAAAGAATTGGTAAGTAAGCATCACTGGCACAGCTTTAAAGTACTTTAATTAATTATTTATGATTCGAATTTGTAAAGAAATAATAATTACATTTCCCAATCGCCCCGTATACCGATTAATATCGGAGCGGATCTTGCTTGTAAACAAATCGACAAAAACATGTAATTTCACTTATCCGACATAATGTCAACGATTTTAAAATCGGCTACCCGTTGTACAATAAAAAAAAAATAAATACACATTACGCCAGGCACAGGCAGCAAATTCACATATAAATTACAAAAAAGAAAAAAATTACCCCTTATCATGTCGTGGGATAACAATAACAACGAGTTGACTTGTGTAACAAATAAAAGTCACTTGATGAGCCCGATATATGCAACCCCTTGTTGCCAAAAGGGTGTCGGGCCAAACATCGTATGCTAATCACACACACAGTCTGGCAATATAAACGATGCAGAGACACACACACATTCACACATACACCCATCAGATCCGCCTTAAACATGCTTAAGCACAAACCAACGAGCCAAAGATCTTTTTTGGCTGTATTCCTGGTACTTTGGTGGCAAATGGAAATTGTGATTCTTTTATAGCCTGGCGCCGCTTGAATGATTTTTATGGGCTATGCCAAAAAAAAAAAAAAGAAAAGATGAACTCAAACGCCAACAAACTGATTTGCATGTCTTTGCCAAGGAATTCATCTGATAGAAAAAGTATTTCGATTTAGGTCTTAGCTTTGTAACACTCGAAGGAAACATTGGGTAGTTCTGTGGATTTCGTATAATCGAGCTAAGATTGATTAGAATTGTTCATTTCTGTTAATTTAATTGAGAAGTGTGACTAATTCATCTGCCGTCTTATCAAATAGCAACCAATGATTCATTCATTATTATTGATGAAAATAAAAAACCTTATAAATATTCAAAAGCAACAATATGAAAATTTTTTTATAAATATGATAACAGTTTACTTTGAAGCAAAGCCAATTTGTATTGAATTCAGGATAAAAAACATTTCCAGGGTTTCAAATTAACAGTTACATAAATGAAGAGAATTTCCTGAGGGCTATTTCAAGAGTATTTTATCTTCTATATTATGAGCGACATTTTTTGTAGTGCGCTGCCTTTTTTTCGAAATGTGTGCTTTTGGTTTTCAATTTATTTTGATATTTTATTTGCATATGCAATAATTTACAGACGCAGCAAAGGAGTTTTCCAAGCCAGCTTCGACTGTGAATTGAATGGATTTTGTGTAGGGTTACTTGAGCCTTGCGAATACTATAAATATTTGATATGGCACTGCAATGAATAGGCAATTGTAGCTGGGCAAAAGTGTTGCTAAAAAGAAGCATTTAATAAGCACTAAAATGCATACAAAATCTTTTAAAGCTATTTTAGGATTTCATTTCCCCCACAACCGAACAGAACTGAGCTGAACTGAAAAGTCGTACGTGTGCGTATGGGTATGTACCATTCAATTTCAAGAGCCATTAAAAACTATGCATGCAATTAAGTCGAGTGAAAATTTCATAAAGATAACAATCGACAAGAACAAGAAATAAACATATATAGCTAGAGATCTGACTCTAGAGCATGGAAGGGCATGGAAAGAAAAACCTGCAGTTGCCCGTCAGTCAACACTTCAAATAAAAAGGCGGATGAGGAGACCACATTAATTTGCATTTAAAAACTGTTTTTAGTAGCATTAACAACAAACATGGGCCCAACATGGGGAGCAGGCCATTAACAAAGTGTCTCCAGATGTGGCAGCAACAGCAGCAGCAACAGCGGCTGTGGCAGCGGCACAAGTTGATTTGGGGCCGCATCGTATTTAACATAAAAAGATGAAAAGTTTATTATGATAGTTGGCTGCTGTTATTAGCCCAAGAAATGGTTATGGGACCAGCGCACGCCATTCTTCTAGGCAACAACATGCACACCAAATGTCAAAAGCCAGCGGTCATAGTGTGTCCAACTGCAGGCATAAATGGAGCTGCTCTCGCTTTAGCTGCCCCGTGTGGCAAGAAAGGAGAGCGCGAGCGAGCGGGGCAAGCGGCGGCACATACAATGATCTTGTCATAAAACGTTCAGAGTCATCAAAGTTGCACTTTATGCGAAACGATCTTCGCTGAATGTTGTTGTTTTTGTTCTGTTTGTTGTCGCTGCACGTGTTCATCGTCATCAGCATTAGCGGCGCTGTTGTATTAGGCGAGAACAGACAAACAAACGATGGAGACGACGTCGAAGAAGTCGCTGATCGGACCAGGCCAGGAACTGGCACTGGCACGGGCACTGGGTGCTGTCTTGTCTCGTTTTGTCTGTGCTTGGTTTGCTCTTTGCACTCGACATAATCATAGAAATTATGTGGCCCCTGCCTTGGCTAAATGGTGTTGGCAGTGCCATAAGCGCAGGCTAATAGACCCCGCATGAGGTCGTCGTTGGCAGCATTCGCTTGAGATGCGAAGAGGAGCATTATTTGTATGCATCTATAGTTATAAAAGAAAAAACACAAACAGCAGCACAAACATTGTATAGATTGGTGAATAAGCTCTAAAGAATATAAAATGAAAACGGAACTGCTTAAGAGGAAATAAATAGAGTTATTCTACTAAATAATCATGGTTTGTTAGAAAATATATATTTGTTAAGCTGCATTTTCAGACTCTAAACAACGTTGTAAACATGCTGTGAAAACTCGTACGGATAAGCTATTTATTAGACTTTTGTACAAAGGAGAGAACAACTCTTCCGTTATAATCTGTTTCTAAATGTATTCAAGCCATGAAGCTGTAACTTGGTAGCCCAGTAAATATTTGAATTTATTCACCATTTAAAATCTATTCAACCATATTCGAGAATAAATAAAAAAATAGCTTGACTCGGTTGTGCCTGACTAGAACATACCGAATATCTTTCGTTTAAATATCAAAAAAATATATATTCCGGAATTGTATACACTTTACGAGAATATACATACCAAATTTTATTTCTCTAGATTTTGAAAGTTATGAAATATGCTCAAAAAATTATTTCGATATCGATTTATATCGATTATTATACATGATTCCATCGACTAAACTGTGGATGCTGAACACGAATATATACACGCTATGGGATTTGAGATGTCTCCTTTTGCCTGTTACAAACATGTGCATAAAACTATTATACCCATTTTACACACACTAAATGGGTATAAATATATGAACACATCTACTTCAGATAATTGCTTATCGAATGCTATTCCAAGGCAAAACATAAATTTACCCTTGCCGAGTATAAACTTGTTGCCCATTCGGATCTCGAATTATGTATCCTACAGATCGCTTTAGGAGCGGTACATTTAATATGCGAGCGTGTGACAGGCCCAAGTGCGCCTCAAGTGTTGTCACACACATGAATAACCAAAGGCATTACAACGATTTTGGGCCCGAGTGGCAAGTGGCAAGTGGCATGAAACCCAAAAAACACGCAGAGCATAGCATGCAGCCCAAGCACTTGACACTTGCCACTGACTTGTGGCATGAGCCGTCGACTTGACATGCGGCGCTGCCGCTGATGCTGCCGCAGCCGATGCCGCCGCTTCTGTTGGCTGTTTGCTGCCTCAAGATCATCGTTGTCAAAGATCTTTTTTCCCCAGAAAATTTGTTTGGCCTGCATCTGGGGACGCTGCTGTCGCTGATTGCCTGTCGTTGTTAGAAAAATATTATTTTCTTTATGTTTTGTTTTATATTTGTACGCTGATTGCAAAGACGAGTAGTTGCAGTTGGGGCGTGCTGCTGCTGCTGCTGCTGTTGGTGCCACAGCACAAAGGGCAGCTTGCCGCTGCCGCTGTCAGTCAGTGTGTGCTGCGGGGCAAACGGCGCGCTTGAGTGAAAGTTGATGTGCATGAAAAGTTTTAATTGCGCGTCGAGTTTGGAGTTTTTAGTGGCAGCCAGGAGCTGGGTGGCACTCACCGCACTGCTCATTCCAGAAACATATTAGAAAAACGATTTTAACACAAATTTTGTGGGTCATTTTTTGTAATCAGCCCCGACGAGCAGTCGCGATAAGCGATCTCTATATAGTTGGCCCAACATCTTTTCCTTTTTTTTTCGTGTCAAATGAAGTGTGGCATGTGCTGAAGATGTGCTGAACCCAGCCACGTGCTTGAATGAACTTTGCGTGGGCTTGAACGCGTAGGATAACAGATAGACAAACAGCTCAAAGACTCTCTATGGATGATGCAGCATTATAAGCCAGTCCCTATATATTGATAAAAACTTTTACCGTTCTCGCTGTTTTAGGCACGTGTGTTGAAGTAGCCCTTAGGTAGGAGTAAGATGGACAGCTGTACTTTTAGAAATAAGTGAACATGATTATCAAACTTAATATAGAAAAATATAGCATAGCAAAGCTTCTTCACTTCACTAAGAAAAACACAGCTCCAAGTCTTCGAAATGATCAATAATTGGAAATGTTAAATAAAAAACAGCCATAACAAATTGTTAAACTTTTTTCCAATAAACTTTCTTAATGAACTATGCCACACATTGGAATGACAGCACATTAAGTAGCTTAAACTGAAAAATGCCAACACGCACAGCTCAGGCTTGGGATTTGATGATCAGCAGTAAACTGAGAAAGATTAACTACGCAACTCGAGTTCAAATGGTCAATAGCTAATAAATTACTCAAATTCCGTAACCGCAGAGATGGACAGCGAGATGTCTTTAAAGCTAACCAATGCCGTTTTATAGCACCTTTTCCAACAATGCCAAAGCAAACCCAACTGGTTGAGCCATAGATCAAACACTTGGCTGTGGCAGACTCTCGGGCATGGCAATTGAAAAATGTAGATCAAGTTGGGGCGATAAAAGGCCAAAACCGCCTTTCACATTAATTATAAGTTTTTAAAACTACATAAAAGCCGAACGTGTTGGAACTCACATTTTGATCGAATAGGAACCAACATTCTGGGAATAGTTTTCATTATGTTGCACTAATTTTTTTGAACAATGATCGCAGACGTCAAGATAAATCATTAAAACAATTTTATTAATATGATATCTGTTCAGGCATTTTATGTTTATAGCTTTTAGTAAATATGAGACACCCAGCCGCGAAAACAAGTTAATTGCTCCGCCCCAAACGGTTCTCATAAATGGGTCGCTTAGCTACATAAAGTGCTCATATGTGGCTCTAAAATGCGCTCTTTACGATCTCTTTTGTGTTTCCCTTCAATGCTTTATTTTTTTCGGTCTGTCAACCCATTTTTATTTCCACGAATTTTTTGTTAGGAATAATTACACTATTTAACCATGGCTAAGCCAAATTTTCTTTTAATTTTTAGAGATTTTTTGTGCTTCTTCGAAACGTAAAATGCATTAGCTCTATCAGTTTATATTAGCAGCAGGTTTTGTTAGGTTTGACAGGTCACAGGTCTTTTGATAACAGGCGAGTAGTTTTCGAGTTTTATAGCAAACCCTTATAGATAAAAGTCACTAGTGTCTAGTTTTTAGATACAGCTTTTGCTCACAACATACATAGCTGTTGCTAATGGCGACTCATCACAGAGTTTATTGAAAATCAACTTAGCAATCGTAAACAGTTCAAAATGTCATTGTGGAACGCACCAACAATTGTACAAATATCACTACAAATACTCAGTATTTCCACCCAAAAAAGAAAACCCACCCATTAAATCCCCTTGGTATTATCTCCACGGCAATACAGAAAAACGTGATGGACAATCTCCAGCGAATGCAACACACTAACGATTTCATTAAAAATGCAGTCAACTAGAAAAAACTCAATTAATTTCGACGTAAAAAACTTGGCAAGCGCCCCCATAAATGCAACAAAAAATATACTACATATACATATATCCGAAAAACAAATTTGGTTCGTTTTTTTTTCTCGCTTTTTTGCAAATCATTCGGCAAACAAACACAAATGTGCATAAAATTACAACAATGCAACAAATTGAGGGATGCAAAAGTGCAGAAATGACCATACAGCGCCGAGACCGAGGTCCAACATCAAATATCAAGGGTTTCCGCTCAGCGCTCAATCCTCGAACCGAGCCCCCGCCCCCTCTCGGGTGCAGTGATATGCAAAAAACTGCATGTCATTGCGTTGGCAACGCAACTACCAGCGGGGTTGGGCACAGGCGCAGGCACTCCCCCCCGCGTGGTCGGTCGAGGGCTTCACTTGCGTTTTTTATGTAGTTCACTTTTTGAAAAATTGACAGCTTGACCGCAGTGCTTGTGTGGATATATTGTTATTGTTATTACATTGCTGTCGCTACCCATTGTTGCTGTTGTTGTTATTGTTGTCTTTGCCGTTGCTGTTGCAATTGCAATTCAAGCGAAAAATCATTAATATCCTTTGGCCTCAACGAACCCCACCCAGTGTGTCGGCTTTTCGAGCCCCTTTATGTACTTTTTGTTGTGGTTGTTGCATTTGAATGCACGCTGCATTTCGACCCATCGACTTTTTATGAGGCTTCCACATGTTTGGCCCATTGTTACCCGAACTTTGGGTCACTTAATGAACCTTTCGAGTTGTTTTTCGAGTAGCAAAGGTTAGCAGGCCCAGAATGGTCATACTACGAATAAGGCAAGTATTTATACTCTTTAAATATGTCTCAGCATCGATCAAAGTCAGCGATTTGCCGATAAGGCAAACACTTCAATCAGCCAGCCAACCACCTTCCCTTCCCATTTTGGTCTGCCCTAATACACTTGCCCTTTAGCCAGCCCCCCGAACACCCTGTACACCTTTTACTTATCCCAAATTTCAGCAGCAATTACGTGTAGACACAAACACCACTCAGCTAAATATCTGGCTCAATAGTTTAATGAAATTATCAATATCCAGCTCGGACCCATGTGAGTCATCATCGCAGCAGAGGAGAGTGAAAAAACGATGAGTCCAGCCCATCACACACACACACACAAGCATAATCGCCTACTGATGTAAATACAATATTTTCAATATAACCACTTAACGCTTAAATCCCGCACCGCACCGCACCACACAACAAGACAAAAACACAACCCTCATCAGGGGTAGGCCTTGGTTACCCTAACCCCCCCCACACACACACACATAACATTATCTACTGAGCAAAGCGACCGACTACATGACTACTACATACTACCTACTACTACCTATACATACTACCTTGCCAGTCAGGCCCTTGTTGTCATCCGCATCACCCAAGTGGCGGCGACGACCACAACAGTATCAATGCACAAACTGTACCCGGTGCGAGTGCGAGTGCTCGGTACCCGGTAAACTGTGACCAGGAGCAGGGGCACTGACAGCAACCCCCAAATGCTCGGCCATGGAGGGTTAAAGTTTGAGACGATGATGATGACGACGACGACGACCACGACGACAGTGAACTGTCATATTTGCTTTGACTGACTGGCAGACTGACTGACTAGCTGACTGACTGCCTGAATGCCTGACGAGCTGCCAACACGTACACGAGTGCATAGATGAGTGCGGTGGTTGATGTGACTTACCAACTGACCATCTGTCGTGGCAAGCCGAAAGAGAGGTCCGGGGCAAATAAAACAAAAAACAAAAAAAAAAAGCAGGGCATATTTTTCAGCGCATTTTTCCCTATTGTTGAAATTCAAATCGGGCCGTCGAGTGACAACTGTACCATGGGCAAGTGTAGTACGCAACGCTGGCCTCAACTGGCAAGTGCTTGTTGTTGTTGTTCTTGTAGCAAAACAAATTTTGTTAGATTTCTTTCACTTTTTTGTCAGACATGAAAGATTTGCATAACTTGTAAGTGAGCGCGCGGAAAACACTTGAGAAATTCCTTTAGAATCTCCCCTCGTCTCATTTGTGCTCTGTGCACTTTTCGAGTGTGTGTCGGCATTTCAGAGTGCACATTTTTCTAGGGGTTTCGACTGACAAAAGGGTTTTGCCTGGTAGGTTCGGCAAGAGCCGCGATTGAGCTTAATTGTTTGGAAAGATTTCCTCAACAATGCCCAGATTATGCTGGGCAACAAAGAGGGTTGGACGCACAGATGCTGTTTTGCTTACTTTTAGCTTTGCGTTTCTTGTGTTTCGAGTAAAAATACTTTAAATTTTCGTGTCTGTCAAAATTTTGATTTCTAGCCAGAACCAAGCAGGGCCACCTACATGGCAGCTATTTAATCTCGCCTCAGGCTCAAGCACAGCCACTAACTAACCACAAAATGCTTTTGTTCCACTGCCCAACACCAGCTCACCTCATCGAATGCCACTCACTCACAAGGCAGCCAATTAATTGGCCTAGCCCATCCAGGCAACTTACAATGGGCAGATCTCACAGGAGCCGCAGGAGTCCATATGCATGTGCCGCACAATGCCTTAGTAAAGAAATCATCGGTAGTCGGGAGTCGACCACATCAATGTGCTCCAGGTTTTGCCTGGATGCATCAACACTTCAATGAGTGCGACGGCCCTGTTGACTGGTCAGCTCGCATCGGAACTAGGCCTCAAGTGTGGGTAACAGCACAATGAGGCACTTCGTCTTTAGTCTGCGCTGCTTGACCGCCCGTTCGCCCGCCCGCCCGTCCGCTCGACCGACCAATGCCACCACAATTATTTCCATTTGATTGAGCAAAGAAGTGTGCGTGGAGCGTTCCTTCCTTCTATTTTTTTTTTTTTTTTGCTTTTTTTACAACAAGCTGGACACATTGTGGACTGCCTGGATAGGCGGGCACTGCGTGGTCATCACTTGCGACTCTGGCTTTCTGTGTTTATTGCGCTATATGCTTGAGTGCATTCGCATTTATGGACGACGATGATGGTAGCCGGAAAACTTGAGTAAGGCAGGAAGACAGAGCTTTATGCATATTGTGCATATATTGCTGAACGATCGAGTGTAAGGCGAGGCTTCAAGAACTTTAAATCGGGAATCCTCAATTTAAGCGAGTTTTAAATGCCGTAAACCTGACTGTCAAATCTAACATGTGGCTTTAACATTTAGTAAAATTTTCGCAGAGTCTAGTTAGTCTAACTGACAAATATTTAAAAACCTGCAAAATATTCAAAGTAATTGAACTATAAAGTTACACTTCAAAACAAAATAATTAAAAATATATTTAGAAATTCTAACAAAAAGACTGACTCTCAGCGAACATAAATTTAGTCAAATGCGTGCTTCACCTTTTTATATTCACAATATTCAAGAATTTTGCATAACTTTAAAAGCAGTGTGAGTGTGTTTGTACCTCTGGACCAATTAAATGCACTCTATAACGGGCTGGCGGCCCCTTTTGGCCATTTATCCTAATAGTTTTACAAGAGTGGCAAAATTTATGCTCAATTTAACACGCTACCAATGTCACTTGAAAACCAATTAAATAAATTGGCGCAACTTCGAGTGGCAAACTATGATAATAACTTTTCAACTTGGGCAAGAGTTCATGTTAACCCAATGGGTAACCCGTTCGAATATTGCCCGCACCGAGAACGGCACCCGCATGGAATTTTCTTACATTTCGACTTAATGAACACGCTTTGAAATGGAAATTAAGGTAAATAGTTTAGTTTAGATGGCTTACTGGTTAGTTGGTTGGCTGAATGGCTGTTGGGCTTTTTGGTGGCTTCCACCTGGCGCTTAGTCACCCTTTTGCGCAATTATCCTTGACATTCTCAGCTATTTTACTACGAACTGCAACGTAATGTGTCCATGCATATTTTACTTTTAACGGGTTTTTTATCCGTGTATGCATGCGTTGTTTAAAATAATTGTCTATTCCGCGAAAATGGTGCCCACTATAAAATAAAACAGAAATAAAACAGTTTTTGAAATAAAGAAAATAGTATTAGTTGTTAAATTATCTAAGAATGTCATAAATGTTTGCATGATTTATATATATTTGTTTAATGCAAAATCTGAACTATCCCAGACTTATGCATAAATTCAATAGATATAACATATTAGTTTGGCATTAAATATTTGGAAAAACAGATACATATTTTAAGATATATTAATATTTCATATTTCAAATTATTTACAGATATTCAGCAATTGCACAATATAAACTATCTCAGACTTAAGTCTTAATTTCAAATAAATTAAATTGAAATATGATATTGTTTTGGTATGAAATATGTATTAGATAGAACGTATTAATTTAAAGTTAAAGAGATATAATATATTATTTTGGTATGAAATATTAGAAAAGCTAGATACATATTTTAGAGCAGCTCAAAATACTTATTTCGCATAGAAATAATTATTGAATAGAAATAGTTGATGATATGAGTCATTTGCGCGATTCAAGCAAACACTTTGAGTGTGTTAACAATTAAAAAGAATACTCACTCCCATTTATGTATTTCAGAAAACAATTCAATAAAAACAAACATTTACTGAGCCCCCACAGGCAATTAGTGTGAAAAAACAACAAGAAGCAGAAGATGAAAAACAACAACAGCTAAAGTAGAACCACTTGAAATGTTGCCATTGTCAATGCCACACGACCTTTGTTATCATTGGGCGTTGTTGTCAAACGCAAAAGGCGCTCTCAAGTGCCGCCCAGATTGAGTTGAATTTGGCATCAAATTAGCAATGGTCTCGCGTCTGTCGCACTTCTTGTCAATGACAGCCCAAAAATGTTCAATTTGCGTTTGGGTTATGCAAAATCAGAGGCACAACTTAGGCGCTGACACTGAAAAACACTTGAGACGCAGTCGAGACTACAAAACTGACAGACAAAAGTTGCAATTAGCAGCGTAAACAACAGAGGGCGGCATTGAGGGAAGCATTAAATGCGTCCAAATTGGGCAGAAATATCGTTCCAGATAAGAGCCAGGCAAAGCAAAGCAAACTAGGTCGGTAAATCGGTGCGCCGAGGGCTGCCAATTGAGGAGCTTCTGATTTATATGGTCGTGTGGTTGGCGCTTTTAAATAAACTAATTAAGTTAATTAGCTGCGATTTGGGTTCGTGTTCTGCACTCTGATCAGCTTACTCAACATCCTCTGGCGTTATTATGAAAATTGCAACAAACAACAAAAAATATGTATATATTTCCAGCAGCTACCGGTTAATATTAACGCATTATGCAAAAGACACAAAGAGCTAAAAGCGAGGGCAGGCACAAAAGTTAATGAGAAAATCACATTAAAGGAAAGGTTTTAAAGGAATTTTCAGGCAGATAGGTACAAGCGGGTTATTTACAAAGTTTTAAAACTAATTATTCACAGAAATATTTTGGGAAACACTCTCAAGTCCAACACAACAAACAATTCAATAGTCCGTACCACAAATACCTTCCTTATTAGAATACTTTAGGACCATGTTATACTAAATTATTTGTTAAATACAGACAAAATAAGGCATACTAAAATTTAATAAATTAACTTTTATAGCTTCTGAAAATATGTCAATTTCTTAAATGTTCTATAGATAAAACGAGGTGTCAATTCAGCTATAAACTAATTGACATGCCCTCTCTTAAACACAATTCAAAAAGCCAAAAGCAACCACTAAAAAAAAAGGAAGCGAAACGCAACGCAGTTTTAATGGATTTTTTCTCGATGAGTTGGAGAATTGTTGGGGCAGCAGTTGGGGAGTATTCGTGGCATTATGCGGTATTATTGTTGTTTGTTTTCACAAAATGGCCTGACACCAGGCAAACAAACAACGGGCGGGCGACGAACAGCTCAACATTTTTTATATTAAAACCTGCGGTCAGGGCGTGTTGCAGTTGCAGATTTTTACACGCAGCCATTAAAAAGGCACTCGGAGGCGACTCTGGACCAGGTGGTGACGACAACGATGACGACTGAGGACTGCGCGTGGCTGAAGCGTGAAAAATGCAGCCAGACATTGCCAAAATCCCATAAATAAGTACAACAGCAGAAAAGAATACAATACAATACAATACCAAAAAAAAAAAGTGTTAATAACACTAATTTGTCTGCGGTCAAAATGGTAATTTTTGTGGATATTCAGTTGGCCGGAATTGGGTTTGGGCTTGGGTTTGAGTTTGGGGTTTTGCGTGCTGATTGCCAATGGTGTTGGGTTTGGTCAGTAGGTGAAAGGCAGCTGTAATGAGATGTAAACGACGAGGCATTGATTGCTGCTGAATTTAAATATAATTGGGTGCAAAATGTGTTCAAATAAGTCAAAACAGAGGTGTGAAAGGATTCATTGAGAAGCAACGCAAAGGGCTGTGGCTTTGATGGTAACGGAAATGGATTTTATTAGAAGAAAATAGTGCTTGATATATAATAAACCCTGACTACCACTTAGCATTCTTTCGTAGCTTATCCAAAACATTTTAAGAAGCGTCCAAAAAGATCATTAGGCTCCCCTCTACTCCAGCTCTCAACGAGCACACACGCACACTCTATAAACTAGCGCCAGTTAATTGCCATGGCAAAGACCTAGAGTACAACAGAGCCGCTGTTCTGGCGCAAGTCGCGACACTCGTCTTCGAGACTCTGCCAAACATCTGGGATCAGTTGGTGCCATGGTGCCATGGTGCCCGTTGCTCGTTCCGTCGCTCGTGCAGCGTCCTCATATGTTAATGGCATTTACTCGCCTAGGCCTGCCCCGCGCTCTGCAGACCCGCTCTGCATTTTTCTGGTACTTAGTTTTCCACAATTTGTGGCTTCAACTTCTTTTCTTTTTGACTAATTTACGTTGATTTTCTTCTTTTTCCATGAGTTGTTCGTGATTTGCGGCAATTTCGTAAAGTGTCTAGCGAGGTTCTAATGTTATGACCGGGCCAAAGCCCATGCCGGAGCCCGTGGTCGGGGCCAGACCACACTATGGCCTAATGCATTTCAACTTCTTTTGTGTGCTGGTGATAAGGAAAATTGTTTATAATGAGGTTCTGCGGTCTATGCTCAATTGAGTTTACTTAATTGTTGCAACCGGCCACTGGATTTACGCTACGCTGTAGACGGCAATTAGGACGGGGTATAATCGGATAGAACTTCCAGTACTACGCTTAGGTAGCCAGTCCAGAAATTGCCTCCAAGAGCAGAACGACAGGCTCTTTTATGATTTGACTTGGCTAATGCTCAACTAATTGAGTAATTTTTGACTGCATTCGGTATCAATCATTAGCTCGACTAACCCTTCGTCGAATTTCTCAGGGCCAAGTCAACTCGTTTAGCTCTGAGTTTTCTGTCTTTCCCTTTTCCAGCTGGGCATTGCGAATTTCCCAAAGGCGCTTAACTTAACGCTTTATTGTTACAAATTTGCTGGCAGTTGTATCCTTTTACAGCTTCCCAGGAGCGGGTTGCTGTCGGGCAATTCCTTTGGGTGACATGCTTTCACTTCTTAACCTGGCCATCAATCATTCCCTTGACTTATCTATTTTCTTTTGCTCAGCCTTTTGTAATCTGTTTGGTCCAGTAGGTTAGTTATCGGCAAATAAATGTGACTATAAATCGAAAAATTATAAACGCTTAGCACTGACCACCATGAGCTAGGAAACCCTCAAAATGAGCACAGAATCGGAGACACGTCGAAGTTTAAATACTCTCCAACATCAGTGTATAAAGTGTGGTGTACAGACTTTGTTGGCAAGCTAATATACCCTAAAACACATTGATACTGGCTGGAATTGACCAACTTTTTAAGCCTTTAACAAATCCAATTGCTGGCCTGCTTACCAATTCAATTGAGTATCTGGACAACAAGCAACTGTTCTGCCATTTCGATAAACAGTCGGAAAATTTATGCATTTATTTTGACATGCGGCATGATTTATTAACCGTAAGTAATTTGTAAATATACACACTGACAGTCGCAGGACGGCAAAGGGCTAGGGCTAGGGAAAGGGATTGGGCAGCCGGGTATCTAACCCCTGCTCTGGTCAGTCGGGCCAGGGTCCTTTGGGGGGTCCGAGTTTTTAAAAATATATTTGCATTGGCGCATTTGTAACCGCATCGAATTTGTTTGTAATAAAAATGTAAATGGTATCGGATGCCACTTCAAGACGAGTTTCACTCCGAACCACAAAAAACAAAGCCAGAAAAAAAACATACACCAAAACGAGTTGCCAAAAGAAATGAAATACGACCGCAAACTGACACTTGAGGATGAGCTTGGACCAAGCGTAACCCTTTCGGTTGGTCAGATCAGGATAGGGTTTGCCTTTTTCGCTTTTGCCAAGTGGTTTGGCAGGTTGTGGGTTTAGTTGGCTCCTTTCTGACCCTCAGTGCATAGCCTGGCCTTTCTCTGCAGCTAATAAATGGATTTTCATATATGTTTTCGGTTTGTTTGATTTATGTTAAAAGTAAATACAAATTGAAGCATTTGATAAGCATTAGCTAAGCAAATGTAAAACAGTTTCTTGCATGCCCGCCCGCCCCTTTCTCAGCTAATTAAAACGCTGCTGGGGAGCATTTGCGGGCTCCCCCAAAGTAGAATATAAACAAAACGTGAATTCGAATTTAAAAACACCTCAGTCTTAGCATGTTTTCCTGTTGCCCCAACCCCAATGCTCAAATGTGTTTAAGTGACGCGTTTATAAAACACGCAAAGAGTCCAGCATTCAATTTTGCCCCTTTTTTCCACAGCCAGAAAAGCATTTGCCAAGGTGACGCCTTTTATTGCTACATTTTCTGGTTATTTTTAGCGGCAAATACTAGCAGAGAAAAAAAAAAGAAAAAAAGAGAACTTCGAAAAAAAAGAAAAGAAAAAACTGCCCACAAATTTAAAATAAATTGAGTTGCCTGTTGAGGTCTGTTCCCTATATCTCTGCGGAGCCCTGTCATTAGTCGTCCCCGCGGCCATACAGAACGCCCGCATTTTGTGCTGTCTTCGAATGACTTATTAGGATTTTTATCTGGATTTTCTGTGTGCGCTTAAAAACAATGAAATATGTTTATAATTAATTAGATTTTCATTTTTTTTTTTTTTTTTTTTTGGAAGTGTTGCCTGAGGGTGTTTTTATGCTGATGACGATCACAAATTTACACATAATTTTCGTTTGGGAGCTTAGCTGTTGACACTTTTGTGGGCATAGGGAAATATGTTTTCCTTCTCTTTTTTTTGTAGAAAAAAGTAAAATAAATTGTGAGGAATATAAGAAAATTTACAAGTGAAAACAAATCAAGAGTAATGCCCATGTATGTGTGGCCGTACCGTAGCGTAATTTAATGGGCAAGCCAGAAACCACACCCATTTAATTACCCAAACAACACTTGAAATGCACTTAAAACAATAAATTAAATGGATCTCTGTCCTCTATTCGAGCTAGCGAAACTATCAAAGCTACTTAATAAACAAATTTTCACATAAAATTACAATTTGGTTAAGAACTCAGGAAGTGCCAGGCGGAGTAACAATAAAGAGAAAAAGAGAGAGCCACCAAAAATCCACTTAATAAAATTTATGTGCAGGAGTGGCTCAGGACATACACACACACACACGTGAACCCACAGATAAGTCGAGGGCACGCCGATACATGCACATAAAAAAGATAAAGTGTCCGAAAACCCAGCCAACTCCCCCGACATGGCCGTGTCGTCTGTGGGTCGTAGGTGTGTAGTAAGCCAGGCGAGTAATAATTATATTTTTATTGGACATTTATTGCCCAAAAACGAGCAACATTTTAATCACATTGTCGAGCAGGGGAAGCCGGGTATGTGTGTGGTGGAGGCTTTATGTGCCGGAACTTGCCCCTTTTGTTTAAGGACCTGCTTTTCAAACTAATTTATGTTTTCAAATAATGCACGGAGCACGGACATGGGAACGATCTCGGGCCGAGTCAAAGTATGATTGAAAGAAGTTCAAACGCTGACATCGAATTGCTTTTAGAAATGTGTTTATTGAACAAACAATTCGAAGGAAGCAACGCATATTACGAATACCTCCAAAAGTGATTTGTAATTCAATACAAAAGCGGCCAACCAGCGGGAATTTCGGGGTAGCCAATGAGCTAGTCACTTTTCAGCCGGGTCCACACAAAAAGATAACCCACAAACAAATAAATAAATAAATCGCGCTGCTAATTAAAGGCGGCAGAGCAGCAGTAAGCAGCAGGCAGACGGCGGCGAGTGTTTGAAGCGGGCCCAAAATAGGAGCAGAGGCATCTAAGAAACTAACACTAGAAAATATACAGCAGAGCAGAGAGCCCAACACTTTATAGCGGGGTGCCAGAAAAGCAAATTCAATTGAAAGAAAGCGACACACGAATTGACATGAGTAGCAAACAGGAAAGGGCAACAACAAGTACTTAAGTACAAAGATTTGATGTTGAACGACTTTTGAA
Organism: Drosophila novamexicana; assembly: GCF_003285875.2. Classification (NCBI taxonomy): domain Eukaryota; kingdom Metazoa; phylum Arthropoda; class Insecta; order Diptera; family Drosophilidae; genus Drosophila; species Drosophila novamexicana. The sequence goes on from NW_020824766.1 coordinate 1,298,901, forward strand.
TACACTTTGAGGTGTCAAATTTGGTATAAATGAAATCTAATAAAGCCAAAATAATACAATACTCCATTTAAATATAATCTAACTATTTGATATATAGGTTCCAAATAAGCTTAATTAGGACATCCTTGAGGAAGTTAATTATAAGAACAAAATATGAGTATATTTTTATATTTATATATTACAGTATGTCTGAAAAAATTATTTCATTATAAATCTTTTATATACATGTAGTTTTTACATAGTAGATTTCTGAATAAATTATTTCAAAATATTCATATCGCAGCTACATAGGAATTAGAACAGATTTAACTCTCAATACCCAGTTAAAACTCTTTTGGGCGGACAATGACCGTAGAGTTATATTTGCCTGCTAAAGAGAAGTGTCCTCCTAATAGAGGGGAAATGAGTAGCACCAATGGTGGGTGGGTGAGAAAAAGGTCCGCACTAGAGGGCTGTCCGCTATGAGAATTTTCACTGTATATGAAAGATAACCATAGGAGCAATTGACCTGATCTTATCATAATAAGCAATTAGTTAATTATAACAATATCACATCATCATTATCTTTTATCTAGTTAAAATAGATATAATAGATAGCTCAAACCCGATACAAATTCGATTAGATTCAAAGTGTACCTCATAGAAGAGTAAAACCATGTTAGCTAGCATAGAAATAATCGAGACCCCCTGGCGTGTTTTTATATAGAAAAAGTTTTTACTTTGATGTGTGCTCCGGTTGTGTACTTGTGTGTGTGTAGAATAAGTCGCGAGTCAGTCGTTTGTCGGGTTATGCTGCGTTCCGTTGCGTTGGATTACATGTTTCAGTTACACGCCACATTGGATGCAGCAGCGGATTGGGGCGAGGGTTGTCGCTGTGCCTGAAGCTGGGGCTGGGACTGTAGCTGTGGCTGGGGGTGGCGGCAAGTGTTAAACTGCATTTGTCTGACTTTTTGGCATGTTGTTTGGTGTAGTGTGGGCTACAGACTAGAAATTACATTTTCCTCTGAGAAATGCCACACAATCAGGTGCCGACAGGCGACAACCATGTCGAGTGCGGGATATTACCTTACGCAGCGTTCGACATAAGAAATATGCTAGCCCTGACAATTGACAGATGCAATCGGAGAGCAGCTCAGCATCTCACCATAGATCTCCGAATGTAAATTGCATTTCGTCAAAGCATTCCTGTGGCTGCTTTTGACAAAGCAAAAGAGATTCCCTTCTCCCCTCTGCTGTTACCGTTTAAAAAATTGCGCACAATAAGCTTTGACAGCCGCCTGTCAATATGCAGATTGTCTCTGCGCTGACGCAGTTAAAAACCAGCCACGCACGATTTGCCAAAGAATCTGTGCTCTGACATGACCATGTGTCTCGTCGCTGGAAACTCAAGTTCAAGTGCGTCGCAACTGTTGTTGATTGGCTTTGTCGAATGTCTTCATGAAATCCGAGTGTCGTGTCGCCATGCAGCACTTTAAGCCTTTTTATGTACTTCAAGAATTTATGAATTTGATTGTGCAAACGGCTAATTATACTTGAAAATAATGGGAACAGTGGACAATTTAAGTCTAAAGGAATGTCAATGTCAAAATTGATTGCAAACAGATGCGATGACAGCATTCACCGTATAGAAATTTTGTTAAACTGATTATACAAGACTTAATAAAAGCCAAATAGAATAATTAGATCAGTTAGTTACAAAAGTCATGATATATAACATACAATCCAGTTAAAACTACGATCAGTTTCTGATTATGCTTATGTCCTAGGTGTAGGAGATTGAATATACGCTTGAAAGAAAATTCAAACCATGACAATGCCTGACAAACCTTTGACTTAACCCCATCTATACCCCTAGAAGAGAAAACAATCTTCTTTTATAAAAGTCCAACCATTTGTGATGCTCATGAATGGCTGCACAATGAGAAGACATTATAATAAAAATCACACAAAAATTAATCACAGCAAATTGCGCAGAAAAAGCCACCGAAATTCTGGACCAGTCAAAAAGTTCTGACAGCCACCAAGGAGGATTAATCATCTAATGCTTGTATGCACAAGCATACACAAAAAAAAAACTTGAAATTCGTCTTGGCACTTCAAAGCCAAAATAGTTTGTTAGAAACAACACCGGTCCAGGCGATCCTCCCGTGCCGAGCCAAGGCAGCCAGACAAAGCGGCGTCGTCTGCTGCACGAAAATCTTGTCTGGCCTCTGGTCAAGGTGTTGACTGAGCACCTTCTGCTCAAAAGGGGGTACACACCATGATGACAACAAAATGGCAATTAATTGAAACATGAATTATTAACGCCACGCTGCCACAGCAGCCGCAGCCGCAGTCGCCGTCGCCGTCGTTGCAGCCACCCATTGTCCATTGTTGTTGCATGGAGTGAAAGATGACCAGGTAAAGTTCCAGTAAGGAGGATGCTGTTCTTGACGAACTGACGGACTGCCTGACTGATGTGCTGGACTTTTGATGTCGGTGCTGGCTTGGCTTTTGTTGCTGTTTGTTGATTTATAAAAGTTCATTAATCTTGCCGAATTCTATTTAGTTTTTCCCCGCTTCGTACTGACAAGCATGTGTTGTAGTTGTAGAAAAAAGCGCAGCGAATGCGTTGTAAAAATTTCAATAAAATTGAAAGAAAATCAACAAAAGCTGCCCAACCAGCCCGACGAAGCGGTCAAGTTTGTAGTCAAAGTCAAGTTTATTTTATGATTAATTAACAAATTATTCATTGCGTTGCCAGGGAGCAAGAGAGCAAGAGTTGAGGATCGTAACGTGAGAAAATGATTAAAACGATGCGTAAAACAGATTCAAAGCTGATCTTGACCAGGCATTTAGAATGCAAATTAAAGGATATGATACTTAGAGAAGCGGCAAAGTAGCTTCTTAACATATCCCTCTTTGTTCTATTAATATGAACATTTGTTAATCCGCCCACTCGGTTTGTGACTCGTCATCATAAATCATGCGATTGGTAAACGTACAATGTCTGACATGGATTTCCAAGTGGAATTTTCGGCGTCGTCTGATTGGAATTTGTAAAGTCAAAAACCATAGCTGACACTTAATTATAGGCTGCAAGCGGTGAAGCGTGCCAGCCCTCACTCCCTGCCCCCGTGGTAAACACCAGCACAGAGACCCATAAATCTTGCGCCCCAGTGGAGACAGCGCCTAGCGACTAGAAAGTCAAGGGTTCCCCAAAACGCGCCATGTCACTGAAAAATTGCTCGAAATGTTGACACAACTATTCAAATTAATTGATTTAATGCCACTTGCACTCGGTTATTAATGAAGTTTCGAGTGCAGCTCTAATTAGAATTACACTGGTCTGTCTGACATTCTAAATTCAATTTTTCATGCGACAAAATTAGAAGTTGCTGCAATCCTAAAAGTTGCACGTGCTGTGGCTGTGGCACTCGTAATATATTTTAATAATCTACTCGTACCCCACGACGCCAGGATAATGCACTCCAATCTACCCAACTATTCAACTTGCCTCCGTCACACGCTCTTTTATTGCTTTTCTTGCGACACTTTTCAGTGGCAACACCTGCTGCTGCACTTTTCTACCCCGACTTCAATCCTTGACTACTTAAAGCAGTTTTATTTTCATTGCATTTTCGCACTCACAATTAAATTAAAGCGCATTAAAGCAAATTTATGACAGCTTAATTTCATATATTAAGATTTTATGACTTTGCTTGGGCTGCTCGTAAAACTAAAATGCAGTTGGGCTCTCTGACAGCAAGAAGTTATATATATATATGAGCAGTAAATTAGATTAGCAGCTGGATTATCAAACCACAGTACATATTGGTATATGTATTTATATATATGTATTAAGCAAGAATCATTGCCACGCCTCCTAATGCCATTTAATCAGCACACAGGTAATCGAAAGGCCATTCGTAGACAACCCCCATCCGCCCACTCAGTGATGAATGACGACGACGCTTGGATCTTGGCCAAAAGCATTCATTGCCACTGACACTGGCTACTGCGAGGTGAGGAGTGCAAGTTCCTAGTTAGTAATTAGTTTAATAAATACGTTAAGAGACCTGTTTATGGGAAGTAACTATTAAAGCTATTAGCTTTTTAACCTCAAATCGAAAGCATATTCTTAGCAATTAGATATTTTTGTTTCGATACAAACACGAATCAGAAATGACGTTAAAAAACTTTTCTAAATAAAATCTGGACTTAAGACATTGTAATCCACATGATTCTATTAAATCTGCATAGTATAAGTATTGTATATTAAAATATATATATTAATATATTTCGAGGTCGTGTAATTTTGCTTAGAATGGACACGAAAATAGGTGTCTTATTATGTAGATATTAGTCGAAAAAGCATAATTTTGGATACTCAAGCAATGTTTCAGTCCAGCGACTGAAGACCTAAGTTGTTTCGGCTCGAGCTGTTCGAATGTCAAACAATAAATTGGGACGTTCATCCCGAAAATTGGTTCAATCGGAAAAGGCTCGAACTGATCGAGATAACCAATCGTGCTTTCTATGCCCCAATACAAGCTGTGGCACCTCGGCAGCGATAACTGTTATACTAGCTGTTAGCTTAAACATGCCACTAACAATAGCAGATCGAACTTCGTTTAGCCGAGTTTGATGCAAATGAATGAATTGCTACAGAGCTTTTATCAAAATGCAATTACACTCGTTTGGCATTTATCGATTTTAATTGTATTACAAGAGACCAAACAAGCTGATCGTACTTATTAGAGCAGAAGCTTAAGCAGCCTTCAACTTAATCTTATTAAGCGACCCTCGGTCCGTTTTGGCTTGCAGTTTTTTTTATGTGCTGCCGTTGACAGTCAAGTGAAAAATGCAACTCGCCCGCCGGCAGCCCATTGACTTGACGATGACGATGACGACGGAGATGGAGATGGCGTTGGCGATGGCGAGATGATGATGATGATGTGAATGACGTTACGTTTAACGAAGGCAGCGACGTTGACGTTTGCTGGGGCCATTAGCTGGCAATTGCGCATAAAAGTCACGGAGACAGAGCAACAGCAACTGACACTGCGGATGCAGTTGGATAGTTTTGGCTGTTCGGTGGCTACTTGGTTATGGGCAGGCGATCAGCCAATATTAAATAATGTTGTTAAATGCGAAGCATTGAACTGCTTGGGGAATCGCTTTGACAGCGAATGGCTAAATAAATAAATAAATAAAATGAAATTAACTTTGACTTTTCGTGTGCGGCGACATTTGTCTGTCTGCATTTCTGCGCTTTGTGCATTGGCATTCGATTTCAGTCCCATTCACAAGCTGGGGCCAAACACACAAAGGTGAAATGACGATGACGATGACGAAGGCGATGGCGCTGGCGTTGGCGACGATGACGCCAATTGACAGTTCAGCGCATGGCTATAAAAAATCGCAGCTCGTTTGAGCATTTTCTGATTTGTGTCGGTAGCTGCTCAATCGCGTGTTTCTTTGCCAGGGCCATTGTATCGAGTTAATTTATTGATGACAGACGTGCGATAAAAACCAAAAATGTGAATTGTCATTAGAACTCATAAAGTTGATTGACAGCAGCGACAAGCCAAAGGGAAATAGCAATGGATAACGATTAGGCGACAGGTCTATTGAACTTTCTTCAGGCACGAAACTCGATATCCACTCTAGAATACTCTGTTGAAAACAGAAGCGTATCGGAAAATTTAACTTGTTTTTAATATGAAGAAAGAGCACATTTTATGGAAAACTGAATAGTTTTTATTTTGAATATGCGTATCATATTTAATGTCCAATGAATTCTGTCTTTCCCAGGAAAATTTGCATAATAGCTCAATTAAAAAAATTCTTATACATTATGTCTCTCAAAAGTGCACATAATTCAACGCATTTTCCGCCTTAAGAAACAAGTTTAACGCCAGCTTTATACAAAGTATATTTAATTTTATGCATCGGGTTCATAAAAATTTCCGCACCATATATGACCGTTGGTCATAAATATTCAAATTTCACAGTCTTACTGTGGCGCAGCATCCAAAGGGAGCTGCATCAATCATAAAAAAAACAAGCTCATTTAAAATCATAAATAGGAATTTGGTTACTTCTTGCCGGAAGATGCATACATCTGGGCCGCGTCCTGTTGCCACTTCCTGGCCTAGGCTGACCACGATTTGCATATAAAAAGCATTTAAACGCAACAAATTGCATGTAAATTGTTTTTTTTTTTCTCCGGACAAAACTCGCCACTAATTATGCTCATTCAGAAGTGTTGACATAAATCTCCAAATTCACAGAGCACGAACCGGCAGCAGCACTGTCCCGTAGAGGGGTGCCATTTTGCTGCGGCTGGACCAGTGTGTCCTGTCTATAAATTTGAAATTATTTTCGGCAGCACCGCAGCCCAAACGCGACCACTGCCAATGCCCGTTCCCAGTAGCCAGTCCCATTGTCAGCGGCTTGTCCTAACAACGTGTTAATGTCGTCCCGGTCTAACCCTTTCGGCAGCCGCATTCTCTCGTATCGTCCTCGTCAGTGCTTGACACTAATGTGCCGCATTACAAACTGTTGAGCAATTTAATTTAATGTATACTCGGAGTTGCCGAGCTCTTTCTTTCTTTTTTTTCTGTTCGTTGTCTGGGCGACCACTTTGCAGTTGCTTAAGATTTATTTGAATTTGACTGGCAGGCTAGGGTTAAAGCGTCTTCCTGCGCCTGAGCATTTAGCGCTTACTTCAAAATTTATTACCTACGAAAATTTTTGCGGTTTTCTGTATTATTTTTGGTTCATTAAATATAATTTCATGCTCCCAGAGTTTTGATTTAATTAAGTTGCATTTTCAAACTGAAGCAGCTCTCAAGTGTACTTTCGAATACGACTTAATGAGTTGGAAAAATGTCGCACAAAAAGTGCACAGGCGTTCTAATTTATGCAAATTGAACAAATGCCTGTACTTTGAAATCAAAAAATTGTGGTTAGTTTTTGTCATAAAGAGACATTTGTCAAACTAAAATGGAATTCTTGAAATCAAATTTAAAAAATTTATTTTCTAATTGATTAAATACTTTTAAGAACAAAGCTTTACCAACTTATACAAGGTTTTGGCTCTTATCAGTGTTGGTTCTTATAGTTATATTTTAATTAATTTCGATCTATGCTTTTTTAAATGACAAATTTCTTTTAAGACAAATAATACTTCCGTGTGGTCGCTCTTTAATTAATAAAATTCGTCACACTTCCCTAGCTCACTCAAGCATAAGACGCCTTGCATTTAGACCATCGCGATGGATTAGACAAAAAGAGGAAAAACTCATTACAGAATTTTCAACAGCCCACACTCATACACACCAATTGTCAGACCAGGCGGCAATCCTTTCCATCCTGTCTCTGCTAATCACAAAAACGTGACGTCATTCGCCACGCCTTTATTATGATTTTTATTAATGATGCCGCGTTACTATTTCATATGCATAAAGCGAATATTCTTACATTAGGATGACCCAAAAAAAAAAAAAAGAATAAACAAAACCAATTTGTCTGTGAGACGAAGTGCGAAACTTGGGCCTTGTTTTAATCCGCGCGTTTAATTGAAATTGGCTTTGATGCCTCGAGGTATTATGCGGGTCCTGAGTCCAGTGGTGGGTTAGACACTGGTAGCTGCCTTTGCACATTGTCAAATCTTATAGATATTAATGATGTTTAGACATACAACCGAATTACGAAACAATTAATTATGATTTTCTTATTGGCTTTGACTTTTGCGTGACTCTTGGCTCTTGGTTGGGGTTGAGGCCAGATGGGGTTAAGCTTAACCCGAAATAAAAGTGTTGTGTTGTGCCCGCATTTTGAGACTTTTTTATATTTTTTAATATGTAACATTTTCATTTCTACTTAGTAATTGAAAGTCATTAGCCAAAAAGATGAGTTGTCTGTTTTGAACTTATTAAAATATTTGCTGGCATATCGAAATTGAAACTTATTAAGATCTTACGAAACCTCAAAAACCTGCTGATAAATGATCAGACTGATCTATTTAATTTAACTCTTACCTCTTAGCTGAAATAACTTAAATCTAATTATAAATATAATCCATTTTACATATAATTATAGTTCTTCAATATGTATTAGATACATTTGTAAAGGCCGATAATTCCTGGTAGTTCTGAAGGGAGCTGGGAATTGACGATGCCTTAACAGCATAAAAAAGAATGTCGAGGATTGCTTTACGATTTCTGAACGAGGAAAAAGCCGGCTGCAGTACGCTGGCAACTGAAGATTGATAATTATAATATATTTCCAACTATAAACTTTCTTAAATAATCAAGTATATTATATTTTCTTCCTTACTATGCATTCGATGATATATGACTACTTCTTCGTATCTTCGACAGTACAATATTAAACGAAATGTGTTTTTTGCGTTTCCTGCCCCCTCGCTTTTTGTGTTTTTTGTTTGCAGCCCGCTGATTTCGTTCCCATAATTCAAGGCTTATCGCAGCCAATCGGCCATAATTCTTATGCCTGACATAATGTACCTCACATTGTTGTTTATCGTTGCAATTTTTCTACGTTCTTATGCTTCTTATGCTCAGCACTTTGGCAACTTTTTAGCAATTTACAAAATATGGCATAATTCTGGCGAAGACATGCCCGACGGGGGCATGATTTTTACAACTACAACGTGTAGCTTGTATTATTGCCCACTTATTGACTTAATGTGCATCGAGATAGCGATAGCAATAAGAATTCAGTTGATATATATGTATGTACAGCTAGAAAAAGCTGAGATCCTTGCAACAGATTTCAGTGAAAGTGCACAGCGGGTTGGCCCAGAACAGATGAACCCCGGGCAAGGCAGCTGTGCGACAAAAGTCAAATGTTAACTAATTAAAAGTCTCAAAGGTTTCGTGACACCAACGAGATCATTAATAAGGATTTCGCGACAAGCCTTTTGCGTCGTTTTCTAAAATTCTCACGTGTTCCAAATGGATATGCGTTTCTATCTCTCTGTATGTGTGTGTGTGTGTGTGCAATGAGACAAAAGTCAAAACGGTAGCAATGCAAATATTTATATAAGTTACTTTTGTTGCTATTTTTTCTTGAAATGTCAGCTGCGAACAAAAGGGTTAATGAGTTCAGCAGCAACAACGACAACAAGGCGGCTACTTAAAGTCCTGATTAATGATGTATTCCAACCAGAAAACAGTTAAAAAAGCAGCCTTCTCATATATGCATAAAATAAGAAAAAACTTTGCATAAAATCATTAATTAAACGCAACCATAGGATCGCAGGTACGAAATAATATGCAAATTCAATTTTTTCAAGTAAAGCAGTTTTGAAAAATCACATCATTTCCAATTATAAATTCATTGAAATGACATTTAGGCCCGAAGAAACTCAACTCCATCAGTCACAAGCTTCACACTGCTTAGGGTCGTGGTAGAAAAATAAAAACCAAACAACAAGCTATCATAGTTAGATATAATAAATGTTTGTTTTCACTTTTCTTTTTTTGGCTATATGCAAATTGTCGGTTTTCTCCCAGCTCCACACTCAATTAACTTTGTTGTCAATCAAATGCAAATATTGTGGTTCGGTTTGGCAATTCACAATATTTTTTGTTTTTCTTTTTATCCTGGGGTGGGAAGGCAACTGCAATTTGCTGCTGCTATTGTGGCTCATTAGAATTGCTCAATTATTCCATCAATATGCATTGTCGTTAATCGAATTTCGAACCATCTTCATGGATTGCGCTTTAACCGGCGCGAAAATTCATGAATATTTAAATGACCACCGTGGGGCACAGCATTTGTTATTTTTTTTTGGTTACAGCAAAAAGGAGTCGAATGTGTTTTCGAAAATCCCTTTGATTTGGCAGGGCCTTTAAAATTTGCCTGGGAAAGTTTGGCTAGCGTGACGAGCAGCTGGCAGTAAACTATGCGATAGCAAAGTATTAGCATAAACTTAAAGAATCTAATCTCATTCGTTATTTATTGGCTAATCCGTATCTATCAAGATTTGGAAAGTAAATTTTTTAGCAGTGTGTTGTCGAACAACCATTAAAGTGAAAACAAGCGCAACAACTTGGCAACATTCTCATCATCATCGCATGGGGTTTGCCCCGTTTCACTCAGGATGATCAATCAAAATCTGAATTTTAATGTTATGCGGTGCATGAAACCAAACAGGAATAACAAAACATCCGAAAAACGAATAACCATATCCTGAATATTCACACAAAACAAAGCGAATAGCAAAAAGTGCACAAGAATTTTCAATGCGACAGCCAAAAAGGGTGCGCTGGCATTTTTCTAACCCTTGTAAAAGGCAAAATATTTGGAAAATTAAAAAAAAAAAAGAATAGTAGAAAGAAAAGTCGAATGGAAAAAAATGCCAAAAAACAGTTTGACGGTGTGTGGCAACCAGTAACCAGTAGCTGCCGCAGCAAAATAGTAAAAATTGTGGAAAATCCTATTAAGCGTTTCCTGGGTGAGTTCCGCGTCTGTTGCTGAAGGTATCGACAGTTTTTTTTTTTGTAGGTTGTTGGCATAAAAATCACACCAGGAGCTTTATGGAGAAAGGGAGCTGGAAAAATTGGTAGAAGGGTAGAGCGTAAGCTACCCACATGCTTTTGACACTTGGCTTTGGTTTGGGGGCAATTTCCCTTTTGCGCTTCAGTCAGTGGCTTAAATGTCTAATTTAAATGCATGCGCTTTTAACAGTTGTAGACAGAGATTGATGATTGTTTTTGAATTGGCCTGGTCTTTTGGAAATCGCATTGAAGTTCTTTTTGGGCAATCTACTCGCATATAATTGCTAACAAATAGCTTAGGTCTGGGCATGAGAAATCAAAAAGCTTTTGCTCATTAACTTATGTGTTCATATGGATGGAAGGGAAAAACTCTCGGAACGCAGGTGCAGATTTTCCCTTAGGGCCAGGGAAAAGCAACCCCCACAGCAACTCCTTCACATATGACACACATGAGATGTCATCTACTCTATTTTCAAGCCGTAAATTTATGATCTCTAGCAAATCAAGTTGGACATGCTCACTTAACAAAACAAAGACCAACTTTTTGTGCTTAGGTGTATAAAATTTAAAGCATTTATCGTAAATTTTGATCGCTTCTGCTATAAAAACTGATAACAACAGCGCCATGGACATCAAACAATATGTGGGGAGCCCCTCGGTCAGTGCCCGGTGGTATCGGACAACCCTTAACCGCACACAAACACACATCCTGTTTGCTTCACAGACAATGGACTATCTCTGATTAGGAAGTGGAAAACAATAAAAGGCTACCCACATTTGAAAGGCGACACTCCGAGCCATTGCGCCAACTAGAACGGATGTCATTAGGCCTATTTAAAGTAGTTTTGGCCGCAAGGCAAATTATACAAAGTATACAGCAGCGGAAATCGTAAACACAATCCATGCCCTCTTCTCGTCCTCTGTCCAATACTGGAGCCAATTTATCAGCCAGACTGACAATCCAATTGCAATTCGTTGCGCCTTTGCCAGGGGTCAGATTTTGTCACAATGCACGGCAAGCGCCTAAATAAATGTCAAAATCAATTTTTCAGCCACCGACGCAGCCGATAAAATCCGATCCCGACTCGCTTTCAATTAGTGTCGCTCAATTGATTCTTTAAAATGCCATTTTCGGGCTCTTGTTGCGGCACGTAGTAGCTTCCATCGGTTACGCTTCAAAGTACCGAATGCCACAATAGCGAACCTACCTAGTGCCACAAATTAAGTTGCATACAACACGTTAATAAGGGTTGATATGACCGAAAGAGTTACAGTTTTTTAAAAAGCATTGCACAGTTGAAAACTTTATAAATTTATTGAAATATAAATTATTGAATGTGGCATTTTAGTAAATATGATGTTAGGCAAAATAGTCGGGGATTACATTTATAATTATATAAAATAGACATCGACTCTCCCATGATGATATTAGCTATTTTTACAACAACTTATTATAACATGAAAATTAAAACTTATTTTACAGCCAATCAACTAAAACTTTTGCCAATTGCTGCCTGCAGTACACAACACAAACATAATTGGAATCGTTAAAAGCAAAGGTTTCTTACGATCTTAAAGACCAAAACTATTTTCACAGAACACGTCCCCTTAGGTATTCCCTAAAGGAAACCGTCGCCTCTCTTTAGTTTTTCGTTCGCAGCTGTTGTGAAAAATATTCTCACAATTTCGTCAATATTTTGTATTTTTTATGGTTTTGTGTTATATTAATTGCTGCAAATTTACTGCAAATTTAACACGCGGCCCCTTTTGAAATCCATCAAAATGCATGTGTCAAATCCAAGTTCCAAAATATATATCAAAACAATAAAATAAACGGGCAAAAAAAAAAAAGAATCCATAAGAAAACATATCAAAAACGCGCCGTCATAAATATTTTGAAAGACGCAAAACCATAAAAATGCAGTGTGAAATTTATAGAAAAAAATAAAAAACTGAAACGAGTCAAAATGCAGTGCGAATTTCACACAGTAAAAAAATATGCTGAAAACTACCCAATATGCAATTGATATAAGTTTTTGCTTCTGGGATTTAGGAGCGGGGGTTGTTTCGGTCGTTTTGTTTGACTCGGGTAAAGTGGGTAGAGCCAATAAATGCCCATCAATGAGCAGCGTCGATCCTTCTTTGAATGCAGTTTTGAAAACAGTTTAAATTTGATTTGGGTGCAGAGTTTCGTTTGGGAAGGGTTGGGCAACCCTTCCAAGCGAACCGCGACTGGCCACTGAAGCGTTGCGTCCAAGCGCTAAATAAATCATTTCTCTTCGATTAATTCGCTTGCTGACATGTGGAGAGTGCACATACACACACGCACACACACACACACAGTCACATGTGTGTACGATAGGGATTTGTGTGTATGTTGCGGGAAAGGGTTACGGGTTACGGGCTTAGAGGGTGACGGCTAAACGGCCGCTACTCATGTCAAATTTTGGCTTTTGCTCCGCTTTGTAGTGGCATGGAAAATTGTTTTTTATGCGCGCCGCACCAACTCGGTCATAAGTTATAAATTAGTCGACTTTTCAAGTGCTTTAAAGTCGCAAAGGGGTTGGGCATGGATTTAAGGAAAACCCTCTCTCTTTTCCTCTGCCGGCAACCAATGACATTTCCACGTCATTGAATTCCTTGGGTACCCTTTTTTTATAAGCATATATATATTTTTTTTAATTGTTGCCTCTCGCATTGTGCGTAACAATTGGCACTTATGTCTCGAGCGTTTTTAAGTGCATTGATTAATTTTTATTTTGATCGTTTTGAAATCAATATTGTTTGCAAATTTCTGTAAATACGATGCTGCTGCCTAACCCTACAAACAGTTGGTGTGTGTAATTTGACGTTATTTGCAACGCCCAACACAGTTGTTGCCACTTTAAAAAAAAGGGTCCATACTTAAGACCATAAACTAACAAGAGCTACTGTGGAATTTATGTAGTGGAAGTGTGTTAAAAGGATTGCGAGCTGAGTAGCGTGAGAAAGCTGATGTTGAGAATTAACTAGCATGATAATCTTATAATCGATTGTCGCAAACTTTATTGCTTCAAAAATTTACGTTGATTAGTTAATTTTACAGGGCGAAGAAGTTAAGTCCAAGAATAAAAATTGTGTTTAAGTATTCACGTATTCAACTTAATACACTGCGGTCAGATGGGTCTTTTGCGCCTCTCATTAGAAAATAAATGTTATTGCACTTATTTTCCCAGGCTTCAAAGCTTTCATCTCTCATACAGGCTTCAAAGCTTTCATCTCTCATACTGGAAAGGTCTGACTGACAAGCTAGAAAAGTCTCAGACTGATTAAAGCAAGACAATACTTCTGAATGTTCTCTGGAACTTAGTTGCTCTCAAAGCAGAAGCTGAACGTGCATCCTCTTCAATTGTGAGTTCGTAAAGGTGGTAATGTCCCTTAAGGAAGCCGAAGTAAGTTGTACCTTGTGATTAGATATTCCTTAGTATGAGTATTTTGGTACTTTTCCTCTCTTGCTCGCTGCGTTTCTTTATGAAAGATTTGGGTTTCTAGAACGGAAAGATGAGCCGCTTCCTGATTCGTTGAATCTTGCTTACCGGATTGCCACACCTGGCCTAGTTAAATAGTTCGTTAGAATCGACGCAATGCCATACAAGCTCAGATATGACCTTTATTTTGCCTCTCTCCATTACCCTTTACTTTCAAAGTGAATTGCATAACCCTTGCCGATCGTGCCCAAACATTTAATAACTTAATCGAGTCACACACACGCCCAGTAAGCCACCCAAGAAAGAAAGACACACACACATACTGACATTATTAACAATTACGTCACGAGCGTGGCTCACTTTTAACCCTAGAGATAATTTAATCAGCGCTACTTCAAGTAGGTAATGCTGTCCATAATAATACGACAATAAGAAAGGGAGCAAAACATGAGAATGGGAATCAGAATGAGAGTGAGTTTGAGGATGACGACGGGCAGGCAGCAGGCAGTCATGAGCTCATGTGTGAGATTTACGCGTTCGCCTTTCACTCGAGGCAACTGAAATCAAAGCGTAACAAATTGCGGGCACTCTCGACGAGCAGGGATAACACAGAGCCAGCGGCAGCGGCAGAGGGGCAGACAACTTTCACTGCACGGATTAGCAGGCACGTGACTTTTTTCCAATGCGAAACAGTCGGCACCGAAGGAACCTTTGTTTGCCCGTTCGAGTATTGAAAGCCGATTATATGTACGAGTATTTACACTTCATTATTATGTGCATGATGATGTTGATGGAGGACAATGGTCAACTGGTCAGCTGGTCAGCCGTCGTCCATCCATGCGCTCCGCTGGGCTACTTAATTATGTCACATTGGGCAAATTTATTAATTTTTTGTGCCTGGGCCGTGCAAATCGATTTGCTGTTATCAATATATCTATTAATATGCATTGGCATTGGGACGCCTTATTGACATGTGAAGGGTGTGGCCAATTTGCATGCTACTGACACGCGTCGCTCGTCTCGCGCAGATCAAAGAGATGACCGGCGGAATGGTGGGGCGGGCTGCCGGTTATGCAAATAAAAGTCAGCTTGTCAATAAATGTGCTTGGACATAGGTCAATGAGTGCTACTTAATCAATGTCAGCAGCGAGCAGCCTGGGAAGAACTCACTAAATGCCATTCTCCATGGCTGTCATAAAGGGACTGTCGAGGAGTAGATACACAGGGCGGCAGAACTGAATAACTAAGCAGCTGATTTAACATATTCAATGAAAAAAGGCGAGGACTTGTCGAGAATGTAATCGGTATAAGCTGCAAATAAATCAATGCTCTGTGACGGATAAAAACTTGATGGTTGATAGAATAGAATTGAGCTTAAATAGTTGCTAGTTCGAGTACCAGGCTAATGTATTAATTAAGCATTGACTTAGCCAGAGGTTCCTACCATGTGTCTATGATTTAAAAAAAAAAATACATTGTGTCTTAACGAAAGTTAGATCCCTACTTCGTGCTTAGTGTGCCGCAAAAAAGCCAATATTTATATAAAAATATGTTGCTTGATTTTAGCCCGCGATCTGCCGCTTGTTAGTCCAAGGCTCAAACTTTTATATATATAATAATGATCATTATTATTAGTATTTTTGGCTTCCAAATCCCACACTGTGCCAGCACTGTTGGTGTCTAATGATTAGCCAACTACCAAAATAGGTGGCATTGATATAATGACGGAGCCAGCAGCTAACAGCCGCAATGAACTGAGCTCAGCTGAACTTAGCTCAACTCACACTCAAACTCAACTCAACTCTTTGTCAAGCATTTTCAATTTCGTTAATGACCCAAAAGTGCCGTAAAGCAATTTATACACGGTCAGGAGGGCTACGTGCCCAAGAGCTGAGCCCAGCTCACTGACACAAGACAAATAATAGCGCAGCAGGACATTGACAACAACACCCGAGAAACGAGAGCCGAACGATGAAAATTGAGAAAATGGGGAAAACGGACAGACAGTCTATGGCAACTGGTCAGTAATTGACTGCCGCTGCTGCTGCCGCTGCCTTTGCCGTTGCAGTTGCAGTTGATGGTCGCTGGCTGTTGCCTGCTGGTCACTGGCCAAACGCCGATAATGAAGCGCAATTGTTGAACGTGGCAACAAATTTTTGGGAGCAACATACAAAGTGCAACTGCAACATGCGTTCGACTGTTCGATGGGGAGGGGGCGGTAATTAATCATATTCCTGGCACCAGTTGCCGTCTACCAATGACTTTTTTTATGGGCACTCATAAAGCATTGACGATATACCCTAGGTTATTTTCAGCTAATTTAAGGTGTTGCCTCCAGTGCAAGACGTAAATAAATCATTAATTTTGTTTGGCCAAACACTTGGAGACTTTTTACAAATGCATTTTGTAGAAAACGCATATATAAGTTTTTTTTTCTCTCTCATTCTGGGACCGCCTGCGGTTTTGTGGGTGTTGACACACGTTTAAACGCAGGGAAATAGTCTGAACCTGGGCAATGAATCACAAGATTAATGAAACGATAAGGTTTGAGCACTAAATGTCAATCCAGCAATCTGAAGAAGCCTTCGTTTCAAAGCACTACAAACAATTAACTCGGTCCCACCTACCGACAACCCAATCTACCCAAGTCCAACTCGACAGATAGCCCCAGAAAAAGCCATTGAGCTTCATTGCCAGTTGAGTTTTTCCGCCTTTGATATTTGATTTGCCTTTTCCGACTTACTTATGTGTCTAACTGCAAGTATCAGCATCTAGTAGAACTTCGTTTGTGGTCATATTGCGTTTCACTTTTGCTCCACTTTCAGTTTTTGCGTCAATTTGCGTTGGGGGCGTTGTTTGCTTAAGTCAAGAAACTGGGTCACTGCTGTGGCTCGGGGGCGTACATGTGCCTGGTGCCTGGGTTAGTGTACTTTCCAAACACAAAAAAAAATCAATAGACCCGCTTGTAATTAGCTTTTGACTTAAAGTGCATGCGAAGTTCCGCTACGACTTAGTTGGAGCTGGCTGTGACTCATTTCCACGGACAATAAACCCATTATTACAATCCATTGTTTTGGTTTATTAACATGCACACTCCCAACAGGACATTGAAAATATTGAAATTTTTATTTTTTTCTTTAATAACACAATCATCCTAAATCGTATTATAAATAAGCCAGGATTCTTTTGTACTATATTGTGAAATAAGATGTATTATCGTCTTCTTCGCCAAATGCTCAACCTGCAGAGTCAAATAATTTGTCCACTCTTCTTAGAAGGATTTTATTTCTATAATATCTCTAAGTAGAAAATATTTTCCCACCAAGTAGCCACCCCCTAACGACTCTGCGTTTGATCGAATAACTAAAAATTACTTTTAAAACTTTTTCGAGTTAATTAAATAATAAAATCTTAAATGCCTGAGCATAACCTCACATTACTTGTTGTGTTCATTTGAAGTTGGCCTCAAACATGTGTTACACAATTAACTACAAATATTTTATCATTAATTGCCTCACACATTCCCAGCATAATTGCCGGCGCTGAAAATTCAATCCCATACACGAGCATAACACGCGACAAAAAGTGGCAACATTTGCATACCCTACAATTTCCGAGTCGCTTATCGTTGCCAAAAATCAAGCCACACGCGAAAAACGAAAAGGTTACTTAAAAAAAAAAAACTGAGCATTTAACCCTAACCGGCAATAGTAAATGGGCCGCGGGTCAGCCGAAGGACCCTAATTTCCAGGTCGCTTGTTGTCATGTCACGACAATTAAATATGTTCAGTGCGCTTTTGCGCGATTTAAATTAAGATAATGCGGCAAATTAGCGACCCGAAATGTTTGCATAATTATTGTACAAAAATTTTGACTGTCCGAGTTATCAGCGAGCGTCGATCATTTGTCACAGATGTTACATTTGGGGTACGGCTCTGCTCTAGGGGGTGCGCGACCCTGATGACTCGAGCATTTCTCAGTTAACTTTGTTTTTCTCGGCTCTATCTTTTTTTTTGTGAACTGCGGTTGCTTTTAAGCAGCGTAACCTTTTAATTTAACCCTTGCCGCAACTTGTGGCATGACACCACAGAAATATGTTGTGCCAAAAAAATGTTTTCCCTTCAAGGTGACATATTGGTTTTGACGATAAGCATCGGTAAATGGTTGCCCTTATGGCATGTGGGCGATAGGGTTGACTCGGCTAGTAAAGGGTTCATGCACCGCCTGGACAAACATTTTCAGACGTCAAACAAAGGTGATATTTGTTTTACTTAAGAAAAATAAAATCTTTGATAGAAATTTGTTCTTTGTAAATATAAGTCCCATGATAAATCCAAAAGAAGGTCCTATATTTACGGTCCCAAAATAAGTTTATGGAAACGAATTTATAGCACAAACAAACTTAATGGAGCTCGCGATTCATGATTAAACATTCCATTTAATAAGCTTATGATCCTACGGCTTCATCTATATTAAGGTAGAGATTGGTTTGCAAAAATCAAAGCAAACATTGATAAATAGTTGAATTTAAAAGTAGGCATTTTATATCTATTTCGTAATTCCTAGAATGATCTAGAGAGCGAAGGGATGGATGCTAGGGAGAGAACTGAGGATGTGAACCTTCAGAAGTTGTCCAATATGCAAAGTGACATGGAAGAAAATGCTAATGGAACCGTATATACCGCGCTCCCACCATCTGGTGTATACACAGATGTGAATGTTGTGGAGTAAGTGGATTTATTATATAAAGAAATTTCTTAATTTATATGTTGAACTTATAATATTTTAGCTACAAACATTCCAATTTCTGTACTAATGAATGTAAGTAATTTTGTATTGATTTATATGATGATTTCCAAACTGATTAAATTATTCGCACAGATCGAAGACAAAACGCCAGCTATGAGCAGAATCATCTTGACAAAAGCAAAGAAGGTGCCTTCGGCTACTGTAACTATGCTCCATCCCAGGCTTTCACTGGAAATTGCGAATCTGATTTCTGTGACTGTCCAACTACTAGCAAAAAGGCAGCTAGTCAAAATTATGCAGTCGACTCTTGCTGCTGTGACCCAAACCAGCCAGAGTTTCAATATACCAATCTAGGCAATATAACAAATAACTTAAATATAGATCGTAATACTGCTGGAATGGTTGGCTTCGACCCAGACCGTAATATGACTTCATCTTTGGACGGTCAAGAATATGATGGGCTACACAATGCGAATCAAAGTGCACAGACATTTTATTCAGACCCTTCATTGATGTCTTATCATGGAATGATGAATACAGATCAGTTAAATGATTGCCCCTTCCACAACATGGACGGTTATAGCGGTGACTTTTCATTTTCGGGTGGAAGGGGCAATAATTTTAATCATTTCCCAAATGGAACTCTCATGGACATACATATGCCTGGAGCCATGCCTAAATCAAGTCCTTTCTATGGTGCAGAATCGCCGTCACAAGGCGACAATTATGATGTCGGCGGGTTATTTCCCGATGTGTGTGGCACCCAGCAGAGCGAGTTTTACGGTTTAGGAAACGGACACGCTATGCACGCTCTGCACGGGCTGCCCTACCCAACGTGCCAAACAAACTAGTTCCAGCAGATACACAAGTGTTAATTGTTAGATCAGTAGCGATTTGTTAACTACGGAAATTAATAGCCTATAGTTAAGAAAGATATAAGGACATGTAAGAAAAACACAGAATAAATTCAACAATTATCAAAAAATTTAATAAACTGTTTTTATATCATAAAAATTTAAATGAAGAATTGTCGAAAAAATCATTAACTTTTAATAAAATAAAAGACCACTTTTTTGAGACAATTCTTATATCATCTCAAAAATAAAATTTAAATCCTGTAAAGATTTCATCCCGAAAAGCTATAGAAAACCACATTTAATGTTTTCTATAACTTGAATTGAAGACAAATATTTTTTCGGTTATATTGGTTTTTTTTATAAAATTGTATTTATTTTTGAATGTCTTATAAAAAAGTTGTGTAATTTGCTTACAAATTTGTTGCAAGCTTTTTACATTTGATTAATTTTTTTTGCTGCGTACACAAAATGCCCAAAAAAAAAACAGAAATAATATCGTTTGTAATTTTGCTAAAGTCAATAATAATCGTAAAATATGTTTAATATTTTTTTTCTTGTAATTGTATCAAAATTGCTTAAATTATGAAATTTGTATTTTATTTTTTTGCTTTCGTGAGTTTTTTACTTTGTTTTACTGTTGAGTTCTTTGCGGTTCGGCGGATTTTGCTTTTTCGTAATTTTTTTTAGTTTATTGACACCCATTTTCTGTTTTTTTTTTTTTCGTTTGTTATCCTTTGTATATATAAAAATTGTCTGCTTAGAAACTATTTTGTACAATGTAGTTGTTTCTTTGTTGTATTTCATTTGTTACATTTTGTTGGTTCAGTAAGAATATCATAATTTAGTATTTGACTTTTATGTGGGGTACATTTATATTTTACGCTAGTAGAAATGCTAAAATTTGACATATAGTTGCATATACTTAGTAATATGTGTGGCATATGTACTTTAATGTATATATGATAGTGTTTAGTGTTGTTTTGACTGTTTAGTTGTAGACACAGATTCTAATTAGTTAAATGGCTATATTTTAGGTTTTTGGTTTTAAATGAAAATTTGTAAATGAACGAGTCCTGCAGCTACGCCTATTTGAACCAACTTTTACAACCCGAAACCTTTTACATCTGAAACTTAGGCTTACAAAATGCTCACTGCTCAGCTCTTCCCCTCTCTCTCTATCTCTCTCGGCCTTGCCTTCTGGCAAAGTTTACTACAAAAATTTGACACCAAAAAGTACCAATAAAATATTATATCACTTTCAGCAAATCGATGACAAATTTTGAATTTTCTTAAAAATCGTTTAAATACACAAATATAAAATACATTTCGTTAGCACTTTCAACTTTACAAACTCCTCTCAACCATCTTCAAACTCCATAATCCCAAAAAATCACAATGCGCTTTGATTGAGCTGCCACCAAAATAACTGTACAATAGTCAGTTGTGTGTAGTCTTAGCGTCTCCTAATCAAATATCTACTCCCGTCGCTTCGCGGTCGCATCAGTCACATCTCCAACGCCATCTGCATCTTCTATATTTGCATCTGCATCGCTTGTGTTGCTGCTGATCTCGAACGAGATTTGAATGACCGTCGGCCTGCGCTGTGCGGGATTGTAGCTGTAGAGGCGCAAGGCATAGCAAAAGATTTGGGCCAACAGCTCCCAGCAGCCGAACTCCGACATGGACATGGCACCCTGTTCGCGTCCCAGCGGCACCGATATGTTGGCGCGAAATTGTGTGTTGCCGGTGCGATGTTGTCGTTGTTGTTGTTGTTGTTGCTGCTGCCGATGCTGCTGCTGTTGTCGGGACTCGTTATGCCTGGGATTCGCTGGACTAGAGCCGACGCTGCCTGTCGCTTGTTGCGCACTTTGTTGCCTGCTTCTGGCCAACAGTTGCGCCTGATCGGGTATAAAGTAAGCAATTGCCATTGTCTTGTGTTTTTTTTTTTTTTTTGATTTATCAAAAAACTAAAAATGTTCACTTATTGCACTTGTTGTCTATTTGCAAAGCAGTTTAATTGAAGTCTTCAGAAAATTTGCACTTCTGTGAGTTTTCACCAAAACATATCTGATTTGGCGCCAAAACGGAAACTTTGCGATTTTAGCTTTTGGTTTTTACGTGTATGGAAAGTACTTTAAAACAATATGCCGTATACGAGCTGCTCTTGCGTCTGTTGCTGCCTTTTCCAAGGTTCTGCGTGGACTGACTGTAAATATCCTTGCCGCAGTCACTTTTATAAAATAGCTGCGCCGGGCAGCAACGACGACGACGACGACGGCGACAGCGGCTCTCGTGCTTCCTAGGAAGCAACACGGCGCTCGCTCGGGCAAATGTCACCCCCCCGTGCACACAGACACACACAGGCAGCGGTGTGTGGATGGAGTGTGTGTGCTTTGTTTATGCCAACAACCAACCAATTGAACCACCAACCACAGCCACTCACACCACAAACTCTGACGGTGCCGGGCACAGTTCCATTGCCACCCCAAAAAAGTCACAGTCACGGCTGGGCTTTGGCTTTGTTACCTTTCGCGAGAGAATAAGCCAGAGAGAACGCGAGAGCGAGCAAACAAAAAGCAGCTCTCGAGCGAATGAGCGTATTACGTTACGTTCGCTTACGTTAGACGTAAAGAAATGTCAAAAGAAGGGTGATTAACACGATTTTCGAATTAGGGGCATCTTTCACATGGTGCTCTATGGGCTTGTCAGGGCAAGCACTCAAATGAGGGGAATATATTCGAAGTTCGAATTGATTTCGAATGCTTGTCAGTAATTTCTTGCTTGGGAATCAACAATTGTTAGTTGCTTGCATTTTCCCCTTTGACTTAGGATGTATGTATTTAAAAATTTTATAAATAAATAAGAAATAATGGCATGCACGCATTTTACTTCTTAATAATACCCTTTTTCCTCCTATTGATTTTAGTAAACTTTAACTTAGCTAAGACGTCCTCAACTTGCCTTGTATAATGCTTAATATGAAAGATTAGGGAGAAAACATCCAACCTCCTTTAACTTCACACCCATTGCAACGTTTTTTCAACTCGTTACGCTTGCCATTTAAACTTGGAGCTCCCAAACCTTCAACTTGGCCCGCGTAACACACCCATTCAAACCAACGGGAATCCAAGTTTAGCCTTGAAACAAACTGTTCCGGCTCCAGCAAACATTTTCCACTGGCCTTGATGTCCCCCATGTTACAGAGAGTTGGCTCATCCATTATGATAAACCACTTCCTGCTAGTTGGCAGTCCACACACTAAAACAAATGGCATTTCGAGTTGTTACAATTTAAAAAGAGGAAAGAAATATTGTCAGCGGTATGCCGAAGATTTAATACACTTGTTTAAGTACATTTTAAAATTGTCTGATTTTAAGTATATCTGAAAAACTTCTAACAGGATATAGATTAATGCAAGTCTTGTCAAACAGCTGAGAGCTCACATATTGAGAACTTATTTGCGACTTTTATTTATCACGAAGAGTGTTTTATATAATTTAATTTTGAACCTCGACAAACAATGTATGAATTGTAACTCACTTGATAAAATGTCAATAACTTTCCTTTTTCTTATAATCAGAAAGATATGCATATATGATATATATATCTGATTGCAACTGTCTTGCAAACTGCACGACAAATTAATAATACCCTCGGCACAAAATATGTATATATAAAAATGCCAAACGAGCTTTTTGCCGCTTGTTGCTTGTTGCTAGGGGCGCTCCACGATTCAATGTCAGTGCCAAGGCCAAGTGGCTGCCATTTGTGGTAAATGGCACATAGCAAATTTGCCTCCTCCAAAGCTTTGCTGAATTTGTTTCAAGGACACGCCGGCCGGCAACGAGCGTCCCTTCAAATTTCCTTTTTGTGCGTGTGGCCTTGACAGTGAAAATCGTTTAGGGCGCGCTCCCTACTGGGTTGCTGCGTGGGCGGCTCTAAGCATTTGATTTTGACACAGTTGATAGCACGTGCTTTTTATGTTGGCTATAACAAAGCTGTCAAGGTCGTTGGGTATTGATTAAATGTGCAAAGAGTTGTGTGTACAAAGGCAAAAAGGTGTTGTTTGCAAACGGGAGAATGTCTTTAAGTCAGCTTTTGGCTTTAAAGATGCATTCATTATTTATTTATCAGCTATAATTTCTTCTGCACAGTTTACCATATCAATATATCCCACCTGCTGCAACTCAACATTAACTGAAGAGTTTAATCTGCGCCCAAACTAGCTGCCTGCCGCTTGCAACTTGCAACTTGCAACGCTGCTTATCAGCAATAAGCAGCTGCCGCAGCTGTTAACTGCACTTGAAGCTCATTAAAAATTTGCAGCAGCCAAGTTGGCAGTTATTTGCGTAACGCCAGGGAAACTGCAATAAAAGTGCGCTCAGCATATGAAAAGCTGCCACACACGACGGCAATGAAATCCAAAAGTGCACTTTACACATTTGTGCGTAATGATTTTCCATTAACGTAAATTTGAATTAACAGCGGAATGAAGAGTATAAACGTAATTACAAGAATGCCAATGTTAAAACAACACGCGCCACCCACACTACCCACGAGCCTACCGACGAGCCGGTGGTCGGCTTTGCTCAGGCAATTGATAAATGCCAATGACTACCCTCTCAGGTCCACAGTTGAATACTCAATCCTTTGGCCGTCTCCTGTGCTGGCACGGGGGCCTGGTTCGAGCCTGATTGTCACACAAAATGTTGCGGCTGCTGACATGAACTTCTCCACTCCCAACTCGGCTTGCTAGGGATTCTTCTGGCCCCACTCCCACCGCCCGGCTGCTGTTTATGGTAATTATTTATTTTGGACAGCCGTTGCCGCATTTGTATAGACTTTTCATCATTGCCATAAACATAAAATTTTATGTTAATGATCCTCTCTTCTGTTGGTTGGTTATGTTGCTTTTGTTATTGCTCTGTCTGTTTCATATTGCATTTGTTGCTCTTAATGTGCTTCGCCCACTGGGTGGAGTCAGAGGTTGCTGTGATATGGTGAGAAGTGGATACTTCGCATTGAATATTCATTGGCATTTCGAAATTTGAAGAGTTTTAATGAAAGTCTTAGTCGATTTAAGCAAGGCGAAAAGTCTGTTAACGCTTGCAGATCTTAAATGAGATGTGCTCAGAAAGTAATGGAAGCTGCACGGATTATATTGAATAACTATAAATGGTTTAATAAAAAATGCCTTGATGATATATATGTATATAAGAAATAATTAGTCAGCTTATGATACAACGGATTTTAACTGACTTAGCAAAGTTTTCTCATAGAGATCCTAACAAGCCAGAAGAGCTGGTAATTTTGCTTCTTAAATTTGATTTATAAGCGATTTAAAAGTTTTTCTACTATTTCAATAAGTCAGCATATAGAAAAACCACATGTTATGTGTGCTATACATATTTCATGAAATTAAAGCTTTTCATTTATTATCTTTCTGGTTGCCTAGTGAATTGATTTTGAGACAGATGTGTATATGCGTATTCATCAGCTTTCGAATTGCTGTTGCCACAATGAGCATTGCGTTTATTGACGGACACCATGAAGCATGGTTTATAATTTGAAATATCAAGAAATTTTCTTTACTTGCAACTTTACCCCAGAGCCAAGCTATGTTCATGCAATATCCCTTACTCCACATATGCTACGCAGCACTTGAGCCCCTCGGCTCGAGACCTAAAGAGTCCCAATTGTGCCGCTGTGTGTAACTACTTAAGCCTCATCATCCGCGTTTTAATGCCCACCAGCCAATGCCAGTTCAGCTCACAGTCAGCAACAACAAGTTCATTGTGTGCCCAGCTCTATAAGGACCACAACTTTCCAGCAACAACAACAACACCAACAACAACACACGCTCACAGATACACATATACAAACACACACTTTCACTGTGCTGTGCAATTATTTCATGCATTGTTCAAGGATTGTTCGACTGCTTTTTGCAAAAATTTTCTTTGTATAATGTGGAAGGCAAAGTGTTGTCAGGGGATTTACGCGTTCACAATGAAGAGGCCAGCAACAGGACGACTAGCAGGACCTGGACCGGAGAACCAACGGAAATGGTAACAATGCGCACCAGCCTGTCCGAACGGAAAACAATTGACCAAGGGTTGGGCCGAGAGGATTACGCATCAGTTTACAAGATGCGCTCGGCACTTAATGATTTCCACTTATGCATTGCAGACATCATGCCCACGACCATGCCCATGCCCATGCCCATGCCATTGCACATAGAGAAACTCATATTCGATGATGGTTAGCCATTTTCCAAAGTGCATCCAGAGGCCCATCAAGTGTCACTCATTCTACCATATTGTGGCCTGATGCTGGCACACGGACTTGCTATCCTTTTGCTAATCTATATGTAAATTTTGCACAACAGACAAGATACTTAGGGGCCAGATAACAAGCGTAAGCTAACAAGAGTTCGATAGCCTGTCAACACATCGAATCATTTATACTCTGTATCAAGATAATGAGTAGATGGCAAAACTCTACGACAAGCAGGGTATTATGATTTTGTATTTGAGCTGAGCCTTCATGTTCGGATATCTGCTGACCAATACTCAAAGAAAAAAAGGTACACGTACTCGACATATCATAAGATACCCTTCTTATTAAAGATATATTTAGCAACAGTCGCAGCCATCGTTTGCAGATGACGTCATGTAAAGTGTTTGACAAATGGCTTTAAAAGACAAAACGCGTTGGGTCTAAGACAAAAAAAGCTGACAACATACTAAAAAGTTGACAAAGTGTTGGCAAGTGTCAGGCCCAGGACGAAGACCAGACCAAGGCACGCACATCCTTGCTGCCGTTTTGCATATGTGTCGACTGCTGTCTAAGTGTGCGTAAAAGATAAATAATCATGTGATATCATCAGCATGACGAGGCGATGGCGCTGGAAGCGTTGAAGCGACTCGCAGCGTGCGCCAAAAATTAATTTCATACATTTTAAAATTTCAATTTATTTTGCAGCGCACGAATGCGCGACGTCTTCAAGCAGACAACACACCCACAATCTCTCTCTGAACCAACCCAGCAACCCAAATAAACCCAAACCCAAGGCCAGCTGTCTCATGTGTGTGTAGATGTGTGTGTGTGTTTGTCTCCTGGCATGGCTTTTGTTTTTCTTTCGCCTGGCCGTGTGTCGTTTTTCTTCTTGTGCTCGTCCTTTTTTCACACTTGTCACTTGCATTTTTGACATTTCTGTTAGTTAAAGGGCGTAAGGCAAGCGAAAGAGGAGGATATATGGATATGGGATCTGGTTGGTAGCGCTGTCAGCCGTTAATTAATTATGTGTATGCAGTCGGAATGACAGTCTGGCTAAGTGCACTGAGGGCCAACCAATGTTGCTGGCTTAAACATATAGATACGTATTTGACGTCCATTTGGAATGCATTCAGTGTAATTAACAAAGGGCAATATGATAGCATGCACATGAGATTGAGACAGGATGGCAACTTACATGGACATTCTCTTGGAGTATATGTACATATGTCGATGACAAACGATTGATTATACAAATCGCTTGATCCTTTAGAGATTCTCTGGTCTCCACAATCACTTTATTTTTCGATCTGCGTTGAAGAAGTTTATTAATTTTAAGAAGAAACATGAAAATTTGTAAAGTATATTTACCATATAATCGGTGTGTCGCCTTGTCCTTTAGAGATCAGCCAGTCACCAAAGACTTTATTGATTTTAAGTAATTAAATGTAAAACATTGTTCAATATCCTTTTAGCAGATCTGCGCAGTAGAAGTTTATTTAATTTAGGAAGACAAATTGTCTCTTCTTCCTTTAGAAATTCTGTGATCACGACACACTTTAGAGGCAGATCTGCGTAGAAGAATTGGATTAATTTTAATCTCTCCTTATTCGCCGTTCTTAAACCAAGATTTCCACATGCATCTTATTTCAGCTATTCAACCGTAAATCTAAAATTAGATAGATATTAGGAGTTTAAGTATAAACTATATATATGCAGAAAATCTGAATCGCCCCTATAAAAAATAATAACAGTCTATCAATTTCGAATATAACCAAAGCATATCCCCTAAGAGTTCTGTTCTATTCTAGTCACTAAAACCAAAATGCTCTGGGAAAAAACTTTTTTATAGCTTTTTGATTAGTTTCTGTCGCTTAAAGTCCGCTGGGAGTCCAAGTGAACTCAATTTAAATTAAAAGAAACACGCGCTGTTGCATATTGAAATGTTTTTTGTCTGGACAGGGGAAAAGGGGCACGGACAAAAGTTAAATTGCAGGTATTTAAGCATTTTATATAAAATTCATCATCATCAGGCGTCCGCCAGAGTTAATGAAGAAGTGCCTTACGCTCCTGCACCCGAATCCTGGTGCAGGATGGCATGGCCCCTGGCCCCTGGCCAGCGGCACCCAGCAGGCACTTTCCTGTGCATTATTTAGCACGTCAAAAAGTTCATAACTGCGCTGCGCTCGTGAATTGTAATTTTTCTTTCGCCAACGCGCACACTTTCATTACTTCATCACTCCAGGACGAGAGCAAGGGCAGAAAGAGGGTTGAGGAGCGGGGGGGCAACTTTTGCATCGGTAGTGCGCGCCATTTATTATGCTATGAAATTTGAGTCTGAGTTTTGTTTATGTATAAAGACGACGATGACGATGCGAAGGAGTCGAGGCGCAAGAGTTTTTCATTTACTCCTTTTTATGATTTTCAAGTTAATGTTCATTTATGGTGGTTACACGTCGACTTTTGGAGTTTGTTTAATTAGACGGTGTGGATTTTATTTCAAAGGAGTTGAGCCAGCGAATAAAAGACTCAGCCCGAGACACTACGAATGGGGGGAAGGAAATTTGTTTATGTTTAATCGCGAAGCTGGAAGGTAAATTTGTTAAGCTTCAAGCAGGAGGATTAACCAGAACTTGATCCACTGAAGTAAGGGCCAGGATCTTGTCGATTAGAGTGGTTTCTTGTTGAAAATAATGTATATTGCATACGAATATATATATGAACCTAGATTAAAACTAATATCAAGTATTGCCAAATTTTCGACCTGCATCATTTAAAGCCAAAACCTTGCCATTGCCAAGCAAAAAAGCTCTTTAGCCCGCCACAAAATAAAAGCAACCCAAAATGGTAAACTTATAAAATTTTACAACACACAGCGTTTCCGTCAAGTCTTAAAGGTTTTACAGCTAAGCTGCTGGGAATTGGCATTCGTAGAGTATATGAAGCTATATCTACTTGCTTGCCCTGCAGCACCTGACTAAACCCGAAACTTAAACTGGAGACTGGAATTGGGTTTGAGTCTTGGCATTAGCAGTTTACGTGGCTTATGCCATTTAATATGCATTTTGTGTTATATTTAATATGCAGCCAGAAAAGCCAACTGCAATGCATGTAGAACCCAAGTCAAATTGCAGTCGACTTAATGTGCTGCTGTTGCTTTCGGGAATATCCAAAGACGATGAAGACGATGTCGACTCTGGCTGTTGATGCCGTCTGGCAATGAGCAGGCGTCGTCTTGAGCTTGTGCCAATCATTTGGCCTGGCACCGTGCGTTCGGTATTTCACTTTGGGGCATTGTTACGTGGGAAATTTGTTATGATACGAGTTGCGAGTAATACCTGGTCTCATTAGGGCGAACAGTTTGGCACGTCAAATTGCTTGAAAATTGCTCGGAAATTGGCATTGCATTGCGTTTGGGTGTACAGTTAAGCTCAGGAGCAAAATCGTCTTTAATGAAGCACAATACTTATGCAAGGCAATCGAAATGGGCCACAGACCGAACAAAAGGGCTGTGTCGTAATAACCCTTCTTTAAGAAGCAAACGCCCTTAATCAGCACAGCGGGCAGCTGTAACTACCCCAAGCATAAATCTATTGTCCTAGGTCATTCAACCTCAGCTCGAAACCTCAACCTCAAAACGCATGCGAAATACCATTTGCGCTTTTATTTTATATTCGCGAAGCTGCTGTATAAAATGTGCAGAAGGAAACCAAATACATTACACAAGAATGCTTTAAATGATGAGTGCTCGCCTAGGATATATCCTATAAGGAGATAATACATTTTCATACTAACGCTTTCTCATGGAGCGCGATCTGACATCTAAAGGGCCGGTCAAGAATTTGTACCTACATATAAATAACTTAAGTCCTGTCTGTTATTCACATTTGCCCAAGGCCAAAACACCCCTCTTGACCCACTTTATGGTAACAGGGTATAATAAATGCATGCACATGAAGAGAACTAAGTTCTGCAATAGATGCAAGTATAAAATATTTTTTTATGTCACGTTTTTAATGACATTTGTTGCATTCGCACTTGGCATTGTGTTTCATGGGGGACCGACCCCACATAAAAGTGGGAGCAGAAATTAGAGCTGCAACAGCATGGCATTGTGCCAATAAAAGAAGAAAAAAAGACTTCACAATTCAACGCGCTGCATAAACGACGAGTGTAGGCATTTATGCATGGGAAAGTGTGAAAAATATACGTATACCCCTCCACCTGATTCGACCAAGATGTCAGCAGAGATATAGTGCCGAAAGATTGCAAAATCGATTGTCCGTTGAAAAAGAGTTGCCGCAGGCTAAAGCAAAGTCAAGCAACAGGCTGTCAGTTTGACAGCAGTTACTCCTGGCAGCTTATTGTGAAATGCCACTGACAGCTGTCATTTGCAGCGTTGCAGGCAGCAGGCGGAAAGCAGGAAGAAGCTAAGGCAAAGCACGGCGCAAAAAGAAGTGTAGAAAAAGCAAATAAAAAATGACGATCTTCGTCACGCCGAAGCTGAAATACACTGTAGACACATTGCTAATGGATGTGCAGATATTTCAGGAGAATTGTGTAACGTTCGTAATTACCGATTTCCATACAAAAACTAATTTGCCAACGATTCTTCCCGTTAATCTATATGACATTATAGTCCGATGAATCTAGGAACTGCATAATATCAACTCGTCTGTTAATACATTGGGTCTATATACTTTATGGGCGCGAAGATGTCTTCTCCTATGCGTTACACATTTCAAGACAAAATTAAAATACTTTCTACAAAGGTATCAAAAGTTGACAGCAGGGCGTGCAGTGGCAAAAAGCCGAGTTGTTAATGTTAATAGGCTTGCAGTCTGCCAACTTGGCTAGCAGAGTTTAACCCTAAAATGTTGGTTTTCAACCTTAAAGCAATATTGGGAATGTGTTTATATAGAAGAGAAGAGCTGGCACCATTCATGAATAATTTGCTGACCAAATCGCAGTAACTGGCCACGAGTGTGCAAATTATCGTTGTCATCGGTGTGATTATCACAGTTATTATGCAACTGCAAACGGACGAAATTGCTGGCCATGGTTGACAAATTGTCAATGGTTTTGGCCTCAATGCTAATTAGCAGCGATTGAAAAATCAAATTGCCTGCTCCCTGACGCTGTAAAGGTCCTGCCTGACCGGCTGAGTGTCTGTCTTGGGCGACGCCTACAAAATTACTTTACGCCTCAGCGATTTTCTTATGGACTGTGTCCTGTGGCCACTTGAGTTGTGCTTTCTGCTCTATTGGCTGTCATTTGTGGCACGCACCATTGCATTTCAGTTGCGACCGCAAGCTTGGCTAGGACTTAAGGCCCAACTCAGTCCAACTCATTCCAACTCTTGACTACTCCTGCAATACTGAGATTGTAATTTGACAACGCCAGCAAACAAATAAAGTCGTCGCATGTCTTGTAACGTAATAAGGTTTGAAAATTTTGCCAATTGTTGAATTTGCTGGCAAGTGCAATTATATGCATCAATTGTCAGTTGGTTAGTGTTCGTTAACTTATTTGATTATGGGCTAATTTCACTGTCCAGGCTATGCACAGTCATTCAGCTGTTATTGGAGTAGCAGGAATACATGAATAAACGTAACAACAGTGTTTAGCTGACAAGTCGAGTACACGGAATCTCAATCTTTTAAAAACAGTTCAAAACAAAGAGTGCCTTAATTTTGTTGGATAATACTGTGAATTCCCGGGCGGCTTATTTTTGTTATCTGAGCAAATTCAATTTGAAGTATGTCGCATAAAATGTGTCTAAATATGTAAAGTAATTTAACTTATCTCATTTTTGGTATAAGCCACCAAAGAGTTGGCTGAACAACAGCACAAAAGACGTCTTATCGACTGAGCACAGAGCCCAGAGTCTCGTTTGATGAAGTGCATGGCATATTGACAAAAATAGCCAAGCTAACCAAACTATGCAAATAAGCACATGAGCACGGGACACATATGCCAAGTCAGAGTGTGCTTAAATCTACATTGCAAAATATATATATTTTTGCTCTTTTCCCGCCTGTGGTCCACTTCTCTGCTGTTGCCCTTCATTTATCTTGGCTTATTAAATTGAAAATATGGCTTAAAATATTTTGAATGCATGGCCAGGCGATGGTTGGTTGCGATGGCGGCTACGTCAGCATCATTGTTGGTCTGTTGCGTTGCCTTTGCTGTCCTTTTAAATGCAAATTAGCTTTTTGACTTTTTGATGCGCCCATGCCGAAGTCAAATTCAGGCGACTGCCAACTCTCCCAGACTCTATTTAGATTTATGCGGCTTGATAAATTGTGGCTACACTTAATGTGCGCATACGGTGTGACATGTCCTTTTCATGTCACTCCAGGAGCAATGCCAAAAAGTTGGACCCAGCCTCTGACTCCGCAAATTTGCATCTCCATTTCTATTTCAGTTGACATGTCGAGTGGTTTTGTTGGTTTGGCAGTTGCCTTTGCCTTTTCCCGGTTGACAAAAGCAGCGTTTACTCCTGCCTGTTGACTGCTGGATTCAGTTTTTGGTTCTAGCAAAATCATTTTGGCGAAACGGAATCCTTGCTTTGTGGTTCTGTTTTGTAATTAGTTTTGCTGGGCGACGTAAACGGAGCCAACGACGGGAAGAGTAGGGTCCTATTTCCATTGTTGACATGATTTCCATTGATAATCCATAATAGAGTAGATTTGATTAAATAGAATGATTAAAATGATTCATTTACTTATTGCTTGCTGCTTATCGGTATGCATATCGCCCTCCGCAGGTTCTCTCAATCTCAGCCTCATCAACTCTCGTATATTAGTTTAATAACTTTAGGATTTATCGACAAAGAAAAATAAATTTGAGCTGCATGCCCTACGCCCAACGTATAAAAATCAATTACAATGAATGCCCGAATCATTTGAATTATAACACTTTCCCATGAAATACTTCGAAGCGCCGCCACTCTATCAAAATCCAGTTGAAAAGCGAAAGGCATGGACATTTAACATGCATTTTAAAATACCAACTACCAACTATGCAGCCTGTCGAGCCGCCGCCGTCGCTGGTTCATCCCGTGTCTCATGCCACTGCAACAGCCACTGAGATTTTTCAACATTTTTTAGATTGATGACGTCGCCGTGTGAGCCGGGGGTGGGCTAGTTGTGGCAGGCATAGCCAAAGGCATGTCGCTCCCACACCCACTCCCCACTCCACGTCCATTGAGTAATACGTCAAACACAAAAAAACGGCAGCCGCCAGCGCAGCGAGTAGAAAAACGTGTACACCAGCCAGAGAGACACACGCGTCCCGGCCGCGGGTTTCCGCACAAGTTGCTGTCGATCAGAGGCGGCGGGTACCAAGTTTTACATTTCGACATGTTTCGTCACGCCTCGAAATTATTTGATGCTCGCTTTTCAATTTGATTTCAAATTTTTAAGTAGCGCCTAAGTTCCGGAGTTAAGTGAATTGTTTTGTGTTTGTTATTTCGGGGATTCGTCATTGAGCAAAAATTAAAAAAAAATAAAATAAAAACTATACAAAAGCTAGGGGTGCATTTTAAATAGATTTTTAATGCCTGTCAAAACGTGTAAACGTCAAAAAGCATAACAAACAGAAACAGTTGCAGTTGCAGCACAATTTTTGCCAATTTTTTAAAGAGAGCTGTTCATGGGAAACATATAAACTGAGAAATGTTTGAGTGTACAAAATAATAACAAAATTGGCTTTGGCTTGATAACTCTTAAAATCGAAAAAGTTTATGCCCAGCACACCTCCAACAACTTTTATTCCTAATGTGCACTTTGACTTTCGAGCTAGTTGTCAAATTGATTTAAAAATTCATAAATCAACTAAAAGTGAAAACCAACACCAACAAGTCAGTCCAAAATTAAATTAGAACCAGCAGAAATAACAAGACCAACAACAAGGGCAACCACAACATGGGCGAACCGAAAAATGTACAAAATGTTAAACATAGCATAAAATTGTATTGGACAGTTGCAAGAAGGGGGGGCTGCGCGAGGGCTGCCCATTGCCGGCACAAGTCGTGAATCGTCCCAGAAAATAGAAGCATGTTTGCTTTCATAATAATTTTTCGAAATAGTCATCTCAGCTTAGCCTCAGCTTGGCATGTGGTGCGTGTGTATTTTGATGCAATTATAAATTGTTGGATAACAAATTACATGGCTGCGCGCAGGACAGACAGACAGCCAGACGGGCGGACGGACGGACGGACAGACACACATTAGTTAACCGCCCCCTCCTAGAGCAGGCACATATGTTGGGCTGCTGGGTTTTGGGTATTGGCTGGCGAGGACGTCGTTTCAGTGCCTGACATTGATACAGGTACTCGCTGACAAGAGACTGTGCACTGTTGAGGCCTGCGTTCAGGTGGCACAACTGTACCAGGATATCCCTGCGTATAATCGCATCTATTTCGGATCGAAATATGTCCCATTTTGGACACGACGTGCGGGCAGCATCGCTGGAGGGTTGCAGTTGCATTTGTAGCGACAATTGTCGTTATTTAGCATTACTTCTAATAATAAAATAATTTTGTATGCATTTTAATTGCCGCACATTGTAGTTCCTTTGTTGTTTAAGCACTTTGCATGTTTGTCGCGCATCAATTGAACAATTGCATAGTCCTGGCCATGGCCATTGTTTGGCATGCGGGTTTATTGAACTACCGCTTAAATTCTTAAAGCTTGCCACCTCCATTAGGTAAATGCCAACCAGCTTCAGCGCCGTTTCCATCGCCTTGTGCAACTCCAATTCCATTTGCCACCCATTGTTGGCCCTTTTGTTGTTTCAGTCAAATGCGAAAAGGGTTCATAACCGCACTTAGCTTCATTGGCTTCTGGCTTTATCGTGCGGCCCAGACGTAGCATTTTAGTAGCTGTTTAGCTGCCGCTCTCTCCTCTCTCCCTTTCTCGGCGCTGGCCACTCGAAATTCAATTCAATTCCGCTCCAAAATTGCACGCAGGTTGTGCAAATATTAAAATTAATGAATAACAATAAATGTGCTTGAGCTTGAGTTTGAGCTGCGCCGTCGACGCGTTTTGTTGTTGACTTTTGGCCAAACAAGCAACGACTGTCCTTTGTTTATGACAGGAACCTGTCTATCTGCGAGTCCTGCGATCAAAAAGATTTCACTTTGTGACAAAACATCAGATTATATAATTGCAATACATACCAACATATTGTATTGGGTTCTACTCACACCCATTTAAACTATTTATGAAAACTATTTTGGAGCACACTAAAAATGAATATAAAATGCCCATAAATGCTGTAAATTGATGCAAAAATTTTAATGATATTAGAGACAAACAGGGAGCCACACATTACGCCTACAAAAGCGCTCATTAGTTTTAAGCTCGTAAATTAATTTTAATTTCTATATGCCAGGCCCATTAAAATTGAGCCATGATGCCAATTTGGCATGGTAAATTCGTGAAAAGCGAAGAAATGCATATGCAAATTAATTATAAATTTATGATTTCATTTGGCAAAGCGATGACGACTGCTGCGACCGAACGGGAGCAGGAGGGAGCAGATATGACGACAGCAGCGACTTAGGCGCTGTCTGTGCGGCTCATAAACAGACATGGCCAAACTTTGTGGGCGGGGGGGCAGGGGGCAGCAATATGGCACATGTGTAAAGCCGTAAAATAGCACGGAAGCCAGGGAATTGGTTATTGAAGCCAACCTTTTATGGCTCTATCAGTGACGTCGTCTTGTCTGTGGGCTGTCACGCACATAATTCTCGCTGTGCAGCAACATTAATTGCGCAATTGTTCACAGATAGATATGTATGTATGTGCGCGCAGGCAGACTGCGAGTAGAAGGAGGAGGGGAAGCGTTTTAACTTTTTAGTGGCCCAACAAATGACGTACGATTTGTTCTGCACGAATAAGCCAAATCATTTGTAGACACAACAGCACTTTGTTTTATGACTTGACAGCAACTGCCGCGTTGCCGTCGCCCCCGCTACGGCCCTGCTTGTTTGTGTGGAGCGGGGGCGTACGCATTTTTTACCACCTACCCAAGCGAAAACTACTCGATCCGGGCGAGGGGACACATCCTCCAACCCCAGGCCCATCTGCCTGTCTGTTAGCTGTCCTGCAATCATTGCGTAGCCACCTGATGCCTGCATGCGGGCTTATTTATGGCCTGCTCATATGTGTGTTAGTTTTCCGGCCGAGTCCAAGTGCTGCCTGTGTGGCTGCGTGTCCTGTTGTCAACATGCATATAATTTTTCATTTACAGCTAAGTGTTTCTTGATATTACATAATTCTCGCAGTTTCATATGTTTTCTTGACGCTCGAACAGTTTTGTCGAATCAGTACAATGGCAAAGTTAAAATGCATAAAATACTCACGTGCACTGGTATGGAACGCGGCTTATTGGCGTCTGGTGAGCTCAGAAAATGATCCTTTAAATTAGAAACTGTTTTATTAGACGCACTTTTGCTTATTTTTAGCATATTTCACAATTCGAATTCGGCACTTAACACTTCACTATGAAACAAAACTTTCGCGAACTTGTCCACGTTTCGCTGTGATTGTCAAATCTTGTATGTATACGGCGACACTCTTATTGGCAGTGATCGAGTAAATCGATACTTTCTGTAAGCTTAACTATCGAAAATGTTATTAACATGTATAGCTATCGGACCCAAAGTAAAATCGATGCACAGCTTTAATTAATATTTAAAACTAAACTCATGAAAAGTTTAAACACAATTTTCACGCGGAAGCCATTAAAATTTGTTCATTACAGGACTTGCGCATATGTAATATAACATGTAAATTATAAGCTCAAGTATAAAACAAGCTTTACGCTCCGTTTGATTTATTGTGTCGCGGATCAGCTGGTGGCTGGGGCAATGCATGTGTGTATTTTAGCAGCCTAGACTTGTTATCGCCTGCAACTCATCTCGTTTAATGTGTTTATTTTAATTTTCAATGTTTGCCCGACGGCGTTTTATTGCTTTCAATTTTTGCGCATGTTTTACGAGCGCATTAACGTTAAGACAAACCAGCCGATGCGAAGCCAAAAGAATATAAACTCAATTAGATAAAAGACTGCGAGTTGGCCATTGATGGCGCTGTAAAATTCACTTGGCTACACACACATGCACGCACGCACTCACACACACACACGGGCAAACAGAGGGACGGACGCACCCACGAAGACACTCGAAATTTTTTTGGAAGCGTGTTAATTTGTTTTTAATTCCTGAACTGGGCGGACTCACGCAAAAGGCCTTAAGGCCAACGGAGAAAGTTGAGCATTTGGCTATAAATTAACATTTAGTTACGCTACATAAAAACCTGTCTGAAACAAGCGGAAAGTGCATGAGTACGCGCGTGTGTGTGTGTGTGTGTGTGTGTGTGTGACGAACTTTGAACTCAAGGAGCATCGCACATAACATCACTTTATATCTGTAAACTAGAAACATAACTTTGGCTTGGTAACGTGTGCGATATACTTATTCATTTTAGCGATAAGAAAGCATAACCTTAGTTCTAATACAAGCTGATGTACGTCATTAACCCCGCGTAGACTGTCAGTGGCATCATTAGTTTTATTTAATTATCCCTTCGATATTGATTGCTTTGTTAAAACATATTAACCCCCTTCACAGAACCATCCACTTATGAAAAGTTCAATTATACGTATGTATATCCCAAATGCGGTACGGTTGTGTCCCTCCAACTGTGATTCGGCATCGGTCTACCGCAAACCCAATAATTTATTTGATAATGAATAATGATGTTGATTTGACACTCTCTAGACACGGCTCAACATCAAATGGAAATCGTCACGCTTCTAAGCAACCGATGCCGATTCCCAATTTTGAGCCCAATCTATTAGCAATCACTGAGCAGGGAGCTCTCCCCATCATCATTTGGAACTGTTTGCTGCGTAGGCAGCTTATCTCGCTACTTGGGTAGATATACAATGGAGTTTTTTGAATTTTAATTTAATTAGATTCCAACTGATCTTTTTTCTATTGCAGTTATTGAAATTGTACTTGGAGTGATTCATTTAATGGAGCATGAAATCTGGAACGTTTTCCAAACAATCTCACAGCACTGCAAAGTGGCCGCTAATGATGACTCTAATTAGTTCTTATAAGGTGTGTGGTCAATAACAACCGTGACAAAGGTCCATTCTTTGAGTTGAGAATAAGTATCAAAATCCTGAATGATTTACAGAGATTAATTCATTGCGAGGGCGAGGGTATATATAGCGAAAGTATTAATAGTATAGAGCATTTGTAAACTTTTATTAGTCGTTTTTATTAGTATTAGTAATACAATTAGAGAAATTGTAAAAGGTTCTCTCGAGCATCTTGAATCCGAATAGTATTCACTTTCAGAGTATTATAGATGCTGAGGAAAGTATGAATATTGTAATTAGATAATTTGTAAATTCTCTGTCTAGCTTCTTGTATCTGAATAGTAGATAGTGCTAGTATTTGCAGTGGTAGTAAAAAGATATAATTAGAGAATTTGTAATCATATAACTTGTTGACTGTCTGTCTATCTGGCATGCATGCTAATATATACATATATATCTCTTAATTCTTGCTCCTTGTTGGCGTAGTCTTAACTTCTTTGGCATAATTTATAAACTTGTCTGTTTCGTGTCGACATTCATCAAATTTTTGGCATCTTTCAGCAACTTCATTAAAATTAGCTCATAAAATTTGCAGCAAGCAATGCGCTCTTTGCGAAAATCTTGTTTAGTTTTCATTTATGGCTCAATGCATGCCCCCACCATGATGTGCAAATGTGCAACCCACACGCATCCGCATCCACATCCGCACATCCTTGACAGACGCATTTCAGCATAATTTGCTGTGACAGCTCCCGAGCCATGACAGCATTTCCTGTAGCGAGCGCTTCCTTAATTCCACTTTACCAAATGACATTTAATATGCAAAGTTTTCAGCCAGGAATGCGGCGACTAAAGCTGGCGCGTATTTTGATGACTTTTGTTGATTTTACACCAGGCATACACATAAGATCTATGGCCACGCAAATTCGGGACTGGGACTTTTGCATTCAGCACTTTTGCATGTCTGGTCCTGGGCTTTGGGTTGCCCCAAAAAACAATGGCCACAACACCAAGTGGCGGGCATTTCAAAATTCATGTCGAAATGTCGGCGAAATACCCTTTATTACAAAACAGCTTGGCATGCTTTACGTCGCACAAGCGTCGTAAACTTTAATGATGCCATTTTCGAGCCGCGCAAAGTTGCCTTTTGAAATATGAATAGACCCAACATGGACAAGGACCTACACGTCTGCCAGTTGCTCTAATACTCGCCTTGTTAAGGAGATTAGTTCGATGGCGTCGTCGGCTTTTTGGTTGTGCTTCAATAAAATTGGTTTATGCGATCTGCACAAGTACAGCAAGTTTTCTGGCCACTTTTCAATCGCTGTAATTGACATTGTTTGCGGAGCTGCTCCTCTTCCTGTTGTCCAGGGCAACAACATTTTTGGGGTCGCATCAGGCTCACCCTTAAGCTAAGCACGCACACAAATTAAGCTCGTAAAATTTAATATTTTGCGCAAAGTTTGTTGGGAGGTGAGCATTAGTAATTTATTAGTGGCTTGAGCCACATAGCTCACTCGGGGATTTTACTATGCATAATTTGTACATGGTCTCGAATATTTAAGAAAAAAAAAACATAAAATTTAAGTGCAGTTCAAAGTATATTTTTTAGCCAATACACAGCTCTATTTGTTTACATAATATAATAAATTTATGTTTTTTATTTTCTACAACCTCTGTTCTATTTGTTTTTGTTATAATTTTTCAAATATCTTTGCGTGTTTTGAAGACGTCGCTCCTTCGCTGTTTAGACTTTCCCATAAACAACTTCTCGTTTTGTTTTCTCACCCTTTCTCCCAAGTGCCAATCAAACCAAGAATTTTGACAAAAGAAAACTTTCCCAAGGCAAATTGCGTGCGCTGTGCGGTGGTCTACCAGCATAAAATTGCTGACGATTTCCCCCGGGTGTAAGCCTCAGGTAGGGCAATGGCAGACCCAACGAGCCGAACAATCCATCAAACAATATGCTGCGCTTTTGATAAAAATGCATCAATAAAGCAATAAAATGTCTACAAATCAAACGATAAGGTTACCACCAGCCGCTAAGAAGCTTGCCAAAGATATATTTCGATTGGGAAAGGGTTACGAAAAAGTCACGTACAACACGCACCACGCTAACCGCGGCAAACGACTATTAATATTAATGGATAGGTTTAACACATTGGGCGTTGCACTCCATTGCCAGGAGCGCTGCCTGTCAAGAAAGCTGTCTTCCAGCACATACCCCAATCCGTTGGGTTTTCCACAAATTGACATGTGACACCAGACCAGCTCACGTTAGCCGAAAAGGGTGCTCGCAGGCCGCCAGCCTAGCATGACGAAATGTATAATATCCAGGCCTTGGTGGTTCCGCAAATCTCATTTTGTCTATGCCTCGATTTTGATTGATAGTCATTTATATAATTTGATAACTGTTAGGATATTCTAATGTTTTGTTCAACTAAAGTGTTCATACAATTGTTTATAACATATATTTGTATCAGTCTCAACTAATTACACTAGGTTTCTGATCAATACACTTCATTTTCTGATCAATATGGGGCCCACTTAGCGATTTAATCATTGCTCGAAAAAGTTTACGTTTCCCTAAAGCTAATGAATTTATATCTATTAACCTTTTTTACACACTTTCAAATGTAAACCCTTAGTTTTGCAAGAATATTATTTTGAATAAGAAATTTTTGACATTCAAATTTGGGAACATTTTTGGGATGATTGCTTGGATTTTGCATTTATTTTAGAAAATCGGTTCTTCTTTTTACTGTTCGAGCAGACTTCCTGCCGGGTTTCGGTTTCTGAACTCGACTTTATATGTTTTCAAAATGTTAATAAAACAGTTTAGTTATTCATTTATAATAGCCCGTTTTTCTAAAAATATATAATAAAAGGTCTTTTATAAAGATGTCACGCGCTAAGTTTGATCTCCACTCAAAATTAGCAACTAACAAAACTACTTAAATTAAACGAAAGGTTGGAACCCAAGTTATTTTTGATGTGGGGCTGAGTTTTGCTCAACAAATTTATATTTTGGTTTACTTCACGTTTTGGTTCATATGTCAACTGGTTTACATTTGCATTAAAAAATAAAATTAAATTTCGGCCCTATTTTATATACAATATATCAATTCTAATATATAATTAATAATTAACAATATTTAAATACAAAATTTTATAGTGAATATATAATACAAATTTTAACTGTAAAATCTTAATAAAAATCAAAATACCTAAAACTAAAAAATGCATTTTATAAAGTTAATAATTTGTAAAAATGGGTTCAAAGAAGAGTCCTTAATCTATTTGTTTTGTGATGTTCATTTGCTCAAGCATCTGTGAGGAAAACGAGAATGTGATTTCAAATTCCATTTGTTGGAAAAACTTTTTTCACAAGTGGAGCACTTGTACATTTCCTTTTTAGAATGATTGAGCACATGTCTTTTATGATTCCATTGATTCTTGAAAGCCAACTGGCAATGGGGACAGATAAACGGACGCTCCTCGCTGTGGGAGTAGAGATGCTTCTGTAGATCCGATTTGCATCTTAAGAGCTTCGAGCACTGTGGACACATGTTCGGATGATCCTTAATGTGCGTCTGTATATGTCTCAGAAGTTTTGATTTCTTGCGATAGGCCTTCATGCAATGTAGACACTTAAAGTGACGTTTGCCTGCATGCTGCAGCTTGTGTTTACTTAGATTTTCTTTTGAGGCGAACGATAGATTGCACGTATCACACTTGAACGAACGCAACGTGCTGCGCATGGGATGGGGCACGGGAGGCTTCCCAACAGAGTTGGGCGCGTTCTGGTTGGAGATCTTATGGCGCAGCGGATAGCGATGAGGTTTACAAGCGACAACATTATCCACTATAGGGGATGAGCGTTCCGCCTGATCCATTCCGTTGAAAGAGTCTATGTCCAGCATAGCTACTATGACATTGCTGTCTTTTTCACGCGATGCACTTCTGCTACTGATGGTGATGAGCTCCTCGCTGCTGAGAAGTCTTCCATTGCGTAATTTACAAGCATTTCCCAGCTTAGAGTTGGATTTCTCGTTGATCGCCGGCATTGAGTACTGCGGCTTCTGCTTCACCTGGCTGGCGCTCGAATCTGCTTCCAGCACATGGACGAAAATGTGCTCGTCTTCCATAGCCTTCATGCAGAGCAGTCGATGGCTTTGCTCGAATCTGCGCCTGAATCTAAACGCGATTTGGGCATTCAGGCCACAAGATACGCATATCTTCTGCGGCAACTTATCATCGCGCTTCACCTTAAAGTCCACGATCTCGTTTAGCATCTCCGCCAGGCTGAATTCATAATCGGGTAATGGCCGATCGCAAAATATGTCCACCAGGGTTACTGAGTCGCTCATGCAAGCACGGCAAATTTCCATTTTCATACAAAGTTTAATTGATATTCTTTTGTTTATATCCAAATTACATTCCCATCGAGCTTGCGGGTCAGCTCACGTGTGTAAGTAAGAAGTTCCCAATTGGAACGTGCAATACGTAGGTAAGATTCTTATCGATACTATCGCGTGCGAGTAATCGCAATAAGGAAAGCTGATCTTTAACTTTGACAAAAGTTTAAATTTAAATTTCATGTTTAAATGATTTTCAAATTTAAATAGTGGTACATTAAATTTTGTACAAAAATTTAATTTATATTCCCTACCTATTCATTAATTTTCATAAAATTTAAAACTGCAGACATTAAGACTAACTGGAAATTGTTAGGAATAACTTAGCTAATTTTAATCAACATATAAAGCAGGACATTATGCAAATTAAGATTGCAGCCCGGGCTTGAACCGAACCAGGAACTTCAACTATTTATTATAAGCCATTAATCGAATCTCTAACCGAATTAATTAATCGAACTGAACAGAACCTCATTATATCCTTTTGTCATGAAATATGTAACGTATAGAAGATGTCACCTTCCGACCCTATATAGTATATATATTTTAGATCAGCATCAATAGCCGAGCTGATCCGTCTGTTTCTATGCGAAATAGTCTCTCAGTTTTTAAGTTATCTTCTTTAAGCTTTGTAAGTTCTTATCAACATCGGCCTTATCAATATCGGACCAATATATCATACATATTTTAGATACCACAAGACCAATCGGCTTATAATTTGGTTAGATATTTTGATATTTTGACCAAACGTAGGATATACTTTTTAAACTATGCTGCTTAAGTATGGGCAAATCCTATGCGGAAGTTCGTATCGAAGTTCTATTGGAAGAACCTATCGATTTACATGGATTTACAGATGTGAAAATCTGGTACCCAAAAGAAGGGCATTTGCTCAAATTGTTCACTGAGTAATCGAAAACATTTGTTGAATTGGAATCCTTGTACAAAACCAGAAAATAAATGACGCAGTTACTGGATAACTGGAGCACCCTCATGGACAGGGGCAACTCCTAGGGCAACATAACTTTTCGACATCCAATTTTGTGCCGTGTCCACCCACAATTACGTTGCGAATGCGACACATTTCCGTTTTGACCAAATTTCAGCGCTGTGATTGACTTGGGCTCGCTTTTAT
This sequence comes from Drosophila novamexicana, assembly GCF_003285875.2. Lineage (NCBI taxonomy): Eukaryota > Metazoa > Arthropoda > Insecta > Diptera > Drosophilidae > Drosophila > Drosophila novamexicana. Next base: position 1,342,434 of record NW_020824766.1, read on the forward strand.
GTCGCCCTGGGACAAGTGAAAATGAATTTCCACTGGGCCGAAAGCCAAGCCAGGCAGGCTGCGATACGCAAAAAAAAAAAGAAAAGGAAAATAGTAAAATGTACAAGGCGCAGGAATCGAAAGTCAACGAAAAATGTCTTGTGTTATAAAAACTAATGATTGGCAATTGGTTTTTACTGTTATGGCCGCGCCTCAATTGTATGCGCATCCTGTTTCTTTGTGGGGCGTAGAGGCGTGGCACACAACATACATACAACTGAAAATCAGTTAAGCCGAAAGTTATGCGCATTGTCTTGTCTATTCAAATAATTTCCAGCCGCGTGCATTTCCAGGAAAATCGTAAAATTTGATTTTTATAACTTCCTTCAGAGTCCTGCTTGCATTTCGAATTAATTTATCTGTCGCGCTGCGTCTTAATTGTGTGCGCTTCCTGGACCATGCTACATTAATTTCTGGCCGATCAACGACATGGCCTGCTGCTCCAAGCTCAATTATTAATTTGAGCCATGTTCGCCAGGTAAGCTTAACCAGAATTTAGCCATGCGCAAATGTAAATTTATGTAGAGCAAGAACCAAAAACAAACACAGATTTAACTGAGCCGTGGCAAGGGAATGGCATGCAGGGGGTGGGGACAACATTGTTGCCGGCCTGTGACAATTTCTAATTTATTGCAATTATGTGACGCACGTCACACTCGCCGCTGACCACTAGCCACTGGCCACCAGGCGACACGTGACCAATCTGCTGGCCCCGGGGCTTTGATTGGAAAACACTAAACAGATAGGCTAGTCGAGCGGGCGGGCGGGCGGTCGGTCGGTCGGTCTGGTCGCTCCGACAGCTGTCTGACCATTCTATAGAGATTTATTTTACGCTGATAACACGCTTAAGTAAATGCAGCACACGGAACACACACACACACACACACACGCCCAACTCCGAAAACTCGAACTCGTACAATTTAAATGGCGATTAAATCTGTTGGCATTGATGGATGTGTCCAAGGCGGCTGCCGGGCTGGCGGCTCGGCCAGCCTGTTCTGTGGTCAGCCTGCAGGATGCGGCGCCGTGTTAACACTTTTGTACAATTGCCAATTTTTCGCCAGCTCTGCTGCTGCCCGCTGCTGCTGCTGCTGTTGCTGCATCTGATGAGCTGTCCTGTTGCCACTGCCCAGACCAACAGCCATCCGAGTGCCTGCCGGACTGTGTGTGGGTGGTTGCTCGGTTGATGGCAACGCGGTGGCTTTGTGGTGTTGTTTTCGGCTGAAAGCCTGTTGTTGTTGCTGTGGTGTGGGCGCACATTGAAATGGGCTGGCATGCGGCTACACTTCAATATTCATTTGAACGCATAATTGATATTGACGAACAATGTTGCCGTGTCGATACATTGTACCGCGTGCACTGGGAGAAATTTCAGTCCATATTTAGACCATAAATATAAACCAGCCCAAGGCTTACGAGGCACCTGAAATGCTTACTATAGTAAACTCATGTGAAAAACGTTTGTATAAAAATTTTAAGTTCACCAGTTTAGTTGATCAGCCCCAATCTAATCAAGATGTGGGTCGAAGATTTGGTAGACCTTTACGCAAAATTCCAGAAATTCCAGACGTGTTTCACAATTCGCTTTATGTTATTTGTTTTATTTTTTTTTTTTATTTTATAAATATTTAAGTACACTTCTTGAGCCGTTATTTACTATAATAAATATTATTAATTTGTATTTTTTTTTTCATTTTCATTTAAGAAATATTGCAGTACTTATTTGTTCATGCAATATATTATTTATTTTTATGGCACGATTTTATTATAATTTCCCTGCAACAAATAACTTTTTTAATATTCCACGAATTGCATTCGTATATTTATAACTTATATCTTTCATTATTTTCAACATTTTATTTCCCATAAATAATTATCAAATATATTTATGCGCATTTCATTTATACTTTCCGCTTGCTTTTATTTCTCTCAGTGCATATACTCGTCTCCTCCACCTCATTTGTATATATACTTGGCAGTTAATTTTTATAAATTTCCATGTCATGGATGTATTTTCCGTATATGCTTCGTGGCATTTTTCGAATGCAACAACATGTTTGCCATTTTCATTTGCCTCCAGAGTATCTCGGATTTCATTTTCGGTGTGGGACATTTGCACAGCTCCGCTTCAGCTCTTCTTTTTCTATCTGTCAGTGTCATGTCACGTTCAGCAAAATGCATTCAATATGTCCAATGTATTGTTGGTGTTGTTGTTGTTGTTATTGTTGTTGTGCGTGAAGCTGCAGGAGTGTAAATTTAATTTAGTTAATTGAAACAATTTGTTGCATGCGACAACGACAACAACAACAACAACAACTCGACGCGCCGTGAGTTCATTGAAAAGGCTGGCAGCGGCTCCTTCTCCTTCTCATGTCCGCCCCTCGACCATTATGCGGTACACGTTTTAACTGATTTTCGTTTGAGAATTTTCTTTTTACATTCGATATTATATATATAGGATCTCGCTTGTACATACGATATGGCGCCTCGAAACATGTCAATTTGTAGCTGCTTGTTGCGTCTGGCAGGGCACAGCGGGAGATCTCTGTTCAATTTGATTGAAAATGCACTCAATACACTTTGTATATTGATATATTAATTTATTTAAAAAAATGCTTTGGTCAATTTGCGTGCAAATTGAGACAAAGCCAGCCCACAACCAACCTTACCCTGCCTCAAAATGAATTTAATTAACAGCCTTCAGCCCCCAAACACACAACACACAGCTTTAAGTTTTACTTTGTATTCGTTGCCAAGCCTTAAGAGCTCCAGAAATGGGATTTTCCTTTGCAATGTAAACAATAAATTGCATTCCTCACACGTTGCACGTGTAATGGCAAAACCCTTAAGCAAACTAAACCAACAAATCAAATAAATTCGTTGCTTCGTGCATTCACAATTATTCAAACAATATTCAATGTATTCCATGAGTGACCAAGTATTTGAAAAAAGAAACCCAGCTGAGCTATTTTTAATTAAATAATATACATTTTTATATTTTACTATATCAGTTCAGCTGAAGTCCAAAAAGATAGCTTACAGCAGCTATTTCATTTTATGGCTAGCGAGAAAGTACGGATATCTTCGGCACGCCCAAGATTTTATACCCTTGCAGACATGTCCTCTTTATGATGATAATATCTTAGAAAACTCTCTTGTACCCCTTGATAACATTGCGTAAGCAAAATCCATGATTAATATAAATTATAAGCAAATTTCAAATTTATATACTTTCGGCAGTTAAATTTCTATCTAGTTCATTTCAGCTCCTTCAATGACCCACCTTCAGTCAGCCTCTGGTCACACTGTGCATGCCAAATCCATGATTAATTCAGGTGAATTGTGCAAAAAACGCATTTGAGCGTTAAAATGCAAATTACAATAAATACCATTGCGCTGAGCCGTGCTCAGTCGAGCTGAGCCACACCCTCGGCTCACATCCCTTGGGTAAACACTTGGTAAATTTGCGTAAAATATCTCGTATTTACCTTGCACTTGACGCTAAGCAAACTACAAGATACAATATACAATTATGTACATACATGCAGCTACACACATATACATACATATACACATTCTGTGCAGGGGCACCGTGCGTGGCTGAATAAACATGGAAATTGTGAAAATAGACTTTCGAGTGTCGATTGAACTCAGGACCTCAGCGTTGCACATTTTGTGGCCCATGTGTGGTTGGGTCACGGGTTGAGGTGGGGGTTGCCTGTCACTTTGAATGACAGCCCAAGTCAAGTGCCAGGGCATTGTTGTCATACATACTACATTGCCGGCCAGGCCGTATCCTTATGGAAAATGCATAAAACGAGACAATGTTGTTTGGGCCATGGCTTGAATTAAGCACCGGTTTACGGTGCGTAGTTGCTAGTGCTAAACTTTTATCACGCCAGTAATGTGCCAGGAGTTTGGGCTCTTACTAGAGATGCGTCGTGTTACGTGACGCAACAGGCTCGTGCGCGTGTCGTCCAAGCCTCGCTAACACTTCGATGATCTATAAAGTAATTTTACAGAAAGTGCGACTTTTCTGAGTTCACCGAAAAACAACTGAAGTTAAAGATATAAAAAATAGGAGTTATACGTTTAAATATGTAACGATAAGAAGTATCGCGCGTAAAAGAATATTTCGATATTTATATTCTCAAACTTTAGAAAGATGCACATAATTTAAAATTCCACTATTATCGACCGTTTTGAATACTTTTCCGTTTGTCTCGTGCTCGTGTTGGGCCGTGCCAAAAGCACGACTTGCGCCCAACTCTATGCGTTACCCTCTACAAACAGCACGGCATCGTTTAATTAAAATGCAAACTTTGGAACTGAGGCGCAAATTGTCTTTGCCGCCCACACGCCTAACCCTCGCAACCGGGCAACAATTTCGAGACGCATTACGCATGCATGGCTGGCCAAATAATGTTGATTTAAAATTATCACGAGGCTGCAGCTGGAGAGGCCCACCAAGTGCCCTACAGCGTACATTGTTGCCGCCTGATGTGGGCAGTTATGTGACTGGGGCGCAGTCTCAAAGTGCATAACCGAAATCCCTTTGCCATTATAAGGCACTTGTTTATCTTTACTAGCATACGCGTAGCTGTTATGAGAATTGGAAATCGGCTACTTAAAACATGAGAGGGTACAAATCTATAGAAGCTGCTTGCGAATGCCTGCCGGAAATCGTCTTGACCACGTTTCCTTAACCTTTCATTGAATCTTCCTCCCTCTCTCCCTCTCCCTCTCTGAATCAATCAAGTGCCCATTCTTGGCACTTCTCCAAATGACAACAAATAAGTCTACTTCAAAATGATTAAATGACAAACATCAAATAAACTGCAATAACAAGTTACCCGGCATCAGCCCCCAAATCACAGTCTCCTGCCGACCTCCCCTAATTGACTGTGGGTACAGTTGGTTTGGCCGATATGCCGAAAACAATATGAACATAATTATTAATTGCGAATAATTTTTCTTAAGACTCATTAAGTGCGGCCGACTAGCAGGCGTCGTTCTTGACGAGAATACCACGCCCCCCCCGCGATCCCATACCGCCCAACGTCCATGCTTACAAAATGACAAAAGAATTGACAGCACATAAATTAGAAAGTAGCCCATCTCCAAGACAGAGAGGGTGACACTCATCCAAACTGGTCCACAGTGGCCATGTTTAAATGTGTTAAGCCGCCGGAAGTGACATTTCTCTTTCTCATTTCTCTCGAGCTATTGCTGTTGTTGTTGTTGGCCGGTCACGTGTCCACGCGCTTGGCGGCGTGTTTTCCGATTTGTAGTCGTCATTGTCAAGGCGTAGATTTGCTGATCTATTGTTGAGTCCTGCAATAGTGAGGATTCACAGTTCAAGAGGTGTGCAACAGCAATTGTCTGGGCGCGAGTTGTACACAGTTGCACTTAGAAATTAATATGTGTTTACAAGCACTCTCTATTATAACTATTACTTCCAATACATACTAAATCCATCAGGTTAATGTATTGTCACAACTGGGACTTTGGTTTATTTCATCAGCGACCACTTTTAGAGTATTCTAATTTTATCATGACATATGCAAGATATCTCTGATCGAATAAAGTATATATAAAGGTCATATAACCAAGTCGACCTTGCCATGTCCGTCTGTCTGTCCATAACTTGGCCCGCTTCCAAACACACCATAAAATCGTTATCGAAAGCCTTCTTTTTTGAGCAAATATGTATTCCGACTAGATATTTTTTATCAAATGTATCATGTTTTCTGCTTGTTTCTCAAAAATGAGGCCCCCGCCCATCACGTGCTCCCACAAACATATGTATGTTCTGTCTGTATCAAATAAATATGTATTTAGACCAAATTTCATTAACGGATAGAGGATTTTTATTACACAAACTTAATGTTGATTTGACTAAAAGAAAGGTTTTTAGTTTCGACTTATAAAACTGCAACAGTTCACATATTGCTTCCGCTCGTAAAAGTTTTTAACTACCAATTTGACAGTAATTATATAAATTTCGTCATAAATTAAAACACCTATAACTTCTAAAGCACTAGCATATAAATCGACTAATTAAATCAACAAACGTCTGTCCTAATCCTCTGGCATGGTGCACCTGTATATATTTCTATATATTTTCGTATTTTTCCTTCATTCGACATCTCGTAAAATTCGCGCCAAGGAGTCAACTATTAAAAAATCGTAAACGTAAACATTTTTACAACTGACTGAACTGTCGTACACTTTTTCGAACCCAAAATTGAAACGTATATAAAAAAAACAAAAAAAAACAAAATGCAAATTGAGCTGTTACCGCCCGGAACTTTACGCCTATTTAGGCGCCCAACTTCTAGTTCCGGCAATGATGCAGCCTAAACACTTAATTACGGCCGAAACGCGGCTCGACACATGGCTGACCATAAAAAGAAAGCCGAGGCGTTGAAATTAGCATACTAACTGGGCAGCAAGGAGGGTGCGAAGCAAATTAAAAATTATCAACCTGCGGCGATCGGTTGCATAAATTTAAAAGTAGAATTTTTATAACCGAAGGCGTTGAGCTGCAAAATGGTTGACGTGACGTGAGACCAAATTTTATTTTGTTTTTTTTTTTTTTTCTTTTTTTTGGCTGTTACAAAATGCACAAAAGTGCGCACATTAGTGTCAGCAGAGTTTGACTAATTGCCTGCATTATGCAAGCCGCGGCCAGGCGAGGTCAGGCAAGGGGCATTTCCCTAAAGGAAGCGCCCTCGCATCGATAAGATCACCTGGCTGAGGTAACAAGTGCGGCTTGAGGAAGCGCCCCTACGCTGCGACTGACCGCTGCTGCTTTCTTTGATAAATAGTGTGCTAATGGAATGTCATGTCAGCGTTTGTTTGGGCCGACTTTTAACCGAATTGTAACAACAACAAGATACCGGCCCAGTGCCGGCTAACACCCTTCCAAATTGGCGTAGGCGTTGACCACAAAAACTGGTGTGCCCGGCAGACAGGTGCAGCGACGCGTAAATGTTCACAGTGAAATATTAGTGCAAGCGGCCAAGTATGGGCACTCGTTTAGACAAAAAAGGATTCATTTCTGACACAATGATGTATTTGTACAAGCCCAACTAATGTGTGCTTCCGCTGCCCCTTGTATGTGTGCCTGGGCAATCCTTGCTTTTTAGCTGATCCTTATCGACATAAAGGCAGGAAATATTAGCGCAAAGTGCAGGCAGTTCCTTTCTATATGTGCTCGCTTATTAATTGACCAACATTAGCGCCTATTGTTAGCTCCAGCTTTGGCTGTCCTGGGCATGGGTAAAAGTATGTGCTAATGGCGCCTAGTTTTGATCGCTTGCCAACTGATAAGACCAATGGAACAGTTTTAGCCAGACAGCAACTGTTCATGAACACCTGCGAGTGTGGCTTTCTAGATGCAAGCTTCATTCTCAAAAGATTTCTGTAGCTGTAAGCTTTAGTAAACATTTATATATCAAGTTCCACGAATCTTGTATTTAAAATTTATTTAAAATTGTATTCCATACTAGAGCTGTAAGTTCTGGACAATTATTAAATTTATAGTTTTAGGAATGTAGCATTGAAAAGATTCCAAAAGATTCCTTGATATATTTGCAAGTAGTTTGTATTGTAGTTATGTGTTTATCTAAATGTGAATTTTTCTGCACAGGAAGTTTATATTATATATTATTTCACTAAGAAAATGTTAAGATAATTTTCTGGGTGCTATGGCCACATCGCTGAGCTGCCAAACATATTAATAGATATTGCTAAACAATTATTTAAATTTTAAGAGAAAATAATTGTCATGCTGTACTTAGGAATTTTTTCAACTTGTCAAACTTCAACCTTGGTATTCTCTCAACACATTTGACTAAAAAATTTGTAAGCAATATTATTATAATTTATATAATAATAATATTGTATAAATATTATTAGCAATAAGTAATTCCCAAAACTTTACTCAATACATGCTTTACTATGTATACAAATATTCATGTAATTATTATTAATATTATTATTAATGACCTTTGAACACAATAAACTCTCTTTTTAGCCCGCTGCCTCGCGCTGATCTCTTTCGAAAAAAACATAATCACACTATTTATTGCCATGATACAACATTATTTTGTACTTGAACTCGCACGCACAAAGCGCAGCCCCTGATGATTAGCATCCCTCATGTTAACATCTGTTACATTTAACCATACCTTGGCCTTAAAAACACAACGCGGCGCCAGACAAGCCATAAAAAAAGGAAACCCACCCAAAGTGACGAAATTTTCGTGTAGACGCGTTGATAGTTACCAAAAACGTTGGACGGGGCCTTAAATACTGAAACTACCCCCACACACACATTCGTTGTCGACTATTTTGATAAAATTAACTAAAAATGCCAAGTCAGAAGGTTTTTCGGGTATCCTGCACGTGCAATTTTTGCATGCCCGCAATAAGCGCATTAGGTTTTTTCTTCATCTTTCTTTTAGGGCTGTCTGAGGGTTGTTGGCCCCTTCGGCTTATTGTTTGCATATGTGTAACAATTAAACATTTGCCGCTGCAGACATTTTTTATATGCCACCCCGCACTATCATTAACACCGCAACCCAACAAGCCAACAAGCCCCCGACCACATGCCAGTTGGCAAGTGCAAAATCTGCGAGTGTTATCGGCTTAATTATTATTATGAGTCCCAGGGCGACGGGTGTCCTCAATAGTCCTGCACTGACGCCACTTGACTCTGTACACTCCCCCCCAAGTCCCCTCGCTCTCTCGTCCTGTTTCATTTTGGTTTATTTGCGTTGCCTATAAACTCGGATTTGAATATGTTTGAGTTTAAATATTGCTACGTCATTGCGCCATATATATATATATATCTATATACACCCATGTCTGTTGCGCTGCCAGTTTATATTTTGAATATATATCACTTTTTTTTTTTGGTACTGACTCATTTTTAAGCCGCTTAGCTGCACATGTTAATAAAATGATTATCAGGCTCTGCCTTTTGCTACCATAATGCAGGACTCACCATACTTTCAGCCTCCGACTTCCGTGATCTGTAAATGGGCTTTTAGTGCCAGCCTTGTATGTGTATTTGTTTCATCCGATTGACAAGTTGACTAACTGGCTGGCTGACTGGCTGCCTCACGCAGAGTCCAAAATGTCAAACTAAATTAGCCTTTGGACGGGATTTCGTTAAACTTCACCTGAAAATGCGCAAAACAGATGAAAATGTTAAATATTTTTGTTTGACTTGAAATTTAATATTAAAGCTGCATATAAAATAGGAATACAAATATGCCTTAATAACGAATTCTTGCCGAATGGCTTAATATGAGTGGGAAAACTGATCATTTTTATTTGATGAGCTCTTGGTTGCTTTAAGATTTGATGATTTGATGCTAAAGCTGCATATAATAAAAAAAGTATACATAAGTGTTTTACCGACAAACCTACTTTGAATTGCGAAATATGGGAGTGAGAACTAATAATCCACTCTGAATGGCGATATATGAGTGGAAAAACGAATAATTTGGAAACTCTTTAAACTGCTTTTAGAAATGTGTGACCCGCACATGATAAAACGCCCTGAGACCAATTGAAACAAAGAACTTTCCAACTGTCAGCTAATTGCACCCTAAGGAGTTGAAAACTGAACGCAGTCATAAAACACGCTAATTACACACACACACACACACACACACACAGAGCGCATAGTTGGCGACACTTTTCTATTACGCTTCCTGCCTCGCTCATATGAAAAACTAATCTAAAACTGACCCCAGCCACTTGACTTTGGCAAAGCAAAGCAAAGCAAACGCAACTGACGCAAACTGACCGCAGCTGTAAATTAAACGTAAATTGTCAAACTGACAGTTGCCAGGACCAAAAGTTTTCGCCCCGCACAGGTGTCTGCCGGTGGGCTGTTGCCAAGGTGGGCAGGACATGGCAGCTGTTTTCATTATTATTATTGACAGGCGCAACTAACGGGACTATTAAGCGAGGCGTTGACATCAGGTTACAAGTGTCTCCCAGGACCTGCAGCCAAAGCCCGGGTCTAATCAAAAAGGTCATTAGAAGTGAGTGAGTTGCAGGGCTCGGTTCAAGGGTCAGGGTGCTTGCCATGCGACTTGTTAGTTACTATACGAGCTGCCTTTTTCAATGCACTCATTAAAGTTAAAGCTAATTAAATTTTGGGCTGCCTGTGGCAGGGGTAGGCCAACAATCAAATGTTGCGCTCGCAACATTGAAAAACAGTTACAACAGTTAGTTACCCGCTGCCCGCGCTACACCCTTAAGTAGAAAAGGCAAAGGACAAGCGCAGCAAATTTGAAGCGTTGCGTCAGGGATGTGGGGCAACATTTTTAAGGATCTTGCAACAGACAACAAACAAACGGGCGGTGTCCGAACTCAAATGCAGGCGTTCGACTGGCCCACGCCGAGCACGGGAGCATGGGCGGTGTGTTGCGAGTCGGGTACGGTTCGTGCTACAAATATGCAAATAGACACAATTTTTAATTAGCAGCGAAGCGCAAATTTCGTAAAAAGCAGCGCCAAATGTCAGCAACAAAAGAGTCGCACGCGCGTGCCACATGGTTGAGCGTAGAGAAATGGCGAAAAAGGCGACGCGCCATGTGGCCAGTGGAGCCGGCAAATATATCACACACATATTAACAACAAATTCATTAAAATGCGCACCAAAATGTTGCAGAAAAAAAACAAAGTGAATATTGTTAATACAAGCAGACAGCTGAAACATGAAACAAAATGCAAAACAGCAAAAAATATACAAAAGTTAAAGGAAATGATTATTAAAAATCTAAAATAAATAAAAGTTGAGAGCTTTGCCTTTAGCGTATGACAGCAGCTGTTTGCCGATTGTAGCCGCCACCTCCCCGTCCCCTCCACCTCCTTCCTTCGCAGACCATTCGAATTCAAGATTTATGGCGAACGTTGCGCATACGCCGCGTGTTGCACGTCAAAAGGTATATCCACAGTCGTTGCTATCGTAGTTATAGCAAAATGCCTTCCCATTTTCCAGCGTTTCTTTCACTTATTTTTTTGCCATAGCTCAAATACAAAAGAGTGCATAAAAAATTGTACACATTTCTGTGCATAATCATTTGAACTACGTACGCGGCCGCCGTCTGTTGCCGGGTAATACGCTGCCGGCATGTTACCAGCCAACCAAAATACACACAACGAGACGCCCAGACAAAGAGAACTTTGAATAGCTAGACTAGCGTGTGGGCGGAGATGTGGAGATGTGGAAATTGTGGGGATAGGGTATGCGGCAGTTGCCTTTTTGAACTTGTTTGGATGTTTATTCGCGCATAATTCACTCATTAATCATTGCGTTTTGGCCAGCACATCTGAGCTTCAACTTTGACTCCGTCATGGCATATGCCAACCAGTCCTTGTCCTTGTTGCATGTAGTTGTTGGGCCAACCAACAAACAAAAGGTGAATAAAACTAGCAATGGATAATATTCAGACAGCTAAGTGGCAAACGGTGGCCAGCAATTACGAGCTAATGGAAGAACTGCAACCAGGTAAATAGGCAGGCTCAGGTGGAGCGTGTTCGACTGAAAGATGTCCTCAACTTAGGACTAAAAATATTATTGAAAAAATGTTTGGTATTCTGGTTAGCGGCTTAAAGCAATGCCTTGTTTTGAGTTGCCTTTCGTGAACCTTATTTGATAAACTGAGGTTTTAATTTGGAACTTGGTAGACAGTTTTTTAATTTAATCGAAATTTGTTATTTGTTATACTATCAAATACTAAATAATTGCACAATAATATTTTCATACAAAGCAAATAAATAAGAGAGCTCTAGTCGAGACTTGAGGATACCCTGAACCATCTTCTTCAAACCCCCAATGCAGCTCGAGCTATGCCACTTTTTTAAGTCTTAAGGCTCACAATAGTACGGTGGATGTTATCCAGATTCAAGCTGCCTCTTTTAAAGTGCTATGCATGTCCTGACGCAGCTATTAGTGCCTCTCTCAAATATATAAATGAACTTGTTAATATGTAAAAGAAAACATTGTAGCTGCAGAAAAACTGTAGAAAACTTAACAATCGAATTTCCGACAGAAGGACTCGCATATTAACTTTGAACATGGCTGCCAAATGTTGCCAAAATTCCAAGAACACATCATGCTATAAATTCGCATCTAATATTTTTTATATTTTTTTTGTCAAATACAACAATATACTGTAATATTTTGTACCCGTATTCCTATTCATTAGCGCCAACTGCGCACAACTGAAAGAAAAATCAGAAAAATATGCAAATTTGTTTTGGCAAAGTCACGATCTGGGCAGACAATTTGCTGATTACGGAACGGACGACGACAGCGAGGCTGATGGCATAGGAAGTGGAGGAATTGTTGCCATTTTTGCAAGCGCATTGATAAAATGATTGATTACACGCAGCCGTCAACTGTCTCTCTGGCACTACCTCCCGTACCCCCTCAGCAGCCGCTACGCACCTCAACGTTGCCATGCGAAAATGCAAACATTTTGCAATCAAATTAACTCTTTGGACGCTTAAGCTGTTGCCATTTCCAAACGAAAAAAAAAGGAATTTATCAAAAATTGTAAATTGCCAAAACCATTAAAATTATTAAAATCATGCTTGCCACGAGGGGGTTGTGGCCTTGCCTAAAAGGAGATATAAAAAATGGGGCGTGTCCTGTAAAATTTATCAACTCGTTGGCGGCAAGGATATGCAAAATCATTTCCGCACATTGACAGCCGCTCGTCTAGTTGAACAGGACATCGGGTCGGGGGGATGCAACCGAACGCTTCATTTGCTCAATTGATGCTCTAAACTATCTATAAGCATTAATGTATATACTTCGAGAACTTCTTGGCAACAATGTTCCCGTTGATCATAAAACAGAAAAAATGTTGACAAAATTTATGCTAAATTGATTTTAAGCAGCGCAACAAAAGGCGACCATTGTCTGGCCAGTCTACAAAGTATGACAAATGAATTTTAATTACCAGCACTAAAAAAGCGAAAAATCTGATGCTCAATCCGTAAACCGAACAATTGAAACAAACTTCATAAAAACGCAGCGACACGAGATGACCGCCGAATCTGAATGGCTTTTCAGGAGGCTTGTGGGCGGAGCGGGACGAAGCGGGCCGGAACGTATTATTCATAACATCGACGATTGTCTGCGTCTACAGTTTCAAGGGGTTTATCTTTTGACAGTCGGTCATAATTTTTTGGATCGTTTTTGGCTGATTTGATTTTTCATTGCCTTTTTGCATTCAATTCTCCTTCTTTTTTTTATGGCCACTTCTCTACTCGATTATACTCAAATAAAAATTGGTCGTGGCCATCTACAATGTTGCCTAATAAATTTGCTTTGATTGATTTTAATGGTTAAGCGCTTCATTGAGCCTTGGAGTGCGATGTGGTGCGTGTGCGGTCCGCCTGGGGACGGCTTTTTCGCCCCGCCGTTTTAATTTTAATGCTTGCTCCCAAACGAGCTCAGTCGATTGTTAGCGAAATTAATTTCGAGCGTTAGGCGAAAAAGGTCTTAAAAATTTTTTATATGGATTATATTCTATGCATTGGATATATAAAAGCATTTCTTACGATTGTTTGCTTTGCAGTTAAATGCCCGAAATTACTAAAGGCCGGCGGGGCAGCGGGGCGATAAGCTGGAAGCAAAGCTTTTCAAATGAATTGAAAAGATGTCATCGCGTTTGGCGTTTTTAATAGCCAACAATGCCTTTGAAAGAACTACGCACAGTGGAGCCAAATAATAAGAAAAATTAGATACTATAATAATTTGTTCAAGTATAAAGATTTGTCAGCTAAACATAATTTATAACTAACCATTGCTCACTAATTTAATAATCAATTATTTTTTTTAACTTAATATCTATTTGTTTAATGGTGACAAGGTAAAGGTTATTTTTTTACAAGCATTGACACAAGTATATAATTCGATTCTAACAATCGTCGATTAATTAAATATAAAAAGTAAGTAGATAGAGAGCCCGAGCTAGAATCCTATTGCTCATTGATTTATTAATCAATGGTTTTTTTTTTTGACAATTATTTATATTAAATTACCTTTTTTTTATCTTAGTAGCACGGTGCCTTGCTTGATTTCCCACAGCTTTCGAAACAAGTTTCATTACAGTTGTCATGTTCAATTTCATTCAGTAGAATTTTACTTGTCATCTGTTGTTTGGGCACCCCAAGAGCTTTTTTGCTGTTATAACTTACGAAGAATACAATTCATAAATACCCAAGGAGAGAGAGAGAGAGCGAGAGGTAGAGAGGGGCACTCATAAAATTCAATTTTGTTGCATGTCGCCGTCATAAAAGTGCGCGGCTCCTTTTGTTACCCGGCATGGAAATACAAAATCTGTGCATTGCTTTGCTGGTCACGTTGTACTGTGAGGCCAGTCTGGCATTGGCTCAGGTTTCTGGCATCAAATCGCGTTGGGTTGGGCCGAACGGGCTTATGATTTAACTGCAGTTTTATCAAGTTATTGCCACAGGCTCAACTAGATTTGAAATATTATATGTAAACTTTGCTTTACGAGATATATTAAATATTATATGTAAACTGTGTTTTATTATATATATTAAGAAGATTCGCATTTATCATATACATTTATTAACTTATGAAAGGGGCTTCATTTGTGTGCTATTTCACTACATGTTAGGTTAAGTAAGGTGCACATTAATTCTCTTTAAATTCCTCGATCTTCACTGCACCTCAACACACTCAGTATGCACTTTATAAAATTTATACAGGAATGATTATATATTGCTTTATTCAACAATTACTTATCGACATTTCTTCCACAAATTTGTTGCATATATCTATTAGTATGTTAATATTATGTATTAAGGCTTAGTTCAACTAAAAGCATTAAAGATCTTTAAACACCAATTTAACAGTTAGATTGAAGTTTTCTGCAATTGCTTGCTTAAAGCTATTCAGTGATCAAATATTTACTGATTCACCTCAACTCACTGCTAGTCCCTCACCCACACAGATTTCTCAACTCTTAAGCTTTTGAGCGCTGCTTTTCGCTTATCTTAATCAGCATCCATTTGAGGTGTTCTGTAACGTTCCCATTTTACAGCTTCAGTTGTGGCACATAAAGGTCCCAGCTAATAGCTATAAGATAAGGCGCTGCCATAGCCACATGAGCGGCGGATTAGAGCTGCGGCAACTCTGGCAGGCACTCGTCATAAAAGTGCGCACAATTAAACGGGAGTTAATGGCGTCCAGTGGAGGATTCATTTCATTCCATTTGCCCCAAAAGTCACTTTAACGGTGGCCATTACGTGTAAATGCCGCTGATGAGGTGACGCTGATGTTGAGGCAACAATTAAAACAGACGCCCCAGCAGCTAAGCCGGCTCGTTGCCGTGCTCAAATCTAATCAGCGCAACATCAACGCCGAACGCCTTAAATTATGCTACACAAATCGAATTTATGACACCGGGCAGACGTCTGGGACGACCCAGAAAAAGCCCTCGAAGGCATTTTGCGCAATGAACTTAACCGACAAAAGCCAAATAAAACCAAAGTCCAAAACCGAAAACAATAAAAGCTACATTTGCCAGCAAGCCGTGCAAATAAAATTAAACGAAATCAGTTGGTTAGCTGCAAGTTGGAGTACACACACAATCACCCACACACACACACACACGCACGCACATACACCTCAACTTTAACGTCAACGTGTTCTGGCTTCTGCTGCTGCTGCTGGACAACATCATCGTGGCCCAGCACAGAGGGTATGCAGGTTTTAATGTCTATTTTGTGCGCTATTTACAGACGACACACACGCGACTAGCACTGAATCCACTGGGAGCATGGATGGGCAGTGGGGGTGTGGCATTTCGCTTGCTAAATGACGTCGTCTTTTAATTTTTATCTCAAACATTGCAAACGGTTTTTATTGTTGCTTTTAACTGCGCTGGCGTCTGTTTCTCATACTCTCCGCGCCATCTGTGAACGGCTGTTGCAACTTTTGCAATTTGCCCAAAATACCGAGCGTTTTTGCACGGCATCTGGTCGTATAGCTGCTTTTGTCGTCCAGCCTCTCGCCCCCGAAAGCGACATCTTTAATTTGAATTCCAACTTATTTATTGTGTTTATTTAAGTAAGTTGGCAGCAGGACATCTTTTCTGTGGTTTGTTTACGATTTTTGTTTGGTTTCAATTGCAAACTTTCATTCAGAACTAGTTGAGGTTGCACTTTGATATAAGAATTCCCTAATAAAAGTGAACTAGCAGTTGGTCATATAAATAATATGAAATGAATGCTCCAAAGCACAAACTTTCATTGTTACGCAGTTGCAATTTAATTCATGTTCCAAGCCAAGGTCCAAGTGGTCTGAAACCAAATTGACTTGTGTCGATGCTTTTCGATATTCTTCTACCTCTTCTCCTTTTACTTGAGCTAAAGTAATGGAAAGTCATGAGAATCGCATAGAAAGGGCTAAGTCCAAACAGTAAATATAGTTATGCAGTTGCAAATTTAGCCAAATGCCCAACTAAAGTCCAAAACGCATTCCTCATGAAAATCACGTTTTTTACAAAGTTATTAAATTAGGAAATCTCGAAGGAATATTTATTGTAATTCGCTTCGTATGGTATGCAATGAATCTACAGTTTCAGCTTACCCGCTTTAATAGACACCCTTGATACTCTCGGCATGCCCTAATCTTCAGTGGAAATCCTCAAGCCCAGGCAAACTGAGGGACTAGCGACCACAAACGTTGACCAGAAAGGCGAGAGAGACGGGCTAATAAATCAATAGCCAACTGTCAACATTGTGTGCGAGTAATAATAATGCGAGCAAACTGGTCAATAATAAACCAAACGGGAATTTGGCAGCGAACGCACAAGAAGACAATGGAGCAACAAATGTCACGAAAGATCCGGAGCTGGTCAAGCGTAAGGAGCAGGACATTTGAATTGGTGATGATGCTGTGCTGGGTCGCAGCGAAGATTTATTTACGTCTGTCGTCGCACAAGGAATGCGATGAAATAAAACGTATTAAGTCATAAAACGGCCAATACGAAAGCGGATTACCAAGTGTGAACCGAGGAGCAACAACTACTGACCACTGACCACTGTTGCCACGGCGGGGCATCAAATCTAATTATGCCATATACGGGAGAAGAACTATATAAAAGTGCACAGCGGGCGCCGGAGAGGGGGTGGGCAGCTGTGTGCAAACGGTTTTGCAAAATTTATGCGGCTTTTGTTTTAATAAAAATTTTATCATTGCGCATAAATAGCGAGCAGCAAAAAGAAGCGAAGCATGTGCGCATAAATCTTGAGATGGAAGATGCCACAAGGAAAAACGAATACGAGGCAAAGCAATTATATGCAATTTATGCGGTGGTCTCAGGCTCACCACCAAACCACCCACGACCCACTAGCCACACAATCCGCAACCCACAACCCACACACAAAAACAAATTGAGAGTCCGATGGCGTTGCCTGTTCGAAGCAACTTGTGAAAATTATACGAATTGAATGTCTTAAAACGAAAAAGGCACTCGGTTCCGAGTTGCTGGCTGGCTTGTGCCCGGTTTCTTGCCTTTTTATCAGGTCCAAGCTGCAAATTTATCAGCTGGCATAAAGTTTTCTTTCTTTTCCGACAGCGACTGCACTTTTGCTGTTTCATTTGGGCCAAAACCGCAGAGCGCCAACAACAAAGCCGCACGCCAGAGATACACAGAGATAAGTTTTCTTTTATTGCAGTTTTGGCCCAAAAAGTTTTATTGCGACCAGAAAGGAAATGCTTTTCAAATGCTAACAAAATAAATGCCAAGCGCCCAAAGAAAATTAAGAAGCTGCCAGCGCCGCCTGCAGCCACATTCAACTAAAGAACTTGTCTTGCTATCCAATTGAAGATGCGTCTTTGGAACAACTTCTCAACCAAATTAAAATAATAAACTATCTGCCACGAATGCAGCTGCTGTCCCAGAGACAAATCAGCTGGTGTTTACCTAACATATCGGATTCTTTTGTAGTTTTGTACAAATTTATACGATGCACTATATATATATACATATCGTAAGATAATATAGATTTTGTACATAACATTAAAATTTGCAGAGAACATTTTCATGAAATGCGTAACGTATTCAGTCAGTAAAGTTACCTCAAAGATAAATGTACATAAATTTAAGAGCAGGGTGTTCATCTGTATCTTTTATCAGTCTGTTTCGATACGACCTAAATTCTCATTACATATTAAGGGAGAATACGCAAAATCAACATATAACAAAATTGCTATACAAATTTTTTGTAGAACATTAAGCCTGTTAATAACATTCATTTAATATTCATATTATCAGACCTGAAAACCGGGCTTGTTAATTAATTAGCATATAATAAATTAGGTATCCACCCACAATATCTTGGAGTTTTCTATGTCATCGACGATTACCCTGGCAATTTATGTTTTTTTTTCCGGGTGAAGGGCGTAATTATTGCTGTATCTTTAGATTTTCCATTGGTGAAAAGCTTGTTGCATTTGGTTAAGTTTTACTAAAGTTGTGCCGAATATAGTAACCATTAAAAATATCAAAAAAAAAAAAAAACATTTTAAAATTTTTAAACTAAAATATCGAATTTATTAGAAGCCAGTACAAGTAATGAAACTCTTTTGCATAGTTCTATCGAATTAAATCCCAGTATCCATATTCAGTTTGCATCTCGTCTTCTAATTATACATTTAAATCAGAGTACCTTAGCATAGTAAAACATGCACTTTATATATGAGCATATACCTATTGAGTAAAAATAAGAAAACAGCATCGACTGAAAGCAACAAAGCAAAACAAGCCCCTTTCCAAAATGCTCATTCAAATCTACAGCAACTTTTGCCATTTTGCAAAGTGCAATAGCAATGGCAAAAGATACATCAAGTCGTCGTAGACGAAAGATACTTCAGTGCGACCCACACCTTGGCACTGTACACTTACAGGATACAAAACGCATCTACAGCCACAGATACAGATACAGAATGGCAAACAGAAAAGCGTAAACGTGGCAGGAAATGCGGGCTTGCTCATTATTTGCGCTGAGTGCGGCTGAGTCGACGGCTGCGACAACGAGTACTTTGCATAAATTTCAAATCTTACAACACAACAAAAAAAGAAAAATATAATAGAAGTAAAAGAACCCAAATAGATGACAGAGCACACAAAAGGACATCGATAGCGATACAGCCACAGCTGAAGCTGCAAATGTAATGGAAATTGAAGGGCGGTCCAGGCCGTCCTGCTTCTGCACCTTCGCGCCGTGTCAAGTGCGTCGTCGTGGCGTGGCACCGCGGCGGGGCTGACAGAAACAGAAACCGAAAAAAAAAAATGCAATGATACGGAAAAATTAAAAACATTACGACTGGGAATGGGCACTCAGCCAGTGTCGCCATGTAGCTGCAAAATATTGTGGATACGGAAATCTCAAATAGGCGTCGTCAGAGTTCTAATGACATCCACCGCAGTCGCAGTTCAAGTAGAGGCCGCTCACAATTTATGGTTGCAATTATGCAGCAAACAGTTGTCGTCAGCATCGGCAATAATTGCGCTCGAAATTTGCATAAAAAATTTCATTCTAAGTAGTGGCTAAAGATGCGACAATCAGAAACAGCAACCACCCAACCACCCAGGCAGGCAGCCAGGCAGCCAGGAAGCCACCCAACCATGCCGCTAGCAAGTGTTTCAAAATTGTGAACATACACACCCACTTTGGCTGTCCTTGGTTTCGATTGACGTGTAATCCTGTCCTTGGCATTTTGCCGGGCGTGGAGCCAAGGACAATGCAGGATAACGCACAAAGATCCAACCGAGGGGTGTCAAAGTCAAGGCGAACGCAACCCGCACAAAATGTCAGCGCGTGTTGGGACCTCAAGGACAACCGCATTGCTTGCTCTTGCTTTGTGTGTCCAGGATATTGATTTAGTTTTGATATTGTTCACATTTAATTAGCGGATTGCAAGTGTTTAAATTGAAATTCTAGACGTGTGCGCTGTGGCAAAAAAAAGGACTGAATAAGTTTGAATGGTGAATTAAATTTAAGAAACTCGTTAACTGTTGATTGAATTTATTTGAAAATAATGTCTTGTCATCCTGTATTTTAATTTAATGAATGAAATCTGGTTTCCTTTCCAACTCCCGACTCAAATTCTCTAGTAATTTAACCCTTTATCATTAAATTATGAATTTTCTTCCATTTCATTAAAGCGCGACCGCAAGCCAGTTGTCATCGTTCTTGTCGTTGGCTTTCTCAATGTTTAAGATGCCATTTAACCTCCGGTTAGAGTTTCAAAGTTCAAACCGAAGACAAAACATTTACTCAGCATCCATCTGGCAGCGAGAATGTCTTTGAGTGCCGAGAAACGCCAATCGCGCACAATTTGTTACAATATAAATGACTTATGTCCGCGACGGGCAGCAGCAGCAACAGCAGCCGCAGCAGCAGCTGCTGTTGCAACAACTTGGCCCCATAACCCCTCCCTCGCTCTCCGCAGCCCGGTTTTTAGCCATAAGCATAATAAATTTTTACGCTTGAGCGTGTAAAGTAAACTGGAAGCAACCCAAACCCAAAATCTGAGCCAAAAACCAAGGCAAACTATAAATTTATAATGCGCGAAAGTAATTTTATGACTTTGCGGTTTTAGCTTTGGTTGCTGGCATAAGCGACTACAACAAACGGCCATAGATACAGATACATTTGTTAAGCATACGCAGTGGCTGGATGGGGGTGGTGGGTTTTGTTAGGCGGCAAAGTGTGAAGACAAAGCTTACAGATATAGTAAATCAAAGGCGCAAGTTGCAAGTTGTTGGGCCATGTTATCGCAGCAGCCGCTCAGCCAAAATAATAAGCGCCCGACGTCGCCATATTTATTTGATTAACTGCCTTTCGCACTCACACACACACACACACGCACACTCACTCCACTGGGCGCAATTATAGATACACATGATTACAAACAATAAATTGTTGTTTTGACACTTGTAATGGCTGCTGTTGCTGCTGCTGCGTCTCTGGCAGCCACTTTCTGGCACAATGTTGCACAGGAAGCAATCTTTAAACTACAGCTGTAAACTGAAACCCAACGCACGAGCACTGGACAATTGGCCCAAGCTAATGCTCATCGCTTATTGTGGCATACAAAATTGTTTTATTGTCGCCGCATTTCAAAAAGTGAAGAAAAAATAGAATAGAATTCACTTTTTTATTGCAAATTTATTCAAATCGTTTGTAATCTCTGCCAGCCTAGCGCTGCTCCTCAATCCAACTTCATGGGCCATAAAATTGCGTGTTCTTATTATTATGGCCATTGATGTTGTAGTACGGGCACTTGCTAAGTGGTCCACAGTGTGTACTTCTTGTATTTGGGGCTATTTCTGTGCGAGCTCTATCAGTTGGGCGGGGCAAATTTGTTTTTTAATAGGTTATTGTGTGTGGTTTGCGTTTGGGGCGGTCAACTGTGGCTAAATATATTTCTTCAAAAAGTGTGTTCTATTTCGCGGTCAAAGTGTGAAAAGTTGAAAGGTGGCTTTGAAAAATATTAAAAATCATATCAAAACTATACTTGAGATACTAAAAAAATGAAGAGTCTAACCTCTTGTAACAAATAAAAAATAATTTACAAAATACTTTAGAAATCATAATCGAGCTTGGCAACAGGTACACTTTAAGATAATGAAAAAATAACAACTAAACCTTTTCTGTAAAGCCAACAAATAAATCAGTTTAAAGGAACATTAGGGATCACATTCGTATTTTTTCAAGCGCCTAATGTTATTAATTATATTTAAATATTTACAATAATTATCCATTTACACAACCACTTATAACATCCTACTCTTTACTTTATTTAGACTTAGATTCGGTTATAGCTTGCAATCGGTTATCTACAAAAAAAAAATATCTTTAAGAAAACGTCATTTCTTAAATGGTATAATAGAGTCTACTTATGCAAATGGAACTGCTTTGGCAGTTATTTTCTCATGTTCTTTAACACCCTCTGACAATTTCGCAGCGACTCTTAAATCTGATGAGGCTCGGGTCTACACGTTTAAGAATGCAACTGGGAAACTGCATGCCAAACAAAAGCAACAACTGGAAAAACAACAATAAACAGCAAAAGATTTTTATATTTATTGCCAAGGACTTGGCAGAGTTGTGGGCACCCTGTGCGTTGGCAGAGAGGGGGGCAGTGCATTAACCCCTTTTAGCTCAAACCCAAGCAAAATGACTCATCAAACGAGGGCGAGTTGGCGGAGAGCCGAAGCGGGAAGTAAAATGTACAACTTGGCATTTTATTATTATGATTATTTGTAGTATTTGCCGCTGCTTCAAGTTGAAAAGAAAAGAAAACTGAAAAGTGCATAAAAATGCAGCCGAAGAGGGTTGCCACCGACTCAGAGTCAGACTCAGACTCCAGCTTCGACTGCGTCTAATGCTCAAATTGTATGCATGGACTTCAGCTGGACTTTTGTTTCTGTTTACCAACTGCCGCGAGCGTAAAATGCACTTTGTGATTAGTCCGAGGGTGCTCTCGACGGTTTTGCTCCTGCGCCAGCTCCTGCTGCTGTCGGCTGCCAATGCAAACCCAACCACTCCCTAGATCCGGACCATTGGCTTTGTTTTCTTGACAGCAGCGTCTTGGCTGCCGTAGAAGAACGAACACTTCATCATGTTTTAAAGTTCAATAGTCATCATCGAGCACATCAACGTGCCGATCGAGTCGTCGCCCAACCCTTAAATCAAGTGAGCGCTTAATGTTTAATAAATGTGTAATGCATAAGCAAAGTTTTCAGCCCGAAGCGTTTTCCTAGCGCTGCTATTGCTGCTGCTGCTGGTGGTGCTCCACCCTGGCCGTGACTCATAACTTCTTAGCTCTTTGCGCACAGTGGAGCACATCGCATTTAAATGTGAAGCGTTTGAATGTTTAGCAAGAAGTTAAATTTAGTTTGAAGCTATCTTAAAATTGTTAACATGTAAGCTTGCAAAATTAAATAGTGTAGAAAATATATGAAGGCAACAGGAGGATAAAATATTTATGCATATAGATAAGCCTTTGGCTAATAAATCAGTTAAGAGGAACGTTAGAGCTCAGATTCGTGTCGGACTACAGGTTAAGGTCGTTGTTAATTTTGCCAACAGCTGAGCTTGAGCGGCACATGGAAAAGAAGAAAGAATTTCTTATCAATCATCAGAGATTATTAAAGTAACAAGTAGTTGAGACCCCCTGTCATTGCTGTATGATGTCATTGACAAAGTATTAACCTTTAGTTCCCACTGTGCGCTGCTTAACCCTCCAATCCAGTCGCTCACTTTGGTTGTTTATTGTGTTAAACTCCCTACAGCGCACTTGAGCATATTTGCATGACCCGCTTGTCGACGCTAAGTGTATTGGCATTCCAGGGCCCTAGTCAGAGCCAGAACTGAAAACCCGAAACAGAAGGAGAGTCCCGTGTTTTGGTTCAAGGATAAAACAATAACAACAACAACAACAACCAAAAAATAAAAAATGTATCGAACCGGGCACACCTGCAAACTTTTGAATGAAAAACACTTGAGGGCTTTACGCGTCTCACAATTTAGGGTGGGCTGCTGCTCCTCAAGTGTGTTTAACAAAAATTGTGAAGTGCGTCGCAGTTTAAGGAGTAACGAGCGAGCAGAGGAGAGTAGAGAGAGATAGAGTGAGAGAGGGGTCGATGGAGGGGTAACTCTCTGCCGGTAGCCACAATTTTCCCATGACATACACATGCAATTTAAAATTGTTTCCCAATATGTTGCCAGAGTTGCCTTTGTCAACGCATTTTGTGTCACATTTAATTGAAATCGCTACCCTCACCTGCTGCAAATGCATCAGAAATCTGTTCGCCTTTTGTATGGCGCTGGCTTTGTTATTGTAAATCATTAAAAGTGCCGTGGAATTTGTGAATATACTATGCCCCAACTATGATAGGGAGCCGGCAAGGCACCCTACAATATCGCTGTGGGAACTTTCTAATGCTTTACTCAGTTTTGGGTTATGTAAACTTTGTCCAATTACTTGCAGTCGCCCCTCTCTAAGTACTGTGAGAAACACAGTCACAAAACTGCGCAGCGGTGACTCATTTGTATACGATGCACAGTTTATTGATGACTTAACCTCATTTCGAGCGGTCTGCAACACCTGGCGACTAGCACCTGGCACCTGTTTGCTCTCGTACACGTACATGTTGGGTGTGAAAATGGGTAAGCGGAGCTCGATCTCTCTCTCTCTGTTGGCCAGGGCTGCGACGGCCTGTGATCGATCGATCGATCTATGATCATGTCTCCATTGTTTTCTGTACATATTTACCTTTTAAAGAAAGGATAAAGCAGCAAATGCGTATTGTGGAACGTTCGGGGATTCTAATTGATAAATAATGCTATGTGACAGATCAATGGCCTTTGGGCGGGCCCAGTCTAATCCGGATCATGCAAATTGGGAATTTGGGCTTACAAAAATCTTGAATGTGAAACTGGAGAGTCAAAAAACTGATATGTAATACTATACGAGGCTTAAGAACCTTAAAAACAAAATCGAAATTCTTTTTACACATAATTATATGCGAGAAATATGATCATAAAATTTATGCTTGGTATTTTGTGTAATATTATCTTTGATACATATTCGTCGTTCCCGTTTAGATAACCCAATTTTCACACATATCTCGACAGCATGTTGGAACAGGGTGTGAGCACGCGACGTTTATTAATTATGCCAACAAAATGTTATCTGTGCGAGCGTGTGCCCCGAAAAATATATATCTTTGCATATATTTTATGAAAATTTCATGCGATTAATTAGAAAAATATGCAAATTATTTTGAACTGCGGTCACATGGCAAAGGACACGTGTAATTGTTGCTAGTCGACGCGCCGTTTGACAATATGTCAACTGACAACAAACAGCCCTCGTTTAGGGCCGAGGGCGTGCGGCAGGCTACACTCCAACTGGTACAGTCTGTCACGTGTTGCACTCGAAGAGCCCAGGAAGCAAAGGAATGAAATGCACGATAAGCGCAACACGAGAAACCACTTGGGAAAGTGGCGTAAAATAGTTGCTGGCGATAAGTTCATTTGATGTTAATTTGGCGGTGGTGGCAGCAGCAGCAGCAGCAGCAGCGGTGGTGGTGCTGGTGCTGGTGGCAGAGTGGTGGGCGCATAGCCGCATCCTCTTTTCATTCACACGCCGGCAAAAAGGCAAACCACGGCAAACCAAAACAACAACAAACAAATGCGGATAAGTTTTGTTCTTGTGCGTGTTGCAACAATTAAAAAATTGAGTGCACCCAAAAGGCGGCCAGCGCTGGGTTTTAGCATATAAATTGACGCACCACCCTTGCCTGCCACACACACACACACACACACACACACTGACACTGACACACACCGGTGCTCAGCTCTCTGAGTCACGAGACGACCCGCATATGTCACCGTCACCATGTCCAAAAGGACCCTAGACGCAATCTACCGAGCGTCCAATGCTGCCGCATGCAGCGTTAATTACTCACTTCAGTCGCGATTCGAAGTTCCACGTTCTCACGCCCCGTTGTATCTGTATCTGTATAGCTGTGTATCTGTATCTGTATCTGTATCTCGATCTGTGATTGCTCTCATGTTTTGCCGCTTCAATAGCTGCGTGCAATTCGACGGTCCTTGACACTGGAAATTTGTCACACTCTCGGCCACGGCTCGAGCGGCGTCTGTTTAATTGTGCGTGCGATGCAAAACTCATCTCAATCTCGGTCTGCTGATGATGTTGTCGCTGCCGTTGTTACTGCCCTCCCGATCTTGATGAAATGTCACACAGCGCTAATGCAAGTTAAACTCCATTTAGCCGTAATTTTCTCGCTGCCTCGTTTGCTAATTTCTGTGCGAATGTAGCGAATTCCGGCTACAATTATTCGATAGAGCGTGCTAAATTCTGTATCGAGTTCATGGGAATGACATTGCGTCGAATTAGCTAGAACGCTATCATTTGTCTGCGCTAATGAAAAAGGTCAAGCAGCGTAGCGAATAGAGAGTAGAGTAGAGTAGAGTCAACGGCTTTGAACCAAAAGACTTTAGGCACGGGGTTCCAATTTGTTATTTGCTAAGAAATAGGCCTAAAATTCATAGAGAGCAGTCGAACCTGATCCAAACGATAGTATTTTGTAAAACTTGCGTTCAAGAGCGCAGACAAATATAATAATGATTGTATTTTAATTGTTTAAAATCTATTATAGATATTAACTTATATACCTCAATGTTTTTATTATAAAATAAATCATGTCAGACTCTCGATCCAGCTAAGCTAATAAGGCTTCGGAATGTTCAAATATCATTCCTTCATGATGAATGAGAGTTTAAATCCTTTTAAGAAGTGTAAAATTTATGGTGAACTTCCGTTCGAACCTGGGCTTATAGATATGGAGAAACACGTTCCTGAACCGAAAATGAATATTGATTCGTATTATTGCGTCGAACGATCGAAAATATTTGGTTCGTGTTTGTTGCCTAGGTACAATTATCCATATTTCCCTTACTTTAAGTTCTTTCCAGCACGTGTCTCGTTTGACGTCACATTTCTAACCTCAAAACATCACTCATAAGCTCACAAAATTTGCCATAATTGCCATATAGGACATAAACAGTTGAGCACTTGTCAAGAATCTATGTATATTGATATCATACAGCATAAACCGAAATCCAAAAACCAACCCACCCACGCCCGCATTTCCAAACAACTTGCCCTAAAATTGAAAAGAGCACGCAAGGAACGCATCGCCGCTTGAACCGAGTGGAATGGGCGTCGGCTATAGTTAAACAAATGTTACGATTGTCTGGCAATTACCAAATTATTGTTATGTATAACTGTTCAAGCACATATCTATGGCCATTATAATGTATCTTTGGTGGGCCATATGCGTGCACAGTCCGGACAGGTTATGGCTTTCAGGTGTGCCCATTGGAGAAACCAACCCCTCAAGTCATACGAGCCATAATTCACGGACGCAACTGTACCGTGCTATATATCTAATCAACAGCTATGGCTACATTTACTCTCGACTGCCCAGCGGGACTGCCTTTTGATTTCTGGCCTTTGGCCGTCGTCCATTCATATTGCATCATTGTCATTAGCCACCCCACGTTAGCCTCTGGGTCAGGGGGCTGTTTGTTGTCGCCTTTAATTGCCAGACTTCACATTTTTTTGGGTAGTTTTTTTTTCTATATATACTTATGTAGATTTCTCTGGGCTATGGTGAATTACCGCTGATTGTTTTCATTAGCAATCGTAATGAAGTAAATTATGAACTGTGCAGGACCTCAATTGCCGTTTGCTCTTGTTGTTGTTGGCCCACAATTTTTGTTAATTAGCGTTAATTTGATAACAGTCGCCGGATATGGGCTGTGACTTAGTTTTTATTGTTATTTGATTGTGTGTGTGCGTGTGTTTTGCAATATGCTAAAAAAATCTAAGCCAGAGTCAGTGTAGATGAATATTTAGGAGGACAAAATTTTACGCCAACAAGATTTGATATTGATTTTGTACTTAGTCAAGGAAAAGTTTGGTTGGGCTTAATTAATAAAATTTGTCATAGGTGAATTGATTGCAAAAAAGCTGCCGTCTTTGGTAGATGAACTGTGTAAGTGACCAGGTTATTTGGGAAACTGAAGAACGATTATCTGGATTGCAGACTAATATAGTACTGTCTAAGCCGAAGGTGATAGCAAACAGTGCTAATCGAAAAGTAAAGTTGATGGCTCGCTTACATACTTATAATTATATTACATCCTTATACTAATAGTAATAACTGAAATAACAAAAAAGGGAAAACGTTCTTGTGCTGCCAGCGACCATTGGGCTATTCCTCAAAAAGTTCGGTATGCACTATTCTAATAGATATATGTTAAATTTTGACACTTTAGCTCTTAAAACAAATACAGATTTAATTAAAAAACAGGATTTCGATATCATTCGTTGTCTGACCCCTATCAGCAGCTCAAAGAAATTTAAACAACTGGATGCGATTATTATGATTGTTACGCGTTTCTTAATATTGATTATTAGATCTTTCTAGTGATAATGATAATGAGAATCCATAAATTTTCATTGGCTGTTTTTCTTTGATATCCAGATAGGTTTTATTTTTATAATTGTTTAGTTCCTTCTCACTTTCCATCAATTATATATTAAATCGATATCAATAAACAATGCTACTTTATAGCTATTGCCTACTCCACTCACCACATTATTCAGATCTAGTTGCGATAAACGAATCCTTACACACACACACACACACAGTTGCCCTTCTTTGTGTGGTGTCACAATTGAATGCCAAGAAATTAACTGATATTAGCAACATTTTAATTAAACACAAGTTGTAGTTGCAAAAGCATTTTACATAAGTACCCACATGTTGCCACATTGCGGCATACCCCAGCTCCTTGGGTACAGCTACTGGTACCGCCTTTGGTACGCTCCTCCCCCCCCCTCCCCCAACCACATGTGTTGCATACATAAACTACGCAATTTTAGCGCACTTTTGCCTGAGGGGCCGCCAGCCGCCTGTCAAAATCTCATTGCGTGCACTCAATTTGCCCCAGAGCTGCAATTATACATATTTTTAGTTAAAGTGTGTGGCACGTTTTAATGTTTATGGGAGCGGCAGATGTTACCCAATGAATGTATTTACAACTTGCAATTTGTGCATGTGTGTGTGAGTGTGTGTGCGTATTTAAACCCTTCGACTATCCTAGGCAACAAATTTAAATGCGGAAAAATGCAAATAGATGGCACGCAATGCAACATGATAATTTTCCTGGTGGGCGCTGCAATGGCAGGGGAACTCCTTTTGTTTTTAACACTTTGCCAGCGTTGAACAGGGGTAGGTCCCTGGGTTAAGGAAATGGCAATAGCTACGCACATTTTAGCAGCTGTTGAGGTTTGCGATTGCAACACAAAAAAAAGGTACTCCCCTACATTTACCCCACACCCCCATCGAACTGCAACCTACTTGTGCAGTTGACAACTGCAACAGCCTCCGCAAGCCGCATGGTTTCAGCTTTGTTGCATCCTTTGGCCTCTCGGTTCATTGACCGCATTATGTGCCGCAGTGAGCAGTTGCTTGATATCGTCAGGAGAGGGGCGAAAAAAGAAAATAAAACAAGGAAAACAAATCCAAAAGCCACCAAAGAAACTGCGTAAATATGCGTAGAGTGCGTGTTGCACAGAGGCCCCTTCAACTGTGAGTCGCCTTCTTGTTACTGCCCGTTCCCTTTGTTTGCATGCCACAGATGCTTTTTGCTTTATTTGCATTTGTGAAAGTTGATTTTCATGATGATGCCAAAGCTGCATCGGGAAGCGCCCACGTGCTTTTTGATCTTTTCTCTTCAGTTATCCTTTTGCAGAGGTCGAATCCATAAGCGAGTCCTAACGACCTTTGTTTTTAATCGGTAAAGTGCAGCATCTATTTGCGGTATCTTTGAGTTTGCGCCAGCTTCTTGTGGTTAAGCATTGCGGTAACTTGCACCCTTTTGTGAGGAGCTGAGTGCATAGGGTAGTTATGCTAAAGTGCATTTATTTAAGCTGCGTTTTATCATGTACCTGTTAAAGTTAACAATAAGGTTAACATGTGGTCAAACTTCTCGCGTGTGGCGCATACCAGAGATTTCTGTCAATATTTTACCTAGCAGCTAATCTACTTGTTTAATACGCTTTCGCTTCGTTTTCTTACTTTAAGAACATTTTCTTGTATTTAAAATAAATATATCTCGTGTTTAGAAAAAATTACTCTAAAATGTATAGTTTTAGAAAATAAATAGTAGGTTTCTAATGTTTGGGAATAGTCAGTTTTTGAGTGTGCTATGCAACTAAAATTCAAGGTATTAAAATCTTTAGAAACCTGACCATATGACTCATACGATCTTACATCTTATCTGTACATCTTATCCATTCAGTACTGAAAGTTATCACCTTTTTATAGTCTAACTGTAATACTATCCTCAACAATCTTATGTAGCTAACCCTCTGTTGCGTGGCTCTGGCGACTTAATAAAAATGAATTACACTCTTACATTTTGCATGGTTCTTTTTGTTTTGCTATATATCATCAGCATTTATTTACCACTTGATACGCATTCTTAATTACAAAAGTCGTTGTTGCCCCAAACTCTGTAGCTAACCTCTCCTTCACATTAATACCTACTTGCCGGGCTCCTTTTGATGTATGCCTGACACTTGAGGGTGGACACATTTCTAAATTAATTTGGTTTGCTGTTAAATTTGCATAAATTCTCTGAGCTAGGCTCGCCAGTTGCTATTGACAATACAGATTTAATTTTTTTTCATCTGCTGCTGCTGCTCTTGCGGTTAAGGGTTAACCAGGAGGCACTCCTTAACTCCTTAGCTCGCCAAGTGATTGTCATGCCTGCCAGTTGTCAGTTGTCAAGTTGTCCAAGAAGAGGCCACCAGGCCCCGCCTACTCCCTATCAAACCATTGCCATCTTCCATCTTGCCCATTAAACACTTTTGTATTAATTGAAGCGTAAAAAGAAAGAAATTCAACGGGTGCCAGGGGCTTGTTTTTCTCCAACTGCATCTCACGCTCCCCTTAATGCTGGCCCTCTCTTTCTCTTTCGCTCACTCTCTTTAATCCTTGTGCCTCTCGCTTGCCTTGCTGCAGTCAATAACCTTTTAATGAGATTTATAACTGTCAGGCTGTGCCTGTCTCTCTGTTGAGGTGTGTGTGTGTGCGTGTAAGTGAGGTGTGTGCCGGTGAGATTATTGAGGTATTACATTGTGGAAAGCATCTCTCACCCATTCTCCAGCTCATTCATGCACTGTTTGCGTAGCAGCTTATTGAAATTAACGCTTCGCTCGGCTCGTTTAGTTCAGGCTTAAATAAATTTGCATATACAATAATTTTTTTCTTCTTCTCAAAACTCATACTCTCTCTCTCTCTCTCTCATTCTTAGCGAGGTCTGAGGGTCGTTGTTTACGCTGTTCGCCAGGATTAGTGTCATGACTTGGCAGCCTACTGACATTTCGTGTAGCCTGTCTTCATTCATCATCTCGGGCTTATCTAACATGCAGCAGGTAACAAGCTGCAAGATCGATTGATATACTCTGGAACTGCAGATTCTGAGGATCTGTTTTCACACACTTTCGAGCTGGTCATAAGGCAATTACGACGCAGCTATGCAATACACTATCATTAACAGCCAGACCCTAACGCAGTTGTCACCTGTCCCCCAGGGCGAACTAGAGCTTCCTGCCCACAACGAGGAGTACCTAATGACGCGTGACTTGAGTTAGCTGTCTGAAAGTTACCAATATATTATGTATACATAACGCTATTGACTTTTTCGCAGTCCTCGTAATCATAGAGCACCGGACACAGTAGGAAGGGACCTTGGGTTTGGCTTCCTGTGCAATGGCTGTAATTGTCACATTTGATTATGTCAAGATGACTTTATAATTACCGCAATGCCGCACACGTGTGACAGTTTAAGTGTCGGTTGCAACCGCATTGAGAACAGAACGCGGCGCGTTATTTGCAAACCGCTGGCCAAAAGTGAAAATTACCGTAATTTGTCATGAATATACTATATATACATATATATATTTGCTGTTGCTGCTCGTTGGAAGCATATTGTCCGATTCGCCGGAAATGTCAGACAGCTATGTTTTTTATTACGCTGCCAGAAATCTGTGTGGTGGGCGGAAGAAGGCGGTTCCAGAAGAAAAAAAATGTATGTAAAAACGTGTGAAAAATATTGAAGTCTGACATTTGTTGATAATTTCAAGCAGAAAGAATCTTTGAAATCCATATATATTGAAAGTGTGCTTAACTACAGAGATTATGCAGCTAGAAGAAAACCGAATTATGCTCTATACTTTAATTTTATAAAGGATAAAATGTTTTTGTGAAAATATGTGAAACAAATTTAAAGCTATATTTGATAAATTCCCCCACCTGTTAGCACTTGGATGACATTTAAAATGTGTTGTTAATGTGATATATGTCGTCGGTGTTGCCGAAGCTGTTGTTCTCGTCAAACGCGAATCAACACTATTTAATTATTCATATCAAACATTTTATTACACTTTTAGTAATTTAATGCATGGCGGTTTTTCGTTTCCTTTTTTAACTTTTTATTTACATTTTCAGTTATTTTTTTTTATTTTTTTTTTTAATTTTCTTTTCGTTTGTCACATTTAATTGAATTTATGTATTTTTATTGTCGCTCGCTTTTCGTACAGCATTTTTGCATTAATTTTTATGTTTTTAAATATATGTGTACAGGTCTATTTATTTGTATTTTTCCGAAAAACCAGACTGCTTGTGGCTTTTTATTTGGCTGCACCGCTGCCGCGGGGCAATCCACTGACGAACGCTCAAATTATGCAAAATAATTTTCAACTGTCACGCATATCAGACGCTCCGACGCCCCCGGACAGTTGCTTATCGTGTGGCAACAATCGTGAAATGGCTTTAATTGATTCTAATTTGGTTTCCCGATGGTCTTCCCTTAGTGGTTGCCACCTGTGCGTTTCTCAAGGCGTGCTGCTAATTGGCTCTAACTTCAGCGCCGTGTGTGGCTCAATGCCGGACATCAAAAGCGGGGCGCGAAGTCTTCCAAAGTCCGCATAACATAACTCGGTCTGTCACCCCTCGCCCCATGCTATGACTATCTGACAGTGTGTTGGACTGTCAAAATATTTTTGTTGCATTTTGGGTGTGTCCTGTGCTCTGTTTGTTGTTTTTGTTTTCATGTTTTGTTAGCAAAGTGCAGTCGGCTAGGAGGATTAGTTGCGATCCGTTTCGTTCCTTTCTGTTCTGTTTGTTGTTTTTGTCGCAGTTTATGATGCGTACAGAGTTCCACTTTCGGCAGTTCATATTTTGTGGTCTTCCCAACTGACAGTTATGGTGGGAAGCGTTGCAAGCGGCTCACTGACTAGCCCCCGGGAATCGAAATACCGCACGATATCAAATGGGAGTTTGGTCAGGTTCCTAATTAGTAATGGAACATTGCCCATGCAAAATTATCCTAATGAGCTTAAGTCGCAGCTCTGAGGACTTTGGATGGCCCCAAAAATTGCCTCGCTTACTGACCTAACATTTCCTCCATGCTTTGCCTGCAACTGTACCCTAGTCGAATAAATACCAGCTGTCTATTTTTTTAACCCTCTCCCATGGGCGAAATGAATACATAGAAATATTGCCAATCGCAATCGCAATTGTCCAAAATCAATTTTTGCACTGCAAAACATGACTCAACACTAAACACAAGTCGCTAGAGAAAAATCATAAATAAAATATGATGCATAAGCAAATACAATGGCTGGGCGGGCGAGAATGCATCTAAAAAACTATGAATATTCATAAACCTATTGAACAACAATAGAAATTGATGATGTGTTGTCAAATCGCAGAGAACGAACAATTTGATTGATGATATTCCAAGGCACGGCATTCATTCGCATTGAAAATGAAAAAAATACGGGGCATTTTTTGGCAAAATTATTGCTGAGCCGCAGCGAAAAGTGAAAAATATCATACAAGGATATTAAAAATGAAGCGCAACTAAATAGACAAAAAAAAAAAAAAAAAAGAAACCAACCATATACTGGAAACAGTCCAAGAGTCATGCATCATAATCAGGTTTGGAGATTGCAGCGGCAACAAAACAAACACCCCCGATACACATGTGTGGCTACCCCTTTTGGGGTTTAATGTTGCCCACGCAGAGATATAGACAGAGAAAAAAAGGAGACGCAAAGTGTGAGTTTGAGGGAGAAAGGGAGGTCCTGGTTGGCAATCAAAGCAAGTCACACAGGAGACAACCACATGAAATATGATCGATGGGCTGACTGACTGGCTACTGTGGCCAGGGTGAGGGTGAGGGTATACTCTGTGCCTTGGTCCTGCTGCGACTGTCCACAAAATGGCACAATTATCCTTTCAGCCAAATTGTTGCCCAACAAAAGGATGCCAGGCTACAATTGTTGAACACAGTAAATAAATGTCAATGCCCAATCCCTTAACCCAAGCCCCGCTTTTTTTCCATCGTCGATAACATAATGACGTTTCGTATCATTTTTCAAATTGTAAAAAAAAAAATATTAGAAAATACGCTTCTATTTTTTCATTCGGAAAACCAAAATTGAAACTGTTGTGTCAGTTGGTGGTGTCTACTGGGCAAGTCCCTCTGCCAGTTGGTCACAGCAGGACATCGTGCAACATATTCGAGTTTTAATTATGATTTTTTATTGGTTTTCGCGCTTAGTGGCAAGGTGTTTGTTGTTTGTCCTGTTTTGTGCTCATTCGGGGCGACGCCACTGAAATGGTCAAACAATTGATAAATGATATTTTGATATCGACTAAAAGCCGAACATACACAATATATAGTGTTATATAGTCCGTAATCTAACACAATGGCTGACAACCCTTGTAGCGACTCTTTAAAATATTTTAGTGCACCAGTTGAATACTGTAGGCTAATAGCCGAAATCATTCAAGCGGATTATCACAAGTGTTGATCGATTTTCGGTTATATCATTAAAATCGGCTCAATAACAACAGGGTAAGGCATTTATATTAAGTACCCTAAACATAATATTAAGCTGACTTTGTAGGCGTTCATTGTCAGCTTAGTTATTTGTTGGGGTATATCAAAAGAATTATGTGTAAGCAAATATTTAAGAATTATATTATTGTTTAATAATAGCTCATCACTGACTGTTTCTTAAAGCCAACGCAAGATTCTCAGCTTTTATCAATCAAAACTGATTGTTTGGAAATTGAAAATCCTAAAAATTACAATAAGAAAGGTTCTGCTATCAAATTAATGCATAACTTTTGTTTTATTGCAAGAGTATATATAATATAGCTTACAATTTGTTATCTTACGCTGTGTACTCTATCTCAAATTATAACAAATATAAATAAAGGCTTAAGCAAATATATATCTGTATCTTCGTTATTTGATTTACTTTATTATTTTGATTTAGGACCGATTGAACATATTTTTTTTAAAACTTGACTTCTACTGAAATTTCGGAAATTTGATTTACTCGCAAATTAGAAAACAAATTAGCTCTAAAACTGAAAGGTTACTCCTACATATTATACTCCTACTTTGTATTTGTTACAAAGCACTTACAGCCAGGTTTACATCAACTTCCTGTCTTATTAGCTTCGTTTATTCAAACAAGTGCCTTCTACACACACACTCTCTCTCTAACTCACACACATCGCATCGAAATACTCATAAATAGTTAATTACAGAGCATTTCATAAATCACTCAAAGTGAGTCCTGTTTGGATACTGCCTCTAAGTCAAAGCCTTGTCTCTTTTGGCGTTTCTGTTGTTGTGACTCCCAAAAGACAAAATGCCAAAGCAAATTAAATTAAGCGGCAAACAAGTTGCTCGGTCACATACGACACGACTTTACAGCTTCATTTCAAACAGCAGACAGCAGACGATACGCGTTAGTCAAGTGGGACAGCCGGGCGGGGTTGGGGTAGTTGGGCCAACTATCAACACAGTTTATGAATAGTTCAAGATGGAGCAGAGCGTTGGCATTCGCTCATTCGTATGCCGCCTGCGGTTGCACTTAATTTAATTGACAAATTTTAAAACCACGTCACTTAAGCGATACCCAAACCCAGGGTTGCCTGGGCAGCCGTAGACGCCAGTGCTCGGCTTGTAAATGGATTAATGTTTACTTTGTTTGCCATGGAAGTTACAGGAAATTGCAATTTTTCTACCCAAAAAGTCAGACAACAAGTCAACAGCTTTGCGCACAACTCACAACTCGTTTGGCTAAGTAGAAATCGCCTCGGGTTAATTGAGCGGCAGGCAAAAAAAAAAAAAGGGAAAATATAAAGGCAAGGTGAGTTTGTTGGCTGCTTACATTTCCGCCGGTTATCAGTTTTAGGCTAATGAAAAAGCTCACCCACGTTCCGGTTTGGGGTTTTTGGGTCCAGCTCTGGAGAGCAAATAGTAAGCAATGAAAGATAAACAACTATCATGTGAATGCTGCTCGATTACAGCACCACGAGCTCTGGTATAAAGGAGACAGACACTGTATAAATAGGTATTATTGGTGAAGTGTCTGGTCCTTTGACTTTAAGCCACTCGTGTGAGCCTCAAAAATTGTTGTAATCATCAGCTAACAGCTCTATTGATTTTATCAGCCGCATTCCCTCAATTGTGCCTGCTCATTCGCATTCAATTCAATGAAGCGTTCAACTTTAAGTCGCTGCCAGCTAAAACAAAAGACATAATCCAACCCCGAAAGCGAAAACCCCTGAAACTCAGCGCCGTCGTCGCCCACTCTGATCTTATAAATAAACGTTTAAATCCTCATGAATGCTTACAGTTGGCTTTATTCCGGCAAGTTGTGCGCTTTTGTTTTCCAAATTTCTTTTCGCTCTCGTAGTTGGTCATAATTTTTTAGTGTTATTGCCCTGGAAAAGTGGCGAGGCGGACCTCACTTCAACTCCAACTGGATACTGGATACTGGATTCGTTGCCGTCGATAAGACAGAGGTTGCAAGTGCGTTGTAATAGTTGTTGCCACTTCATTCGATGTACTTTGGATTTCTGTGCTTCGCCTAATGTTTATCCTCTTGTTCTTTTAGACAAGTCTGCGTAATTATCATTTGAACGCATTTGCCTTAAGTGTCCTTTTTGACATGTTTATAAGATGGCCTCTGTATGCTGTATGTCCTCTTCTAGATCTCGAAGTCGTTGAGCTATGCTTTGTGTGGAATGTGCAATAATAATGTGTACTGATGATGCTTTTATATTTAAATGGTATTTACAGACTTATGCTAAGCCTAATGCCCAATAATTTGTAGAGACTACACATAGAAGTGTGTTGTATCCTTTTAAGAACGTTTTTTCATACACAAACAGTATTAAAATATTGTCATTGTATTACACATAAAAGAAGGTATATTGGGAGTCGGCCGAATCGGAACACTATATTATATATCTTCCATAGAAATAATAGGTCGGAAATAAAGCTTTTGCTCGACCAACTCTTATGGTTATTAAAAATATCTAAACCAAATTTTGCATTTATTAGTTTTACTTTCACATGAGCAACATTTTTTTCACATCCAACTCTGTATTATATAGCTGATATATGAACGATCGACAATATATTAAGCTCTTGTTTAAAAAGTGTTCTGTTTCTTAGGATATCTTAACCCAACTTAAGTTAGGTGTTATGCAACGGTATCAAATACTACTATTCTATATTAAATGACTCATATAGGAGCAATCGATGGAAATAAAACCCTCGTATTAAAGCATATCTTCAACTTTTTGCGATTAGAAAAAAGACCATTTTCCCTGTTTTAAAACATTTTCTTTTACTTAGCTTTAGTAAGAAAATAACAAACAGATCTTTGTTTTACATAAGTTGGTCGTGAACTGCAGCTCCGCTTTCCATATCTCAATTTTTTTTCTTTTTTTTTAAAATTCCAATTTACAGGATTCTCAGTTTTCGTATTTAAGCCGCAGCCAGCTTTAGCCTGTGCAAAATACATTTTTTATCTTATTTTAAGCATTTTTTTGCTAGAAAAAAAGCTTTATATTAGTTCGCCGTTTACCACAAATCTCAGCTTTACATTTCTCAAGATATTTTCAGCTTCGAAATTCCAATCTTAAGAGCTTCTCACCGTTCTGCTACGTTTTTGTACTTCGCTAAAAATTTGCTATTTTTTCCACGCAATTGACCAAAGGATTGACGTGCAAAGTTCTGCCAGTTGTGGATCCGGTTGAGGCAAAAATTTTAATGTTTCTGGACTTTGCAATGGTCAATGGCACGTCATATGCACATAGAGCTGTGAGTCGCCACGACGCAACGCTAATCCTGGGCAGCGTAAAATGTGCCAAGAGATGGTCAGGAAGCGGGCATAAAATATCCTTGTTTATGGTCTGGTTTAGACGATTTTATTGAACAACTTCTCTGCATATAAATCTACAGATTAGCGCAGAGAGTGCGTCAGGGAGAAACTCGCCGCAAACAAAGGAAACGTGGTCGTCTCCGAGGCGTTGAGTCTCAGCTCTGGGGTGAGAAGTGCCATATAATTTTTAACATAATTATTACGTTTGTTTTTCTTCTATGTGCGACATGTGAGAGAATCGCAGTCTTGAGGCTCTATTGTAAATCAAAAAGTGCGCAGAAACTGAGACATGGGAACGTTGGAACTTCAGTTAGTTGCAGAATGTGGCAAGTTTACGGGCAAGAGTCATCAAAAGTATCTGCGGCCATTAACATGCACATAAACCAGAAGCAGCAGCTATATCTACTGTCGTTCCATTCCATCAATATAACAATTATTGTTATTATTATTATGTTGTATTATTATTTTTTCATACATACACGAACTACTACGGCAATCGCCGCCCAGTGCGTAAATGTCTATGAAATCATCTTTTTATGGGGCCAAAACAGCATTTGCTACTTCTTACACCCACGCTCCAAGCCGACATAACTATTATGGTTATGGCAATTTGTCTGTAGACATAACGTCGTCGAGTCGGCAGAGTGGTAACGATGTTGGCACTGCATTACCGAGTGCGGGCAGGGGAGAGTGTGGGTGGATGAGTGTAAAATACTCGTAACAGTTGCCCAACACGCAGCCCATCGATGAATTATTTGCTTTTGCCGTAAAGTTTAGGGGAGAGACTGAAGGAGACCGGAACACCCCCACTTTATGGATATGCTACTACATAGTCCTACAGGGGCATTGGCATGTAAGGCTTAGCGGCAGTTGCTTAGCTGGCCATAAAACATGAAATACGGCCAAACTGGCCAAAGGATTAGCAACGGCCGAGTGATAAATGGGCCCAGGCACAGTATTTGCTTAGGTCTGTGCCTGTTTATTTCGGGCATAAAACCAAGCAAAACATTTACTTTTAATTAAAAGTCAACTGCATTTAGTTACAATCATACAAATGGCTGCTCACACTTAAGAATTGCTCAGTTATTTAGTTATGGAGGTCAAATACGTAAGACTCACCCAAAATTACAGCATCGGGGCGTTGAAGTCTTGAAAGGTGTGTAACTTCTTGCTCCTTGCAATTATCTATATTCTGTAAAAGCAAAGACAGCAAATACATGAAATTTTAACAACCTTTTCTAAAATTACAAAGTAAATGATGTTTTAAGATATACTTTAACACTTATATTTATATTTCAACATTTAAAGCGTCGCAATATAAATTTTAGACTTTCAAGGTGGAAAATACAAAAAAATTGTTGCGTCACAGCCAATCAATAAAATATTTTCTCATGCCCAAAAAGCCAAAGTTTCCAGCACATATCCTTTAACCCTAATTTATGCGCCCAAAGTGACAATTGACGAACTCCTTTGGCTTTGCCCTCTCTTACCCCTTTTTTTATTTTTGTGGTAATAAAAATATCCCAGCGACGTCTCTTTATTAGTTCTCCTAAGCCCTGTTGCTTTTGTTCTGAGTAAGCTGTGCATAGTGTGTGTGTGTGTGTGTGTGTGTATTTGGTGTGTGTTGTGTGTGTTTGCCAAAAAGGCAACAACTTGTTACATTTGTCATGCGCTAATGTCACATTTGACAGCTGCGCAGTTTTTTGCGACTGCTGCGCCTGCGCGCAGGATCTATAAAAGAGCCGAAAGGCAACTTTGTTGTTAATTTGCCGCGCTATGTGACAATTTGAGTGTGCGTGTGTGTGTGTGTGCATCTACCTTTTTGGTCATTATGAAAATAATTTTGTTTTAGTTTTTATTGGCAGTTTAGCGTAACAAAAGGCAACCTCGAATCGTTGTTGACTCTCCTTTATTGTGCCTCAGTCTGACAATTATTTACACTAATCAGACAGACTCAGACCCAGGCGCTGTCTCAGTTTCGGTTTCAGTTTCAGTCTCAAGGTGGTGCCACAACCCCCCGATCGTTTCAGAATTGTTGCGTCTTTTGTTTGAGTATTGCGTATTTTGACAATGTGCCTACAGTTCGGCATTGTTTCCATTGTTCGCCAGGTACTGGGCCTATAAAATTTGCAACAAAGTCAATTTGGGATTTCTTTTAAGACCAGACCGGACGCAAAATACTTTTTGTTCATTGATTTGATGTGGTTGTGCTGGGATTATCTATGGTTTGTTGAGGCCCCTATGTGAAATAAACATGATCGTTCATTCGATAAGCGCAACAGCTATTAAAAGATTAAGATTCCTTGAGCTATTTCTTTTTAACACTGATTTTAGTGATATGCTTAGCTATCACCCTCTGCTCTGGAAAGCATGTTATTTGCATGGAATTTTGCCTAAAAATATTGTCTGGCTGAATATCAATCAATCTATATTAATAGACAGCCCATTAACTTGTAACTTGAACAGCGAGAATCTATTAACGGACTCGTGCACACAA
Organism: Drosophila novamexicana; assembly: GCF_003285875.2. NCBI lineage: Eukaryota > Metazoa > Arthropoda > Insecta > Diptera > Drosophilidae > Drosophila > Drosophila novamexicana. The sequence continues at coordinate 1,382,924 of NW_020824766.1, forward strand.
AAAATGATGATACATAAGTATAATCGCTCTTGCATAAATAATCAGCTAGATTGTTTGTTGTTTACCCTCTTTATGGCCAAAGTAACATGGACTCAGTCATCGATTGATTTTGCACGCGGCAGTTTTTCGTCACTTATCACTCAAAATTATGGCAGCAATAAAGCATTTTCCGGTCTGCCTTTCCGCCGAGTTTGCCTTACACTATTTCCCAGCCTGTCGGGCTCGGCACACTTTGCCATTTTTTTGCTGTCACTTTTCCCCTCAATTCCCAGTTTTTCTTTGTTGTTTATTTTGCTGCGTCGTTTTTTGTGTTTATCAAATTTGATTTGCGGCAATTTCTTTGCCATTTTCCATGTGTGCCATGAACGGACAGCAGCCGCCCCGATTGTTTATACTGCCCCCGCCACTCGCAAGAGACCTTCTCATCTGTTAGTCTTGTCAGCTATGCGGCTAATGTTTAACAATTTATTTAAATGTCAGCAGCTTTTTGGTGCCCGGCACGATAATATTGTTTACTGTAGCCAATAGCGAGGAATGAGAAAATATTGCGACAGATGCGCCAAGAACTTTTCAGAATAACTAAAATAGTTTATTGCCTGTTTATTTTGAAATTAATTAAGTTGATTTAAAGAAAAAACCGAGACAGAAAGAGGACAAATTTTATAAGCTGCCGAAAATCTCAAATTTTAAAATAAATAAAATGTATAAGGAGGTTAATAAATTATGAAATAAATTAATTTGTGCCCATAATTCGAAATTGAGCTTATAAAATGCAATAGGATATTAAAGTTTTTGATTTGTTATCAATTCAAGAGATATGTTTTTAATGCTGACTAATAAAACTTAAAGGAGATATCTGCTTTCCTATATTTGTTATAATTTTTCAAAAATGTTAATGTTAGTTTAAGGTCTCATAGGATATCATTCTGATCAATTTAAATCAGGATTCTTTTTTGTAAATATAGGCCCCTTGGCTGAATTTTACAGCCAATAGTTCATTGTATCGCAGTCTCGGCTAATTAATATACAATTTCTGGTTTTTGGTGCGGTCGAATTTGCATAGCCCACAACACAAATGGCCAACTAATTAATATTAAATTCAAGCAACATTTCCAAATTTAATTTTGCGCTTTCAAACTTTTGCTTTGTTGGCCCTGCCCCTTGCAGCGTATTATGCCGCCAACTATTGACTTTTGACTAGCTGTCGGCTATTGCGGCCTGGCGATGACTGCTGCGGCTTTTGTTAACCCCTACCGCAAGCCCCAATCCACAATATGGCAGGGCAATTCATAATCATGTCATAAAGCCCCCAAATGGGGCATTCGAAGCTCTCTTGGCCATGGTGAGACGCTTAATTACAAGGGCTTTAATAGCGATTTCAGCGGCTCATTGCCAAACAAAATTTTCAATTGACTACACATTGCGGAATGGAGGGGTGGAGGTGGGGCTGGGGGTGGGAGTAGGCGGGGTTGTATGGCAGACTGCGACAGCCTCGCAACAGATTATTAATTAAGAATTTTACGCGAACTCCACGAAAGCCGCTTAAATTGCTAAAATATTTCGTGGCTCATCAAAATGATTGAAAAATGTTTTTTACGCGTGAATTAAATTTTCGCGGTTGCCTGTCCAAAAAGGGTTGAACCCTCAGTCAGTGGCCAGTCATTGATGCCCGATTTTCGTCTGGTTTTGGTTTGATTTTTGTGGCCAGCCACCCTTGAGGGCTGTCACCCACACAACAGACTTCAAGCTCGACCCGTCGAGCTTATTAGAATTTTCCGCTTAAATTTCCTTTAGCACTTTGGTTAAAAAGTTATCTTAACTTCTGTTGCGGAGCTCTGTTCATGTTTGTTTAGGTTGTACTCCAAGGAATTATGCGGCTGTCTTTTTTTTTACTCTCTCTTTTCTTTTTGTTACCTTTGATCCTTTGACGCGCTTTTGTTGTTTTTAGCCATTTTTTTTTACCTTGTGCTCTCTTTAATTTTGGCTTAATAATTTCGCCGGCAATTTTTTTCCGGCTTTGTTTGTTTTCTTTTCGACAAATGCTGCTGCGCTAAGCTGCCAAAGTGGCGCATTTTCTGTTTTTGTTTTGATTAAAAATTTTCGAGTTTATCTTTTGTAGCGGATTAGTAATGAACTTTTATTCCGCAGTGGACTGTGGGTGTTCAGCGGCTGTTTACTTAGGTCCATATGCAGCACATTTCAATTAAAAAATATTTTTCTGCTTGCTTTGCTCTCATTCGCGTGGAAAGTGTTTCAGCTGAGTTAAAAGAAATTGGTCAAACCCACACTACAGAGAATTTTGGTGTTACTTTTGTCAGGTGCATATCTGATAGATATCAAAACCCGATGACAGATCGTAGTTAGGTGTGTTTTACATGTCCTGATATATTCTTTAAGATACCTTAAATATGCCCGTATTACGTGGGTTTGTTTCTTTTAGAAGGGGTTTTATCGTGATGACTTATTTAGTACTGTTCTGTGATAGAAGTAGGTCTTTTCGTGTAGGTTTGGCATCAAAAGCATATGATTTATGTAGGTTAATACAAATTCCCATTACAAACTAATATTAAAATTAACAAATTTCACAAAAATTTCCATTTTTAATGCGCTCTTTTAAAGAGTTTCTATAGAAAAAAAATGTCTAATGCCGCTTCATCTAAGCTGCAAGTTCTGTTCCAGTCACTGTTACCAGACCCAGGCAACCCACTTGAGTACGCATTCGCTTGCGTCTAATGAGTTGTATCAACAGCAAGTGCGAGGCAGTGGTCCTGCCAAGACGCGACTCCTGGCTCGGCTCGGGCCACCGACTGTTCATTAAGCCTGACTGAATGAATTCGCGTAAAAGAAGTTACTTGTGGGCGTTCTTTGTATGCGCCCATCCCCGGGCCTTTGCCGCTGCCTGTTTAGTCCGCTTTCACAGGCAGACGCTGAGTGCAAAAAAAAAAAAACCCGAGTAGAAAAATCCAAACACTTGATCAAATATTTTGCAACTTCATGGAACTCATGAAGCGCACTGGTTCAAGTGCTTGGCTTGCTGCTCATTTGCCAGCCTCGCTGCACATTTTGTAAAACGAATTTGGTTTATAATTAAAACGAAGCCAGCCATCAAATGAATGAGCAACAAAATGGAAATTTCTTTTAGATTTGCACAGCTTCGATTACAAGTTACTGAACCCGTTCGTAGTTGGGGCTCCAGTCAGGCGTGCAAAATGATAAGGAGGGTTTGGTTTCGGGAGAGTTGTAAAGCGAATTTGCTAAAAGCAAGATACGAAATGAAATTTCACTTAATGCTGTGGCATATACATCAGGCTTTAGCTCGAAACACCTTTAGTAGATATTTAAAAGCCAAACCCTGTTTAATCTTTAACTTTTAGCAAATGACTCACAATCAATTGTCTGATTAAGTTTCCATACGCAGCTAATTAAATGTTTCAATTTACAGGGCTCTGTCTGCTTTGCCAGACACCTTCGAGTGCTGCAAACAGTTTCTTGGGGTTGGCCCATTAATAAACATTAGAGACATGTGCATAAAAATGTGGGTCAACACATTTGGAAGACATGCGATAAGCGTTCCCCAAGTTTTGTGTCTCACTTAACTGTGCGTAAACACATGGCATATCCCAATTCTAAGCTTATTCCAGTCTTCATCCGCCCCAGCCCAAATAGCTAGGCATAGACAACTCATTTGACTGATGAACTCGTGTTGACATTTCCTTTCCTCCTTGCTGAGCCTCTGGTCCTCAGCCTGTTTTTCAATTCTTTTGACACTGACACATGACACATTTGTTGTAATGTCGACGCCGCTCGGCCATTTGCCAAAATTGTTTTTCAACACAGTTGAGTAAACATTTGGCTGCCTCCTGTACCGCGCTCCACAGCTGCGCTGACAGTGCGTAGGGGTTGTGGCAATCAAATGTGCAAAGTCGTCAAAGAAAAAAATTGCATAAAAAACTGTTATATATTGCATGAAAAATGTGCGCCTGTTGTTCGGGAAAAATGTGCGACATGCGAGCAAAACATGGGAAAATCCAAGCACAAATATTGGCAAAAAGTTAAATCAATTTTGTTTGAAACTACGTGTGATGTCAACATATTAAATAGCTTATTATTTTAAGCTTATTCTGCATCATTATTAAATAAACTATGCCAAAGTTAACAAAGAATGTGTATACACTAATCTTGTACAATATTAACTAAAAACTATACAATAAAAAAATGATTAATCAAATATGATGTGAATTTGCAAGAGTTTATTATATATTTTAAACTTCACTTTTTTTAAAACTTACTTTAAACTATTTATCATGAATAATTTCTGCAGAGAATATTAAATATGAAATGTCTGCCCAAACATATTTACATTTAAATTCTATATTACAATTTAATGTATTGAGTTTTTTTGTCCATTATTCAAAGCTTACTGCCATGGTTAAAGGATATATAATAGCTTTTGGCCCAGATACGTTGCAGCTCATTTGCGGTAATTAAAATTACATTTGGCCCGCGTCGTTTGCTCAAATTTAATTGACATTAGCGGGCATTTCAACTAATATCAGACGTTTGGCCACTTGGTCGTATCCTTTTAGACAGCGCACCGTATGCGATCCGTCAAGTCGTAAAAACAAGGGCTAACGGAGTGGGCCGATGGAGGGAAAGCGCGAAAATGTCGCCAGAGCAGCGCATAAATAAACCTGCGCCCATATTTTATGAGTGCCCACGCCCCCTTAAGGCGCAGACCAAGCCACGAACCCGTAGACCAATACGAGTGCCAGCCATAAAAAACTATAAAAACTAAACGTAAATAATTCCATCTGAGCTGGCAAGTAAAGCTAACTTCATAGCCCTGGCTCCAAGCCTGATGCCCTGTGTCTTTCAGCGTGCACTAAACATTTTTTTGCCATTAATATTATTTTTTAGCATTTTGTCCTTTTGTTTTTTCAGTTTTTTTTTTTTCTTTTTTTGTTCAGAGAACTTTGTCTTTTGCATGTGTTGGCATTTTGCTGCAGCGAAATTCGCGTGACAAACGAGAATTTTATGGCTTCCGTTGACCTGCGCCATATCCTGCGGTTCACTTGCAGTTCGCTATGTGCCCTTCTTTGTGTCCTGCATTTAGCAAGGCGGGAAGAGAGAAGAAAACCCAACAGTTGTCATTGCCATTAAAGCTATATGCGCCGAAGTGATTGCACCCGCCTCGCATCACAGTAGGTATCCATTCAGTTCTCGTGCCAGTCGGTGCCTGGGCTCCTCCTGGGCACCGAGTTCTTGTTATATTTCTTTTGCCAGCGCCATAAAATGAAGTGTAAATATTTAATGTGCGCTTTCGTGCATGCCATGTGGACTTTTTTTTATTTTTGTTTTGTCTTAGCTTCTTGGATAAACTACAAGACTTTAAATACTTGATGGAAACTTGAGTCAACTGAAAGAATTGGATATTAAATGCATTCAAGATGATTGCTTTTGAGTTTCCTGATCTATTATTTTTATTACCCCATGCAAACTCAATATATGTCCACCTATAACCCAGTTTTTAAGCTACTTTTAATGACTTGTTCACTTAGTCAATACTTAAGCTAAGTGCTAGATTCTGAATTCCACATGAATATTGCAAGCATGCCAATTATAGCCAGCTATAAGTGGCATCTAGTTGAAATTGGGCCTCAAGTCCTACAATAAATGTAAATTTCAAAACCCCAAATAAGCAAAAATTATTTATTCCAATGGCAGCTTTAGCAATTAAAATCTGTAGTCAAAAGTTGGCGAATTGCGGAAAAAAAGAGGAAATATTCCAGCATTTTTCTTAATTGGCTTTAATTGGCTTAAATTGGCTCTAAAGCTGAGGCACGGGGCACAATGACCAGTTCAGGATACGGGCACGGACACGTAATCTTTTCTATAATTTGTTAAATTTGTCGCGGCAAAAGTTTATTACCCCGTCGTGGCAGACAATGGCGAGTGCATAAATTGGACTGCCTATGGTTTGTGGGTATAACAAGACGGCAGAGGGGAGTAGAAGTTACGTGCAGAAGGCAACGCAGGACAAATTACGTATTACAAATTGTATAACGTTTGTAGCTAGTTGTTTGGCTTTTAGGTTTTTGGCTTTTGCAGTTTTCTCTACTGTTCGTTTTGTCCAAATTGTTGTCGTTGCATGCATTCTGGCCATATTTCTACAACAACAAAGCGGGCGGACGATATGGCGATAAGGGAATTTATAAGCGCCGGCCAGGGCGCCGCCAAGTATGCAATGCATTTTGTGTTAAAGGATTTAAGTTTTTGGGCGTTGTGGGATTTCATTAATTTACGATTTGTATGTTGTTTTGCCTGGGCGCCACAGCGGCTGCGAATTAAATTGGCTTACGATAGAATTAGGCACATGGAATGGGAACCCTTAGTTATCTTGTCAAAGCTGCCAAGTTTTGGTCTCTTAAAGCCCCGTTTGAGCTGCCCTTTGTTACTCGCAGCACATCAAAGCCACAAAAAAAACAGGCCAGCATTCTCTTTTCCTGTATTTTTTTGTGTTTAATAATAATAAAGAACCGCATCGTGTGTAAGTAAAGTAGAAAAATTTTTGTGCTTAGCTCAGCTCAAACGGAAATTTCACGTTGTGGCAATTTTTGCCAAGGCAGCTGCAAAAATACTTAGGCGGATTTAAGCGCGACAAACAGACCATACAATACAGAAAAAAAAGATCCAAAATACTTAGGGTATAGGGCATGCTAAACCGACAATCGAACACACTTTAAAAACATGCCTAGCTAAAGATAATTAATTTATAAATTTTTTAAGCATTTAAACTGAATTTAAATAAATTGTTTTAAAATTGTTCAATTCATCTTTGGTTTTTACAGAATTTGCCCTTTTTTTTAAATATATATATATGGTAAATCAAAAATAAATTTAAAAATTATATATCATATATTTTTAACAAAGTAAAATACTTAAAACTATTTATTTCTTAGATGCATATATTTAAAATAAGTAAGTCTACGCTATTTAAATGTATAATAATAAATATAATTACTAAGCAATAACTAAAGAAAAATGTAAAATTTCTATTTACGGCAAACCTGAAGTCTTAGCTGCATTCGTTAGTTGAGTATTAACGTTTCCATTTCCGGTAAGGGTATTTTAAGCGCGACAAAGTCTTTCGCCAGACGCCCGGCCATGCTTGAAAGCAAAGGACGCGATGCAGGAGAGGCAACAATGACGAAGGACCTCCTGCAGTGCGTTCGTCGTGGGCGGGGGCGATATTGAGGTATGCCGTGGGTGGGCTTAGGTAATACGCATTAGTGGCGCGACTGCATATTACAATATTATTATTATGATACGCTTTATTTTGTGGTTCAATGAGTTGCCGGCGACGCCGCCGCCTTTCATCGCCATTGTCGTCCGTACGGGTGGTAACTTTGACGGCTTAAAAAATTTGCCTATCGCCGAGACATTGTGCAAATAGCTGTAAAGACGCAGCGCAAACGCTAATTGAAACAAACGGAGCTGGCTAACAAATGCCGCCTATTAGTGGATTCACCTCTATGGCAACCGCAACACTACCAAACCAGAGACCAGCCCACATATAACACCCGCCGCCACGGGGCAACTTAATCTCATAAGTGTACGTTAGTCATGTGTTCTGTTTAGTCCTTGGCCAAATGGCTGGCCATAAATTTAGTTGCTGGCCATTGTTGCGACTCGACATCTTTGGCTGCAATTTTTCAGCCGCATGTCGAGGCATGTCGACTCCTTCTGGCTGTGCTAGCCATGTGTGCTTCATGGTGTTGTAAATTTGCTGCGCCCCTCTCCTTAAGCACTTGTTCCTCACTCTGGCTGCGTTGCCAGTCAAAAGGTCAAAATATGTTGCAGCTAGTCGCCATTCTGGCAACTTTATTAATTGCGCTTGTTTATCGTGCTGTTAAAGCGGCATTCCATTCCACCCAATAGGCGACCCGCCTTTGAGTCGTGGCGGTCTTTAGATAATTTAAACTAATTGCGTGACTCGCTGGCATTTCTTCAATTATCCTTTAGACCAGAAGACTTATGATGGCCAGCAAATATTTGACATAATTGCGGGATTAGTGAGAGAGCGCACGATTTTCAATTAGCGCTAAGTAATCGCCACTAATCAAATTGTAACTGTTTTTTCTTGCTTGCCCAACAATTTGGCACTTAAAATGTAGCTGCATTTTTATTCAATTTGCCATAATTTTAGCCAATTGCATGTTGGCCAACTGCCGTATGAATTTTTTAAGCCGCACGACAAATGTAAAAAGCAATCGCAGCACAAATGTTATTGTCCTCAAGGACATGCACCTTTGGGAGCGCTGGCAATTTGCATTTGCTGACAATTTTTATAGGGTATGTATTAAGTTGCGAGTTGAAACACTTAGGAAATAAGAAATACTTGGAAAATGAGAAATCAGAAAAACTAAGGGTCACTAAACCATAATTTAAAACAAACAATTTTGATTTAAATGTTATTAAAATGTATTTATATATCAATTAAATATGTATACAAATAAATAGTTATAATTTATAGTTTAGAGACAGAATGAGTAAATCATACTTTGATTAATGAACTTGATTTATTGTTTGTATTTAATAATAAATTTTTTAACATTATCTAAGCTACAACTATTATTTGAAACTTTCGTTTGTCCACGATAAAGCCTGAGGACCCAACCAGGCTGTGTTGTAATAAAAATGAATGCTATTTTTGATTCAATACAATAAACATATAGAAAAAAAGAAAACCATAAATATATGAACACCTATGAATAGTTATAATTTATACTCAAAATAAATATATATCAAAACAAGAAAGTAAGTATATCTTCGGCACACCCTTGTACACATTTAGGGTTGGGCATGATATTTTGATAAACAGATAAGTTTCCCATTGAAGAATCTACCTTTTAACCGATCATTCCTTCCTGGAACAGATGACAGACCAATGCAAAGTTTCAGGCAGATAGCAGACGGACGTTAATGCTGACCTATAAAATGAGGTCTTTATGAGGTCGGAGATGTATCCTTCTATGTGATACAGACTTCATGACAAAAGTATACATATGAAAATCGGAGATTCATTTGTATAGCTGCAGATATATTCCTTGGCTTGTCCAGCCCAGCCCATTAGTGGAGACACATAATAAAAGGGATTTAACATTTTCAATCGAAAAGTCAATACACATGCGTACTTTAATAATTTGTGTGCAACACTTGTTACAATTTTTAAGCTAATTTACAAAAAGGCTGCCGCTTAAAAAGTGCATATATATATATGTGCATAATCCGCTTAAAAATTCAATTTACAGCAGGCTTTTAAAAGATTTGAACAACAAATTTTACACATGAACGCAGTTTTAATCGTTTGATTCGATAAGCGTCGAGCATCGAATAGTTTCTCTGTTTTTTTCTCATGGGGGTTGTAATGACGTTTAAATATTTGCAGAGGACAGTTTTTTTTCTCTTTTTGGTCGGGATGCTGAACGCATATGCCAGGACTAAGCTTGTTAATAGCCGGGGGCAGTTGCGGCATGGCTGGTACTGTTAATGTGACATAATTGAAAATCAAAACTAAAGCACTTAACTTTATTCATACGGCGAAGTGCACAAAAAGTTGAACATATGTGAGCCGAAAAAATGGGCAACACGTCAATGTGCAGAGGCGCGGCTAAAGACAATACCACACGACCCAAATGACAATTTAACTGTCAACCAGTTCCATAGTCGATGACAAGTGCAATCAGCCATAAGGGTGTTGCTTAGAGGATCCAGGGGGATGGCTGTGCAAGTGTGAGTTTCAATTAGAAATGCTAGATAACCAGATTGTGCGCTCTACTTTGACATATAGACTGATAGATCAAGCCGGGTTTTGGGTTTTTCGAACCACTTTCCAGCTGTCAAAGTTTCTCAAGTTACCCCAGCCCGAAATGTCGTTGTCAACCTTTCCATGCTAATTGCTCATGATCTTTTACAAAATTGCCCATTTGACAGAGTAGACCAGACCGAACCTTGCCCACATTGAGGCATTATATAACTAACTGTGCCTGAGGTGTGTGCCACCCTTATAAGTTGCTTGTATTGCGGGCAATTCAATTGCCTAATAGTGTCAACTTTCAAATGATTTGTGTTGGGTTAGCATAAATATTTTCACCGCTCTCTGATTACCGCCACATTATATTGATATAAACACCCCAATTGCCTCTTTTGGCTTGTTGTTCCAATTTCTCTTTTTATTTTTATTTATTTGTGTGCAAAAAGCGTTTTAGAAAAAGAAAAATGGCTTAATTAGTGCTGGTCTCGTATTTCACAGTGACTGCCAAAGGGCGCATCAGAGCAGAGGTTAATGCAGAGGGAGAAAGCACAAGAGGGTAGGTACTGAGGTTGACAGAAAGTAACAGGACGATATTAAAGCCAATATTAAAATCATTTTAAAAGAAACTTAGAATTAAGTCCTGGTCTGAATTATTTATACTCTTTTTATTATTACCATTTATTAGTAGAAGGCAGACAGACTAAAAGAAATAACATAAAATCAAAGAAGGAAAGCACGCGACGTTTACTTAAATTCATGAGAATCGCAGAGAGGGGAATTCATATAAATTTGTTTCGATTTAATAGAATTTTGTGTTCCTCTACACATTTATTTAATCCGTCAACCTTTAAAGGCCCGGGGACTAAAAATGCCAGAAACATTTATAAGTAAAAGAAAAGCTGTGAGTACAAGTGAAAAGCGTTCACATATGCCCATTTATCATGTCAAATTTGACATTTGTAATTGTAAACTGATACGCCTCGAAGGCATGTCTGGCTTATTTGGGGTCTGGGGGTTAACTTTTCTTTTAAACAGCAACATATGCGCACATTTTGAAGAATATATCCCCTACATATAAGCTAATACCCAGCCCCTGGCAATTTTTGGCGAAATTCTATTTTGGGTTAAAACTGCGCTACTTTAAAATTCAATTAAAAGATACTAAATCATTTTTGGTATTCACATGTGCCACGCCCACAATAGCGTGAAATTTACATTTTCAAATTTCTTCGCTGACGCGTCGCGTGCGTTGCGAAAAGTGCAAAAACCACTTAAATGTCATAAGTGTCGCCATAAATAAAATAATTTCTTTTTTCTTTGCCATAATTTGTACAACCCTCATACAGGCGCCAGAGGCGGCAGGGCAGGAGAGGCACACGCGACTCGCATTGATGGGAATCTGCCCGAGGCATCATTGCCTTACGTTCCATTCCAAAATTATGCAAAAGCTGTGCCCGCATTTTAAAGATAGGGGAGGAGAGTTAGTTCCAAAAGCATTCTTGACCGTTCTCATGAAAATAATATGCTAAATTTAAAATAGAGAACATGTATATAAATAGAAACTATGCAGAGAGCAGAGAAGATCTTTTTGATCTGTATATAATTAATTTGATTATATAGACAAACAAATTAAAGAGCTTCAGTTTTAGGTGCTCTTGTGCTATAATTATTTGCATACCTAGGGCTATGTCTGACCAATGAAGCACATCAACTGCCCCATGATGATGACTTTCTGGAGGCCCACTCTGTGTGCTGCTGTCTTTTCCCTGCATACGAACGCTCCATCAGACGTGTGTCGGCGCGCATTTTTGCATGCGCCTGTCAACATTTTAATTAAAAAAGGTTACGGACCCATGACTACGTCTATGGGCCGGAGCCTGTGCCAGGGCCAAGCCATATGTAAAATTTCGCGCTTTCTTTGCGCGCTGACCATTGTCCCCATTGTGCACAGAGTGCTCGGGTCGAAAGGGTGCCAAAATAATAAACTCGTTTCGCAGTTACAAACAATTTCCTTTTCAATTTTGCTCGGTACGTTGTGGGTTTTATTTTTTTCTCTCCCTCTCTGTGTCTCTTTCTCTCTCCTGCGCTCAGGAGGTCATTACGTGTGTGTGTCTCGCATTACGTGAATAGTCGTCTATGGTTGCGTCCATTCGCTGGGTCCATTCATTGTTTGCCATCATTTTAATTTTATTTATTGTGCGACTACCCCAAACACTGAGAGCGTGCCCAATGCTCATGCAAATTAGATGAATTGCTTGGCAGTCCAAAGCTCCTGCAAATATTCACCCTTCCCCCACTGCCAACAAGGTTGGCCAGCTTCTTTACCCCTGGCGTGATTTGGCCGAGCTCTTGTAATGACTTGGCCATTGGCTGTTACTGCCATTTCTGCCATATCCCTCAAACTTGGCCTTTTGCATATTTGCGAGCTGGCCACGTCAATGGTTTTGCGGACATTTATTGTTTGAAAGCTATTACCCCTGCCCAACAAGTTGACAGTGGCTGCGACGCGACTCGACACCGTTTTTGATTGTTTTGGGCAACTACCTACCCCGAGACGAGCTCTCTAGCGGACGGGGGCTTTGAAATTTTATGCCTTCACGTTGATTGTTGAAATGTTTAATTGCTTTGTCATTATAGCTGGAAGTTATTGCTACTTGTATGTAAAACACATACAAACACATACACAGTTATGTGTATGAGTGTGACTGTCACAAGTGCACTGCATAGGGATGCACTTGAGTTCAGGTACAGTTGACGCTATAATTTACAAAATTCAGCCGTAGCTGCGCATAATATTTTTGTATTAACATGAGAATCGTATAGAAAGGCGATATTCAAAGGCGATAATAAGCCTTTAAGGGGACAATTGATTGATCAAGTGAAGTATTATTAAAAGGAGTTGGGGTGAGTATGTGTAGAAGTTGGTCTTATATATCGCCTTTCTATTTGCTTCTCATTTAAACATTTAACGGAGTAAATCGAAGTATTCGAATGCAATTGGGACAAAACTATAAAGAGTGAGTGTGTGATGAAGGTGCTACTTATAATATGAAGCCCTTCTATTTGATTCTCATGAGCGTGTTAAAAGTTTTGTATTTAACATTTACGATTGACTGATTGAATAAATCGATTTCTTGAGTTAGTGAGCAATCGGTAGTAAGAGATAGGGCAAGTGTGTGGAATTGCATGCTCGTATATATCGCCTTTCTATTTGATTCTCATGAACAATTTAAATGTTTTGTTTTGAAAATTAACACTTCCTTCACTTATCAGCCCTAAAAACAAACCGTATTTCATGTGACATTTCCAGTTGCGTCCACTGTGCATAGCCACTGTCTAACCAGTCCAGCAAACCAAAATGCCCGCAGTTCGGTTTGACATTTTCATTCATTTGTCTACGCAATGCCAAGCAACGAAAACAATACAAAAAAAAAGTAAAATTCAAATAGACATACCAAAAACAAGAACCAGAAAAAAATATATCAACCGCTGTCCATCCAAGAATTGTCTCTCCATTCATCCATCCAACCATTTGCCATTGTTCGACGCCTGTGCAGACAGCTGCCTGTTGCCTGTTGGCAGTTGCCTGCTGTTTTTGGCCAACTTGGGTTGTCAATATGGTTTCTCTGGCTACAAAAAAAAAGAGACGAAAGCAAATGGCTGCAACTTGGCGGAAATTTTTTCACGCCAACGGCCAGGGACGAACGCTAAATGAAAGCGCTGGCATTTTAATCAACATTAAGCAAAAATGCTTTTTGCAAACATTTCTTGTTTTTTTGCCCGACAATACATGTGTCCATCAGACTGACTGACTGTCAGTCGTGGGTATTGTCATTAATTCTACCGTATATGTCTTGGTCATTTATAACGCCAACGCACAGTCTGGCAAATTAAAAAGTGGAAATGTGGCTAAAAACCTGTGGCTAAAGTTTTCACATGTTTTCTGATGTGCACAATTTTCAATTATATGCAGAGAAAATAAATGAGAAACAAAAAAAGAACTGTTGTCAAACCCGCAGCGAGAAAAACCTCCTGGGAGCAAACCTCAACACTTCAAAGTGCGCTCCTTGACGCCTGCCAAGATGGGCACCGCTGCTGTCCAGGGAATTAGGCGGTTACAGTTGCTCGGGTGCTAATAATTACACACCCCCAAAAACGTGGGCAGCATTTATGATTATGAGACGGCGTTGACAAGATTTTCAAATGGTTTTATGGCTGACCCAGCCGAGCTCGCGCTAAACCCGTAAAATATTTCATTAATTTTAATAGGAAATTGCGCCAAGACGCCGCACGAGCAGATAATTGCAAGAAACCTCTCCACCGGGCTATTCAAATATTAAAAAAGTCCTGATAGAACAAAACAATGTACTTGAAGGTGAGGGGACTGAGACTTTTAGAGGGCAAGCGTCTTGGGCTTTGCTTAATTTGAAACAAATGTCGTAAAATGGTGAAAACATAATTTGATGCCCGACTGATGCGCCAGATTAAACGATGGAAAAAACTTGAAAAATAAAAAAAAATTCATAATTTTTATGGTACTGGCCAAGGAGATTTTTAAATATTTTATGAGCAATTTGTCAAAAAACTGACAAAAAAATAATTTATTTAATGCGGCAAATACCTAAAAAAAAAAACAAGTCAGCGCAACAGAATTGTCAGAAAATATTTGTTAAACTAAATTATTAAAATTGCAATTTGATAAATTTATAAATTAACAAATGAAATTTATATATATTGGCAGGTTTCACTTGATTGCACTTTGAGGTCATCGCTTAAAGCCAATGACAACAAAATCGCGCTTACTAATCCGTCTACGACCCATCCACAAAGTGTCCAACAACAATTCAATCAAATGGCAGCTACAAGTTCCTAAAACTAATTAAAATGCCATCAACGTGCGTCGCATGTGGAAGCTGTGCCGCCGCGGGCAATGCGCGAACATATCCAAATACCATTCAACCGGAGGCTGGAGGCTGCGCCCAGCAAGAATTTTGGCAGGACGTCCGAGTCACAGTTGGAGCTGCCATTTACGCGTAATTTGGCGCGCCTAAAAGCATGCTGCGTCAAGCAAAAAAAAAATATACAGGGAGCCCAATTGGTTTGGGTGGCTACGGACTGTTTTAGGCAAGCTTGTCAACGTGGTCGCGAATGCGAATTCAAAACCGCGTGATTTATGCGCTTTTAAAGCACTTAACGGCAAACAAGTCTATGAAGACCACGGCCAGGCCAGGCGAGGTCAGGTCAGCTTGGGGGCGACTAGAGCTCCCGGCGAAGGCTTACAATAAATTTGCCGCGAATAAATCTTTCAACTACATAAATCTCACGCGCCAAATTTGAGGCGATTCGTATTTATTTGTTTTGGCTTTTTTAATGCAATTCGCACAAATCAAAGCGAAATTGCTTTGATTTGAAAGCTTTTTATGCGAAGGCCCGCCCGAAGGCTGGCTGGGGCTGCGCACATTAAGCTGTGACTGTACCTTGCGGCGGTGAGGGTCCGCCAATTAAAAATAATTTCAAGCCAGGCATATGCGCGCATTTTGAAAGCCGCAGCAACCCTGGCAGCAGCAGCAGCAGTAGCAGCAGCGAGGCAAATATCGTAAAATTTTATCATACGCGCACAATAGATTAAAATAAAGTACAAAATTTTCAAATATGTTGCGCGAATCACTTGCAGTTGGAGGGCGCCACATACGAGTCTTGCGAAATTTACAATTAACGCTAGAAACAGGCGGGAAAAAGCCAAGTCAAATAAACATAAGTTTTTATGCGTTTGCCAGCTCCGAAGCTTGCGGGGGATTGTGCGGCTAGAGATGGGTGCGTGACACGACTCGAGTCGCAAAAGGTTTGAACGATACTTCAGTTTACTTTCTCAACTCACATATCTAGAATATTTCACGAATTATATATACTTTTCATGTTCATCCCACTTTATTCCTATAGGCTTGATATTTTGGCGTTCGCCCTCTTCCATCTCTAGTTGGTATCATATGCAAAAATGCAGCACATGTGTTAAGTAAATCTTCCGCCGCCTGCCCATAATCATAAACATTTATGGCTGACGCACGCCTGCAGGCAGCAGGACATCCCCCTCAGGACTTGCCGCGTCTCGTCACTTTGACGAGTGCAATCCTTTTATATATATATTTTTTTGTGTTGTTGGTATCACAGCCTGCACATGCAAAGCCACAGGATTA
The DNA here is from genome assembly GCF_003285875.2 of Drosophila novamexicana. Lineage (NCBI taxonomy): Eukaryota > Metazoa > Arthropoda > Insecta > Diptera > Drosophilidae > Drosophila > Drosophila novamexicana. The sequence continues at coordinate 1,398,932 of NW_020824766.1, forward strand.
GGCACAACTGTGCCGCGGCAAGCTCTTCTTTTTGGGATCAATTTGATTGTGACTTGACAAATAATTGTCATTTTGATGTGACGCGGCGACTTAAAATGCTAAGTAATTGTAAATATTGAAAATTTGTTAAGGGTGATTGCGCATTTAACCCTTTATAATGCTGAAACTCTGGCGTGAACTCTGCTCAGAAATTTGGAAATATTTTTAAATTATTTTTAAAGCCGCAAAATTATATTTGGTTATGAGATCTTAAATATTATAAAAGGCCATGATGTGATATGTATTTTTAATAAAGTAAAGTATAACTGAAGCATTAAAAAATATCTCATAACAAGAACTTATGTCGTCTAAGATATTACAACAAGCACGCCTACAACTCAGGCTCGGATTTTTCCCTCTTCATTACTTTGCCCTGATTTTTTAATATTCCGAAAAGTCATTTGTTTGTAACATTTGCTCTATTCGCTTGACACTCTCTATTCGTCATCCACTTTTTTTTTTGTAAGCAGTCTGAAATGTCATGTGATTTATGACTCTCATGCTGGAAACTATGCCAAAAAGCATTTCCAGCTACGCACTTACCGATTCGACTAATTTAAATTCCGTTCTTTCTTTGCAAATCAGTGTGTGTGGAGTTTTGTGCGCTTTTGCTTACGCTGAAAACTGTCACAGGCTTTTACAAAATTTTGTCGTTGGGGTAAATGTTAACAAGCGTTTTACACAATTCTACAAGGCATGTCCTCCACATAGAGCTCTCTGCTCCAAAGGACAACAACCGCCCCCCTTTCAGCACACGGCAGTTGGCTCGCTCGGTTCGCTGACAGCTGCAAAGCCATAAATCAACAAGTTAAGTCAAACGTGGTGCAGCAGCTCTAAGAGCCAACAACAACAGGACAAAAAAAAACCCAAAGCCGAAATTTTAAATTTTACCACACATGCAACAATAAGTACAATAATAACAAGAGCCACCCACAACTACAACAACAACAACAACAACAATGACAAAAAATGGAATTGATTTCAATGTTTAATAAAAAATTCATGAAAATTTGTCAGCCCGCTTTAGACTTCTGGCTGGGCAACTACTGTGGGTCTGGCTTTGGCTTTGGCCCTGGGTCTGGGTCTGGGTCTGCGGCTGCTATTAATCACAGTTTGTTGCACTCGCTGCGCCATAAAGTGATTCATGTGTGGAGCAGAAGGAGTCAAAAATCTCTGGGCTGGGAGCTACAGGGGCTACAGGGTAGTTGTGGCAGGCAGCAGCAGCAAGAGCAGCATATGAGCACCAGGCGCATCCTGCCAGGACTATCCTGTCACGCCATTTTCAACTTGTTCTATGATTTATGTTGCATTTTAGACCAATGACAACTTGCGTCTTTTTTTACATTCTGCCCCTGAATTTGGCCAACAATGAGCACTAATCAGACAGCAGCGTAGTAAATAGCATTGAATTCTCATTAGCTACAAAGTTCTGCAGGCTACTTTAAAAGACATCCCCTGTGGCCTTATCAAATGCCAAGCTCTATCAAGATATATCTCTATATATCCTATATATTGACTATAAACTGAGTGATTGGATATCAATCCAAATATTCACTGTAGTTACCTTATGTAATGAAGGTGCACACTTAGACGAAGTTTTGGGAAAATCCACCCGCAAGTGTGGAAAAATCGGGAAAAATTTGTTTTTATTAATCGATTGACCACAAATGCATTTTCAAAGATCTTCACCCATTACGCAAAGCTCTACGCTTTGCTGAGTGAGTTTAATTTGTGTAAAGCGGTCTCTGTGGATGATAATTGCGGGTGAAAGGTTAGAAGGGTGAACTTTATATTCAAGGCCCCATCGAAGGACGTAATGAAATCGAAATTTTAGAAGTTCCACCCGCAACTGTGGAAATTAGGCGGAAAATGTGAAACTTTTTAGTTTACCATCCAATCGGCTTCATAATCATTTTATTCGTTAAAATTTGTGTGATTCGTTTTCCGCAAAGTTCACAGTTTTTGGATGGAAAATGCAGGTCAAAAGTTGAATAAACGAATAATTATTGTTTAGCTTCAAATTTCTCAACACCGGCAGAAAACTTTGATTCTAACTGTTGGTTGTTTATTCGATGGACTTAAACATATTTCCAAATAGTCCTGGAGGTATCTTGACGGTCAGATTTATATTTTCACGGCCGGGAATAAGCTCAAAGAGTTATATCTTAAATATTAAGCCGGTAATACCCGCTAGTATTATATATACAAAGCGCTTCATATGTGTTAACTATTTGAGAGGTATTTCACATTCGTTAATATTATATTAATACCCCCGCTCCTCTAAATTTTTTCTCCTCTCACATATATCCAGTTTTGTAATTCATTTGGCTTGCCAAAATTGATTTATCCACGGCTACATATCGTATATTTATGTATTTTCGCCTGTCCCAATACACAATAATGCAATTGATTTCATTTTGGTGATAAAAATCAATGTTTTAGCAGGAAAAAAAAGGGCAAATAAAAAGGGTTCACTAAACGAGCAGACAGGGGTTGAGCCTCTGCCCCTGCCTTGTGCCCTTTCACTTTCACTTTGGCTCAACCAAATGTTTACACACATGCGGTTGTTTCATATTTCATAAATTTCCCTCATTTTTCTTTCGTTTTTTTTTTTTTTTTGTGTTTGCCAAAATCAAAGCATAGAGTTGTCAAGGCGTAGCGTAAACCCTTTTTATCCCCTGCCCGGGTCAGCGACTCCCCTAACAACACCTCATGCGTGTTTTTTGTGCGTTTCTCTGCGCTTTTTTTTCTTTTAGCAATAAATGGCAATGGCTGCTCCAGTGCGTCTTATTTATGAAAATTGAGTTATAATTGGTAGTGCATTAAGTCATCGTTGGCCTAGTCTGTTCCCCTGCTACGCTTCCTGGCACGGTTCCTGCTCCTTTCAATATGACTGTTGCTGCCGTTGACGCATTTCTGCATCAAGAAATACGCAAATTGAATTTATAGGCAGGCGGCGTTTGGAATGGGGCTTTGTGGAGTGCTTTGCCTTAAAAGTGCCACTAAATCAAAATCATGTCGCCACACACAAACACACATACGGGCACATGTGAGCAGGGAAATGCATGCGGCAAGAAGGGGTTAAGATCGTGTGTTTTGCATACGTTTCCACGTGTTTCCGTTTCTGTGCGTGGTTGTGTGCTCTCCATTGGCGTATCCTTCCGTTTGCTATGCTCTTGTTTCTTTTTTTTTTTTTGCATATGTCCTGGCGTCGCACTTCGCTGAGCTTTGTGGAAGAAACGTGCGACGAGACTGGCGTTTCTGGCGAGGATTATTGTTCATATGTGGAACTGTTTTGACAGTTTCGCGGTTCGTTAGCGTCTTTTTTGCAAGCGTGGTGGGTGGCAGGACCATAAAATAGATGCATTGATTTATTTGATTGTAAAGTATTTAACTAACTGGCCATGTACTTCCTTCAGCTAAAATAACTTTGCCTAGCCATAAACAAAACTTCCCTCTCCAAGCGTAACATTCTTCCACTTTTGGCCTTGGCTTTTGTCCTGGGCTGGATAACACTTAAGTGTGCTCGTCTTTTGCTGCTGACCACATGCTCAAATTCAGCGCACAAAAGGCACACAAATTCCGCACGCCTTTTAGCCCCCTTTTTGTGTGGCCACTTTAATGTCCCGCTGCCGGCGCCGTTATTGGTCACTTTTTTGACCCTTTTTGGTCAGTGGACAACCCTTTTTCGCATATAAATTATATGATTTTTGCATTATTTTGGCGTAATGTGCACATTAATGACACACACACACACACTTGAAATTATGTTGTTAATCGAACGGGTGGTTGCTGCCATCGCAGCCAGTTCCACTTCTTCTGGTCTCCATGGATCAATGCTCCGGTTCGATATTCGGGCATTTGTTTTGGGCACCAAAATTTATTGCCTCTGTTTTCTTTTTGTGGCATTTTTATGTTATTTTTGCGTTGCATTTTTATGTGCCCTGTATTTTATGCCTGTTCAACATTAATTTTCCCGCTTCCATTGACAGACAGTTGACGTTTTTTGGGCAAGTTCGACGCGAAACAGTTCAATACGGAACACATTAGTGGAATTACATGATCGCTGGCACGTTAAATGATATATGTGTTTGCCTCAGAGAGTAACCAACTCTTTTATTGCAGGCGAAATTCGTTAAAAAGAGTGCAAAGTTGCGATTTAGCTACATATATTTATCATTTATAAGTACTTGGGCTGGCAATACAACAGGGCGGGCACACTTTGCTTATGGCTGTAGCCGACCTTTATCCGAATGCCAAAACAAATCCTATTAACCAGTTCGGGGAAACTTCAGGCAGTATACAACAGCCGTATCATATAGCTGTCATAGGAACGATTTGTCGAAAATGAAGTTCTTCCAAGAAAAACTTTTTTACTTCTATACCCAGAATTAATCAGGGGATCCGCATGAATTTCGGGATTCTGCAAAAATTCCGTCCAGCTTAATTATCATAACCTACTTTCCGGTCCAGAATTTCATGCGAGATTCCAGTCTGGATCGACAAAAATCAAGTTCATCTTGCAAAATATTGAAGTTTTTAGAAAAATCAGTCCCATTTTTATTTTAGTTCAATCTTTATTCCTGTTGATTCCTTTCTTTATTCTTTTTCTAATTCCATAAGTTATTTTTTGCTCTATTTCCATCTTCTTTAATATCCCAAGTAAAATCGCACACTTTAACTAAAACTTAACTAGCTTATCTGTATTGTAGAGACTAAAATTAAATTGAAACTGAATTCACTTAAATTCATGGGCATTTAGTCGAGTCGACAAATCAAATCAATGCCGAAAAAAGGTTTTATAACATTATTTGTGCTACGATAAACGAAATAAATCTCCAAGTGTCACTCTGAGGCACACATATGTTACGGGGCGGCGCTGACAGCATTAGCTTAGCTAGCAGGAGGGTTGGGCAAAGTTAAATGAAAGCCCAAGTTAAACAACAAGCGTAGCAACAACTGTACCCCAGAGCCAGTGGGGCAGGGGGTTTTGCCAGCCGTAAAAAGTCTGTAAGATTTACCAAATATTGCACAATGATGGATCATAAATAACTTATGTTTGCACGGCCGAGCCAAGCCCGAGCCCGAGCAGAAAAAGCCTCGAATAAAAAAAAAGAGGACACGCGGAGTGACGCAACGCATAAGGTTAATACTCGAAGAAGAGCCGAGAAGCAGCCACACCCCGCCTTTGGTCATTCCCCTGCCAGTGGGAACTGGACGCCCCGGCCATTAAGCACAAAAGGATGACCCTTGATGCCGTAAAAAAGAACTGACTGGACAATGGTCACTTGATGATGCGGGCGCGTTGTCGCCAGCGACCGAAAGAAAAAAATCCGATTCCCATATACGCATATACCCACTGGGAGGATGCAGTTCCTCGTTTTATTTCGCCTGCCTTTTTACAACACAAAATGAACGGAAGCGACTCGTAAAACTAGCGAATTGTGAATTATGTTGCTGACATATAGTCCTGTCACCAGGAGCACTTCGCCCTCGAATGCCAGTCAATAGTTGACAATAAAACCCGAATAGTTCGAGGAGTCGGAGTACTTGGCACATATAAAAAATATATACATATATCTCATGGACATTGGTCAGCCCAAGTATTGCTGGGGGACGCTATTGAACTCCTGTTTTGATCAATAAAAGGTGCATTAAACATGGCACAGGGCACTCCAAATAGATGGTTTAAGCACTGGCAAAACATAGTCGTAAATACATTTTATTGTAAATTGTGCGCACAATAAAAACTTTGGACCTTTGGCCTGAGGTGTGACTGTGCCTCGATATTCGGGTCAATTGCTGTAGCAATTTTACAGCTTTAAGTTAACGTTAGTAAATGCCAAAACGAAAAGCCATTAAATGCCATTTAAATATTCATTATTGCTATGTTTGCACGGCCAGCAGGAAAAAGCAGGTAAAAACTACCAAACACAATTAGCCTTTAAAGCAACTAACCGCAAACTGAAAATTTTCCAGGAAAAGTCAAGAAAAATGTGCTTTTAAGAGTTCAAGCGAAAGGCAAAGACGCAGGCAAAGGATAAGGCATTGAATATGCACACGCCATAATCACATTAAAACGTAAACGATATGCAAATGGATGCGCTGACAAGGAAGCCAGGACTCGACTCGAAGTGAGTTTTTCATCAAAAATGCACACATGTAAAAAAGCCAAACGAAAAGAAAACTTTCGACAAAAACTACCAAGGATGCCAAGTTGGTTACGTTACTTTCCAAACTTTCGCCAAAGTACTGCGGCAGGAAGCGGCGGGCTGACAACCTGACTCCAACTGACTCGCTGCCGTGTTGGCAAACATAATGTGTGCCGAGTGTGTTTTTCTTTCGACGGGTAATCACGTCCTCACTTACAACTGCAATTAGGCTAGAAGTGCCTGATGAAATGCGTGGAGGGCGTGGTCGCAATTTTAATTCAATAAAAGTCAAACGAGGCATTTCCTGTGCCCCTGCCGCCCACACAAAAGCTGCCACCTCTTGCTGCGGTCTGTTGCCCAAAGTCAATTAAAATTGGTAAAAGCTGTTAGCTGCTGCCAGGATATCTTTCGTCTTGTCTTCATCTGCCAAAACTTTTGCCAACTTTAATTCACTGTGTGCGCCGCACATGTGTGAACGAAGTTCTCGATCCATTGTTGGCCTAATGCAATCAATGGGCATGTGCGTCTAAAGTTTAGTCGCCACATGGGCCAGTCAGATTAACAAAGGGTTCGAGTTGCACTTCCATTTGCCAGTTCTTAAAAGGGGTTTGACCAATAAGTTAGAAATTCAGGAGAACTGTATTCCAAATAGCTTAACAGTTCAGGTATGACGGTCTGATAAGCGAAAAGTCGCTGGTTCAACATTCAGCAGTAATTTTTATATATTGTAGCCTGTGTGGCTTAAGTAGGCTTAAGTAGGTCGATCTAACAAACGAGAAGTCGCTGGTTCAACATTCAGCAGTAATTGTTCATTTTATAGTTATTCATTGTAGGTTTTTTTCACCTTAACCTGAGTGGCTTAGTTATTTGTGAGGTGTCGATCTGACAAGCGAGAAGTCACTGGTTCAACTCCAGCAGATATTGCCAACTTCTATATTTATCTATTGTAGCTAGATGTGTAGTTGAGAATCATTATGAAATTATATAGGTACATATTTTATTTCAATTATTCTTTCCTGCTCTCCGTATAGCTTTACTTTAATTGAATCATTTTTATACTATAGAAAGATCTACTTTGATCAAATGCAGAGTTTACAATATCGGTTCTTTAAACCTGTCGAACGGCCCTCGCACAGTTTCATTTTGCCAATCGCAAGCGAAATAAACATTGCATTGCCATTTTGCGTAGCCATTTTCAATTAAATTATCAAAACAAGCTACCCCAAAAAGAGAACAATGCGCCAACCAAAGGCAACACCTAAGTGCATTTCCAAATCCTGTGCACAGCCAGAGCAACAGCTCCCGTTGTCTGCCGAGTCTGCTGAGGCTCAAGTGGCGACTGGCAGCCGCAAAGCCAAACACCTAAGTCATTGTCATTGTCAACAGCAGGCAGGAGAGTGTTGCTTGGCATTGTTGTGCGATTTAAGACTTGGCAACTTCATTCATTATTCTTGCGGCCAAAATGCGAACGAAGCATTCTGTTTTGCTTTCACTCTTTTTTTTTTTGCCAAATACCGAAATGACTTTTCGATGTGGTTTCATAATAAAACGCAACAACAGCCAAGAGACAATTTTATATGCAAATGACTCGAATGAATTTAATCAACAATTGTTTTTTCTCTCTCTCTCTCTCGCTCCTTGTGTACCTTGTCTCTGCACACTTTGTGTGCATTATTCTAATGAGATTTTCTCTCGAGCGGCAGTTTTTATGGGCAACATTAAATGTAGCAACAAGCCGTATAGTTGGACGGCGGGTCATGTCTGCAATTGTTGCACTTATTTTGATAACAACTTTTCAAATTAAATGGCCAGACTCGAGATTGCCCATCCCCCCAAAACATTACGCATACGACATGTAACACGCTAGCATAACTAATGGCATTTAGTGTACTTCATACACATGACTTTACTGTGGTCGCATTGCATTTCTGACCGCAGTAAACGTAATTGTCTGTGGTGCCGTGGTCAGCCAATAAAAGCAAACGGTTCTCGAGACCCTTCAAGTAGCCTGGCCACCGGCAGTTAGTTTATCCTGGCCATCAAAATGGTGCACTCATCTCCGACGCTTTCCTGCCACATACTCTCTGGCATACAATTTCAAATTTGATGCTGTTGCTGGCGCATAAAAAACTGCGTTTTGCAGTAAAAAACAAAAGGGCAGCCAGCGTCGCGACATGTTGCTGCAACAATGTTGCCAACGTTCGGTGGCAACCCTAAGCCCCATTCTATCTCATTTCTATTTGATTTGCATATGACAAACGTAGCTAACTGGAAGCTGGTAATATGAATACTTGACCGGGTATCTGGCTATCTGGGCAGCCGGGTTGTTCATTTTGCTGCAAATGACCGGCAATTATGTTGTTGCTCGTTGTGTGTGCATGTGTGTGTGTGTGTGTGTCTGTCTGTGGGGGAGTGTGTGCTGCTGATAGCCTTTCAGAGACCGTGTTCGTGCCCATTGTGACGTGTCGTGTCCAGCTTGTTATGTGGCCGACAGACGTCGACATTGCATTCTTATTGACTCTAGTGCCACTTTGGTTGCAGCTCAAACCAACCAATTCACAATTGCCCCACCCAAACCCACATCTGCCGCCCCACGCCCTCTCATTGCCAACGAAAAGCATCTCTTGTGCATGTGAACAACATTGTTGGACTGGGTTTTTATTCCTGCATTGGCCATTTGGGTTGTGCTGTGCGGTTGGGCATGCAAAATTAAATTAAAATGCATTAACAAAGATTCCAAAAGGGGAGGTTCAAGCTCATGGTAGATATATAAAGATATACATATATGCATTATGTTAGTAAAATCATGCTGCTATATCTGGCAGGTCTCCATGAGCGTGTTGCTGAAGCCATATATATATATGTCATAGGATATATGCAAGAAATATTTTGGCTATTTATTCTTAGCTTCCAGATAACAATCTTGCCTAAATACTTGGCTTAGACCAAATAAAAGACAGACTTTCCACTTTTATTGACTTGAACACGTAACTAGAAATTTTAAATGACATCATCAGCAAAGCGAATAATTGATTTTCTGTCCGCTCGAGGCGCTTGGGGAGCTGCCGCCGGCTTTCGGGCTGCCAAAACAAATTTGTATAAAAAATCAGAGCCGTGGACCGTGGAAGCCACTGAGGCCTAAACCGAACATCAGATTATAAAGAGAAACCGTGAATTATACACTTGAGTCGCAAACAGGGGCGTATTGTGAAAATGCCGCCTGCAGTGTGGGTGTTAAGGAAATCCGCGCAAAAGGACACTAATATAAATAAAATTTCAATTACTCAACAATTAATTTCGTCTTGTGAGCAAGCGGCGATGCGTTAAAAACTCGCCAACACACAGACCACGGACCAAGAACAGGCACATCCTTGAGAGCTAGTCGAGCGTATTTGCGCTGGATATTTAAAAGTTATCGCCCAGTGCCAAACGGAACTGCCAGCTGTGTCTCGTTTTGGGGCCAAGCTAAGGTCCTTGGGCATTTAATTGCTGGAGCGAGAGCATGCGACACACAATTAGATGGCAACGTATTTGTTTTCTGATTATGAAGCGTTAAGCAAAACTGTCAACGTGCGACCGAGAAACGCAATTTATTGAGAAAGTTTCAGGACACCCGCAACTACCACCCTAGGACCAAGAGCAGCGCCGCATCCTGCCAGGCTAAAAGCTTATCTCTGTGCTTCGTCACTCAACCAAAACGACGACTACGACAGGCGGCAAGAAGTTGATCTTAAGTCTGTGATAGGGTCTCTTTCTGTCTGTGGAGCTGGAGCTGAAGCTGAAGCCACCTTCATCCATTCTGTGCGCTGTCTGGTCGTCACGCACAAAGGACTACGTCTCAAATTAGCAGAAAAATCTGTTATCCTTTCGTTTTGGCTTCGCTTGCGGCGTGTGCTAATGATTTTTCTCTCTCTGGAAACTTTTGCCGAACTTGCCGGCAAGAAAATCCCCAACCCCAACCCCCATCCCCATCCCCATCACCTCCGCCGATTGCCTTACAAATGAAGTGACAGAGCATATTTAAAATTAAACAATTTAATCCGCCGCAGACGAGAAGTCCTTGCCGGCACGTGAAATGTTGACACTGTCGCCAGCTTGTTTTTCCTGCCTGCAAGGAATATGTGCTAATTAGCAAACAGTCAGCCTGCCAAGACGACAGTCAGCTTGTGTGTGTGTGTGTGTGTGTGTGCCTGGCAAGGATTGTCTTACTCCTGCTGCCATATGTCGACGCCCATTGCTGTTGTGTCTATGTGTCTTGTTAAACAAATAAGTTTGTGCTGCGTTTGTCCTTTGGGTTTCCGTCTGACGTGTCGCCTGCTTTGTCTTATCAGACGGCTCGTCGTGCCCATTGTCATTTTCCAAGTGCTTGATTGGCACGTAATTTAGTTGAGCTCTTTAGATACACGTGTGTGGAGGGCAGCTTTATACTAATATTATTCCTACTATTGCATTTACCTTTAAAATCGAACCTATAAGTTTTATAGCCTACTGTCTGTTATTGTAATTGCTGCTGGTGCTGGTTGCTATGTCAGTTCCATAATTGGCAAAAATACTAATTTAATTAGAATGTAATCATCGTTAGCGGTCAACTGACAGTTGGACATTTTTTTCTTGCAATGTACTTCTCTTTCCCATGGCGAAGCAAAAATATTTCAAAACAAATATGAAAGTTTATATCGGCACACCGACGGTTAAATGCCCTTGCAGACAGTGTTGTCATATAATGATATTCAAAATTCAATTCTGTCGATTTCGAGATATGAACTACCCGCGATACATAACGTATCTATGCATACTTTAATTAAAATCCATATAAAACTTTCATCTAATATGTGGGATTTTCTTTGCGTAACAAATTGTGTGCCAAAGTAAAATTACCCACTGCAATGGTATAAAAAGGGAAATAAATGCCTAACTGTTTAAGAAAAAGAAATAGATTACTTACTTGTTCTCTTCCACTCTCTCTCTCTCTCTCTCTCACACACACACACATACACTCTTTCTGTATGAGGATTTAGTACCAACGCCATAAATAAAAAGCTCCGCAGCAAAAATTAAACGAAACCGCATTTTACCGATTGTTAAACAAGCCTTAAAGTACGGCGACTGGCTTGAAGACTATATACATATTATATTTCACTCACTTATCGCATTTAACACATTTTTAATAATATAATTCACTTATTTGAAACGCACTTGATTTTATACACGCACCCGCACAACGAACGACCGATCAAAGAAGATGACGCGCACAAACTAAATTGTCTCGCACCTACGCTAAGCCGACATCTACACTAATACAATGGCAATTAGGTATTTGGACTTTTGCGCTCACGCCATCTGCAATGCTCGCCTCTTCGGCAAGTACTTGATACACACACAGCCAAGTAACGGGATCAAAAGCAATATGACCAATCACAATGGACATAAAAATGAACGCGCTCTCTCAAATGTGGCTGCAGCTTGCAATCCAATGCGAATAAATTATCTTCCACGACATCCACAATGTCCACACTCTGGGCATATGCCCTCTGCAAGAGCGAAGATCAGCGCATTTGAGCCAAAAGGAAATTACATTTGAGCAAGTGAATCGATTGCTTAGTACTACGAACTTTAATCCTAATCAATATACATATCTATAAGATAACTGGAGTTGTGACAAAATTAGAATGCCCTTTGATAGGGTATTATAATAACGGAAAAAGCAATGACCCAACCGCAACCATGTTGATTACAAGCACTCAGCAGTGCCGACAGCGCCGGACAACAAATGAAACCAAATAAAAGCCAGACCAAAAGCCGTGCCCGTCACCGCCAATATCAATGACCAAAATCGAACGCACAAATAACCGCAATGTAACACATTTGCAAATATGCAAAAAGCCATAAACAAAATAAGCGAAGCGCTTCCAATGGGAAACGGAACAACAGTGCAATGCCGCCCCGCCCCGCCCACTTCCAGGGGCTGCTGTGTCCCTGCGATTGTTTGCCAAAAACATTTAAACCTTTATTTGAAAATTACACATAAACATATTGCAAAGCGAGCCTGCGAGGGGTGACCGCAACAGACGGTCAATGTATATACTCTAGCATAGGGTATTACAACATTGTCCGAATAAACTGCACAATTTAGATAGTTGTTGATCAATTGTCGGGGTTAATATTTAATGCCTGCATTTAGCCAAGTTAATAAGCCAACAGCCAGATTCGAATAGAAAAAGCCTCAAAACGGTGTAAAAAGTAATTTGTATGTTGGCTAGAGTCGTGATTTTTTCGTGACTCGTGATAAGCACGACACGATTTGCTTCAATTTATTATCATTTAGACCTTTGCCTGCAGCCGAAAGACGAACCTGACGAACTGAGTTTGTATAGAAACCGACAGACAGAACATTCATAGTTATCAATCATATATATATACCTTATAGGATCGGAGATATTTCACTCTATAGGATAGTTATAATTCATGTTTACAATCAATTCTTAACTCTCAGCTGGTTTGAGCTCTCGTATTCCGTAGTACTGCCCAATTTAATGAATTCCTACAACGTAAAGTTGTGTGTCATATGAAGAGCATTTCATATTCATTGAATGGAGAATGCATTTAATTCTTGATTTCTGAAGCTGTGTGTGCGAAACATGCGAAACATATTTGCCAATGCATTTGGCAACATCATTAAGTTGAAAATTGTTGTGCCACAAGAGTGCAACGGCCTATGAAGGGCCGCAGAGAAGGGGAATTGGTTGGAGTCCGATTGCACACGGGGCAAAGGCAATGAATTTTCATGAATGCAGTCAAGTCTATAAAAATGCAGTTGCAGTTGCCAAACCGAGCCCGAAAATGAGTGCGTTTTAAATATGAGTTAAAAACTCTGGCAAATGGTTTTGAACAGAACACAAAACGGAACTCCTCCATATATGCATGCATATGCATTGGGTATGGTCCGAGGCTTATCAAATGGTCATTTTTGTTTGCATTTAATTAAAAATCAGACAAAAAGTAAGGACACGTGTCAATGTGTCACCGGGCGGCAGGCGACGGGCGACGGGCGCGATAAATCACGCTTAAAACAAATGCCAAGTAATTTATCAATGTCAACACTCAACGCCTCGACGGGTATAGCAGCACATCTAAGCAACAAAAATAAAAAAAGGTTGAAAGGATTAAAGCCTTTAACGGTTGCATAATTAAACGAATGCGCCCCGATACATGTTGCCACAGCAGCCTGGGCATTATCAATGTAAATTGTGGCAGCCACGTCTGTTTGCACTTCTCAAGACTTTTGCTTAATTTTCAATTTAATTGTTGCAGGCAGGCGCTTTGGTCATTTGGTCAGCCGCACACCCATCTACACACACACACACGCTGTCCGGTGTTTGCTTGTGTATTTGTCGATGTCTTGTGTTTGTTTTTGGGTTTGGGCCAAAGTTCACTAAATTGCATTTCGGCACGCAATTAGTGGTTCATTTGCTGCGTGGCTGAGCCTCCCACAGAGTTGGCTTCGCATGGACTCCAGCGGGATCGGCGGGTAGCATCGATATTTGTCCGGGCTAGGCTTGTTATTTGCTTTGTGTGCAAACTTAATTTCATCTTATTACGGTGCAGAAATTTTGCAATTTCCGCAAATGCCCAGACCTCGGCTCTGGTCAAGTCGGTAATAGGCACAGGAATTGGCCGCAACTGCGTCTTCAGCTGTGTGTGTGTCCATTGCCTTTGAGCGGAAATGGAAAATTCTTGTAAGCAGGCAGAGCAGGCCACGCTCAAGTGTTTACTCGGAGTCCTAGGACTTGATTATTAGTTTATGTTGCGGCTGTTGCGTTGTTCCAGAGAGAGACAGAGAGAGTTCTCCTCAGGTATCTTGAAGATGGCACATCTGAAATTGAATGCTTTAATTTTTTACGAAACGCAAATCTGATAATTCTCAATTACCTAATTTATTGCTTGCCTTTTTTTGCTTTTTGCTGAAAAATTGCAGGACACTCCCAAAGTAGCATGTTGCACATTTTGCGTCCTTTCGTTAGGGTTTTGTTTTTTCCTCTATTTTTTTATGAGCATCAAACAGAAAGCAGAGCAGCGCATAAAAAAGCTAATTTAATTAAAAGAAAATGCAATCAAAAACGCCATTCGGTAGCTCGGGCTGTGCATTGTCCTGTGTGCGTGCCGCCTTGCAATTCTCCTTGACGCAGGACCTTTTTTACGACCGCAAAACAATGACGAAATGCAGCCCAAGTGCCAGATAGAGACAAGAACAGGATGTGCCATGCGGTTGTTTTGCTCGATGCGATTTTATGCACATTTATCATAATTTCACACGCAGCCCTCGACGCGAGGAGTCACAACAAGGACACTTTTTAGTTCTGGGTTTGGTAGCGCATAAAAAATATAAATTTAAGTGCAGCTCATGCTCAGGGGGCGCGGCAAGGAGCACAGAAATTGCATTTCGCCTTTTACGACCAAATGACATTTATGGCGTTTTCTTAGCCCGCTGCCGGGCCAAAAGCGGGCGAAAGGGTATGGCAACGGTAATAACCCATTAAAACTATTCGTAAACACACCTACCATAGGTAGAAACTAGAAATCTCATGCTGAGCCAAGGCACAACGGTATGTAGATCCTGACGGGCAACATGTCAACACATTTCTGTTTGCGATTTCCTGCGCGCCAACAACAATGTTTGAACTGGTTATTAATATTAATGCCGCCCAAACTGTGCGCCATAAACTAGTCGTTAATAATAATAAATGCAGTGAGCAATACAAAAAGCATGAAAACGAAGTCTATGCGCGACTGAACAATGCTCTGTTTTCAGCACAAACAAAATGGAACTCAACTGAGTTGGACATAAGTTTACCAGGTAGATTACAAGGGAGTGTAAATAACTATTGTAAAAGACAGTTAATAGCAAGAAAGAATAGCTATTGCCTCTACTGATGCCATATAATATAGTAGGCCGAGTTCTACTGCTATGCAGATATATTAAAGCTCAGCATTGAAGAGTTTGAAAAGCAGCAATGGCTTTCATTACATACTAATTCTAATTCTGATACAATGGGCTGCTGCTTGAAAAGATCTTGCTCATATTTAAGCAGCGTGGTAAAACTAGCTAATGCCAAGTTTGTTCAAGATATCTATCTTCAACAAGATACTATACTCGATCGATAATTCCTAGGGCAGTGATACGATTCAGACGATTTCGACATAAGTAAAAGCTAAGAAACTCGCTTGGATGGGATCAGAGAGAGACTTGGCTTAATAACGAGTCCAGAAAGTATATACTCCTAGATGATTTCCTTGAGGGGAATGCTTCCTGATTCTGAATGTAGACAGTAAAAATGATGCTTACATGCTGGCACAACTGAGTTCCATTCTGCCGCAGCTTACAGGGTATACTCTGGTAAAAAAAAAATAAACAGGAATAAATCCAAGCCGTAAAAATACAAATAATAAAATTACTTTTTATTTACTTTTTGGCCATGCTGCTTGCTGGGCTCAAATCTCGGGAGGTATTATCAGACACGTTTTCCGGTAATTGAAGTGTTTGTTGTTGCCCTCGCAGCAGCTCTTCTTCTTCTTCTTCTTGTTGTTGTCTCCGGCAGCTGCTTCAGCCCATCCTGGAAGCCCGACTCTCATAATTCTACTTGTGACAAATCAACGCCCTCTTGTAGCTAACTTCCTGCTGTTTTCTCTTCGCTTTTACGAGTGTGTGTAGTTTTAGTAGTAGTCCTTGCCGTTGCTTTATCAAAAGTAATTTCGCTTTTATTTCCTTTGACTATTGCCAGCGATTTCCGTTTTTTCCGTCAATAATTTCATCTCATTTCGTTCTTTGTCATAAAAAACGGCCAACAACAACAAAATGTTGCAAGTGAAGAAGTTTCTTATCCTTGTTCTTGTTGTTGTTGTTGTACCATTTGATGCATGCAATATGCACAAAGTTTCCTATTTCAATAAAAAAATACTATACGGCAAATCGTAGATATAAATCTATAAAAAAAAAAATCGCAGCGTTAATATCGTAAAAGTTGTTTGGGGGCGAATAGTTCTTGAATGTTTATATTTATCTGACAACAGCTGGATGGCAACAATCTCGCAAGTATGAATTTCTTAGATTTGGTTGTAAACAAATATTCCAATTGATCAAAAATATGGCTTGAATGCCAATTTACTTATTTTATTTAACACATTTTAACAGCAGATAATTTCTTAAAATTTGCGTGCTTTTGTGTGAATGGCAAAAACGCTAAAGCTGTTAGCCAAGTTTACAGTTAACAAGCTGCGGTGCAGAGTTGCTTAGCAAATAATATATAAAAAAAAAACAAGAATACAAAAATGCATATTTTTTAAAAGTGCCGAAGTCTTGCCAATTTGATGTAGACTCGCAATATTTGTGTACATTAAAACAAGTGCACCACGAATTTTACTAAAGCAGTAGGTACATATGTATGTACCTACAGGCATATGCATGTGCCTACATGCTGCATGCATGTACCTACATACAAATGCATGTACCTACATACAAATGCATGTGTGTACGTAATCATGGATGCATTGTCACAAAATAAGAAATCAGCCCCAATGGCCGAAGTTCAATCGCTCCGATATATAAAAGACATTTTAATAGGCGCAAGTGAGCGTACCATTAAAACAATATTTGATACAACCATGATATATATTTAGCACCTACATGCAGTCATGTACATTCTTTTATTTTCTGACGTCAGATAGCTTACACTTTTATGATAAGCTGCTTTAAAAACATTCCACAGCTTGTTGACTTTGGAGTTTGATACAATGAATAAATAAATAAATAGTGTTGAAAGGTAATAACCCAATTTTCCAAAAAAAAGTCTATATTGTAATTTTAGATACATTTAAACACGAGAAATTTGCATCGTTAAGAATTTTGTGTGAACGGTAAAAGCTGGAATCTGATTAACAGCCCTGAGGCCAGAAATGCAACACTGTGGCATCTTTTACAGCTGAGTATGTGCTGAAATGAATTTTTTAACAACTAATATGAAAATAGATAATATACTTATATAATTGCTGTGAAAAAAATAAAAAGTGAATAAAGCAAGTGTGCACTGAAAGTATTTAGAATAGTTTCTGTACGTGTTTTGTGTGTGAAAAGTGATTTGCTAATCGTAGCAAAGTACTTATGTATGTACATACATATGTATGTGTGCAAATACTGAATTGTGTCTATATGTACATACAATAGAAGCTGAATTGCTTTGAAGAATTGTCAAATTTAAATTGCCCAAGTGAGTGTATAAACCATTTTAATTCAAAATAAATTACAATACATAGTGCAAAAAGTCTTTTGCCCATCTTTGAATCCTCAGCCAAACAATGGTGTTCAATTAGCATCTTAATAAACTGCAATTTTCTGCGGTTACTTAGCCTAAAGAAAATCCAACAAAGACCCTTGAGAAGTCGACGTCATAAACCACAAAACTGTGCGCTACCTGTATTTTTTGCCATACCATGCCTACGACACAAACACACACACACGTATATTTATCTCGTTTTATTAGCTGACATATTTATGCATATTATTAACATTAGGTTTAATGCACCTTTTACATTTGTTATATACAAAAGTGAAATTTGCAAATGTCGTTTTTGGCATTTAGCATTTCGCAATAGGATCAACCTAATCATCGTCCTCATAACCATCCTCAGTAAGGGACGCGCGCCTCCGTGGCTCATTAATTTTTATACGCGCTACGTGCGTGTGTGCGTGTGCGTATGTGTATGTGTGTGTGTGCTGTGTTACGTTATGTGCCTGGCTTTTGGTTGCAATAAAAACATATTTTATTAGTTGGCATACAACAGCGCAAAAAGGATGCACACAGTGCATGGTGGCCGGGTGGCCGGGGTGCCCGATCTCACCACCATTTGGCCGCTGTCCCTGGGACTGTGATGACTTGCTGTCAGCATAAATTCATTATTTATGGTGCAATCAATGCGACCGAGCGTATGTCAAACACATCAAAAATCAACAGCTCATCAGTCGCTGCCGCAGCCAAAGGCGACTCCCAATTCCAGTGTCAATGCGCCTCGCCCTGACGGCCCGGAAGTTTGTTTATTTTATAGTTTTAGCCGCCCGTCGCTAGCTGCCGCCACGGTGCGAAAATTTGCAAATCCTGCGCAGCTCTGCGGGTTGTCCGGCCGACAGTTGTGGCTCATGTTTGACGTTTGCCTTGACATCGGGCCTGGCAAATTTGAATCTCTTTTATGTGGCACCTCATAATGGCTGTTGTTTGTATGCATGTCGACTGTTCTTCATTTGCCAAAATATACCCTTCAAGAAATTAAATATAGGGTATGTGCTGCCCATTGCAATGCTTGTGATCCCGTTACTTGGCTGTGCATTCACAGCAAAAGGCGAGCTTTGCGGATGGCGTGAGCGCAAAAGTTTTAATTCTCAGTTGCATTTGTATTGGTGTGAATGGCGGCTTAGTGTAGGTGTAAACCCATTGAGCAAATTTAGTTTGTGCGCGTCATCTACTTTGATCGGTCGTTCGTTGTGCGGTTGCGTGTGTAAAATGTCTGTTGCGATTAAAAAAAGCAAGTTATATTATTTTTTTTTGTGTTAAACGCGATTAGTTCGTGTAAACTACCATAAATAGTAGTTTTCCATCCGTTTTCGGCTGTTTTACAATCGGTAAAAGTGATTATAGTTTAATTTTTTCCTGGAGAGCTTTTTAATTTCGGCGCGCGAGAGAGAGAGAGAGAGAGAGAGAGAAAGTTCGAGAGCACAAGTATGAAGCTTTTTCTAAACAGTTCACTGGTATTTCCCTTTTCATTGCTTTGCAGTGGGAAATATATTTTTTATGAGTAATGCGTAAATGTGGAGCATAAAAATACCCTTTAAAGTAACATATATGCAAATTGTTTTTGATCGTAGTTTTTTAAAAATGTGAGAAGTTTGGGGGCCTATGGAGGTGCCGTATATATATATATAGGGTATACAAACTTCTAGCATACTTTTGCTTGCCCTTATTTGCATTTTGGGGGTGTGTCAGTTTTTATTTCTAATTCCGAAATGAACGTATAAATATTTGCCAGACTGCGCCATAATTCACTTTTGGCAACTTTGTGTGATTTGTCCAGTTGAGAGTCTTGACACATGACTTTAATGCCTTAAAGGACTATTATCTGGTGATATAATGATGTGATACGACGATGTAGCATCACGATTCCGGCCAGGCCAAATAATTAAATGCTCAACTTGGCTGTGCGTGTGCTCATTTAACGCTGCCAGGGCAAATGATGAATGGCCGAGTGCTTCCTATTTCTAGGTTTATCCGTTTTTCCACCCTGCAATTAATATGCTCTTAATCAAGAATGGGCCGAGCTGCCGACTCTGCCGGGCTGGACTGATGTCTTCCATCATCTTTCGGAGCTAACTTGCGTGTTTTGCGCACCTCAATACGTACGGTCCACCCCCCTTCTCCCCCCAGCACGAGTTCCTAATGCGTCATTTTCTTTGGCTGTATCAATATCCTGGCGTATGCGGTCACGCATCGAATTGCTCTAGTCATAATTTTTCAGGGGGGGCACTCGTCTATTTGTTGTTATTCCTGTTAAATATTCATGCGAATCTGCGCGTTGTCAGCTTCGTTTTATTTTAATGACATTTCAATAATTAATGTATCTTTCTTTTTTTTTCGCCCATTTTTTCCATTTCCGTTTTCCTGCCCGATTTCGGTTGCCATTGTCGCCGAAGTGTGCGTGTCCTTTATGTATATATACATATATATATTTTTTTTCGGCCAGACTTCTTGACTAGCCTGTCGCTCGGGGCCAGATCATCAATCAAAAAGGCATTTTTAAATGTTTCTTCTAGGAACTGCTTGTCGCGGCTTATAAATGATGCTGTTATTTCGGTTTTTTTCGGTGGGTTTTCTCTTGCTTTTGATTACTTTTGGGCGTTTTGCGAGCTGATTTTTTAAATGGCAAATGTTCATCAATTTTAATAAGTCAAAATAAGTCAAGAACGCTAATGTTCTAATTGCGTGAAAGTGCGCCCAAATAGAATATGTCAAGTGGCTGTATTTATAAGAATAATAAGAAAATAAGAAAAAGTGTATATATAATTGATCAGTAACAATATTCCCTGTCTGTATGTACCAATGCAATAGGGTATTTTTTGTGGAATGAAGAGAGTGGACAACGCGGATGTTGTGGAAGGTAATTTATTAGCAGATGCTTTTGGCTTCTTCGTCTCGCGCTCACGTCAAAGAGCGCGAGCATTGTGGATGCTAATTTACATATTTATCCATTTCGCTTACGCGATTGGTCATGCTGCCATTGATCCCGTTACTTGGCTGCGTAGCCCAAGCTCTTACGAAAGAGGCGAGCAAAAGCTCTAATAGTTGTTATTGTATTAGTGCGATTGCCGGCTTAGGGGCTTAGCGTAGGTAGATAATTTATGCAGTGCGCGTCATCTTCTTTGACCGGTCGTTTACGGTGCGGATTTTCGTGTAAAATCAATTGCGATTAAACTAAGAGAATTGCAATGTTATTGTGGCGTGAAAAGCGTTAAGTGCGTGTCATCGTGTATGAGTATTAGTCATCAACCTGTTTACGGTCGAATCTGGAATCGCTAAATATTTGCTGCAAAGCTTTTTATTTTTGGCAAGTGCTTTTACTTATTTCACAGCCAAGAGACGAGAGAGAGAGAGAGAGCGTGGGAGAGAAAAAGTAAGTACTTTTAAGCTTTGCTCAAACTGTGCAATACTTATTTTATTTCCCTCATTACACTTTCTTAGATAAAATATTTATTTGTTATTTTTTATACAAAGAGGCACCCGATAAAATACTTTTATAATATATATATATATATATATATATATATATATATATATATATATATATATATATATTCGATCCATCGATACATCCGTCTATATGTATTTTCATTGCATACAAGAACTTGAAATTCAGCTTGACCCTACAATTGTTACACTTTATCTTTAATCAAACCCAAATTCTAATCGCATTTGCTCTTCAATTATTTAAGTTACTTTCCTTTTCTGCACAGCTGTCATAATACCCACAACATATAGAACGGGAAAGTGAACATTTTCTTCCAGCTGACTAAATCAATACCCTGTTTCCATTGGGTGGCTTTTATTTTACTGCGCTCATAATTCGTGTAAAAACATTTCCTCGACGCTAAGCAGCTCAGCTAATGTCATTAAGTTGCCATTAGTTGTTGACTGATTTGATTTAACTTAATTTTTTCGCACAATCCACAATGAAAGGGACAAGACAAATAGAAGATGGACAAGAGAGACTTTTGAATACCCCATAATCGAATTTAAATGTGCAATTCGAAAGTAAATATTCGCTGATGATAATGAAATAATGTTTAATTTGTTAATATTATCATTAATTTATTAATTTATTACTAAGGAAATTAGGCAATCGCTTGCTTACTTGTGACTGGCTCAAGTGTAGAGCATTCAATAGTCGACTCTTCCCGCATCACTTTAGTCTTTTTGCAGACAACTTGTGTTTTTTGGAGATTTTTCTTGTTGTTGTAGGGTTTGGTTTGGGTCTAAACCAATTGTTTGCTTCATTTTGCAAAGAATGTCCATGGCCTGCGAGCTAAACGAATAATTCGTTTGGGACATACATATATACACAAAATTGGCCAAAATGCGAGGGAATTATGTGAGGAATCGTTGTCGATAGAAATCTGAAGATTTTTGCCGGCAGCTTTGGTGCATTTCGTGGAAATTTATATCAATAAACCGAGCGCGGAGTTTGTTTTGATGCGAGTTCACTTAACTTGGCTGGCAGCCATATTAGAAACGCTTTGCCAACTAATTAGCCGCTCAGAAGTTTGGCTGGCAGTTTGTGTTAACTGTTTTTTTTTTTGTTTGTGATTTTTACAGCTTTACTTACAAATCGCTCGATGTTTGGAAAAGTTTTTATTGCGTGTGCGGCCCAACAAGTTGTCGACGGCGAAAACATAATCATAAACTTGTCTCAATTATTCTTAATATGCCACGCCCTTGCCGGCTGCGCCCCCGCATTTAGACGAACTTTTATCTGTTGTACGTTAATTAGTTTTGTTCGGTTGAAGTGCAAAATTTTTGATTTTTTCGCCAATGCGCTTGCAAACTTTTTATGAACTTTTGCGCCAAAAATGTTTGCCAATCAAAATGAATTGAACACACAGGACGCAGGATCCTGCTGCTGCAAGCGCAGGATGCACTGCCTCTGATTGCAGCTGCATAAGTGCAAAAGTTTAATTAAATGGCGGCGGCTGCGAGGTCGGGCAAATTGGGGAAAGGTTCCGACTTCAAATGGCGCTTATGATGAGCCCCCTTGGAATTGCCAGCGCTGATTTTCCATAAGTTTGGCCAGCTGCTAAAAAATAGAAGAAAAATTAACTTAAGAATGCAAATTGTTTTGTTAGCACCTAATTTTTTGACATTATCAAACGGGGCGCCAAACGCACAACCAAGTTTTGCAGCTGAAAATGTTTCTATATATGTATTTTTTGCATAATTGAATTTGCTTGTGTTTTGGCGCTGTGGGACGCCAGTTTGGTTAACTTGGCAACTCTGCCGCGGGTGTTTGTGCTGTTAGCCAGAAAAGTGGAAAACTTTTATATTCAAAGTGTTGGCGAATTCACAACTACAATGTGATATGAAAAATATATGTATATGCTGTACAAATGTGTACTTTAATTAAAACCCAAAAAGGAAGGGTCTATGTAAAGTCTTGGCTTAATTGAAGAGACTTGCTTAATTTCTCGTAATGCTGTGCACAAAAGAGGGCGATAAATAAGCTAAACTCTAATTATTTTTCTATCCTGAATCCATGGAAAATGTGAAGTATATATGTTCCTGATCAGCATCAATATCTGTTAAGCTAGCCAAGTCAGTCTGACTGTCTGTCTGTCCGTCCGCATGTAGAAGCGCGTCGATTGTTGAAGCCGGGAACTTGGGATGTAGGCCCTCCTAGTGCCCGTGCAGTTTGTTTTAGTTAATCGATAACTTGTGCCGATTACAAGCAATCGATATAAATCGGTATCGAAATCTTGTTATTTGAACCAATCTTCAAGTTTTGCATGGCATGTAGCGTCTAGAATATTGAAAAGAGATCATGTATCTTTCATTGTGGAGCTACCGCCCGCCCCTCTTGGTAGAAGAAGGTCCAGGGTATCTGCCCGTCAGGTAATCCCGACCAGAACACTATACTTGTTTTTATAAAACATAGTATTCGAAGCGTTGTAGTTTCAAATATATCTAGATCTAGATGCTTAAAAATCCTCGAGAATTTTGCGATTTTCTGACATTAAACTCTGAATTCGATGCGACGCTTTAAAATGCTTCTCTGCTTGTCAGAACAATTTCAAAACTAATATAAATTTGTATTTATGCAGAAATATATTGAAAACATGTGCCTCTGAATACAACAGCCCACTTGAATGCCGTCGGTACATACATATAAATTGAATGTGATCGAAAGCCGTCGGCACTTGACGATTTCGCGGATTTCGAGAAATTTTCTTTGTTCCAGGAGATTAAAATGAATCTTACAAGTTCCGTAATACAATAAACGTATGCATGTGTATATATATATATATATATAGATTATATAGACAGCGCTGCATATATGTGGGCCTATTTGACTCTTTGATTTACTTAACTTCCGGTTTGTTCTGATTTATTTATTTCCGATATTGATATATTAATTTGTATGCGGCTTGCTTTGCTTTGTGCATACGCTGAAAATTTTAAGACAGCCAATAAATAAAAATTTGTTTAAGTATTTGTTTTTTTTTTTTAATTTATTTTTTTTTTTAATTTATTTTTTTTTTTGTCGTTTTTTGTTTTGTGGCCTGCCAAAAAATTGATACAACTTTTGACAGGCCTTATAAATATTCTACTGAGTTCTGTAGCTTTTACAATATGTTTATCGCTTAAGGACTAAGCAGGACGATTACAAAAGCTTACAAACTAAATACATTTTTCGTAAATTAGATTTAATTATAATATAAATCAAATATATCTAAATCGAAAACTCGTTGTTGTTTGTTGTTGTTGTTGTTGTTGCTATATCGAAAGAAACAAAACCATTATCACAATCGCTTTGATGAGTAAACTTAAGGGGGTGTGGGGGGGCTGCATAAATTTTGAGTCGGGAAAAGTTGTCAGATAGGCCGATCGCTGGGTGTTTCCTTTGTACTATTTGACTGACTGTGGACTGTTGTTCTAGTTGCAGTTGCAGTTGCAGTTGTAGTTGCAGTTGTAGGTGTATAGTTGTGGTTGTGGTTTACTCAAGATGCGTTCTTTTCACTGCGATGGTTTGCGCCACTTGCCGCATTTGCGACCCGCACGCTGCAGACACTGGCCGGCCGTGGAGTCCATTAGCTGGCGTATGGTGTTTAGCATTACGGTCGCCATCTGCCACTGGCGTAGGCGCAACAGTTGCTTCTCCTGTTCACGTGCCTTGCGCAGCATTGCCGCCTGATCGGGTATATAGAAGGCCACGGCCATTGTATTTGTTGTTCTTGTTGTTGTTGCTCTTGTTTTTTGCTGCTGCTGCTATCAAGGAAAACTTGTTCTTTGTTTCCAATTGCACAATTGTTTGTAATTAATAATGTCTTTCTCCGCAGATGACTCAAGACTTTCTCTTTGCAGATTCGCGCGAGGCACACAATGAATAAATTAACTACACAAATGCTTTGTTGCTGTTCTTCTTCTTGTTGTTGTTGTTGGCGTTTACGCACACGTCAAAAATGTGTCTGGTTCATTCACTTTGTTTTGCTTCGCTCCTGCTGCTGTTGCTGGTGCTGCTGCTGCTGCGTCCGCACGCTTTGTTAGCTGACTTCAAACTGGCTGGCGTGAGCGCAATGTGCGCTCTTTTATACGCCGCACGCTCTCGCAGTCGGCATTCGTTGCCGCCGCTGCCGCTGCGGCTGCGGTTGTTCTTGTTTCTCTTGCTTTGGCATTCGGCGCGCTGGAGAGTTGAGTCTGTCCTGCTCTCTGAGCGCTCACTTGACGTTTTGTACGTAGGCCTCAGTTGCTCTCGCTGCTTAAATTTTTTGTTTTGGTATTTTTGTTGACATCGCCTCATTCGTATTTTTTGTGCGCAGCCACCAAAAAAAAAATAATAAAATTTGTTGCCCAGGCCGCGTTCCCTCTCTGCGGAGTGGGCATGGGCATGGGCGTGGGCGGGGCGGCCACCTTGCGCCTGTTGCCAAGTGGGTGTCTCAGTATGTGTGTGCGTTTGTGTGTGTGTTGTCAGGTTATGTTCTCGTCACAGGCGTCGCTGTCGCGCCTTTGTTGTAACTGTATGCGGCGAGAAGTACAGTTAGCATATTAATTGTATTAAATCGTCGTTGCATGACAAACATTTTCAGCAGAACGTCTGGAAGGCAAAAAGAGAGCTTGGAGAGAGACTGTGACACTTGGAGATATGGGCAAGTGGGCAAAGTTGAGGTGTCTGAAAAAAAAACCCAGATACATCTGTATTTATGCACATATATGTATATGATTATTATACTTTCCTTTATAGATGTATGCATTTATCAAGTTCACATGCGTATAACGAGTTGTCAACGAATATGACGAGCCTTTTAGCCATGTCTCTTTATCAGCACACTCTATAAATGTTTTACAAATGTTTTTCCAGTGCTTCCGACATGCTAGCCATAGCTATGTATCTATAAGATACAAGCCAAGTGGTATAAGTAATGAACGCTTGTCATAAATTTTTTGCATACATTTCATTCATTTTTTTATTATTATTTTTTTTTTCAACAATGGGCCCGTCATGTCGCCGCCGCTATAGCTCATCTTTTTGTTCGTAATTCGCAGGAATTTTCGTATTCATTAGAGCGAAACGATCCAAAAATTATAGCATTGCCATATCATTTATTTTGGGATTATCTGCCACAGCCAAACGAACATGATATATAATTGTATGCAATAACATTTCCGAAATGTTTATTAAATATTTGCCCTTTTTTACACAGAGTTGTTTAACGTGTTTATTAAGAATTTCATTCAATACTTTCTTTTATTGTGTCTGATTTTATAACAAAGACCAATACTAAGCCCCAGCATAAGTATGCATGCGATCGCACTCATTCATTGTTTAAGTTTAGTTGTGTTTATTAATAAACATATTATTGAAAAGTTGTTGTAACCTTGATACTTAAAACCACAAACATTTTAGAATAGGGTAAATGTAATAATTAGTCAGCATTTTATATGTGCATCAAATTATTCATTCCATTTCATACAACTCCTTTAATCATTGTATATATTATACAAGTGATTAATCCGAAAATGTTGATTAAAAAAGAATGCAGTAAGAAACTTTCCTTCTGATGAAATTCAGAATTTCTAAAAGGCAGCAGTTAGTGTTTTCTTAGCTAACCTATCCGCTGAGAACTGGCCAACTTGAGGGCTCTTAACTCCACCCACAATGCTGTCAGTTGGCTCTGACCCACGCACACTAACGCAATCGAACAGAGAATTGTCTACTTGGTAAACTCAGAGCGTTCGTCTCAAGTATCTTTAGAGTCGTACCACTGTTACACAACTTCCTCCACACTTAGGGGTTGCTCTAGAGGTCTATTGTTACAAGAACTACTCGCTGTATGTTTTGCTATGCTCTGGCATTTGCCTTCTCGTTCGCACAAGCGACAAAGTCGCTGCATAGTTTTTTTTCTTTCCTTCTTGGTTTTCCGGGCTCGCGCCGGCAGCATAAATCTAAAAGGCGTGGCTTATTTCCCTAACGCCGGCAACCTTTTCAGCCAGAAAGAAGCCGCAACAACATTTTCTCTTTCGCTTTGGCCCAATGAGCCAACGACTGAAGTTGAGTTTTTGTATGCTTCTGTTTCGATGTTTTTCTTTTATTTTTTTGTTTTTTGGCTACTTTACTTTTTGTATTTGCGGGGCGGAGCTTTGGCCGAGACCTTATTTAATGGGCTACCTTTGCGTGGCTGTTATTTTATGAATCATCGTTTCTGGGTGGAGTCTATAGATTTTAAGCGAATCTATGCTTGATTTTCATAAAAAGAAACACTTCAAACTCCTCGAACGCGATTATGCCGTCGGTAATTTACGCATTAATTGAACCAATTAGTGAATTGCCTTTTTCCGAGCTGTTAGATTATATTTAGTGAGATAAGAGTTTCAATGAATCGAATTGCTCAATGAGGCATGCGAAAGGTTCTTAAATGAATCCCTTGTTTTCTTAAAGGATTACATGATATTTCTTTTTTAAAATCTTTTCGATCAACTTTCTTTCTGGTCATGCGGGTAATTATTGCAATTTTTATTGAAATTTTACAGCTAATGTTAAGCGACGTGTGTCAACACATTGATTGATAAAAAAAAGAAAAAATCTGGATTTAGGGTTGTTTAGAAATAACCCATATACCATTGTTGTCGCTATCAATTTGCATATCTAATTGCATGGAAATATGATTTGCTTACTGTTTCCGAAATGATGAAACTTTTGGGTCTAAGACTTTGGGTAGTGGAAAGTGAATATGTCAAATTAGCTTTTAATTGAGTTTTCAATCTGCATGTCAAATGACCCACATGATCAAAAGTTTGACGCGTGTTGTTCCCCTTTTAAAATGGTGTCAATCGAGCAGATTCCCGAAGTTTTCTGCACAACAGTTGCCAGCATTTCATGAAGACAAGCTTGCAGATCAGGCTTTTATATTTCACCAGCTTCTCTGACGTGTCTTTGTCTTTGTTATCGAGCTCTTGACGTAGTCGTTTGGGCCTGCCTCAAAACCTGGGCCTGAAATTACCTGCCAAGCTACAGATACTCGCCGTCATATGCTAATGAGTAATGCACACAACTCGGCAACTTGCGCAATGTTGCCTCTCATCCATCTCATTTTCTAACTAAATTTCTTGCTCTCAATTTGCATGAGTTTAATACGAGATCGCTTTGTCACCTCCTGCCCAAAAATGTGTCTCAGTTATGCTCTGCTTATCTCTCGGCTTGCCAGCCGATCTTTTGGCTTCTCTCTGTGTTCCACTTCGTGTAATTTGTATTAATTTTTTATGATCTCTACTGGTGGCCCTGGCATATCTCTCCCTCCACCGACCGCCGTCCGCCGACAGATATTTTTATTTGTTTTCCATTTAGAAAGCACCGAAACAAAGACAATTGCTGGGTGATCCGTTGCACATGGGTCATTAACTCGCCGCCGTTTGTAACGCCTGTCATTGAGCGCTGCTTAGGCAGACGATCGTCTACGCGGCGATCGCGGAAGCTTTGCCGTTTCCCAGGCAAACGCAGAGACCAGCCAACCAGCCAACCGGCCGACGGATGAGTCATCCGCGCAATGCACTTGGCAGTGGATGTGGCTTGGGTAACCTGGTGAAGAGCGGAGGGGTTTTTGGGGGGGACCACAACCAAAACGAGACCCATTTAAAGTTGTTTAACGACTGTTTGCTGTCTGTGGGGTTTCGTCTCGTCTCGAGTCGTCTCGTCTGGGGTACAACATGTGCATAACTGTGTTCGGATTCGGATTGGACTTGGAATTCGGACGCAGTTCTCAACACATGCACACACTCAACGCAAAAAAAAAAAAAGATACAAGACGGCACGAAAAATGATATGCCGATAAGATTGTTATACAAGCGGTAACCCAAACACAGATGTGAACCTACGTCGAACTCTTGGCCTTTGTTTAATTTATTTGATTGTTCTTTTTGTTTGTCCATCGATGATTTCTGTGTGTGCCTGTGCGTGTGTGTGTCTTGTACAAACATGTCCGCACTATAGCTATATGCTCGGTTTTTATTTAAGTAATTTTCGCCCCTTTTTCATAGATTTCATGAATAGATAACGCATCTTTCATCTCTTACTATCTGCAGTTGCAGCAGATCTTCAGGTTCTCTGATTTTTAGGTAGGTGCGTGGTAGGCAACATGCAACGACATGTCCAACTGTCTCTCTCGAATGGTTCTTGTTGTTTGTGTTTGCTTATGTCATTATTTGCCTATGGTCTTAGTTGCACTAATATTTTCCTCATGGGCAGTAGTCGAATGGCATGAGGTGCGAGTGGATTGGCCTGAAGTTAAGTGGAGTGAGAAGTGTGTCTGTGCTGCTGGCCTAGGGCATGAGTCATGCTGTTGCGGTTGCAATCGTTGGGAATGCGTGTGGAAATAGGCGGCAATTAGAGTTGATTATGAGTAGGTGCAAGTGCATGGTTAATTTATGGAGCAGATCGTTAACATGTGTCTTCAACATGCGCAAATTCTGAAACTTTAATGGCAGACAGCCAGAGGATATGGTTAGATGAATCAATATACTCAATATATAACATACATCTAACTAGCTTAAACTGCCTATGTTTGGTATAAGAATTCTTATCAATAATATTATTTTATTTATTTATGAAATAGCACAAGCTGTTGGGCGGACACTCGATTGTCTTTAACCATTATTAATCAAGCCATTCTAGTAGGGTTGTAATAATATTGTGAAAAGAAATATTCAATCAAATAAATATAAGTTACAAGCGTACAAACATCAATAGCTTGCATAATCAGAATAAAATAAAATAAGTTTGCTAACAAAAAAAATATATATTTTGGTTTATTTTGTTAATTAACTTCATTCCAACAACTTTAAGTTAGCACTTCTCATATCAAATTTAAAGATGGGAATAGAAATAAAGAACATCAAAGCATTACGTTTCCCAAAAATTTGATTGAAATTCACATCCAAAAGGCCCGATAGATGCTTCTTTCTTTAGCTAGGCAAAAGTATTAATCAGGATTAATAATAAAATACATATTTATAAAGAAAAATTCATTCCTTTCAAATCTATAAATTGAAGAGAAAAATATTAAAGATTTATTCATAAAAGTTCGTATGAATGAGTTAACATTTTTCGTATGCAACTATTCAAGTTTCTATTTGTTTTTCTGCCCTTTTAATGGCCTAACATTACATATGCATTCAAGTTCTTAGATCTTTTACATTTAATGGCTACTTAAACATTTGAAACTCATCAAATAGCTTGTGGGTTTTTGCAAAGATATTTTCTACCCCATAGTTGGGCATTTTATGCATTCGAGTCAAAACGCCATGAAATATGCAACACATGGCGCCTCGAATTGTCTTTTATGCGACTGAGTTGTCGCCACCAGCGGGTCCGACTTCTTTTTATATTTTTGCATATTCCTTGGCCCCAGTTTTGGGGTTTTATGTGCTTACAGTGCCAATGCAAATGGCGCATTAAAAAATTTGCGCAACGCCACGTACGGGAACGTATGGACCTTATCAATGCCCTTATCCGTCAGCTGGTCGTAAAAGACGCGCGACCGTAAAACTAAAGGCAGAAGCATCGAAATCAAAGTATATAAAAACTGGCTAACAGTCTTTACTCACACAGTTGGCCATAAAATAGATAAAACCGAAATTTGAATAGAGCGGCTCTAGCGGGCGGCGGGGGCGGGGGCCTCAAATAGTGGGACGCCGCGTTGTCTGGGCGTGTATATTCCCTGTACAGGAAATGGTTACGATAGTATCCAACAATTTTTTATAGCCGCACATATGCAAGGGTCCTCAGTGCTGGCTGGCTCGTAAATATAAATTAAATTATATAATTTATGTAATTTAACATTTAACCCGGCCACGGAAACCATTATCGTAATTTTTCAATTGAATTTCTTTGAGTACTTTTATTTAAATCAATAAATACTCAAATGTACTCACATGCAATTAATTTGAATTGCTTGCGACAATTGATGATATGGGCTCAACGTTTCTCTTGAATTGCAATTGAAAAGCATTGAATTGATGGAAAACAAATTTATTTTAGATTTGTGCATCTAAACCCTAGCATAAAGCACACTTATCATAAACATATCCCATTCTATTAAAATTATATAACGAAAGTATTGACTAATAATATTTGATAGCCTGCAAATGAAATTAATTTTAATTGTTTGCCTTGTCTCCGTTCACGGCATTAAAAATGCTCAACGCCTTTTTTGGCCTATAAATTTTCATGGCAATTAAAGCCTGTGCGCGCATTGCTCGTCCGCTCAGCATGGAGGTGATAAAAGTCGCGGACCAATAAAGCGCCAAGTGTTCGGGCCGAGCTTGTCCCTTGAGAGACTTTGACAATAACTCATAAAGGCATTTTAACTGCCCAGCGCTGGCTAATGACCAGGGTCCAGGCCTGGTCGTAGCGGACTTGCTCTGGCACAAATTGCGCGCAATTAGTGCGCAATTTTTGAGCGCTAGATGGCGCACAGCTGTGCTTGCCACACCCACCGCACACACACACGCACACACATGATTAGCGCTGAGTGTGTTTTGGCATTGTAATTGCTTTTTGTAATTTATGCCCGCGCCGCTTGCCACAAGAGTTGTCAGCGTTTTGTCTCCATGTGTCGCAGCCCCTTTGCTCTTTCCCCTTTCTCCCAACTCCGTCCATATTCATCTGTGCGGTATTTGGCCGATGCTGCTGATGCACTTTGTCCATCATTATGACAGCTGCTTGACGACCGAAAGGGCTCGTAGCGAGGCCGTAGTCTGGCCAGGCTGGGGGATTGTCGCTGATTGGGCAATTTTTCTTACCCGGTTGTGGTTAATTTTTTCGCGTTATGAATGCGCTTTGTGACATTTGACATTGGAAAGTGCCAGGCAGTGAGCACAGCTGATGCCGGCGATCAGACAGGAGTAGGAGGCGGAGCAGGTTCGTCATGGTGATTACGGAGTCTTGTCGGCCTTTGTCAGACCCAAATTGATTTTAATGGGATGTGCATAGAGGGCGTGTGCGAATGTTGGGCGTGTTTCTCATACACACGCTACATTACATCAGATGATTTGCCAAAAACTTTATTTTACTGAGCTCCAATAGCAGAGCGAGTCTTCCGTATCCTTTAAAAAGTCTCGATTCCCAACTGTTTCTCAATTAATTGCCAGTTAGTGAACTCGCAACTTCAAATAGACGGAAATCAGAGAACCCGCCGCGACATTGTCGCACAGTCTGTGGAGCACAAAACAAGCAAAAGCCACATCCGACTATGCGTCGCACCAGGCTCCATGCTCCACGCCTCCAGCCTCAGCCCCACGCCCAGTCAACATTTTTGTTATAATTATAGCGCCCAACGAGGCGTGAACATATGTCGTCGCCATCACCCCCCCAAAAAACTGTGCTATTCAACGAGAGCAACGGTCACAGCAGCCACAAAAGTTTTTTCATGTACAGTAGTCACTGACTAAAACAAACTGAGACGTGTTGTGCCTGTTCAGCCACATATGTCGGTCTACTGGGTCATTTTAGGCAATTATCACTGTACCACACATGCCCCAGAACCGCTGAGGCGTTCTTTGGGCCCAAACGCTGTGGCGTATGCAATGGCAAGAGTTGCATTCAAAAAATGAATGTCCTTTTTGTATGAGCGCCTGCGAGTGTTTTTAATGGACACTGTACTACACATCGAAAAGTTAGACTGCTCTACTTGAGTTTTGCTCAACTAGCAGATACCCTGTATCGAACTTTTAAGTCAACATTTATTGGGCATACATATTAGGTCTAGGGAATTATTATAATTACGACTTTGGGTACAATGAATATGTCGAAATATATATAATTTAAATGCAAATATGGGACTTCTTAGCTATGTAAAGTCTACACGGCTTAAATTTAAATTAATCTCTAAGATTAGCATTAAAGAAATCGCATCGGACTATCGAACTTATTGGACTTTTATTTATTATGAACTCCATACTTTTTATCTTTACTTAACATATAAGTATGGATATGTCACTCTCTACCTGTTGCCTACTTGTGCACGCGTTCTGCTTGCTGGTTATTTCCTTATATAGGGTATTCAAAAGGTATCCTCTAACCATTTGACTGGCCACGGCTTTTATGGTTGTATATTTGGTCAACAGAACTGCGCCCATGCGTGGGTCTTGTGTGTCGGGGCAGGTTTATTCATGCACAAATTGTTCAAAGTGAATTTTCAGGCTGCATTTGTCAGTTGTCCTCAGTTGTCGTTGATTTTTTCCTTTTAATTTTTCCCGTTTTCAATTTTGTTTTTTAATAATTGTTGCAAATGCGCTTTTACGCTTTTGACTTCAATTTGCCAGGGCCGCTTTTGATATTTCACTTGGGCTTTAGCCCATGTTTAAGAATATGTGCATATGTGTGTACATTCATGCAGTTGTGTTTTGTTTTTATTGTAATCGCATTAAGTGCGCTTATTTAACGCAAATCTGCCCAGCTCAGTGCCCCAGACCATGTAGCACAGAGATCCTTGCAGCCAAACGCTAATGATGACTAATTTGTTTGCATTGCCTCAGCTTTGGCCAACAGCCGCCGTGTCCTTATCCACATCCCACAGCCCAACCTTTTCAATTCATTTCGCTGTCGTTTTTTTTCTCTCTCTCTTCAGTCGAGTGGGCCACATGTGTGCGGCCACAAGTGTTTGTTCCACAAAACGAAGGCAGCAGTAGCTCAGTTCCTGTGCTCTGGGTTTTTGTTATTTTTGCAACATTTAACGCTTATTTGGCTCTTTGCTAAGCTTTCATGGCACGGCTTTTGAGTGTTGGCCATGCCGTCTGTTTGTTTTTTTTAGGCATTTCAGAAATGTTCTTCTATGAGTAGGTGGGCTGGCGTCTCTCTCAGCTCGTTTGTGAGTTTGTTGTTTTTAGCTGCAGTGCACAATTAATTCGCAATTAGCATTTTGTTTTCAAATGTTAGACGAATGATTAGGGTGCATAAACAGAAGCCACTAAACAGATGCTGTTTTCAAATAAGGAGGGGCATATGTCATGTCAGTTGTACAGAAAACCAAACTTTATTCTAAGCCAAATACGGAGTCGTATATTCATGTTCATCTAAAAAAACTTCAACTGCTTAATCCGCTTAACTAATTTACTCACCATGGCAAAAGATGCTTTGCCTAAGAAGAGCAACCCAAAAAAGAGGGAGGCCAATAGAAAAACAACCAATTGGTAAATTAACAAATTATGCAGCGCTCAGGCGGGACAGTTGAATAGCAGGAGCAGAGCTTGGATGAGCAGCAACAACGAGCACTTAATTTAGTTAATGTAAATCGAGCACAATCCAAGTCTCCCGCACAACTGCTTGACATTTGACAGATGAACTCGTAGACTCAGTGACAGGTCAGGCGAAGCGAGGCAGGGGCATAGGCAAAATAAAGACCAGACTCCGTCCAGGTCAAAGATACATTCGAATCGCTTTGGCTGCTGATGCGGCATAATTTGTTAGACTCGGCAAAGAAGAAAAAAATAAATGGCAGCATCTTTGGATTTAGTTTGTCGGTAAATAGCAGCTGAAGTTGCGGAAGAGCCCGCAGGGTGGTTCCCCCGGCATTTGCCAGTTAATGGACATCATTTTGTTTGTCGTCCTTAAAGCGCATTAGAGAACTGCAAAGTTTATAAACAAATAAAAATGGGCATTATAACAATAAATAACGGCATTGCAGTTGCGCTCGAAAAATATAAACATCTAAAATAGAGCGAGAAATATGAAAAGGTACAAACAAGTACTTTATTGTAACTAGTCGAATTTCGGATACGCTAAATAACTATTTATGGTTAAAATATATGTATTGCAATCCTTATTAAAACCAAGAAGACTTTTATATATATTTA
The DNA here is from genome assembly GCF_003285875.2 of Drosophila novamexicana. Lineage (NCBI taxonomy): Eukaryota > Metazoa > Arthropoda > Insecta > Diptera > Drosophilidae > Drosophila > Drosophila novamexicana. Next base: position 1,433,772 of record NW_020824766.1, read on the forward strand.
AATTTATTATTATTATAAAATATTTATGTAAATATCCGTGCTATTCCTCTCAAGAGCATCAACGGGCTTGGCCAGCTGTCTGTTAGGGTTTCTCTGTGGACCCTCCAGGGCTGTGCTTAGCCTCCTTTGAGATTTACACTTGGCCATGGTCGTGTATCTTTGCAACTGCGCTCCGGTGCTAATAAAAATTTAATGATTTTATTGCTTATGAAGTTGTAATTCATTTTGTGCCAACCCTTCGACAATTATCCTTTTAGATAAACAATTGTGCCCAGACAGAGAGCGTTGCGCATACCCTAAGAAAACAAAATGCCGTCGACTGTCATAAAAACAAATTTCATTGTTTGTTTTCTTTTGCGCGCTTTTGCCATATTTTTATTTAATTTTTTATTTTTGTTCTGCTTTTGCCTTTTGTTTTTGCGTTGCGCTGTCGTAAAACGTTTATTTCATTTATGTGGCATATTCCCTTTGGAGACGTTGCCATAAAAAAATTGTGTAAAATTATGCAAAAAGGATTAAAAATATCTGCAGGAAGCGCGGCACTCACAGCTCCAGCTTCTGCCCACAGCAGCTGTGTTTGCCCGATAGCTCGTCATGTTTTAATTACGCCCGATAACAAAAACTATAAGAGTCCTTCGAGTTTTATTGCCCTAGTAGCTGATGAGAAAAATCAAGAGGAGAATGCAGTGCTCCCATGCCGCTGACCCAGTATTGTAATCTTAAGAAATAAATCGTGTTGTTTTTTTTATGACATCATGCTCGTATAGAGGCCAAGTAGCAGGGATCAGGTCAGCATGACACATGACCAGGAATTAATCTGAAATCGAAATCAAAATCGCCAAACAACAACATTTCGCACATAATTCAGCACAAGCAACAAAAGGCACGCAGTCGATTTGCTGGGGAAGGTATTCAAAGAAAGTGACAGAAGCTATCAAAGGGTTCCTCTTGCCAATCAGCGCGAAAATCACGCACAAGTTGACCAAAAGACGACCCATGCCTAAGCAGCTCAGCTGCCAGAGCAACTCATGGCCAGATCTGACATATCCACAATTATTTCTAATGACAGGACATATGATGAGCTGTTCCTGAACTCGACAAGAAAGAGGAAAAAAAAAGAAAACCTCTAAGCCAAAACGTATGTCAATTTGTCAATTTCGCATATTTTTGCGGTGCTTTTCTTTTTTTATCGCAAATGCCGAGCGACGGCTTTTTATTGATATCGTCCGGGGCAACACGTGTGTTGGCTGAGTATGGGGACTTTTCTCCTGGCCACAACAATGTAATCTGATGCCTGTGTCCGTTTTCACGTGTGTGTCGGTGTGTGTGTGGACGATGGAATTGCCGTTGGCCTGGCTTTTGCCAGAAAATTGCCAAATCATTATAAACATATATATGCTTTTTCCATTTCTATTATTCCATTATTTTCCATGGTTTTGTCAGTTATCCTCTGGGTTATTTGATATTTTACAGTTGATAATAGCCTTTAAAAACTTTTCATATGTGCGCCTGATCATTATAGTTGATTGATGTGAAAGCTACGGCAAAGGTTTTGGATTACTGAAAATGAAAGAAATTGCCAGAAAATACACAACTGTACCGAATAGTTGCAATGTGTGATATGAAATGTCATCTATATATAAATAGTTGCTTACATTTTTAATATTAATTTTTGGTGTGAATTAAAGCAAATACATATTTTCTATGACTGTACTGCACAACGACCTTCGCTTATATGTAAATCATTAGCTGGCCATAATATTAAGGGTTGAGATTTAATTATGGGAAACAGAATTGCCCAAACGAAAAGTCAACAAACACAATGCCCACTTTTGTTTTTTTTTTCTTTTTTATTGTAAGCCAGCTACACGTAATTAAGCACTGGTCGTCGAGTCCAGTCCCAGGCCCATCAAGGTGCCTACTGTAAGCGCCTGCATATGCAGTAAGATTTCGAGTAGATGTGTTCCGGTGAGCGCTCATTTAACTCTTTCAGTTTTTATGGTCATTAATATGCTTGATTATTTCCCTTGACGTTGTTGTCGTCAGACTCGTCGCCGCACTCCTGATGAGCCCGACACGTGACCAGCGACATCGCATCGGTGCGTCGTCCAGCGCCCGCATAAACATTTTCATCCTGAAGTATCAACTTCCGGTGCGGCCCGTGTGAGCAGCATTCAACATGCACAAACCATAATAAATATCAGAGCTGCATTGTGTTGAATAAAATATTTAAAAACTGTGGCAAGCGCGCTTACCTTGCCCCTGAGTTGAGGTCCTCGACTGTGGCGCAACCCCTTCAGGGCAGACTGGCAAAAGGGTTAAGTAGCAAAGAGGCTGATGCTGAGGCTTTTATTTATTTTTATTTTTTGGAACGGTGGGTGGGGGGATGTTGAGCCACGCCCCGCTCGGCGGCCGCCGCTATTATTAATGCTGATTGACGCCTGTTTTGTAATTTTGTAATTGAAACTGAAGTTGTCAGGATGTTTCGCTGCTTTTTTGACATTATTTCTGCTGCCTTTTTCTTCTTTTTTTTATGTTGTTGTTGTTGCCCACAATCATTTGTTTGTTATCCTTTGATCTTTTTACTGTCGCGAACAGGAATCGTTGACGTTGTGTATTCACTTTTTTTTTGTTTTTAATTTTTCTAATGCAAGCTGACAAATTATGAATCTGTTGCGCATTCGAGTGATGGGTGCTGGATTAGACAGCCATTTTTCTAGCTGTTTATTTAAGTGTTGCAAACTTTGAGAAACTTACAATTTTTACCATCTGCAGTTTGTCTTTAATGTAAACACCTTGATTCAACCCTCCAAGCGTATCCCAATTATGCTGCCCTCAACCGCAATTACTCATAACATCCCAAAGAAATATGCAAAATTTTGCATATTGCCGGAGTCATCAATTTTGGGCGCAGGCTGTCCTGCCTGATTGTCGTCTGGTCTAATCTCGGTGCATGTATCATCTGGTCCGCCTGCTTTGGCTCAGCCAAAATGGAGCACTTTAAGTTTCAGCCAAGCGACAAGTCCTCAATTATCAGATTTGCATGACTGATATGCCAAACGGACTGGCTGGCCTCTACCAGAAGAGAGCGCAGAGCTTGTAGTTTGGTCTCCTGGCGCAGCATAATATTTCAAATGAAGCGTAGAGCGGAGGACTCATTATCAAAGCACAGCATGTGGTTAGCCCCAAGTAGCGAGGCAAACTTCCGTTCCGTTACTGCAAAGGAGAGCAGCACATGGCTGCCCAGCCCAGATGATGATGAAGCAACACTGCAGAATTTCAGTCAATTTCCTCGAAATTGTTTTTTGTTTGTTTGCCACAGACTCAACCGACCTCACTCGGCTGGCTTCCCCCCCGACTCGCTTAGGCTTCCTGTCTGCCCGTCTGTCTGTCTCGCTGCCTCGCTGCCTGGCATCCAAGTTTGGTAGCTTCATGGCATTGTTCGTGGCAGCGTTACAGGCGACAGTGTTAAATGGTTGCAATATGTCATCAGGTTGGCTGCTGGAGTTGCCGTTACTAGATGGCTGCCATGATAGCCCAATCATGGCAACCGGCAGCTCCTGGTAGCGTGTGTCTTTGGTACCCGGTCGGGTGCGGCGCCATTTGTATGAAAAATCGCCAGGATGCTAATACGTTTGACTTCCGTTGACGGATTACCGACTATTTGGTCTGTGCCTGCCCTTCCGACTGGCTCTAACCATACTTGGGAGTTGTGTCCCTCCTCCGCCTGCCTTAAAATTGCTGCGTTTCACATTTCATTTGAATATTTTAGCCGGAATCTTTTTTGCTGGTTGTCCTCTTTTTGGATTTTGTGGGTAGCTATCTGATAATTTGCTCGGCTGCTACTCAGTCGAGTTGTCGTTAGCGAAACAAAGCCTCGCCAACGCATTGATAAGCACAAGGGCCTAACCAACAGCAGGCGGGCTGAGGGAAACACTGAAAAAAATTGACTTGCAGTTGTAGTCAGAAACTCTTTTTGATAAAAGGCTACTTAGGGTGTTTATGATACTCACTTATAACTAAATATATGTATTTAGGCAATAGCAAATAATTTATTGAATTAAACATGGATTTAAATGCTTGAGCCAATTCTTGTATTAGCACAATTTCTGTCAGTGTACTTCGTACTCGGCGCATTGATATGCAAATTTTGCAAATGCGTTGGGCGCATTTTTTGTTTGTTTCTATTTTGGTTGACGCCATGCGACTACCGAGCTTCGGAACTTTTTCCATTTGGGCACCATTTTGATTGCCATGAATGAGTAACGACCGGAAAGCTGTTTTTATGACCAAGTGATAGCGATAGCCCCCGAATGGCCAAGGTGCGCCAGACGAGAGCTTTGCTAAAAATGATAGCTAGAGAGAGCTGGGAAAGTGGGAAACCTGAAGCTACCTTTCTGTTGATAAGCGAACAAATTGAAAACGGCGTCGGCATTGGAGGCGTTGAAATGACAAGCGACCCGTTGATTTCTCTGGCAATTTCGTTGATGGATTTCGGTTAATGGACCTGGCAAAAATTGCAAAATTACTGAGCTCGGGGTTGACACGTTTATGTTGCAAAAATTTAAATAAATTGCTCTCATTTGTGGGCAGGCAGGCAAGCAGGCATACGACAGTCGAATCGTCCACCATCATCATGATTGGGCTTTGGTATATTTTATTTTGTTTCTAAATTGAAATTGCAGTGCAAACAATTTAAATGGGATTTGCATAAATTTTGTACACACTTGCACTACACTGGTCAAGCCCAAAACTAAATCGGTTTTGTGTGCAGGACAAATCACTTGTAAATTGAATTACTTTGCTTGCAATGTGCGCAACCCTTTTATGGTCACAGCGTTAGACCATGCTGCGGCTCACACTCCTTGAAATTGAATTGAATTTCACGCATATGTGCATTTATACAATTTGGCCAATTTTCAATAATAATAACAAAACACGTTGCGTGAAAAACCCGAAATCAACACAAAAGTTGTCATAAAATATGATACATGCAAGAAAACTCACATTACCTATGGGCATGCCAGACTAGCAGATACCTTAGAAACCTAAGATTGTAGAAATCAGAATTAGTTTCATATTTGAAGAACTTTTTGAATTGCATGCTAGACAAATTTGCCAGAGTAGTTTGTAAGAATTGAAAATTATATGCCAATCCTTTGACTTTTCCCTCTCCAAAAATGCAAGAATCCAAAAATATATTCCAAATTAGCTGCATATCAAAGCTTACTATATAAGGTGCCAGTAAACTTTTAAAATCTCAGTTGCTTCAGATTTACTTTGGGATTAAATATTCCTTCCTTATAACTTAGACCTCCCTGCGAACTGTTCACACACAGGGTATCAAGAAAAAGGGTTCGAGTTTTCAGGCTTTCCCAGCTACAACTCAATTATGTCTGGGGACACACACATGACTTGACAGACAGCTAGCAGCGCTTGCATTATGTTCGGGTTTTTCTTTTTTTTTTTTATGATAAGTAGCCGCTGGCTATAAAAATCCTTTGAAATCATCACACACCCATCCAGAAAGCATCCCACACACATATTTTTTTTTTCGGCTGCTTGTGGCAGACCAATCAACACGAACACAGAGAGAAGCGTTGCGTTTGGCAAAATCACATTTTCCATCAATTTTCGTACATGATTTGCGCAAAATGTTCATGCGATATCGGAATCGGTTCGGGAAAGGGAAGAGGGAAATTGTGGGCTATAAAAATGCAGCACATCAGAGTCGAAGCCGCTTAAAGCCAACGGCTGTGGCCATGCGGCGATGTTGTTTTTAATACCCGTCACATGTTTTGACGTGGTCAGGCTGATATCTTTTTATTTTTTTGTACAATTTTATGGTAATGCTGCAAAATGTTTTTATAAAAACATATTTTGTAACAGTTCGCAGTGAGTGTAAAACCAGCAGCAGAAAAAGGGATAATAATGCAACGCATTGGGTCGGGTCCAAGCGGCTGACAGTCGAGAGGCCCATGCCAAATTTTATTGAAAATCATTTTACTTTGATGTTTTATTTATTTTTTTTTGGCATTTTGTTACCTTTTGTGTGTGTGTGTGTGTGTGTTAATAAATGCAAATAAAATATGTTTAAATTGCATTATTTAAAAAAAATTGCGTCGTTAATTTATATGCAAATACATTTTTGATAGCTAAAATGTCACTGCAGTCCGCCTGTCCGCCCGCCAGTCGTTCGCTTGGCCAATTTTTATTTTCATTTTTTTCAGGTATTTAAATTTTATTTCATACGTATTTTTTTTTTGCGGTCAGCCCACGACGGACCCATTAATTTTGATAGTTGCGCCATGTCATATAAGAGATATCCTTTGATGGACATACGGGCGGTGTGAGGTGGCGTGGTTGGGGGTTTGGGGCAACGGGCTGGCTTTCAGTTGTCATGACAGCCGCGTTTTTATTAAACATAATTTTATTAGTTGCATTTCATTAATTTGCAGATTGCACGCAATTTAATTTTTATAGTTGGTTGACCTCGTTTCTAATTAAACGCAAATATTTGGATAATTAAATGACAGAAATTAGCAGCGTGAATGGGTCGAGCGACTGCTCAAAATTGGCATGAGGCATGAGATTTCAAGAGTATTAAAGAGAATTTAAATTGAAAGTACTTATTTTAAATACTAAACGATATCTTGTTCGTTATGCGAGTTATAATATATAAGGCTCTCTTCTTTGTTGGACTTAAAAGACAATAAGGTCCATGGCAACTGGGGCAAGACTTAACCTATGGTATGTAGAGTAAGAATTTCTCGAAACGTTGACCTGAGAACCATATTGGTAATCTGGGGGCTAGGCATTACATCTATCAAGATTTTTTCAGTTTTCCCTCCCCAAATCTGTTGTCTGCTGCAATTTAGCAGGCCGCTTAACTACACATTGATGCTGCACTCCGTATTCAGTGCGGCAAAATCTCTTTACTCTCTAATTCACTTTTAATTAACAAAACGCAGGCAGTCAATCCAACCGAAATGCCAAACCAGAAACTTTGTTAGCAATGAAAAGAAATTCAATTAAGCTTATTTGAGCGTTAAAAGCCAATCATGTCAGGTCCTTCCAAAAGCACAATGCCACAGCACAGAACAGAATATAATGCCAGCGATTGGAAAGGACACTGTCAGAGGGTTTTTGGATGAGGCAGTCAGAGTCATCGCTAAAAGGGCTGGGGCGACAGCTTCACGAAAGGGTTGCTAAAGGTGTCGCCGCCTCAACACATTACAAATGCAGTTGCAGTTGCAGTTGCATTCGTAATGGTTGTGGCAGTTGCAGCTGCATCAGAAATTCGTGACTTGAAGCGACGTAAGCTACGGGATTTGTGACTGCCAAAGGCGTTTTGCAAAATGTCTTTGCTTTAATTGCACCCCCAAAGTCAGCATGATATATGTACGTGCATATCTATATATTCGCTTATATGTATGTAAGTATGTTGCATTGGATGGCGTCACGAGAATGATTTGCATTTTGCATTTGGCAATTTCTGCAACTAGTCCCGTTTTTGCATACCAATTAATTAGATGCGAATGCAATTTTAATTACAGTCGCGCGATGCATTTGCCAAATTGCGAAATGCACTCCGCGCCTCTCTGGTTCGGCATTCCCGGCGACAGATCCTGGAATTTATGGCTGGACACAGCGGGGCTGCGTTGGCTTAGTGGCCAGGCAAAGTGAATTAGGAGGCAACTGTACGCATCCTCCACTTTTTTGTGTTGTTATTGTTGTCGCCGGTCCGTTTTGGTCGCCTTGATTGATCGCCATCATTCTCATACTCATCCTCATCCTCAGCGCGCCATCGTCATTTACCCATACGTCAGTCAGTCAGTGAGTCGTAAATGTAAGCAAACATGATGGTGGTCACGTGTCGGCCATGTAAGCTCCGAGCAGGACACGTGTTCGGCAACGCCGCCTCTTGTCTTCAACAATTTTTGAAGTGCCCGCCATAAGAAGGGGGTGGGATTTGGGCCTTAACCCACGGGAAGGAGTGGGTTGAAACGCTCGCCTGTGTCTTCGCTGTGACTTCTTCTTCAGCGGCTGCTGTAGTGTTTTTTTTCTAGTTGCCGTGTGTCGGCGCTAAGCCCAAAAGCATGATTTGATTTTCGCTTTTTTTTGCTAAGCACATTAACGCATGTTTTCACTCATCAACGCTTAGCTAAGTGTTTTAGCTTGTGGCGCGAGGCAAAGTGCGTAGAAGGCGTTATAATAATATTTTGATATGGAGTGTGCCCAATTAAATGAAGCTACTTTAATAAGTCTTTCTTAATATTTTCGTTAATTTGACATTTTTATTAGCCGAAATTGAATCGAAGACAATAAAGCACAGGTAGTTCAACTCATTATGCTTGCAAATTATGTATGCCATAAGAAAATATTTCTTTTTTATTCTTTTTAATCTTTATTAAGCTTCAGTCAATCCATTATCAGTCCACAAAAGCCACGCCCGCCATAAACCACTTCGCTTGGCAAACAATAACCCCATATTCCAAACACTTCATTGAACCCTTCAGAAACTTTTTCTAATGACTTCATTTTCTAATTTCCAAATGAAATATTGCATACATTTAAATAGAAAACGTGGCAAGGATAACAGCCTAACCCCCCACGCCCCCTGCCTGCTTCTCTTCAACTCTTGCGCATGCATGGCTGATCTTAGCTCTTCAAATTCGATTGGCGAGTTCCCAAAACTGAAATACCAAACGGAAGAAAATATGTTGCGTGTGTCAGCGCACGCACAAAAGCCAACAAACAATTGCCAAGCATTTACACGGACACACGCAACGAGAACAACAATAAGTATTCGTCAAAAATCAAAATCGAATCAGAGTATGAAAAAAAGTGTATAGTAGTGATGTGCGAGGGGTGTAGCGGGCATGGGGTACGTTCTTCTCACATAGTGTATACAACTGACTTTCACACCCCGAGGCGTATTAGCCGCGCACGCGTCGCAGTCTAAAAAGCAAAAGTAGAAACAATCACAGCCAAAAGCCTTAGAAATAGTGGCAACAATAACAAACAACAAATTGCCCGAATCTATGGGCGCAGAACGTACGCATGCCAGGACCAAAAGGACGCGCCTGCCGCCTGTCAGTGTTTGCACAGAAGTTTGCAGCAACAATTATTGCATTTGTTTAACTTTACCCAACACTGCGGGCAATTATTGTTGCTGGCAGTTCTTGTCGTTGTCGTCGTCGTTGCTGTTGTTGTTGTTGTCGCCGACGGCGGCTGGCGGCAAGTTAATTTAAGAAAAACTCTCCCACAGCTGCCTGAAAGGATTGTAGCAGCGAAATCCTTTGCGTGTGCTGAGTTTTGTTTTAATTGCTTCAAAAATTGCTCATACGCTTCATTGCTCCTTGAAGAAGTCGCGGCTGCCAACAGGATATTCGTGGCAGGATGTGCGCCCAGTTGCTGCCGGCAATCCATATATTCCAGTTGTTGTTCTTGTTGTTGTTGTCTTTGTAGGCTGAGCTTTGTTTTAACAATTGTTGAAGCTGTTTGACAGCCGCAAACGTCGGCCACTGTTCAAACATTTCACAACCAGAAAAGTGTAAAGGAAATTCGAGCCGGCTTAGTTGAGCCTTGTGGTGGATTTTATTGTTTCCTATAATGCTGCCCTTCTACTCTCCATTTGCCCAAACTACTTACGAGCCATTATACTAATTGTTAGGGTAACAATTCGCAGCGCAAAACCTACCAAGCAGCCAATAAATCATCTGCATATGAGCAATTAATCATTGAGTCCACAGACCTACGCACATCTTTAACAAAAAACACCTGGTCCTCACCTCAAACCGCAGGCAACTGCGTGCAATGGTCAAGGCAATACCTATTTAAAAATATTCTTAGAAAGGGTATACGCTCTTTGAAGTTGTGAAATCTCTGACACCGAGAGACCTGATGTCAGACCTAAATAGGTAAAGCTCTTACCTTAACTAGTTTCCGAAACAAAATCGAAATCAATTGCAAATCTTGGCATATTTAATAATAATCTTCAATTTATCAACAAAATATTCAAAGTCAATTTATAATAGGAAATCCATTACACAAGCAGTCCAGTTCCGACCTATTTACTGAGTATCTTCAAGTCCAATAACGTGTCGCTCTCATGGTAATATGTGTGTCGTTGTGGGTAAACAAAAAAGTGGCAAAATCCCAAGCGTAAAAGCCGCAAAAACCAAAAATTGGCTAGCAAAATCTGGCACAGGTTCTGGTTCATGGACCTAATTGATTTATGAGGGTTTTTTTAAAGCCCCAACCAAATTTTGTTGTTTTCTGTTTGTATTGCAACTCTTTTTAGATATTTCGCTGTGCACATGAAATTAAGCTGAAAATTACGCCAAATAAATGATTTACGCAAATAAATTGAAATTTATTGAGTCCAAATGCCAATTCCACATATATGCGAAATGTTTGTAGATACAAGGAATATGCATATATGTATAGACATATACAAATATATACAGATAATTCCTGTAGCTCTCGCTCTCGTGTTTTTTAGGCCGCGTGGGCAGCAGCTTGTGATATGTAAATTTGCATTTTGCATTGCATACTTTTTTGGGGTAGAACATATTGCGGCGGATTTTAATTAAGCGCAAAAGGCAACAACAACAACAAAAAAAAAAGGGTATGCGCGCCTGCCCGCACACGTAACAGGATTAATGCACTGTCCTCCTGTCCCAATGTCCGATTGTCCGATTGTCCGGGTGTCCTGGTGTCCCAGCATCTGGCGCAACGGCGGCTTTCCATTTGATTTGCATTGCATTTAATGAAACATTATTTTCGAATTTGTCTGTTTAATCGTGTGACAATTGGTCAAATGGACCTCTGCAAATAAATCAAAGTCGTTTTGCTACGAACTCTCATTACGTTCGATTATTTGATTTATTTTCCTTTTATGCCCTGTGCCCATTAAAATTGGTAAACAAAATAAAAAGGGCGAGTTATGCCCTAGCTAGCACAGGTAATGTTAATTAGGTCATAGAATTTGTAAATGAAAAATTGAAAATTTTTGCTGTTCAACTATCGTTGGATTTTTATACGATACCTTCTTATTTGCGATAGTTATATAAAAGTAGCTAAGTTTATTAATATCTTTAAAATTGATTTTGACTTCAACAATTTGTTAATTACAACAATTTTAAAATTTATTTATTTATTAACATTTTGATTGTTTAAAAACACATTAAAAACAACAGGGTATTTAATAGTCGGCAACACAAAGATAACAACATTTTCTTGTATATGTTTTATTTTTGTCTTTTTTATATGCAATCAGCTTGTGTTTAATGATTGGTAAGCTTTGCAATTAGGAAATTAGTTTGATTTTTAATTAACATGCGGTTTCGGCAATTCGCTTTGTTTTCATTTTCACTTTGTTTCCCTTATTGTTGTTGTTGTTGTTTGCAAAAATTTACACGCAAATCATTTAATGCGTTTTTGCGGTTAGAATTGTTTTTGTTACCGCTAGATGCTAGGTTCAGATTTGCATTTAATGAGCTTCTAAGTGGATTTTAATTTAATTAATGGACACTTTTTATATACTTGATTTAAAGTTCATATATTTAGTTTAAATGCTACGAGCTTTAATTAGAATAAGATATTAAAACGAAAGTTTATATAGTATTATTTATAATTATTTACTCTTTTGTATAACTTTAAAACACCTTAACAACATCCACTTAAGGGCCCTTATTAAGTTAGTACCCGGTTATAAATATCAGCTAATCCTTTTTTTAGTCGCCTCTTCTATGGCCACAAATCTATTTAGTGAGCGCATTTAATTAAATCTGCGGCGCATTTAGCTCGCTCGCTGCGCAGAAAAAGCCAAAATCTAATTAGCTTTTAGCTCGGCTCGCAGGAACTAATTACCAGGAGGCGACTTTCATGTTTGATCCTGTACAAATTAACAAATTGTATACGTTTATTAAGAGCAAAGCAAACGGAAAGGACACAAAGCGCAACCACAAAAAAACAAAATAAAGAAAAAAAAAAAAACAAAATGAGAAAAAATTGCAAACGTCATCGAAAACGTGTCCCAGCCCCTTGTGTCGTGCCCCACGCCGCGTGCTGCACTCAAGTGGCTTTATCAGTGGTAACCGCAGCTCTCTTGGCAGGATACGCCAGCCTTTACAATTTCTTGTTGCTGCTGTTGTTGTTGGTTTCTCTTTATTTTTCTTCTATTTTTTTTCATTTTCGGAAAAAGCAAAACGGCGAATGAAAATTGCATTCAATTGAGCGCATTTATTGTTTGAATTAAGTCATGAGGAAAATTCCATTAGGTTGGCAGAGAAACTGCATTCGAGGATACGTTTCAATGGGCGCTCCAAATTGCCCGGGTGGGTGGGTGTGTACGCATGCTTGATGGCTGGGCGTGTTGCAGCGCAAGCAGCAACATCAGCAGCCAGACACATGTGGCGCATTAAGCGAAGGACGTGCAGCTTCGACTTGCCGCCAAGTGGCTCAGCGAAAGCGTTAAATGGGATTTTGTGCAATGTTTGTGTGCAGCCCGAAAAGAGAGAGCGAGCGGCTCAGCTTTTGCGTCTTTTATTTTGGGCCCCGCACAAATGACTGAGGCGCTGCACTCAGCGGCATAGCTACCCCTGCCGCGCCCTAACAGCTGCCCACCTGTGCAACATGTCCTGGTTATGATTGACAGCTGTGAACGCTGCATTTGAGTCGCATGGAATTGAAAGGCAGCAAAAAATGCAGCATTTTGATTGAGTCCTTTGACTGAAAGAAAACAAACAGAGACTCAAAACCAACAGGCACATAAAATACCCTATAAAAATGCATAAAAACTTCAAGTGGAAGAGTAAAACATTTTCAAAATGAGACAGTAAATATCTATCTGATATTTTAACATAATTTATTAGGCAATAATTGTAAATTATATTTCTGCATTTTTTTATGGTTATTAATTATTGCGATAATCTTTAATCGTTCTTTTTGATATGCCACATGTCATACATTCAGCCAATATGCCCATTACGCAAATTTGTTTGACTGCGGGGCATGGAAAAAAAATGTGTGTCCTTACAATGTTGTGATTGGTTTTCCTTGCATGGATTTATTAATTTTTGCAGCAGAGCCTTTGGCCGACTTGTTAATTAGGCATGGAATGGCAAAGACCACAAAGACCAACACATTGAATGAGTATGGGAGATCCTGTAACTGTACCAAAGCACATCGACGAGTCCTTTATACAACTTTGCTGCTGACACTTTAATTAATTTCTGAGGCTACCAAAAGCACTCGAATTGCATTTGTACAGCTTGCAAATAGGCAAAGAGCAAGGGCACACAGATAAAAGAGAGTTGCAGTTGGCCAAATTAAAACTGCAAAGCATAAAAGTTAGCCCAACAGATACGGCTGGAGTTGGCGAATGTAAGCCCTGCTTTCTGGACCCAAACCACATTTCACATTGACATTGTTTGCCATACACTTCATTTATTTGGAATTAGAGCGAGCGGCACTGGCAATGCACTCAGCGCCAACGAATTTGAATCCTTTATGAAGCGTGGCACAAACAACACACACACACGCACGCTCTCAGTACACACATGCTCGTGCATATTATTCCTAGTCCGAAAAGTAGCCTCAACTCCTGTCCGCAACGCTCTCTTGTGTGCAACAGACCAAAAACCATTGATTGTCATCGAATAACGCCGGCCAGGACGAAGGCGTAAGGAAAAAAGCAGCTTGAGCTCCGTGTCCTTGCCCGCTTGCCTGTTCAATAGTCAAAGTGTCCAGCTGCAGCTGCCCACATCCTACCACTGCCTTTCATGCCTTCTGGAGTTGGCAGTCGTCGTCCGTGTCCATTCACTGAGCTTACGTGTTTTTGTACATTTGTTACGCTACACGTAATGCAATGACTGTGCCCGTGGCTGTGTGGCTCGGTGGCTGTGTGTCCTGCCTGCATCCTGCTCTAGTAGCTCCAGCTAGTCCATGCCACGTCACGCTACACTTGATAAATCTCTAATGCCACTTTGGGTGCGCCAACCGCATCGTATCGCACCCGCCGCCTCCCACTTGAGTGGCTACCCCAACTTGTTTTGAATTTTGCCAACTCCCCAAACTCTGCCAATGAGCATTTGTGTAATTTCTGTTCCCCCCGTGTTGTCCACTCAATGCTCCCAGTTGCCAGTTCGATTATTAAAGTTGGTTTGGGGTTTTGTGCAAATGTTTGGACACTTGTGTGTCCCTCAGGTGTTTTTCGAATGTGGCTATTGATGATACCTTTGCCCAATGCTTAATCAAACTTAATTAGACTATAGTCAATCGGTTTTGTGGCTGTCGTTCCACTAATACAATTAACAAGAAATCTTAAATGCAAGTAGAAATAGTTGGGATTTTCTAGATATAAGTTCTATCTACTGTATCTTTATCGTACATTTGATTTTCAGCAATGCTTGCTTTCTCTTTCTCTCTCCATTGTACCCAAGCTTCTCTAGCTCTAATGAGCTTTTCGGCAGTTGCCTCATTTCATGTCCAGCGACAAAAGCCACTTGAACAAAGCCGGCGACGTTCGCAGCCTAATTCCTTAATTAAAATCGAAGCCTACTCTCTGGCGCCAAATGGTTGTTCAGCGTGGCAAGGGATCAGGGTGCATGCAGGGGGGGAAGAGAATCAATGCAAAATCCATTGACTGATTGCAATATTTCACTTTTAAGTCACACACCGCGCACATCCCGCCGGCCACCGACACGGAAACAAACAAATAGACGAACAGGCCAACACGGCGGCTTAATTTGTATGATCAAGTGGACAGGCGGGCGGGCAAATGAATGGATGCTGGCGACGTTTTATTAAAAAGGACACACACACAAAAACAGATACACACACCCAGCAAGCGAATCTGTGCAACAAAGTTGCACTGTGACCAGGTTTCATTTTAAAATGAAATACGCGCCAGAGCACTTGACCAGGCGAAGACCCTGGGCAAGGGCGCACAGCATCTTGTTGTGCCAAATGATGCCTCCGCACAATGAGGGACACAGAGATTTGGTGCTGGCTGTAGTCGTTGTCGCTGGCTGTGGCCGAAACTCGTCGCGCTTTGGCATAATAAATTAACAAATTTGTCTGCACTCTCTCGATATTCATGTGGCGCTGACAGGCAACAGGAGCCGCAGCCACCTGTGTCCACATATGGGCAACTGCTGTTGCTGCTGCTGCTGCTGTCCATTTGGCTGCTGCCAATCATGTCGGATTAATAACAACACATACACACACGAACAGACCTGTGCGCTGCTTTATTCATGCCAAGCCAAACAACCCAAACCCACCGAAAAACAACCAAAACCATCCAAGCAAAAGTTGCCACTGACTGTGGCAGCTGTGTCCTCTGGATGTGCTCCTCCTGCTTTTTGTGTGGGTGGCTGCTACTAAATGACGCGTCGCATGTTGCCATTGCCGAGTGCCGCCTGTCAGTGCATTACATGACAGTTCGGACCCACTCTGAGCACCACTCTTATCTGGGTTTTAATTGTAACGGGCACCCAAGTCGAACAGTCGCATGTTTCGAGTGCATTTGCTCGTAGTAAGTCCACTCTTTTTGCTTCTATCTTCCCTCCGGCATTTGTGCCCTCTTGGACAATGTCTGTCAATATTTTGCGTATTTCATTGTTGCAGTCAGTTAACGTTGCATTTGTTATTGTTGTTGTTGTGTGAGATTTATGCACAATGTGACCAGTACTTCAGCTCCCAATCCCACTCCACTTGCGTTTTATCCAAGCAACCGCAACATGTTGCAGGATACGCTCTTAACACCCAAATGTAGCCCAACGAACAACCGAGTGGTCAACCTGTGGCCATGGTGCACATTCCTCAATGCTTAAATGCCCACCGAGAACACTCCACAAGCGCTTGCTCTATACTCTTTAAAGATATAACTAAGGCATATGCAATGCGATATTTGAAATGACGATCATATACCAAAAAGTTATTTCGTTTGAATATTAACATTTAAGAAAATGAAGTTAATCTAAAAAGATTTGAGCAGTGTATCGATAATATAATTCAAATAACATATAGCTTTAGGATATATAATAAAATTGAACATTTTTGAAAAAATTGCAAACGGAAGTGTTCGAGTTTTCTTCGCAGTGTGCTCTCTGCGCTTTGGCATTGTCTATAATATACTAAAGTTGGATTTTAATAGCTAGAATTCGGAGATCTGTATCTTTAGATTTATTATGCGAATGTCGGATAGTAAGAATTCTTGTATCTCTTCGCAGACTAATTTCCTAAATAGTTAATAGGTTAAAAAAAATAATGTACAGCATCTTACTCTCATATAAAATTTATGCATTAGCTTTTAGATAATATTATACGAAAGTAAGATACTCATAAAACTTTTATTCAATAGGATTATGTATATTCTTTTATTATTTAATTTCAATAGATTCGTTATTTTATTTCATTGCTTCGATTCTATTTTTAGGGTATCTTATAGCCGTTGTTATTTTTGTGAACCTGTCGTGTTTTGTTTTTAGTTATTTTTTTAAGCGCTTCCTTATCCGTTCTGTTTGTCCGACAATTTGGTCAGGCGTCAGCTTTGGCACCTGCTGGCCATCGCTTCCTCTGCCATCTAAGCCCCAAAATCGTTTAGCTATATTTTTTGGGGCACAGTCTCTGGTATTTGTTCGTAGTACACTTCTGTTTTTTTATTTTTTGGTTCACATGTCTCGTTGACGCTGTTTAGTTTTTTTTATTGGAATTTAATTTTGGCTTTGAAGCTCGTGACATTCTATTTGTGTGCTTTGAATACTTTGTTGTTGAATGCGGGTGTGTTGGTGTCGAGGCACGAATTTGTTTCGAAATTGAATTAGATTGGCCGAGCGAGCGAACGGCAGCTGATTTGATTGCATTTCCCGGTTGCATGTTCGTTAGACGAGCCAAAGCAATTTTTGTGGCATGCAATTTGATTAACTGCCGCGCGATGCATAAATTATATCAAATTATCCAAATACCGGGCTTCAATGGGCACTGACTAAACACAAAATATGGTTTGTTTCATTATGTATTTTAAAATAGGCCAACAACATATTTATAAACTGATTTTCCGGCCACCAACTAACTCAATATGTAAAACAACTTATTAGCCTACTTTAGCGGGAAATATGTGCGTACAGAACAAAGAACGGCTCCAAAACTTTAAATGTTAGCTTAGAACTCTTGTTCATTCTTAAAAGTATGGATATAGACTATTTTCTACCGTTTTCTGGTCATGCTTTCATGAAATGTTTAAAAATAATCCGTCATGCATCTGACTCCAATAAAAGCTAGGACTAATTTGTATTAAACATCAGCTCACAAATCTAATTAGGCAGCCTATTAAATTTTATGTCTGGTATCAAGTTATAAAAACTTTCAACAGAGTAGGCTTAAAAAAACAAAATAAAAATAGAATAACGTGACCCATGTCTAGTGAAAAATTATGCTAATTTCTTTAGCTAGCTGACAAATTTTACGACTGCCTGCAAAAGAAAAATAAAATTTGCACAAATTTTTACGACATTCTAATAAGCAAATTTGCGATTTTTTGCATAATTAGCCACAGTCTGAGGCGCGTCAAGGCTCGGGGTTTGAGCCTCGTAAAATTTGGCACGTGCAACGAGTGAAAACTTTTGGCAACAGCTGTCCCATTGAAGGCAAGTATTTTGTGGCACGCATCGGCAGGCGCTTAGTCATAAATGTCCGATGTGCATAAATATAATTCTAAAGTTAAATGAAATGATTAGTGACGGCTGAGTGCGAATTTTCGCATTGGCTGCAGGCGCGATAAAAATGCAATAAAATTCGCGGCTGACAATAAAATCGAGAGATGAAAAAAAAAGTCAGTTCGATTTTTGCAGGGTTGACGAGTTGTTGATTGCCCCAGCATTGCGAAAGAGCTGCCGGGCGGGAGGGGGATGGTTGATAATGCGTTGCCAACTGTTTTGCATAGAAATTACTGTTACGCATAGTGTACTCCAGATTTGGGTTAAGGGATGCAGGATTACAGGTTGAAAGTTGACAGCCAGCAGCACCCATCATATCAGAATACCCGTATGCGCAGACAAGCATATATGTATGTAGATATTTTCAACCTTTGGATGACTTTTGCAACTTTAGCGTTGTCGCATTTTCCACTTTATTAATTCGCCAATTGACAGACTTATTGCAAATTGAAAACAAAAGCGCGAACAACAACCAAAAGAGAAAAATAACGTAGCTGGAATCGAAATTCGTTATGCACGCTGCGCCCTGAGCTATGCAATAAAAATCAAGCCCGAAACGAATTTGTGCAATCAGCTGGAAATTATTTACATGTTTATACGAAATTGAAACAACAAACAATACACACACACGCACACCACTGTGTACAAGCCGCAGCCGACATATGCATTGTCGTTGTCCTTTGTCCCTGCCGTGTGTACAACTCAATAAAAGGCGCAAATTTACATAGAAACTACGCTGAGGCCGAGGATCCACTCATAAATTCCACAATTAATGATGCAAAAAGTGCGAAAAGAATTTGTGCACAATTTGCATTGTTCACTGGCCATATAGACATGTGTGTATATGCTTCGAGTGTGTGTGTGCATATGTTTTGAGTATACTTAAATAACAATTCGGATGTCGCTTTTGGCTAGTTGTCGGAGAAGTCAAGTGCTGAGCATGAGTTGCTGAGATTTGTAGAAAAGCTTGAGAGCAAATATATTTTTCCAATTTTAACTCTTTTTTTCGGTAATTTATGCTTAAGCCGAAATATTCTCTGTCATTGGACTTTATTTAGTTTGTTACAAAAGTCTTTATTTTTGAAATAATTCAATGATCCCACAAAGCCGTTTATTGTTTATTTTAAAGTATCTCGGCCTACCTTGCTGAACAATAGTTATAGAGAATGATTTTAAAGGGCATTCAGAGTGCCTACAGTCCTTCGTACCGATTATGCCTTTAGTAGCACGTTGGGAGGGAGTTGCTCAGGCGCTGATTTATGCCGGGACAATATGTGCGCCTGACCAAAGAGGAGAATATTTAGCGGTGCAGGCCAAGAGAGCATAACAGGAAGCAGAGCATCAATTCAGGCAATATACGAGCGCTATGGCCACCTCCTCCGCACGGTCATGGCCAAAATAATTTGAATGAAAAGTCCATTATGGCTTCCTGTGTGCCGGCAAAGACCGAGCGACGCCAGCGGCGACGATGAACGTCTTTGCCAAGCGCCAGCTTTTACAGTGATTCACAGTGACCGCAGCAGCGGTGGGTCGAAGTGAAGGGCTGGCTTCTGGCAGGATGTATGCTCTCTGCAATCCTTTAACAACTCGCACAGCTCTGGATATTGCTTAAGTGCACTTTACACATTCTTTTATTGTGCCGCCTTTGGGCACATAAATTCAATTTGACCAAATTGTTTTTTATTTTTTATATATTTTTTCTCCCTTTTTTATATTTTGCTTGCAATTTATTTATATGCAATTTGCATAAATAATCACTTGTACATGCATGTATCCTTCGTCATCCTGGCTGCATATGCAAATGCCTGGCTCATGAAATGCGCATTAAGTTGCTTTAATTGCATTCAATTATGCATCGCTCAGTGGCATGATGCTGGATGGGGTTATAATCAAAAGCTCTGGGACTTGTCTGATAAGACTTTAGTGTGTCGCCTTACGCAAAACTTTGGCGCTTCACTTAATTGCAGTCATTAAATTTATGCAGCTTGCCATGTTATCATAACGAGAATGTCACCCGGTGCATGTAATGCCCCAACGCTGTGGCAGCCGTTGCCACGCTGCGTATGCGTTACTTACACACATCTCATACTCTTTATCACTGTGCACACACAATCTCAGTCCACGTCACATATCCACAATGCACACTTGAATAATTTCAACGCGGATTATACTAATTAGGCGCGCCAAAAGCCCAGGCCATTGAGCTGGCCCATAGAAACCCCACAACTATATCTAAGTCACAAAATGCCCTTCTTGATTTGGCCGGCCAGTTGCCGGTTTTGTTCGCTTCCGCTGCAAATTTCAAATTCATTATCCGCTTATCACGCCCTCAAAATATATCGTGTCTTAGCTGTGCACAGTGGCCAAACACTCTTTGGAAGAAATAAATTTAAGCTTTGACAAAAGGTAAGCCATCGGGTAAATATGCAGCGAATAATGAACTTTAAGTAAATGTATTCTAGATTTTCCTTACTTCTTTCTACTTATATCTGTGTATTTCTTTTCGTCTTGCTTTTATTCGATTCATCACTTTTTGTCAATCAATTATAAAAATAAACATGAAAAGCGCAGAGGTGTTACGATAAGAAGCTGAAATTAACGATAAATCGAAAAAAAAGAAAGAAGAATAGAAAGAGCGAGACGAATAGAAAGAGGAAAAAGAACAGAAGGAAAGACAGAGAAGAAAAGAAAGTGTGAGAAGTATATGAAGAGAGAGGGAAGAATAGAAAAAGAGACAAGATATGAATGAAAGAGAAGAAAAGAAGATAGAAAGAGAAAAATAAAAAGAGAAAGAATAATACGATGAGAGAGAAGAATAAAAAGGGAAGGAAAATAGAAAGAGAGAAAAATAGAAAGAAAACAAAAGCGAAAGGGAGATATAGAGAGAGACAGATAGAGAGAGAATGTGGGGGAAGAGAGAACAAGTGAAAGCGACTCCCTTTCAGGCTTGGTTCATATGTCTTTTCTATACTAAAATCTCACGTATTGCTCTACAAATATAAAGGTAATAGTACTAACTATGATATTCAAAACCCAGTTCTCCTTGGCTGTTCACTGTAAAGCTTCTTACCTATGCGATGGAGTTGTTGCGCTGTAGAGAGTTTTGGGTTGATTTATCCCAATGCCCGAATGTTGGACCCGTCGTGTCGGCTTAAACAAATCATTTATATGCAGCGTTTGCAATTATTTGCACTTAATTGTGTGTTAAGTGCCCAGCCAGAAATGCCTTCAATGCTGCTGGCCCAGCCACCAGCCATCAGTCACCTCTCCCCGCCGCACATGCCCCCTCTAGTCGATGTCAGTGCAGCGGAAGCGATGCGCGTTGATTGATATCGCATTCAGGCGTGCTGAAAATTATTTGCATTGATAATTCGCTGATTAATGTTTGCCACCGACGACGATGAGAGTTGGTCAGCCGACGTGTCGCGATTTTGGTTTGCCTCTTGTTGTGTCCTCTTGTGTGTGTGTGTGTTTGTTGTGTATGTTGTGTGCAATATTGATGTGCTGGCTGTCGCTCTGCTGTTGGTGGGCTGTTTATTGGATTGGCTGAGGTTTTTGCATTAATGCTGTAAACAATTAAGTGAAGCGTATTAAGTCGGATTTGAGGCCGACTAACTAATTTATGAGCCCAACTCGCACGAGAATGTGTGAAAATTGCATTCAACTTCCATAACTAAATCCATTTGGCT
Source organism: Drosophila novamexicana (assembly GCF_003285875.2). Taxonomy (NCBI): domain Eukaryota; kingdom Metazoa; phylum Arthropoda; class Insecta; order Diptera; family Drosophilidae; genus Drosophila; species Drosophila novamexicana. Next base: position 1,455,187 of record NW_020824766.1, read on the forward strand.
TTAAAGTTTAAAGTGCTGCCAATATTGAGTATGCGAATATGCGAATCTGCGAATAGCAAAAGGCACTTATCAGCTTGCTGAACCTGCTCGGAATCCATCGAAAATCATTAGAAAAACATCATAAATATTTAAGTAGCTTATTAAAAGCGTTGGCAGACGATGACGTTGACTGTTTGGAAATTAAGGAAGCCTTCTAAGCATTAGCAAAGCAAACAAGCAACATCTCTGGAGAAGAAGTTCCCCTGAGTGCTGCCAACCAAGTTTCCCCCAAGTTGAGGGAAACTGGAAAAAAAGAGGAGAAAAAAATGTACGCAGCTAAATTATTGCGTTTTAATTCATATGCAAAATGTCAGTTGGTTTCGTTTCGTTTCCTTTAATGTTCTTAAGTAAATAATCAAATATGTTCACTTGAAAGGCAGCTCCAGTGTGGTTGCTTGGCAGCCAAATGCACACATGAACTTCGTTTGGCAAAACCAAAATCTAATAAAGCTACATTCGCAACAGGATTTCAGGATATATATATATCTAAAGATATACGCACCTCTCGTAAATTGTCTGTGCCATAAGAAAGAAATTATTTTTTATTCATGCATTAAATTGTTTTGACTTCCACTGATAATATCAGACTTTTCTTTATGATTATTATGTTTTTCTTTTTTTTGTTCAGTTGCTTCCTTTGCCTGCCGCATGCTAATCAAATTACACGACGCGTCGTGTGTGCTCTACCCCCACCCCTCATTTGTTGCTACCCTTGGCAGCTGACTCATTTCTCAGGAGCTGCGTCTGGCACCTTGGCATCAATATTCGTAATGCCCCCGTGGTCTCTATTCGTGGCTCGCCTGCAGCGCAGTATCAAAAATAATTTGTTTGACAATAAAAGACGATAAACATTAAAATTATGTGCCAGAGATTTTGGCCCCGGTGTAAGCAGCCAAATCTGAAAGCCTTAAACATAAAAATGCGTTGGCGTTGTCAACGTCCTGCATATCCTTAATATGCCCCATCCCTGGCTCAGTCGCTTTATGTTTATTATTGCCAGAAGCGCTTCTGGGGTTGGTTCGGGGCAGATCTCTAATGATTAGTCCGCTAAACTCACTCGTAAATTTGTCAAATCGCGCAGGTTATGCGAATAACATGGCAACTTCTTTTAATACACTGCAGCTGGGCATAGAGGGTATTTATGGATGCGTGAAAGAACTGGCATCATTCCAACTACGGGGTATATTCAAGTTCAGAACTTTTTCGTGTTTTTTTCTTTCGTTTTAGACTTTTTTTATCTGCTTTGCATTTGGCATTTTCTGAGCTTCCCTTGGGGCAGCTCGGCTGGCCGGCAATTTATTTGATTATTAAATTAGATTTTATTGCGTTGAAGGTGCGGTTATCATTTCTTGGCTCTTGCCCGACGTTTAGCTTTAGTGTGCTTCACTCTTTGGTCCGGCTCGTCGGTTCATTAAATATTTCTACGCAATTTTGGCTTGTTATTTCTGCACTTTGGCCCTAACATCAAAAAGCGCGTGAAAAGTTTTGGCTCAGTAGCGGAAAATATATTGCTTGAAAATTGCACTCAACTTATTTTTTTATGTTTATTTTTTGTTTGTGTTATTTTTCATGTGATTTTTCTCTGTTGCTTTGACAATTGTTTGCGCTAACGAAGTCGCTTTGTTTTTTTTTCTTTTTTGTTGCCTCGTTCTCGTTTGTTACAACTTTTCAATTGTTTGGCTTCTGTCATTACCTTTGACACGGCCCTGCCAACTTGCTGTTGCCTTTTGACAGTCGCCGTCTTTTGTTTTTTCGCGCTTTTGTCTCCCCACGTGGACGGCTCTTTGATCTGCCGCAGTTGCATTTCTATTAATTGTGCTGATGAGGACGTTGCAAGTTGCAACAATGGCAGCTTTACCATGTCCCCGGGCTGTAACTGGGAGTGCGAAGATTTTGTTTGCCTCTGGCCACATTTGGTTGTTAAATTTAATTGTCATCTCGCAGCATATTTTTATTCTCTTATATTTATTGAACTCCTAGGACTATTTCGAGCTTCACAATGTTTTTAAAACGAATCAGAAATGACTTAGCGATAGATTCATTCGGTATCTGTCGAATAAAATAATTATCTTCAATTATTAGAAACCTAGTATCTTAGTTTATTAAAAAAAAAACAACATTTATTAATTTAAAACATACAACCGCTTGGCCCATGTAATGCAACTGTATACTCGAAAAGCAAAGGATTCGGTTTGAGCGTTTTGTACAACACACATAAACAAACTTCATTTAGCTAGAAATACCAAAATAGACATTTGACATACATTGAGATGGCTCAAAGTGCATACACGCAGCTCTTAAAAACAATCCTAATCCGAGCAGCACGACTGCAGCTTCACCTTGACCCAAATATATGGCCCTACTCTGTTTAAAATGGCAACAAACAAAGGATTTGTCTTGTTGCTCGACCCTAAATCAGGTTCTGCTGAATTGGAAACGTGCTCAGAGTTGCAGTTGCAACATATGCAATTGTTGAAACTGAGACACGACCTTGAGCTAATTTAACTGCACTTGAGCTTTAGCAGCTGCGACTGTGTTTTATAGGGTCCTGGAAAAGTAGAATTGCTTAGCTATCGCCGGCTTAAAGTATCGCCCCAAAGTGCAGGCAACAGTAAAAATTGCTTCCACTTAATAAAGCACACTAATGATGACCGCAGGACGAAATGAAATGCACTTGAGCACGTAGCAGGCAGCATGAAACCACTTCACTTCGTTTGTTTGCAGTATTATATAAAATACTTATAGAAAAGGTACTCTAATTTATTTTTAATAATGTTGCGCCAAAGCTTCACTCAAGTATTGCGAATGCCGGTATTTGTAAATATGTTTTCTCCCTCCTCAGCTATTGATTTGCTTTTGCCTTAGTTGGTGTACTTTCAATTACGTTCGCATTTTTGAAACTTTGATGCTCGAATTATGGACATAGGCTCAATCTAGTTAAACTAGATGATGGTATAAATACAAATATTTGCACAAGCTACGTAAAAATATGAATTGGCATACAAGCAGCATACTGCTCGGCGATGAGATACTCGTTCTTATAGAAACAACATGTGATTACTATTGACACTTGAGCCTAGGTCGTACTCGTATAAAACACCCTATGTAATGTTAGAGGTAGAATATGTCTAAAAAAAAAAAGAAAAAGTTGGTCATGTAAAAAATCTAAACTGTTTATTTATGGGTCACTTTACCCCCAGCTGGGCACACACAGTACACTCACGCATGCACTTAAGGCCAGGTCCCTGCTTTCACCACTTTCACCCGTCGCATGGAAAAAGGGTTGCCACCCATCGTCATGATTATCATCATCATCATCGTAGCATATGAGCTCTGGTATCATGTGTGTGCAAATGCAAACACAAGTGCAAAATCTCGGGGGAACATTTGATTGAATTCAGACAGTTAACGGCCTCTAATGCGCATTTCTTGGCTTCGTTTTTGATTTTTTTTCTTATAGGACAGGCCTCTTCAAACCCATAATCCCCATTGCTTATCTGTGTAAAAATATCAAATTTTTTAAAATCATCTTCGGGGCAGTTGATTTAGCAAATGCTATTTGTTTTTTGCCTGCCATGATTGATATTATTATTGATGCTATTGATTGATGGAGTTTAAAATCTGTTGGGTTTTACGAAATTAAAAAATCGGCTTAGCTTCTCTCCAGTATTTGCATTACACACAAAGTATTCCACAGAAGCGGGACTTTATATTATTATTTTATTTTTCCTCGCTCGTCCTGCCCGAGGGCCTTTTATCAGCCGCCACGCGACATTTTTCCGCATCGATTGTGCGATTTGAGTGAGCGGGTGGAGTGGAGCGGGCTATGCCATAGAAGTGGCCATTGTCTGGCGGCCGGCTTTGATCTATGCCATCTACTTATTGGTCTATGCAATTTGAATACCGCACTGGAGGTGGCAGACCATTGTCAATATGAATTACTGTGCGAGTTATTAGCATTGATGACAGAGTTAAGGAACCATGAATTCATTTGAGTACTGCCGGCATAAAGGATACATTTATCACGCAATCTAAATATGATTCTTGATTCGATCTCAAGCAATACGATAATATCGTTAAAAATGGTTTGACTAGCTCGTTTACCCATCGAATAAAATGCAATTTATCATTTCATTTTAATTAATTCAAGTTTTATTTTGCATATTTATATATAATTATTTTATGCTTAAATTTAAATTACTTTAGGTTATAATCAACCATTTGGCTGTTTGCTCTGTAAAGATTTCTATTGTATTCTTGTACTATGTTCATGCTCGTGACACGAAAATGTTTTTGGTTCATTGTTCGAAATACTCGTAGTCTTAGGAATATTGCTTATGTTAATGGACCTAGAACTGAAATTGACACACACATACATACACGAACACCAACTTACATTTAACAGCAAAATAATTATACAAAAATATATGTATTTATAAATATATATTTTTTATAATATTTTCATAACTATTTGCTAAGTTAAGAAGCCAACTACCTAAAAGTGAAATCGATGCGATTTGTTTCGTCGTCGTATTTGTAAATAGACACCAAGAGAGTTTTGTAAAAGTTGGTATTATGAACTTAAACTAATCTAAATACATAATTATTAGTTCTAGTATTAGTAGAAAATTGGACTTAAATTTAGGTTCGTATCTGTATGAAAACTAGCTGCTGCTTGCACTGGGCCGACCATCTTGAAAAAACTTAATTAAACTAAACTAAACTAGGAAAATATTTATCATATTAATTAGTATTAATTTAGCTGCTTAAATAACTTTACCAAAATGAGCACTTAAAATATTTTTAGCAAAATTATTTATCACATTTGCGCTTATCCAAACATTTTAATCAGCCTTCACTAGAATTTTCTGCTCAGCGACGGCAAAACTCAGATTAACTTGTCCAGAATTTAAATGTTACTCAAAATGATCAAATTGTTTTTTTTTTTGTTTTTTCTCTTCTTATTTTTTGAGATTTTTGCAAATCGCTCACATAAATTTCTCTCCATTTCTCTCTCCCTAGTTAGTTTAGGGAGCGCTAGTTCTCACCAACGAAAAGTAATCACAAGTTGCGCTTAGGAGCCATCAGCCTCGTGTTGGGGCCTTGAATTTGTAGTTGTTGTTGTCGATTGTGTCGGTTGTTTTCATCAAGTTAGTTTTACTGCGCTTGCGGCTGAATCTGCACGGTGGCTGTCAGTTTGGTGGACTTGCCCGCCTGTTGTTGCTTCTTGTGCTGCAGATAGAATTGCTTGAGCACTTTGCACATGGCCAGAGCGAGCATTTTCCAGGCCAGCAACTGCTCCTCCGTGCTAGGTGGCGTCACAGTTTCAGTGGTTGTCGTTTGACTGTTACTTGTTGCTCCCGATGGCGCCTCGTAGTCCACCTGATCGAAGCCTGCATCGCTGGCATAGGCAGGACCATCCACCTGATCGCCGTCGGTAATTTGGCTGGACTCTAAGGTAGTCGCAGCCGCCGCTGATGCTGTCGCGTCAGCCTCATCTTCGTAGAAGGGAATAGCCATGGCAATGGATTACGTCAAATTTCACTTGGCTCTACTTTCTGGCACTTCTCAATTGGATCCTGTGCGTGTGTTCGGATTGCTGTAACGCACTCGGGGCGAGCTATCGTTCGACTGACTCGCACGGCGGCATGGCAAGCGTATTTATACCCGGGAAATGCTGCTGACACTCGTGACGGCGGCAGCAACAAGCCGACAAAGGGACGACAACCCACCACCACAGCCCTAATCCAATGCCAGGCGCCCACCCCCCAAGAACAGCACACACACAGAGTGAGAGAGAAAGAAAGAGAGAATCTGCTCAATTCTCACGTGCACTTCCGTAAGGACTCTTTCTCTCTCATTCACGTTCTCTCACTCTCTGGTTACGCTCTCTCCTCTGACTTCTCGATGTGTCGTAATGTCAGCTCCTTTTTGACTAGTCGACTGCATCACGTGCTGTGAACGATTTCTCTGGTTCACACTTGTGGCATGTTACGCTAACGTTATACGTTATGCATTACGTTGCTTCTTACGTACTTCGAACTGTTCCCCAGTCTCGTGCGAGTCGCGAGGGGTAGTTGTTCATTCGGTATTCGAATATTCGAGCTGTGTTTTGACTTTATTCGAATTTGCTCTTGCTTCTGCTACTCCTCGAGTTTCCTTTGATTTTTTGGTGTCCTTGACCAAATTCCTGAGCTTTGTTTTCTGGCTCGACTATGCGAGAAATATGCGAGGTCTGGGCTTAGTTGCTCTATGCTTGCAGGAATTTTTCACACATGCTTTTCTTGTTCTTGGTTGGGCTTGGTGTGTGTAAGGAAAGGCGTCTATAGCTGTTTGTGCTTGGCATACTCATCTTTCCTAAAAAGGAAATCCCTGCTTATTTCGTTAAGCAGGATGCTTTATATGTTTGCAATAATATTTGAATATATAGTCAGGTTAAAAATCATTTTTCATTTTTATAACTTGCTTCCCCTCGTTAGGCACCTTCAGCAGCTCATTCAATTTTAACTATTTTACATATTTTTACAACCGCAAAACAATCAGGCAGCATTTCCACGTCACATGCCACGAATATTTTATATTAAAAAGGAGTGTTCGCGTCTTCTTCTTCTTCAGCTCTTCAGAATCTCCACGCTAGTACACACCACGCCCTAACCAAATCAATTCCACAAATCAACATAATCAACTTCTCGCCGTAAGACCACACATAATGCACTCGGTGTCGTTTGGCGAATTTTCTTTTCTTTTCTTTTCGTGGCCAAAAGAAAATAAGTGCCGTAAAAAAATGTAAAAACTTTTTTTATAGTTGCTGCATAAAAAATGTAAAATAAAATGCGGCGAAATGGCTTAAAAACTCTAAAGGTACAACAAAAGAAAATGACTCTGGGCAGATGGCGGGAAAAGGGTCAACAAAGGGCAGCCAGCTGGGCAGGTCCTGATAATGACATAATATGATGAGCTAGCGCCAACCTCAAAATCCAAATCAAAACCCATGATCTAATTTGCTGAACCCTACAAACAGATTTCAGCTGAAGTCCCATTGTCTTTGGCATCTCGTATCACTTACCTGAGATGCGGGGCATGGGCAATCGGGAGCGAACAAATAGCTGGCGAAAAGGAATGCAGAAATGCTCAAAAGCAAAACAAAGAAGAAATTGTTTTCGCTTAAAAGAACATTCAAATGGAAATGTTCTGCTTGGCTCAACACAAACAACAAGTGCAGGCAAACAAACTGCATTTATTTAGTTAACAAAAAGAAAAAAATAAAGAAAAAAGGAAAAACACACCGAAGGAAAGAATATACCATTTGAGTACCTCGATAGAACGTCAGACATACAGACAATGCATAAAAGTGAAGTGCGCCCGGGCATGTGGAGAGGGTGGCAAGTGGAATACAAGTGCAAGCAGACATTTAGGTAGATTGTCGTACTTGGAATACACTACAATTAAATTTAATAAATTTAACCTTTAAAAACAAGTTGCAACAAAAAAAAAAACACTTAGCGGCAAGCTTAGTGTTAAGGCTTAAATAGCTGAATTTTCTTTTTTTATAATTCTCAAACAGTTTAAGCTTAGCGAGAATCGTAAGCTGACGTTTAAACTGTTTGGGAATTGTAAGCAAAATAACATTAAGCACTCTCTGAGCTAGTTTTAACATAATGTTATAAGTTTTTCTTTATTGTTTACCTGTTCCATACACAGTCATCTAACGAATTTGCCACTTGAGCAGACTCTCATGTTTTATAGTGTACATATGGAAAAGTAAAAAGTGTAGCATAAAAAGCAGCGTCGACGTCGTCGTCGTCGCCTGGCGCACTTTGTTGCCTTCTGGCTGTCAGATTGATATTAAATTATATACCTTATTATCATTTCGCTGTAGCTGCTGCTGCTGTTACTGCTGTTGTTGCTCCTGCTCTTCAAATATCGGATGGTAGCAACACATGTGGGCGTGGCACTTGCTAAAGCCATGTTTATTTACAGCTGGCAACAATTGTTGCTACGATGTAAAATGAATGCACTTTGCTGGTTGCCAGGTTCACTCCTCAAGTCAAAGTCAACGGCACACTTCACATGTGGCTGCTGCTGCTCGGTTGCATTTGTTGTGTAAATTGTTGTTATTTTTCAACAACAGTGAAACAAGACACACACACACAAACCGACTCATCGACAGACAACAACAGCAGCGCTTCGTCCTCGTAATATGCTTGATGGCTGCGCGCCCAAGTGACATTAAATGGCTACCATTTTGGGTTGAGTTTGAGTTGCAGTTGGTTTTGGATCGGGATTGGGGTTTGGGTTTGGGTTTGGCTTCGGATTCGGTGCGCCTGGCTGCGCTCATAAAAGTGGCTCAAGTGGCGAGAAGCTTTAAGGCAAAGCTGAAAGCATTTTAAAGCCCTTGTCCTGCTATTGTTGCAGATATATATATACACATATATGTATATAAAATATTTATTTTTAGTTATTTACGTTTATGCACTTTTTATAATGGTTATCAAAATAAATTGAAGTAACGTATCTTCGATACCAAATAAATAGGATTAAAGCTTTGATTATTTTCACAGCAGCGTTTATTTTATTTGTTGTTTGCTTTTATGACCTGCACAGAGAATATTTCACTTGAGTATTCTCTGATTGGCTTTGGGCAGGGCTTAAAAGTGGCTCTTGGCAAACTATTAAGCTTTAAAGTCTTTTATTGTAAATAGTTTTTGTTATTTATATTTTGTTACAGGTTTTCCGCTTACAGCCAGAATTGGAGAACGCCGAATGTACTTTAATTAATGTTCGGGCAAATCGTGTTCTCTTCAACAAATCCTGATTAGCCCCAAACTCAAAGAACGTAGCGCATTGCTAATCGTCCCCAGCAACCAAACCAAAAGTGAGCCCACTAATTAACAAATTGATTTATGGAAATTAAAATGACAAATCTCCAGGGATCTTCATAGACGTATCGGGGTAAAAACTCATATGCAAATTTTGTGCCAAAACAACAACTACAACCCTTCAAAGTTGGCCAAAAAACTTGACTTTGCGGTTCGACTGAGTCCACTAACGAACAAACATCCACCAGAGGACAGAGGGCTAGAGACCTTAAACCATAGACAGACATTTAATTAAGGTGTCTTCATGGCAACAACAACAACAATAAGTTGATTCGAGTGGTAAATGAGTCTAATTAATAACGAAGCATTTGCCACATAATTCATGCGAATTGGAAAGCTGATGATGCTTCGCTAAAAAAGTTTGTGGTTTGAGTAATAAATTTTAAAGCCGCCTGTCAGTTTGGCCAATTGAGTTACCCAGTTAGCATTTAGGATTTGTATATTGTTTGGTGTATTTTTTACTGGTCACATTTGGTCAACCTTCTTTTTAGGACTATTTTTCTGATTTTTCTTGTGTAATTTTGTTGTTCTGCTAAACTTGATGACTTAAGTCCGGTGTCTGGCTTGAAATTTATGGCCTAGACGATATGTTTTTGGGTTGCGTCGTAATTTATGCAAATTGTTGCCTTTTCTTCGCTCTCACACTACAGCCACTGGAGGCAGTCGCAATTAATTCTGGCAGCCAGTTGTCGTCCTGGCGGCAGTTCAATCATATCCTTAATCCCATAGGTTTTCGAGTGATGTTCGCTATTGTTTTCTTGTGCTTTTGCTTGTTCTTGTTCTTGGTCCCAGACAGGCCATCGAAGTCGGCGTTAGCATACATCATCAAGTTGTCTTTTGTTGTCTTTGGGGTTTCATTATAATCGAATTTGAGCGATAAACTTTACAATGTCCGTTTCCTGGCTCGTAATTTACATGTCCTGCCACTTTTTGGCGTGCCCAAACTAAACTAAATAAACATTTTTGTGCCCAACAGCAACAAAACATCAAAAGCATATAATTTATGGTTCGTTAGGTCAAGGATTCTGGCCAGCAGCAGGACGAGCAGCCTGTCAGCAAGTCAAGCTACAAGCCTTGCTCTTTATCTGAGTGATGCTAGTGTTAGTGCTGCCCCCGGGGCCAGGACACTTTTAGCTGTTGCTCCTTGGCTCTTATGCAAATCGCCCCTTACATCATCCTTTCTCTCTCTCCCCAGCCATGTGTCGAAAACTTGCGTATTCATCTTCGTCAGTTCTTAGTGCTTGGCCGTTTTGGTTTCGCTCTGGTATTTACTTGGTACATCTTGGATGAGGTGTTGGTTTAACTATTAAATGGAAATTATACAAAGCCAGCGCCCAAGGATCAAGCCGGCCAGCAATAACATCCTTTTGATTTGCCAGCAACCGCACGCAACCCACATCCAGCAACTGTGGGAAAACTGTGTCCGATCACATGTGAGTCGAGATGAAATTTATGTGGGCAGCTCTGGGAATACCAGACCATAAAAAAGGGACAGCAAGTTTCAAGAAAGTGCGCGATTAGTGACTGTAAAACTCGAGCTTCGTTGGGGGAGCTGACGGCCAATACAAAAGGCAGCCAAATTTGAATGAATGACCCGACGTTCGCATGAATAGAGGGCTGTTAGCATGGCCAGGACAGGAGTCGATGTATGTGTGGCATTTCAATGGTGGTCAAATAAGCATAAAAGGCGACAAAAGTGGCACTTGGCCATGTTAAGACTTTTCGCTTACTTTTTTGAAAGGTTCCTTTGAGTGGACCTTAAGAACGGGACTTAGTCGGATTGTTGCTTCGAAAGATACTTTAAAATGTTTTGCTACTTGTTACTTAAATGATATAATGCATTTTGGGGGTTGTTTGTTTACTTGTTTATAGGGTTTGCTGCCATGTCTAACTGCCGATTTGGGGCTTGTTCTCAATGTTCTCAGCCATAGAGTTCAAAAATTTCATATTAAATGTTTTATGACCAGACCAGAGCCACTTTTTGAATTGTTGCCAGTCATCGTGTGTATTTTTATTGTAAGCTCTGCATTTAATTTAAATTATATAACAGAAACACTTTTTATATGCATGCCAGCATTTACTTCTTGCCATTTATCCTATGAGCCGTTTCCAATCTAAGTATCCACTTAGATACTCTCGTATATAGAGCATAATTAATTCTTTAATGCGAATGTAACAGTTTCTTGTTTTAAAGCAACTTCTTCAGTTTAGATCGACATAAATTTAAGTAGTGAAACATTCGTATCTAAAATCTTCATAGAATTTAATAAATTACTCTAAATAAGCTTGTTAGAGCATTTAATCGTCGCTGTTTGCTGCAACAATTTGTCTTTTTTTCCATTGCCTGCCCATTCAAAGTAAAAAGGCGACATTAAAATTATTTTTTATCGTCATTTTATTTGCAATTTTACTTTTTAATTTTTCTTCCACCGAGGGTTGGCCACATTGTACGATTGCGAATATTGGCTTTGGCAAAAACGTTTCCCATTTTTTCTTTTTTTACGATTGAAAAATATTTTAGTTTATTTGTATCTTTTTATTGAACATTGTAAAAAGTATTTTTCTCATTTATCTCTGCTCGTTTAATTTTTAATATGAAACGCGCCAATTTCTAAGAGTTTTTATAAAACGTTTTTTAATATGCCACATAAATTCTGAAGGATTTCGGCATTGAGTGATTGAAATTTATTGGCACAGCGCTTAGCAATCGGAACAAAAATAAGAATAACCTGATGCCAAACATCAAATAAATTCAGTGCCCATAAAATTGTCTACGCCAAATCCATCTAATATATCAAATCAACCTTAGCTGACTGCAGACTGCATCCCCCACATGTGTGTGTGTGTGTGTGTGCGAGTACTAGAGAAGGTAAATACTCTCTGTTCACAAATCGGCAGAGGGCGTACATATTTGACTACCAATTATGAGCAATTGCCTGCTCGACAGAGACGACATGTTCCCCATATTTTTCGGAGAAAAAAACTCATGATAATTTATCGCACATGCCTACACGTTGTCTGGCGTGCCACATACGTGAAAATACATATGCATGTGAGTACCCACATTTTCCTGTGTTAGAAGTCGCATATTCATATTCATATTTCATATGCATGGCCTTTATCCCTTTTTGGCTGGGCGATGATTTGCAGCCGCTGCCACTAAATCAAGCATGAAGCATTAGATCACAGTGCTTACTCCTTGGGCTTAAGCCACAGCGTGTCAGGATAATAAATGAATTGTTTATGGACTCGCCAAGTGCGCCAGAGTGTGTGAATGGAGTTGGCAAATCTGTCGAACATATTGCGCGTCCAATAACGCGGAAGTCAAAGTTGAGATAACATGTTATTCAAGACTTGGCTTTATATCTAAGATATCAGGATATAACCTTTCGTGCAAGAACTTAAATTTCAATTGTTAATTAAAGAGTATTCCCAAAAACTGTTACAAATACTGTTCGGTTGACAACATGACAACACCCTAATTAACATAACTCTGTTGACTGTGAAAGCCTCATAACAGAATGAGTGAACGTTAAATTTAACATTGTCGGTTTGTGGAATTACTTATTAATTCATCCTTATAAATATAATATTAATTACAATTCAGTTGACTGACTGAGGGATTGACTGATTGACGGGCTGACCATGGGCGCTGTATTGGACCCATGAAAAGCGTGCAATTCATTGGCTTTTAATGGAAATGTTCATGAAATTCAATGCCTGGCCAGTCCCAGGAATCGGAGCTCTCGGCTGTAAATGTCTGTCAATTGTCAGGCGTTTGTTGTTGCTTCTCGGTTGTTTGTTGTTTGCTGTCATTGTTGCTGTTGTTGTAATTGTTGTTGTTGTTGTTGTTGTTGTTGTTGGTGGCCACACGCCGGCAGAGCCCTCAATTAAAATGGGCGCCGGCAAGGAGGTTTAAATAAAAGAAAAGAGTTCAATTGATGGCTGACATATTCCTTTGTTTGGGGCGGTCATGCAAATTGTCGAAATATTTTCAACTGACCAACAATTGAGTGGTGGCCAACCCAAACCAACCCCCTCCACCAACAGCCGCCCACACGTCCCACCTTTCATGTTGTTGTGATTGGTTTTGTCTAATGGAACTCGAGCGTGGCAACAATTTCATTGAATTGGATTTCAATATACGAGAACCTGGCACAAAGGCAAGAGCCGCGTTACTTTTTGATTTTGATTTTTTTTTTTTTTTTTTTTTTTTGCTCCTCACCCTGTCTGCTTCTTTCTGTGGAACACAACACAATTCGTTGGTCATTAAAAGGGACACGTGCATTGAAGCACGTGACTGAGGCCAGGTTCTCGGCATGGAGCTGGACGCGCTTTTGTTTTCACTTGCCGTATAAACTTACCCAAAATATTTCTCGATTCCACGTTTGTTTTGTTTGTTCGCCGGTTGCGGGGATGTGCTGTTGCGGGAGTGCTGCTTGAGAAATGCGCTTTACAACAGCGAGTGTAAATATTTGAGCCCAACTTGACACAATGCGAAGCATTTTTCGCTTAATTTTTGTACAAATACATTTATTATGTTGCGGCTTGGCCCCGTTCGGGTTCGAGTCCTTTCATTTCCGGCGTGTGACCATCATGTTAATTTGTTATTAATTGTCTGCACCGCTCTTATGTTTGTTATTTGTAGGCGTTCCTATCAGCCGCTGGCCGGTTGATTTTTGTTTTGATTTCGGTGAGCTGTGACAGTTTTTGGTAATGTGAGCTGTGCTTTTGAATGGCAGCATTTGAACATAGGCGTGGGATAGTAAATATCCATATTGATTGTGATGGATAAGTCCTTGTAATGATACCTTAACAGTTATATATATTAGAAAGTCACACACAGGAAACAAATTCTACACACTCCTTCATTCTTACTCACTCTTCGAAATAGCTTGTTTCCCACCCGTCGTCTTCAATTTGATGCGGCGCTGTCAGAATTGTTTGAAGCAATTTCCAACATGCAGGCGCATCGAATTTCGACCGACTTGCATAAATTATAAAATTATTCTAAAATTGTGAATGCCTGCAGTTTAATCATCATCAGACACACGACTAGAACGTAATCCTTTTGAGTGCAGATCGAGCGAGAAAGGGTTAACACTCGTTTTTTTTGTCTGCCCTGGCGCGGGCGTGAAAAAAGCGCAACAACCACAACACATTCAGGGAGCAGAGTATGGATTCTCGCCCACTTGCTAACGGCTGCTGCTGTTTTGAAGTGTTGGGCTTGGGCTGCTTTGCCATCAATGTCAGTCATAAATTCATCATGGAAATCTGTTTTGGGTTCGTGCGGTCACGTGACTGTGTTAGATAATGCCTGACATAAAGTTTATTAATTGCTTAAATTAAAGAGAGATCCCACTAGGGTTGCGCGCGGCATATATTGCCTAAGCTGCGGAGTGTGAATAAGATTGTTGCCCCAACAACAGCAGAGGCAACAAAAACTATTACCAATTAAGTTAATTGCGTAATTTTCAATATGCACTAATCGCCGCAGGACATCACAACAGAGAGAAGCTAAACACAAACCTTGACATATGCGAAGGTTGTACCAAAAGTTTATAAATAAAATATTTGCATATACAAATTATTTTATCTGAAGTCCTTATTTTTAAAGGGAATTAGCCTTCTAAATTTAAGAACTTTTCGAGTTTTTCTTACAGAACAGTATGCTGTCAGTGTGAATCGTAATTCTTGCACACTCGCTTTGCCTTTCTGTGCGATTCTCGTGAACTCAAGATACGTGTCTTTATTTTGCTGTCTGAGTGATGTGCGTATTAGTGCTATTTAGAAACTTACAGCTTTCATGCAATATACGATGTATATAAATACATTGAGATATTCAACTGAAACATCCCTCGTGGTTAGCATAGCGTAGCCTGAACAAATGTGTGTTCGGGTTGCTTATATAAATTCAGCATCATCATGACAATGTCAGGAGCAGCTTAAACAAATATAAATCCTTGTGCTAAACACATGCCAAACTTTTTTTGGGGGGGTAGCGGGGGCCACAGGACAAAGGACATTGCGCAACAAAGCACTCGACTAGCTCGCTTCATGCGCAGACACACAAAAACAAATAATTACAAGTAAAAATCGCTGGCAGGATAATGGCGCATAATGATGAGCAGGATGGCAGCTCACCAGACGCTCCCAGCCGGCAATTAAGCATTTTCAATAAAATTTACACCTGAGCTCATTTTAATTGAGTTGCAGCCAGGGCCACTCGAAACGAAACCAGACGATCCGATTCGATTCAAAGTGAGGACATGTCTAGTGCCAGAAATCCGCCCGACCCCACATTGGCAAGTAGAACAGAAAGATAAACTTGTTTTTCTGCTCGACTCCCCATCTAATTGCCCGGGCATGTTGTAAAGTTGAAGTTCTTTGGCTGCCTGCTGCTTTCTACTTATTTCAATTGATTCCTGCTTCAATGTAGTGGAATTGATTTGTGGACGAGTGGCCACGCCTCCATCAACAAATTAGTTGCCATAAATAAGAAAAAAATGGCAAATTGCGCGAGCCAAGCGGACAAGTGAAACATTTTTTAAAATTTGCATAGATGCAAAGAAAAAGTTGTCGAGAGAGGTGGAAATTTGCATATTACCCAAATATTGCTGAGATATTATTATTCGACTACCCTAAACGTAGAGGGGCATATTTGTTGCTTTAAGCTGATTTTTCCAAATTTTTTATTTTAAATATATCTCATGTTCTATAAAATAGTCTTAAGCTGTTAATTAAGAACATTTTTGAGTTAAATATTTTACATTTTGAATTGTTTGGAATTTGTTGTTAACAAAAGATAGAAACTTTTTATGCAGCACAGGGAATGTGGACTATATAATCAAAGACTAATAAAGAGTATTCCCATGTCTTATATTGACAAAACCTTTTCCATTTTTTGTCACTCTTATGACAACGCCAAATTCTTGCCGCAATAAACATAAATTGGCACAGGCAGCGCCCTAAACCCTCATGCCACATTCTGCCAGCCCTTGGCCAACGCAACCCCGGACAGAACTACCGAAATTGCCAATAATTTTGAGCCCTTGTCGCACTGCCAGCCCGTCTAAAGGATATGGCCCATAAATGTAGCGCATGCAAATTTGCTGCCTGATTTGTTCATTTTGTTTCTATTTTCGCTTTGGCGATTTTTTTTTTTTTTTTTTTTTTTTTTTTTTTTTGCCCTTCCACTTGGCAGGGATTCCGCTCACGGGTCGCATTGCATTCCTCAAATAATTGCAATGAAACATCCTCTGGAACTTGTCGAGGTGGTGGCTATCAGTGGCCCCGGCGTCACCCCTGGTGAGTCCTGGCGCGTCCTGGCATGTGTGTGCCGCCTGCCTTTGGTTATGGTAATTTCTTTTATATATTTTTTTCCATTCTCTTTTCTGAGCCTGTCTGTTTGTATTATTAGCATTTGACTCTTGATTGAGTCTAATATTACAGCAAATTGCTGGCAAATTGGAAACGAAAGCGTTTTGAAATACCAAATCAAAGAGGAACCGTTCAGTAAATATGCAAGTGCTAAAATGACAATCACATGGCAGAGTACAAACTGATATGCAAATATTCGACTATCTCTACTTAAGCTTATTACTTCGATAATTCTTTAGTCAATGTTTTATGTTTCCATCGTGTTTTTCCAGATTTTTATGCGACAGATAGATTGAGACTCAATAGTACTTAAAATATTAATTATTTGCAAAAAAACTCAAGACCAATGCGATTTTATATATAGAGAACTACAAATGAGAATTATTGAATATAAAATCTTTCACGATGTACATTTTATTAAGTACGAATCTAAAAATTTAGCTTATTGATTTTTTTGTTATAATTGTATTTTATTATTTCAAAAATTCTTGTCTATTTGTGATTTGCTTCAACTAGTTGGCCTTGCCTGGTTTAAGCAGCTGCTGTTCATTTTAAATTTTTAGTTGTAATTTTTTCCATTTTTCTAAAGCAATTAAATTACAGCTATTGGACCCAAGTAGTCCCTTGTTTCTGTCAGTCGTTCAATTAAATTCAACGTCGGTTTAATTATATTTTTTAACAAATTTTAATAAGGCACCTCAAAGGCTCACGCCACATTTTTAAACAGAGCGCTGCAAAAAATTTTGTTAACAACTTCAATTAAATTATCAACTTGCAGCACGACCGCTGGGCGGCATTTAATTACGAATGCGAAAAAAATAAATATATATATAAAAAAAAATTGGCTAGGGCAAAAGTTTTTGGCCGCGCGGGCTTAACTCAATTTAACTGTGAAAACTTTTGCCAGCTCGACGGCTCGTTGGGCCCGCTCCAGGACGCTGCGTTGTCGCTGGCTACGGCATTAAAAATGCTGGCAACGCTTAACGCGGCTTAATTGTGGTCACAGGTGTCGAGGGCAACATTTTTATCGTTCTGTTCACAGCTTACAAATAAAAAAGTTGGCCCGCTATTATTGGGTAGATTGCACGAATGTCGGTGGGGTTTTTTTTTAGGTGGAATCCTTAACGGGTGGGTTTTGTCTTTGCTTTCAGCTCATTTCGCTTAAGACAATTTTTATGACCTTTACGACGACTGTGTTTGCAGAGCCCATTGAAATGGCTTTGATTTGGCTGCCGTTCGTTGAGCATCTTGTAAAAATCTGCAATTTATATTTTGTTTGTTTAAGCCTCGTAAAAGCATGGCTTTGGGTAATTTGATAGCAGCCTTTGTTGCGGCAACCCTTTCGTTGATTCGCCAAAAATAAAAATGGAAAAAATAAGCATGGTGCACTTTTGAGCGTTTGCATATTTTAATTGCTTGAAATTTAATATTTTTTGCTTTCCTTATTTAATTCTAATTATTTTCGTATGCGCCAACAACTCGTATTAATTTGCTTTTTACTTTTTTTTTTTTATATCGAAAGCCAATTAAAAAATTTAATTTTTGCACTTTTGAAAATAGCTTTTGGCGTTGGTAATCCGATAGCCGCAATTAGCAGGCGAGAACGGCGAGATGAGAGTTTTAAGGCAATAAGCTGATTACCGAACAGATGATCCTGTTGAAGCTGCCGGCTGTCGGCATGGATGTGATGCGCATTATGAAAAATAATATGTCGACAATTAAATGATTATATGAGTACATAATAATGAAAATCTATATACTCAGTAATCAAGAGTTTTTAATAATATATTCTTTTGGGTATGGTATATTGTGTTTGTGTCTTCTTCCTATATAAGTTGATTGTTGGCGACATAGATTCTGTTAGTCTTCTATTCTCGTGTCTATCCAGACCTGTCTGGAATTGCGCTATGGTCTATTATGCAAAGATTTCAATGATTTCTCTACTGGGGATCTACTTAGGAAACGAGCACCCATTAAGCCGCATCAAGTTTTGATAAAGCTAATAAGGACACGTGACAACTTTTCAAAGATGTAAGCCAAACAATATTGTGGCTAATATATGTGTAATTAACTTAATCAGTTTTAAAAAATCGCTATCTGGCAATTTTAATTACATTTACACCTACCACAATAAGGTCGATCCAGCTTGACGACCCGAACCCCTGCCATTATCGAGAATCACTTGCGAATGCATATAGCTATTTATATTTATGAGCCGAGCTGTAGCCACGTACAGAGTTCCCTTCGTGTGTGTGTATTATAATTCAATAATGTGCAATGCACTGGCGCTTGCCTTTTTTAATTGCTTTTCAATAACATGACCGGCAGGTGGCAATATGTGGATTGGGGTTGTGGGCGTGGCATGAAGCTGATAAGCCGCAGGATAATCGCGCAGCCAACGTGTTAAAATGTTGAAAAATCCTGTGTGGGCTAAAATATTTACGAAGTGAATTAAAAACTGCACGCTAATGCAATTCGCTTGGACAGCGCTAATTTAAATTTTTGAGTAGCCACCGCCGCCACCGACAATGTGTGCAATAAAAGCGCAACTGACCGACAGCGACGCAGCGGCGCATGGTATGCAACAAATTGTTGCATGGCCCGAAAGCGCTTGCAACTAATGCGCCTGAGCTACCCCGTCTCTGTCACGTTTTGGACACAACAATGTTGTGTTAATGTTTACACATGTATAGAGTATGCATATGACACGACCACAATGCACAAGAGTCGCCCTCGCACGGCTCGTTGATTTGCCAAAAGCAGACAACATTTACTCCTCGAACAGCTCCTGCTCCTACTCCAGCTGCAGCTCCTGCTGCCCAAAGTCCACAGCCATTCAGTGCACAAAGTGCATCAGTTGCGCTGCGGTGCACTTTTGAGTGCAGCCCGTAAATGCAACGTCCTGCTGCCTGCCGGGTGTCGATAGCAACCTTAATTAAAATTAACATTTTTTGCACAAAACTTTACAGCCAGGACCGGCCAGAGATCAGGACACTAGCAGAATCTGTCCATTTGCCTAGGTCCCTTACATTGTCAGAGCCTGTTTGATTTTAGGCCAGAGTTAACTCAATTTGTTGCTGGCACGGGTACCATGTGGGGTTATTTACCAGCTGCCACACGTATTTCGATTGATTTTGATGATGGTTATTTAATTTGAAGCGTCAAGTGGGCGTTATTGATGCGGCTTAGAGTGCCAGAGAGCATGCCGAGAGTTGTCTAAAGAGTTTGTCAAAATGTAATTTGAGAATTATTTCCTCTCTATATATAAACTAACTGATAGCTTGAAAGGTAAAATACATTATGTGATATAGGTGAAATGCAGGAAGAAGTGGTTTTGGGTAATTCTACTCGCTAGCTTAGAGAAATTGCGAAGAATATGAATGAACTCGAAATGCTGTTAATTTTCCAATATCTTAATTTAAATTCATTTGAGGCGTGTTTCACACATTTCGTAAAATCCATTTCTGTTTGGAGGAAGTGAAGAAAAAAGATTTGGCTAAAACTCTAGGCTATAATTAATTTCTAAGGATCTGTATGAAAGTTTATATGAGAAGTGTTACACACGCAACCCTTAAGGGCGACTTCAAGCATATTTAGAAAGCTAAATTGAAATTCCACCACTTCGGAAAATGAAGGGAAAATTTTGTATGGAAAGTTTTCGTTTATCTTCCGATCCTCTTTTTAAATAAGTATAACTTGAGAGGAGTTCAAGTAAGTACGACTAGGCTTAAATGTTCCACTAGCGGAAAATGGTGGAAAATGTCTAATAGTTTAAGAAATAAGTTTGTAACGAGCAAGGCTAGGAAATATATGATGAGCAATGTGCACTTTAAGTCTTAAAGAGAAACTTATGTTATTGATATCAAAGACTATTTGATTATAAGCATGGGTATATACAAAAATATAACCTCTGTATTTATATAGCCATGTAGCTGCTCAGCGTACCACTCTACCATGGCCAGGGCATATTTACAGCCAGCTCATATTTCCATTTAGTTTATTTGACTTTTGGAAATGCATTTCCGTTGCACGAGCAGCCCCGGCGGCGCTGCTGGTTGCACGTTGCCTGCGCATGAGTAAATATCAATATTTACACCTTTAATTAAAAACGCTAACAAGGTTATTTAGTAGGTTTCAGGAGCGGGCCGCGGATGAAGCGAATGAAAATCAGCCACGAAGTCAGCCGTAGCCGAACAAGCGACGCGTCGTCGCTTCCTCGCCAAAAGCTTTTAAGCGAAAATCCCAAAATGAATATGGAAAATTTATTTTGCGGCTGCTCCTGCGCTTGTTTAACTTGGCCTGGCCCTAATGCCATGCGAGTGGGCGCAGTGTGGGGAATCGTGCAGCTTTTAGTTGGAGCTGGTGGGGAATCATATATATTATAATGGGTTTTATCCACAAAAAGATCAAACAGAATTCCTTTGTCATTTTTACGCCCTTTAATGTGTAATAAATCATAATTTCGAATGTTGATTCTGCTAATAGATTTTGGTTGGATTCCAATTCCAATATATTTTATTCTATGAACTGAACTTTGAAATTATTCAATTGTCTAAATGAAACCGAAACGAAAGCAAAACTGAATCATATTTAAAAAACAAAAAGAATTTGGTTTAAAGTAAAAAAGGGGGGGTGAGGGAGATCTAGCACCAAATAACTTAAAGCTTTTATAAATAGAAATTTCGGGCAGAGCTCAAACTAAAAAGTGGACATTTCTTTTCTTCATACATAAATGTATCCTTTACAAGTAGAGGGAAGCGCAGCTAGAATGTGTGTTTGAGTGACCTGATTACAGAGTATCTCCAGGTCGCTTGCCCTGACTTTTCATAGTCGATTCAATATCAAGTTAAAAGTAACAAAAGTATATATTATGTAAGTACATAAACCAGAAAATCTTAATGTGTAGTACATGCAGTCATTGTTAAAGGCGGTCCCCATGGACTCTTTGTCCATTTGGAGTGCATCTGTGTGTATCTAAAATTTTTGTCATAATGCACGTGCCCGGCCGCCCACATTGCAACACCCACTGAGTGGTGACATTAAAATCTGAACGCCGCCGCCTGCTGCATGTCGTTTAATTAAAAAATGCCCCAAAAGCATTTACCCAAACCCCCGACTCCAACTGTGCTGGGATCGCCGATTCCATGCAATTGATGCAATGGACTCATTGATGCAGCATCATTCACGATGTCGTCGTGTGTGCATTTTAATGAAAACGGAAACCAAATAATCAGACGGTGACGGTGACAATCTCTGGCGGGGATCAGGCCGCAATGGTCAAGCAATGGCAAATTAAACAAAGCCAAGGATTTCCATAATAATAATAATAATAAAAGTGCAGCTCTCGCGATGCGTATGAATTTAATGATTTAATCACACGCGCTGCCCCTGCGGCAAAAAAAAAATGCCACGCCTTGTTGACACTGCATGCGTGTCAAGAGAATTTGTCAAAAAATGCAAGTGGCTCAAGGGAAATAACCAAGTGGAATTTCACTGCCCACACCCTGACCCCCGATCCCCGACCCTTAGCAAACCGTTGCAGGGTTGCAGGCCGCGGGGCGTCCTCGTTGCATTCTGCAAAAATTATTGACTTGGGCCTTGCAACGAACGGGCTGTCAAATGCTGGCATGTGGTCAACATTTAAGTGTAATTAATGCCCGCGGCCAGTCGGAAGTTGCATCGCCAACGACGCACTTCCGCCCGGGCCAAAAATGCGCCCAATCTTCGTCAGCTCCAGCCAGCCACACGGTATCTATTTTGCATATATGAAAAGCAAATACTGCGCTTAATTTGATTAGAGCGAGATTCGTTGCAAATGCGTGTTGCGCCAGCCGAAGGCGTTGTTTTTGTTGCACTGTAGCTATCTTAAGGCGTGGGTGGATTGCACCCACATCCGTGAAAATGGGTAGAAAATGGTTGTATGATATTATTTTGGTTTACCCTGCGATCGATTTCAAGCACATTTTGAAAGATATATTCAACATGTCATTTAAGAAGTGAGAGTCAAGCTATTATTGGCATATCTAAAGTTCGCTCTGGCGGGACAAATTTCGAAAACTAATGTCCAAAATGTGGAGAAACTAACGAAGCCCAGAAAAATCCTTGTAAACACAAGCTGCAAAGACGCATAAGCTTAGCTAAAGCACAATTCAATTTCTTATTCTATGTCCATTGCAGACATTTTCATATCTTTCATCAGAAAATAATTAAACTTGATGCTATTCTTCCCCAGAGACCTAAAACTTCACACTACACACGTCTTTCTAATGGACTTTTGGGTCTATCGAAAAGTGGTTTTTTGCTAATTAATAGTTATGGCCCAGCAAAAGTTTTTCACTTTGAACTGTCAGAAACTACACTATATGCAAATTTCCATCAGCAGTTTTCTTAACATTTCTCGCCGTTTTCTTAAACCTCTCTCATCGCAACGCCGCACATGAATAAAATTGGCCAACGCGTTGTAAATTGAATTTGTTCCACATGGCAGCCAATGCCAACCATTTTGGTTGGCAACTTGCCTTTGCCGCCGCATGTGGCATAATTACAGGCATTGGAACTTACTTCATTTATAGTTTACGCCAAGTCAATTAAACTCATTTCAAAGTGAGCTGAAGTATTTGCCCCTCTGCTGCGGCTTTTGCAGCCAAACAACTCTTTGTGCGTTTGACAAGTCTCAAGTGTAAAAGCATATGAAAGAAAATCGAATGAAATTTCGAAAAAAGGCTTATACTCAAATAGAGGGTATTATAATTTAGCCACGAAATGTGTAACGCCTAGATGGAGACATCTCTGAACCCATAAAGTATATATATTCGTGATCAGCAACAACAGCCAAGTTTATATAGCCATGGCGGTCTGTCCGTCTGTCAGTTTCTAAGCGAACTAGTCTTTTAATATTAAAGTTTTCTTCTTAAAGCCTTGCATAGTACCCTCTATCTATTGCAGGCAGTATATATGTATGTCGGAACCGGCCGGATCGGACCACTATATCATATAGCTGCCAAAGGAATTCAAAAAGTAGGTTCTTGTATGGAAAACTTCTTTGTTTATCAAGATACCTTGACCCATTCCAGCATTTACTATTTAAACTATGCTGTTTACATATTAGCCAAATCGTGTAAAAATCCTACTACTATATTATGCAGTTTTTGCATGCCGAGCTTTTCTGTTTTTCAAGATATGGTTATCAAACTTAGCATTTGCAAGCATCACAATTCTCACATATTAAATACAAGCGTATTAAATCTTCGGCTATATGTACTTTCTCGATTTGTTTTTTGTTTTAACATTTCAACCCCCTTTTGTGGCTTTGTTTCGACATTCACATACGAAAATTGTTACTTTGTGCACAACGTTTTTTTCACGTCCATAAAAGCTTGGCAAAACCCGTCCAAAAAAAAAATAGAGTAGAAAAAAACCATAACATTCATAATGATGACACACTTACCACATAAACCACACACACAAACACACACGCGCACAAACACACAACAACCACGGACAACCCACAACAAACTACGTGCTGGAAACAGTTGGGGAAATGGTACCCAAAGGGTTGGCCAAAGGCTTGCGCCAAAATGGCCACTAAAATGCACGCTAATGAGTTTCAATTACGGTCTGAACTGTGCGACGGCGAGCGGTACGAAGTACCAGGGTAGGCACTTCTAAGCATTTTTTATTGATGGGCGACGACGACGTTTCCAGTCGCTTCTGTTGTCAATTTGCGTAAATTTTTCGCCGCCACTTTGATTGAAACTAAACGATGCCCTGAGAACGTATCCGTTTAGTGGAACGCCTCGGTGCATGGGTGGGTGGCCGGCAGGGTTGGGGATTCGGGCTTGATTTTAATTAAATTCCCGTGCCCACAAAATGGGCCTGCTGCAGCTGAGGCCAGTGTCAACGTGGCTTCGAACTCGTCACTTGTCGTTTTGATTTGGTTTTTTAACTCGTAAACTTTTATGATTACAAGCGTTGCCACTTTGTGTGTGTGTGTGTGTGTGTATGTGTGAAGTGCTGCCACATGTTACAAAGCGCCCATCTAAATGGTTATGGTGCCGTGCAGTTTAAATAATTAATGTTAGAGTGTAGAGTGGTCGCAGCGCCCGTGCCACAATTCCAGTTGCGGCTACCAACTCTAGAGGGCGCCACCAAATTTAATAAAAATGCCGAGCTAAAAAGTTGCCTGGCCAGTCAAATAAAAAATGCCAGAAACTTGCAGACGTTCTCGAATCGACTGCATTTCAATTCCCAAACGATTATAAACTATAGGGCGAGAGTTGCCAGACCGTTTGCAAATTTAATTTACAACTTACACAAAAGAAAAACCGCAACAACAACAACAGCAAGAACTAAGCAGCATGCACAAATGAGCGACTATTGCATGCTCTGGGAAAAGTTTGATAGTATAAACAAATATTAAATATTAATATTGTTAACAATTATTAAGTTGAACTGAAAAGGACGGCTATCGAAGAATGCACTTTTGTGCTTGCAGTTTTGCAGATATGTGAGGGCTAAAGTAGAGCTGGAGATGGCAGAGTTTGATGGAGATAGCTTGAAAAACTGAAAATGTTGCTATACAAAGTCCAATTCTTAGTCAATGTTTCCTATAGAACTATATGATATAGTAGACAAGATTTGATACATGTATAATGTGCATTATCTAATTCACAAATGTTTTTTTTGGAAAAGGTATCTTGATAAACAATAAAGTTTTCCATACAAGAACCTATATTTCCACCAATCGTTCCAATGGCAGCTATATGATAAAGTGAACTGATATTGATAAGTTTTGAACATATATTGGGAGCATATGGAAACTAAAGTAAAGTACTTGACCGTCGACAAATCGTTCCTGTGGCAGCTAATTGACATTGTGCTCCGTTGTTAGTAAGATATTGCATATATAAAGCATAGGATTATAAATGCCAATCTTCAAGTTGATAGACTAGACAGTTTTTTGCGCACCATAGCTTCTCTCAGTGCGAATATACCCTGTATTACAAGCAAATTACAGGGCATATAACAACACAACAAGCTAACAAGTGCCACAAAGGCATCCTGCAGCACTTTGGCCAAACTTTTTACTTTGTTAAACACCAGCTCGGAATTGTGCTCGAACTTTTGCACTTGGACACCTCAGAGTTCAGAACCTAAAGCTGCCCGTGTTGTTGTTGTTGTTATTGTTGCTGTTGCAGGTTGTAACCGTTGTAATCGTGGGCTGACCCATCTGCATGGAGCTGCCCCCAGTACCAAATTAGCTGCACAGTGTGCACACCAAATTATGTTTATTATTACTTTGGCACGCAATTTGGGCTGAGCTCTTGGGCTGCTAAGCTTCCATTTCCCTCTCGAGCTGCTGTTGCAGTCGGAACTATGCAGCGCAGAACTTGAAATTTAAATTAATAAGCCAAGGTCCACAATGCACAAACTACATGACGCGGCGCCTCGATGAGCCTCGTTAAGCGTCTGGCCGTCTGGAGTTTGCTACACTTTTGGCCAAGTTCATGAACATAGAAACAGAAACTGTTTGGAGCATCATCGTCTTTGGCTCACACTAAATTGCACTTTAATTGCACTTTAGGAGCGCCAGCCAAAAAGCTAAAAACTTTTCTGTCCGTGTCCCCGGGCAAGTTTTCAGTTGTGAAAGACAGTGCTGTGAGACAGGAAATTGGTAATCATCATAAATAAGTGATTAAAATTAATTAAATTCATTCTTTTTTGTTTGTGTTTTTTTTTTTGACAAAGTTTTTGCTTTTCTAGAGATTGCCCTTGAGAAAAATAAGTGCTTAAAAATAGATCAGAAAATATATCTCAATTATCGAATGGCATATGTTCGGTAAAGAAAGCTGTTCGTAACCGTAATCTAGTCTTTCACCCAATTGTAAGTTTTGTCAAGATATTACTTTGTCTGAAATGAATCCTTTCATTTTATAACTATACCAAGGTTCAGGGTATCTCTTAGTCGGGCAATCCCGACTAGACCACTCTTGTCTTATATCTACATATATATATATGTATAATAAAGTACACGTTTCTTGAGCGTACACTGCCATTTTCAACATAACAAGCTGTTCCTAACCAACATCTAGTTCCACATAAAAAATGAGCATCTGGGCCAAGCTTAAACAAGATAGGCTTATAATTTTGTGCACATTTTCGAAATTTCACAATACACGTTAATAAATGTAGACAATAAAACAAATTTTTACTCTTTAAATTTATATTCAAGAATACACCCACTATCTCATAATTAGGCAACATACACTAATATCTGACGAAATGGTCAATATTAGCTGAGTTCTACTTTGGATAGCTCCAATTTTAATTCCATAGCCTCCACATTGTTCCCGTTGTGCTGCAGCCCGCGTAGCCACTTGACATAGTCGGCGGGTATGCCCGTCTCTTCGGCGCCCTTGACCAACACCTTGAGATATGTGTGAGAGGGTTGGCGATTGTGGGGTACATCAACGGCAGACTGTTCGTGAACTATTGTCTCTGGCTGTTTGCTTAGGTGGTAGGCGCGACACATGACTTCCTCTTTGTCGCTCAGCGAGTGAACGGGCACACTGATGGGTATATAGATGCCAGCAGAAACTCCCTCCTGACTATGGTGTATGGGAAATAGTTAAGTTTTAGTATCGTACAAAGATTGACCTTGTGTTTAGCGCGTACTCATCCAAATCCTTCAGGTTGCACATATCAATCTCCCAAATTGCGCCAAATACCTGAGCGCCGGGCGTGGGCACAATCGTTGCGGGCGCTCCAAGCCAGCTGTTGGAACCGACGCCATGAAAGTCCAGGCGATAGTTCTACGAGTTCGATATGATTATTCATTATTAATCGAATAAATTTCCATGTACTCTCACCTCCAGTTTGCCGGCTCCGATGCGCCGCGCCGTCGGGTTCTGTATGTGGATGCGACGGGCCAGCATGTTGCTGCCAAAGCCAAAATAATAGAATTTATTGGCCATTTGCCGGCTGAGCGTTGCCAACGCAAAAGCTAGCTGAAGTCGAGATTTGTGTGCGTGTATCTATAAAGAGTTTCGAATGTGTCAATTATGTGTATGTCAAAAAATGTTATCAACTCTGAATCAATCATATAAAATATGGATTGTTGTGAATAAATAGAATATGTAGAACAATAACGTTCTTTTTTGCGATCAATCCCGCTTATAAGAGCCGTACAGTATATTAGATAAAAATAGCTCGCATAGAAACAGACAGGCAATACGGTTCAAGAATATGTATACCCTATAGGCTCGGAGTTGTCTTCTTATGCATTACAAATAGCATTATACAATTTGATACCCTCTAAAAGGTTTCAGAGCCGTTGGAAAATATGGTTTTGCAGTCGCTGGTGAACACAATTGAACTGCTCGCAAGCAGTGTAAATTCAAGCAGCTTTCGGGGTGTGTTCTTGGCTAAATGTGGATTGTTGAACAATTAATAAATACATTTAAAGGCATACAAATATTTATTCTTAAAGAAAAGAAAAAAGGCCGTTTAAAAAATGTAATTTACTATTAAAGTTTAGCAATATATTGTTATAGACTTCAATTTCATCTAAATTAAATTCAGAATTTACAACTGCAATTTGCGGAAAGCTTTTTCCACGTCAGAGCTTTTAAATTGAATGTTAAACAAACAGCTGACATTTACGAGCGCTAAATGTGTTATTGCATTTTAAATAAAACTTACGTGCTGCTCGATATTTTGTTGTAAATATCAATAGAATGCGTATTTTTCAGATACGTTTTGAGTTTTTATTAATAGTTACATATAAACTATACACGTCACTTTAGAAATTGTAATCTTTGTTTACACGTCGTAGCTGGCACAGCTGACAGCATGCTACTGAGTTTGACAATAAGAGAGCAAAACCACCGCCATAGTTTTTAGCACTGCACAACAAAACAACTGTACCAAAATGTAATATATATATATTTTTCAAGTTGTTTTTTCAATAATTAACTCAGACAAAATACAACTAATTTATATAAATAAAGACCGTTAAGAAAAATCTTAGATGGCAAACTAAATTTCGATGAATTATATTCTGTCTATGTTACTTAATCTTATTATATAAAATTAACAGCTGTTCATTTACGTAGAAGCCTAAGCTTTAGATTTTGTAGGTTTGAAAATCTGCTACGTGAAAACTAAGCTTTAGCTATTGGGGGTTTGAAAATCGACTACGAATTGGGAACAGTTGCTTTCGAAAAGTTGCGTTGCCATTCTTCATTGTCCACAACACAATAAGTAATTTTCAATCGTTGGCTTGAAACTCGGCTAATTTTAAAGAACAGTTAAAGTAAAAAGTAGAACAGACGACAACCCATTATAAAATACTTAACACCCTTTGCCATTCGTTTTAGATCTTTACGTTGAGTTGGCATTTTTTATTTACAAGTCCACGGATTGTACCTGAAGAGCCTGCTCCAGCTTTTTAACCGTTTTTCTATTGTGTTTAATGCTTCTCAAAAATTTGATATAACTCTCCGGAATACCGCTTTCAATGGCACCTTTGACAAGTACCTGTAGATACGTTTTAGAGGGCTGTCGATCCTCGGGCACCATATTTGGCGCAAAGGCATGCACATTGTTCTCAGGCTGATGCACTAGTACATAAGCCCTCGCGGGAATCTCAGTGTCCGTGTCATTGCCGTGCAGCTTAACATGCACGGTGATGGGTCTGTAAAGTTGCAGGTGAACACCTTCCTGGCTGTAGAGAATACGTAATAGAAAAATGCATTCAATACAATTTTCAGCTGTGTTTCTTGCTCGCTTACTTGTCTATGTCCGCCAAGTTAATCACATCTATTTCCCAAAGCGTGCCCCAGAGAATAGAACCCTCCGTCGGCACAATGGTAGCCACAGCCCCGTCCCACCTGTCAAAGGGCAGCGTTGCAAAATCCAAGCGGTAATTTTCAAGCGTAACGGGACCCACGATTTCAGCAGTGGGGTTTTGAATGTGAATGCGTTGCGCCAACATATTGCTTCCAAAGGCAAAGTAATAGAATCTACTATTATGCACCTCGGGCAGCGATTGATTCAAGTTTAAGCTCGCTCCGCAGCCAGTTCGCGCAGCACCCAGCAAAAAGATCAACGCAATAAATATATTCATTTTTTTTTTTCAAAAATACGTATAAATAAATGTTTTATTTTGTTGTGCTGATTGTGCACAACCTTCTCAAAGACTACTCAAAACTCAACTGAGCTTTGAAAGATTTTGTTAATTAAGGTGTAAGCCCCGCTCGTTATCTGCGATATTGGGCACAAATATGGGGCATTATAGCTAAGATGTGCGCTTTGAAAACTTTTTGCAAAGCTCGGCAAATTCTATTAAATATGTATTGTATCGTAAATTATCTAATACACTTTAAATCGTAAACAAAACCAATAAATTCTAATAACTTTTTGCGTTTAATTTACAAAAACAATGATTGTCATGAACCGTACAAGGCATAAATCAAATTGCCAAATAATAGGGTATTATATGAACATAATATTGAAATATAATATTTTCATGAGTTGCGCAGATGAAAATTAATAAATATTATAAATATAAAAACGGGCACTCTGTATAGAAAAAAGGTAATTTTATTTTTCATTCAGAGTGGAATGCTTTAAAATGCACATAATAATATTCAGTCTGAATTCCGCAAAAGATCAGATAACCAAGTCTTTTATATTCTGTATTGCGCATTTACTGACAGCTAATATGACTGTTAAATATATGTGCTTACAGCTCTCTAACGTATTACAAAATACATAATTTGCTAAAAGCGAATCTCTGCTCAATTATTTATTTCCATGGCGAACGGAAAAGTTGCAATTTGTTCTATTAATTTTAATGGCCAGCGTTTGGCCTTTTTTACTTTCCAATTCTTTTTCAATTATAATTTATGGACATTTGGCTTTATTTTGCCAAACGAATTGCCCGTTAAATTTTTTGTGTTTGTGTTTCTTTTTTGCAATTAATTTGCTATTTATAGATTAATAATATACAAATGCGCCATAAATGTGCTTTAATTATGAAGCATTGTGTCTTAATTAGAAATAATTCAAAGATGTCAAGTTAAGAGCTTAAGGTTGTATTACAATTAACATCTCTCATAGCTGTCATTGTATTGTTTGTCATGCACAACCCATTCAATGCCAAAGAGCTCTGGTTTATGGAGCGTCAAAGCTATTCGACCATCGACAATTATTTTGACAGTTATTCGGGCTCAGCTATGCTCCATGCAGCTGGCACAACAAGTGCGCCAAATTGCTGTGACCACAAACACTTCCCCTTCGCTCGGCCCGGCCCCGCCGCGCCCTATTACTTTCTCGCACTGAACCATGCTTCTGCCATGTGCAATAACCAAGCGACCCGCCAATACAAACAAAACATAAATTGTAACGAGCATGTCAAGCGAGAGCATTGACGAAGGCGACGTTAACTACCGGCGCGCCGCTGACGCCGACGCTCTGACGTCTGCCGACTGCGACGTGCGACATCATTACATAATTGACTTCATGATGTTTTGCTATCTTGCAGTTTATCACTGTGTTGTCAGTGATGGCCATAATGATAGCGACATGCAGCTGACTGGCTGCCTGCACAAACGTAGCTAATAATAATGTTGTTGTCCTTGTTGTTGTTGTTGTTGTTATTGCCGTTGCCACAGCTATCAGTTGGCATGTTTAGGGAGCTGGCAAAACATTCATCTATCAATTGAAGTGTCATCCCAGCCGTATGCAGCTGCTGGGCATGCATAGCGTATGCGTAATTATTTCTAACTTGACCGCACAATATGCGTGTGGGCTTAACAATTGAAGTGCATTTAAGCTAACATTTCTGACCTGACCCTGCCAGCATTCCATGTGAATTAATTATCTTAAGCTCAGCGAACCCTTTTCAAAGCGCGCCCAATTAGACGGCATTTGAGTGCGTGCAAATTTATGCATAACTGATTAAGTGAAATGTGCTGAGGAATAAAATTTCAATAATTTGTTCGTTGTACCTTGTAGAAGTGTGTGGTTATATGTGGCGTTGATTGCCGGCACTCAACATCAGCACAAGTTGCCCTTTATTCATTCAACTCCTGCCGCTGCCTCAACTTATCAGCATAATTTACAGCATTTTTCTGCGTTAAGCCTGAAAACATATTTTTCTGCTGAGCGCAAATTTTTTGCATGCAAATATTTGTCAGTCAGACACGCGTCAACCTGACGTACTTTTCTTGTGAGAAAAGCTTGGCAGTTGAATTGCCAAAGTTGGCACAAACTCTCAGACACACGCGCACACACACACACTCATACACCCAACACACACGCACGTACATCCTGCGGCACGCCCCTTGCCTTGGCGCGTTGTCAGCACAAATCAAACATCCCGACTTTATCAGGCCAACTGAGAACTTTGTTTATATTTGCAATGCTTAAATTGATTACGATACTCTCTCAAGACTTTATAATTATACGCTATTTACGAAGAAGTCCACCAGCTAGCTCATAGCCCACGCTACTTGCAATTGAATTCCATTTCCATTTAGCATATGGCTTATACTTGAATTTAAACTTATATAAAATTTTGCTATGAAGCTTTTCAATAGCTAACTTTTACAAATGAATCGACATTTTGTGCTTTGAAAGGGTATCGCATGGTGGTATTTGATTTTTATTTGCCGAAAAACAGAAATTTAATCCGTTTACTTGGGAAATTTCCAGTGGATTGTGGATTTTTGGTTTTTGTGGCTCAATCATGTTAATGGCAGTATCGTGTTAGGCCTTGTTGAAAATCTCATAGATACATTTTATGCTTGCACAGACGCGCACACACACACATTCACTAATATCTTTCACATAGTTAGTCTGATTTAAAGATTTAGCGAGCTTAAAAAAGTTTTACAAATTTGTGCAAAAATTCAAATATTTGCATTAAATATACATTATTTTTGTTGGCTGTGCATTTGAGTAAATTAATTGGTTCACGCTTTGCTAACTATTCAGTTTACCGTTAATTCATTTCAATATATGTGTGCGGCAAAGCAAATATGATTTATTTTAAATTAATTTAATCATATGTAAATACGCGTGTAACCTTTATATAATTGCTTAATCTGAAACTCAATTAAAGTTATATTATATTCATAAAAATCATTTGTCGAAAATGATAACAATTACGAAAAATAATCTATACTATAATAGCACTCCACGCTTAACTATCACTCTTTTAGCGTGATCAAAGCAGTAGAAGAATGCATACTCAGTGTGTAGTTGAATCTAAAATGTGTCTCATATAATCAATTTCTTGGGCTTGCACGAGTTTGATGCGTGAAAGTTTTGAAAATGAGCGCGACAGTCAGACAGCTGAGCTGTAGATACTTTTCGACAAGCATCTACCAGAAGCTAAAGTTAAACGAGTATCTGTGTAACTCAAATGGGAAGATGCGCGCAGAAGCGTAAAATCCATTTATCATTCGGCTGCGATGTATGTGTGTATATGTGTGTGTGTGGGTATGTTGGGGGCGACAGGCGAAAAGCTGCCAAAGACACTTGATAATATTTACATGCTCAAAAACTATCACTAACAAATGTAGTCAGGTGCGAAGGGGGTAGAATACAACGCCATCGCGACATATTAAAAATTGTTAGACGAGATACATATGTATATAGAATCAATGTGAGCCCTGTATTCAACAAAGCATGATAAAAGCATGCTTAAGGAAGGAAACATTTCATGATGTTGCACATTACGAGCGAATGTGGGAATATTGATTAAAATTCGTTAAGATCAGGGCTGCAAAACAAAAACAAAGCGAACAAGAACTGATTCGAACCCTGGACGCAGTTCATAAATTTTAATATAACATACTTTTAAGAATTTTATTAAATAATTCAGTATTTGCTTGTCCGGGTTGGCTTATAGAAAAATGTGGGATGCGAAACGAAGCGATTCTAAACCGATATGCCCTTGGTTGAAAATACTTTTGTTTTTCTGGTGATTAACGATAAACATGAGCAATATTTTCGTACAACAAACCGAAAACTCCTGCTGTGACATGCATTATACATTTATGTACAAATGTCTATGTGCGTATTCATCTAAGTATGTTGATGTAGATTTAAGGATGTATTTTGTGGATGCCTCGCTGCTCGCTTTGTTTGCATTGACTGCCGATGACTGTGATCATTTGTGTGCTCATGTGTGCGTGAAACTCTGCGCAGATAGGAACGACAATGGCAACGGGATGACACAGCCCCGAGGGTGGGAATGACGATAAGGTATAGCGTAATATACAGTGTTCTATGACGACAATGTGGGCGGGTTCGTTAGGACATGGCAGCATTCGGAGGTATATGAATATTCATTGGATTGGCTTGCAGCAGTCGACTGCTGGGACTCGGAACAGTCGGTGTCCGTGCAAAGGATTTTGCAAGGCTGCCGATACTCAAGTTGTTCAAATTGCATTTAATTGGGTATCGAATGATGTGCAGCAAGTGTAGCACTAAATTCAATCAATTACGTTACAATTGACAACTTAATTGTGTACACTTTTGCATCGGCAGCATATGCGACTTCTTTTTATAGAAATAAACTTAGCTACAGCAAAGTGCCCCAACAGCATTATGAGTGCTTTATTAAAAATGTAGACACAATTTCGAAGCACCATAATATTCATTATGCTGCGGTAGTTGGTAAAGTCAACTGTTAAGCCCTCTTTTCTTTTCTTGTCGCCACCCGCATTGCAAATTCAGGGACAAGTACAGTATGCACTAGTGCAAACACCCTGAAAGTTGTCTGCATAATGGTTACTGCATATGTGCCAGCACTTCGGGCTGCAGTGCAAATATTGCGGCTGCTGCAATGTTAATAAGTCATATAAAAACTTGAGCCAAAATGCAGCGGCTTGTAATTAATTAACAAATGGCTGAACTAGCGAAGTTGCGCTTACACAAGAGATACCAGAATTTAAATTGTAATATGTAGTGGAAAATGAAAATCGTATGGGGATTTTCCGAATGCTTCATAATGAAGAGCCTTTTCCTTAGACGAAACTTTTGCTTATAACATTTTAAAGTTTTCCAATGAGACGATGTCTTACGCTGATTATTTAACATCTTAAGGTTTTGTTTGAAATTATTTTCTATACTTTAAGAGAATATACATTGGTTTTAATAAAAGCACAAAAAATCTTAAAACCAGAACCAGCCACATTATTCTTGTGTACCAATTCTTTATTTAGCGCTATATAAAATAATAGTGCGATATTGATAAAAATAATATATCAAAGCTTAAATTAAAACTTCCGAGTCCAGATATATTGATAAGCAATAAAAGTTGTAGAAAGAGTGTTAGACGTACTCATTATTCCACGTGTCAGTCAGGGGTGCGGGTAACTGCAGTAAAAGTGACTGCAATCTGCAGTCTACAGTCCTGACAAGCAACTCGATAGCTGTGTAGCTCCTGACAGAGCTGAAGCTCATCAAACTTGTTTAAAGTGCCGTAAAGTCTCAGTGAGAGTCAGAGAACAGACAAGTTGCTTGGCCTACATGAAGAAGTTGTTGGCCTCGTTTATTAAGCACTTGACTCTGACTGTAAACTCTGTTAACTTTATGAGTATATCAAATGATATGCAGAGTATCTTTAAAAGCTATCCTTAACGTACATTTATCAAGTGCGTGCTTAATCGAATAGATATGCCCATTGTATCCCTTTGCTTTGTCTTTGGCTCATGTCAGAATTTAGTTTTAGGTATCTGCCTGCTAGATATTTAATAACTTGGCTTTGAATTTCATGCCTGCCTTGTTCTTGTCTAGACCAATTAATAATATTTCGTGTCAAGTGGAATATTAGACAAAAGCGCCGAAAAATCCACAACAATAAACAAATGCCCGAGAATTTGTTTTATGTCAAAAACAAAAATAAAATACGTAAAATAAGTTGCCACGGCTACAAATGCACAGCCGAAGAATTTATACCCTATCGGATTTACTAAAGAAACATTGAAAATAGTTTCGATTTTACATTTTATTCTGGTCTTGTCGCAATTTCAGTTTCTTGAAGAAAGTTTAAAAGGAATAAGTAGCTAGACGTATAGACCATATTGACCTTATCTATACTCTAAAGCGTAACGGATAGCGTTATATACATATATCATTGCTGATAGCTTATAACACCACAACAACAATAGCTAAGAAGCAACAATGGGCAAATGATTTCAAAAGTGAGGCATTCAAAACAGCAGAGCTCAAGGCCAGGCCTTCTGCTTTGTGTCTCGGTACGGTCTGTGCCCTAAACTGAGATTAATACGCTGATTAAGGCGCAGTCAGTGCTGCGTTTTAATTAGTGGGGGGCAAGTAAATTGAGCTGTCAAGAGTGCGAATGGGGCCTTGAGCCGGGTTCAGGCGCCAGCAACTGGGATTGTCTCAGTAGTCAGGGTTAGAGGTCAGCTAAAGTGCTCCCAATTGATTTGGGCCCAGTGTTTGCATGGCATTCAAATATTCTAGTAATTAGGGGCGACATGAAATTGCGTGCAATGGCAAACAGTGCGAAACTTCATTGCCAAATAAAATGTTGGTATTATATACGGTTGAGCACAACTCAATTAGCCGCCGTGCTCCCCCTAACCCTCCTCATCTCTCTTTCACTCTGTGTGGCATTGTAAACTTGTTACTACTGTAACGGGCACGCCTATGTCGCCTATCCTTACACCGCAGGCACCTGACCAGTCGCGCAATATGCAAACGTTACACGAAACGTTTTTGGCTTAAATTAATTTATCACGTGCCAAAATAAAGCGTCAGGTTTCGCCCAGGTGCCGTAATTAATTGAATTTCAAGTGGCAGCGCCCAAAAGCTGTCTACCAAATGGCAAATCTAATATTTAACAAAATGCCGCAGTGCACATTTCGCCAGAAGATTAAATGTAAATTTTAGTTAAGTGTTAATTTTTGGCCAAATATGTAAATTTGATAGCTCCACAATATTCTGCCTTAAAATACGGCTAGTAAACCTGACTTTCTTTCTAATGCTTTAAGCCGGATTTGTGCTCTTCTGTTGGAGAGTTTTTGTATTTTAAACGAGGAAATGTATATATTATTCAATTCATTAATTCTTTAATCAATTGATTCGTTTTGAGATTCGGTTCAGTTTGAATTCGACCCGGTTTGGTTTAAAACCCGTTTGTAGCTTTATCTAATACTGCGATCTGCCCAATAGTATTAGGGTATTTTCAGCTGCCTTTGGCCAGCATTCGCACAACTTTATCATGCATACAGAGTATATTTCTAAAGAAAAGCCAAACCGCACACACACGCACACAATAAACGTATACTTAATGTTGCCCCCTTAACAGTTTCTGGTTAGGAGCAAATCCTTTGGCAGTCAGTCATTAACTGTTCTTCTGGGTAATTATGGCGCACGCCACGTAAGTCCGTGAGCTGTCAGAGGCATCGTATGGACAACAGTTGAGGGCCGAACAGTAATGAGAGCAATGAATGTAATGCCCTGTAGAATAATCAGTATTATTATCCTCACATCTAAAGTCGTAGGGAAGGATTGCAAAACTGGTTGTGTAAAAGTGTCTCCCAGATGGAAACTTGTCTACATGTCAGCCCTTCCAGTCATATCATTTGGCATCAGGCATAAAGCTTAGCTGTTAATGAACCAAAGAAAAAAACATTCCGATATGTATCTCTGCCTTTGGCTTAGTTTGCCTTTCAGCATTTTGTCGGTTGCCATACGACATATATCACAAGCCATTTAAAAGTTGAGCAACAATAAAATGTAATGCCTAATTTTAGTAGGCAACTTTTTTAATTGTCCTGCTAGCAGCTAATTTATGAATTAGCATAAGCTGCAAAAAAAAAAGGTTGCGGCATACTTTCGGGCGCCATTTTATTGCAATTTCCATTCAACATTCGCCAGTTGAATAGATGCCCTAGCCCACCTGTCATAAAACGTGCTTCGGATTGTCGAAACGAGGAAACTTTTTCGTAAGCCTCTTTAAATTTAATGAGTTAAATTTGCAAGCCCTCAAGGGTCGAGAGTGCCCAGCGACCATGTCAAAGTTTCAAAGCCGAGACCACAAAAATTGGCTTGTCTGGCAACTGTTGGGGCTTTTGAATGGAACTCTTAAATCATAGTATGTGTGTGTGTTACTGTGCGTTCTGAATATCTTTTTCTCCTGACAGTAGTTCAAAACGTATCTACTGCTGACAAATGCATACAAATCCTTCCAGGAGCATCGCATGGCATTAGTTTTCTCACATTGCATACAAATGGAAAATTTCGTAAATGTTTTTGCACAACAGTTTGAAGCCAAATTGTGGTTTGTCGAAACACACAAAGCAATCTCTCAGTCTGGTTCGTAATTTAATTGGTTTACTTGCAAGCAAACATTCAAACATTTCGGTTTGCATCTATTTTCCACTCGACTATTTATTTCAATTTTCAATTTATATATTGCAGCATTCAGTTGCAAGCTGTGCTTCAACTGCTCCTTGGCGCCGACTCCCTTACACCCTTAAGCCTCTACACTTCTCGCCCATCGCATTGGCGTCAAAAGCGGCTGCATAAATATTGCTAAGGTAAGTGGTTTTTATAGTTTTTATATCATGCAAAAAAAAAATTTACCAAATAATGGCTTATTTTGTTTCGTATAACATTTCGATTTATCGATAAATGTCCATCGTGCTTTATTTTTCTAGTTGCTTTATAGGATATTTAAATTTGATCATCTCATATTCTTCTGTTCGTATAAGTTTTTTTTTTTTGTACTTAAAAAGTCTTGATTGAAACCCGATCATCATGTAATTATTTCACTATATGCGATTTTGTTTTTGTACGATATAAAACGCACAAAACTTTTGAAGTCTCATCCAAATACCGATTAAATGCTTAGTTTAGGAGTTATAGCCATTTATATATATTTTTTTAAATTTTTTCTCCAATATATATTCAAATGGTCTAAAGAAATAAAAGTAGAGGGATACTAACGAATATAAGTCATTTTGTTAATTGAATTGTTAAACAAAGTTGATTGTTAAGCAAAGGTAATGAATTGTAATAAAAGCAAGCAATAAAACCGTAAAGCCAATTCGACAAAACTTCAATTTTAAAGTTTATGAATTGGTTATGGGTTTTGTGAAGTACTGTTGTTTTTGCAATATTTGAAATATTTATATATATTAAATATTAGACAGTTTAGCTATGATATACAAAGTCATATTTGAATTTGATGACGGGGCATTGTTTTAGGCTGGACAACCATTTTATACTCGAGTTTACACTTCAAATGTGTCCGACGCAGGCAAAGGTCTTGCAATTCATTTTGTAGCCAATTTCAAGTTGAAAAAGTCAAACAATCTGGCTGGCGCCTACAAGTCAGCCGCAGGCATTGAGTTTTCGTGCACCATGTTGATTGAACTTCAGGAAACTGCCAAGTAGTTCAGCCGAGCAGTTGATTTGAGCCTCATATCTATACAGGTTTGTGTTAAGGGGCTAATATAGAGACTGCAGCTGATTTCCTTCAGGTTATTTTGCTTTTAACACTTCAGCACCTTCCGCCACTTGGCCCTCAACCGCAGTACGCTTTTGTATTCAATTACTTTCACGTTCCATCCGCTGGCTCTTGCCTCAGCCTTCAATCAATTTCCATTTGACGTTGCCTGCTGCGGGTGAGTGTGGGGGCCTGGGCGAGTAGGTCGGCTAAGACAGCTGAGAAAAACACGGTCGCTTGCCTGTGGGTGGAGAAACTCATTATGCTGTCACCTTAATTATTATTTTGGCATTTCAAGTTACATTTAATTATGCTAAATATTTTCTTTATTCATTTAAGCGAGGGCGCAATTCCTGGGCTCCAACCTGATGCTAAGTGTGTGAGCCATGGATATCCTAAGAGGCTCTATTGTGAGGCCCTCCGTTGTGATTTCAGCTTAGCTGCCTTTTGTGCTGTCCTCTATTTAGTTGCCAGGTTACGCCCCAGTGGCGCCCAACATACCGCCCAGTTGTCGGCTCACAGCTACTGTTAGCGGTGTGTCTTGGTGCTGCAGTTTTGTATCTCAGCCAACTTACAAGCCAACAGACTGAACAACTGTGCAACTTGCTCACATTTCTTTACATTTACTTTGAGCTGTTGTTGTTGTTGTTGCTGTTGCTGTTGCTGTTGCCATTGTTATTGTTATTGTGCTGGTGTTTACTTAGCGGCTTCTTTTGTATTCGTTGTTTTAGTTGATTTTGTAACAGGAATCGGCCACATTTTTCTGAACTGCCTTTTGCTTTGATATTTGGCATTCGTGTTTGTTCTGCAACGACCCCCCCGAACAGCCCAGCCAAATAAAAAAAGCCAACCAACCAACCAACCAGTCAGGAAACCAGCCAACCAACCAACAAACCAACCCAACTAACCAACGAGGCGTTGCTTTAATTGAGTTCACAATAAACTTTGTTGCTGGTTCGCTTTTGGTCTGTACGATTAAATAAACATTTACACTCGATTTAAATGGACGGACAATTGTGTAACTACATATTTGGGAATTTGTTATTTAAAGAGACGGTTTCATGGTAAACTGCACTTAGTGGGCATTAAAGTTGAATGATCCGAAGTAAAAGTAACTTGATATTAAAATTGCTTAGTACTTGGCGCCATTGTTCCGCCAGATTCAAATCTATTGTTGAAATTTAAATCTATTTGCCTATTGCTGATTTAATTAAGTCGATAATAATTATTTCGTTTTAAATTATTTACCAAAATGTTGTTACCCTATATTTGTGTATATTAGAAAGGGCTGCATTCGCAAACCTGGATTTCATTTAAATTTTAATACTAACAAAATGTCTTGTTATTTGATCGGATATATGAAGATTGAAAAAAAATATAAAAGCACCGATATAATTTAATATTTAATTACTCTTATACTAATATCCCCTAAACATAGTGGATAAAATTTGTACAAATTTGTTGTGCAAATATATGTAACAGGCAGAAGGAAGCATCTTCGACCCCATAATACATATCTAGTCATGCCCGACTGCCTGTTCGTCGAAGTGCTCTTGACTAGAGCACTATTGTTTTTAAATTAATTTTTTAATTTTTCTCGAAGTCCCTCAAAAATTTTAATACAATAAAAAAAAAAGATGCTTATTGTCTTCTACAAATTATGCGTGTTCTAAGTAAAAGTTATAAACCGTTTTCATAAAGATTGTCCTATATATTATTTATAGCATGTGTACAGGGTATTTTGTTGAATTTATTTATCTCTCTCACTCACCCACTTTAATTTGTTGGTTTATGAACAAACTGAAGCACGTCCTGTTTGAATTGCAGTCGTTAACGTTTGTTTTTGTGCTAACATTATCACACTTATAACATTATTGTGTACGAGAGTGTTTAGTTCTGTATCGCACGACGAACAATAATTTCCACACTTAATTACCTTTAAATTAAACATCACAAGCTCACATAAAAACTACACTTTCATGTTTGACCCGTACTTCTTGTATTTTCTACGATATAAGATCATCTCATCTGTTGTTAAGCAAATTAACAGCATTTATCTTTGAACTTTAATCCTGAGAGCAAGAGAAAAACAAAAAAGGCTGATATATCGTCTATTTCTTCCACAATTTTGGTTATATTTTATTTTATTTTTTCCATGAAATAAAGACTAGGAAATGCCCTAGAATTTTGAGAAAATGGAGAAAATATGCAAAAATAATTGTTTTTACAAAATTTACTCGCAAATTATAAATAACGATTGCGTGTTGAGCTCAACCTAATAGAAAGTATAAGCTACTGAGTAATTGCGCTAAAACATGCGCTTCTTCGGTCGGTTCATATGGAAAACATATCGATAAAGTTATATCGAAGACAAACAAAAATGTTAACATTATGGTAGGTCAAGCGGAAATATCACTTAGAAGCAACACGACAGCGCAAATCCCCTCAAAATCGACAAGAAAAAGAAAAAGAATGCTACCCAAACTGGGTGACTGACAGACTGGCAGATTGGCAGATTGGCGAACTGGCTTAGAAAAAGGCGAGAGAATGTGTCAATAATGACTAATGGCCGAGTCGGAAAGCGTATACCGTGTTGTTGTCCAAGGCCCATTCGTTTATTGTTGGCGTGTTGGCTCCTCTTACGGCTTGTGTATATCGTCTTTTGGCATTTTTATTTATTTTTGCATATTTTCTGTTTTGGGGTGTTTTTTGCTACTCATGATGTTGAAATGATTGGGGCCTATTCCTTTTTTTTTGTTTGATATACACATGCTAAGGTCCCATTTGGTTTTCGATTTTAATTTCAAATGCTGACGAAACTTTTTAGCTCTACTTTGAGCTGCGATTCACGGCTTATTCGCTGGGATTTCAAATGAGTTTCGCAAATTGTAACACGAAGAAAAAGTTTACTTTTATAACAAACAAACACACACACGCACACCCACAGAGTAGCAAAAGTTTTAATTAATTTAAGCTTGTTTAATTTACTTCCAAAACACGAAAACCCGGTGACGCAACATGCTCATAAATCTGAAAATAAAATGTAAAAATTTCAATCAACAGTTTTTAAATCAAATGCGAAAACGTGCCTAAAACGAGATGTAAGCAAATTCGAGAATCCAACTAGTTGGGCAATAACAAATGTAGAAAGTACTTGCGTTTCCTCGGAATCGCCAATCGATAAATAATTTATAGCACCCAAATGCGCTTCATTATAAAGACTTCTATAATTTGTCTGCACAAAACAAAAATAAAACCTGACCAAGTGAAACCACTTAAATGTCATGAAATTGAAGCTCATTACAAGTACCAAAACAGAAACTGATGTGGGCAGTACTTTTATACCCTTGCAAAGGGTATTACCATTTTTTCCAGAAGTGTTGAAACATTCACATACTTATTTTCGACACGTAAAGCAAATGCATGTATAAATATGCAAAGTACGTCTAGACAGAATTTGTCCCAGATCCCAATTAAGCTAAATAAGCATGTATTTGCAGTTGGGCACAGAGTATCTGCTAGTCTGACACACTCTTATTTTTTTGTATAAAAAACCTCTCAAAGAAAACACGTTCCACATTCCATGGGGTCTGCGTCAAGTTGCACGCCCGAAATGACAAATCTTTGTGGTTCCGGGCCCGACACAATTATGGTCAGCAAATAAAATGCCCATCAGCCGAGGAGCTCAAGACCAGAAAGCAAAAGGCATAAAAAGCACACAGAGCCAAATGGAGCCTGCCACATTTGTAGGCCAGTATAAATAGCTACGGCCACACAAACAATGGCAAAACAGGAGGAGAACAAAACAAACTCAAATTACACACAGGAGCGCTGAAGTGTTGGGTGCCCAAAGGGCACCCCCTCAAAGTAGGCTACCGATGTGCCCCAAATTGTTGTCATTGTTGTGTATACGCCTAGGTGTGCAGCTTCTGTACACTGTGCGTGCGTGTATGCTTGTATGTGTATGTTTGTGTGTCTGCATATTTGTGTGTACGAGCGTGTGGTCTATGTAATTAATGTTTTCCACTTCTCTTGGTGCTTGGTGATTGCTCCTGAACTGGCTTCTGCTCGTGCCTGTAGAAATTTTAGTCGGCCAGCAAGCAAGTGTGAGAGCGTAAAGTTTACGCAAACAGGAAATTGTTATCGCTTTGACGCCTTAAAAAAACCTTCAATATACAAAACAAAAAAATGGCAGCAGTTAGACTATATGATACCCTAGCTGGGACATAAACTAAATTAATTTAACGCCTGCGGTCTCGTACATGAAATTGCAAAATTATTGTGCAATTAATTTGATATTTTATTGAAGAAGAGAGAAAAAGGGAGAGGCCTAAGCTAATTATATCTACTTATTGATGGGTTGTATACCCTTAGCAGTATTAAAACAGGATACAGACTGAGCGAAAGAGAAACTGAAAATAAGTGTCAGCATGGGCTTGCGGAATATTAAAGAGCTGACCAAATTTGTTCCCCGTGCCAATGGGTCAATGACATGCTGATGTCCTCTCGTGTATGTGTGGGTGTCTGTGCGTGCGTGTGTGGGTAATTAAGATGCTATCGCAATGCGTTGAAATTTCAGGCCAAGATTTTGGTAGCCGTTTGTCTTTTCGGCTTTCATTTGTGGGCCAAATGGCTTTAAGCGACGCACTTTGCCTTTAATCAGCTGCAATTTTTATGTTTTCTGCCATTTCTTTCAATCAACTCCATTGACGGCCACTTTGAGTGTACTTGAGATATGGCAGCAGGTCTGGGCGCGTCTAATTTACGCCTGCAATTTGTAGAGCGTTTCACGCACTTCACGTAATTGATGACTGCTCGGGCACAGTACAAGTACAATGTGGGCGTATTT
The DNA here is from genome assembly GCF_003285875.2 of Drosophila novamexicana. NCBI lineage: Eukaryota > Metazoa > Arthropoda > Insecta > Diptera > Drosophilidae > Drosophila > Drosophila novamexicana. The sequence continues at coordinate 1,498,826 of NW_020824766.1, forward strand.
GGCCGTGCCCACTGGCCAGTCAGTAATTTACTTCGTACTCCCGGACATCGTTCTGGCCAGCTTCGCAGGGCGCTTTTGTTAGGTGCTGCCCAAAAGCATGACTTAAACCATTTATATGACCAACATATTTTAAGCATGTTTATGCCAGAGAATGCGAAAATGCCATGAAAATGGAAGGAAGCAAAATAACAGAGAACACAATAACGAAGAGGAATACAACCAGTTGTCGGCTTTGTTTACGGAAGTCGACTGACCAAAAGGTTCATTCACTGGGCGCCATCCTCTTTCGTCAGTCCTGATCGATTTAAGGTTGACCTGTCAACGAGTCGAAAACACTCGAGTATATTGATATTTCGCACAGAGCATGTTAGAACGGAACAGCGACAGAGTTTGCAAATCAGTGATTTAATATTAAGCAAACTTACTGTGCGCTTGATGTGTATTTTTATTACATACATCATAAATTTGTGGACTAACGTTTTATTATTGTAAATATTTTAACTGCACAATATTAGAAGAAAAGTCGTTTACTTTATGTGTGTACACATGTTGATATTTTCGTAAAGCTACTTGGATATGCTTTTGGAGCAGGGTACCTTCTAGTTGAGCATGCTCAAGCCGTGCCTTTAGCCAACATTTTTCCTCTTTTCTGTTCGAATATAAATGTCTTAAATGGCGACAAAATTCTCTGTTATAAAACTATCAAAAAGTTAAAAGGCCAATTATAGCAGCAGCAACAAGTAGTATTTGGCTGTTGATTTTCTTTGAGTTTTCTGGAGAAGCCCCAATCCATTTGCTAAAGCTGCTTTATAAAATAGCTTCAATTTTGATTGTGCTGCTAAAAAGAAATTCGCATGTGTCGAGTATATAGTCGAGGCGTGACTTGGGGTCCAATTACTGCAGCGAAGAGTAAACCTAAACCAATTCGAAAATTTATTGCCTGACTCAACAACTTTGCACTTTTGAGCAATTTGCTACTGAAGCGGATTACAGGCGTGAAAAGGCAGAGCACACTTAGTCGAAATAGTTTAAAAATTTTTTGTTTGCATGCGAAAATACAAAAATTCAACGGGCAAGTTACCACAAAATTTGCAGCATGCATTTGTTCAATACAAAAAATTGAGGAAAAGTTTCAATTTGCTCAGCCAAGTATCGAAATGGTGGCAATCAGGCAGCGATGCGATCAAAAAGCTGAGTGTAGAATAAAACATAAACCACAATAAGTACTGCCAACGACGGCGACCCTCAGCCCAAACTAAACTAGACACTACAAAAAGGGGCTAAAAAAAAAAAAGACAAATGCTGAAGAACTTTTCAATTTGGCCGCAAAATTTGCGCAATTTCCTGCGAATTTTGGCTTTGAACAGATGGCTAAAGTGAGGGGAAGAGGATGCTTTACTGGCGAGAGTTTGTGCTTGAGTGTGTGTGTGTGTGTAAGAGCTGCCACCAAACTGAAAAACCAAGTGGCAATGGGGAAATTATGGATTATGCAAAGTTGTTCAACGCTGACGATGCTTTGGCAGTTGCTGTGGCGCCAAGCACCTATTGATCTTTAATGCATGCAAAATGAGTTCTCTAAAGGGAGCGCTTAAAGACATAAGGAAACTAGTATGTTGCTTGCATTAAGTACGTATATTAATAAACGTCGTGTTTTACCAAAAAAATCCACCTTAAATGGAAGTATATTTTGGTCGTATCATCATCTGGACTGATTTCAATGCATGGTAACCCTTCCAATTATACCACCAAATGCTTTTCTCGTTATTCACTTCGTCATAAAAGTATTTACCATTTAGATTGCTGCAAAGATACATGGCATTAATATTTAAAGCAATCATTATACGAGATTTAACTACCTGTTGCCATACAAGTTGTACCACCAGCCGCTTGAGTACCACTCGGCACAATTACCAGAGGTCCACCCATCGTGATCCTGGTCATAGGTAGTGAAACTGTCAAACAGATTGTATCTAAGAGCATTGCCAGCATTTCCCGTATATGTGCCCAGGGACTTCAGCATATACTGCTCATCCTCGCTTCCAATTAGAAAGCTATCATAACGGGCGTGCCGTGATACATTATTAAAATCGACCAGCTGTATATAAAGCTCATAGGGCAGAGACTTGGTCATGTGATAGAGTATTTCCAGGCCCAAGAAGAACTCTCCCGTCAAACTGCCAAAACCCTCGCGATACTCAAACCAGTTTCTGTAGAAGTCAACGCTACCATCAAAACGTCGCTGCACAACTGTCCAACCGGGTCCGGCTGTTTGACCATCGCATAGAACCGATACCTTACCAAAGCCGGCAACATCTATGTCATGAACGGCCGTTGAGTTCTCAAATGGTACGCAGTTCATGGCTTTTGCTTGGACCAATTCTTCATGCTGCTGTTTGGCGTTGTAGTTGTGAAGGGAAATAGTACTATTTAAACTGGCTAATTGGTTTTGTAGTACCTTAAGAGCTTCAGTGTTAGCATCTAGTTGGAGTTTGATCGACTCGATTTCATTTTTGTCGCTGCCACTCTTTTCTTCTAGTGCTGCGATCAGCTTGTCCTTATATTTGATTTTCTCGTTGAAAATATTCTCAATTTGGTTGAAAATTGATGCATTCATTTCACTGGCTGCCAGCTGTTTTTCGAGTTTCTGTAGTTTCTCATCTTTATCTTGAATGGAGACTTCACAGTTTTCGATTTTCTTTTTTGTTTCCATTGCATTGTCCAGCAGAGGCTTCAGTGTATTGAAGCAAAACGAGTTGCATTGATCGTTTGAATCCATCGACTAGAAAAACCAAATATTATTGGATACACATGTATTGTTAAAATGACTCTACTCACGTTATCCTCAACACTGTTCAATGTGGCACACACTGTAACTGCTGCCATAAGCAGGAGAAGCTTTAAAATATACACTTCCTTAATGCGCATTATGCCGCTTGCTCTTCGTAGTGTGTCTGAAAGTAAATGTTGACTTAATCTAAGCAACGACTTAAGTTTATAAAACAAAAAATTTGCGCGCTCTGTACTAATGCACTTATCAAATACACTGCTTGCATATATAATTGAAAAAGCAGAGATAACTGAAGCTTTTAGGTCGTCAGGGCTTCTAAGTTCAGGCGATAACAATCGGCGTGCTTATAGAAATAACAGAAACCCATTTACTATATTACTTTTAATGTGTGCTTTATTGTGTTGCTGACAAGGCAATATCAATTTATTATATTATTTTATTTTTTATTTATATTTATTTCAAGTGTGCCTACTTTGTAGCAATTCCCAAGTGTGTTTTTGGCTTCATTAGTCACACTAGTGTATACTTTGGTCTGATTAACATTTTCACAGATTTCAACGAGTAGTAGCCCCGCAATGTGTACCACCAAATGCCCTTTACATTTTTCTCGCCGCTTTTAAAATATCTTCCGTTGAGATTACTATATTAAAGAAAGAAATAGAAATTAGTGATCAATCGGCGAAATACGTTTGAATCCCCAACCTATTTGCATCCCAATTGTACCACCAGCCACTTTCGTAATAGTTGGCACAGTTGCCTCTCGGCCATCTATCATTGTCATTGTCGTAGGTTGAGAATTTATCATAAAGATTATATTTTAATGAATCGCCAGCATTGCCACTGTATGCCCCCAGGGACTTCAGCATATATTGCTCCTCCTCGCTGCCAATAAGAAAGGAATCGTATCGTGCGTAGTACATTTGGTTGTTGAAGTCAACGAGCTCTATATACAGTTCATATGGCCGGGATTTAGTCAGGCGGTAAATGCATTCTAGGCCTAGAAAGAACTCGCCATTATAGAACCCAAAGCCATTGCGATATGCGGTCCAGTCTCTGTAGAAGCTTAGACTTCCATCGAAGCGGCGCTGTATAACAATCCAGCCTGCTTCCGCTCCGCGAGCATGACAAAGAGCGACAAAAGGTGCGATTCCAGGCACATTTATCAATTGATCACTATCGAATATATTGTGGAGAGAACAACTAGTTGCTTTCTTTTCTTCAAATTTCATTGAGATCAAATTCTTTAAGTAGAGCACGGAGGCATTCAAATTATTTATTTGAGCCTGTAACTGTCCTATGATGGCTGTAAGATCTTCTTTTTGAGCTACCGGAGACTGCATCAGATTCGTTCCGATGAAATCCGATAAAAGACTTTCATTCGATTTGCCTGCAATATTTATTGTTCTTATGTCCTTATATGTCGCGTTTATTTCCACAGATCCCAGATTCCCTTGTAGATCGACTATGTGAATGTTTTTACTTTGGATGATATTGTCCAACTGTAAATGGAAATCATAAATGCTATAAAAGAACTTTTAACACATGCTCGCTCACCTCGCTATCTTCATTTTTCAATGCTGCACATATCGTAAAATATTCCAAAAGCAGAATATATGCGAAATGTTTATCTTTTCGCAGCATTTTCTCTTAGAATGTGAAAAGCGTGCTGTGCGAATGAATTTTAAGATGGAACTAAACAGAAGCTGTGAATTAACTTTGTATTTTACAGCCCAGTTATTGTTTGCCTAATGTTTTTTTAGAGCTTATCCACTTATCAATGTTAGCTTATCACATGAATACATACTAACCCAAGTTACATCGTTTTAAAAGATTGTTTTTGCTTAATTTGATAAGGAATTTCACTTCATTATTATATACCTACCATAATAATATAGTAATATATAAAGCTCCTGTGCGGCAATTTATTCGGCCAAGTTCAAAGTCGGGTCTTATGAGACCCATATAAATGGACCGCTTCATCTGAATTGTATCTGTTTTAAAAAACACTTTTTAGTTTGTGCGAAACTTGATATTTATATTGTTAAAATAAAGATAATCGTTTTTTATGGCCGGTGAGTAAGAGCCGATAAGAACCTTATATTCGTCTACTCCATATCTTTGCTTGGTAATTGAATACTTACTTACAAACATTAATATTCTCTTAAAACGAAACTTTATTTTCTATAAGTTTAATTGGCTTAGATTCAATTAAGATAGGAAGTAAAATTTGCATTGTAAATCAATAGAATACTGAAATGCGGATTGCGTTTCCACTTTTCGCCTTTAGTCAACACCCACTTTAATAACTATGAAGCGCATTGCAATTGCTTCATTCAGAGAGACTCTCGGAGACCCGTTGGCAATTTGCTGTCCATTTTATTTTGTATTTAAATTAAATTTCAATGTTTATTTTTATTGCTCAATTGTGAAAAATTCGTACTCGCGAGTATTCCACCTGATCGCGGTATTTGCCATTAGCCGTTACCCATAAGCCAATTTGCCTAATTTGCTCTTTTATATCATTTTATTAACAATGTGTGCGCTCTTTCACACACACACGCAAATTTGTTTGGATAGCCAGCACACATAGATTGAGTATGTGTATGTGTATGTGTATTCTCGAGCCATTTGCTGGCATATTGAGGTGCTAATGTATTTATAAAGCGACTTTGTTGTATTTTTAGTTTGAAAATAGAAAATTGAAAATCAAATGAAATTCGCTGGCCATGCCTTTAATCTGTTCATTTTCAATGCCCGATTTATGAAGTGTGAAGCATTAGTTTGATTTTTTCCCTACATATATAGATATGAGTTTGTATTGGCCGCAATAAATTGGGTCAAAATATATAGAATTTACTGGCTCGCTTTGAAGTCGCAGACTGAACGCGGCCCACATTTGCACCCATTTGGTTTTGAAATTCAAATTGGAAATGTATAGCCGATAGAGTGGGGGACGACCAGGCAATATTAGCTTAAAAGGAATTTAATTAGCTGCAAGACTGAAAGAAAAGTTTGACGATAAATCGAATTACACTGTGCTGCACACTTATAAAAGCGCCTCGAGCTGTTTTCATAATTTAACTGACAGCTGAGTTTGCTGCATCAATATGGCAATAAGTTGGCGCTTGTATCCGGTTTCAACAGTCTTGGGAGTCGCTGCTTGGCGCACGTAGCGACTTTTAAGTGGTTTCTGTGCTTGTGCTTGACCTCAAACTTCAACTTGGCCTCGGTCTGTATGGCGCAGGGGGATTTGCATTTGCAGCTGCATGTGCCGTGTACCATCCTGACAAACCAGACACCGAGGCAAGCCCATTAAAATCCTGAAAGCGCAAAAACCATCTCTGCTGGCCAACCACTTTTCGCATCCTTGCCAGCAGCTGGTTATCCCTTTCCACTGTCTGTCCAGGATGCAGCATATGGTCAAGTGCATAAGAATGCAGGCAGAGCATCATAATTCCTAGCTCTACTCGTCTTTGCCTTTGGCTCGCCTGCTAATAAAATTCCAAATAATCAATATGCGAGTGCCTGACCTTCAGCGAGAGCCATGGCCAGAACTAGAGCGAGAGCATGTGCAGACAAATACTAACGCACCCGGTATATGTGTGTCTTAACTGGTTGATGGAAAAATGAAAAACATTTTGCCCAGGCAATCTGTACATTGCAATTGTGCTGTGCTAAAACAAAAGGCCGCGTGAGAACGACAAGCAGCCAGTGCAATTGTTGATATGCCTTGCCTTCTAGCCACAGTTGCCGCATTTTCCAACACTTGCCAAGCACAAACATTTGCGATCTGCTAACCCACATACCCACACGAAACTACACACTCACTCCATTACCCACAAATTGAAGTCTATTGCCATAGATTGAACGAAAACGAGTGGCCCAGGGTCAGCAAATGCTCCACGCTGAATACTCTTCTCGAGCATGGGACGTGACTGGTGCCTTAAGGGAATATAAGTTTGTTTGCATCGAACTCCATCAGTTGTATATGCATCTATAAATTTTATTTTGTTTTCTGGCAGTTAAGAATATGCCATATTATTGTGATACATTTTTTTTAAATATCAAATTTTAGAATAATATATTTTTTTATTTATTAATTAGCTTCTAAGGTCGCTGTTGCCTTATGCGACCTTTGTGTGTCTTTAGTTTAGACTCCCCAGGTTTTTAACAATGTTAAAACTTGTTTAAATATCAATTGAATTGGTTTCGTAAGTGCATTTGGATTTCAAAGCATCGTTTTTTCCACTTGTTTGTAGCTCAACTGTAAAACTCTCTGGGAAGTTCTCATGCTGCACGCAATGCAGCTCCATTGTTCAGTGCGCAACCAGCGGTCATTTGCTAACAAAGTTTCAGTTAAGTTTGCAGAATATGTTGTGCAATTTTTTTTTTTCGTTTCATTTCTCTGTTTTTTTCCTCGAGAAAAGTACGCGTATGCGTTATACGCTGTACAGATAAATGGGACAAAATTGTGTATATACTTGTGGAAATCTATAAATCAGTTCAAGAAAGGCCTTTTCAACATAATAGCCTTAAAAAATAGAGACTCACCAAATAAATATTAATATTAGTTCTAAATTTTAAATCAGAAAGGCTGTAAAACATTTCGATTATAAGTTCATATATTCAAACAATAAAAGGTATTACCCGGCTTTGCTGGTACCAAGTTTCCCTTACAATTTAATCGATCAGCTCGGTCAGTCCGAACTGTTGTACAGGTATTCTGTGTACAGAGCATCACCTAGTCGAGCAATTTTTACCACAGCATTCTTATGTTCGACGTGAAGGAAAGTGTTGGGAATTATCTTTCGACAAGCCAAGCACCCTGCCCTGTTTGGTTGTTAGCATCTTGTGAATTTTCAAATTGACATTTACATCAAGCATGAAAATTGTTCCTCTTGTTGACAATTTTCTGCTCTTTTTGCTCTTTGTAGTTTATTGTTTTGTTTTTGTCGCTCACACTTTTGCTTCCTTTAAACTTTTGCAGAGGGTATACAACCTTCGTCGTGTATTGTGTAACGCTTAGAAGGTATATTTGACATTATTAAGCTTTATTTTTTTAATCAGTATCAATAGTCAGATCAAAATAATTATGTTGGTCTATCGGCTTTAATACAAATCAGTCTCAGAGTTTTAAGGCCATCGTCACAATATATAATAGATTCCATAGAAATAAAGATGAATAGCTTAGGGTTTTCATGAAGAACTTCCTGATAATTTTTTTTAATAAATTTACGTCGTACGATTCTTACTGCGAATCTTCATTGTTATTTAGCTACAAAAAAAAAAAACTAAGTAACAATTATTCAAATGTAAAATCAAGAGTATTCAAAAATCAGCTTGCCGAATTTAGCCGTGCGTTCTTGTTTTTATGTGTTTATTGTCACACTTTCAACTGCAAGTTGTCTGTGTCTCCATCTATATCTACATCTGGTACGCACGGTCGAAGATACAGTTGCAAGTCAAAAGCAGGCGAGCGGAGGGACACATAGAGAAAGAGAGATTCAGAGGGAGCGAATTACTGCTGTTGTGGGCATCATGAAAGATAAGCATTAGATAGCTACGAAGGTGATAAACGATTATTTGAATACTATAATTAAATATAAAATACGCTATCATAATACGAATGCGCTTGACATACAATAAATTTGTATGACAATTGTAGAGAATTCTGCTGGCAATCAGCTGCAGCTTGACTTCTACGCATACATTTTGTATCTCTATGTATATTGTTGTTCTTGTTCTGGTTTGTAAACTAATGCGGTGCTTTTTAAGTGCAGTTTCTTAAACTCACAATTTTATTTACTGAAGAACAAAATTAAGACTTCCTTAGCTCGCACAGCCAAATAAACGGCGTCAATTATGTGATAATTAAGATTATTGGCAAAATGAACCTTATGAATTTATCTCCTTCAATGCGTTGAATATGTTCGCAAGACATTCCAATTATTAATAATAATAAGCAGGCTAATGTACAGACCAGTAGAATATTTGAATTTTAGGTAACTGAGATCGGTTACATACAGCTTATACGACCCTTCTACCTAACCCCAATAAGTACCTACCCAACTTCAATAAGTAAGAGTTGCTGTACCACACTGGCGCAGGTACTGGTACCTTGGAAATACCTGGGCCTTGAGGAACAATGCATAAATTGGTGGTTGTCAACCACCCTTGCAGTAGTCTTGAATGTGAAGACCACAAAGTAAGACATGGATAGCGTTTGTCGCGTTTGCATGAGCACAGTGGACCTGGTGGATATATTTGCGGATGGGAAGTTGTCTGATTGTGAAGTCAGCCTGGCAGAGATGTTAAATAAATGCGTCAAGTACCAAGTGAAACCTGAGGATGAACTGACAAAAAAGATATGCTGGTCCTGTATTTCAGATGTGAAAATAGCTTTTAGATTAAAGCGCAATGCCGAAAATAACTATAAGCGGCTTAATATGAGTCTACAGTCAGATTTGGAAGAATTTATCGATACGCTAGCAGCAGAAGATTGGGAGCTCGTGAACCATTCCATTAAGAAAGAGCTAGATGATACCTCTGATCTGGAGAACAATGTAGACAGCGTACAAGACCGTCAAAATAAACCTAAAAAGAGTAATAACTCGAAGAAGACATTTAAGTGCAAGACTTGCGGAAAGGCGTTCAATAAAAATGCCCATTTGATAATACATAATCGTATTCATACCGGCGAACGACCTTTTAAGTGTCTAAAGTGTCCAAAAACTTTCGTCCAGGCGTCTTCTCTTAAAACACACCAAATTGTTCACACCGGCGAGCGTATGTACAAGTGCCCCCACTGCCCAAAGGACTTTTCTAGAAATTATCATCTTAACAAACATCTTATTAAGCACGATGTTCAACATTTAATTAAAACACCAATTCGAAAGCAGTACAAATGTAAGGTTTGCAGTAAGACATTCAAAGGTAATGATCATTTGTCAAGACATATTCGTTCTCATACCGGCGAGCGTCCTTTTAAGTGTTCCAAATGCTCAAAAGCTTTTACCCAGGCATCATCTCTTAAGACACACCAAATTGTTCACACCGGCGAGCGTAGGTACAAGTGTCCCCACTGCCCGAAAGACTTTACTAGAAACCATAACCTAGTCAGCCATCTGAGACATCACGCTTCAAAAAAAGAAGCCAAAAGGAAATTACGCAATAGGAATAAAGTAGTACAAAATAAAATCAAAAAGTAATAATTATCGATTGTTGAGCAAATAAATAAATAAAAACTTGCTGTACATGAGTAAACTTGTCATTGTCAATAGATAATTTTCTTACTTAAACTTAACTAACTAATACTAATTCAATATCTAATCAAAACTCTGGGCAGGCGGCCAATAACCGATCAAAAATTTGTTTGCCACAGTCAAATATGACGACGTCTTGTAGGTCAAGACAGATAATATTGGGGGAATAGTCTACCATCCGCAGCTCTAAAAGCTGGTTAGCTCTCATGATTTGCTTGTTGTTATCCCCGTTACATAAACGACATGAGTTGCAGGAATATATGATTTGATGCCTTTTTCCATAACTATAACCTATAGCTGCGATTAATGACATTATTCCTGATTCCCGACACAGAAATTCAGTCTCAGTTCGGCTCCCAATTAGTTTCCTAATCACTAGCTGTGCCATCACATCTCGGTCTTGTAAAATCAACTACACATCTGCCACATGAATGTGGTTTCATTTGTACCAGCTTCAAAAAGTGAGCTATTGGAACGACGTTCCTTATATATTTGAAAACCTTATCGACATTAAACTACCATATCACGTAGCAGGGAGAGGAACAATCGAAGGTTACTTTGATTGATATTCTCAGACTGCTTCCGCCCATAGCTCTGCTTCTCCTCCGCCTCCTGATCGTAACTTTCTATTCTCAATTGATAATGCCCGCTGATAATATACACGTATTTTGAATACATGTAACATATTTCTGTGCTTCTTCGACCATTTCCAAACTTACTAAAATTCAGTTCTTTGCCTTTAATGCGTTTAACGTTCGTTTTCTCATCATTAATAAAAAAGTTTTCTTTTGTTTCATCATTCCAGGGAATATGTGCTAATTTTTTTCGTGCTGTAATTCGCACTTGGCTTTGTATATCAGTGAAAATGTTCTTCTCGTTATTTGCCTTTTCAAGCCGAGCAAATACGTGGGCGATTCTAATTGTCTTCGAGGATTGAAGCGAGTCACGTTCAGCTAAATCGCGCTGTCAAGAAAAGAAGAAAAAATCAACGTGTATAACAGTCAATGTCAAAAACTCTCAACGAAAACCACTGGTTAGGCCGAAGAAGAACTGTCCTGTAGTGAATTCGTAGTAAAATATATATATATATATATATAATTGTAATCAACAAACATAAGTTACGATCAGGTTATGCGACCCTTTTATATAGTCCCTCCATAAGTAAGCGTTGTCATACCACACTGGCGACGGTAAACTGTACCTTGAAAATACCTGGACTTTGACGGACAAATCACAAATTGGCTATAGCCAACCGCCCTTGCAGCTGTCTTGAATGTGAAGACCACAAAGTAAGACATGAATAACGTTTGTCGCGTTTGCATGGGCACAGTGGACCTGGTGAATATATTCGCGGATGGAAATATGTCTGAGTGCGAACTCACCTTAGCGGAGGTCTTAAATGAATGTGTCACGTACCCAGTAAAACCTGACGATAAACTTACAAAGAAGATATGCAGTTCCTGTATTTCAGATGTGAAAACAGCCTATAGATTAAAGCGCAATGCCGGAGATAGCCATAAGCTACTTAGTATGAGTCTAATGGAAACAGAAGACTTTATCGATATGCTAGCAGAAGAAGATTGGGAGCTCGTCAAGGTTATGATTAAACAAGATGTAGACGAAAGGTCTGAGCTGGAGGTACCAGTAGAGAGTATACAAGAACGTCAAAGTATAACTGAAAAGAATCAAAACTCGAAAAAACTATTTAAATGTAAGACTTGCGGAAGAGTATTTAGCACAAATACGAGCTTAATAAGACACAATCGTATTCACACTGGTGAGCGTCCTTTTAAGTGTCCGAAATGCCCGAAATGTTTTATCCAGGCAAGTGATCTTAAAAGACATCAAATTGTTCATACCCGCAACCGTAGAAAATATCTAAACGATAATATAAGTAAGAACGCAGATCAAAATATAATTAAAAACAAATCGATATCAAGGAAATTAGTTCAGTGTAATATTTGCGGAAAGACTTTTATAGGAAATGCTTACTTAACAAGACACAATCTTATTCATACCCGCGAACGTCCTTTTAAGTGTCCGAAATGCCCTAAATCTTTTACCCTGGCATCTACTCTTAAAACACACCAAACTGTTCACAGCAGCAAGCGTATGCAGCAGCAAGTGATTGAAAAGAAACAAAAGGAGGCAAAGTGTAAGACTTGTGGTAAGACATTCAAAAGAAATGATCATTTGATAAGGCACACTCGTATTCACACTGGTGAACGTCCTTTTAAGTGTCCGAAATGCCCGAAATCTTTTGTCCAGGCATCAAATCTTAAAACACACGAAGCTGTTCATATCGGCAAGCGTATGTTCAAGTGTCCCCACTGCCCTAAGGACTTTAGTACAAAACAAGGTCTAAGTCAGCATCAGAAACGACACGTTTCTAACAACGAATCCGAAGCATATAAAAAAGTCAAAATTTAAGTGAAGCCAAAATGAACTTAACGAAGATATTTAAGTGTACAATTTATGGCTATGCATTCGGTAAAAAAGAAAATTTAGTAAAGCAAGGTCTTACCGGCGAACGTCATTTTTAATGTCAGATATGCCCGAAATCTTTTACCCATATGTACTCAAGAACCACCAAGTTGTTGATACTGGCGACCATTTGTTCAAGTGTTCCCACTGCCCAAAGGACTGTACTGTGAGATATAACATAGTCAACCATTTGAGCAGCCAAAAAAAAATTAGAGTAGAAATAATCCCATAAAAATATTTATTTATATATGTAAAATAATTATTGAACTACAAATGAAATAAAAATGTATAAATGTATTTTCCATGAACATCTAAAATATAGTAGTCTTTACTATTCCCGACACGATGTTACCGCGAGCGTCTACTCCATTGCCCCTATCCTTTACATCTTTTAATTTTACAACGTATTACAAAATCACAAACAACTGCCACGATTTAGCTCTTTTATTAAATAGATGGAGAGAGCATACTAGAAAGTCGACAAGTAAACTGCATTTTTGTTCTTACATTAACGAACGTCCTTTTACCTGTCCGAAATTCTGGCAACATTTTTCCCATACATATGCTTTTAAAAGGCAACAAATTGTTCATACCGGTGAGCTAGATTCAATTGTCCCAATGGCTCCAATGACTTTACCATAAAACATAGTCATCTCTTATTAAATCTAATCTTTTTAATTTTTGAATATTCATGACGCGTCGCAAAAAAATCTTGCCTTGATGTTTCACATACACGTCTCGACGGCTTGCGTAGTTCAGTGTAGCATCATCTAAACAAAACTCCGCAGACAGAAGGCCAAGCAAGTTTTGGTTTGGGCAAAAAATTAGTTTGCCACAATGTTGGGGAATAGTCTACCCCCCGGCAGCCCAACAAACTGGTTAGCTCTAATGAATTAATTGTTTTTATCCACGTTAGATAAACAAAATGAGTATGCTGAAATATATGAGTTTATGCCTTTCTCCAAAACATGGTCTTCAGCTGCGATTAATGATGTTTTCCCAGATCCCCGAAACAGAAATTCTCTCCCAACTCAGCCAATTAGCTCTTTAATCGCTAGCTGTGCCCTCACATCACAGTCTCGTGTCAAATGAACTACATACCTGCCACATGATTGCAGCATGGTTTAACATGACCCAACATGACTTGGCCTGTCCAAGGCAACTGCAGGCCACAAAACTGAGTAGCAATCAATTGTTAGGCATGTTGCCAAACAAAGGTCGTAAACGCCTGACAGCCGGTTGGGTGTGGGCCAGATAGAGTCAAATTATTAGGAGCTCTAGAAGGGAGTATTAATTGTATATTGCACTTGTAGCATTTAAACTGGCTTAGCTTTGAATTTCTAGTGCTTTAATGTTAGAAGGGGCCGTTTAAATGTTAATTGTACTCTTTAATTCATATGAAAAATATAAGAAAGCAAGTTAGCAATCTTTGATATTTTAATCAAAAATGTTTAATGGCATGCAAAAATTAGTATATCTCTCAAATATTTGATTTTTAAACAACTGAGATTAGTTAGTTAAAGTTTGAGTACCTTTTTACCTAACCTGATTCTCCTCATAAGTAAGGTAAGTCGCAGGTTATATAAAAAATACCTAATAGATAGTGATGCCACTGAAGCACCGGGGGAAATATTTAAGGGTTCCAAGCTCAACATATGGTTCAAATGGGACTTACTGACATATGTAATCTTTATTCATATCATAAAAAAGGAAGAATTGTCCATTCTAGTAAACATGCTGATCAAAATATACTTGAAAAGAAATTTTATCTTAAAACAAGAGGAACAATCTTATTCATACAGGCGAACTTCCTATTAAGTGTCCGAAATGCCCAAAACCTTTTACTTATAAATCTACTTTAAGAACGTTTGGGAAAATATAAACAAAATAAAAAGTAAATATAAAATATAAAGTTGATATAAAATCAGCAAAGTATTCATAGGAATATGGGCATAAAATACAAATTGTGTAAACATTTAAAGTTTTTCCCAACAAACTCGATTTGTGTTTTATATTTTATTTATTTTCATATGAACTTAAAATCCACTTTATTTCACAGTATGAAGCCAAAAAAAATGTTGCTGCAGCTCAAATGACACTTAATATGTAATTCTTTTTTAATTCATGCATAATTCCTGTAGTTTTTCTTCTTGACTAACGTTAAGAATTTCATTTTAAATAATTACATCTATGAGAATGTTAATAAGCTTATGTTACATTCAAAAATACAAATAGTACAATACATGTAAATTTTTAAATGGCAACACTAAAAATATTATTATTTCAATTTCTTAATTTCGTTTGCTTAGCAGTAACGCGTTTTTAGTTTTTCATTGTAATTTAATAGCTCATCCAAAGGGATATTTTAACTGCTGCTTTGATATAATTATTAAGGGGTATACAGCGAATTGAAACATTAATTTTAACATCAATTTCAGTTTTAAAAATTTTTATATCATTATAAATTGAATTTGAATTAATATTCATTATGTTTGATAATTGAATGTCTACATACTATAAACTTTATTAATCAATTAATTTTCAACGCATATTTTTATTTATTTTGTATGCAATATCTTGTTAATCGTCTTCCTTTCTTATATCATCATCACATTGGGAATTTCATTCGGTAATGTGAAGATTTGTTCAAATACTTGTTTTTTTCGTTTTATTTCCAGTGGAATTGTTTATTGAATAATTCCCCTTAAATTTTATTTCGATTTGTTATTTTTACATTTTTTTTTTTTTTTTTTTTGGTTACATTCTTTAGACTTGTGAGTTGCTCACAACTTTCAAACTATCATCAAGGTCTTTCTCTGAATATATCTTTGGCTTAATGCTTTAAACACACTGCGCTCCATATTACTTAAAGTTAAAATCTGAAAATCTTTCGTAAAAGATTTAACTTTCTGAACTAAACCTGCCGGAGTGTGTGAATGTGGAGGATAATATAAAGCAGAATTTACATATTGTAAAAAATATCAATGGTCTCCTTATAGTAAACATTCTGGTCTACTAATTAGCTCTGCATTCAACTGCAACTCCCCTGGACACACTTCTACACGCACTCATCTGCGCGCTATAAATACAACCGTCTCGAGCGGCATACCGGGAGCCCGCTCTTATAAATCCGTATGGAGCACCGGTGGCTTACAGTTGGTCTCGGCGTTGACAACGAGCAGGGCGGCGCCAGCGGTTGGTGTAACCTCGGGTGCCGTATGAGTTATTGCCACAGGCTGTATGGAGGTAACGACGTCTGTGCCAGCCGTGGTTGTCGTTGTAGTTGTGGTCATTTGCGCATTATTGTTCCGGGCATTAGCCTGAGCCCTCTTCTTGGCCTTGCTGTTATTTGCAGTGGCGTTGGGGCCAATCAAGCGCTCCGATTGTCGCCCCTTGCCAAACTTGGGAAAGAAACTGTTTTCCAGCTGCAGCTGGGCATTCACATCCTTTCGTGCCGCACAAGTGCAGGCCTTCATAAAGCTCTTCTTGAAGTTGTCGCTAAGGAAGGCATAGAGTATGGGATTCATCGCCGAGTTTGAGTAGCTAAGGCAGCCGCAGGCCAGAAAAACTGCCAGCTCCAGCCTGGAGGCACAGCCGGGCGTTGAGTTAATCAATGCCACCTGTGATATCCAATGGGGCAGCCAGCACATAATGTATACAGTAATCACGGTCAGCACCAGTTTGGTAACCTTGCGGTGTGAGCGTTTCTTCTCCTTACTCTTGTGCTTGGGGCCCACCGTGTGCAGCTTACGTATGACCAGGCAGTAAAAGATCATGATGAAAATCAGCGGCGTCGCAAAGCCCAGTACCAAAGAGTACAGAATAAACGCAGAGTCTGATTGTATATTAAATGCTTCGGGCCAATTAATGCTACAGGAGACGTGACCTGGACCAGACTCGAATGTGCTGGCAAATAAAATGACCGGCAGCATTAACAACACCGATGTCGTCCAGGCCACGGCCGAGACCACTTTAGAGACAAACGGGGTACGGTAGCGGGGCGATGATATCGGATGACATACGGCTATATAACGATCCGCCGACATGATGAGCAAAAATATAGAGGAGGTGAACTGCGTCACCGAGGTGCTCACCAAGTAGGCCTTGCACATGTAGTTGCCAAATGGCCAGTTACCCACCTGCATTGTGTAGAGTAAAAATGGAATGCCAATCAGAAAGCACTCATCCGCTATGGCCAGATTGAGTATATAGATATTGGTGACCGTCTGCATCTTGGAGAAGCGCAACACCACATAGATGACTAGCGTATTGCCAAAGAGACCAACAATGCAGACAAGCGCATAGAGTATCATCGTGATGAGCTTCAGACCAAAGCTGCCGTCTCGGCGGCAGCCCTGCATTGGATTGTAGGCGCCGCTGCCATTGGGCGGGTCGCCGCCAAAGCCAATCGGCAGTGTTCCATTGAAGCCAGACGGAAATATGAAGCCGCTGCCGCTGCCACCATTTACCAGATTCGCATTCATGTGCTTGTAATAGTCCGAGAGTTCCAATACGGGACTAAAGCCGGCGCTGTTGACGTCAACGTCTATGTCGCCGTCGGCGTCGCTGGATTTGGTGTAAGTGGGCATAGGCTGGGCTGTTGCTGTTCCATTTGCCAATGTCGCCACCGACGTCGACGTCGCTGTCAACTGCTCTGTGGGCGTTATTAAGCTCGTTAGTGTCAGCGCTGTCAGCAGAAATAACAGGACGCCACATCCACCATGGACATGGTCCATGTGGCAGCTGCGGTTAGCGGCACCATTTGGTTTCGAGTAGCCTTTCATGTTTGTTGTGCGGCTTGTTGTTCCTCCCACTGTTACCGATGCTAATCCTGCTGCTGCTGTTGCTGCTGCTGCTCCTGTTCGTGTTGCTGTTGATATCGTTATGTTCGCTTGGCTAATTTTCAATCCCGGGCAACGCTCATTAGATGATGCCTGCTGCTAAAATTCAAATATTTTCATATGTTTTCCATACTTGATGCGTGGGCTTAAAGTGCAGATGCAAACCACATAGCTGCCGTCACATAATTTCAGATTTAAAACTAAAATGAGAGAAGAATGCAAAGCGTATTATTATTTTCATGATGCATTATACTCATGTTACACAACTAATTGGCTTGGATTGATAGCCCACATAAAATGTTACTCAATGAAAGCACTAACCATACAGCATATCAGCATATATGTATAATATATGTCACTATTCAGGTTATTTGGGCGGAGAGGCAATTTCTCTTGCGACCCTTGGTCAGTTCTTATAATCCCTTCAATCAGTCTAACACTTAAATTTTGAAATTGTTTGTAAAAATTACTTTTAGATTTCTTTCATCATTTTCGCTGCAGTTTCTTTTATATAAACACATAAAGTTAATTGAGTTATAACTTAACAGAATTTAGATCCTTCATAAAAGTCTCTAAGCTTTGCGTGAATCAGTATAGCATCATCTAACCGAAACTTCCCAAGCAGAAGGCCAATAGGCGACTAAGTTTTTGTTTGGGCCAAGAATTAGTTTGCCACAAGCCATGGCCGAATGCCACACAGATTTGTAGGTCAAGGCAACAAATATTGGGGAATAGTCTACCTCCCGCAGCCCAACACGATGGTTAGCTCTAATGAACTAATTGTTGTTATCCACGTTAGCTGAACAACATGAGCTGACTGAAATATATGAGTTGATGCCCTTTTCCATAACCTGGTCTACAGCTGCAATTAATGACATTTTCCCAGATCTCCGAAACAGAAATTATCTCTCAGCTCAGCTCCCAATTAGCTCTCTAATCACTAGCTGTGCCGTCATATCAGGGTAGTGTGCCAAATCGACTACATACCTACGCACATGATTGCGTTTTCAGCAAGCTTTTACCAGCCTCAACAACATGATTTGTCGACAGGTAATCAGACCCGGGTAATGATCATCCCAAAAGGCCTGTCCAAAGCAGCTGCACGCCACAAAACTGGGTAGCAATCCATTGTTAGACATGTTGCCAAACACCACAAAGGCCATAAACGCCTGACAGCCGGTTGCGTGTAATTGAAGCATAATGATTGCATATTGCACTTGGCCATGTACCTTATGTGGTTGTGTTATCTTCACATTTTTTTCTCAAATATTGTTGTATTAAAATTATTATAGAAAATCTTTTTTTGCGTACATTTTTAATAGGTACAACATCGTAATCAAGAGCAAGTGAAAGCTACAAAACAGTTCAAAAGTCATACACTTTTAAACATAAGAGCAAAAACAAAATGTGATACAAAAATATGTCAAATGTTGTTTTTAACTTTCTCTTCTGTCATCTTGGGGTGAACTCAAAACTTAGTTGAAAAATTTATATTTTGATTTTAGTCCAATCCAATCATCATGGCTTCAATTGTTGGGATCTTGTATTGTGAATCGTGATTTGATTCTATATACACATGTCATCACACTCTGTTTAATTAAAATTTTGTTTTGGATAATAGTTTGGAGTACTGATGCCCCTAAGCAGCTTATGTAAACTAATTTAATTGATAAATGTTGGAAAAGTCACTCACACGTTCGCAATGCATTAAGCATTTAGACTCGTAATGCCACAGGGATTTGTTTAATTTATGTATTTCAAATGAATTAATTGGCACCTCAGCGAATCGCATAGTAATATTATGGGCTTTGCTTTGAAGTTTTTTTTAACTGCCTCATGTAATAGTTAATTATCTTTATTAGGATAATACACTGAAATGCATGCGTATTATACTTAGCAAAAATGCGTATTTAAACAACATATAACTCAGGTAAACATTTTTAAACAGCTATTTATGCATATACTAAATAATAAAGTGATTAAATGTTCCGAAAATGTATATGAAGTGTAGCTGTTGTTTATAAACAATTTCGTCATGACTGTGAATTGTTTGCTTGAAAAATGTTTAGCTTGTTTTAATTTACTCATCTTGTATGCCACATTGTGGCATTTGAGTAATGTGCGAGTAACATAAACCATTCGAG
Source organism: Drosophila novamexicana (assembly GCF_003285875.2). NCBI lineage: Eukaryota > Metazoa > Arthropoda > Insecta > Diptera > Drosophilidae > Drosophila > Drosophila novamexicana. The sequence continues at coordinate 1,518,345 of NW_020824766.1, forward strand.
GCAACGTTAAAGACCAAAAGTACAACAGACAAATGAAAATGAACATCAAAATCGAAAAAGAAAAAAAAAATTAATGGACATGGCTCCAGCTTGGCATGGCTTGCAGCTGAAGCCTGCTAAACTGTCGGGTAGGACGACTATGACCAGTGCCAGTTGTAGTGGCAGGGCCAGGACATGGACTTGAACTCGGCAAGTGCCTTGAAGCGCACTTGTGGGCTCTTTAAATTCAACACGCGCCTTTTGCGGCTTTCGAGTTGGTCTGGCCAAGGCCTTCGTCTAGACACTGATTTCAGTTGCTTCGTGGGCCAAATTAATTTATTGCTTAAATGCTGGGCGGAGGCGTGCCTGAGTAGTATTGTGGGCGTGGCACGTCGTTGACGCTAACATTAAGCGCTGCTGAAAGCGCGCGTGGCTCATCATCTTTAATGGATATTCATATAGATAACTTAAAGCGAGTTTTGGTAGGCGTTAAGCAACCCACAACACCGCACTCTGCACACAAAATATAGAATCGATAAACGTGCAGTGTTGTTGTTTGTGGTTGCCAGCGGCAAAAATCAAATTATATAGATAAAAAGAGAGAAGTGCGCTCACCTTTGAAAAACACACACAAGAGACACGCGCCCAAAAAAAGTAAAAATGTAAATGGTGTACAAAAATTTGTTATCATCGAAAATATTTCAATACCCTGTATCCATAAAGTGAATTGATAAAGGCATAATAAAAGGCTGTAAACATATGTAACAAGGTGCATATGACTGATATGTTGTATTTATTACATAATTTCATAAACAGTAAGATATTCTTTTTGGCTTATTTAAGCTGGTAATAAACTGTTTACAGAGTATTGCGCAATCGGTTGCTCCGCAACGTTCGTATTTGTTTTTTATTTCATTTATTTACAGTAACCAAAGCAAATATACTCTTGTCTTATTTCGAGCATGCTTCGATCGACATTTTAGACATGGTTAATCGGAAAAATTGTAGGATATGCATTGAATTTTTAAGAACTTAGGATTTATTGAGGTTCTTGTATTTCTAGTGTTTAACATAATATTTGGTAATATCTCTGTGATACGGAGAATAGAGATACCAGATATATATTCGTACATATGCTAAGACTCAACTATAAACCCTATATGATAGATATTGACTTTTTCATGCCGGAGTTTCTAACTGTTTCGTGCCCATTTTGGCGCATAGGGTATTTTGTTATATGGAGAGTATATTTTATAGTCCATATATTTTAAATCACTTTCGCTTTTGTGCGCGCCTCTCTTTGTTCAAAATTATACACAAGTGATTTCGTTATTTATTTGTTGTGCTGTTTTTTCTTCGGCAACGTCGCCGACGTCGTACACCTGTGATAACACTAAGTGGTCGGGCGGGGTCCTGGAACTGTCAACCAGGAGCAATGGCGGCATACAAAGTAAACAAGGAGCAATTGTGTAGGCTTTTACGAATGAATTCGTAGAGTAGGATGGAGTAGTGAGGTATGACAGAATTTTTCTGCCCAACTTCCTGTTTTTGTACTTTTTTCCTAAAAATTATACATTTAATTTCTTTTGAAATATCATGCTTGAATCCTGGGACCGGGCAATTATGCCATTCTGAAATTTGTATAAAAATGACGTTATTTTGATGCCGCAGCTGCGCGAACAGTTAAAAATATTTTTAAAGTGAACAGAGACAATTCTCTATTGTTATTTTTCCTCGTTTTTATATTTGCTTTGGGGACTCACTCAAAGAGCAGCAAAAATTCTTGGAAAAATATGAGTTATAATGTTTTCGGCTATAAAACGACGGCAACTGGGAACTCATAAGGCTATAAAACATGTGTTGGGCCATGGTCCGGGCATAGGGCGAAGCCTTAGCCAAGGGGCTGCTGCAGTAAATGGACTTTGTCTTGACTAAGTCCTAAGTAGGAGATTGATACTTTTTGCCGAGATTTGCATAACAAAGCACTGGGAATCGGTCCTCGAATATTGTACTCGCAGCGAATTTTATTTATGCGGGCCTGACAGCATCAAAATTGGATAATGGAAATTGGATTCTAGCCTAAACGAAAACGACAACGATAAACGACACCCTACCAATGTAGAACGAGTGCTCCAGGACAAAGCGAAACTTTTCGTGCCCGGGCTCTCAGGTACTTGACTTGATTACCACAAGGACAACACGTGTGTCGCGGCAAAACATAAACACAAACACCTGTTGAGATTAGTCCAGCACAGAGCAGACAGAAACGGTGACAGAGAGAGGGGGCGAGAGAGATTGGGCCAGTTGCCATGTGCTGCTCGGCTGATGGCGTCTTATTAATATTAATGAGCATATGAGGTGGGCAAATGCCAAACGCTGACATCACTGCCAACGTCATTAGGACGTGCGAAAATAAATATTTAATTATTTATAAATCATGACCAGCCCAACAACGGTGTCGATATCGATGTTGGCCTCTCCAGCATCGCAATTGTCCGCTTGCTGGCCAACAAATTGCGGGGTTTGCGGTACAGTCGCATAAATAATATATGACAGGTAATTCTGATAAAAATAACTGCTAGAAAACCGCAAATAAAGCAAAGGTTTATGTTTAATTGATTTCCATAAACCAAGAAGAAATGGTCGCTGTTAAGATCTATACACTGTCCTCATATGTATCATAGAAATGTAAACTTCAACGTATACAAATAACAAGCTGACCATGGTGAGATCAGATCAAGAATATACAAGATAGAATATACTTTTTTATGATAGCAGCTGTTTCCTGCTGTCTGTTACATTTGCATTCTTATGCCCATTCTTAACTATTTCATGGCTACGAAAGGACAGCAGCAACTGAGACCTAGGAATAACACACACACGTACGTATAAATATAAACTGGCTGTAGGAGATAATAAAATGGTTGATATATATGTACATACAAATGGTCAAAGAGTGACAAAGTTGGCGACCTTCGCGTTCCAGTTGCTGTAAAAATATGACTCTGTACAGAGCAGTAAAATATTTTACATATATTTATTGTTATGGGTACATGGCCATCCGAGCGGCAACTCGGCCGCTCGTTCGACAGAAAAAACAAGATATGATGGCGCGATAAATGGACGATGTCCACATAAATCGTATCACTAGTGCAACATATAAAAAAATAAATAAATAAACAAATATTGTTAGAGAATGCTCGACTTAAGAATGCCTTATATTGAGCCTAAAAATTGGCAAATATTAAGTATATGAGTTTAAGAGAATTTGGTTATTTTAAAGAACACATCATTCAAGATGGTTGAATCCGATTTCGTTGGGAAGACATATAAAAAGCTTTATACAGATTATAGTCAAAACTTACACACGATGGGTCACCAATTTTATAGGGTATAAAAAAAAAACATAGTAGGGTCAGAATCGTCAAAGCAACGGAAATGGAAGCTGTAGCCAACTCCGATATGCAGATCAATGGAAATTGTGACGAAAATATATGACTTTTTAAGCATGCGCGTGCCCAAATAACTTGGCCAATTTACGAGCCCTGTTTGGCCAAGTGAAGCTTAAGTGAAACATGAATGCAATAAAAATAATAGGCAGCTTTTTCGCATGACTCATAAATTGGCTATGAAAACATAAGCTAGTTAGAATGCTTTGGGAAACGACTAACAGAAGCGGCTATAACAGTATCTTGGATTAATAAATCAATATTGCAATTTTTATAGGTTTTCTGTTGCCTGCCACGTAATAACTTAATCTTGTTACAGATATACTCACGAATATAGCTAGCGTTGAGTAAGAGTTATGAGTAAAAGTGACTGAAGTAGCTGTCCTTAGGTGGAATCTGTTAATTTTGTCGCCATAGATATTCAAACTTGTTTATGTGCAAGTTTTCTGTTGTCTGACAAACAAGTTTAGTTCGGAAATTCTTTGGATAGAAGTTTTTCTATTTTCGTGCTTCGAACTTACAACTTTTCAATTAGTCACACGACTTACCAATTAAATTTACTCCGACTACGCTTGCTGCTTTCATTTACCATTTTTTTTTTTCATGTTCGGTCCTTGCTTCGCTCAAGCTTGAAAATTCCTCCTCCCTGGCCAACTTCCAGACATTTATCTTACTCGACTGTCCGCTGGCCTGGGCCGATGACTCTCCATACGGTTATTTGTGTTTGCCGCGCTGGCAATAACAAGAAAAACCTGGCAGTAAGGTTTGGGGCATGAGGCGTGCTCTACGACAAACTTGTCGTAATTCACTTTGAAAGCAAGTTTTAGCGTCGATAAATTTTCTTCGACTCAAGCACTTGTTGCATACCCCGGACTAGGGCCTGGACTTAAAGAGTGGTTTGACTAGACCCAACTTCACTTAGAGCCAAGTGTCAATGTAAATCATTCGACGCTCGCATCGATGAACATAACTACATCTTGTTAGATTCTTTCAAGTGAAAACAAATGGGATCGCCTGTCAGGTCGAAGTAAGAATTAACCTATCAGTACCAGAGAGACTATCCAATATAAACAGGAGTTAGACTTCGAGACAAGCTAAAATAGAACTCGCTGTGAGTGCAAGAGAGAGTCAAAGGCATCTATAATAATTATATTAAAACTAAAAATTTATATATAGGAATGTTTGTGATAATTGAAGTTATGCAAGTTCCGTACAAGAGCGATTCTCACTAAAAAAAATCAGTCCCTAGAAGGCTTTGTTGCGAACACAATACCTTATATTATAGAATGGATAACACTGCTGACAGCTGTCCAACTCGTCCTATGCTTCTCCTCTGGTCCAATAGTCCTCATAAAAAACCTTAAATTAAATGGAATTCCGTCTCACATTGCCACAATTGAGACGCGTTTTCGAAGGAATTACGACAGGACATGACCATGACGCAGCAAGTGCTGCCACAACCGTTGCCATAAGTGAAGGAATTGTTGAATGCCACAAAATGTTGCCTCGAAAGCTAATTGAAATGCAATAGTTGATGATCATAATGAAGATTTCTCTAATACTCACAGTCACTTATTCTGTGAGGTTGGCTGCTTCAAAGTGATAGCTAATTTGTGTTAGGGTCCAGCTTAAAGCCTTAAAACTTACCGGTCACGGCAAGCTTTTCGGTTTTTCGGTTTCTCCAGCCAACAGACAAGTGCATTGCACTTCAAACAGATGGCAATTATGTAATGAAACTTCCATAGAAACCGACTGGATTGAAGGATTACTGTGCGCACGTATGTTCACTATTTGGCATGAGGCAAGTGGGCGAATGAAGAAGAACTGAACGACTGAGAGACTCTTGTTGACGAACTGACGGTTGCAGGCAGAGCTTTGTTTGTATATCGAATTATGCAATTTGCAGTATTTCTTGAAAAATGCAAATCACTCAAGAGCCATCTCCACAGCTCTGATATATGGCTGAATAATGGCATTTGTAGTCAAGTATTCTGTGTGCGCTGTGCGCACACAAAGACATCTCTATATACATAAATAGATTTGTGTGCATACAGAATTCTTTTTATGGAATTATGGTCCTGCTATACTCAGCTCGGGTTGCCTATTTAAGGTGGCAAATCCGTAAATGGTATCTCTAGATAAGGCGTCAATGGAGGCTTCTTTAAATTATCAAATTACCGTAAAGACAAAAGTTTTCATTTAATTGCGTATCCTTTTTTTTCGGGGAGGCTTTGCCGGGCCACTTAACTTTTTCTTTAAAACCATTTTTGAATGCAATTTCAATTAAAATTAACGGGGTTTGGTTTCAAGGGGTTGCCTGGAAGATTCGTAATGTGAATAGCCAACTTTTGATAGCCGCGCTGGAAAATTGTTAATCAAATTCAAAGAGCAGTTGCTGAAGTGTATTTTACGGCGAATTGCCAAAGATTTGAATAACGGCAGCAAAAGGTAAATGGAAATGAGCTACTTACGAGCTCTTTGCTCTTTTCTTTCTCCATCTGCTGCTCACTTTAATTTACATTTTTTTTTTTTTAGTATTTTCATTTCGTTTGAAGTGCAAACTTTGCCGCCGCTCATTTGCCGCTCGCAAAAAACTAGTTGGCAGACCTGCTCCCATTACGGTGTACAAGTTACGGCCAAGTTGGCCCGATCTTTGGAAATTGTTACAGTTTTCGAGAGCATTGTGCGCATAAATTAGTTTTTAGTTTCGCCGAATTTCCGTTGATGGCTTTGGTATGAACTACCTTTATTGAATGGCCTTGGTTATTATGATTATTTATTTTTTTAAACAGGCTTGCCAACTTTTAACAAAAAGTTCTCTTTATACGCAGCTTTGAGCAGAACTTGTTATTTTCTTCAATTAGTACATATTAATTTTGTATTTTTTTTTTTAACTTTCATTGATCTCCTTTCGGAATATAGACTCTCGGTAAATAAAGTAATTAGCCTAGCCTCGATTTTTGATTTGACTCGGCTTCTTTGTGTGCTTTAAATAATCAAATTCTTATAATAATAAATGAATGTCAACAAAGCCCAACGACAATAATGTCTATAGTCTATAAAAGCAATAGCCACAATCGAAAAATAAAACACATTCGAACATCCAAATAATGAACCCAATGACAAACAAAATTTGGCAAAATCCAGAGCCAAAGTCTCTATTAAAATTAATGTATAAAACAGGGGCTAAAACTGTTAGTGTGTGCCTACATATGTGTGCGTGTGCGTGTGTGTGTAGGGCGTGTGTTGCTGATAACAATGTCGATTTAATTACATTTTATTGACTTTGCCGCTGCCAGCCGAAAGTTTGGGAGGCCGTTGCCTGCACGTCATTATTATAAGCTCTTATCTGACATTAGGCGCATATTATGCCCCGATACCCACAGCCATAGATATCGGGTCGCGTTGATGTTGATGCTCCACATGTTGTTGCAATTCAATTACGTGGCCGCACACACAGGGCAGGCAGGGTAAACCGAGCTGTTCCGATTTTGAAAGCGGAGCCCACCAAATAATTTATTGCTCGTAATTAAAAAAGCCTTTTTCATTTTAAATTGATTGTATAACATAGTTTTATTTTATCTAACAATATCTTTCGTATATGCTTACAATTCTATAGCTTGGACTTTTGGTGAGAGTATTTAGGTTTCCATATAATAATAGATAATTTATTTTGTTTATGCCGTCGGTTTTCCTTTATATAAGTACGTCATTACGCACACCATAATAAAATGGACACGCCCACACACAGAGAAACTAACCAATACAAACATTGTGTAATTACATTTAATTATCAGCATTGACTTTGCGGTTTTGCGTTTGGCAACCCCAAGCAATTTGTCCGCTTCTCTATTTGACTATATTAATACTTATTTCACTTATATCTGCCTCTTCTCTTTCGCTCGCTCGACGTGCTTATTAATTTAACTTGTCTTTTCTGCTTGACGCCCCATTGTGGATATGCACCGAGTGGGGGCTGTTCCCTAAGCAATTTGGCAGTCTGCCCTAAAAAGTATGCAACGTTTTATCAAGCAGCCACTGCAGAGGCAACAGCTTCCTTCAGTAGCAGCTGAAAGGAATGATTTTACCCTACTCTCAACTTTGACTTGAGACTTTTGACAAATTCAACCAACATACGAGAACTGTCAAAATACACACATTGTAGGTTTATGAGTTTGATAGCAGAACAAACGCATTGAAGTCAAGACTTGGCACTGCTGGCGGGCATTTCTGAGGTTTGTTTAAGGCCGCGTTTTACTTTTGCATAGTTGGATAGAGTCTTGTTAGGTTTTGTTATGATATTCGAATTTAATTTAACTTAGCAAAAAAAATTCAGCCAATGGAATTTATATTTAAATTCCCACGGATTATATAAATGCAAACGGAAAAGTGGCTCATAAATTAAATTGTAGGCAAACTATAAATAGTTTTAAGCTCTATTCATAACAATAGCAAATGAAACGAATGAAAATTGTAATGCGATAAAAAAAATTGTTTATCGCGTAATTATGGAAAAATAAACAAAGAATGAAAAGAAAGTTTCTTTCTTTGCCATCTTAGAATTGGCATTGAATTACAAAGGCAAATAAAGATCCTTGAAGTGTGCACTTGTTCGTGGGGGTTTTTTGTTCTGGAGCTTTTTCCCTTCATAAGCCATATAAATTTCCGGCAGTTTCGTTTTAACGCTTCGCATAAATTTGACACTTTTTTGTTTTGGGTTGGCTAACTGTTTTTGGGGTTTTGATAAACTCTGCATCTGCGTTGAGGTTCAAGCAGATTTATTGTACTGTAAAAATAATAAATATTTACCTCTCTCTCTTCCGGGTCTGTCGTAATTTTTCGTTTAAATTTTCGTTTTGCGGCCGTACTTATGGTGTTTATTTAAGTCGCTTATCAATGTTACAAACTTTGATTTTTAAAAACATCGAAAAGTAACAATGTTTTAATGTTTATTTACGAAAACTCATTGTGTGTCTTTAAGCTCATTTTATTAATTAGTTTTGAAAACTTTTTGGCCTTTGTTGATTGTTCTATTGTTAAACGACTGTTTATTTGCATTTCACGCACCAAAAAATTGTAAGCTTTCAATTTACCATAATTTCCACATTATTTGGTTATATTTGCTGTTCTATTTATTCTTTTATTATGATTGCGCGTACACATAAAACATGATTTTCTACTGATTATTAGTCGTAACCAAATACACAAACCAACTTTTCCGACTTTGCGCGTTTGCCTTTGGTACTTTTAGTTAAAACGTTTTGCCGAGCGCCGCCTTTGCACACGTGCGCAGCGCTTTGTTGACAGGCAACGACTGAAGCCGTTAAAGAAGCCGCTGGCCCTAACATCATCTGTGTGTGCGCGCTCTGTTGTTGTCACTGTTAATGATCATGATGATGCTAATGATGCTATGCCAGGCCCACGCCGAACAGCTGTTTGAAATATGTACGTATGTGTGTGTGAGTTACGCTTGCAGAACAACGACGACGACACACTGTGTGATGGAGAGAGATAGAGAGAGAAACAGGAACATCGTGCCGCTGCTATAAAGCCGAAGCCGAATCGTTTCGGAGTCGATTTCCAGCACTGTTAATGTTACCTATAACAGCAGGAATCTATGTGGGTGGCCAGTGGCCTATTGTCGGAACTCTGTTAGTATTATGTTATTGAAATGCTGTGAATTTGGCTTTGATTGAAATTGGAAGTGCGAGTATTTATTAATTAATATTATTATAATTGTTCTTTAATGCCTTTCGCCAATCGCTTTCTGTTACCTCTGATGTTCGCCGCAGTTTGCTTTTATGTCTAATGCGCATTTGTTTATAAACAAATTATGCGAATTTGTTTGTTTTTTTTTTGCCCCCTTGTTTATGGGCGCAGTGTTTGCATCTTCTGCGAATAGAAAGAAACACAACAAAAGCAATCAAAAGCAATTATTGGTAATAAATCAGCCATCAATTTATGAATGTGTCAATGGATTCTTAAATACGTTTGTGACGTCAAAACCTCTAAATACGTTCCGAAGTGCTGCCCAGTGTGAATGCATCGCGTTTAGTGGGTGTGTGCGTGTGTCTGTGTGTTGATGTGTGTTGATTTTATAAATAATTAGCCATAAGCCATTTGGCGGCAGCTATGCGGCGTATGCTTAGTATTTCAATTGGCAATGCAATAATGATCTTGTCAATGATGATAATGATGAGTAGCTCGAAATTCGATGGCTAATTCTGATGGCGCAATAGCGAAAACAAATAGATTATTTATGAGTCTTCTAAAAATTCAATAAATGTCTGGTATTTACTTGAACAAATATTTAAATTTGATATTATATTTATTTTCTTTTTGAATAGAATGTGGAATCGCATTTAACTTCGGTTTTGCTCTCGCTCGTTGCAGAAAATCCTTAATCCGTGACAATTTTTTCATTTCTGTCATATATTTGCCCTAGAATTCCAACAGACGCACAAATATTTCTGTCAGCCTTCACTGTTTATTAATGCAGTTAATTTTAAAAGCCACTTTGGCTTTTCCTCACCATACATTTTTTATTTAAGCGCCGTTAACAATATTAAACGCGGGTTGCGGGCTTGTAGGCATAAGCCATAAGCAAACGGAAACTGCATTAAAACAGCGGGCAAACGTGGGCAGGAATCCGCATGCACTTCCTGTGGTGTAGAGCGCCGTGCAGATAGCTGCCCAGCTTCGCCACAATATATTGTATGGAAATATGCAGAAATACCCTCAGCTTGGTAAAAAAACAGCTGAAAACCCAGTTAAATTTTCTACAATTATTGATACTTAGGTAAAATGGACAAACATATTAAACATATAAGACACAAATGGGTGCCTTGTGAACTTTCATATCTACATCACAAAAGTTGACGTTGTATAGGGTATTTTGTTGGTCGTACAAATTATAACCTTTGCCGTTCGGTCTTGCTTTTATTTACAACATTTACAGCATAATAAACATGTACATGTTGTTTGGCTTCGAATAAAGCGCGACACGGACACGTTCGAGTGGAAACCACGTCACGGCTTCACCTCTGTCTGATGCTGTCGGCAACCACCAGTAACCCACCAGAGCAGCCACCAAGCTGCGCTCGTCACTTGGCGCCTCAAAAGGGCGTGTGACGTGCGTTGAGTGCGAAGGCGGGCTTTCAAGGGCCTGGAGGGGCAGGGTTGGGGCTGGGGCGTACTCTTAATAAAAAGCAAATTAGCTGAAGCACATTAAGTTGATGCGTTAAAAAGTTGCATCAACAGTATCAACAGCAACAGCAGCCGCAAACTTCTTGCCTGCCACCCACATATTTCGATGTGCGATTTAATAGCTTGTAAATAAACTGACTGCAGTCAGTGTGGACCATTTTCCGCCAGCTTTAAGCACAGCCATTAAATTGTAAAGCCAAATTTTGCTAGAATTACACGTAATGCTCATACGAGCATGAAAATGCACTCATAAATGCTGCCCGACACAGAGTGGAAGGTGTTCCATGCTTGGGAAGTAAGGAGCTTAGCGAGCATTATTAAAATTCAGAGTCAATAATTAATTTAAATTGGTAGTCCTTATTTTTATGCGATCGTTAAATGTCGTTGGCTGCCTGCACTGGTCGCTTAAGGCTGAAGTGCAACTTCCTTCCTGTCATTTGCTGCCCATTTTCATTTACGTGTCAAATTTACAATGGCTGCTGTGCCCCGTCCTGGTTGCCCTTCTGCTTGACATTTTGTCGTCTTTAGGTTCTACTTAAGTATATATATGTATAAATTGCTTGGTTCATTAATTCATTTTAAATTACACGTCATTTTGTTTAATGTATGCTGAATGTTAATTACAGGCGGCATATGTCAAAAGCAAGCACCCAATACAGGCCCCCTCCCCCCTCCTCTTCTCTTGCCATTTTTTCCACCCATCGCGCAGTACCAACGACAACTTTCTGCAAAATCAGGCGATGAAATGTGTTTTAAATGACTTCCGACGCAGTTTTTTTTTTGTGAGGCTTTGATTCAGCCTTTATCGGCAGCAGGCAGCGCGGCCTTCATGGGCGTGGCATGTTGCATTAACTATGCAAATTTGCGGCCACATTAAATGTGTTTTAATTAATATTCGAAAATAAAATGCAAAAACGTGCTAATTAACATATAATTGCAAGGCATAAACATTGGAGCAGGTTAAGCAAATGTTTAATGCGACTTAATTGCTCATATTTACCCACTTCCATCAATGAAATATGCAGAATATAAATATTTATGCGCTCGCTTAACTACAGCTAAATGTGGGCTGCAAGCAGCGAATAAATATTAATATTAATAATAAATTATAAACTCCAAACACAGCTACGCTCAACTGGGCAGCAGAGCATCGAATAGTCGTTCAACTTTAAACGTACTTTACATATCCATTTTCAGGGATAGTTTTAGTTGTGCAAGTTCCACTCACTGCATCATTCGCCTAGTTGTTTGCTTTATGAGCGAATCTCTGCAAGAAATCACGTAATATATTTGCATATTTATGGCAGAGAGGGTCGAGAGACCAGCCATAACTGTGTAGCTCCAGGACGGCGAGGCGAGGGCAGCAGCTATCAAGTGGCGTATAAGCGGCAAATGATACCCGCACGTGTAGGGACTGGGATTGTCTGTGCCGTGGAGCGTGGATGAGTGACGAGTGGTTGTAGGGGATGATACCCAACAACTGGATGAGTGACATTATTGACGAGCATTTGTCTAGTTCACTCTGGGGACGTGGTGGCTGCAATTATATCTAGAAATTTCAAGCATTTTACGCACTTAAATGTTCATTTTTATGGACAGCAATTGAAAGGCATTCGAGCGAGTTATACCCAACCCCCATCTTCTAGCGTTCAGCTTAACCTAAACCCTACCCCAATGACCCACATTTAAAAAGCTGTTGCTGCACACACAGACACACACACACACACACACGCACGCATACACGCACACGTACACACACACGCACACAGTTCACATTGCATTAGCGAGTCAGAGCGAGCCAATGTACAATTAACCCAATTGCAAAGTGTTGTCAACATGCCGCAAGAAACGCGGGCATACATTGCGTATACGTAATACGTATTACATACATATTTAGGAGACGGTGGCGTAGCGTGTCTATGTAATTGAATGTATGTAACATTTCCTGCTTTTGTTAAACAATTTCCGCTGGCATGCGTTTTTGCCAGCCAACCAAGCATTAAGTCAGCAGGACGACAGGTCGCTTATAGCCCCCTCCCTGAAGAATTGGCAGCTGCTGCTGCTGGGCGAGGTCTCGTTCTGGTTTATACTTTGTTAGCCATTTCTTGACTGCCGTACCCTTTGAAGTTTGCGCATCATTTGCATAGCTGCACACACTGAATGAAACGTACCCCGCATCTAAGTCCCGCCGCATCCCCTTTCAATATGGGCATGCCGCTTTGACAGCAGCTGCAATGGAGACGACGACATCGACGGCAGCAACAACTTGCTGATGTACGCTCGTGTTGACAATCGTTGTCGCCGCTGATGTCTGACAGGCGACATTCGTGGCATCCAAGGATTGACACAACACCTGCCACGTTGTCCAGGTCAGCGTATCAAAGCACTAAGTACCTCGCAAATTTTTGACACTGCACGTGCCGGGACCACAACGCCTGGACTCTTAGCAAACGCCCAACACAAACGGCTTTCAGCCCAAGGACGTTTTTAACTGTTGATAGCAGAGTTTTCAAGCCACCCCGTTAAATTGTGACACGCTGAACAAAGTGCCATTTCGGGCCATTATATTGTAGTTTTAATGTGCCACAAGTGGCAGCCATTTGGCCTAGTGCTAATTGCAACAGGTCGTTTCCAAGGGGCCATTAGAAAGTTTGCGTGTTCGAGTTAAAACTTTTGGTCTCATAGAAAATTGTTATTCATTTCTTGTATCTACCTTAGGCTTAAGTCACAAACATTCGTTGTTATCATCTAAGCTTGTCTTAACATCTATAATTTGTGCTTTTAATAGAATATTTAAGCATAAAGTGGGTTCTTAAGTTGTTGACTGTTTATTTTTGACTCTTGCCCAAATGACTAACAAAATGTCGGCATTTATTCCAATGGATTCATATCAAGATAAATGGGCTACTCTGATTTAAGTGTTATTTAATATCGAGGCGCTCCAATGCTCCAACGCTCGTGGAGCATGGCTGAGAAATCATGAAATGTGCTTGTTAATGCTTAACAGACACTCTTAAGCTCAGAAATTATACGGCTTCAAAGAATTTCCCTAATTTGGGAATGTAATAGGAAAAGCATCATAGAATGCAATCGTTACGCGCCGACAGGAGAGAGCGAGAGCGAGAGCTGCATCCAGGCATCTAGTGGCGAGCTGCGGACAGCCTAATTTCAATCGCTCAATGCTTTACCATCATTTAATTTATATGCTTGGCCAACTGCGTTTGACCAGCAACGCGGGATAAATTAAAAAAAAAAATAAATAAAGAAGAAAAATGTACAAAAACCAGCTCGTGGAAATGAAATCAGCGACCATAAAAAGCCACGGCAGCCACAGAACCCTCACATGGCGCGAATTTGTTGGCCCGACTGCCTGCTGTACTGTTTGTACATGCCCCTACTTCCCCTACTTCAAGGTCCTTGCCCTTTTATGTGCCTTTTGCAGTGCTCCAACTCGCATTTGTTCAATTGAAAGGGGCAACCAGCCAGATGGTACTGCTGCTACTGCAGAGCCACAAAACATTCAAAGTAATTGATGTAAAGAGCTCTAAACTCGATTGGGGAGGGTGCCAGCGAAAAGAGGGCATCAAATAACATCCATCTAGTTGATATATTGCCAGCACCAAAAAGGCCAACAAATGAGCATGACAAAAGTGTGATTAGGTTTTGCCTAAAAGCACCTTCTCAAAATATTATCCTTATCGACTCAAAATCATGGGCTCAGCTTAAATGACTTTAATGTTCTTTAAATCGCAATCGCGCACAATATTTCCCAGATCTCACATTAAACTGCAGTCGGCTTGTCTGTGGTGTCTGAAAAAGTTATTTCAGAGATTACAAATCGGTTGTCCGGACACAAACGGAAAGGGAATGTGGTAGCTAGGTGCAGGCGGTACGAATAACATTCGCTACAAATAAGATACGCGAGCAAGTCTGTCTTTATCAAGGTTTATACGTGCAGGTTTCAAGAAATGAGGGATTGCGAAAAATTATGCTATATATACTATGTTCCATAAACCATTCTAGATTTTGATTATAAGAAGATACTAAATCCGTTTTATCATATTGAATATGATGCTTCCAAGATATAAAAAAAATAAAATAAAAAAAAAGGATTCTGTTGACTGCTAGCGCGGGAAATTCTTAAGCTGAATAGTATATTATTTTGCAATAAAATGTAATTATTATAATTTTTATTTTATTGTTTCGGTCATTTTTTTTTTCATTATTATTTTTATTGTTATTAATAATTTAATATATTAACACTAAAAGTTATACCTCTAACCGACTTTACAAAAAACAATTGTGCTCATCGGCAAGCAACACAGTCTGGCTAATTCTTGTATGGATCCGTGTAAGAATGTTGTGGCAATTTGTTAAATAAGCTAAAAATATTGGTTACCTTATTGCGACGTTGTTTTCATACATTTGTTTTATACGTGTAAACCAAACCAGCCGTACGTCGAAGTGGCTGCGCGTGCCACCATTTTAAGTTCAAGTGTAAATAAAGCCATAGGAAAAGGGAAAACGTGAGCGCGCAAAAATTGCAATTACAAGGCGAGGGTCTTGTCTTATTGTCTGTGTGTGTGTGCGCATTGATGCCATACCTCTTGCCACCTGCCACCTGCTGGGTAAATCGCAGCGCATTTTTATGAAAGCATTCAAGTGCAAATAATGCGGGCCAGCTATAGAAAAATGGGGAGTTGCTGGCACAGGGTATAAGACTTTTGCCAGCAATATAGTGCATTTATTGGTCACTTTGTGCATCGAAAAAAATTAAAAACAAACTCGATTTTAATACTTTCTTTCCAACTATGAATTTATAGTCATTTTTCGTATTTTAGTTCATTTGAAATCATTTTGAATTTGTTTTCCGATTTACTTGAGCGTATCCAACGCATCGAAATTAGAAATAACAATGTGCCCGCAGTTTCTACTCTCAATTTGCATGCAATTTGCTGATATTCCCTTCATTGCTGTCCCATTTAATTGCATTGAAAAACAATTTCCAATATCCCAGCATATAAATGGGGGAGAGCAATTTTAAACGGAAGGCTCGTTAAATGACATGCATATAAATATCAACTATCGAGTGGCTCTAAAAACAATTGATAAACAATTTTTGTGGTTGCTCAAATGAAATCCCATTAACTAATACAATATAAACATGTATAAACAATTTGTTTGCATAGTCATTGCAGCTAAAACTAATTAATATGCATTTGAAAATTTACTATACCCTTACAGAGGGTCTTATAATTATGTCAAGAAATGTATTGAAATTAAAAGAGACATTTTGGATGCCATAAAAAATATATATTCTACATCAGAATAAACAATCAATTAAACATGTCCCTTGTTTTCTGCCTATATGTATGCAAAGAGGTCTATCAGTATTAAAGCTAGCTTACTGAAAATCTGCGTAAATGCATCTTTTTGCAGTCGCTCGGATCGGATAACTATATTAAAAATCTAGCTTGGGTATAAATATGTAGCCACTCCACAAGTGTATTATATGTTCGACCACGGAGGTTAAATGCTTTCACTTGTTTTTATATATTATAGGCCTAGTCTGATAAATTGTTTAGTTTAATGACTATAGAGTGGTTAAATAAAAAAAGTGTGAACTATCGTTTGTTGTGCAAACGTTAAAGATAATTTGTGAATTTATTTTTAGTTGAATCGTGCAAATATTTACGTTGCGCTTGCAAATAATTTAGAATTGATTGTGGTGTTAAGGCACATTCTGTGTTGAACCATATTTCAAGCTGCAAGCAATTGCTAAAAGCATGTTCACAAACAGAAAGTCGAAAATCTCCAAAATCAGAGAATTTCTCAAGTACATATAGTTCATAAGCAAAGAGTAAGAGATTTTTTAGAAACTGTAATAAGATGTAATATCTGAGCAGTTATTCACCTTCTCCATTCGCCAGCTACGTGCACTCTTTGGCCTGCGCAGCAATCTGTACAATTCATCTAAATACAAACGATTCAAAATCTTGCGCTCCATTCCACAAATGCATCGCGCCATTTTTATGATATCCAGCATATTTGACATTAGTAGACTGAAAAGTAAAATAATGAATAGAGAATTCTCCCTTTTAAGCCAGTAATTCGTCAATCCGAAGTGGATCGCTAATATGATTTCAATAGCAAGTCTGGTAGTGTTAGAGGCATAGCACAATCGTTGCATGCTCCGACGCAAAATCAGTATTTTTTCAAAGTACTTTAAGTACTGGAGTCGCTCTGCACTGCACCCTTTGACCGACTGTTCCCAACGCAGAGCCAATGATTGAGTAAGTTGCAGATGAAGCAACATTGCCACATCAGTCCATTGAAACAGAATCGTGGCGCGCACAAAATGAATTGTAAAGAGCCAGTAGTTCCAAGGAATTATGTGCATAACTAAAGCAAGTAGACCCAGCTCACGCAAAAATAGGATTATCCAACAATGCAAAGGAACATGCACACTGCGTCCAAAGAGCTGGATATGTGTTTTGCACAGCTGTAAGAAGAGATTCATCAGATCCTGTAGGCAGCGATGATGTCGCAGGAGAGTCCAACCACTCAGCGCTATTCCAAAATATCTTAAGGCGCACATGGATTGGATCATGCGAAACGAGAGACGATAATAGTCAAGTCCCTGATTCCCAATAGCACACATTGGATAAAGGTAAAACAAATGCCAAAGTCTTACATAGAAATTCCAAAACTCAGATCTCACAAATTTTTGTTTATCGCGCTCAAAATTAAATTTGTTTATAGCAAAAAGCTTGGTTAACCAATGGAGCAGAAATATAAATACTGTTTGGTAGTACATATTGATAAACACTAAAACATGACTGTCGATTCTGAATTGTACTGGGTATGAAGTATTTTATTAACCAATGGGTAAACCATCTGACCATAAGAGTAAAACATAAGTATGAACATAAATATAAAATAATGTGAGCGATGGTGATAGGGTCACAGAAGGATTACCAGAATATTGACTTCATAATAAACATCAGCAACCACCCCACAAACATATAACACAAAACAGTCCTGGGCACATAAATTAGCCTTTAGAATTTTTGTTTCAATTAGAAATGACCATCAGACGTCACAAAATAGATGCGAACTGTCATTCACATTAACCTAATATCATTAATCAAGCCACAATGCTTTCGCAGCATTGCGACCGACTGGGGGATACCCTAGACCCTTGTGAGCTTTCGAAAATTGTCCTGAAAATAGGGGTAATTAGCTGTCGAACCTTGTATAAAAAGCATGAAGAACAACGCACCAATAAATACGACAACAACAATGCTGCCGTTGAATTTGTAAGGACCGCCCTTTGGGAAGAACCGGTGTCGGATCTCAGAGAACATGACAGTTTGGTTGTTATTGTTGGTAAATACTTGATTGCGTGGGGGACAGAAGTAGAACAATGTATTTTTCAAATTGACAACTTGATTCTATTGTATTTTCAAACGTCTTAATCTGACCCAGCAGTAACGAGTAATTAATATTAATAATAGTATTATTAAAATGTAATATTAATAAGCGTGTCAGGCTATGTGGGATAGGCGTATCAGTTAGTTACTGCTCTAACTCCATCGCTAATGGAAAAATTCGTGTCGAAAATAGTTAAAAAATAATATATTTTAGTTATTTATATAATATATTTATTAGTAGTTCAACAACTATTTTAAAAACATATAATTTTTATTTTTTGGCTTTATTTTTATTCTTATTATGTACTTTTATTTTGGCTTCTTCCATTAAACCGTGACTGCGCAAGTGGTTGACTAAATTATGTTTCCCTGTAAAGTCCTTCGGGCAGTGGGAACACTTGAACAAACGCTCGCCAGTATGAACGACTTGGTGTGTCTTGAGAACATATCTCTGGGTAAAAGATTTCGAACATATCTGACACTTGAAAGGACGTTCGCCTGTGTGGGTACGACCGTGCCTTACCAAATTTTCTTTTCTATTGAATGCATAACCACAAATCGTACACTTGAATAGCTTCGTTGAGTTCCCTTTGTTTTTAATTATATTTTTACTTTTAGTGATGCTTTTGGGTTCATTCTTTGAAACGTGTTTTCTCTGATGATTGGCTAGACCTTGTTTTGTAGTAAAGTCATTAGGGCAGTAGGGACACTTGAACATACGATTGCCGGTGTGAACAGTTTGGTGTGCTTTAAGAGAAGATGCTTGGGTAAAAGATTTCGGGCATTTCGAACACTTAAAAGGACGCTCACCAGTGTGAATAAGTGTGTGCCTTATCAAATGTTCGTTTCTATTGAATGTCTTACCACAAGTCTTACACTTTCTCTCCTTGGGTTTTTTAACAATCGCATTTTGATCCCCGTGCTTCCTAAGATGATCGTGTAGATTATATTTTCTAGTAAAGGCTTTTGGGCAATGGTGACACTTGAACAAGGACCTGCCGGTGTGAATAGTATAGTGTGTCTTCAGTGAAGATGCCTGAGTAAAAGATTTGGAGCATTTCGAACACTTAAAAGGACGTTCGCCAGTATGACTACGATTGTGTCTTATCAAGTTTGAATTTGATCCGAATGCTTTTCCGCAAGTCTTACATTTAAACGGCTTCTTCGAGTTTGCATTCTTTTCAGTTATATTTTCACTATCTTGTGTGCTCTGTACAGGGCTCTCCAGGTCAGAGCTTTCGTCTATCTCTTGTTTAATCATATCCTTGACGAGCTCCCAATCTTCTGCTGCTAGCATATCGATAAAGTTTTCTGTTTCCGTTAGACTCATACTGAGTATCTTATGGCTATCTTCGGCATTGCGTTTTAATCTATAAGCTGTTTTAACATCTGAAATACAGGAACTGCATATCTTCTTCGTAAGTTTATCCTCCGGCTTCACTTGGTTGTTGACGCATTCATTTAACATCTCTGCTAGGGTGAGTTCGCATTCTGACAGCTTCCCCTCCGCGAATAAATCCACCAGGTCCGCTGAGCTCATGCAAACGCGACAAACGTTGTTCATGTCTTACTTTGTTGTCTTCACATTCAAGACTGCTGCAGGGTTGGTTGGCAACTACCAATTTATGCTGTTTCTCAAAGTCCAGGTATTTCTGAGGTACCAGAACAGCTTACCTGCGCCAGTGTGGTACAGCAACTTTTAGTTATGGAGGGAATCGAGTTAGGTAAAAGGGTCACATAACCTGCACCTAACGAATCTCAGTTGCTTAACAACAAGTCTGGGTAACTCAAGGGGTTAAAAAACTTTCCGAAGGCCGGCAGAGAATTCGCCTCTTCGCTCTCCTCAACCTGTATAGGGTAACATTCTGTATATACTAAGTATGAGCATGACTATATATTCGAAATAAACCAGAGCCTTGGTATTAACAAACATTTAGAGTTCTGTATTTATGCTCTGAAAATTGATAGATGAGAAAGTTAAAAACAAAATTTGGTATATATTACAAAATATAAAAAAACAACCTTGTTCACTTTTATTTATTTAAGAATGTATGATTTTTAACCGTTCTGTAGTTAGGTCTTTTAACTCATTTCAGAAACTCTAGAATTAATTAATATTTATAATTGTAAATGTTTATAAATACGGTTCTTCAATAGATAGTTTTCTTAATAATCTAATTAAATTCGTATTAATTAACCAAAATATTTGAGAGAGCAGGAGGTGGCTGAACCAGCCAAAGCAAAGACCTAGTAGGTACGCAGCTAGGTACAATTTGAATATTTAATAATCTCACTCTACGTCATAAAGGCCATTCCTTTTGTCAGGCGTATCATGATATTTGTGGTTTTGGGCAACATGTTGAGCAATTGATCGATTAGTTTATGGCCAGCAGCTGCTTTGGCCAGGTCTTTTAAGATTATCGGGTCTGATTACCTGCAAACAAATATTTGTTGAACTCGCAATTATTATTAGAGAGCTGGTGTAGTATTTCTGTCAAGCGGTCTGAAAAATTTTTAATGGAAGCTGTGGGCCGGGCAATGGAAAAGTTCATAAACTAATATATTTGTGGAACTAAAGTTGTTTATCTAATGGCTAAAGCAAATATTAATTCATTTGAGCAATTCAATTGGTGGGGACAGGATTTTCTACTTAAGCCGAAAATTTTTTGGTAAGCTTGGCCCGGGCTCGTGGTACGTTGTGGCTTCAAAGCAGGTTTTTTTCCATGAGTCATAAACATTAAAAAAATTAAGTAGTTTAGTTATATCAGATAAATATTTATTAGAAGTTCAACAATTGCTTTGCAAAAACCTATTTTTTATATTTTGGTTTTATTTGTACGCTTTGCTATTTTTTTATTGTCCAATTTGATTTTGTTTTCTTTCTTTGAAGCGTGCTTGGGCAGATGCCTGACAAGACCCTGTTTCAGGGTAAAATCCTTCGGGCAGTGAGGACACTTGAATATACGCTCGCCAAAAGCAGATGGGTCGGCAAAATATCTAGGGCATTTCGAGCACTTAAAAGGGCGTTCGCCGGTATGAGTACGAATGTGTACAGTCAATTTTGTATTTCTGTGCAGTTTACCTGTGCCGGTGTGGTACGGCAACTCATTTGGAGAGAATTGGGTTAGGTGAAAGGCTCGCATAACTTGTACCTAACTCTGTACCCAGTGTGGCACGGCAACTCTTATTGAAAAAATAAAAAGGGTCGCATAACCTGAACATAACTCTATAGCCCAACATTCAATTATTTAAGAGGTCGTCAATTTGTTGATTAATAAAGCAGTACGAAAAATTGTTGTAAAATATTTAACCTATTTCAAGGACACACATCCGCTGGTATAGATATACATTCTGAATGAAGTTTGTTCATTTATATTATATGGTTTAATCGTGCTTTGAGAAGTTATTAGCTGGTTTTTCATATTTTAAGCTAAAATTAATCAACAGAATTACATTAGAGAAAATAAAACCCAAGATCTCCAGAATGAGAGAACGCCGTACATAGATATAGTTAAAAATTGAGCCCGAACGTTCCTTCAGGGTGCAACGCTTTAAATGGATCTGTTCCAACTTTAGAAATACAGATAAAAATCTTTTAAAAGTATTTTCAAAAAAATTATATAACGACAAATTACCCTTTTCAGTCGCCTGTTTCGTGTACTTTTTGGACATTTCAGATAGCGCATTAATTCGTGGAGATACAACTTATCTAATATCTTGCACTCCATTCCACCGATGCATCTTGCCATCTTTACGACATGCAGCATATTCAACATAAGTAGACTACCGATGAATAATTTAAATACATAAGTATTATCTCCAGTTAATGCGTAAATCCAGAAAGCTGTCATGCAGAAAATCATGATATACATAATCTCCACCATCAGCCTAGCAGTGATGGCGACCCAACAGAATTGCTGCAAATTGTGGTTCAGCTGCACTAATTGCTCAAAGTATACAATGCAAAGTGATCGCTGTAGTTTCTGGATTTTAGAGTCCTTCTCAAGATGTTCAGCCAAGGATTTAATTAAGTTAAGATGAATCAACATGCTCAAATCGAGCAGATAGAACAGAAAACCTACTCTTATAGACGTAAGAATCATGGCGCCTGGAAACCAAGGACCGCTGGCAGTAAAATATCTGACTAGGTAGATTTCGCGTATTAAATGTAGTGCTAGGCAATACCATGGAACGTGCACTCCTTTTCCAAAAAGCAGGCGATGCATGCTCTCAATCCGTAAAAACCGATTAAGCAGCTGGTGTAGCTGACGACGATAATGGATAATGAGCCAGCCCTTAAAGGCTATGCTGGCATATCGTACGGTAATTATGGACATAGTCAATCGTCTGACAATGCGTTGAAAACTTAGTTCGTTTGTGACCTGATCTGTGATTAAATACCCAAAAATTAACAAACTAATTGGCCAGATGAAGAATCGGTGTAATATCTTCATGTAGCTATGCCAAAAACGGCAGCCAACCATTTTGTTCTGTTTGCGATCATGCGAAAATTCACTGATCGCGAAAACTTTGGTCAGTATATTTAGTAGTCTCAGCAGAACTTTGAGGCAGTACGACATATTGGACACTGACAGCCACAGCACAATATGAGCTCGACAAGGCTGTCGAATGGTATACATTTATACATATGGACGGTTCAGCAACCCTATAGTCGGAGCGAAAATCGATTCAATTAGTAAGAAACGCAAGCCTTTAACTTGGTGTCATAAAATAGATGTAAGTTGTGTAATTCTAATTAGTTCAGGACTGGATGTCATTTGAGCTATTCCATTAATAAAGCGCACCACTTCATATGGCTAAGTGCGACGATATAATTATTGCCGCTTTTGGTATCCAACCAGCATGCAAGTTGACCTAATTTTCGTATTCATTAAAACGAGTTATAGACCAAAGATGTCTAAAGGCCAGCAGTTAAATTCTACCAATATTTAAAGACAACTAAGCCATGACTAAACTCTTTATCAAATTTAATACTATATTATATCCAAGAAAAATATCAATGACAGGCATTTAAATTTATGTTATTATTATTAATTTATATGAATATTTACAATACTTCTTACTGTACTGTTAAGTCTAATATACAAATTTACAAGTGTGACTATATAAATCGATCTGGGAGATCGATTAGGTGAGATTCATCTTCTGAAGACTCACACAAATGCAGAGCTGACTGTATTACCACCATTTCGTCATACTTAATGGTAGGGTATTTAATACTGTTATATTATGTGATATTCTTAGATCCGCTTTCCTATAACTGAGTACAGGGTATCTTATAGTGATATATGAATTGATGTTCGCCCACTCTTAGATTCTGGCCGAAATGCCTGAAGCTGCCTACTCTGCTCATGCACACCCTAGAAATTAACTTGACAGCGAACTCGTCTCATTCATCATTATTGTCGTGAGGGTGAGGTAAAATGCTGCCTACTTTTTAGCTTAATTTACTACCTCAAAGCGCGTCATGCGTCACAGCCAACACCTGTTTATGCCGTTGCTTACATTTGACTTTCTGGCTTTTCTAGGAACGACAGATCTAATAGGCACCCACTCCAGCCAGGCGTATTTGATATATATGTTTATTTTCTTCAACTGCCTTTTGGTGCAGAGGGTTGCATAATTTACCTCCCAATGCCTCCTGGCCATCAACCTTTTGGCAGCATTTTAATTTGCCTAATTTGTGAGGCAGCCTACAATGAAACTTTACGACCCTCTCGCATGCTCCTCTTCAGCTACAATGCAGGGCGTGGCAGCTGAGATACGTGTGCTGGCGGCTGCTGGTTATGTTTGTTTTGTCGGAACGGTCTAGAAATTAATCGTTGCTATTTGCTTTGATTTATGATTGCGAGTTTTGCTCAACAGCTGATGGAGTGTGGCAACCCTGACTGGGTGTGGCCTATTTATGCATTTACTTATGGCTCGCCATATTTTGTACGCATTATTTATAGTTTTGTTTCCAATTTGGCATGCGGTGGCAACAAATGTTCTGGGTTAATAGCCGGGCCATCTCTTTGTTTTTCTGGCCAGCAGTCGGTCTGCGCCAGTTGAAGGATTGCCATTTATGATTAAATGCTTATTAGGAAAGCAATTAAATGAAAACCGCGCTCGAAAATGTTTACCCAATGGCGGTTAATTAGGAATGTTAATTAAGTAAATATTACATGATATTCACAATCAAGCTTGAGATTCTATCCAAAGTCGCGAAAAATATATATAAATTTTAATGTTCTGCAATAAGGTCGACTTTTGACTCTAAAAGAAAAAGTGACGCTAGGGTTCTCTGAAGCTGGCTACTGTGTATATCCAAGTCTAGCATAATTTATTTTTATGTTTATAAAATCATTCTCTGTTCAATTTATATCCCAACTACCAGCTTCTACTCAATAAACCCAAAGACCAGCGGCATTTGTAATAAAAAAAATACATATTTTGAAAGGTTCTTTTGCCTGCCTGTAAAATCTGGCGCTATAAAATATCCGAGCGCAACATATTTTTCTGCCTTTTCTTACAGCTTTTGACTTTTGTCGGCTCGTGCTCATATATTAGTGTATTGCATGTAGGCGTGGCGTCGTCACAGCTTGGCACAATTACAGCAATTTATGCGAATTATGTGCGAGACACGTCAGAGCGCATAAAACGGAGCCAATGCTCCCTATCCAGCCTGCCCTCCTCTCGCATACCGCCCACCACTGACAATTCGCACTGCATGTTAATTTGATTTAGACGCATTGCTGAGTGAACCTTTTCTTTTTGGCCAAGCGGCAGCTGTGTGGCGTTTGCTCATTAAATTTAATTTGGTGACGCTGCTGAGCGGAGTGTTGGGTTAGTAGAAGGTTTTGTCGGGGGCGGGAGAGTGAAGAGTGTGTTGGCAGCAATTTATAAACAAAAGCCAGCGCCGCACAAGCGCCATAAATTGGTCGCTGATATTTCACACATGCTGGCCACATTAGGGTGCTTTCATACATCTCAATATGAGTACAATTTCAAATACATATATACATATATTTATATATATATATATATATATATATATAGTATATATGCGCGCGTGTGTACATACATCTGTGTACATTTCAATTCAGCCGAGTGGCGCTAATAAAATGCTTAATTTACCAGCCCAGGCCCCACTCATACTTTTTGGGTGTATGTACGACTATATTTTTAGCATTACCCCATGCCCTTGGCCAAGACCCAATCGTCTCGTCAGAACCATAAACCAAATATGCGTACACGTTTTCATACCCTACATTTAAGCTAAGAAGGGAGGTTGTGTGCTAGACGAAAGACTGCTCGACAATAATATATACAAATATTTTGTATTTTAATTTGCGAATCAACGCCAAGCGGAACTGTATATTCTATATTACCATTTACAGGGTATATTAAGGCCGTGCATAGTCTGGATAATGACCAGCGTGAACAGTCGAACATATGCGATTGCTCTTATTCTTATTGTTGTTGTCGATCAGGTTTATTGTTTGTGGATTTTTATGATATTTTATTGCATTGCAGATTGTGTGTTTGAGTGAGTGTGCCATTGTGTGTGTGTGTGGGTGTGCCTTGAGTAGTGGGAAACTCTGCTTTCAATATTCATTTCTAGTATGTGGCGTACTTTTGAGTTTATGTACCATTTCATGACTGAGTGATTGACTTGTTTGAGTTTACAACAACACAAATTGACGTGATTTTACGACGTGAGTGTAAATATTGGATAAAGGAAAACAACAATTTCTAAAGATGCTTTACAAAATTGCTGCGAATATTTGCTATATTCACATATTGCATGCCTGCATTATTTAAATCATTGTGTATACATATTTTGTTAAGTTTCAATAAATACCCAAGAACTACCAATTCAAATGTTCGGCCATTGAAAATTGAAGAACAACATGAACAAAATAAATAAAGTCTGCTAAATTTATAAAATGCAAATGAAGCTAAGCATAAAATTCAATAGTATACTGTATTGCTCTACCAGTTGAGCCAATTGACGTAGACACAAAATGAAATTTATTTTAATGTTCCAACTTGCAGAAGCTGTTAAATAAATAAATGAATACTATGCCCTTGCTTATCAGACTTTAACTACTTAATTTAGTAACTAGCTTATAATCGAATATCATTATTTCAATAATTCCTTTAAATCGCTGTCAAAGTTTGTTCCTTATATTCCTCCAAATGTCATTTGGCTGTCATTTTAATAGCTTTGAGCGGCCCATAACAATTTATTTGCAGTTTATTCCCAAATCGAAACGTCCTGAATGGGAAATGGAGCTGAATCCAAGACTTTCGTCGCAGCCATAATCAAAATTACAATGCGCATTTTGGTCATTGGCCCCAGCATAAATTGAAAGAGCGAATAATAACAAATATATTTATTTTTATTTGCAATGAACTTGAGGCCAGGCTAAACTACAGCTGCACACATGCCACATGGCACATGCCACATTTAAGCCGCCATTATATCGGGCGGAATGGGGCCGGGGTGGTCTGATGTTTTTTCCTTGTCTATTTCCGGTTCGTGCGCCATGATTGTCATCCCTGTCGGTGTCCATGACGCGCTGCTGTTGTGGTTATCTAAACGTTTGTTTTCTTTGCTTTTTGCATTTCAATTTTTTTTTTTTTTGGCCATGTCTTCAACTTGTCTTTTATTAAGGCCCCGCAACATTGTGACAGTGCATAGTTGAGTTCAATTCTCTCTCTCTCTCTCTCTCTCTCTCTCCCTGTCTCTGTCCCTCCATTTTCTCTTTTTGCTCAGGATGTTTTCCATTTGACAGCGCCGTTATGGCCTTTTTATTATGATTTTGTTGATTTCGCTTTTCCGTAGCGGCAAAAAAACACCAAGATAGCAAAAACCAATGGCTTTGAGACGCAAGCGAAATACCCTGTAAAATGCTAATGCATGAAAGACAATGTAGTGTGTCTATATTTATTTTCAGTAAGAGCATTAAATAACTTGAGCTCTCAATTTCTAAAAGATGAAAAAGTAAAAATATATATACATAAATAATTAATATTTTGCAGCGTGTCTGTATAGCTAATAGACTCTCAGTAAGGCTATTGAGGAGACCTGTTTTGGACATGTGTGAGGGTTGGGGTGTTTCTTAAAAAACT
Organism: Drosophila novamexicana; assembly: GCF_003285875.2. NCBI lineage: Eukaryota > Metazoa > Arthropoda > Insecta > Diptera > Drosophilidae > Drosophila > Drosophila novamexicana. The sequence continues at coordinate 1,545,550 of NW_020824766.1, forward strand.
GCCCTTGTGTATGGCATAGGCAAGGCATTTACATGATACGCGTCATTGCCAGCACTTTGGTCAACACTTCAGGCTAAAAGGCAACTTTAATTTGAATATTCCTATGCGATGCGTCGATGCTGTTTACCTTTGCGAGTAACTAACACGATTCCTGCGCACAGGACTCACGGCCATTTGCTGGCTGGCCTGTTTGACTAGAAGCAGGTTCTTGAGTGAGATGAGCTCATTAAGTACAATCAATAAAAATCAACTTATTTTAAATCAATTTGTTAGCCAAGTCGAACCTTCTTTACCAATTCCGTTGGTCAACCCCTAGCATTGGCACACATCTTAATTTTCTATGTATTTTATTTTTTTTTTTTGGAGCAGCCCACACAAATAACACAATACAGTTGGATGCAGAGAGGGGTGGCTGTGAATAAGGGGGGACGGGGCGTGACAGCTTCAGCCTAAACGCAAAATAATATGCCAAACGGACTGAGCCATAGGGTCAGCAAGCAAACTGCAAAAGTCAGACTCAGTAAACATTTCCGTTTAGTATTTGGTTTAACATTTTTGCAATAGTCGGAACGAATTTAAAGCAATATTCAAGGAAGCAGAAGAGCAACAAAAAAGTTAGAAACAGCACAACCCAAGTGTGTGAGGTTTTTATTTTTTGCAGAAGGGTCCGCCTTAGACTGGAGCGAGCATATTTAATGAGAATGGGGGCATAGACAATGAATGTATGTATTTGCTTAGCTACGACCATAAATTTAACTAATGGCAGTCACTTTCGGTACGCACATGTTGTTATTTTTGTATTCGCAGGCAGCCCTGAAATACTATTCTAATATATGAAAGTTGTCTCTTTGGATGTGTGTGTTTTTTATATATATATATATATATATATTTTTGTGTTGGCCGAGAGTTTTGGAAAATAATTAGATTTTTTAAATTCTTCAAATTCTCATGCTGTCCAAAAAGGAATTTTGCAGTGAAATTTAATTAATTTAAAACAAACTCTGAGAAATTTGCACAAACATTCATTATGGTAACTAATTAAATGTAGGTCTTTTATTTCATGTGGATTGGGAACTAATCTGCTAGAGCCAAGTGCAATGACTCTTAGTCCAAGCTAAAATTAAAACATGAAAAAAGTTTTTCTAGTGAAAACACATTTCATATAATGTTGTATATATCTTGTTTAGGACAACACGTACCAACAACAAAACCATGTAGCCAAGCACAGACAGCAACAGCTTCCAACTTAATTCCCAGCTGCAGGCTGGTTTTACACAACAAAAAAAAAAGACAATTTCATCTCGGCCGAGGATGGCATTCTATGCAAATAGGAGCGACTATAAGTCTATGATATTAAATTGTATTATGTTACGCCATGAAACAACAATGGCAACGTCCACTCTTAAAGACTTTACTTTACTTTACTTTTCTGCCTGCCTGCCAGCCTGTCTGTGCCATGCACAACGAGATTTTGTCATGATTTTTGTACAAGTCCGCAATACGTATGAAAACAAATCAAGTAAAGGATGTTTACACACAAACACATACCACAAAACAATGTCCAGCAGCTGAGAGTCGAATATGCATTGCAAAGTTTTTGTTTTTTAAGTGGAAATAAAAACTTTAAGTTGTGCAAGCAATAGATGGAAGAAATGAAATATAAATATTGTCCATATATGCAAACAAATAACAATTGTCTAATACTGTCATTCATACTACTTGTTTAGTCTTCTTTTTGGCTCTTAGCTTAAAATATCATTTAGGGGCCCAAGCCAACCATGTCACATCTTTTAATGTCCAATAAACCAGCTGTCATAACGTTCATCCTATATGTCTACCGCTCATAAGCTCACCTTATAAAGCGCTTGCACTGAGACCATAAAACTTCCATTTCACAGCATTTTGATTAGTCCGGCTTCCATCTGGCCCATTGGGCAGATCACATTTTGCCGCTTGTCCAACGCGTCACTGCGCTCAAGTCATCAACTTGTCAGTTTTTGTTGAAACAAACATATTGGTAGTGCGACCTCGGCCAGATCTCAGACGAGGCGACTCGAACCAGTTCTCAAAACGCCCTTGAAGGGGTCTGGCAAAAGCCCAAACAGGAGTCGTGTCTGCAGACATGCTAACTATGGCCATAAATCAAATCAAGTGCAACAACAAGTGTAAACTCAAGAAAGCACAGCTAACTTTATAGTGTCGCCGATTGAATACCCTATCTAAGCTGTATTCTACGGTCTTCTTTTCAAAATTGATGTTGTTTATAATCCAGATTAAAATTTGTTTACTTATTAGCAATAAAGCCTATATGTACTTAAATTAATATTGGACAATATTTTAATAAAAGTTTTCCATTATTAATCTTTTCGATTATATATATAAAAGGAATTCATCAAAAAAATTGGTGTATAGATTACACACATATAAAAGAACCCAATCAATGAAATTAATGGGTATGGACTATATATAGAGTATATTATAGGAATAGTTGCGCAAAAAATCTCACCCCATAACAGAGCATGGTACGAACGGAACGAGAGCAGACGAGACGAAATCTTAAAGCAGCAATAAAATTCAATGTTGGAGTAATTGCCTGCCGTTGACTTTAGGAGTATACAAATGCCATAACTCGACAGATAGTTAACCCGTCCAAGACAAAAGACTGTGCGGCTCCGAGCTCTAATAAATTAACCATTATGCCAAGGCATTTGTTTTTACAGCGCAGACGATGCGTTGCCGAAGTTTATGCAAATTGTTGCGTCTGATGATGTGTGATATGTTATGGCGATATATGAAACTATTTCACACACACATTCACACACACACGCTTGCGAGATGGCGAATGACCAAGTGTCATACACAATGGCAATTAACCCAATTCGCTGGCGTTGTTAATGCTGTTTTGATGATGGCTTCATCACGCCCATAGGCGGCAGGCTGCATGCTGCCCCTAATAAGTATGCAACACACGAGCTGCACACACAATTTACACTGCAAATTAATGGGTGGCAATAAGTGCCAGGCAATTGAGGCCAACAAGCAGGTCCTCTCGTGCCAGCTGTTGATACTGGCAGTAGGAAAAATGTTTGTTTGTTTCTAGTCATCTAATAAGTGCATGCTATCAGCTTATTTCGGGACTTGCTGCACAGTTTTGGGCTTAGTTTAAAGCAATTTGCGTGCTCTGTAAATTTTGCCCGCAATCTTATTTCAGAGCTAATTCCAGTTTCTTGACACTCTCCAACACTCTCAGTGCTGACCGTCTGACGGACATTTGGAACCGCCCACACAAAAACCTCCTATGTATGCATATACTGTTATATATTTATTTATATATATATACTATATTTATCCGTATCCACATGAGTCGTCAAATTTATCGCTTGAGGCTATTACGGCACCAACAACTGTTGCCCCTATAAATTTTTTGACAAATTTATCAGAGCGTCGCAGTTGCCGTCGGCGTCTCTGCTGCTGTCTCAGCCGCCGCCAGCGTCAACGCCACATGACGTTCATTATTTTTCAGCAGGCGCTCAGCTCAACTCATTTTTCTTGGCCCTGGGCAATTTTGTATGTAGTAACATATAAGAATATAATGAAAAAACCAGAGTAAAACATTCTGTGTTAAATATTTTACATGTTTTATTCCTTCGGCAACTTTGATTTGAGAACTCGCCCAGCTTTTCTTTTTGGCCTTCTGCCGGCAGCGCCATTCAAATTGTCAACAGCTTCCCCGGACTTGTTCCAATTTTGTTTTGGGCTCGTGCATTGGTAAAACAACTGGCCAGAGAATTATCCTGGGTTGCGTCTTCTCACTTCGCTTTGCTGTTGTTGTTGTTCTTTCCGTTTTGGTCCCAGATTGTCTGGCACGGCTGCCAGTCAGTCAGATGCTTCAGTTACGGGCTCTTATGCTTTTTATTCGCAGTGCTTGTATAAAACAGTTTTTGTCTTGATTTCATGTTGAGACATTTACAAATTATGCACCACACCAACGCCTTGAGGTCACTTGTTGTGTCCGTTTTCGTTGCTGTTGTTGTTGACCCAGTCAAATCTATGGCTACAGCAGTTACTCTTGTGGCAAATGTCTGTATCGAGTTCACAGTTCAAATGTCAGGCCAGCAAATTGAGTGACAATGACGCGGTCGACGCCTAACCGACAGACCCAAAGCTGAACGCGGGTCAAAGAGCCCAGGGCGGCTCTTACCTTGAATGTAAAATTATTTCAAATGAGATGTGTGTCCCTGGAGTGTATTATGGGTCAACTGATATAGCCTATTTTACATTTGGCAAATTTTAAAGCAGGGACCGTAACGTTTGTTATATAATTTAAAATAGAGTGCTCTTACCCATTATAATTACAATAAAATTGGCAACTGTTACATGAGTACATTCAAATGGCGAGAAAGAACAAGAGAAAGTGAAATGGAGTAAGATAGCGATTTTCTTGATTTTAACATATACAGGCAGGATTTTATCTTATTTAAGGTATAGTGAAGAGGAGTAGAAGTAAAAATACTGATAATGAAGTCAGTAAGAAAGTAGACTAGAGCGGGACAGCATTATTAAGAGAAATATTTCAAGCAGAAATTGTGTTCGAGAAATCCCATTAATGAACGAAGTACCTTTCAGGATCCACTTTTCAATTAAATAAGTAAACTTTAAACTGAAAAAAATTAAAGCTAAAATAATGAAAATATATGCAATAAGAATGTTATACACGGTTGCCATTTTTTTAAACGAATAGCTTGAATATTCTTGCCCTTTATTTTTTATATTCATGCTTTTGTCATATAAACTTAAGTAGAAATCCCTTGGCTTATGCCGCACTTGGGGTGCCTCATTCATCTGACATAATGCACTTTAATCAAGCTGTGCTTATTATAAATTAATTTAGTTGGAAGTCAGCCACAGCAACTCGATTAGTTTACCTGGATAGGCTTAACACAGAGCTGCCTCAACGCCATCTCTACCAATCCCCTGCCTTGGTATTACAAGCCATTCCGCTCATTCGCTATGCACAGGCACCGAGAAACAGCCGGGGGCCTGACTGTCTGATGGGGTCTGAGGAGTGCCCGAGTGCCCCCTTGTGTTTCTATGTAACTGCATTTGTGATACCTTGAGTTATTTCATGTACCTTTCTATTTTATTGCATTTGCAGCTAAGACGAAAGCAACGTCAAGCCATGGACAGTAATGGATCTGGAGTTCTGGTAAGTTTTTTATACCCTGTACCTTTTGATTAAGTGAAAAAGGCCATAACGAAGTTATGTCATAAATGTTAACCGTGATTTTAATTTGATATATTTTGAAAGTATTATTGTCAAACAATTTTAACAGTTTTGATAATAATTTGTTAGAGCTATATTCTCGGTTTCGGTAATGTACATAAGGTTTAAGAGAGTTTTCCAATGCATGGAGTCAAGGGAAGACATGATTATTACATGAACTATATATAATTACAAATATTAAAGAAATAAAAAAGAATTAATACACAGAGAACAGGATATATTCTAGTAAGGAACCCTTGATTAAAAACTTTAAATCTGTTATTATTCCATTTGCGTCAAAGCGACAAGAATATTAGAAGCTGATGAATTATTTAAGGGCTGTTGTTTGCAAATGATACCCAAGTAAATATTTTATAAAAAATGTTTTATAGTAAATATTCAATTGTCTCTTATGCTTTTATGCATACGCCATTTAAAATGTTAACGTCAGACAATCCACAACCAGCGTTTAAACATGAAAGAAAGATAAATATTTTGAACTTGTTAAATAATTCATCGAGCGAACCGGCGAAACGCAAATTCTGAGCTGTTGACTTTTTAAATGGTATTCGCTTTGTACGCTATGATACGGGGCTTAAAATTATGGATTCCATTTTATCGCAATCGAAAAAAAGCACATATGAATAATATGAAATAAAATCATATTTAAGGCTTGGAGTCGATTCGGCTTGACTGGGTTATCAAATAAATGATGCTACGGTCGCGCTTGTTGACCTGTCATAAAGATGACAATTTTTCATACACGAATAAAGGAATACAAATTGAACGAGCACAATTAAAAGTTCAAAAGTTTTTTCGGCCTGTTATTGTTTCACATTGATTCATTTATCAAGTGAACCGCACCACGTTTGCGGTCACATTTCACATATTTTATATTATTTTCATGTTGAGCAATTGCTGATAGTGACACTTGCAACGTCGGCTGTCGCAACAATTTGTCACGCTTGCTGCATGTCAAGCCAACTGGCCGGACAAGCTAAAGTATTCCTTCTTCCCTCTGCCTCTGGCTGCATTTAAAACACCATGTTTTAGCTATGTTCCAATGAAATTAATTATACACTTATCTGACTGACATTTATTGTAAAATCTCATTGCCTGTTATTTTTGCTCGGCTCCCCTCATGCACGCTGTCGTCGACATCGTCTTCTCGGCTTATGTAAAACAATGTAAATAACGTCACGGGTGATATTTTGATTATGAGACGAAAGCAGGGCATACGCAAACCCGCCAACTGTCCCTACCCACACACAGACAGTTGCCACATCGTTCTAGCTGGTACTCCCACTCACCTATATAAACTTTTACCGGGGTCCTCCCAAAGAAATGCGTAATTATTGCACAGACGCACGAGCGCCCCAACCTGCTCCTCTACAGCTTGTACACGTGTCCAGCTGGGGGGAAAGTGGGGCGGGCATTAGACAGCTGACAGCCTGGCAGCTGGATGAAATTTGCGCCAGGCAGATAATGCAAAGGTGTGGATAAGCATAATGCAAGTATGTCTAATTGTGGCATAACATCTGTACAATATCCGAGTGGAAAGTCCTTTGACAGTAAGTGGATCGGGGAAGACTATTTAAGAATGCATTGCTGCATCTTGGGCTACTTGAGTTTATTTAGATATTAATTAAATCCAAGCATGTAAGATACATGATTCGTATATATTGTCTACAAAGGGATTAATCATTAGCTCAGAGTCGAGTCCCTTGGCTTATGTCTACAAGCTGTCAATTTGATTGTCGCATCGCACAAACCTCAATAGACCTGGGACCAGACCAACTGATTAGTGATTTTCAACCCTTTTCAAACAGGGACAGAGACGACAGCCTGTCAAACATGTCTTTGGCTGTGTTGGGCTTTGCTAACACTCCAAACAGTCGAAATCTCAGCTGAGCATATGCAAAATAGATATTCACAAAGTGGCTGGCTGTGGTTTAAATGGATGGGTGGGTGGTTGGGTGTTGCAGCCACCTTTGAGTAGCAATTTTAATGAATTCTGATAACGTTACCGACTACTGAGTTGTCTGACTGCTCCTTAAGGGTGTGGCTAAGATCTAAGCAAAGGAAAGTAATTACAATTTTCAATGCTCTGCACACCTGACGCAGTGGGCGTGGCAAGTTCTTATGGGAATAATCTTCCAACTGTCTTCTGACAACGTTAAAAAAAGCAAGGGACAGTGAGAGAGAGAAAGAGAGCAAAAAGAGATAAGTTAATGAAGCTGCCGGCAAATTACAAGCCATCATGACTATGAGTAGCACAGTATTGACCATTACCTGCCACTGCTAAGCGCCAGTTGTAATTAACAGGACTCGGACTTAACATTGAACTGCGCTGTTAACTCACAGTGTACAGCGCTCTGTAGTTCTCTTAATCCGAATATTTCCCACACTGTTACTCTCTGAAGTCAGTCGGGATTCCAGTTGCTGCTGCTGGAAAAGCCGCCAAAAAATCAGCTGTTCGCTGGTTTTGCGGGCGAATTGGTTTTAATTTTTTCGATTGCCGCATTTGGCATGACAAACAATAACAAATAATCAGCTTCACCTTGACATCACAAGGGGGTTGGAATTTTAATTGAATTTTATTTATGCCGCAAAATGTCTTTAAATTCCGACGACGATAAGGATAAGCCCTCGCGACATGGCTTATACCCCCACTGAGCCTATAAATTTGTCACTTCCTCCCGCACTTTCCCCACTCGTGTGTTGACTTTAGCCGGCAAATGGTGCGTGTCCAAATCGCATATCGACATCTGACGTGGGCGACGAGGCCACGGGTCGGAGTTAAGTCAAGGCGTTGTTCAACGCTTTGAGCAAATAAAGGGAGCAACAAAAGCCCGAAAATAAAACGAAATGAAACAAATGAAAATCGACGATAAATAAATTGCCGGCAAAATGTTTTTATCGTTGTGTAGCCTTTGACACATTTGTTTAATGGCCGCCAAAATAATTCAACTCGAATGCGGCCCCCATAGCGTATGCGCAATTAAAATATTTTGCGTGTGTTATCGCAAGCCAACGCCCTTGACAAGTTGTTTGCCCAAAATTTGTTGTACATTGTGTTGCTTTTCTTTTCCCCATGCGTCTATAAGCTATTTGACAATTCGTTTATCTGATAATTTCAATATGTTTTAGCGGCATTTTCATATGCCTTAGCGGCACATAAATCTTATACTTAGCAGAAAAACTTGTGAACAAGTGTATTTCAAGTCTTTTACTCCCAATACCCTGCTTTGCTATAAATAGCTGAATGGCCTTCTGACTAAGCGAGGTGTACCCAATATAAAAAGAAGAGAATGCTTAAAATTACATTTGCAAGAATTTCGATTTGCCGCTCACAGATGTAAACATTAAAGAATTTATTAAACAAACTTTTTAACTATTTACGATCAGAGAAAATCGCCCTTGTAGGTTTATTCTGTAGATTTAGACAGGGTATAATTCCGCTGAGCAGCCTTATTTGGATTTTTTCCTTTAGATTTTATTATTCACTGCGTATTGATTTATGACCTGATACTAAAGGGAATTGGCATCTATTAGTTAGCTCAGCTCACAGAATTCTACTTCTACTCCATCTCCAATTGGTCATTTAAAGTGCTACTATAATTCCAACAAATTCATTAGCTCTCTCTTAACTTTCAGAAGACGAACAAAGTTTTGATATTAATTTTTATTGTTTGGCATTGCTGTTTCCGCTTGGAACGTACTATTGCTATCCCCCCTTTGATCCCAGTTGGCTGGCTTTAAAAACGCAAATTAAACGCTTGCGGCTTGCCACAACTGCGTTTCTCTCTCATATATTGGTGCCGCTTAATGCTTCTAGCTCGGGAGTACATTGTTTTTCCATTTGCGCGGCTCGTTTTAATTGCAAACCATGCAAAATGGGCCACGTTATTGTTGGCAACTGTTTGCTCCGACTGTGATGGGCTGGGCTTGGGTGGCTTAGCTTAGCTTGGCCTGGCTTGAGTTGGATGGGGTTGGGTTATTGCTGATGTTGCCAGCTTTTTGGCAGCGTAATATCTAATAATTTCGCATTTTCTGCGTTATATTAGCCAGCAATTTGTGGTCTTTGCAAATTTGTACAACATTCAGTTGGGGCTATGGTCAAATATAGCTAATGCTGCATCATTAGATTTTAATGTAAACTACTTAGTTGCGTCTCTATTACTCCAATAAATAAGCTCTGTTGGAAATCGAATTTTTACTTGGAACTCTATATATTCAACCTTTTGGCATACCTATCAAACTTGCGTGTCCTGACAAGGCAAGGGACATTCCATAGCATGTCCACAAAATGCCAATGTAAATGGATCAAAGCGCTTAAAATCGAATAGCGGTTGGGAAGAATAAAGAAAACATATTTTGTGCAGTGAAAAGCGTTTTATTGACAGTCGTTAAAAGCGGCCGCTCGTAATTTAATTTAGAGTGTAATTAATTTTGTTTATTATTTGCCACGAAGCCCTTAGACAGCCTAAACAAACCCCAAGCCTGAACCTTTTGACCTGACCCTGGCAACAGCTGCCTGACAGCCTATGGAAAAATGCCTGTATATTTGAAAAGGTCAAATTTCTGTTGAAATTAACTTTTGAAACTGTTTTTCAGTCAAAAGTTTTGTGCTCGAGCTTTTATTTATCTGCAAATATTTTTTTACGGCTTAGGTAAACAAACGAGTTCAGTTTTGCTTAGTTTTGTCAGTTTTTTAGTTTTTAAATTATGCTTGAAAATTAGATTTTGATTAAAAAAAAACTTTTAACAAAGCAACTGTTTTATACAATTTTTACCCCATATGTATTACATCCTTCCAAATGGTCTTTAAGTATAATTTTTAAGTGTTGGCTAATAGACTTGTAAACGTGTGGCTTGTGTGTCGGTTAACTCCATTTATAATCCACAAGGCAATTACCAAGAAGTGGCAGACAGTGTCGCAAGCACCTCGTGCAACTGGCTGAGGTCCAACTCTGGTTTGACTGTCCTTTGGCCGCACTCTTTAGTTAGTTAACTCCACCTACATTTGTATGAATGTCACGCAAATGCTGTTAGTTTATTTTATTCGACCATTTTCAGCTACACTTCGGATGACTGCTTGGCAGATTAAGAATCAAGCAATTCAAATGTGACCAGAAATAGCTCAAGTTGATTTAAGCAAATTGAATAGCAAACTCACAAGCTCAACGAACGCTCTAATTGCCCCAAGAGCTACATGTGAAAGAGAGGCGCAGGAGGCAACATACTTTTACTTTGCATAGATTAAAGCGTGTGCTTGTGCGCTTCTTAAAGGATTAGAGTGACATCGTTTTGGTTACGTTGCATGTTGTATCAATGGCTGGCACTTCATTTCAAAGGCAACTGGGAGAATTGGTCCCATTCAGGCTTGGCAGCTCGGTTCACTTTGATTTATGGCTATTAAGTTGGCTGCGATTCAAGGCTGCCGACAGCCAATGGCGACCTTATCCTCAGCCGCAAGCTAAAAAGGTGGATGTGAAAGCGTAGGAGCTGGGCGTGGTTGGCTTTGCGGTAGACACAATAGTCTGGGCCGCGTCTTCTAAGCGTCGTTTATCTAATGCTAACTACTCCTTTGGGTGTCTGCCTTGAATTAAAGCATCCTTAACGCCTAAATCAAATGGCACCAAGACTTGCCGGCTGGCCAGTTCGCACACAAAAGGACTTCAACGACGACGACGCGTCGCATAAAAAATTCATTCATAAAGTGGGTTTATCTTTTTCACTTCTGCTCATCGCTTCACCCTTCGCCATGAAATTTAAGTTAATGGTCCTTTTGGTGGTCGAAAAATTTGTTTAGGGTTCAATGCTATTTTTTGCATGTTCCATTTTTCAATTTATGTGCCGCATATCTAAAAGTTTCAAATTGGGTAATTCCTTTTGTTTGGCTTCTCTGTTGCCTAATTGAGTTATAAGAGCTCGGATTTATCAATTTGCAAATGGTCTTTAATCTTTAGAAAAGCGCTAATTGCTTTTTATTGACTTTTATTCGGTATTCGGGAATTGTATTAATGCGTTTCGCTGACAATTCAAGCTTCAGTAGCTTCAAAAGCTGCTATTTCCTATGAAATATCTATCTATACCCTGTATCTATGGAACAAAGAAGTATTTGATACAATTGCGCTCACTCTCTATATATTTATTTATCAAATCATTCATTCAGTCAAATAGCGAATGAAAAGAAACGTCTTTTACGACTTCCCATTATGTTTGGAGTGAGAGCTTGTTGTCTATTATTAAAATTTGGTTACAATTCATTTGACTGTGGCTTTTATATGCAAATCCATACAAGATTTCAGTTATTTAATGTTTATATTGGGTATCATTTTCTATGGTTTTAGATTTATCAGCTTTCCTCTCCAGCCCTCGTCCAAACCCCACAATTTGAAATTCAATTTAATCGTGCGTTTGATATGAGTTTCAAAATTGCTTGTGTAGGGCACATCAATTGATTGAATTCTGCGTCAGCAGGCTCGATGGGCGAGGGGCACGCCTCTGATTGATTGTTGCCAGTTTTACAGAACTACCTTCACAACCATTTTACTATCTTCGTGACAGGCAGGCGTTTACCTGTTCGTTTGCGTTTACCTGTCACCCTGATTGATGGCCAGCGGTCAGACACGTGCCTTCCACGCACTTCAAGATCATTAAACGAACCGTCCAACAGTTGGCCAGCTTCTCAGTTCAGTTGGCATCATTCTGAGTGTCTTCACGGCTTAGGCCCTGTTAGCAACATTTAACAGTGGCCTAAGTTCACTGAACCGGCAACAAACTGACGAAAAGTCTCCAAAATGTAACAGCCGTCAATTGACACGCTGGCAAAAAGTAAAAGTTGCTAGCCAGGCCAAACTCAAGGTTCATGAGAAGGGGGGAGAGAGAAGGGGAAATGGGAAGGGTAAGGCAAAGTCTGGCAACGACACCGTCTGTGTCTGCTAATTAACCACAGGAAACTTGAGCCGCATTCGCTTGAAGGGCTTAAACCAGACATAACAAAGGTGCGAAATACTCGTATATGGCATTGTCCTTTGGACATGAATCCCTTTGACTTTTACGTCTGAAAGCTTAAAGCTATGTTAACTCCTGCATAACATATAAAATATTTTATAACATAACATGTTAATCTCTCATACATATTTGTTAAGGCCCTTCAGTTGTGGACACGGGCGAATATTACACAATTTAATTGAAATTTTACAGTGCAATAATCCAAATGGTCAGCTTAAAGCATTCACGTTTTTTACAGCTCAACTATTTCATTTGAATGCCAGTTTGGCTTCATGACCCACCTACTCACTCCTCAGAGTCTTCGTCACAGCTGACAACAGTTGGAAATATGCTCGCATTTGGGTTAATTGTAACAGCCTGCCAATTTATACAGCCATGAAAAAAAAAATGCACAAAAATTATTTGAGCGGAAATTAAATTGAAATTGAACGCAATTCAAACAGAAGACGTTGTCTGCCCGGGCCCTCCCCTGCCCTATACAGGCAGAGGTAAGAGAAGAGAGCATAGCATTGAGCGCCATTTATGCTTTTATTGCGTATATTAAAATGTTTACACTTGAATGGGTGCCGAATAGGCAACAATAACTCGATTATGATAACAAGGTCGCGTCGCCAAGCTGCCTCTTGAAGGTATATCTGTATCTGATGTATATAAGTATATGTTATATACTTGGCAACAGCGACTTTTAGTCAGCCAAGCCACGCACCAATCTTGTCTACTCACGAAAAAAGGATTTTTATTAATGTCCTTTTTGGCATGTTTGGGTCGCTGTCAGAACGAAAGTAGCGTTAAATTTTTTGAATTAGTATGCAAAGCAAAAAGCAACATGCGAGATGCCCATTTAAAAATCCTCTTACGAGCGTTGTATCCAAGCACGTACGTGTGCCAAAAGGATTTAGAAATGGTTACATATCTAATTAGTGCCTTAATTCAAGGCAAAACAAAAATCTGAGCTCATGTCAACCCGAATTGAGGTACACATTTAAAGATCACTCAAAGTGTTAAGTTGATTTCATATATGTCTAATTTGAATTTAAGTTCTCTCCGCAATAGCTCGGTATTAAGTGAAATGGGTCTGGTAATTGTTGTGTTGCTCTGCAATTTGCGAAGCCCATTAAATTTAATTGTTTAGCCATCAACCAATAATTACGAGTACACAATTCTCTAGTCCACATGAAAAACAACAGCCCCCCGATAAAATGTTGATGTTAATCGAAGTGAACAGCCAAGACAATTAACTCAGCTAGGCTAGTCCATCGTCCTTTGTATTGCATCTGGCCGCTCGACCGTATAGCTTACTAATTAATCAAAACAATCAGCAACGCATTTTCGTGTCATGTGTGTGCTCACTGTACAGTGCCCAAAGGCCAAGAGACGACCTCGTCTGCGTCTGATCCGCAAACCAGTTTAGTAGTTGGCGCCTCGGTTTTCCCTTAAGATTTTGCTGGCCTCAGTTCAATGCGCCTGTGGTGGCTCATCCAAGACACTTAAGCTGGCTCTTACTATTTGTTGGCATTCCTTTAAGGATGCCTAGGACGCCCCATATTAAGTTCTAAACGTGCCAGCCAACAAAGATGACATGTGAAAGACTAAACAAAGCTCATTTCTTAAGTGGTTCTCAGTTCTTAAATGACTGCAAATTGAACCGAAGCTGAAATTACATCTAATTAAAATCTGCTCATTGAATTTCGCAGACGAAATATTGGCTAGCAACCGAAAGCTCAAGTTGAAAGTGCAAAAGTCAATTTGAACTATGGTATTGACTTAATATAACGAAAGATAAGAAGATGAGCAAAAAGAGTGGGATTTAAAATGCATTATGATAGAAAGGATATTATATTCATTATTTACTTACTGTGAAGGGGCTAGAGAGATTCCCCAACCATTTGCAATCAAAAGTCTTCATCTTTGTACTTCCTTAAAAATTATAGCATTAAATGAAATATGCCCTCTTTATTGTATAAATTTATTGTTTCAATCATTGTTTTTATACCCTGAACCCATTAAAAATGGGTATAACGGTATATTGTATTTGTGCAAAATCCAAATGTATGTAACAAGCAGAAGGAAGCATTTCGACCACATAAAGTATATATGTTCTTGATCAGCATCAATAGCCGAGTCGATCTAGCCATGTCCGTCTGTCTGTCCGTCCGTCCGTCCGTCCGTCCGTCGTTTAGATGTAGATGCTCCTAGTTCCCGCTCAGATCGAGTTTGTTTCCGATAATCGATAACTTACTCCGTTTCCAAGCAATCGATATCGATATCCTGTTTTTTGGGCAATTTTGGTAAATAATAAGAGCTAGAGTCACCAAACTCGACATATAGCTTCTAAAATAGAATATATATTTGCATTTGTTGTTGGAAGAAGAGGGTTCAGGGTATCCCCTAGTCGGGAGCTCCCGACTAGAACCTTTTACTTGTAAAAATTGTTTCTGTTTAAAAACAAAAATGAACATCGGAAGTAGAAAAGGATTGCATATGAACTCTTTTTAATTTAGTTTTGATATTAAAAACGCGGATTTCGTTTTATATTTTAAACGTTTAACTATTATTCTTTTTATTTTTTATGTTTTCCAAATGCTTTTATTCTATTTTGTTGTCTTATTTATGCATATTAAAGTCATGACTAGAGATATTAAGACTAGAGATATTAAAGATATTAAGTGCGGCATGATCGACAGGCCATAAAACAAAGTAAAGCTATATCCGAGTCATAAATTGCGATGCACACAATAGAAGTTACGGACTAAGTCCGCACACAAATTAATAAAGCCAAATTGCGGCTTGTCGAATTTAATTTAAACTCCCAAATCTGAGATTGGAATGCAAGTAAGCCAAAGAAATTTGATTTTAAAAATAACTCGGCGGGACTCCTTTGAAAATCTTCACCTGAACGTTGAGTGGCGTCCCGCTTCGAAGCCGTGTTTTGTATGGTGCTGTCATGACAGCAAAAGCAGCGGCAATAGCAACGACCACGCCCCATATCCTTATGACGTGCAGAGATGTTTTTTACATAATAATAAAAGAAAAGCTGCTTACATATATATATATATATATATATATATGTATATATGTGCATGCGTGGATAGATACCTCAGAGTGCCATTCGTTCCGTTGCCTTTGTGTTGTATTCTGTGAAGTATTTGCACATTGTCCTTGATAGGAAGCGGCAAGCAGTTACGTTTATTGAGGTGTTTCTCAAAGCAATTCAGCTCTTTGATATGCTACCAAACTTGGAGGAATGTTACCGAATGAGTATAAATTCGATGGCTTCCCACTGTGCACAAAATAAAGTAGATTCCGCAAGGCACACGCAAAAGTGTTTCTAAGCAGACTGTTTGTTTCCAGCTCCTGTCTTTATGAAAAATATAAAAAAAAAAAAACAAAGAGGAAACTCAAAATGCTATTCATTCTTTTTGCAATTGCAATTGCATTTTACAACAAGTTGATAAAAACATTTCGAGATATTTGCATTAATTGGCATTATATAATTTTTTTTGCAGTTGCGGTTGTTAGTTGGCAGCAATTTTGCGGTTGCATTCATATGAAAAATATAAAAATATATGATATTTTTCAACATTCAAAAGTAAAACCAATTAAAAAATTCCAACTCAACAACAATAAAACACAAATAAAAAAAAAGAAGAAGAAAAACAATTGATTGTAATTTAGTGAACTTTCATATAATGTTTATTATACCCTGTACTCACTTAGAATGGGTAAAAAGATTTTGCTTGGTCTCTTACCCTATAAAGTATATATAAGCTTCTCATCTTCAAAACCTGAGTCGATCTAAACTTATCCCTCTGTCTGTCCGGCCGTATAGTATACAAATGTCTAGAATATTACGTTTTCGCCAAAAATTTAAAAAATAAATGACCATATCCCTACAAATTTGATAGAGATCTCACAATAAACAAGAAAGCATTTCCTATTGTGTGAGACAGGAAAGGAAAGGAGCACTGCTGCCGCGCCCATGTTTTTAAGGGGGCAGGAAGCACCAGTTGTTATAAAGGTAATTCGCCATCACCGTTGTACAGGGTATCTCCTAGTCAGGCACTGCCAACTTAAGGACTCTTGCTTGATTTTTTGCTGTTGCATGTTGTGGCCAACCACAAAACGTGGCAAACCGTGATCAATAAAGTATCTTTAAAGTTGTGGCAATAAATTTTATTGTATGCCTGGTCCGGCGGCCATTAAATTGATAACCGTATGAAAATATGACAAACACTGTAGGCCAACCAGTTTGCAGATGCTGGAAAATAGAGCTATAATAAACTTCGTTAGGTTCGATATTGCTGAGGTGCATCTATATAATCAATTGTTTTAAATAAATATCAACTAATAAAAAAGGGTCCACATTGTCATGTATGCGGTCTCTTACCCAGAGACACTACCTTTATTAAATGCTTGTAACATTTCCTTTGAGCTAAGTATTTGAGTAAATGAAAAGCTTGTATATTAACTTAGTATGTTTCCTCTTCTGCTATAGTGCGTAGGCTGACCAAGGTCGGGCAAGCCGCAGCATTGCAAACAAACAAATATCAAGTTTTTCCATTCTCCAGTTCCTATTTTTTCCGTCGTTTTTGTCCGTAAACATAAACTGCACACAGCTGCAAATATAGATACAGATACAGATACACCTACATGGGCCGAGGTTGCCATGAGCAATATGCGTTTCCTTTTGGTTTAATTGCGCTTGCAACAAGCTGGCAACCCTGGTTGTTGGCTGCTGCTGTCAACGGCATCAACACGTACGGTAACATTTCTGTTTAATTTCGTTTTCATTTCCGCGCCACGCCGTGCACTGGAGGCCAACTGTTTGGCTTGAACATGTTCCAGGCAGCTATAGAATCGCGTGCGTTGGCCGGGTGGGCAGGGGCTGTGGGGCATGGCACGTTCCAGCAGCCAATCAATTCGACAATTCAAATACATACAACAAGCAGATATCGGCGATAGCAATCCTTAAGCATATATACACACACACACACACACACACAAATACACACATTCATATATGCATGTTTGCATGTGCCTGCCAGAGGGTGGCTATACCACATCACCAGGGGGGTAGCGGGGGTAGCCGGGGTATAAATTTCATTTATATCCTTTGGCTGTCTCAGCAGCCATCGCCAGAGCTTCCCGGCCGCCATTTATTATTCAACGGAAATGAGCGCAAAAACTGCGCCTCATAGGTACGTGTGTGTTTGTGAGTGCGCGTATTTTATATACCCACGCTCTTCCCCGACCCCTATCCATATCTTTGTATATCTGTTGCGGTCTGCCTTTATTGTTGCCTGCGGACGCGTATCGCTTATGTTGAGAATTAAAAGAAACTGTTAACTCTTCTGCAGCGTCGCTCTGCGGAAGTCGCAGCGAAATTGCCAACATCCGACAAAAGAAAGGAGGAAGACCAGGATGAGCAACAAAATCAACAAACAAGTATTGTGAAGAGTTACACGTGTGTACTCAGAAAGAAGCCAATCAAAGGCGCAGCTACACATCTGGGTTCATTGTGGAGCTGAGCTCCTCCTGTTCAGACATTCTGCTTGCGATGTCAGGCGCTGCTCATTTCCTGAACACCAACGCGATTTGCGAGTTCTTAGGAAGGCATAGACAAAGTTGAACTTAGTTTGTAAAATACTAATGGAAAATCGAAAAAGAAACATGATTTTCCTTTTGATATTTATAAAAAGTTGTTTTGTACAGAACGTAATCTTTGTACATGATAATTTGTGAAAGTTTAAGGAAACCTGGAGCGAAAACCAGAAAGTATACAAGCAGATGCCAAATGTAAAATATATTTACATTGTCCTCAACCTGCATATTAGTTGTATATTCTATAAAATAAGTATTTAAAAAATCATTCATTAAGTGTTGATTACGCAACATTTTTCAGACAACCTTAGTTAATGCAGTTATCAAAGTGTCTTCGATTTTATTAACATCCGTTCCACTCTAACATCCAAGCGACCAATTTATTAGCTATACAAGTGACTTGTGGCAGCTATTTAAGCCAAACATAAAGAACAACTCGGAATAACCTAGCCTGAAGTCAGGTCGCATTCGAAATTGTCAATTTTTTTCCCATTTGCGCCGCAACGTATGCAACATTCGGCCTCAAAGGAGCATGAAAATTATTCAGACGCAACTGCAACCAAACCTCCACACGCACGCACGCAGATATATACAACTAGAGATATGCCCAAGTATATATATATTTATCATACTACATATACTATATGTTCTGAAATCTTTCAGTTTGTTAAAACATATGCAAAACGAGTATTTCAAATTGCCGCATGGCGAATGAGCGAATAAGAACAAAATACGGATGCGAATTACGCATGGTTTTTATATATAGCTCCAACTGAAATGCAAATTTATCTTTGCCCGTGCGTATACACTTGTAAAGAGCATTCACATGATGTCAGGCAACTTGTAACACATTGAGAAATGTGTTTATGTGCTAAAGGTGCAAACTAAGCACTTAGTAAACTTGTCAAAATTGACTAGTTCAACCAAGTTTCTGCACGTGTATATGGCTGCCATAGAAACGGTTGATAGAAAATATAATTTCTTTTTCTACTCCATATGGAGAAGAGCATTTCATCTTTGGCATTTGATCTTACTTATTTTTGTACTCTTCGCTGATGTCGCCGTCACCGTCACAGTCATCATCAGCAGCAGCAGCAGAAACACGAGCTGAAGCGTTTGTTTGAAATTCATATTTCGAATGCCATTTTCTTATGACTTATTATATACAGAGGCCGCTGGTGGGTGGCGCATGGTGCGGCGGCTTTGTCCGCGTCCCTGGCATTTACCTGCTGTTTGCGAATGCAAATGCTGGACAATATTTCATTTGCATAACGCAATTGCAGAGATTTTTGCAACGTGAGCATCGCATGTGCGTTGCAAATGTGGATTATGAGCAAACGGCAGCACTTAAACCTCTGGTAAAGCCGGGGCATCGGGGAATCGGAAAATCAAAGCTGCCAACTGAATCAAAGTGTACGCACAAACATGACACATTAGTTGACACATTATGTGACGCATATTAGTTGAGAGCCAATGCTCAGGGGGGCCATCGACAGGTATCAACTATTCAAAGCGATCAACAACTGATGTGTCTCTGGGTGATTGCTGCTGTTAACTTAGTTTCGGATTAGTTTAACTACGCACTGGAGTGCTCAAATGCGCCTCTCAATATACCTACTGGCCCGGAGGCACACTTCTCATTTTCGGTGACGACACACACCCGCTTTTATTGCAAATTGAATTTGCTGTGTCACGTCGTCAGCTACTTTGTCAATAATTTTTTGAGTTTCTAACTGCCACAGAAAGAACATTTTTGCTAGGTACACTATGTGTAAGTACAGGGTGTTTTAAAATTAAGGACTGGTTTAAGAAACTAGAGTTTGAGAAAAACACATTTAATCTTAAAGATAGAAACGCTTTCAGATAAATATATCAGATGTCGTTCTTTTTGCTCGTTTTCTTCGAAAATATAACTTTATAAATGATTTGATTAAGTCCGATTCTTATTTTTACTATCCTTTTAAAATAAAACTAATATATTATCTTAAGTAATCACTTCCAAATGTATTCGGTTCAGATATCGCTTAGATCACTTTTCAACGGAAATAGGAAACTTTTTATTAAAAGCATCTGGCTTTTGCTACCAACATTTATGTGCTATCAGTCCTTCAAATCAATTTCTGTTTAATTGTTCATTCTTTGGAACACCCTGTAAAATGAGTAGGAAGTTTACACAACTGGGAATATGAGTATTTTTGTAGCCATAAAATGCAGCTGCAACTTTTTCGCCTTGGACAAGTTACAACAAAGAACTTGGATCTATTGTTATTCGTGCCGTTGGTCACTTGGTCGTTGCACTTTGGGGGCGACAGTTTGGAGCTCGCATGTGTATGTGTGTGTGTGCGTCAGTGTGACCTAGTGAACCCACAAATATGCGACACATGGCTGGCCAAATCGCCATCAGCTGCGCTGCTCGCATTGTCCTGCCGTGCCATGCCGTAGCCGCCCGTGTTCTGCACCGTGTGTTCCATGGCGGGCATCATTTGTCAATGTCGTCCACGCCCTAAGCACACGCAACCTCATCGCCATCGCTGTTGCCATCATCGAGTCTCATGCTGCTGCTGCCCCTGCTACCTCTGTGGCATGTTTGTTACGCGTAATTCCTCAGCGACAGCAAGTGTGTTGTTTTGTTGTTGTTGTTATTATTGCTGTTTTTGTTGTTCTTGTTCCTATCACTGCTTCCCATGGCAATGCATAAAATGTACACACTTGCAAGCAGGCTGCCACCTGCCTGTGTTTCTGGCACCGGGTGCAGCTGCTCTCTGTGGCCAGTGTCTGGTGGCCAAGGCCACAGCAGGAGCTTGGAAATGAAATGTATACCCACAGCCCTGATTTTGTTATTATGCAGTGCGTGTTACTCTAATTAGAGTCTCTTTGACTACGATCGACTTATGTCCACACAAGTTTTTCATTCAAAGATGCAAATTCTCTCTAATTGATGAATATGAATTTTGAATGACAATTTAATACCCCTATTGGTCTATTACAATTTCTTTTGTTAACATTTTCAGCTTTAGCATTCAACTGTGAGAGATCTGAACAGCATAGTAAAGTTGTTATAAAAATCGCATAGAAAAAAGTATTTAAAAAGCGATTGAAAAAAAATACAAAGTAAAAGGAACTGAGACTCATACCCATTACATTTCTTTATTCGCTTATAAAAGATTTCCAATTATGTCCAGGCTATTGCAACAATTTTTATAACTTGATGAGAGCAAAGCCATCATGTTTAGTCTGTCTGTCACGCTGTCATTCTGTCACTTTTGTATGCAAAGTAACCACAGCCGCAAATGTCTAGCAAAACTCCGCCCACAAAATGCCGCACGGAGCAACACACTAAAGCTCATTAAAAAACTTGTCAAAAAGCAACAACAACAAAATGTACAAAAACCAGCAACGATAAAATAAAATGCGATGAGTGAAAACGCCATTCTAATTGCACGGAAAAACCACAGTCCCCAAAAACCCGACGTGCGACGCAGAGCAGGCAAATGAACTTAAAGCCAGTCACAGGGACACCATAAACCGCTCAATTATAATGCCTTGGAGCGGACCAGGCCCACAAAAAGTCGTTATCTGAAATATTTGACATGTGTCTGTCGCTTGGAGTGGGTCACTGAGCATTAGGCGGGCCGTGACAGCTACCACAAAACTGAACACGTTGCAGTAGCTGGGAGCTAGGTGACCGGGCCACGCTTGGACAAGCATTCGCATTAGGAGCAATTAACAATCTGCTGCGAGGACATAAAATATACAAAATTCACAAAGTTCAAGGTTCAATGGAATGCACGACGTATGCGTGATTTTTAATGGAACTACCCAAAAGTATGCAAGGAAAATTTTTAGAAGCATATTGACCAATGCTCGCACGAACTAAAGCCGAGTGGCTACCGCTCTTGGGTAGAGAATGGAAATAAAGATAAGATATGAATTGAAAAGCCCTTGACTGTGAGATTTGCCCGTATGCCAAGAGCTCAACCATTTCTAAATTAGTATTGAGGCTACAGTGGTTGCAGTGTGTATTCAGAAAATCCACCAAGTCGTTTTGAATAGTGCCTCCTGAGCAACTTCGCCAGCTCTTGGGCATTCATGTTTATTTTAGAAAATCTTGCATAGAATAATTGATATAAAGAAAGAGAGAGAAAGATCGTCTAGTTCACCCATCTGCAGTAATAACTGAATAGTTCAAATGCCAACTTGACACAAAAATATGAAAAAACTTTGTTGCCATTCATATGTGCCCCTTAGCCAACTTTCAGCTATAATCCCCACACGCAGACACAAAGCAAATGAGTTTTTAAAAGCGCGCACGTGGGCTGGGTGGGTTGAGTTTGGTTGCGGTGGCAACTCTAGTGCAATTGTTGGGTTCAGTGCATCCGCTTGGCATGGCATTTTTTCATTTGCTACTGAAGTTGGCTGGCAATTTATGTCATGCAGGAGTTGTCAGCAGTTAGAGTCGGGTGTGCAAAAGCAGGAGGCAACTTTGGAAAACTTGATAGGTTCAAGTAGTTTTCAGATGTTCATTTGCTGTGGTACCTTGTGGATGATGACCGTGGCTGTTGTTGTTAAAGCTGTTAAGCTCAAGAAGAATACAAAGCAAAGATATGTCTGAGGTTTGTTCAGTTAGTTTTTAAGCATATCTGCAAGAAAAAGTTGTTGGCATTTAGTGGCTGAGCTTAGCTAACTACAAAAACTACAAAAGTGTCGCAATCTCAAAGTTAAGTACTCAAGCGCTCTGAGTGGCATTTCAGTAAATCTTCATTACAATTCCTGTGACTCCTACAAAACTAGGCGAACATTAGATTATAAGCCGCTTAGTCTGCTCAACTTTCGCATTTTTACCAAATACGTATCTTGACGTTTAGCTAATAGTGCCCAATAGAGGTGTGGAGCTCATTCCGTATGATATTCTACCACACAGACTAGCCTGAGTCTACTCAAACTTGTCCCTTTAAGACGCCCACAAAAGGCCGTACAATGCCACTGTCATTCACGCTCTGTTTGCCGTCAAGAAGCAACAGCAGCGGCAAATGCGAAATAAAATAAATATTGACAAGTGAGTTTTCGTGATTTATGTGGCATGACTCATCGGGCGAAAGTGGAACTGGATGAATTTATATGGCGCGAACGTTGAGCTGACGCGAGTGCCACGACAATTGCCAGACTTTTGGGCAAACAAGAACTGAATATTTGCACAATGTGGATGACAGCCCACATATACATATCCACAGGCACTTAAATAAAACATCAGCAAAGTGCTGGGAGGACAGTCGGGTCAACCATGCCGACCAAACACTAGGCGACTAGAGGCACAGGCAGTGCAATGAACCAACACCAAAGTGAGCAAGAAGCATATGCCCGGTAAATGCAAATCGTTTGACGTAGCCCGGGTGGGCGTGCTTATGGTCAACTGCTTCCCCAACCCGCTGGCACTCTCTCTATATATTCTCGCATTTCGGTCAACATTCATTTGGCAAAAAGAGAAGCATTCACTTGTGCATGTCAATCATTTTTTGACAGCCAACGGCACAGCCAGCACACACATCCATCTGCGCCTCAGAGGCATCTACTCATCTCTCCATCTGCAGCTGCAGCTGCATCTAAACAGGCGACGGGTGACAACCAGACAACGCGTCGCAGATTTGATTGACAAGCTAAGAGACTCTAGAATTTGCTGCGTAGCTTATTTTAATGCACTTAAATCATTTTCACGCATTTTTAATGCAAATATCCATGGCGATCAATTATTTGCATGCCAAATTAATATCTATGCAAATTTACATGTGGCATAATATATAAAATTCATGACTCAATTACAAGCTGTCGCCATAAATTCGTGCAACACACTAAACACCTACTAAATTTACATGTGTATGTGCAACATCTTTTTTTATGTCAGCCCCAAAAAGTTGGGCCAACAATTAATTAATGTATAACGCGTAATTATTTTCGCTCATATATTATGGTCAACATTAATGTTTTTATGTATTTTTTTTTTTTGGCAACATTTATGTGCATTTAAATTTTAATGTAGGCAAAACAAGACTCGTAAACAAAAAGCTGGCAATAAAAATAATATCAATGCCGGCATAATTACTACAGACATTACAGGGCCTCACATTAAGATAGAACTAACTATTAAAAGCGGACTACTTAGCATAATTTAGTTTTGAACTCTATGTTGTTTACAATGCGACCGATTGTTAATTAACTGTTCGGGAAAGGCAATTTTCAATAACCACAAACAATACTGGCTGAAAAGGGGCGACCTTTCGTTAGCATATGAAAGAGATGTTAATATTATTCGTATGAACACGTAATTTCTGACACTAAAAGCTTTCCGCTTAATTATTTGTTCATGCCAAACAGTCGATGTGATTCTGGCAATTCGTAATCTCGTTGGCTTTTAAGGCGAAATTCAATATATTCAAATATATATTTGCATATGACTTTAAATGTAACCCACGCAGGCATAACTCAAACTTAATTTATTATAAAACTTGTCGAAAACTTTTGATAACACCACGACAAGACATTTACCAGCAAGGGAGAGGAGGTAGCATTAGATTGAAATTTCAAAAAAAAATTGCCCATGTGTTTAGGTGTAAAACGTAAAGTGCTGAAAAGGCGTTGGCATCCGCCTTGTCTGCATTCCCAGACGTCCTTTCGAAACCGCACGCAAACTTTTGCAAAATATCAACAACTTTTCGTAGCCAACCAATATTCAATTTTTGCCCAGTTGCTTGGTCCTATTTGAATAATTTGAATATTTCAGCATTTTATGCTTTAAGTACACCCTTTAAAAGTTTTCAATAGGTTCAAAGAGCTTTTTCTTACTTAAGAAATTCATTGTTACATTTATGACAACCGGTTCTGGTTCTTTGGTTCTTAATTGATAATTGTTAAGTCTCCTTGAAAGTGTACAAAATGCCCTAGAAACAGAGCCTGTTTATTGCGCTAATTAGTGTAACCAGGCTGGCAGCTGACAAATGAGCAGAAAGCCAACAAAAATGGTCAATATTGCTTCCACTTTCTCCTCTTTGGCTTCAGTAAATTCAATAAAAGACATTAAGCAAATTTTGAGTGTTGCTCAAATGAAAACATTTTTAATTTAATTTGCGGAACGGACAATTCAGAACTGTTGACCAACCAACCAGTTGTGGCCTTTATTTAATTAAAGTTCTTGAATTTCACTGCAACTAGGCCAAAACGGGTTGAATTTAAGTTGGAGTCCAGGCCCACAGCCCCGAGCCCACAAACACGAGCCTTAAGAGTCCCTTGTAAACACAATAAACAGCTCAACCGGAGGGCCTGTAGCCAGTGCACTCTAAGCACTTTTCAGTGTCAGCGTTAGACGATTTCAGGATGCAAGCTCTACGCCCAGCATTAAAAGAGGCTAGCAGGAATACGAGCAGACAAAGAGTGTCGGAAGTTCAACCAGAAGGATTAAAAGTTTTGCTCAAAAGGCGAACTAAGGCGTAGTTCAAAGGACAGTTGCCATATTTTCGACGCTATCTCTTCTGGGTGTTGTTTGAATCTCTGGACTTCTCCGTGTTCGCTATGCTGTTATGGTTTCCTGCTGCCCTAGTCAAACTTTTAGGCCAATAGCTAACAAAAAATAATCCCATTGCTTCGCATAGAAATAGTTCTGATTGGAAAAAGTTGAGCAAACAAGCTACAAGATAAATGTTATATGTTCTAAATTACTTTAAAACCAATTTCTAAAAATACGCCTGCACTCTTAATCTCTACGTTTATGCTGAAGCAAATTCGTTAAATTTAAACCCATTAAAAGGATGTGAAATTCTATGCAGACTAGCAAACTAGTGCGTAGATATTTCAACATTAAATTAAAAACGGTTTAGAGAGAATTTAAGCTAAATCCCAGAAATAAAAGAAAGTCATTTAGTCGCAATGAAACTTTGTGGTATAATTGAACACACGGTACTATCCTGATTTTCAATTAAAAATTAATATACTGTAGCAGATATTTATAATAGTTCACCTGTTTAATCAGACTAATGAGTCCCACAGCTGGAAGCATTCACATGTAAACCAAATCAGTTTGCATCCAATCAATGTGCAATCAACAAATGTCCTACAAAACTAACAGTGCTCATGCCGGTTAACAGCCCACTGTAAACTTAACAGCAAAACTGCCAGCGAAAGTGAAAGTTAGCCGGCAATACTACTTATATAGTGAGTATAAGAGAGCAGCAGTTCAAATGGATAGCTGCGAAAGAGAGACAGAGAATCACAAACCATGTGCCATTAATTGCTGAAACACTGAGAAAAATCAGCATGAGCTAGAAAGTACCAAAGCAAAAACAAATATGCCGGCAAATAAAGGCCAAATACATATCTCTTTACATTTTTATACTAATGCATAGATATACATACAAAATGACTGTTTCTCAGTCATTAAATACGGCTCTATATTTTGAAGTTTTTAATTTTATAATTTGATTTTAGTTACTGCTGTATTTTGGGAATGGGGATATTTTTGATTTAACAAGTAATTCGTATGTGAAATTCTAAAAACTTTCGAAAACTTTAAAGGATTATTATTATTATATTTAAAGTGTAGGATAGCTACACGATCGATAATAATAAATATAGCTCTAACACTAAATATGGTTAGAACGAAAACTTACAGAAGTATATTATAATAGCTTAAAACAAAATAATATATAACTAGTTTATAAACGCATTCTTTTCATTTGCCTTCATTTCAGATGCACCTCAATTACCAACTAAACTATTTTTCTTAGTGCAAATGCAGCGCAAATCATGCAAGCAGCAGCAGTGAGGAGAAAGAGAAAACGCACGAACAGATGAACAACACACGAGCATACATCTGGCCAATTTGCCGAGCCAACACGAGGCTGCGCGTCGGGGCGGCAGCTCTGCAATCGGGGGCGTCCCATGCACCACAACAACATTCGCCGGCAACTGCGGCGCGCAGTATGCAAAACAAACCCGAAACGTGCAGTTGGCATTGGCATCGCAGCGACCCGAACCGACCGCAGCAAAAAGCGTAAAGCGGCCCAAAGCAACAGTGCGTAGATCTGCCAAATCTGCGACGGCAACGACGCTGGCAGCGCTAATATAAATTAGCAGAACGCAGCGAAAATAAACAAACAATTCTGCAGGCAGTCGGACGCAGGCAGCAGCACAAATAATTCAGACAGTGAAAAATAACAGAGAAATTCGGGAAATTCGAGAAATCACAGAAGCGTTTGCCAAATATTTTGAGAACCTCAAAACTATCAAAAAAAGAAAGAAAGAAAAAAGTGCGTGCTGCTTGGGAATTGGTCAGAACGGAGTCCACAACCCGACACTAAGATGGGCCGTGTGCCAAGGCGGCAACTGGCGTCGCATAATAATGGTAAGCATCAAATACATTTGTATCTTAAGCAAGTTGTACAAGTGGGGGGATGGTTGAAGAACTCGGCCAGTCGCCAAACAATAAAAATGCCATTTTGGAAGGGTCCTGTGCATTGGAATTTATCAGATAGCTACAATTTGTACGCATAGCAATTTATAACTGTTGAATGCGAGGGTAAAGCACTGCAAATCTGATGATGATGTGGAAACTGCTTGTGACTAGAATTTACTACTAGAACGAGTAGAAGTAGTATAAGGAGAAGTAGTAGTAGCTGGGCAAGGCTTTAAAAAACTTGAAAGCAATTTACTGATTAAGATGGGTCTTAGAATAAAGTTCGAAATATAAAAATTATATTTCATTTTATAAAACTGGGTAAATCTCTTCACAATTTTCGCCTCAAAGCAAGCAAATATTTGCTTCATCCTGGCATAGTTATGGTAGCTACTCGACATGCTTATCAGCTTATTGAGTGCAGCAAGCCGCACTTGTAAAAAACTAGCCCCATTTACCAAACCGAAGCCCCATTCAGCTAGAAGGTCGTTGCACTCTCCTTGACAGACAAACAGACAGACTGAGTGACGCGTTCCCGACTGATGGTTGCTGGTTGTTGGTTGAGTCAAATGTGGAGCAGCAGCATCAGCAGCAGCAGCAAAAAGGACGACATGGGCCAACGAAGCATTCAGCAGCTGCTACGCATGTAATTTGTCAGACAGATTTCTTTTAACGTCTGCCAAGGCTCCACGCCCACTCCCATGCCGACAATCGACACCATCACACACGAGGACATTGCAACCAAAATGTTTCCTTCCATCACGGCTGACTGGCTGGCATTTGGGTATGCTTTTTGAGCCGGGACATCCAGGACTTAGGACACGACAGAACGAACAACAGACATTAACATTTCAGTGCAAATGATGTGATAAAATGTAAGAAACCAATAGTTAAGTGTGGACGACCAACAGAATCCTTATATCCTATTGCTATGCAACACAAGGATATGGAAAAATTGTATATACAAACATTTTTAGTGAAATTTGTTTCTTTACAATCTAGGAGAAGAAATTGCACTACCCAATATGTTGATGGACAGACGGCCAGCAATCACTCAGTTATTGTTCCTGATCAAGAAAAATCTCCATAAGCACAACCTTGTGCCTTCACTTAAGCAACCCATCGAATTGGTGCAGGGTAACAAGCAAATAAGGGCCACAATCGACAGCAGCTCGGGGGAAAAAAACCAAAGACCACACTTCAGCGAACCTGAAAGCCAAATTCCAGGGTTCAAATCTGCTTGACAAAGTGCATAGTAAATGCGTATAATTTGATAAAACCGGCGCCTGCCGTAAACCCTCCTTCCCTCCATCCACATATCCGCAGCAGGCAAATAGTCAACGCAAATAAATAAACAAAGTGACAAAATTTCCGTACATGTCAAAGGCATGCTTGCTCTTTAACGATAATGCTGAACATGGAAAACATTGAGCAACCGTGCTAGAAAAATGTTTTCCTAGTCGAGATGCTGTTAAATTTCTAATAGAGTTGACCAAGTCTCACTAGATTATAGCCTGGTTCCGCAAATACTGAATCAAGATTTTTCTACACTTTTTTTTTACTTTATGAAAATTATTTTTTAGGTACATAATTTAATCCGAATATTAAAATATTTATAAATTTTTTCTAGATAGAAAAACAATTTCGAAATTATAATTCAGGTTACATTAACAATGCAAAACAGTTCCATTCACTTTATAATTCAACCCGAGTTTCTTGTGTTTCATAGAATTCTAATTAGTTGACTCTTCATTAGGCTATTCCTCAGAATAATTATAATTGTAACCAGTATATCACGTACTTATCCATATTATTTGTCATATAAGCACTTTGGGTACTCATCACTTATTTAACGGTTGCACTCGCCGTCAGTTAATGAGATATTCAAAGCTGCTGCTGAAACTTTTGAAATTTTACCCCACTGCGGAAACTTTTGCAATTAATTACGAGAAGACCTTTAAACCGATCTATGAACGGGATTCGAAGGGTAGGTTGCACGTGGCAGGTGGCAGCGGCAATGATATACTTGAACTATTATGTATTAAAGCTTTGGCGTCGGATATAGGGCAATTAGATAAGATAAGCACATTCAAGCTACCGCAATTAGTTGCTACTCGTAAATGAAAAGTGAAATGCAGCCAACACAAGCGCAAATAAGGGCAGCAGGAATCTAGAGGCATGGACCGAAGAGCTAAATCATATCCAGCTGTGCATACAGCCCTTAACTTTCAAGGCAAACATTTCAACATGGCCTACTTGTCCGAATTAATGAGACACGAACCACCCAGACTCAAATAATATATTGACGATAAACTAGTAATGAGAAGTAATGAGAATCCAATAGCCATTCGGCCCAACTGATAATATGACCCACTATAAATTATTTATTCGCAGTTGAAAGGGTTCCTTGAAGGCTAGAAGCCGCCATGTGCTAAAGTGGCAACAGAGTGTTTGGAAAACTATACGTAGATGGAGCAAGATGCAAAAACAAAGTAGAATTTTTGCTTTCATTGCCATCATTGTTTTATATTTTTTAGCATAACCAAACAACGATGGCAAGAAAAGCAAAGAAGCCAAAAATATGTATTAAAAGTGTTGGTAAAAAGCAAACAAAAACCTTTGCTAGACAGAAAAGCGAAGAGCAGAAAATTTCCTAATATTTTTTACATCAAAAGTATTGCACTTGAAATATGATGTGAGAGGTTCTTATGCATACGACAGCGGGAAAAACGTTATGTAGATACTTAAAGGAAAGTGCTGAATGATTTTTGAAATTAAATTCCTCGGTAAATTAATTCTTTAAATAGTCCTTCTGTCAAAGAGCCAAAGCTATCGTAATTTTCTGCAAAAACGTAAAATACATCTACCTTTATTTTTTTATTTCGTAGTTATTGTAACTCTGGCAAGTTTGAAATAACATATTTACAGAGAAAAATCCAAGTCAAGCACACTGAACTGCTTCCTGTTGTGATTCTTAGAGTGGAATGAAGCATTTCACTGCCAAAGTTCTCTAAAAATGAAATGGAAATAGTTTTACAATATTAAGATCTCTTGTGGTTAATAAGCATGTGGGGAACGTCAACATTTTTATAACAAATTTCTAAGAATTCTTCAAGTCATGCCAGTGCACAGTGAACATTATGTCCCCTGTTGTCGCACCTGCGTGCACATGCAGAGCCAACCCAACTAAGTTTCTTTTTTTTTTGCCTTCAAACTTGCCACAACTTTTTCATCAAGTTGTCGTCAACCATTTGCACCACCCAACGCTGCAGTTTGCAACTGTATCCAGTTACGATAGAGCTCCCAGCCCGTTGCCATGATTAATGTTCAAATTAAACAACGCCAGGCTGACGTTAATGACGACAAAAGCGAAGCAGCGACAACAATAGAGAGCTAACAAAAAAATATGGAAAAAAAAACGTGGCTGAAAAGCCAGGCAAAGTGCTCGTCACATAACAAAACTGAAAAAATATTACCATAAACAACAAAGGGTTACATGATGATAATGAATGCCCAACAGTCGGGTGACTCAGTGCCGGATTTGGGATTCAAGTAAACCCAATATATTTGTATGAAAACTATCTAAACGTAGCTATTATTATCACAGCTCTTGCTAGGTAAATTACTATAATTTTTATTTGATACAGTAATTCAATATATAGCGTCAAATTGAACTAATCAATCACATAAAAGCCTGATCAATTAAATACTCCATTAGTTGTGTCAGATATCATAGAGTTTGATTAGTTTTCATCTGAAATGCTCTAGGCCCACCTTCCCACCGTCCATATGAGTCATGCGATCAATTTCGTTCCGCTTCCGTTTCGATTTCACAATTCAATTAGCGACCCAATGACGAAATGAATGATTGTCCATGAAATGGAGGTGACAGACAGAGTCCCCAGTCAACTTAGTCATTATTGATTAGATTTTCTGGAATGAAACCAAAAAAAGAGGAAAAGACTCCAACATCGGTGTGCAGCGCTGATATGATACGATGCCAGTGCTGCATAGCACTGTTTGTGCCGTCATGAAAAAATATCAATTAATTAATGGCATGATTTAGTGTTAATTGAGCGTCAATGCATTACATTATGGATGTATGTGTTCAGGCGTCAGTCGTAGCCCTCCCTGGGAGCTGCCATCTTGGCCCGCTCTCACTACACGCTTGGCTGCTGCTGTAAAGTAATCAATTTAAATTGGATGTACATCATATTTTCATTGCTTCTGCTTAAATGAACTCATAAAATAATTGAACAACAAATGGCTGCAGGAAATTGTTGAGGGGGTATTGCGTGTATTGTCTAGGTTGGTCATGGCTACAAATATTAAAAATACTTCAATGAGCATTGTGAGAAAAGGCAAACAACACAAACAACAAAGCTGAGTGCACAAATTGGATAAACAAAAAAGGGGAAAAAATTAATAGAAATCGACTGCGAAATATCCTCACAAAAATAAAATATAAGTTTGTATTGGACTTAATTCAGTTGATAAAACTTATATTTGATTAGATGCCAACTAAAATATATATGCAAGAAACATAAAAGTACACAAAATGACCTAAATATTGCTTTAAAGTGATACTTAATTGCAGTGAATATATTGGAAATTATTATGGGTAATAAAAACATATCTTAGAAGGAAAAATTTCCCTTATCCTGAAGCAGAGTTTATAACCAAACAAAACCAAAGACAGTTGATAAAATTGGAGAAAAGAAGAGTGTAGCTTATAGCTATTTATAAGAACAATGCACAGTAGCTTTGGTTTATTTTCTTTATCAGCCACTTGTAACTGTGACATTCACATTGTGCGCGAAATTAAATATTCCCAATTTCGGCCAATCGATTGCTGGGTATACAAACTTGGCCGACTGTCATAATTAAATGAATAAATAACGCCGATGGCTGACTAAGTGCATGAAAGCATTGTTGACCTAGTGCCATTGAGCTACACCAATATCCACGACAACAACAACAACATCAACATCAACTACAACAACAACAACAATGCATATGTTGCTATTATAATTAATTGGCCATTCATGTTGCTAATTGCATTTCTTGTTAAGCGTCAACGACTTTCGAACAGGACAATTTGCTTTGACTATCGCTTGATTTGATTTCGATTTATTTATATTTTTTTTTTTGTTTGATGTTGAGTCAGTTGTAAATATCAACACTGCATAAATACAAATTGATGAACCGACTGACTGACAGGCCGACTGAGAGATAGACAGTCAGGTGGGCATTGGACAACATAAAAGGCGCCACGTGCCGAGCATTTTTCCTGTTTATTCCAGTCCGATAATTACACTTGAAATAATATTTGCAAATAGGTAAATAGCATTTCCAAGCAAGTTCGATTGAAATGGAAATCAAAGCAAGCAATTTGATAAGAAAGCAAAAAGCAAAAGAATACTCAGATCACGTGGCGTATGATTGATTTTGCAGTTATTTGGACTGAAAGACAAACAAAAAATGCATAACTCAAATAAAGAATTTATTTACAGAAATTATAGCTTAAAGTTAATGAGCTAATACGTTAACATTTAACTAACTACAAATGAAAAGTTACGAAATGTAAATACATTCAAATAGTTGGGAGAAAAGTTTGAGCACTTTGTATTGCAAAGTTACATTAATTTGAAACAATCATAAAACACGAAATACTTTGCACGCGTAACAAAATATTGTACGCTCCGAAAAATACAAGAACAATAAAATCAAAGCCACCAAACCTTAAACAAAGCCAAGCAAAGAGCTGACAACTAGAACACAATGTAAAAATTCAACAGCATCCAATTAAAACGTGGCTAGATTTTCGCTTTTGTCCAGGCCATAGAAACCAAAATAGGCGAGTGACAAAAGCATTTACATTGTGGCAACAATTGCAAACTATGTATGTGTGCTCAACCGCGTGCCACGCCCACCAGTCGTCAATTTAAGGCCAGTGTAACATATGGAATAAATGCGCTTCGCTCAATTATGGAAGTCAGTTCCAAAAATGGTGTTAAAATTTTCGAACGGAACTATCGAACCGTGCACCGGTACAACAATACACATAACCAGCAGATGGGCGGCTATTAGGCCGAGGGCGTGTCAATATATTGCTGCTAATTTATGCAAATTGCGTTATGTGGGGGTCCGACTGGTATTACGCACACGCACACAGCCATCAGTAGAGTGCACTGCGGGGGATGCATTCGTTAAGCGCCTTAAATAATACCACAAAATTCTAACTTTAGCCTTGTTGTCATAGTTGTTGCTGGTGCTTATTAGCCTAGAACGGATTAATTTATTAAATGAGAGATGGGATTTGCACTTGGGCAAAATTTGCCTGAATTAAGAATTCTTAGGAAATAATATACGACTTAGCAAGAAAATGGACAATAAAATTATTTATAGTTTATTTAACGAGTTTTCTTTTAATACACTCTTAACTCGTAAACATAAACCAATTCGAAATAAATTTAAATTAGTTTTAGTTTACAAGTGAACTAGTATTCCATAACTTCTGGTCACTGACAAATTTAGCAGGTCCATTAAAACCTTGAATATGAAAAAATGTTTCCTGGTCGGAAGACCTAGTTCCGTTAATGTTTCGCTGATAAATCACTTGATACGCTCAGCAGCGCCTCTCACAGGCACCTTAGATTAATACGCCATGGAGTAGAAGGCGATAGAACAATGAACAATGCTGGGATATATCGGGCTTAAGCCTGCAGTTGAAACCACTAGTCCACAAAGGCAGCAACAATGCCAACCGCATCAAAGGGTGGCCATAGCTAAATTTGGGTTTCATTTCGTTATCCGACAAAAGGTGCAAATGTGTGTGCAAATGTGTCTGTTAAAAGCCAAAAGCCACTGCCTATGATATATGACGGTGCGTGTGAGGATGGGAGTTGAGGTGTAGCTGGGTGAGCATCATAAATAAAATGAGCAGTCCGACAGAGTAATGGTAAAAACCGCAGGACTCTCCAACTTGGACTTGGCTGCAGTCGGTTAACAATGTGTGAAAGTCCTCACATACATAATTGCTCGGGCAGTATGGTTACTAACTAACAATGTCCTCTGCCTTTGGTCAGTGGGGAAAAAAGTCTCTCTCGGTTATTAGGATGTCTGTAAAATAACACGAGATAACACTAACCATCTGACTAAACCATACCCCTTGAAAGTTGCAAATATAATGATACATATAGATATAGATATACATAGACATAAATGTGTAATAGGGAAATATTTCAGCCTTACCCACGGTTAAAAATATTTGAAAAACCAGCCAAAACGGTTCTCTTTAATTTAGGCAACTACTTACTACAGGTTGGCTATGATGTAACATTTTATGGACATGTACTATACTCAATTCTTATATGAATGCATTTACGTTTGTATGTATATAAACATATGAATGCACCTTAGTATACCTATAAACTTTTTAATATATGTATGTGCATATGAACTTGTATGCATGTATGTGTGTTATCCAATATAAATGATTCCCGCTGCGTTTCAAATTAAAAAAAAAAAATAAAGAAATTTTAAACGTTGCCCCCTATGTGATTCTCTTGAATTTAAGTAACAGCTTCGTACCTGCCTGCATTGACATGGGTTTTGTTGTGTGTCTAATGGCCTTTTTTGTATGGAATTGTGTATGTATGCCTGCCAAAATAAACTTCCCACTGGCCGGAAAATATTTTAAAGTCTGTTTTAATTTAAAACAGTCGGCCTATGTTATAAGTACTTATCAGATTTTGATATAATCATAAAAGCACTGTTTGTAAAAATCGTTTCCATATATGGATTACGCAATTCATCAACTAACCAAAACACCCTCTGCAAGGATGTAACCATTACAACTGCAGGTGCAAACACTTTAAGCTTGTAAAATGTAACAATATAATCATATTTCGGTAAAACGAAGTTGCGAATTGTGTTTTGTTTTTATCAAGAGCCCAGCAGTGTAGCACATCCTAACCAAAGGTGTCCCAAAGATTAAGTGCGGTTAACATTTGGCAAACAGTTAGAAATGGCAAGCAAGACAGTAGGTGAGAAAGGGGTCTGAAAGGTCGCATTGGCTTTTGTTTATGTTGCACTTTACATTCGGCAGGCCGCACACTCCATAAACATAGCCCACACCAAGTGCACTTGTCATGCAGCCCAACATGTTGACTGGGTGTTGTATGTTTTAGGATATGGATGGAGTTGGAGGTCCGCATGCAAATTTGTTAGCCATATTTGCAAACTCTTACTCCTGAGGGTGTGCGTGTGTGCTTGCGTGTATTTGTTGTTTTTGTTTATGTATTGTTGTACTTGTTGTTTATCCAAAAATTATACGCCTCACTTGCCGCCTCGTCGTGTATTCCGGCCACTAGAAAGCAGCTAAACATTTGCCAAGCTGTTCACTACCCGGCAATTGCAGCCTCCCTCCTTTCCTCAACTATTCTGCCCAGGCTCCACAATGTCTTTTGTGCGTAATAGAATTTGCCACGCTGTTAAACTTGCTCTGCGGACTGTACTCTAAATTTGCGGCATTATCCGCACGCGTGCAACAACTTGCAACTTTTTAGTATGTGCCAATGAAGTCCACCTCCCCCCTACCTAAGCTAAGCTGTCTACGGTGTGGAGTGGGTAGTTGGTAATGACGAAGTTTTATACAAACTTTTAATTAATTAAGTGCACACTTTTCAGTTTTAAGTTTCTTGGCTGTGGTCCATAAATCAAATCAATCGATTGCGCACTTAGAAGTTAAAACTACTTTTCAATCAAATCATTGTGAAGTGTTCAAATCAGGGAATTTAACAACCATTAAGAACAACAGAAAAGAACAAAAGAATGCTGAATAAAACTAAATTGATTACGTGGTAAGTTGGATATAATATTATAGAAGTTGTTACGTTTTTTCAATAAGGCTTAAAGAGTGCGAAAATAATTTGAAAAAAATTATAGACGTCGCCTCTATAAAGCATTAGAAAGAATGTTAAAAAAAAAATCAATTCTTGATTGTATTGAGAAAATACAGATAATTTTCACAGTTGTGAAAAGGGACTTAGACAAACTCGAAACTTATCCTGATATACCTCATGCGACACCAATAACATTTAGTGCTCCTTGCTGTGGCTCATGCGATAGTTTTTCCGCTTTAACAGCTCTGCGCTGCTTTGCTGCATGTTTTCAAGTTAAACTGCTGCTTTATAGCCCTTCGCCACATCATCATGCGCAGCAGCAACATTACCAGCCAGTGTCCAGACACAAGCTGCACCGCATACGACTTTGCCACAGACTGGGAGTTGGTAATGGAGCAAGGGTGACTCTCATAAACTGCATAAATTTTTAATAAGCGCAACACACAAAATGCGACCAAGGGACGAAGTTTACAACAACAACGATGCTGAAAGCTGCAAAGGGAGCTGCAGTTGCACATTCCCATGGTCTGGCATTGCCTGAGTCAGCATCCAAAAATGGCCACTTGAAGCTGCCTCTCGTCAGCTGGAATCTAAAAGTGCAGCAATGATTGCAGCACATGTTCTATTTGCCTGTCAAATGGCAGCCAATGTGCTAAGTGTAGTGGACAGTCCTGCAAATAAGCTTAGCCCGTACCCGCACCCGCACACGCACAAGCACAAGCACACACAGCCGCACCCTCTTCGTCTGTTCAGCTAAGGGCTGTTACAATTTGTGCCCGAATTGCGGTTGCAGATAACAGCAACAATTACTGCAACAGCAGCAGCTAACGTTGCCTGCACCTTGCCATTTGATAGCACAATAAAGGCAAAACACCATTCAACAGATACCAATGCGATAGCAGATATAACACAAAACAACGCGGAGACAGGTGTTAAACTAAAGCTGTTAAAACCCTTCAACAAACTGTCAAACCAGTTACAACACACCACACAGCAGCAATGTGATGTGGACAGGAAGGGTAAAAAAGCTGCCCAATTTCCTACAGTTGTGAGCATAAAAATCATGACAACAAAACTGAATACCTAGTTAGTCTATAAACTTGCTACAATAACTAAATTCAATTTTTAATTTTCTATACATTTTTTACCGTCCATAAATTATGCTGAAAAAGATTCGGAGTTTTATTCACAAAAATTGCTTTCATCGTAAATGCGATTTTAAGTTCTTAATTCCCAGCATTTTATGTATATACAAATATTTACCAAAACATGGTTTTTCCACTCTACTCCTGTTTGCAATGAAACTAAATTAATGTGCATAATTCTGTTGAAAGTGATTTTGCATTTCAGTTTAAAATAGTTGAAATATTCTCTTTAAAAACACAATTAAGATTATCCCGCATTTAATCCGAAACTAACTTGTTATCATAACTGAATTTGTTTGTAATGCAAATATAAAATATTTTCTCATAAAGATTTAATTAAATAAATGAAAAAAGCAGGTACGTCAAGAATTTGTACATGTTAATTTAATGCACCCCGTGTGAGCGTGCCGTTAATTGATTGCATAACAAAATTCCGCAGCCACACGCACCCGGAACCGCCAGCTATCGTCAATTGCAGGCGATTTATAGCCCAGAGTGCGAGGAGGTGTCGGCAGCAGCGAAATTTAAAACCGAATATTGAGGCAATTTGTTGGTTGTCTCTTCAATCAGGCTACAAGCAGAACTACATGCATGGCAATTAATTCAGTTTCGATTTAAGTGTTAAATTTAACAAGCAAGACTAGAAAATACCCTTCACCAAGCAAATTAAGTGCATCTGTACAAGTTTTCGAGATGTTAAGAAATTCCTTTATATAAATATTTAAAGAGAAAACAGAATACACATATGATATTTACACACATATATATATTACACATACTGGACACTTAAACACAAATTTCTGTATAAATCTATTGTGTTCCTGGTTCTCGATAATATTATTGTTTAATTTCTCACTTTCAACGTGCCAAATGGCAGTGTTGAATTTTCTATTGCATAACTTAAGGCGACAACTGGCAATCTAAATGTTTGAACTTTCTGTAGTGTCTTGTGGCGTGGAATGTTTTCCCAACACTTGAAATTGCCTCGCAATTTGCGCTTTATGCATTAACCTGCCAATCCCAAATGCTATTTTAATATGGCTTAGCCGAACAACAGAAATTAGTTCACATGATATCGACAGCATTGGCCCGAGCTAACAACAATATTATTATTATGCAAATTAATTTGCAAGTCAAAACATGCTCCTTAGCCAATATGTTTGGTTTGTCGCTAATGTACAAAGCAAATTGAGGTAAGTATCGATACTAAAGGCCACTTCAGATGCAACAAAACTAAGCAGCTTATATAGATATCCATGTATGTGAATATATGAGAATATATTTTATATAGTTTATATTGTTAAGAATGCCACGAGCCATGCTGTTTGTCTTAACGCCTGCGATGCATATGAAATTACTTAAAGAAAATGTTTTCAACTAATATTTGCATAGATAGATGCTTTATTCTCTTATGCAAAACAAGCTTTGCTTGTATAAAAACAATGTGCGCAGCAGTTACAATATTTTTCATTTACCTACATGTCCAGTGTTAAATAATGCATTATTCGATGGTAATTTAAATGTTAATTTCATTAAAGAAATCAAATTTCTTAAAAGCCATCAAATCATTTTTCTTCAATTGATCAAAACAAATTGCGTGTTTGTGCTAAGTTAATTGTGCGCAATTTTTGTGCATTTTGCTGGCGGCAAATGATTTATTTATTTTCCCCTGAATTTCAGCAAAAGTTGACGGCGAGAAATCAAAGCAACGGCAAAGTTGCGCTTGAAAGTTTTCAAACTCTGAGCGATTGAATTGTGGAATCTGTTGAAGCAGTTCTAGAAGGAATGCTCAATACCACATTAGTACGACGCCGAAGTTTGTTATGAAATCAATAATTTGTTAACGAGCTCTGTACCAAGCTATTTTTTGATTAGTTTTTACCTTGGTCTACAAATTTGAAAGATTTCTAGAGATTTTTACTTGAAAATTAATTTCCTAAGACAAACGAATTAAAAAAATAGAAGAAATAAAAACAAACTTAAATTTAAAGTAAAAGCTGCATTTACTATTTATTCCCTCCCCGTAAAGTAGAAATACTTTAAAATACACTCTATTTAAATATGCCCATAATTTTTAATTTACAATAATATTTAATTATTTTGCTCTTATTTTCTTTTCCTAACCCAAATTCTTTTCATTTTTAAAAATCAAAACATAAATTTTGCTTTTAGAGCATAATTAACAAATTAATAGAATTTATGAAGAATGTAATTGAAATCAATTAAATAAGAATCCGGCAAAAAAATAGGCTAATAGTTATCAATGCTATGAATCATAATAATATTTGCAAATAAAATAAATACATCTTTTATGCCACCTGCTCAGCCCCAGATACCGATGAGCCCTCAGCTTAATGCAATTAACTAGAATTCCAAAGAAAACTTTCGTAAGAATACAAGTCGTATACATAATGGTTTATGTTTAGACCACAAACAATGGTATTAATAAATATGCAATATATAGTATTTAAAATAACAGGCACAACGTGAAGCTTGCACAAATGTTGATTCAATGGAAAATGTCTAACGAGCAATTTACATTTATTTTCCAGGCTAAATAACAAACCGAAAGCTGACCATGTTTGCAAAGATTGCAAATGACACAACAACAATAAGGATAGAAACCGCAACAAACTATATATATACATATGTATTTATGTAGAGAATATTAACTTTTCAGGACAAACATGTGGCTATTGATTGTGGGCCTTCATTTGGTCGGTGGCAGCCCAACAGAGTCACAGCCAGAGTGGCTGTTAACGGGAAACACAAGCACAGCTCCATTCAACTATCCCAATGATACCATCTATAGCACACACTCCAGCGAGTACTTGCCAACTACGGGCAGCTCCATTCATAGCACGGATCTGCCCACCTATCAGCACTGCATTGCAACACGCAATTCGTTTGCGGATTTGTTCACGGTTGTGCTGTATGGTCTGGTTTGTATTGTGG
This sequence comes from Drosophila novamexicana, assembly GCF_003285875.2. Lineage (NCBI taxonomy): Eukaryota > Metazoa > Arthropoda > Insecta > Diptera > Drosophilidae > Drosophila > Drosophila novamexicana. Next base: position 1,585,879 of record NW_020824766.1, read on the forward strand.
GCCTGTTCGGAAACACGCTGGTGATATATGTTGTATTGCGCTTCTCCAAAATGCAGACGGTGACCAATATCTATATACTCAATCTTGCCATAGCCGATGAATGCTTTTTAATTGGCATTCCGTTTTTGCTCTACACGATGCGCATTTGCAGCTGGCGTTTTGGGGAGCTTATGTGCAAGGCGTACATGGTGAGCACCTCGATAACATCGTTTACATCCTCCATCTTTCTGCTGATCATGTCCGCGGATCGCTATATGGCTGTATGCCATCCGATATCATCGCCGCGCTATCGCACCCTACACAATGCCAAGGTTGTGTCGGCGCTGGCATGGAGTACTTCGGCGGTACTGATGCTGCCGGTAATGCTTTATGCCAGCACTGTGGAGCAGGAGGACGGCATTAACTACTCGTGCAACATAATGTGGCCAGACGCATACAAGAAGCACTCGGGCACCACCTTCATACTGTATACCTTCTTTCTGGGCTTTGCGACACCCCTGTGCTTCATACTCAGCTTCTATTACTTGGTCATCCGAAAGCTGCGTTCGGTGGGACCCAAGCACACGACCAAGTCAAAGGAGAAGCGTCGCGCCCATCGTAAGGTAACGCGTCTGGTGCTGACCGTCATCACAGTCTACATCTCCTGCTGGCTGCCGCATTGGATGTCCCAATTGGCGCTGATTAACTCAAATCCGGCGCAGCGTGATTTGTCGCGTCTGGAGATACTCATATTTTTGTTGCTGGGCGCTCTGGTCTATTCAAACTCGGCGGTTAATCCCATACTCTATGCTTTTCTCAGCGAGAACTTTCGCAAGAGCTTCTTCAAGGCCTTCACCTGCATGACCAAGCAGGACATCAATGCCCAGCTGCAGCTCGAACCCAGCGTGTTCACCAAGCAGGGTAGTCGCCGTCGTGGCGGCTCCAGGCGTCTGTTGACAACTAATCCGCAACAGCAGCTGGAGCAACAGCCGCCACTTCTGGCGCTTCACGTGGGCAACAACAACTCATCGACAACCACGTCATCGACGACAACAGCTGAAAAAACTTGTTCCACAAATGCTCCAAAGTCGTGTAGCTCCAATGGTAAATTGACAGTGCCTAGCTCCTCAACGGCGCCTGAAGCAGAGAATCTAATAATCTGCCTGAGCGAACAGCACGAAGCGTTTTGCACAACGACGCGGCGTGGATCGAGCCTGATGCAACAAACGGATCTTTAAAACTTGTCAATAAGTTTTAATGTGTACTTAATTAAAAGAAAACCTCTGATTAAACGTATGAAGGTATGTGTGTACTATATTAAACTAATGAGCTTAGGCATTTAAATATTTACTAACTTTTTCTACTAAATGTGTGTGGTACAAACTTTCACTTTCTCACAAACAGTATTATAAGAGAACCTCACAAATAGTCAACCATAAACCCAAGCTGCTGCCCTTAGCTTTTCTTAGTTTTTTAATCAAATATTAAATACTTCAAAGCATATTTAATGCGACGAATTTTCAGAAATAATATAAGATTAGAAGTAAGTCTTCAATTTAAATTCAAGGGGTTTTCCTTGAATGGTGCATTAGGCCAAGAACATATAAATGTAATAGAATAAAGTTAAAATAAATTATTTAAATGTGCTTTTAAGTGTATAAACAAATATAAATTTAAAAAAATATATATTAATTTAACATGTGGTGCCCCGGGCTGTCCTACCACAGCAACTCGAGAGGTAAAGGATTCCACGTAGCCTGCCGGACAAATAAAATGCATTAACAACGTAATCCAATCAGCGCAGTAATGAAATGTTGAGTGCCTGCCACTTTACCAGAAAAGATTGGGAGCTGAACGTCGAGGGGAGGACAGTAACAGGCGTGAGATACACTCGGGCCGGTTCAGCAACAGAAACGCAACCAAAATACAGTACAAAGCGAAAATGCACTATATTGCTGTTGGTTACTCTGGCATACCCCGTCTCAACGCACCCCGTTTGGTCCTAATACGCAGCGTACATGGGTCACGTTTTATATTTCACGGCATTTACAGATTTGTCGCACATTCGCATTGCAGTGGCGCCCATCTGATGTTAGCAGATTTTCACCAACACACGTTTTAGATTGCTCCACAATAGTCTGGCTTAATGGGGCGCTGCTCATTTACTGCTTGCATACAGTGAAAACTCGCCTAAGGGACGCTCGTATTATGCCGCCACCGCTTTTGGACAGGATATTTTAGCTTAAACCATGTTATTGTATTGTATTATAAGTCAGACGGACACTCCTCTTGAGTATACAAAAATAACCTGAAGATGAGTGTTCGCGTAAGCGAGCATTCACTGTAGTTGGAATGTCCCATAAACGACATACTTTCCCTTGTCTAGCCATTTAGTTTGGACTGGGTCGCCCACACGGATATCATATGGTCTGCGGCATATACAATTACTTTACCTTCGACGTGGCGCAACATTTGGCAAAATCAAATTATCTGTCGTCACACCACAAAAGGAACTCGTCTTGCGGTCAATCAGCCCAGCGTCAAACATTCCACAATGTCAATCACAGGTGTAATTTAATTTAACTGAAGCTTACCACAAGGAGATGCAGTACATAAATCACAACATTCGACTTGGCGAAAGTAATCAACTAATTAAAAAGAGACACAGCCGCAATGCAGAGAATTCACATCTGAATGAGTTTATTCGAATGTGAACTGACAAATTATAGTTAATTAGTTTTCAGGAGACAAAGATTGCAATCACCCCACAGATATAATGTTGTACTCCCAATTTGATAAAACGCAGCATGTCCCTTTTTTTCCCATAGCTAGACGATACATTTAAGGATAGCGGACTTAAACTCACAACAGGCAGGACTATAAATTAGTTTTTAAGGACTTTACAGGATTTGACTAAATATTGCAGCCCAAGTGTTTTTTAGAGGTTGTAAAACTACAAAATCGGTTCTAGCATTGCCAGTTAAAGGACTATCGGAAGGTCCTATAAAGAGAAGGTTCTCATCCACCTAGAGTTTCTTATCGAATATGCCACAAAAGGGATGAGAAGCCTTCTTCTCTGCTTGTGTGTATTAATTTTATTGACCAGTACCATCAACTGGCAAAGCACAGTAAAATCGTCGTCTAGATTCTGAGATATCATGGATTGCGTGATTTTATTCTGTTGTCCTTTGGGAAGCAACTGATAATTTGACTGTCCTGAATTCTTAGATGACCCCATAATTTTTCGTTTGAAAATGTGCAAGCATATACGCATATATGCTTATACAAAATAAATCCCACTTATTCAAGCACTGCATCCAGTTATTCTCTCAGGGCAAGAGGCAAAGTGCCAGCGCATTCAAGAGTCAAAAGTAATAATAAAGAAGCTGAGGTGCAATAGAAAAATAACTGCGAAAGGTGGCTAGCTAACAGAAACAGAAAGAAACCAAGTTGCACTCAAAAAACTTGCTCAGTTGGTAAGCTGCCATAAACCCGGCTGCCCTCGCACCTGTAATCAAGCCCGCAATACACAGGACCTCAAAGTGGGGCTTAGTCGATATGGCTATACTTACATTTTCAAAGATTTCCCCCATATTTAAAGTAACATATATTTTCACTCCACCACCAGGTAGTTGTATGCTTATATTCCAGAGCAGGTTGCGAAATTGGTGTGGAAAAATCTTACTGCAGACTTTCTGTTGGCACGCTGCAGCGCATAAATCAATGGCAGCATTGGCAAAAGGCTGGAAGCCAAGTTTCTAAACTTGATTTAATGCCAGTGCAGAGCGTACTATATATGTACAGCAAGCTGCGGAATCTAACTTGAAAAACGCCGTCTTAAAAGCATTTGCCTGACTTGAAGGCCATCGATATAAATCAATTTTTATTGAAATATTTTTATATTTTTAACCTTAAAGTTTTAGTTAGGGTTCAATAAACTCGAGGCCCTTTGCGAATAAAACAAGAGTTAGCGGCGGATGCCGTTTTTATACCATTGAAACGAGAGAATTCAAGCTGTGCATATTATGAATTTTAATGTAGTGCCAAATTTAAAAGACTTTAAAACTATCCCCAACGCCAACCTGCAGCTTTTATTCTTTAAGTTAACTTGCAGTAATTTGGTACAGTTTTTACGTCCTTCTCTGCTTTCTGTGTGAATTTATTAAATGAACCAAGATGGAGTTGTCCTTTTTTATTAAAGCCTATCAATCAAAATTTGGGTGTGCTTATGTAAATACATTAAACGGCTTTCCCTGATGATTGAGTGACTGATTACCATGTTTCTGAAATGCATATGTTTTGTGTGTTTATATGTATATGGTAATTTTCTGCTTAGATGCAAAACAGAAACTTTTTTTTTTGTGTCAACGCTCTATGCGATTCTCATAAATTCAATTAAGTCGTAAAAATTTGCATGCTTTTTTATAAGTATTTAATTAAGTTGTTAACTAAGTTAGCCATCAGCTTTTAAGAAGTTTTTCTCTTTATTCCACTTTCTTTCTTTGGTTCACCCTTAAACTAACGAAAACTTTATTTCTGTATAGCCACATAAAGAATTTGTATTGTCTTTAAAAAATAATATAGCATAAAACTTATATTTTATTTATTGTCAGTCACAAATCTTATTTAAATAATTCACGCAAAAGTTTTTTCAAAAATTGTGACAATTAACATTTTCAAAATGGTGCCCAAGACTCAACTTTCATTAACACTTAGAATCCCGCAGCATTTGAGTATCTGAATCTGGCAAGTCATGATAACTTTATAGTGGACTACCAACACACAGACATACAAATTGAGGGGTAGTTTCAGTGGCGCGACTCAAACAATAAAAACGAGCAAAATGTGATTAACATCTTTATGCCATGTCGAGTGAGATACAACCAAAACTTGATCCTGCCCCTCGCGACGTCGCAGCCAAAGCATCCCACGCACGTAGTCAACGCATTTTAATGGAATTTGTACTCTTGTTGGCTTTTCGCTGAATTTCCATGGCAAAAGCGTGAAAATATTTGCATAGCTAAAACAAAGTGCAAGGAATAACAATAAGAAATGTTGAGAATTATATTTAAACGAAAAATGGTTGAAGAAGAAAAAGAGTTATGCGAACTTGACTGTCCACAACTCTAAGCCTTCAATTGCAACTGCCGGAATTGGTTAGGAAGCACTGTCAAGTTATGAGATCATGTCCATAGCTCCGGTTACTAACTAAATGCCAATTTACTTTGCCGGCTGCTGCAATGTTGCTCGGTTGTGGCACTAAGCGGGTAAGCCTGATTCGCTTCTGTGGTTGCAATTTTCTATGCAATTACTGCAACGACGACTAACGAAACTTGTGTAATTGATATATGCGGTTGCAAGTGGCAACTTTCTAATGGAGCTGCCTGCCTGCCAGCAGCATCATCGACTGCACGAAAAGTTGGTCAGTGCCAAGAAGCTGGCAGTGTTGCATAGCGCCAGAAAGTCTGCGGTTTTGGGAATTGCTTGATGCCAAAATTGTTGTTACGTGGCTTAAGACTGAAGTCTGGCACAATTTTGATTACCGGCTAATTGCTTTTCAGGTGAGCGCTCAAAAACGCACGTCAATTAGAAGGAGTTCACAGAAACGTCAAATTCTGCAATTTAAGCAGAATTTCAATCAAAATTTGATATATCAGCTGGTCGAAGCATGATTGACATATTCCTTCTTTGAACTGGGCCTTTTTGAGTATTAAGTAGAATCTGATTGCTGTAATTCTGATTGTTACCGATAAATATCCGATAAATATCGAAATATTCAACGAAAGTTTCCGTTGCGAATTTCTCCAAAGCGTTAATTTTATTCACATAGAACACCTTTCTGCCGCAACTGTCTGTAATATTATAATCCCCATTTAAACTCTTTTAGCTTTTTATTCCCCCTGTGGCATACCCTGCCCTTTACTGCACCCCACACCATTTGTTTTGACATTCACTTCACTTGCAGCGAAGGACCAAAACATTTAAATGCCATTTCAATTATGCGCTCTACGGTCTGTGCAATAACTGGAGCAAACCTACAATGCCCCAGCTCCTAATCCTTGGTGGGTGGATATTCGGGTGGGGCTTCCGGTTCGTTAGGAAAGTTCACGCACAAATTAACACGCAGCAAGTGCAACTTTCAGACTTTATGGTTGCCAAAGCACAATGTACATAAAAACAAAACATAATTTCAATTTTAATGAGCAGCAAGTTGGCAGCTTTCACCAATAACACACAAACTTTCAAAAATATGCAAATAATACTCAAAGCGAATTTAGATATCAGAGATAGTTTTATACAAACGAATATGCACATTCGTATTCATTAACAGAAATGAAATTTCATTGCATACGTGCAGGCGCCGTATATTGCAATTTGATGAGTTTAAGCATTTAAAATTTTCCCGCTGAAATGCCTGGCAGTCAAAGTTCATTGGCTTGCAGCTGCCTGTACTTAACAGCATTTGACTATATTAATACTCTTTCAAGAGGTATTATTAAATAAATATCGTACAAAATGTGGTTGCGATAATAAGTAAATGAAGCAATTAGTCTCAGGTCTATACCTATACCTAACTATTAGAGTTGTCTGTTCTTGAATTTTCAGACATCCCAATCTATAAGTCTATATTAAGGGTATCAACTATTATGGTTATATATATATATCTTTCCTTTCCTACATTAATTCCTTTAGTAGGGTATCAAACCTTCGACTTATCATAAATACCTCAGCTCTTTTACCAGCCACTCCAGGGCCCGCAAAAACGTAAAGATTTTTATAATCAACATTTTTATTTCATTCATTTATGACTGCAACGCAAAAGCTTTTCTCCTTAAAATGTTAATTGGACGCTGAAATGTAAAATCACTCAAAAGTACAGCACAAAATAAAAAATATGTACATATATATGTACTTATATATGCGTAAATAGAGTTGATGGCCGACTGGGGCCTAGGCGCAGGTTGGCAAAGTCCTTTTGGCACCTACTGCTCCCTAGTTAAGCGGCTGCCGACAGCTGGAAGAAAAAAATGTCAGTTGGCTAGCAGCCAGGGCTAAGACAAACTTCCGGCTAGGACTGACGCCAGGGAAGCCAACATTCACAACTTTCATTTCATTATGCATAAATTACGAAATAACTCGCAAAATGTATAAAAATAAACGTCACTCACTTTTATGCCACGCTGGCACCCCCATGTGCGGAACCATTCGGCGAGGCCAGTAAAAATTAATAGAGCCATATACGTGCCCTTGTTTTAATTTGCTGCATTTTAATATGCTCGCTAAATGGATTTATAAGTCGGATTGTTGTTTTTGTGTCTTGAATGTTTTAGTTGCTACATCAAATTAATTAAAGCAAGTATTTGCCCAAATTGCAATCCTCTATCGGCATGGGAATGCCAATTAAACATGAAAAACAAATTAATTGTTTATACTCGATTTAATCGCATTCTCGCACACATCCAATGAATTAGCCAGAATCTCAAGCGGCTCCTTTGTTCAATTAAATCAGGTCACGTGCCACATCCACTGGGCAATCCGGCAACCCAGAGACCGGGCAGCTAGGCGACCATATGAGTGAGTAACCCAGTCAGAGCCAAGTCAAAATGGCGTCGGTATTTCCGCCATGTCAATGCTGCAATTTGTAGCCAAAATGTGTGCCGGAAAATCGTTTTAGCCGAGCATTGCAGAGGGTACGAAAGAGAACGCAATATGCTACTTCCGCTATGTAATTTTATGGCTTAAATATATTTGTATATAAGTTTTGCTGTAGTAAATATTTTACCACAAAGCAAAGCCCTTAAAGTGCAGAACTTACCAACTATCAGAGCGACATGTGAGAAAAGCTGTCAACACAACAAGCTTCCAAAACAGAATAAACTTAAATGCCGAAGAAAAAGTTATAGGCAAGTTAATCCAGAAGCAGTACAAATAATAAATTGAACAATTTGTTTCCTTGAATTCTTAAAATATAAAATCAACCTTAAAGTTGATACGATTGGAGTTAATCAAAGAGGAATCGTTTGTATATGTGACTGTAATAAAATCATTAATTCTGTGGCTTTCGAGTTTCAATTACGAGTTGTTGAATCGCAGATATTCGTAACGATAAAATATGCTTTAAGAGATTTACAATCTCGGGACAGTTACAATTTAAGTGAATGCAAACAAATTTTAATTCGATTTCTCGCTTTGTGAGCAGTTTCATTACGGAGCGTGACAGACGCAAATGAATTTTTTCTACAGATCGACTTTTACATTTAATGAAAATAAAAATAAAATACAAAAAGGCGAACTCGGCCCTAATGAAAATCAAGCACCGGCATAGACTTACAAGGCCAGCGGATTACCTTTTGCTGATAAAAATAATGCATTTCGCCTTACCTAGAAAATGAAATTTAAGCTCGAGCTACGCAGTAAATGTTAAGCAAGTGAAAAGCAGCTTAAGCCAAAGTAGTCAAAGCAGATTTTACAATTTATGCGACAGCTAAGCTGAATCAAAAAAAAAAAAAAAGCGCTGGATTGCTAAGAAATGCGCAAAGGCTGAGGTAACAAAAACGTAAATGGGAAAATTCCGTAGCAAAAAATGTAATAATAGACAAATGTTACAAAATATGCAAGCAATTAAAATGGAACCTGCTATCAATCAGCAAAATGTATGCCAACATTAAGTTGCCATCAAATTTAAGACATTAAATTAAAGTTGAAAATTGCGCAGCACATTTTATATTTACCCCAAAAGAATAAGATTGATCAAAAGGTATGGAAATGCACAACAGCCGCAATCACATTATCTGCGATAATTCAATTCCATTTCAATTGTGCAAATCGTAAACAGCAACGGGCCAACAGCTGGCAAACAAAATGCACTTGTGGCAATTGCGATATAAAGACAAAAAGGGGCGGGTGGGCAGAACTCAACTTGGTCAACAGGAAAACAAGCCGCAGATCGAGCAGCTAGCACTCATATAAAATGCATTTCAATTAAAAGCTATAAATTAAACAGACGCTCCGCTCCTTAGCCGGCTTTGACCTTCGTCTGCTGCATAAATAATGGACTGTGTACATTGGCCAGGCGAGGGTCAACAGCAGCTTCCGATTCAATTCCAAGTCTAACAAATTATGCAATAAATTAGCAAGAAACAAGTGGCAAAGATATGAACAAGAAATCTAGATTGGTTTACATTATATATTAATAAGATTTTAACGATTTTGAAAAGTTTTCTCTTTCTTTCGTTTGCTTTTGCTCTGACTAAATTTCTACATCTTTTTTCAGGATAATAAATGTTAATGTCGACTAATAAATGTCAATAAAATAATCGAGCGTTTCTAATAGAACTGTTGGGTAAGTTTTTATATATTTTCTTGTATATTTAAATAAATAAAATATATATTAAGCAAAAAAGCAGACCACAGACAAAATGTCTACACACAATGAATCAAAACTATTAAAAAATATTATGTATTTCTATGAATAGCCAGGTTTTAACAAAAATGCGAAAGAACTGTGTTTTCGCCGATTTAAGCGAAAATGGGAGATAAATTAATAGGCGCCTAACCTATTTTTAAATTCATAATGTTTTCAAATATAATTAAATGTGCAAAATTTATTGGGCATTGATATGCTTTCATATGCCATGATCCCATGGCATTTAATATAATATTTAAGCTTCAGCAGACATTCGTCTTAGTTTTCTTTGTGAATCTACTAGCTGTATGAAAACCTAATGACATTATCCTCAAGTTAAATCAGTCAAATGTGAAATGTCAAATGTGTCTGATGAGTGACTCAATCTTTGAATGGCAGCTTAACCATTTGCACGAGTCCTTTGAGTGCTGCATCAGCTTATCTCAGCTTTAATACCACCCTACCACCCTAGATAAGGCTGAGTATATACACTGACAGTTCTTAAATGTGTTATTTTGATCAATTAACGCAGTACATAAGGCAATCAAGGGGTATTTTGCATTCGAGAACTCTCGTTTGCAGTTGCACTTGCTTAGCTTTGACTTTACTCATCTGCATACAGAAAAAGGGCGCAAATATGTTGACCTTGCTGTTAGTCAGCTAGAAAGTGAAAACCAAATTTGCATAAATTGTCGGCAACATGCCCAGTGCAAGCGTGGGGCATGTGGCTAGAGAAAGTGGGGTGGCAGCCTTAGATGCACTAAAGCCAGCATCGAACTTAGTTGTTAGCCTGAAAGTAAGAAAAAGGAACCTTATTCGCAAAACTTGCTGACAAATTGTGGCCCAGGCGAGGTGTCAACACTTCAGTAACCCTCAAACCCCAAGCCCATCTGCCATTCGTGGCGCTTACCACCTCAGTCTGTGGCACGTCTGTAGATTGCTTAAATTACGCATGCAAACGACTGAGACAACGGCGATGCCGCTGACGACTTTCGCCATTGAGACAGCCAAAGTTTTCTTTTATGACAATTTCTTCAAGCAGACGCCTTCAAAATGGTGGCTAAACTGCTAGTTGTAACGTTGTACCCTTCAAGGAGGGTATTATTATGCTGCCAAACAGTATGTAACGCATAGAAGGAGACGTAGACGACTCCATTAAGACTAAGTCGTTTTGTTGCGAGCAGTACACATGTCCGAATCGGGATACTATATCAAAAGGCTGTCATCGGAATAATGAGGTTGAAAATACATTTTTTGTATGTTCACCTTATTGCTTTATGAAACTATCTTGGCCAAACATGTAGACAATTATTATTTTTAAATTGTTATATTTATTTATTATTTAAACTCTTTACATTGAGGCAAAATCTTATTACCAAATATATAGCTTTTATATGAACGAAACGATCGGTCATATTATAATTTCTTGTACCTTTTTTACCCTATTTATCTTGATCAAACTGGCATATACTCTTTTAACTATGATCTTTACATATGTGCACATTTTAATCAATATCGGACGAATATTTTTCTTATATTCAAACACTTTTCAGCCATTTGTCTACAAGGGTATTTAATCTTCGGCATGCCGAATATTTTCATTCTTTGTTATTTTTTCTCCGTCTCTTTTTGTTCTTGTTAGCTATAGTTATAGTTGCATGCATATAAAAACTGCAACAGCAGCCAGTTACAAGCTTCTCTACCATTTTCCACGTAGGCTTATGCACAGCAAAGTAGAAAAGAGGAAAAGTGGAAAAGTTTTCCCAGCATTAAATTAAAGCGGCATAGAAAATAGCACGCAAATGGTATGAAAACTGACGATGTTTCAAACCAAATTACACCTCAACTTGACGCGGGAGCAAGGAGAAGTTAATCACCTGTCAAAAGATCTCTTAATTAGATCTAATAATTTGTTTCTCTAAGGAATTCGAAAAATAAACATGAACTAGATGTGTTTGGAATCTTAACAATTGGTTTTAGAGTGAATTTTATTATAATGTACACCAGAATTAAAAAAGGCCTCGGATTGAATGTCATATTTAATCAAGAACCTAATGGAAATGCGCCCATTATAAACTTTCACCCTTAATAGCACCAAGTGACCAGAGGTCAATGAGCCGCGCCTGTCGCCGGTTCTTTCCTGCAACGGATATCCACAAACGGAAGAAGAAAATCCGAGTGAGAACAAAAAATGTCAACACCTCGAACGGGCGATAAAGTATAGGAAAAATAAAACCTCTGCCGTCTCTCTTGGCTATTATTTGTCGTTTTTGGTGGCAGCTTTTATGAATCAGCTGCACACCTGGCTGGCTGCATGCCACACCTGTCGGTTATATGACCCACAGCTGGGTTCTTAAGCAGCTTGGCAAATGCATTAAGCGGCGAGGGGACACTCAGGCTTAGGAATACACTCGTCTGTCATGGAGATGCTTCGATTAAACATACTATGATGGAGCACTAGCATTGGCTGTTGCCGCAGACCTCAGACCTGGGTTGCTGTCATCCTGCCACATTCGTGTGTTTGTGTTAACGTGATTTATATTCCATTTGATTGCATTAGGTGTTGGTTGTTAGGATTCGGTTGCAGCTCGTAAATAGCAAATAACGTGTTCACACTTAGTTCTGATTTGGAGCTCAGTGATTCAATGCCGCAGGGCTGCACAGCAGTCAGAGGCGAGCGATTGTTGCCAACTTTGCGGCAGCAAAAGTCTTCGTCTTCTTTTAAAGTTTGCCGACATTTTGCACTTTTTTGTCTCGTGTTTATTTTGCGATAGTCTGTCGACTGTTGGAATAGTCGGGTGCTGCCTTTTGCATCGCTACATTTGGCAGCTGGTAGGCTCCTTGCCTCCACCCTACACCCGACCTTCCGCAACCACAGCCAACAGTGACTTAATTAACTTTGCGTCCCTTACTCTGTGGCATTGTTTACACGAGGACTCTTTGCAAAGGAAAAAATAGTAGCATAAATAAAAGTGCAGTGTATGTGCAGTGCATAAAATGTTAAAGCCGAACGTTGCATACTCTGACAAAAGTCTAAATAAAATATACTTGGGTCTGCAGCAAGTAGACAGATCTTTGGCAAATCGCCCTAAACACTGAAAATCCTAACGGATATATATATAGCGAAACAATTAAAGGTTTTCGATACTGACAAATATTGCTTTGAAATATATTTCTCAGCATTCATTGAGGAAAATACATTTTTCCTTTCTTAAATTTTTAAGAGTCTTATACTTAAAACGTTTTCATAAGCTCTTCACAAATGTGTTTAAGACGCCTGTGCAAGCATTGCTTGTAAGGGTGCTGCTATTTTAATTTTCGCAGTTGTAAATATATACTAGTTATGCGATTGTCAATGCGTTATTTACTGCGCTTCGCATTTCTTGTTAGAAAATTATAATACTTCTGCAATGGCATACAGAGATTTTGCTTTAAAGGCTGGACTCAAAGTAAAATGTGCTATCAAAAAGCCTGTGCAAGCCCTGTATTACAATGCGGAATTCAGCAGGCAAACAGACAATGCAAAATAATCAAAAAATAAAAAGAGAGCCATAATGGGTGAGAGAGAGAGTGAGAGCAGAGTAAACGAGCAGGAACAATCATTGTATATTTCAGCTTTAAGTACCCTCTAATTGCCTTTGTTAATTTTCAAGCATATTTTATGTTGAGCTGCCTTTAAAAGCCGCCGGCAGTCAAAGCAAAGCCGCAGTCAGACAATGAAGCGTAAAAAGCGGAAAAGGAAATTAAGTGACTGCAGCGGCCATCCAGCCACGCCTCGCACTCCTTCGCCTACTTTTGCAAAGCTCTTGCAGGCCACCGCGGCACGCCATTGTCAAGCCACTTGCCACACGGTGGCCATTGTCCAGCATGTTTGCATCCAGACAACGGGCAAATCCAACAACAGCAACGACAACGAAAATGTGAGACGCCATTTGCGAATGCTTGCTTTGCTACGGCTGAGGGCGTCTGCGGTCGCTCGGATGGCCCCCGGGCTGCGGTTGACGGATGCAAATTGAGGCAGGCACCTAGCAAACACGAAGAGCAACACGATTTAACTGGTTCACACTTTGATTTTGCCCGTGCTTTCAATGGTCGTGACATTTTGGGGCAAGCCGCATCTGTACTGTACGGCTCATGGGGAGGAATAACTTTTTTTTATAGCTGTGACCATCTGTTGCGCCTCTTCACAGCCCACAGCTGCAAGGATTACCGCCCATAAACGTCAGCAGGGAAAACCTTAAGCGCAGATGTTGCACCTAAGTGCTACCTGTGGCAGGTGTGTGGAACCCAAGCGCCGCCTACCTGTTATCAGCTTTCCAGATATATATACCAGCGTCCAGTAGCAAGAGCATAACAGTCATCCAGACAACTCTGTCACAGACACAGCATTCGCATCGATTGAAAGCAAACGCAGCATGTACAACGAGGAGCCAATTTCAAGCTTTGTGTTCAACAACGAAGGAGAAAAACAAACCTTCCGCCATCAGTGGCACGTGGAGGGGCAGTTGCATGAGTGCACCACCTGCTACAGCAGCATCGATGCGGATGAGCCGCCCAGCCAGCACTGGCTGCGACGTGGCGAGGAGCAGCGGCCGCAACTCACCAAGCAACAGCAGGCGGTATTGGACATCATCGAGGCGCGTCAAATAGAGACATTCTTCTTTTGCGACGAGAGTGCGCAGCATAAGCTGGAACAGTTTATGGCCGAGACATGCTCCAGGGCGGTGCCGGAATTGTTGCGCTGGATGTTTCACAATGGTACGCAGCGGTTGGAGTTCAATGTGGCGTGCTATGTGCATGTCCAGAACCAGGTACACATCTTTCAGAGCGGCACTCTGGCCGTTCAGCATCACTATGACATTGAGGAGAGCGTGAGTGTTGTCTACGAGCTGCTCACACAGCGCATTCAGAACTATCTGAGCAGCAGCCATGACGTTAGCCTTGACGAATGCAGCATAACGCGCATACGTGTGCAGCTGAAGCGGCAGCGCGAGGACACCGAATCCGCGGGCTCGCCATCCTTGGCTCTACCTTTGCCGCTGCAGCTGCGCCAGGAAACGGCTGCACGCAGCAACCTCACCAGCGAGGCCGACTTGGCCAGTTTGCGGGCGGCATATGTAAAGCATCAGCGCGAGTGCAACGGCTATTTTCCGCCCAATATGCGCGTAAATCTGTACGGGCTGCAGCAGTGCCTGACCACCAAGGAATTGTATGTGGTGCCCTATCACATAAGCGAGACGCTGCAGCAGCGGCCCAACAAGAATTTCCTCATACTGAACGACATCATGGGCCAGTTTCAGCGACTGCACGAGCTGCAAACCCCAATGGCGCCCAATAACAGCCGATCCCGTACACGCCCATTCCAGTGTCGCCGCTGCCGGGCTCAGCTGAAGAGCCGCAGCCGTTTGCATATTCATCAGCAATTGCGCTGCGGCCAGGACTTTAGCTTGGACAGCATTCATCCGGATATTGTGGAGGTCTACGAGCAGTGCCTGCCCATTTCGCGCAGCGTTTCCCTCTACACCTGCTACGGCATTACCAAGCCCAAGACGGTCATTCGAAAGGGTCAATTTGTGCCCATCGAGTGCGACTGGCGCCGCAAGAGCTCCGTTCAGGTGCAGCACGGACCCTGCGTAGTCATTAGCAATGCTCAGCTCAGTAGTCCCTGTAAATACACATAGTTAAGTCATATAAATAAATCAATTCAATTTTAAGCAAATTACTTGGTGTTATTTTATTATTAATTAACTTTTTGCGCGGCGACTTTGGTAAGTTTTTGGTTTTTACCACGCATCATACATTTACTACTTTAAATTAAAAAAGCATTTGCTGAAATAAAATAAAATTTTTTCCAAAATTCAGTCGTGGGTTTCAGTTTCGACCCAAATGTAAGCTTCAGTAAAAAATTGAAATATTTAGTCAGGAAAAAATGATTTTTATTCAGCACTCGGCAGAAAAGCATATTTAGAAATATATTCTTATTAGTTTTAAAATTAGCGATGAAGCTATGCATATGAAAACACAAAGCGAGCAATGATATGAACCAAAAAATAATTGAGCTTGTCAATCATAGTGACAGCAGTAGGGATTACGAAAACCACACAAAAGGTGCGTTATTAGAATTTTGGAATTTTCATTAGCGTATCCACATGGAACAACGTTGAACTTCTTGCCAGCAAAGGAAAATCAAAACCATATGAAATGTGCAATGGCACAAGGGAGAACAAGGAAACAGTTCAAGAGATACCCATTAAAAAAACTAACCACAGACATTCGTATGCTTATTTATTTATTAACCAATGCAAGCATCTTTCAGTTAACCTCAAATTAGGTGGATTTATTGAAAGGCTTCATAGTTAAACAAAATGTATATAAGTATAATATTTTTATGTGAGAGCCTGCCTTGCTCGAGGCCAAGCCTTGTAGTCACCCTTTGGTTTCACCCTTAAGCCCATTTATGTGGACAGCTCTTCGGAGCATAAACTTGTTTAAAATAAAACGAATCAATTTTAATGAATATGTAGACTACAGGGTATGGGCATAATGCAAACTTAATGCCGTGACTGTGCCACAGCAATGCCACAAGAATGTATCAGAAAGCAGAACCCCTTATTTTCCCTTTTCCTGTCCCACCATCAACCACGAGAACCACACACATCACCTCGATGCCTTTTGCCTTTTATTGGGACTCTGCTTACCCGTGGCTTCCGCGTCAAAGTCAAAAATATCAACGCGAATATTTTGCTTTTCTATTTCGTATTCCAGCTAACACTTTGCTAATTAGCCAGGGAGCGAATGAAATGAATGAATTCATATTCAAATGCAAAAGTGTGCATTTTGCATTTAATTGAAGTCTATGCAGAATTAATAATAATTTGAACAAATGATTTGGTATGGTATTGGTATTCACTATCCTTCTGGCATTAATATAATTGGAATTGCGATGCGAGTTGAGTTGTGAGAGCAATGCAGTCATAACTACTAACTTGAATGTCAATCAACGCAAGAAATTGGATTATTAGAGCGACACGTTTGCATAAACAACAAATTGGAATAAAACTCAATCAAGAGCTGACGCGGACTCCAAGCGACACCTCAGGCTCATGGATATGAAATGACCAGCAAGACACAATTTGCTTAAGCTCGGCGAGTTGAAAATTCAAAACCAAAGAAAACTTATTATCTGGGGAAAAAGTAAGGCAAAGATAGGAAAACAGAATACCGTCTCTTTGATGATTTTCACACATTTAAATTAAACTCCCCCTTTCATAGTCTCAAGGTTATAGGGTATACGGTGAAATGCATTAAACCTAATGCGAACCGATAACGACGGCTCGACAATAAACTAGGCGGGCAGCCAGTCTGGTCATTGTCTTAATGGCCAAGAACAGCAAGTGCAAAATATGAGAGGCCATCAATTCATGCCTGAAATGAGAAAAGAAATAAAAATATTATCCACTTGAAAATTTGGGCCTGCTTTAAGCAATTTTTAAATCGATTCTTATTTTACTTTGATACCCTGTTAAAAAATGGGTTGGGAGTAAAGATTGTGCAATCTTGATTGAGGCAAAATTTTTAACAATGCCTCTGTTTCATGTACCCAAACTTAAAATACTTAAAAAAAAAGTTGTTCAATCATAGTATAATAAGTTATTTATATAATAATTTTATTTCTATTATTTCATTGTTATTATTAATAATAGTAATATTTTTTGTATAATTGTTTTATAATTATTATTATTATTAATATTATTCCTATTATTATTATTATTATTATTAATATTATTATTATTATTATTATTATTAATATTATTACTATTATTATTTTTATTATTATTATAATTATTATTATTTTTATTATTATTTTTGTTATTATTATTATTGTTATTATTATTATTATTATTCTTATTATTATGATTATTATGATGATTATTATTATTATTATTATTATTATTATTATTATTTTTACTATTATTATTATTATTATTATTATTATTATTATTATACATGTTTATTTTTAATCATATTGATTGATTATTTATTTATTACTTATTTTATTTGAGTTCTTAGTTATATATATTTCTTTCTTTTGCTCTAATAATCTCTGTACTGCAGACAGGGTGCCATATTGTGCAGCATTTAAGTCTTATTGATTTTCTTTGAATTTCAAAGGCTATAAATTGCCAAAAAGAATTACACGTTGTCCTTTGTCAAAGTTCGTGGACGAAGCTGTGGCAGTAAATCGTGCGGAATTTACGCGCCGCTCCACTTTAACACTCATGTGCGTCTCGCTGCCCGCCCCAACCAATATGTTCCGCCTTAATCCTAGGAGCGGGCATTATTCAGCCTAATAATACATAATTCAAATATGAAGCTGGACACATTAGTTCCGCCGTCTTAAGCACTCGCCGGCGCCTGTGATAAATGGAGGTCCAACAGGTTGACGTCCAGAGGCGGCAGCCGACCAGCAATTTAAGTAGATTTTGTGGTCGACCATTTCTTGGCAATTCATGAACGTATGTGCCAAAAAAATGTATATGTGTATAAATGAAGAAAACCATAAAATATATTAAATGCGCATTTCACTTGAAATGCTGCGACTGCCATCGATGATTGATGAATGCCGACGAATGACAAAGAGAACTTGGCGCATGGGCCATAAAACAATTTCAGCAAATGCTCATCAAGTAGCCATACGATAAATAAAAGAACAGTCCAAACATTTGATGAGATGGCAAAGGGAACGCTGTGCCGGAGACCATAAAAATGCAACGCTCAGTCAAAGACCGAAGCTCATTCAAATTGTGGCCATAGACACGCCCACCCACACATAAAGAGCAGACAAAAGACATAAACTAAATGAAGCGCCGCACCTAATGCCAAAAAGAAGTACGTTGCGACGAGTATTTCTATTTCTATTTCTATTCCATTTCCATTTGCCATTTGCTATTTGCTATTGTCGTAACTCAATGCTATTTAAAGCCAAGTCGAAATCAAAATCAATTGTTACATGCACACACACGCACGCACACACACACAATGAAAACTGTTTTTCCTACACCATAAATGCGAAGCAAGCGAGTCTCGAGAAAACCCGAATCATGCAATCCAGTTGCTGCTTTAATAGAAAGATAATCATATAAGTTGGGAGACGCACATGAAAGTACTTACCACACACACACACACGCACACACATACAGACATGTGAATATAGTTGTGCAAACATGAGCTAACCAGACATGGTGGCACATATAACATGCCACAAACCTCAACAAATCTGCAACATTCGATTGCAACTGGTTTGGTTGCTTTATGTTAAAGAGATATGTTGACATATATAGTATGTACATACATAATCTTTGTCTCTTTTGGAAGTTCTTGAAAACGTGCCAAACTGTTTCATCACAATATACAATGAACTCATTCTGCCGTTGGCATAATTTACCCTAGGCGATTGCCACGACAACAAATTGCGTCAGCAGCTCAATCATTAACAAGATTTAATTAGCTTTTAATGCGAAATGGCAAAAATAAAAAAAAAAAAGGGGAATATCTACTTGGCTGTATATTTAATACAACTGATAGCTTGTTAAGCTCTTGTATGCCTTGGCCAATCCACCAGAGGAAGCTTGACTTTTGCGAGAAGCGCGTCAAACACATCTCAAATGATATTTCATAAAAACCCTTGGAAATGAGTTTGAACGCGAAACTATACTTACAAAAGCTTTGACCCCCATTTTTCCAAAAAGAGCGAAACACTCTCAAATAAACTTTTCCCCACTTGCGGGTGGAATTTTCGAAAACCCTGCCTTATCGTGGACCTCCATCACATAAGAAAACTACAGAACAAATTGCAGCTGCCTTGACCTTCCGTCAGTAAGATAGTCAGTCAGAACACACAGTTCTATATATTGAGATAAATAAAACTTATAGTTCTGTGTTTCTGAAAAATGTCCAAATATAAAAGATTTCAGAATTGAAAATATGCACAAAGGGTTGAAATAATGTACTATGATAAAAGTACACTATTTGACCACTGCCGAGTCTTCCACCTCGTTTGTGTTAAAGGGCAAAGGTCAACGCATTTTAATCCCATATGATTGTTTTATGGTCAATAGCTCAGTTTAATAGCAACAGAAATAGACCAGACAACTACCTAATGGCATGTGTTTAATCAAGAGGAATTTATTTGAATCAACTCAAGAAGAAGAAATCAGAGCCAGACAAACAGCTGTGGAAGCAAACCAGCCGCATAAATATCCATTGGACACACAAGACGAAAGTGTGAATTTGCAATTTAAATGGTCGAAATGTCGCGCCAATCTAAATCAATAGAATTGCCCAGGCTCAGACATGACCATTTCGCTGGTGGAAATAAACAATAGACTAAACAAATTGCTTAAGTGGTATCTAAATACGCATATCAATATGAATAATGGAGCCAGCCTTGCGTCGCAGATGTCCGAAAAAACGACAATTTTTCTTTTGTATGTATTTGGCAAAAGGCTCAACTACATTAAAGTCGAACTGAGTCCAGCCTTAAAGTACCCTGGAACTCGAAAAACTCTATCACACTCCAGAGCAAATTTAACATATAGGACTGAGACCAATTGACATTTAAATATAATGTCCCAGCACTAAAAAGCGTTACATACTCAATTAAAAAGCTGCGCTGTATAGTGTTCCATGGATAAATAAAAATCTAAGCAACACAATACTTACTTCAAGCTTTCAATATGAGCGCATATCTACATTATTTGATGTGCTTACTAGTTCTACACAGAGCAGATTCTTATGGGATACTGGAGGATGTTGCCATGTCCGTCGCGGGCTTAGACAGCTTAATACATGCCCAAAGCCTATTTATAGAAGAGCTCTACGACTATACCGTGGCTTTGCAGTCAACCATTTACACAATGGAGAGGTAACTAAATGATTGGATTGAAATTGCAAATAATTGAATGTTGCTCGCCAGATGCTTGTTTGAAGTGAGCTCAAAGATACAACAGTGGAGGGCTGATCCCGAGGCATATCTAGCCAATCCCTTGAACAGTTTTGCGCTGATACGGCGCCTCCATGAGGATTGGAGTTACATTGAGACGTATATGCAACATCCAGTAAGTTCGGAGTATGCTGACAATGTGTATGGGCTTTTTGAGGACTATGCGCCCACAGCCACAGACCTGGAGGATGCCATGAAGGCCATCATACGAATACAAGACTGCTATGACCTGGAGGCGGCGCAGCTGGCCAATGGTCTGATTGATGGCAAGCAATACGAGTAGGCAACGCCTCCCTTAAATTCTTCTTAATTTCACAATTTGTACTTTAAAGTGCCCAGCTAAATGCTCTTGACTGCTTTGCTATGGCCGAGTTTTGCAAGGAGAAGCCACTTTTAAGCAATGCTGTGGCCTGGTACAAGGAAGCTCTTGAAAGATATAACTATAGCCAAGATAACGATCTATATGATTCAGTTTATAAGCTAACAGTGAATGATTTTTATGGAAAATATGCCAACAAGCTTGCCGAATACAGTAAGTAATACAAGTATTTTAAGATCTTAAAGGAAACCGATCTGCTTCATCCACACAGATAACAATAAGGAGGCTTTAAATGTGCTCAACAAAGCCGCTGATTTACATAATGTACTCTGGCTACAGCGAAGAATCCTGGAAGATTCCGTGCGGCATCTTAGCACAGGCTATACGGTTACATATTTTCAAATTAAATTTGAATTATATTGCAATCTTTGTGATTTCAGTTTGAAAAAGATCCTCTGAATTCCATGCAAATCGGTTGCCGAGGCCAGTTTCCAAATTTAATGCAAATGTATTGTTACTATCAAAATTCCAAGGAACCTTTCCTAATATTGGCACCGCTCAAAGTGGAATTACTAAACAATGAGCCTTACGTGGCACTATATCACGATGTCATCTATGAAAATGAAATTAAAGAACTGTTGAGCGTAAATCTTGCCAGCATGAGACACGATCGAACTACGGATCATAAAAACTCGGTTAAGTACACAACCGTGACGAGGCACCTGGATGATGTGCTCAATCATCGTGTTATGGATATGACAGCCATGAACGTGGCTTCCGAAAAGGACTTTCTGCTTATCAACTACGGCATAGGTGGCCACATAAGAGCACTCTCCGAACAGCAGGTGAACAACAGTCAACTCATAAAGCGAAAGTTACCAAAGCTTATTAAATATTTTAGCGGCAACTGAACAATGTCATGGCCTCCATTATATTTTTCGTAAGCACTGAAGTTCTCGTTTCTTGTCATATTTAATATCAAATTCTCTACGCCCAAAAGCTAAGTGAAGTGCCGCAAGGTGGTGACACTATTTTGCCAGAACTGGAAATTGCCATCAAGCCAAAAAAAGGTGCCGCATTAGTAACGCATCATTTGGACAAGCAGCTAAAAATTGATCTTAGCTCGGATCATTTGTCGTGCCCCGTCTTGGTGGGCTCCATGTGGAGTAGGTTTTCTTACAATTTCTTTACCAATTCGACGCGAAATAACTTTTTTGTAATTGCAGCTCTTGTTAAGTGGATTTACAGACACAGAAAGTAAGGGTATTTGAGTTCCAGTCTATGAACTTATATTCCCTTAGTTGACTTAATTTGGAATGGATATTAAATATTTAATATTCCCTTAGTTGACTTAATTTGGAATGGATATTAAATATTCAACTGTTAGTCTTGGCACTGCTTTAAGCATATTAACTATGGTGTGCTTAATTAAATTTAAATCACACAAATCACTCACATTTCTTAGCCGTAACACGCCAAAACATTATCAGTTTGCCATCCGATTGGCTTCGAAGTGCATATAATGAAGTTCCTACTCGCAGTTATTTGTTTCTCAATCTTGGTTTATGGCACGCTTGCTAATGGCCCGAAAAATTACACGACAGAGCTGTATAGCAGCTCCATTGTGGGACTGTTAAAGCTGTTAGATATTGAGGATAAGTTTGTGGCTAATCTGCAGGAATATGCTGAAGCCCTGGAGGAAAGGTTGGAAACGCTACAAATGTGAGTGCCAGTCGAATACGAATCATACATTATACTGAATCGTCGTCCAGCTTTTTAAGGACACTGAATCGTGATGCTCTTAAGAACCCAAAAGAACAAGAGCAATATGTCTCAAATCCGCTGAACGCATTCGGACTTATTCGACGCATACGGCAAGACTGGCGCGCATTACAAGTCTTGATGGGGGCAAAGGCAGGTGCAGGTAATGTGAAATCAGAATTTTACACTAATGAGCAGGTATATAGCATTTGAATATCAATGACAAGCAGCACAGCTGGCAGCTATGACAGAGCTTTTGGCCAAAGCGCCAACTGAGCATGATATGGAAGAGTCGCTGGTGGGCATAAATCGCATCGAGCTGACCTATGACCTCAGTGCAATTGACATAGCAGAAGGACGCCTGCAGGGCAAGCAATTCAAGTGAGTTATTTGTCAGTTTCAGCGCACGCCTAACCGCCCCAACAATTATCCTGCAGCAATACACTTTCGATACGTGACTGTTTGGCCATAGCTAATCACAATTATGACAACAAGGACTACGGCCGGGCTTTGATGTGGTACCACATTGCATTAAGGCGCGAAAACGAGCCGAATTTTTTGACCTACAATAAAATTTTGGGTAGGCCCCTAAACGGTATCCGTCGCAGATTTGCCAGAGCGCGTCTATTGCAAGGTAGGTGGAACGGATCTATTGATATGCCCCTATGCCTCATGACCAACTGTTGGCTAGGTATGCCGTTCGTTGAGCCCACACTGAATAAAACAGAAACGCTGGAAAAAGTAGATGCAATACTGAAGGCAACCAACGCAAGTCAATTGGATAACTTCGTAAATGAACTTTTAGAACATGATGACATGGACATTTTGGGGGTAAACCTACTAAAATCAAAGCCGACAGCCCATTATTTGGGCTGTCGTGGCCTTTTTCCCAAACCCAAAAATCTAAGTTGTCGGTACAACTCGACAACCACACCGTTTCTGCGACTGGCGCCACTCAAATTGGAGGAGATCAGCCACGATCCATATATAGTCATGTATCATAGTATGCTCTCCGACAGCGAGATCGAGAAATTGAAGCGCCTAAGTGTGCACATGGAAAATGGCCTATCGAGTACGGATAAGCCGAATAATACAGAGCCGATCGACATCGTAGCACGTGCTGGCTGGCTGGTGGAGGCGACACCGTTTCTGGAGCGCATCAATCGACGCATCACTGACATGACGGGCTTCGATGTGCAAGATATGTGGACTGTACTGTTGGCTAACTACGGCATAGGCAGCTACTTCAAGCCCCACTACGACTACATGTACGGTGGGCGTGTGTCTGGTGAGGCCGTTGCCGTGCTGGGCGAACGTATAGCCTCTCTGATAATCTATGTGAGTTCGCTGATGCCATAGTCATGGAATTACGTGTGACATCTTAACGCATTACAGGCGAGCGATGTCGCCCAAGGTGGGGCCACCAATTTTCCCGACATTCAAGTTGCAGTTCAGCCCCAGAAGGGCAACAGCCTGTTTTGGTATAATATGTTTGATGACGGCACACCGGATCCTCGTTCCCTGCACTCGGTATGCCCTACTATTGTGGGTTCCAGATGGAGTGAGTATCATTAGTTTGCTTATTAGCTTTGATAATTCGAATTTTATTCCAAAAGCGCTCACCAAGTGGTTGCACATGTGGCCCCAGATGTTTATCAAGCCCTGCTACGGAAGGCCATCGAAATAAGACTCGAAGATAATTAAAATGATTTACTTTTTAGTGATTCTTAATTCCCTTAAAATTCATATACATATCTGCTAACGGCCTTATGATTTTGTTCTTTTCTTACCGAATCGAAACAAATGTTTGTGCTTATAGTCACGCTAGTTGTTATCGTTCTTAACTTAGCTAACACATGAAAACTGTTAATCAGCCATGCAAATGAAAACATATTCGTATGAGAACGGCTTACTTCGGCACGCGCAACATAAAATACCCTTTTAGACAAATGGCTGTGAAGAACAGTTGAGCTGGTGATTAGTGAGATTGCTTAATATATATTAAAGAGCAGACAAGTTTGTTCAAAATATATGAAGAAGCAAAACGTTTTTTAAGCAAAACATAATTTTCTAGCGATCGACCCTAAGGTTGTGGTCCGTGGACTATATTATTATAAAAACTGCTAACTGGTGATCCGATTTTAATCATAATAAGAGTCGAGTTTGATCAAGATATATATACAAATGAGTTAACATACAAGTTTTCAGTTTTACTTGATTTTCTACCAAAAAATCCTATTTAGCTGCTGGTCCGATATAGTAAACCGGTGTTAAGCAGATTTTGCTGATTCGATATTGATCAGAAGTAAGGAGCATAGACGAGCTTAATAAAGCTAGTGGTGCGATATAATGTTCCGATTTTAATAGTTCTGTCTTGGTCCGCTTTTAATAAAATTTTATTGATTAAGTGTTCATAAGTTTCTGCTCAAAAGTAAGCAACACGGTTAAATCAACATAGGCCTAGTTTGATCAAGACATTTTGCAAAACTAAAAAGTATTTAAATATGATTTTCATTTTCGACCGATTATTCCATTTGGCAGCTAGTGGTTCGTTATAGTGGTCCGCTTTTAATAAGATTTTGTTCATAAATAAATTGCATGGCGGAACTAATAGGCAAGCTTGCTCAGGATTTATGGTTTACATACAAGCATTCAGTCTAGAACTTAATTTTATAACGTCAATATGTTATCCATAATTATTAAGCATTGGTTAACTTATAAAAGCCGAGTTTTGTCAAGATATTTAAAAAAAAAAACCAAAAATGTCTATGATAAAGTGAATCGAACTGTTGTGTACTCAGAGGGTCGAACATGCCTCCTTTAATGCTTTACACATATCGTGACAAAATTATACCTTCTCAAGTGTATACAAAATATAAATTAGCTCGCAAGTGTGACGAGCCCAAGTATATATATAGAAACAAACCCTACGCTCAAATAGTAGTATCCGGCCAGAAATGACGTGGTTTTCAACTTTGTTTTACACTTTTCTCATAATACGTGCTGCTTTTGGCACAGCAGAAGTGGAAAATGAAATGTTTCTATACAGCACATCTGTTGGGAGCATGTCGAAGCTGGTGCAGCTGGAAAATAAGCTGATGGGTAGTTTGCAAGTTGTTGCCAAGGACATGCAGCAAAAACTAAATATGATAAGGCTGTAAGTGCCAGTGGAAAGTAACTCATATAGCGCTTTACACCCAATTACTCACAGCTACCAGCAAATGTTGAAGCGTTCGGCCGAAGACAGTTCCGAAAAGCAAGAGGAATATGTGGCAAATCCGCTAAACGCATTCGCACTGCTTCGAAGATTGCAGCAGGATTGGCCCAAATGGCTGACATATCTGAAGACACAACCCGAAATAGAAGAGATGCAGCAGCAGCTGCAAAACGCGCCAAACGAGAATGATTTGCAGACAGCAATAAAAGGCTTGCTGCGCATTGAAAGAATCTATGATCTAGAGGCATCGCACATGGCCGAGGGCCTGTTACTCGGCAAACAATACGAGTGGGTAGAGCATAGACCGGCTACCTATTAAGCTAGAATTCAATTGGAAACTTTCTATTCTTCGCTGCAGCTCATTTCTCACTTCGCCCGACTGCATAGCCTTGGCGGACAATCTGTTTAATCGCACGGAGTATTCGAGATCTACGCACTGGTACCGCACTGCAATACGTCTGTACAAAAAGCCATATGGAAAACTGTTTGGTCGTGTGCTGGGCTTAAAGCGCAAGGGACTCAACAGAAAGTATGCCCAGGCAATTGTCTACGAGCGTAAGCAATTCGAATAGTATCAATATCTTGACTAAATATATAACTGCATATTTATGCCTGACAGCGGATGTGTCACAGGAGCCGCAAGTGGCTGGTGTAGAGCCCGAATGGAAGGATAATGTAGATAATGTCATCAAGCAACTTGTCAGTCAGTCCAGCAGCGACAAAATCCAAAATATGGTCGATAAGTATCTCGCGGTGAACGAGCAAATTTTCATTGAACAGCGAGCTAAACACAAGGCAAAGCCCAATGCGGTGGAGAAGGGCTGTCGCGGACTGTGGCCAAAGCGCAAGACCCATCCGTTGACCTGTCGGTACGTTCAGCAGAACTCGGCCTATCTCATGCTGGCACCTTTGAAGATGGAGATGCTGAGTCTGGAACCCCTAATACAGCTATATCACGATGTCCTGCACGACTCCGAAATCGAAGCTGTCAAAAATGTGACAAATCATCGGACAATGGTTGAGAATGTGGCCAGCACAGTAAAGTTGATCACATTGAAGGATGCGCCACATACACAAAACATAAATCGTAGAATTACGGATATGTCAGGCCTGGATATGGCACAGAATAATACGCTACAGTTGCTCAACTTTGGCCTGGGCGGTTATCTGGGTAAACAGTTGAAGTTGCAAGGCAATCGCATAGCTACAGTCATTTTCTACGTACGTAAGACAATTCGGAATCTCTAAAGTTCTAATACACAAGCATCATTTGCTATAACAGGCTAGCGATGTTGCGCTCGGTGGCGCTACCATATTTCCAAGGCTGCAGCTCGTGGTGAAACCAAAAAGAGGCTCAGCCTTGTTGTGGTACAATTTGAATGCAGCTGGTAAACCGGATGCGCTGACAAGGCATGCCGTCTGTCCTGTGGTCGTGGGCTCCAGATGGGGTATGCTCTCAACATACAACACACAACTGCAAATAAAAGAAAACTATATTAAACTTGTTACAGCTATATCGAAGTGTATAGAAGATCAACAGCAGCTGCCCAAGAAGCTGTGCCTGGCCTGAATATCGAGTTTTCTTTTAAAAGATAAAATGTTAATAAACAGCTCAATGCTAACTAAAGTGGAACAATGCCGCCACTCTTGCCATTACTCGCCTCCTCGCTCACTAGCTTGCCATAAAAATTGCAAGCGCCACTAAATTTGGGGTGTTTGGGCGGGAACTAAACTGAATTTCCAGCAGGCAGCTATCTGCTATATCGTAAGCTTATGTGCTTGCCCCAAATACCATTTAGCGGAAGTGCACACTTCAATAATGGAACGGGCGACGCAAAGTGGCAAGTGGCACCCGAGTGCAGTAAGGACAAGCACAATGAAAGGCGCATTGACAATGGCGCGCACGCGACGTACTTAAAGAAAAACAACGTACATTTTTCACCCGGTTCACACACACACACACACACACACACATTTACACAAGGATGTGCCCAACTGATTTTATGTGCAATGGTGCAATGCGTTGAGCTGACGGCAACTGTTGCCTTGCCATGAAACTTTTCATGAATATTTTAAGCAATTGCATAATTTACAAGAGCAGCAAGAATCAAGCGCAACAGCGAGTCGGCAAACTAATTGCCAAGATTACGCCAAACTCAAAATGCAATGGACAGCGGGCCGGGGCTCAAATAGCTGCACTAATTGGAAAATTTTCAACTGCAACTCTTAAATAGTGCTAATACTTGGTTAAGTTGTCGGGCCGCCACGATACCAAAACTTACAGTGGGCTGGAGGTCGGGGTTGCAGCCAAACAGAACAAGTTGTCGGCTGTGAGTGTTGCGGGCAAATAAAATCAGCATGAAAGCAATTGTGCAACTCACTCAGAAGTGTCCCCGAGGCTAAAAAACACACACAGACACACGTACAAAGGACAACGGAAATTAGACACGGGGCCAGAGCTGAAGCCAGTGCCAGTTGAGGCAGTCAGGGGGCCCCAACTGCTTTTCAAATGGGCAACAATGAAAGAGAACTGACGCCTGGCGGCTGCTGCTAGTTGGATTTAGCAATGGGAATGCACTTTAATGGAAACTACATATGCAAATAGACATAAGAGTAAAGCATGCAGCCACACACCAATTTACTAAGAATAACTAAAGATATTTTAAATTGTGCAATTAACATAAAGTAAACCGAATCTTTTGCCACTGCCAATCAACTGTTGCCGTGGGCTACAATTGTATAACTTAATTATGAAGCTTATGGTAAAATTACATTTAAGCCGAAATGCTAACATATTATTATATTATGAGCAAGGGATCGCTGGAAAAATCATTGCCTAAAAGGACGACCAGCAGTCAAAAGACACTCCAAGGCTGCCGCCGCAATTGTCAATGGAATTTATTGAATGACTGTGCAAGCTGTGGAGTCGAGTCAGAACTTCAGCAAAAGTAAATCGCAGCTGCAGTACAAAGCGTAGCCCAGAGATATGCAGAAGATCCAAGCTGCAGCAAAAGCAGACGCCAGTTTGCGGCCAGTTGGACTCTGGGGGTATATTGTAGGGCGATTTGAACTCTTAAGTGATTGAATTGTTATCAGCGACATGAATTTGTTTAACCATTTGAATGATGTCGCCCTGGGAATGGAATTGAAGCCAAGCGCTGCGATAATGGTGCCTAAAGGACAAGTTGAGCGAAAACTCTTTACAATTGTCAACTGCTCTTGAGATACTTGCTCAAAGCGTTGAGTAAATTCTACGCGAACTTGCTGGTCGTGTAGTAAAATATCTGATGCTGCTGTTGCCACTTCAAAGGGCTGCATACCTCATGTTGCAAGCAGCTTGAGCTGTATTACAAATTGAGGGCCTGGTGTGTGTGCGGCACCTGCACGGCGAAAAGGAGAAGGGAGAGTTAAATCGGTGCAGCACTAACAACACTTAACTTACTTGTTGCCAAGTCATGGCCGCCAACAGCTTTAGCTGCGCTCTCTGCCACATATGCCATACGACGCCACTTGCCTCTTGCCACATGCCACATGCAATCGCTGTACTGTGTCAAGCTGCTGGGCTATGCGCCTTGCCAGCGCCCTGATGTTTCCTTTTCCCAGCTTATATTGAACTTCTTGCCAAGCTGCCGACGACATTGAGCACTTCATAAATGCCAAGCTTGACTCCCGAGTGTGTCGGCGTGTGTGAGTTTGTGCAGGTGCCCAACGTAGGCCAGACGCTGTCAACCGCATTAGCTCAATATGGTATAGATTAATGGCACGAATTTGATTTACTCTAGAATTATTATTATATTAATCTCAAGCATAACAAGAACGTGTTTAATCATAGCTTATTAATGGATACACATGAAATGTACACAAAACTAATTAATGTATTGCTGAATGTCAAATCCAGCTACAAGTCATCGCCGTCATTTGGCAAATTGGCATCCTCGATTTTGCGGATTTGCTCCCAGCTCAGCTTCGATTCCCTGACATCCGTTATGGGCGCCGAGCAGTATGGACAATAGCGAAAGTCCATCAAAAAGAATTCCTGCACAGATGAGCATTGACAATACTTAATAGAGGCCCACCATCAAGTTACACCCGAATCCCCGCCACTCACCGAGGGATGCACCTTGCAGTGCTCGCTTATGCGTCCATGGAAATAATGATGACAGCGTTGGCACTCGAATGCCTTTTGCGGGCGAAAGCAGACGCATACGTGCACCTCGTACTTGTAGTCCGATGGCAGCTCATATTTCAGTTTATTCTTTCCGTCTTTGCTGTTCTTGTTGTTGTTATTGTTGTTGCTGCACCAGTTGTTGTTCTGGTCGGCAAATTCATTTTGATTGGAGTTCATCATTTTAAAAGTCAACTGCAGATTAGAAGAAAAAATGTACATATATTTATTTGTACATTGAAATATCGTTGATATTTTTACTCTAAAGGCTTCGATTAGCTTAAAATTGATACAGCACAGCGCTTTTAAATCATGACATTAAAAAAAAAGCCTTCTAATTTGACTTATTGAGAACTCCAAAAACTTACAAACACACACACATGCATAAATGCGCTTGTATGTGTGTATATTTATGTATATGCAAAAGAACGCAAGCTTGCCTTTTACAAATCCAAAAAAATTCTTTGGCGTGATTATATTTAAACCAATTAACATCATTATGCTGATTAATAACTCAGTATCAATTACCTTCTAATGAAAACGAGTGCGTTTGAAATAATAAAAACACGATTTCTTTAATTGCGCACAATTGCGACGCGGCTTCTTTCAACTAAGCGACCAGTGTTGACTAGTTTCGAAAAGCAATAACTTAGATAAATAAACAGCTGCATTTCTTATGCAATGTTTTTCTATCAAATATTTGATTTTACCTTATTTACCTTTACAGTTGCAGCTAAAGCTGTTGTTTGCGATTGTCGCACATTTCTGAATTAATTACTTATCTAGCGTCTTTTCAAAGGGCCACAGCCAATTGGAAAGCAGTCGAGCTGGCAACGCTATCTCTGGAATGCTTTAAGTAACGGTGCTCATCAGTGCTGTAAAATGCTCCAAAAACATGTGCAATTGCTTTTGTATTTTCACGCATACACGCATACGTGCAGAATGACGCACTCTTAAAGTAATGCACACATACATACATATGCACATATCAATTTGAAGCTGTGCATGTATGTATGTATGTACATGTAATCAAAGCCATTGTTCCCAAGGAACAGAATGTGTGTTTAGATACACAATCGTATCTATATATTTTTGGATTTCATTGTTCATTTGTTTACATAGACTCTGATATTTGTATTTGATAGTGTGTCGTCAACGACAATTTTCTTACATCTCTTTTGTTTCACATTTGATCCGTCGCCATTCGCAAATCTTTGGCAGCAGCTCCGCAGAAAGCGCAGTTGCGTGCATCCATTAGATAAGCAATCTGTGGATATAAAAAGCCGATCGCTGCATTTATTCATATATGTAGTGCGTAGATTTATAGTTTACTTCTGGATGCGCGATGCAACGCTCCCCGATGCGGCCCACAAAAGATTTCTGGCAGCAGGTGCAGACAATTAATCCGCGCTTGCGTTGACAAATGCAACTTTCCAGGCAACTCGCCTCCGACTTCTTGTAGACAGAGAATGATGATGGCGCCGATAGCCAGGAATATTTCCTTGATTTACCGTTGCCACTTTGAATTTCCATATTGCAGCTTTTGTTTTTGAATTGGACTCGATCGTTCGTTCACTCGGCTTATTTTCCATCGACTGACAGTGCTGTAAAATATTTTCAGCCAGCCGCGAATGTTGTGGGTATTCCGGCATTCGAATAAAATTGTGTTGATATGCTTTGTCAACTATCGCATCAAAGTTTTTTTCTTTAATTGAAAAACTGCGTAATACTCTGTTCGAAGTGTATAATCTTCAAGCAGTCGAAATAAGACTTCTCTTCTAGACTCACCCACAAAATGTATGACTATTTAAGAAAATGGTTAATCGAATATGCACAAGGTTTGAGTCTAAAATTTTTCGGGCAGCATAATTATCGTCTTAATACACCCTATTTCAATTTTAAAATAGAGTAATTTGAAAAACATTTATGACGCTCGTGAGCTAAACAGAAATAATGCTTGGTTGTTGTCTATGCTAAAAAAAATAACCTTTGTGTTTAGCTTAGACACAAACATCGAAGCATACTATTGTCATCTCTGTCTGACACGTGTTGCATGCGCTTCCAAATATACACACAATATGTAACAATCAGCGCCGTCGCAGCAATGTGAAATATACAATATGGCGATCCACCTTCAACTGGCTCGTTGGTCTAGGGGTATGATTCTCGCTTCGGGTGCGAGAGGTCCCGGGTTCAATTCCCGGACGAGCCCAAGTGGTTAATGTAATTATTTTGTACTTTTTTTCTTGTTACAAATAATCTGATTTCAATTAATTTGCTGCAATTTACAAAGAGAAAAATAAAAATTGCCGCTTTACAAACAAAACAAGTAGCTGCTCCAGACGTCGTCAGTTTTATCAGATAATTTGTTTTGTTTAAATTGTTTAAAGTTCATGAGTAAGAGCAAAATTGTGATATTTCGTTTTGTTTCTTTCTTGCTTTGCATTTGGTTGCTATGCATAATTTTCTGTTGTTGTTTTTTTGTGTGTTTTTTCTTGTTGTTTCTTTTCCTTTGTTTTACATACATAAGCATTTTTGTTTAGCATTCGTTTAGTTTTTAGCATTATGTGCTGGAAATACTTAGAACAATATGGTTTTATTAATTAAGATTAAGATTTGTTGTAAGCGCTGCCGCGTTCTCGTCTGCCTGGTATTTGTATGTGTGTGAGTGTGTCTGTGTATGCTACATGCGCTGTCACCATAAGTGTGTGCGCGTGTGTGCCCTTGTGTGTGTGTGTATGTGTGTATCTGAGTGATTTGTGTGTGGAGGGGTAGAAACAGTCTCTATGGATGCACTTGGCTGCCGCTGAACTTGTCTCCATTGCCGCCCGCTCACTCGTATTCCAGAACATTCTTATGATAGAATAATAAATAACTGCAAGGAGTGAATAGATACATAAATAAATAGATTGGCAGGTGTGTTGATATATTCGATGTGGCCGCCAACTCACCCCTCGCTGTCGAGCACCTGTTTGAGCGAAGCCATTGTTATCACATGATCATCGCACTTGACCCACGTGTCCTTCTGGTGACGCACATAGGCCGTATAGTGGCCGGTGTCAATGGTGCCGACATGATTGACGACCGCGTACAGAGAGAAACGAAAGTCGCCATAGGCATTGTTTTTCTCGGACATAAAGGGCGTCATATCGAACTCGACGGGAAACTGAATGAACGACGATATTTTGCGATCAATCAGTGCCGAATGCTCGAAACGCTTCAAATGGAACGAGACGACGCTGGGCAGGGTGCGCAGGCTAAACTGTTTGGTGGACTCTTGGTACGATTTGCAGGTGGAGCATTTGATTTTGGCCGCCGAGCCGAGATGCTCGGCACGCGTATAGCGCTCCAGGCAGTCAATCAGCGTCTTCGGCGTGACGCCGCCGTGCGTGGTTGTCTCGCCGAGATCCAGTGAGATGTCCCAGAAGGGATCGAATGTGGTCGAAACGCCGTTGCATGCCTGGCACACCACATCGCTCTGCAGCATGCCCGTAAAGATTTGATCGATGATGCAGTTGCACTGGCCATAGCAATGCGTGGCCGTTGCATTGGCACTTGAGCTGGAATTGCCGCCCGATGCGCTCGAGCTGTTGCTCTTGCTCTCGTGCTCCGACTTGGCCTTCACGCAATGCCGATGCAGCACGTCCAGCGTCGCTATGAAAAACTCGTGCGCATCCTGCTGCTCATAGCCGGCCAAATGCTTCGCATGGTTCCAAATTAAATGCAGCAAGCGATGCAGCGACAATGGTGAACGTGAGCCCGAATAGAACTCCTAAAAGAAAAGAAGCACAAAATCAAAACGGCCGCAACTGGACACAACTGGGAAACTGCGCATGCGCTTACCTGGAAGAGACGCGACACCTCGCACACCAAGCACTTGTGTGTGGCCTTGCTGCCACAGTCGTGGCGATCCGACATGAAATAGTCGCTCAGCAGCGGAGTGTGCACCAGAGCCTGCGGGAAAGCATTTAAACGATCACAAAAATTTATCAAAACAGTTTAGCTACTTTTAGTGAAAAACAGCCAACTTTTAACTGAATTAGCTATTTTTTGGCTTTTCAATTAGAACGAATTACTTATTCGAGCTAATTTAGCTATTTAAAGGCTAGTTTTTGACGGCAGTGGGCAACACTGTCTTCAGTGCGTACACATTTTGTTACAAACTTATCAAATAACAATCGATAGCACTTTGTCAAACTTATCGATTATTTTCCAATAATAGGACCTTTCCTTTTGACTAGGGCTGGGCATTCGCATATAAGTAAAGGTTGCAATCGAATAGCGACATTTGTTGCACTCAATTTTTTTTCTCTCACCTGGACAATGCAGTTCATGAAGCATGTCGCACCCAGATTGAGCAGTCCACGTAAACCAATCGTTTGATTGGGTCGCACCAGACGACGGCGCGCATTGGCCAGCAGTAGATTTGTCTCCTTGGGCGTGGGTATCCAGGGCTGCCAGCCGAGGCTCTTCTGGAGATCCTTGGCCTCCAGCTTGCGATTGATCAGCGCGTACTCGCGACTGCGCGCATCATAGATAAAGTCCCGGCACGCATAACAGTACAATGTGCCATGGGACAGCTCCAGTGCGATGTTGTGCTTCTTGGCGCGCAGGTGGCTAGTTATGTGCGCACCGCGGCAGCCAAAGTAGATGCAGTGCAGGCAGGCGTACAGCTGGATGCCATAGCTGCCGCACTCGAAGCAATTGCAGTGTATGGCCTATGGACAGGGGGGAACGCAAAAAAGGTGGTAGGGGTGGATGGTTGAGGCCGTGGTTTTGCCTACTGCTGCCCGCTTACCTTTTTTAAACGCGCATCCTTGTTGACACAGGCGGCAAAGTAGGCATCGATGACCCGAAAGGTATCGTAGCTGTGCTCCTTCACGTAGGTCTGATAATGCCGGCAGCCCGTTTCCGACATGACGTTGACGTCGACGTCAACGGCGCTGCTGCTGCTGCCGCTGCTTGTGCTGACGTTGACGCTAGCGTTGGCGTTGGCGTTCGCGTTTGCGTCAAGCTCAGAGGCAAGCTTTTGCACAGTGCGCAAATAAACGGGAACTGACAAATGCGTCGCATTCAGTGGCCCCTTTGTTAGCTGTGCGCTTTCGACAACACCCCCGCCGCCCCGCCCACCACTAGCAACAGTTTCGTCGGCCGGACACCGGCCGGCAGCTGCCTTTGTTGTTGTTGTTGTGCTTGTTGTAGTTGTTGTTGCCGCCGACGCCGCAGCTGCTGCTGCTGTTCGTGGGTTTGTGGACGCTGCTGTTGGGGGTACACGGGGTTCAGGTACAACGTCGGCCGCTCCCCGGCCGACCGAGGCGTATGCGCGCTTGTTGTTGTTGTTGCTGCTGCTGGCTCTGCTGCCGGCGCCGCTGCTGCTGCCACTGCCACTGCTTAAAATGCTTGTTGTACTATCAACGCTATTCTCTTTTGTTTTCGTTCGTTTTGCAGACGGCTGTGGCACGTTGGTTTTATCACACTTGCGCTGTTTTCGCCGAATTTTGGCCACTTTTATGCTGAACACGGACACGAATTGTGTAAAATAGGAACTTTGTTTTTGGGCCGTTGATGAGTTTTCTGTTTTTTCAAAGACTCTGATTTTGCACACGCACACACACACAAATACCACAGCGCACACACGCACAAACACACACGCACACATGCATGAAAGCAGACACAAACATACGAATAGGAGCAGCGAAGCAGAGCAGCGCACACAGCTGAAGTCGACTCGGGAATTGTTGATATTATATCGATACCAACGATGGTTTTCTTTTTTTGGTTTTATGCGCGATGTTTTCATATGCCGATATATGAGTCTCCAAATAATCGAAAGTTCTATGCAAATTAACTGCTATGCAAATAATTACTGTGATTTAATTAGTAAATTGTTGACTTACAATTTAATCTCGCGGCAAGCCGCCAATCTGTCAATTTTTAAATCGATGCGCAATTTGTATTTTAGTATTTTTGAAAGCGATTATTTTTGCAGTGTGACCATAACCCGCTAGAACAGAGAACACCACTGCGAATACAAAAATAATACTGTATCGAATTAACAACCATTAGAAATTTCCTTGCCAAACATTTTATTCTTGTTTACAATACGTAAGGGGCACAAAATACATCATGGAAAAGGTTTGCCGCGTGTGCCGAGACGACGGCGTTAATCTAGTCGACATCTTCGCCGACCAATTGGATTCGACGGACGAACCCAGTTTGGCGGAGATGCTGAGCGAGTGCACGAACTGTGAAGTAACCCAAAATGATGCACTACCTCAACAAATGTGCGAGTCCTGCGTTCTCTCTGCTCAAGGCTTCTTCAAATTCAAACGCACTTGCGAGGAGAGTCATCAGTATTTCATGCAGCAGCTAGACGCCAGGGATATGCTTGAAACCGACGATTGGCCACTTTCCGAGTGGGCCAAAAATATGATGTCTGTTAAGAAAGAAGAAGAGCAATGCGCAGAGAATCTTGATTCAAAAATAGACATATGCGAATACACAGAAACGCGATCAGATGATTGGCAATCCAATGCCAACCCCATTTGCCTGTTTGAAACCAAATTCATCGATTGCGACATGAAGTGCGATGTGAGCTGCAAAAGCTCCTTTAGTGAGGAATTAATTATACCCTGTTCCGATTCCAATACTGATAAGAAAGCCCACTTTTGTGCAACGTGTGGCAAGGAATTTCCAACCAAAAGGAAACTCAGCCTGCACGAGAGCTTCCATGCACGCCAACGGAAGCACGAATGCCAGCTGTGCCCGAAGAAGTTTGTCAATCCGGGCAATCTTGAGGATCATATACGCGCACACACAGGCGAACGCCCCTACAAGTGTCCCCACTGCGTCAAGGCATTTACCCAGCGTGGACGGCTCAACGAGCACATACGCATCCACACCGGCGAACGTCCGTTCAAGTGCTTGGAATGCCCGAAGACCTTCGCCAATGCAGGAAATCTCACGGTGCACAAACGGATTCACTCGGGCAATCGGCAGTACAAGTGCAACCAGTGCCAGGCGTCCTATGTCCAGCCTGCGGCGCTCCAAAGACACCTGCGCGTCCATCTGAATGACGAACGTCCATTCAAGTGTGACATCTGCCTCATGCCCTTTCCCAAGAGCTCGTATCTCAAGAGACACATGAGGAGCCACACAGACACGAAACATCTTCTAGAAGATGAAAATAACTTAAACCCCTTGAAAAATGTGTAAAACCCTTTTGGGACACATGATAGCAGAACTGAGATTTCGCTTTATCGAACAACTCGAGGCGAAGAGAACGAAAGGTCTGAACCCAATTGACTGACTTACAAAACAATATGTTAAAATATCGTAAATTAACCAAAATTTAAACCGATTCATAGCTTAGATATTTATTTTTTAAAATGGTGCAGGGTACTTATTTTCTAAAATTATAGTTTACCTAAGAAAATCTTTAGACTGGATTTCTAGTTGCGCAGCAAATCATAAAATTTTAAATAAAATTATCAAAAAATATACATATTTTGAATTTGTACTATTATTGATACCTTATACCTTATATCAACTAGCTGGCTTAGTCTCGCTGGCCACATTTCAAAGTCAGGAGCTCGTTCCAGAGCTAAATCGCTTTCTTGTTCAGATAAGCCTGTGCTTCTTCGACCTAAATGGACAAGCAGCATATAGTCACAGGATTAGACCATATAACATTTTACATACAGTCTTAAACCATGCCGTCGCGGGTCTGAAAATCCAGCGAGACAGAAAACTCATTTCGGAGCGCGGCGCAATTCCATGCATGTGCAAATGCTTCACGGAGATGAAAGGCGGGACATGGAATCCGAAGAGCGCATCAGTTGTATCAATACCTTTTGATGTTAAAAAGCTCTTGAGGCCCTGCTCCATGCGAAGCACTAGAAATTAAAAAGGTTTAGTCATATAAACATGCATATATATGAGTACGTTTGTTTAATCTACAAACCCATTTTTTCGTGCGATTGGTTGAGAACCTTTAGACTGTCATAATGTTGCTTTGTCACAATAAGATAATGATGTCGCGATGCCGGTCGTATGTCTTTAAATATGGCAAATTCGTCAGTCTCCATTTCCAAAATTGTTTCAGTTTTGCAATTTGAAATATCACAGAATAAGCAATTTTGATGGGCCATATTCGTCGACCAAGCGAATTTTACAAATAACAAAGCTGAAAACAGCTGCACAACAATCGCTGTAGTTATCGATACTATCGGTAGCTGTTTGAAATAGTTGTCGATATTTTTCAAAATTTCAACTATTGTATTAACAATTGTATTTATCGATACATGGCTTAGTCAGTAACGGTGAACTTGCTACTGTGTGGGTGCATCGATATTCCTAGTTTCCCGCAATTCAAATAAAAAGTAAAGTTTACAAAACGTTAAAGCATAAGATATGAATATTAAACAAGTTTAACGCGTTGCAGTGATTAAAAATGAGATATTGAACGTAAATTTAGTGCAGCAAACATATAAATCAGAGCATGATCGCATTTTTTCACGCCGCAATACGCAATTGGAATTTGGAAGACGAATGAAAGGCAAAGGAAAATGGTGAGCATTTACAGTTATTGAAGTTTTATGTGTATGTGTTCTATGCATGTGTGCTCAAAAAGTGCTTATGCAATAATTATTAGCGCTAAAGAATGGAGTGATTTTTGTTGATCGCCTGATGCAGAGTCGACACCCTGTATATTTTCCAATATAGTTGGCCGGCCAACTCGCAACAGCTGAGCGCCAAAGCTGCAGCTACGGCTCGGAGTTTACTCTCGACTTTCAGCTGCTCTCTTGGACATCACTTGCTGTGTGTCGCTCGGCGCTTTTAACGTTTTTTTCACTGAGCCAGCTGTGCTGCTTTCGCACTGAATCTGCTTGTTGTTGTTTTTTTTTTATGAGTGTGCTGCGCGCTTGCTTGGCCGCTTGCCTTGCCGCCTGTCTGCTCACAGTCTGAGTTTGGTACGCAACGCGTTCGCAACGCGCGCGTTTGTTATTATTCGTATTCGGCCCGATCGCCGTCCACTTGGTACTCAGTTTCTTTTGCGCTCAGTTTCTTCGCGCAACTTTTGACGACGTGTGCTGCAGCGTACTTTGCGGCTAATTATTGAATTAAATTCTGTGTAAAATGAGCAAAACTAAAGCCAAGCGGAATAATTGAGCATTTTTTTGGCATATGTAAGAAAGTGATAACGGTTTTTTAAATTTCTGAAAATTCATGCATACCGAAAATAAGTGTGCCCACACTATTTTACGAAATTGTCAAAAAAAAAAAGATTACCAAAGAGAGCAATAACTAAAAGACAAGTGGAACTGTGTTAGTCAGGAATTTAATTCGAATGATTGCATTAGATAAACTATACAAAAATGAAATAAATCTGTGGTATTTCAACAAAGAAATCGCATTTTGTGTCAATTAAGAGATTGAAAACTTCAAGCAGCTTTTTCGATCGTTAAGGTGACAGGAAATTGAATACACCTGTGTATTTTGATTGGCATTGAAGTAATCAAGCTTGATTTGAGCAGAAAATTCATGAAATTCATTCATTTGAAAACACACTGGAATGATTTTTGGTGCCGCCCCCAATGCAATTGTTAATCGTTCACATGCTTAACACCGCCTGCCCACTATATACGCCTATATAAGGCCCACAGCAGCCGAATCAAACATTAGTTTCTTCAGCTGGCTAACCAAAATTGCCAACTTCCTGTACAGCGTGTGTCTGTCGAACGGGGCGCCGAGTCATTAGCTCCTCGTCATGCCCACTCAAAGTACCGCTATGCGCCGGCTAGTCGTCGTATCTGTAGAGTCGCGCATGTATCTTTAGCCAGCAACACACACACACACACACACACACACACACATGGGGAGACTGGGCACAGGTCTCGCCGATCCCGGCTGCTGTGGCCCCTTCACTTTTTTTTTTGGTTTTTCTGCTCAGCGAAAAAGTTGGCGCGGCAAGTGCATTTCGCATTCCGCTGGCCGAAAGTCTCTTACGAGTTTTACATCTCTGCATCCTAACTGTAAATTGAGGCATGCCCTCTCTCTCTCTCTCCCTCTCTTTCTCTCTCTTGCTCTCGCGCTGCATTTCTTTTGTCGTCAAGTTCAATGTGCGTTGACAATTTTCCATTTCGAAATGGGCTGGCAACGGTTTTCCACTTTGTTTTTCGTTGCGTACTTTCACACACACACACACACACACACAAAATTTCCATTGTATTTGGGCAGCTGTGCGTGTATTTTAATTTATTTTAAATCGATCGCCAATACAAATCATTGGTGCATATGTCGCGAGGTCTGCTAATGCGACACTGTCATTCAACCCGGAACTGGCGCGTTAATGTAAAAGATTCATTCCGATTTTGTCGCCCGATGCTAAGAAATCATATGGCAAATCATGGATCAGTACAAGCTGCAGTCTTTTTGTGAAAGCGCAAGTTGTTTTTGTTTTTGTGAAGTGTAATTTTTACACTTTTCCCGCACTTACATACCTATAGATACATAACTGCATAGATACAAAGATACATGGATACTTTCGTAGCATCTTTTCACTATAACCAACGTATTTTGTCGTGTTAAAGCCGCTTAATTGAAAGTCTTGACTTATGACTCGAGCGTTAAATGTGTGTGTGTGTGTGAGAGAGTGTGTAAAAAGCCGAATGGAAAATGAGTTTTCCAGCTGCGCAGCGCCAGAAAAATAACCATAGACAGTTGCATGTAAAGTACGTGTGCTGTAAATTAAAGTGAAATTTAATATGCAGTCTTGATCAGTTAATAAATATACGTATATTGATAAATTACTGGCAAATAAACGCGACAAGACGAGTTATTAGAGACTTGCAAAGTGTCGAAACGTCGTATATCTATTGATTTGCATCTTTAACAACGTAAAGCCCAAAAATATCATGTTCCCCTCAGTGTGTTGCAATAAAGAAAAGCGAAGCGAAACTAAATAAATCAAGAAAATTTAGCATATTATAATCAGCACAAATAAACAAAGTTTTTTAACAAAAACAAACGTAAAATCAAAACAATAAACAACAAATTTGTATAAATAACCAAATGCTGCATTCGTATCAATTTTATGTTTATCATTTTATTTTCATTGTGAATGTGAAAGTGGTGAAAAATCACGGCTGTATTTTCAGCTAGAAGACACGCTTGCCGCAGTTATACAAAAGACAGAGCAGAGAAGAAAGACAGATAAAGGTAAAGCAAAGCACACAAAATACATAAATAATAAATACATACAAATAATTTATAAGTTAATCGAAAGCTTCAGCCCAGACACCACCCTGCTGCTGATCATTTGCTATTCAGATGATCTTCTGGCTCGAAACATTCAGCTTGCCTTGTTATGCCTATTGACGGCATCGGGAGCTATAGACTCTGTGAGCTCATCTCGTCGTTCCAGCGTGAAAGATCAGCAATAAACTTGTTCAGGTCGCACTCATTGGGCAAATGAGTCATTTCGACCGTTTTGGCATTGTCTCGTTAACTGTTTCTAATGTTAACGTTTTTGTGTTTATAATTATTATTTTTAAATTAATTTTTGCATAATATTGTGTGTAGTTTTGGTCAGCTGCGTGTGGATTTGCAGTCAAAGGCACGTTTTGCTGACGCGAATCAAATAATACAAAATTGTGGGTTGTATTTTTGATACTCTGTAAAACTAGCTGTGCGGGGTATATCACGCCCTTAACTCACACTCATTTTATTTGATGTTCTAGTTAATATTTAAGCAGTTAGTTAATGACACTCGCTACAGGGTGTGTGCAAGTCAAGCACACTCGACATATTTGCTTTACTTTCCACACGGCTGCACATCTTTTACGCAACTTGTCAGCGCTCAATGTCAAGGTTGTTGTCGGATTTTTGATATTTGTTTATACATGTATACTTAAACCGTCCCGGCTTTTGCCAGGTCTGTGCGAGTAGGCCCGTCTGAGAGACAACCGCCTGCCTGCCTGCCTGCCTGCCTAACTGGCTTATTATTGCGGCCGCTAATTGCGGCTCAACACTTCTCGAGTGGAACGCCCCGATGTTGTTTTGGCATTTTGTAATTGCTTCATTTCGGCAACGTGTTGCGGGCATTTAATTGGAGCTCACGCCTAAATGGTAAATGTGAGCAGATCAAGATAATGGGAATGCTCAATCCTATATGGCAAGATTAGCGGCATTAACTATGCATCATTTAAATGTAAATTTAACAATTATGGTTTTTGTATATTCATGAAGAGTTTATAGAGTTGTCAGTCAACGTATGTATGTATATATATCAGTTTATCCCTACATTCTGTCACTGTCTTCATACACATTTTAATATTAAAATATCACTTCGATGACCCTCAGCCATTCTTGAAATCTTAATTATCATCGAAAATGATCGCGCTATTTCAAGGCTATTATTAGCCATTGATAATTGTGCCATCTATCGATGAAAAATGCATTCATCACTATTTTTTTGGTAGACTTCAACAGCTTTTATCGTATCAATAACCAAATGGTTTATTAATTATTAACTCATTAGGACAAAAAACGAGCCAAGGTTTTGGCCCCAGGTCACGCATGTTGTTGGTCGATACCGTTCGAAGTGTTCTCTTGCCTCTGCAGAACCGTTAAAAATTTCACCTAGAGCGCAAAAGCGAGCCAAACTCGTCTCGCGTTCTGAAAACTATCATAAATTTGACTTTTTAATGACAAAGAAACATTTTTATGCGTTTTTTTATTTGTGAAAATGAAGCAGAAAGCATAAAAGAGAGCGCAGCCAAAGCAAAAAGCCAAAAGGGCGCGGAAATACATGAAACAATAGTTATGCTCAAAATGCCGCAAATTTAATACCCTTTCTAGAACATATAAAACTAATGGAAAAGTATTGAAGTGTAGTCTGTTTAAATAGTAGAAAATGAAAATATATTTCACAACTTACCCAATTATAGAGAAAAAACTAGCCAAAGCTGTGGCTAAACTCGACTAGAATTTATTTTGATCTTGAGCATATTAACCCAATATTATCTATAGGCTCGCTTAATTGATTTAATTCAGGTTTGATGCATACATTTTTACTGCAAGATAATGTCTAGTACATTGTCTAACTCAATAAACAAGGCTTATACACTTCGTAATACAAAATAATAATACCTGCTGTTAGGGTATAGCAAGAAGACATTAGATGCAGTTAGGCAGCAAGTGTAAATGAGCTGGAGAAAAGCAGGCACACAAAGGTATAAAGTTAATATAATACGTAATTATAAGCGGCCCCAGGCACCGTACAACATATGGTAGTGGCATTCAGTTAGGTTAGGTCTTTGGCACAAGCAGTTAGTACAGAGTAGTTCTTCGGATCATGACTTAGAGAAATGCGTTGCGGCCACGCGGATGACAGCGTGTAAATAATAGCCAACGGGGTGTTTAAAGAAACCGAACTACTGAACAACAAGTGTAGAAGACCAACAGGGGCAGAGGCAGAGGTATGCCACAAATGAAAAGCTGGACAGTAGCGACGCGGGGTCAGTGAACCTGGCGCCTCCTAGACTGAGAGCACAAAAACAAAGCAACAGATTGATGAAGTTGGCTGGGACATCAATTTTGACATCTTTTTCGGTTATATATGACAAAAATATTGCTAATACGACTGCAAACAGTTTGTCTAACTAATTTAGTTGTTTAGCATTGTTCGATAGATTACTTTTTAGAATTATCACCAAAGTAACAAATTGATAGCACATGTGAAATGCGGCCCAAAAATAGATATATTTGTGTCTTTTAATTAAATAAAACATAGCTTATAAATACTTGATTAATAAGACAGAATACATGCTGTTGTTCTTTTTACAATCACGATAATGCGCCCACAAAATAGTTTATAATTTAAAAGTCACGATATTTGCGATAATTATTATTTATTTTGGCCTGCGCATAGTTGATGTAGTAAGAATATATTCATGATTTATTAACTCGATTTGTTTTTAATATAATAGTGGAGTGTGGCTTTGTTAGACTGAGTCAACTTTTGTTTTGATTTGTTTATGTTTGGGATTAAATGTAGCATGTGTATGGAGTTTGTTTAGTAGCTCCTAATATATACGTGCATATTTGTTTATATGTACGAAACTTGATGGTTGACATGCTTTTATTTAATAATTCTTTTCTACTTTTTCAAGTAACACGTTAATTTAGCCAAATATCAAGTTTTTGATAATATTTATGCAGTGTTTAGCCGAGTTTCAGCCATATTTTGTAATCATTTAAGTACTTAGACAGACAAATGCAATATTTTAGCTTGAGAGCCGTATGCAAAAATATTTTCAAGCTCCCATTGATTTGGGCCTGTAAGAAACTCGTTGCAATCGGCTAAAAACGGTGTTAATAACGCAAAACAGTTGCGTTTTAACATATGCCGTGGCATAGAGACCAGCAGCTCGCTGTGCAATCATTTTAAACGGCAACTGCAACTTCAGTCGGCAACCGGCAAATACAACAACAACAGCCACAACAACAACAACACAAGGCAACCGCCTGTTGGCTGCTTGTCTAACTATTTTAACCCAGTTTTGTGCTATGGCCACATTCTTGTAGGAGCGCAAACCATAAACAAGTTTCAGTCAAGCAAAAAAAAAAAAAAAAAAGAAAAAATCTAACTGGCAGTAAGTTAAAAAAAGCCTGCAACAGCGATAGCCAACAAAA
This sequence comes from Drosophila novamexicana, assembly GCF_003285875.2. Taxonomy (NCBI): domain Eukaryota; kingdom Metazoa; phylum Arthropoda; class Insecta; order Diptera; family Drosophilidae; genus Drosophila; species Drosophila novamexicana. Next base: position 1,630,425 of record NW_020824766.1, read on the forward strand.
TGTGTGCAAATTGAAATTGCGGCTAATGAAAAGGCCAATTGCAAGTGCGCAACAAGCGAAAAGCTAAAAAAAGATACAAGTAAGAGTGCTCTAGCCGGGAGTGCTCCACTATGAGCTACCCTTTACACACTGCTGGGCGATATTTATCTATGGTATGAAATGCGGAAATTATTGATAAGTAGATAACTACATTCTGCATTTGATAAACGAACATTTTTTAAGCTTCTAGCTTTTGTGGTTGTCGAGATGGATACATTAAAATAGACGGGTCGGAGATGCTTCCTTCTCCTGTTCTACATATATGCACATTTTCACGAAATCATTATACCCAATTTCCTTTTACTCATTTTCCCGGGTTACAGGGTATTAGAAGCGTTTGCATTGCACATCAGCCTGAGTAACTGCCAATCGTATTGTCGGCCCTTTTGGCGACTTTAACTGGTGTAAGCGCGGTCATTCATTGCGTTTAAATGCGGGTCAATAGGGATTTACGGTTAGGCGTGCGACCGTTTCGTGCTTTAAGTATCTGCGGAAATGCGGTGCCTGTTAATGAGAGCGCCAACCGATTAGTGCCCCCTCTCTGCCGATATGTAGCATGAATGGACACATTGAGTGGGTCAGCAGCAAACAATAGCAATGGAAATGGCAAATGTGAATGGGAACAACAATGAGTTACAGTCCAAAGCTGGCAACAGTTATGGCAATCATCAGCTGGCCAGTGAGTCCATTGTGTTCAGTTGCAGCTAATTTTGCCATGTCCAACTTGGAGTCTGGAGCAGTACGTTCCAATCTAAGAATGCGACGACTAACTGTGCTACAACTCTGCGTACAACTCATGAGCATTCCAAATTCAGTCTTTCCATCTTTATACGAAATGTGCTTCTCTGTGATTCTCATCACTTTGAGTATTATTTCCTCTTTCTTTTGTTTTCCAATGAACGATGTTTTCATGCTTCGAAATGCTAATATATATATCGGGAGACCTTCGGCAGACCCTTAACTGGGACACGAACCCGGAACCTAGTTCAGTTCAATTAGAAGTATATAGCTTGTGAGTATTTAATTAAGGAGCGCAAAAAAATTGATGTATTGATTCTGCTCAGAAGAATTGATTTATTAATTCTATTGAATTTCATGCACATCATGTTGGCAAATTATTGCCAAAAATTTTCCACTTCCCTTGAATATTGTTGCAAGTGCGTTTTCAGTAGCCTGCAAAATAAGTAGCGAGAAGCCCTACAAGCGCCCAACCAAAACTCGTCTTGCGTATGGTCAGTAACCCAGGTGCGAGTAATGTTCGTATTCGCACTCGTAACCGTATATTGTCGGATCGTTACTGGGGGGCTACTTGGTATGCCCGGTGCGAGAGTCGACGCTCAATTTCAATTGGTTTGGTAGCTTATTAATTACCTCACCGCACAATTGCGTGTGCCGCATACAAAGGCGCCCACCACCAGCAGCAGTTGTCGGACCAGCAAACCGGCCAAATAGAACCCACAAAAGGCGTTGGACGCAACGTCGGGTAATTCGAGCTACCGCCTGCCCCCGTAAATGGAGCGGCGTTGATGTCAATGCGCTTCGTCGCCAGTCCAAAGCCAAAAGCGCTAAACAGTTACATTTTATTTTATTGTTGTTGTTGTTGTTGCTATTGTATTTTTTTGTTGCTATTTCTCGTTATTTACGGTTGCTTTCTGTGCAGTTTTTGGCAAGCATAAACAAATGAAGAGTTGAACCGAAAAAAAATTGAGAGTGATTTTTTTTCTGTCTCTTTTGTTATTTCTCAAATGGCAAACTAGTTTTCGTTTTATTACATTTTTTGTTGTTGCTATTTCTACGTTTCGCTTTGCATATTTTTCTTCAAGTGTCATACGCTGTCGTTGTTGTTGTTGATATTTTTGTTGTTGTTGCTATTTACTTTCAAATGTCAAACGGAGTTGAAGGTGGCCCGGTCTGCATATATAGACACAGATATTTTTATATGATTTATATTGAGTCATGTTTTTTGATGCTGCCAAACAAATGACTTGGGCAACGAACTTGACTCAGGTATTTTATTCGTAGTTGCTTGCAAGCTGGACTTTGGCAATGGTATTCCATTTTTTTGAGGTGTGAGAATTCTCTATGAGTTGATAAACCAGTTAAACGAAAATACCATATATATATTTTCAAAAATCAACTAAACTTAAAATAGAAGCTGGTTCGATAGATAATTTCCATGCACATAATTTTATAAAAAACCATTCAGAGGAATTTTCTAAAAACCTTGCCCATGATTTTTTCGAAAGTAAATGACACAAAAGTGAGCAAAAAACTAAGAAAGTGCCATATATTGTTTATCAAAAATTTATTTGCGAAGTGTTCGAAAAGACACAATAAATACTGTGCTCCAAATCTAAAGCTTATCTTTCAAAACAAATGGTGCCAAACGCATTTAATAGTTTACAAATCTTTAATAGTTAATTGCTCAAAAATGATAAACGCACGCATGACTCGCTGCGAATGCCAAGCATTCAACAAATCGCCGCTCACAATTTAATTAAATGCAATGCACGATGCGCAAAACTCATTAACAAATGGCAAACAACTCCATAAACAATTTCGTGTCATAAACAAAATCGTGCCATACTCAAAATAGTTGCTAAAAAGAAAAACTGCGGAGTTGAAGTGAAACTTAATGAAGCCTGAGAAAGTTGCGAGTGCTGTCTGAACCCAGCTTAGCACAGCTCAAGTGACAATCAAAATTTGATTTAAACATAAAAATAAAACAAAACAGCAAATAAATTGCAAGCAACAACACAAATGCGATAATTGCTAACAAATTTGCCGGACAACGCATGCCAAACATGCAACAGCAGCAACTGCAGCAACTGCAACAACTTCAACAATTGCAACAGCAGCAGCAAGCAGAAAAACAGCAAGTCTTTGGAGACGGCCTTTATATATTTCCGTCTTTGCTTGGCTGTCCATTTGAGGCTTCGATGAACCAAGTGCAGACACAATCATTGCATCGTCCACTTGTTCTTAAGCTGCTGCTTCTGCTGCATCTCTGTGCGCTGACCCAGTTTGATGCAAGTGGAACACACAACTACATCGGCAAGGTGGCCATAAATAGCCGGGCGCTGATTTCTAGAGACCAGACTCTTTGCCACTCAGCGGCGATATCTTCACTCAATGAAGACTCAAGTTACGGGTTTGTTGCTTAAGTCTTTCTCAATGGGTGACTCAAGTTTGTTGCCTAAGTCTTTCGTTCTGAAAGAGAAACGCCAGCTCCAGACTTCAAGAGCAGCATGACTCTCTCAGCAAAACAAGTTTATGTTGCTGTTGTTGTTGTTGTTGTTGTTGCTATTGTGGCTGGCACTTTGCTTTTGGCTGGCTCGGCTTTTTGGGATGCTGCAGAACTTTCTTTCATTGATTCTAGCGGATCGCATATAAATAACAAATTAAGACTTTCTTTCTGCAAAGCATCGCAACATGGAGGCAACCAACTCCCTGACTATCACTCTATCCATCTGGCCGTTTGTGGTTTTGTCTCATCATCTATTGAATTGTTTCTTATTTATTTAGAAGCAGCCAGCTCTCGCCTCGTTCGTAACCCAAATACGCTCGACTACGCTCTTTCACCTGGTTGTGGCGACTGGCTAGATTGTGTGCACCTTGTGTCATTGTTGGGTGCTGTGGATTCGGTTTCGGCTTGAGCTCTCGTTGTTGGCACAACAAGACAACAATTTACATGCGTGTCGTGCAGGGTTCCCCGCACTGTTTTGGGCGGGGATCTTACGATTTTTTTTTTCTTTTTCTCTCAATTATTTGCCTTTATCTGAGTCTTCATTAGTTTGACCCAATTTCAGCTTGTGCCTGGCTCTGCACTTGGATGCTGTGTTCTTTTTTTTTTACTTTCTATTTTCTCTTAACGAACTCTAGAATTATTGATAGCCGGCTTGTTAACATTTCGATTTTCTTATTATTATTATAAGAGGCGTATTAAGTTAATTTACTTTCATTTGCCAGCTAGTTGTACGAACTTTGGATTTCTTTTGTTTCCGATGGGGAATTAAATTTTATTTTCTTTAAGTTGTTGAGGCGTGGCCTTCCGTTTTCACCGTAGAGCTGGTAATGCGTTATGTGGGACAAGTTTGAGATGTGATTTTATGAAATTAAATAAAGAGAAAGGTAAAGGTCAATATGTGGACTAATTTGGGATTTATATATGCATATTTATATATATCAAATTGTTAATTCTAATTGACAAATTTGCGGACTGTCTGACTGATTGGTGATCAATGCACAATTTACCTTATGTGATGTAAGCACAAGATTTTTAAAAATTGCGCCATCAAAATATTATTTTTACTGCCTGATCACAATCAAACTTATTCGCAAATATCTATGCCAAATTTAGTGAAGATATTAATTGATTTCATATCTTTACGAAATACTTCGCTAAGTATATTGTTATTAAATGTATTTCCTTTTTATTTTGCAGGTAAGTTCCAACTCGTTTCAATTCACACTCACAGAAAAAGTAAACTCAGATAAGTACACCATTGCAATATCAAATAAATGTGAATGTTTTGAGAGAAAATATAAATGTAACTCAAGTCATATACAGTGGTTACTAGACCATTTTCAACTGCCAGAAAGTAGAACTGTTAAGTATATAGGAATCGCAATTTTGCACTTTTCGAACGCATTTCATCTAAAATTTGTATATATGTGTCAATGTAGAGAATCAATAGGGATATTCCATTGAATAAGTGACCGAGGCTCATGCGAATCGCAGGGTAATAAACGATTTAAACATTTGAAAGGCGTCTTTTAGATAATAGGCTTGTGCGTCTAGTTCGATAATGTTGACATTTAGAGCAGGTCATGGACAGTAAACCAGGCTGGAAAAACTTTCCGAGATGAACATTATACAAAACCAAATAAAGTTGTGAATCAAACTAAAAAACTAGTTTGCATAAAAGCAGACAGGCGGTCAGTTGGACGGAAAAACATGTCTATATCAACTCGGCTGTTGGTGGTCTGAAATGTCTCCTTAAATGCGTTATATATATCATGACAAAATCATAATACCCTTAACAAGGGCCTTAAACTGTCTTAAATGTCAGTACAAAATGGTGTTTCAGCAATAAGAATTTTGATTACTTTCTGAAAATAAGATTCCGCTTCACTAATCCAATTATTTATCAAAAAGAAACCATTTACTTGGTGGTTAACTCTTTCAACAATTGTGAAACCCAATTGTTAGCTACTCTTAATGATCGTCTCACATGTTTGACCCGTTTTGAACTTATCGCAGCGGTGCTCCATCTTTTGTAAACTTCTAGTTCAGGGAATTTGAGGTCAACGTTTGTTTAAGTAATCGAAATGATTAGAGGCATTTATAAAGTTAATTTAGTGGGTCAGCCGCCTTTCAGTCGAATTGGCAATAAAGTTATAAATCTTGCGGAACAAACATATTTTAACGAGTGCGTGTAAAAGTGATGGCAAAAATGTTTCAAAATAGAAAGCAGCAAAAACAATTAACATAAATTATGATATAAACCGAAACGAACTGAGCTGAACAGAACCAGATCCACTTGGAGCTGTCAGCGTTTCTGTGGAATCTACGGCGGCGGCATTGTTTTTTATCGTTAACGGATTAATTGACAAATGAGTTTAAGGTTTTATGCATTGCCATTTGGGTCAAGTAATGTCTGAGGGTTTTTGTTTTTGGAGGATCAACTGGTTATTTGCAAATTATGCAAAAGTTAAGCTGATAAAAATTTGATTGGCACTTTTACAGCATCATTAGGCTATAATGAATTTGGAATTTGGCTTATAGATATAAAGTTGCCAGCCATGTGGCTGGCCTATAAGAACCGTTAAAGTCGACCTGTTTGCAGACAGTTGACTTTTACCTCGCGGTTCGTGCGGTTCTCGAGATGATATCCAATTCCAATACTTTTCTCTGCCTCGGCTACATTTGTAGTCTAGCCCTATGTGTTAGCTGCTATGGCTATAAGCCACCATTTCGTGGTTACCAATATAACAAGCCCGCACGGTTGCCGCCTCTGCAAACCAATAGCTCCTCAACAGCGGCCGGCATGCAATCGGATTACATTGAGGATCTAATCGAAGAACAAAAGCAACAAATCTTGTCAAATGTGCTGGGCGGAGCCGCTGCCTCCGCTTCTACTTCGCCAGAAGAGGCAGACCTGTCGCCATTTGACAGCGATGCAAAGGCCTTCCGCGTCAACCGTTGCGCCAGCTGTTGTGAGTATCACTGGGCTCTAAAGAGATTGTACTTTGGATTGCTATACTCTACCATCGGATATGAAACCCTATTCACGTCCTTGCAGCCTGCGGCGTACCAAACGCCAATCGCATTGTGGGCGGCACTCAGGTGCGCTCGAACAAGTATCCGTGGATAGCTCAGATGATACGCGGCTCGTTTCTCTTTTGTGGCGGCACTTTGATCAACGATCGCTACGTGCTGACCGCCGCACATTGCGTCCATGACATGGACATGTCTGCGGTGTCGGTGCGTCTGCTGCAGCTGGATCGCAGTTCCACGCATACGGGAATAACCCGAGCCGTTTCATTTGCTCATGCCCATGCGGGCTATGATCCTGTCAGTCTGGTGCATGATATTGCCCTGCTGCACCTGGATCAGCCCGTGCCACTGGTGCAGTTCATGAGACCAGTTTGCCTGCCTAGCAGTCGGTTGCAGCAGTTCGATTACCAGAAGGCCATTGTGGCGGGCTGGGGACTTAGCTACGAGGGCGGCACCACTTCCAGTGTGCTGCAGGAGACCATTGTGCCCATCATCACCAATGCTCAGTGCAGGGCCACATCCTACAAGTCAATGATTGTGGACACGATGCTGTGTGCGGGCTATGTGCAAACAGGCGGCCAGGATGCCTGTCAGGTGGGCTAAGAGCTGGACGATTGATCCAAGCTTTGCCTGATCGTTGGCATAATATTTCTCGCATGCTTGCAGGGTGATAGCGGTGGTCCGCTTATTGTGCCGGATCGCATCTTCCGTCTCGCTGGCGTTGTTTCCTTCGGCTATGGCTGTGCCAAACCAAACGCGCCTGGCGTCTACACAAGAGTCAGCAGATACTTAAACTGGATTGCTGCCAATACCCGCGACTCCTGCTATTGCAATAAATAATATAAAACTTCGGATTCTTTTGTCGCCACTCTAGCCTTTCAGATAAAATAATATATGTATCAGCGTGAAAGTGGCAAGTTTTCTGTTGAGGAACTGAACTTTTATTTCCGCTGTAAATGTAGTAATTGTTTGTTTTAAATATTCTTCTCTCAGCCTTTTGTTTGTCTTTTACATTTTCCTCTTCGAATGGTATTCTCGATCACTTTTAATATGGTCATATCTATGCAATGTAGTTTCGCAGTCTTGAAACTTAGCACAGGTCCATATCTTTGTTGCAGGTATCTCTTTGTTTATATGAGCAACTTTTATATTTTCTAAAGATATCTTGTCAGAAGTTTGTTCTCTTTGCTTCTTATATAGGAAAAAATCGTATCAGCATCGGATTTCTCTATTATAAAGGTATCAGCTTCTCCTAAGCACTCAGTTTTTGCACTGACAACTCAAGTGTTGTTCCAATGCAAATTTTCAATTATGAACACCCCCAACCTGGTCGGCTGCAAATACTTTCATAAAGCAATTTTTTTGTGCAAATTTTTGGCTAAAACAGGTTATTGTTCGGCTTCGACAAGTCAAAGAGGCAAAAAATAAAACAATATTGGCCTTTCACTTTTTTTATACATATGCTGAAAAATCAATAAAAGGCAAAAACGAAAACCGATAAACATTTTGACCCAAGCGAAAATAAAAACAAAAAAAAAATCAGTTTAAACGTCACGGTCCATTTTTGGCAACGTCATCTCGCGGCAGATCGAAGCCAAGGACGTCGCCGCCATTCGGAATCGCTGACACATTGTTATCACTTGTCAATGCAGGTTTCATTCGCACAGCGTTTAGCCCTCTGCAGCGCACGCTCCCCGCCGCGCCCTGATAGCTGCTCGCCGCCAGGGGCCAGTTGACAAAAGTTTATCTTTATCCCTATGCCAGCAGCCATGGCATGCCGCGATTTAATGGATTTTCAAGTTATTTCTGGTATTTTGTTGTAGTTGCCGCAACTCACAACTTGCGAATGCAGCTCGCAACTGCAACTACTTGAGCGCAAACAAAGATATCTCGGACACTCGTTTCTTGCCTGAGGCCAAAGAAAATGCCGCATAATTGCCGCTGTCGCGACACAAGGCGTCGAAGCCGGGGCTGATCGGAGGGGATTGTTGGCCAAATCGACAATGTTGTCAATGCTGCCGCTTTGGCATTTGATTTTATTTTTAACTAGACTGCAAATGATGCCCGGCATTGTAGGGGCATTAAAAAGGCACACACCACAGATTTACTACGGCAATTTACATTTTTTTTGCCGGAACTCTGTTACATTGCAGAAAATTATGAAAGTTGCTTGAAAATTTAATTAAAAACAAAGATTTTGAGAAGTGAAGCGTAACAAATTTGCAAGCATCATTAGCTTGCGATAATGTTTGCACTTATGCTGTTAGGTAACAGCATGTAGGTAACAGCATATAGGTAAAAGCAATATGTAATAATTCAAAAAAGTATTAAGCAGAAAAAGTTTGATAGAAGATTCAATAACATACAGCTGTTGATAACATACTGCCGAAGCTGTTGATAACAGGCCGTCGAAGCTGTTAACGTATGCAAGCTATGTGCATATGTTATTTAAAGATATTCGTTAATGTTAACGCATTCCAGCTACTGTTGTTGAAATTCTGGAGTTCTGTTAATATTGAGTTGTTGAGTATTAAAAATGATTTTAGGCCAATAATAAACTCCTGTTATCGCTTTTCTTGCCAATTGTTAACTTTAACATTTAATGCTTATTTAACATTACAATGCCGATTTATATGAAGGTTATCAAAAAGTATTTAGTTAGATAAAATAAATGCTTTAAATATTTTTTTCAGATATATATTGCTTGATAAATTCTTTATTCGTATAGAGCTTGCTAAGGCAGTTTCAGTTATCCTCATATCTCAGCTCACGTACCACTTTTGAAACTTATTTATATAAATTATTTTTAAAAGCAATTACGGGCACGCCAAGAGATACGGGGAAGATACATACTTGTACATATATAGTGCTAGAGACAGATACACGCAGCACATTGGCTTTTTATAGCTTCATTGGAGACGGCTACGGACTGTCCATGTCACTGGTCGGCAATCCCATCTACAAAATGGAAGCACGTATTATAAGAATTCGCACTAAGTGACTTTATTCTCAACTTTGAACTTAGTACCCCTTCCCCCTTTATACGTTGTCCCTTCTGTGCAGCACCCAATTCAATCGTTCAATGGATTTGACTACAGATTGCAGCTCCCTTTGGACATTCACACATTCGACAATCTGCTCGACACAGCGTTCCCACTTGTGGCTCGCCAGCCGCAGGCTATAAGGCACCAGGGCACCAAAGATTTGAGTAACAGGCAGCAGATACCCCCTGGCTGGTTCCACATCGAAGCGAAACAGTTTAAAGGAAGTGCCCCATTTCACACCCTGCTGCAAGAGGCGGTAAAGCGCTCTGTAGGGCGTGTTGCCGGGCAACCGCGACGCGGTGGCAAAATTTTGTGTTCCTTGCTGCAGGCGGGTTTTGGCCAGAAGTAGACGTGCTCTGGCTGTCTGCGTTTCCAGCGCCAGCTGTTGACTGATCTGATCTTCGATCAGTTGCAGCATGTGCAGGTGCAGGACATCCATTAGGCAGCCAGTATCCTCGTCAATCGTCGCCGTGGTGGTCGTCTCTTTATTCTCGCTGCTGGTTACCTTGTTCAGTTGATCGTGCTGTCTGCTCATTCCGTTGATTTGCTCCACTTTATTTTCTAAGCAGCCAGCTTCCTCTGCTTTAATCGTTGTCAATGTGTCTGCAGTACAGATCTCCGATGCCATTAAACTGTCCTCTCTGCTCATTTTTATATGATAAAAATGTAAATAAACAAGTTCAAATTTTAATCTAATTTTTGAGTAAAACCTCGAAGCATCTAAAAATCAGTTTGAAAACGAAACGAAACGAAAAATACAATAAAGAACAGTTCAGATGAAGACATAAAATGGTCGCATTTCACATGTACTGCATACTGCATGAAATCAATAGATAGCTTGTAAGCTGAGACAAACAATTCTATGTTAACTCGGCTGTTAAAACTGATTGGGGGTATATATCTCTATATATAAACTTTTTGCCTGACTGATTGATTGTAGTTACCTTATGTGATACGCTATGCCAGAATTTTGAGAAATTTTTCTTAGAATCCAAGTTTCTTCGGGCAAAATTGCAGATCAAAGATATTTTGGGCAATGTTTCAACTCTTGTCCGATTTGCTTGAAACTTTTTTTCCGAGCCCTACATAAGATCTTAATAAATGCGTGATTCTCAACACAAGAATAACCTGGGCAGAAATGTGGGTCCTTTTTTTAATCTTTATTCGATAGATTATAAACCTATTTATAAATATCTAATAATTATTCAACTTTAGTAGTTTAGCTCAATATAGTACGGGTATAATTAAATATTCCACGGGCAGGAAATGGATGAAAAGGCTATATATAAAATACGAAAAACTCAACTTGTCAAGGGCATGGCCAAGGCATACATTTGTAGATTGGGATATGTTACATATTACTTGACAAAATAATAATACCCTATACAGAAATATCAAGATATAAAACAATTTGTTTTTGTTTTCAGCAATATAGCCGAACTCCTGTATATATCTCAAATATAAAGTAGACAAGACAAAGGGCTACATATAAATATAAATGCACATTGGCTATATCTTATAGCTCTACTCCTACTTTATGTTTCTCCATTGTTTTATGTTTTCTTTCGGATATGTCTTTAGGATGTTAAGCATATACTTCTTATTATTAGCAGCTATTGGATCAACATAATCCACAAGTCTCAGTCTATATAGTTGACCTAAAATGCGAAAAACTTAAAGCACTTTGTGTTAAACTGGTTCTTTTGTTCAAGTGACCCTCATCTGTGGCAGATTTGTTGCTTGTGGTTTCATCTCCGACAGCTTTGTTTACTAGAGGTTTTTTGTTTTTCGTATTTTTTTTGGAGGCGTCTCTGGGCCACGCTTCGTTTGGCATTTTAGCATATTTCTCACATAAATCGCCAGCGACTTGGTTAGAGAAATTTTCACGCCTTGCTGACCATTGGCCAACACGCTGAGGCGGAGGCCTGCTCTTTAATCAAAATTGTGTACAAACTTATGCCAAATAGTACTTAATGCAGGCCCCTTTAAAGTGCCCCCCCCCCCCCTCTCTCTCTCTCTCTCTCTCTCTCTCTCTGCTGTTGCTGCTACTGCTGCTGGCAAACCGCAAACATTTTAATAAATTGCCAGTTATTAGTTGTCGGCAGCAGGAAAAAGTGCAATTAAAATGCATTCGAGTTACTAGAAAAAGGGCGTGGAAGGGGCTAGGGAAGTCACTGTAGGAAGTTCGAGGCAAAGCAAATTAGCATTAGCATTGACTTGAGTAAAAGAGACAAAGTGTGATGCCGGCTAAAAAGAGAGCAAAAACTGGCAAGATAGTTTCCCATAATTTGCGTAGCGCTGTGCACATAATCAGCTCAAGAGCAACGAGAAGGGGCAGCTAGGGAGAGAGTGTGAGCGAGCAAGAGAATGGTGAGGTGTAAGGTGTAGTGAGGAAGTCAGGGGCGGGGGAAACTGCGGTCACCTGCATAGCAAATGGTGTGAAATTTTTCGCAAAAAGTCGACAAAGCAGTTGCAAGCAGTGCTACAGCTGTTGTTGCCGTTAGAGAAAGGGGTTGGGGTTGGGGGGTGTTGCTGCCGCTGCTGCATTGTTCGCAACCGCACTTAGTTTTTGTTATTATTGCTGTAGTTGAAATTTGCATAAATGTTTTTAATTAAAGCATTTAAAGCATATTTTGTTAAGTGGCTTTTAGCTGGGCGAGCATTCAAGTTGCTAATGAAATTGAAAAGGAAGTGAAATGCACATGTGTGTAAAAACACACACACACACATGCATACGTGCACATTTATTTACATGTATTTATGAGAATATTATGGAAGCACTTAATTTCATACTTTGCTGCATAGAAAGAATCTTTGTTTATTTGCCTTTTTGTTGCTTTGATTTTGAATTTTATGTAAATTTTATGTGTAATGCCCTTAATACTATTATTGTTGTTCAATTAGTGTATTTGTTAGATTATCAAATCATGCTTAAGGCCATGTGCATCGAATGAATTTTAGATTTCAGCTGCTTTTTTGGCCTAAAACTCATTTAATAGGGAAGTGAGCTGGTTGCAGAGCATCATTGTTAAGAAAAGACAATGGGAAACAATTATGAGCTTTTCAAATTACTTCAGATAATTGTAATTGAAAATCTATTGAAGCCAGTTGGAAATTTAAATGCCACTCTTACTCATGGTAAATTTTGGTTAGATTTATTTGTTTAACGATATGTGTATATCAATTATATTTCTGTTAAATTCTCAGCTCATCTTTTATTATACTCGAAGCATGTGCATTAGTGTGGAAATGTTTATTGGTACGAATTTAAGTTTTGTTCAATACACTTAAACATGGCAGTAATCACTTAAGTAAGCATTTAAGTATAACTACAGTGTAAAGTAGTTCAGTGGGAACTTCTTCACTTATGCACCTTTTTTTTTTACCACATATTAGAAAGGAAGTTTTATCTTACATCTGTCTGCTTGCTGTTGCATTGAACAAAGAATGTCTTTAGATATTGCAATTTATAAATAAACAAAATTGCTGGCAGCCACAGCTGCCCTCTATCAGAGGGAGCTTTAACAGCCTGTTCATGCACCTTGACACGGATAATTAGCTCATGTCTATTAATATGGATATGGATATTAAAGTAAGGATATCTTCGGCACGCCAAAGCTTTAATACACTTGTAGAAATTTGACAACCGTGAAGCTCGTACAAGCTTTATGACATTATAGTTCGTTGTACACAAGGAGCATAGTTAAACTATTATTTGACGAGTTTGGGCAAGATATTATGAAAAATAAAAATGTTTTCCATACAATTACCTACTTTTGGCCAATCAGGTCGGTTCTAACATCTGTACTGCCTGCAACAGGGAGATGGACCTATGCAAAGTTTAAAGACGATAAATTCAAAACTAGTCTCTCAGATTGCATTTTAACTCGGCTGTTCATGCAGATCTAGAATATATATACTTTATCAGTCGAAGTCCGCCAGAGATGTCTCCTTCTATCTAAAGTCAACTCCACTTATTGAAGATGATGGAAAAGTGGTGCATAAAAGTAAAGATAAAACTTGCCCAGGAGAATGACTGATAATAACAACTATTATTTATTAAAAACAAATTATTTGTATTTTATATTTTATTTTAAACGCAAACTATTCTTCTGCTTCTTAGTCATATTGATAAATAGTATATGGTTATAGAAAGAAATTCATGATGACGTTGCACTCATCCTAAATTGATATTATTTTATTTATCGACAAACAACTTTACAGGCAAATAGTTGAAATTGATTTGAAAATATTGTTGCACAGTTGCAACAATGTTAAATAGCAACTGCGATTGTCGAAATTGCACGTTGCATGCCAACCAAAATTTGCACGTTTCCTTTTGGTTCTTTTGGTAGCTCATCTAACTAATGGCGTCCCATTGCAGAGTTGACATGGTGCAACAATTTCTTTTTCTCTCTTCATGCCGCACTGTCAACAGAGCTGAACAATTTTTATTTATGCGCTTTTGTAGCGCCAAAATTCTCGACGGCAGCCGTCAGTCAACACTGGGAGATTGCCAGGGAGGTGGACGAGCAGTGGACAGGCAGATAGACGAACTGGGATGTGGGCACAGTTGTCGGACTGGCTGGTAGCTTGCAACATGGCGCAGGCCGTTGGTACGATGGAAAGCAAACAAACAGTAAACTGGGGAACGCCACTCAAAGTCGCGGCTTCCTGGCTGACACACTTTATGCCCCCGTCCAACAGACGCCACTTGGCTTGACGAGAGATGGGCGGCCGGGGAACGATGGCGCATAGGGGCTTGGAGTCTGAGTCTGGGTAAACTAGTGGATAGAGCGTGTATCGGAAGCCTTTTGCTTGCCAGTCTAATTGAAGTCGAGTGCATAGCTTGCAGCTTTTCTGCTTTGGCATCTACAGAAACTAACTTTGACATTATGCGCCACAAATTGTGGCAATTTAAAGCCAATTTAAGTCGCTGCAACAGAAAATATTTCACAGCTCCAGATACCAAATGTGCCAACGCGCTCAATCGACCGAATCAGATTCGTCTCCCTCTCTCTCTCCCTCTCTCTCTCTCGCTCTCTCTGTCTGTCTATCTTTCTTCTTAATCCACCGTTTCAACTGTCTGCCACATCGTCTAAAGGTAACAATTTATATAATGAAACTGATTTCAAATTTGTGATGTACAGGCCGCAAGCGCGAACTGAGCTTCGTAATTACCGGTCCCGGCCAAAACAACAGTTATAAAAGAGGCGTCCAGAAAAGTCCAAAAAAGAAGACGACATGCCACAAAATTGAAGTAAATACCTAAACGAAGCCTCAATACACTTGTTTTCGTATTATTTCACCTCATTTTGTAGTCTTACTTGTCTTTAATATTTAAGATACTCTCAAATATAGTTTTTAATTTAATTCATAATCTTTCATAAAACGCAAATCTTTAATTAAAACAAAAGAAAATAAATAAATGTCTCTGACATTTTGTGGAGATGTTTGTAGATTATCTTTTATAAAGCTCCTTTCAATTTTATTTGACACAAGTAAATTAGAAAAAAACATCCTGCAGCCGTTGTAAATTGCGCTCAGCATTTGAAGTATGCCCTGTTAGGGTATCTGAAATTAAATATAGAATTAAAACAAGTTTAAGAAGTGAACCGACTGGTGTCGGAACCGCGACCGCTGTTGGTCACCTGTTTGGCCGGCTCGTTGGGATATGTTATTTCGATTGGTCTCCCAAAATGTATTTGTGCCATGGCGAAGAAGAACCGCAACATGATTTGGCAACTTGGCAACTTTCTTGTGGCATGTGCAACGTGCTGAAGCAAGGAAAAACACGTTGCAAAAATCATCTGTTGAATTCCGCATCTCCGGCCGAACGGCCCAACCCACCTGACTAGGCAACTTTTCGTGTGGGAGTCGTTGCCAGATTTTGCGGTTACTTTGAAAAATCTTTGGAATGTTTTTTGTTGTTGTATTTTTCCTTAATTCTTTCTTTTTGTTTGATAAAAAAGAAAGTTGACATAAATTGTTAACTCGAAGTTTTTTATTTTGCGCTCGCCCAGTTGAAGTTGCGGTGGCAAAAAAGTTGCCAGTTGCTGTCTTTTGCCATTTTGTTGTTGTTGTTGTTTCTTGTGCTGTTGTTGTCGTTGTCTTATGTCGTGCGCAGGAAGGAAATAACTGAAGTTTAGCTAGCAGAGGGGGGTAAAGCGTTGGGGACTGCGGATGGTTTTTGGCAAGTTATTGTGGGATTTTGGCGCTGAAATGAAATGCATTTGAAAGTTCGTGAAACAAGTTAATCGTCTGTGAGTCTGCCAGTTTATGGCTTGAGCTCCATGGATAGATGAAATGAAAAGCAGTGTGATGATTGAATTTAAGATGAATTTGAAGAGGATAATACGATGTGTGCATGCATTAAAACGTACAAAAGGGGCTTGCGATTGCCGCTCTCATTAAATTCCTTTTTTTATTGACAGCAAATTAAATCTTATTGATTTTATTATATTTTCTACAATTAAAAGAAGTCTGTATTTGAGAGAACTTAAAAGCATTGGCAATACAATTCAAATGCCTAAGAAATGGCGAGTAACATTTTTGAAATTTACAATTTTTGAGCTACTTATTTTAAGTTAATTTAAATTAACATAATTTACATATTATCTTTAAGTGAATCAGACAAATTTGTATTTTCCCTCTGAAATATTGTTATACTTAGCTGGTAATTTAAATAATATTCATTTAATTTTAATTATTTAATTTATTTTTTTTCAGCACAAATCTCAAGTTGCTAACCAAATTCAGCTCGGACTGGTGTCCCGCACAGCCCTAGATCACAAAATTCAGCTTCGGCAACAACCGAACCACAAAAATCACCAACGTTTTAGCGCGAGCACTTACCAAGTACCAAGCATACCAGCTAGCATATGCACAAACCCAAACGATCAACAACGTCACATGTTTAAAGCTTTTCAAGCTAAACGAAGCTTCACAGCATGGCCTCCGCAGCAAATACAACAACCGAAACGACAATGTCGCAAAGCAATGACACAAACCCAACAGCAACAGCGGACGATGACTACATAACCGTTGTTGAAGTTGACGATCCCACATCGTCCACCAAAGACACAAACCATTTGAAGAAGCTAGTCAAACGGCAAAGTTCCGTGGCCGAAGACTCCTCATTTATCACCGTGCTGACCATTAACGAGCAGCAACAACAGCTGCTCCAGCAACAGCAGCAGGAACAACAGCAGCAACAGCAAAAGGATCAGCACGAATCGCTAACCGAGGCGGATGAATCGGAGCACGTTACCGTCTACCGCCTGCCGGGTGAGCGTCTGGGCTTTGGCCTTAAATTTCAGGGAGGCACACGCAACACGGAGCTGGTGCAAAAGCTGTACATACAGTCGTGCGCCGCCGACAGTCCCGCCTCCAAGGTGGCCACCAGTTGGGGACATTTGCGCGAGGGCGATGAAATTCAAAGCATTGATGGGCGGTTGGTCTCGCAAATGACGCGCATAGATTGTGTGCGCTGCCTCAAGGATAGTGTGGCAATTAATCTAATCGTACGCAATGGTCACGGCCAGAAGCCGCCCAGCGAGGAGGAGCAGCAGACAGATGTGTCCATTGTGCTCAATGCCCAGCCACCGCCGCCGCCACCAGTGCCACCACGCAAACTGGTGAAGCGACAAAACTCCAAAGAGGGGCCCTCCACAGTACAGCTCGTTGTAGAGAAGCCATTGACACCACCGCCAGATGCCGAATACTATATCAATCTCTTTGCTGAATCTCTTAAGGCCGGCTCGGAGTCGGATGACACAGCGAGCACCATTTCCACTGTCATTGATAAGCTCTCCATGGGGTCCAATTACTCATCCGATACGGAGTTGGCCGGCAGCCTGAACGGACCCGAGCTGGCCAAGCTGGTGCAGCCGTTTACATTGCTCGAGCAAGAATTTCAATTGGAACAGACACTATCTCAGCCCAAGCTAATCATACCGGGCAACAATTACGAGAATGTCGAGTTCAAGACGGAGAAAGTCAATGTCTATGAAAATGTTGAGCTGAAGAGTCCGCTTGGCACTCCAACGCCAAAACCACGTGTGCTGCTTGCCACCGTGGAGCCCAAGAAGCGTTCCATAATTCCTATGCCGCGCAAAATCGCTACGCCCACTAAGTTGCCTATTGAAGTTGCGCCTCCGAAAGTTCCAGTTGATTCACCCATAACGCCCACCAATGAGTTGGCCAGCACACCCACAAATGAGCCCACCAAGGAGGTCAAAGAGTTCAGCGCCAAGATACCCAAGGCCAAACCGTTGAGCTCCATAGTCAGTCCGGGATTTTCACGTGCCAAAACTGAGGGCGAGATTAAGCTTCATCTTCAGCCCATCAAGCAACAGTCACCGCAGCTGAAATCTCGCATTCCCATCGTCACAACCCCAGTCCAGAAATCACCTCCAGCTAATAAGTCAATAATAGCTTCGTCGCCGCCACCGTCAACAGCTAGCTCCAACATTCCTCGCCTGCTGCAGAAGCAAAAGTCGGAAACGGATCTGAAGTTGGGCTTTTATCGCAGCAAGTCCAAGGATGCCAGTCCCAGTCCTGGACACCTGAGAGCGCCACTGCAGCGTGCCAATTCCGCGGAGGCGCCGGCACGAACCACACCTGAACGCACTTACATACCTGTGCTACTCAACAGCGGCTCCCGGAGCAGCTCCAACTCGACGGAGTCGCTTAGCTCCATATGCAGCAATGGCAGCAACAGCCAACGTTCTCCAAAGGGACCCAAACCGAAGCCTCCGGAGCGCGTTCAGTCACTGCAAAAGACCCAAATACCCAAACTGCAGTCGCTGCCAACGACTCCTCCACAGCAGCAGCCAAAGCTGAGCATGCAGACCTTCAGGCAGGCCACCCATGGTACACCTCCAGCGACGCCCGTGAATACGCCCTCGCCCACCAGCAATCGTGAGATACGCTTCAAGATACAGACCTACGAAAGCAAGGCCCAAGATGAGGACAAGTTGCCCAGTCTCTTCGATCTGGTGCACAAGCAGGAGGCAGTCGAGAAACTGGAGACGTCACCGAAACCACAACGTGACATAACCGCTTTGCTGGCAGCGGTAGCTGCGGAGGCAGCCGATCTGGCAAGGGAATCGCCACCTCCCTTGGTGGTAGGCAAGTGCACCAAGATTGTGGATGATAATCAGAGCACAACGTGTTACTCAAGCTCCAGCAGTGATGAGGATGATGCCGAACAGGATGATGTAGATGCCGCCGAGCGCGAGTATATCTGTGAGGATGGCGAAAAGCTGGGTCCACCAGAGTTAATCAATGGGCCGGGCCCCTCGGAGGCTTACTTTAACATGTATTGGCATTCGAATATGCTGCCCACCATTGGAGAGGTTGAGGAAGAGTTCTCGTCGCTCGAGCCGCAATCCTTGACGAACGGGTGAGTACAGAAATAATGATAATGAGCGCTAGAAAGGTTGGGTATGAATTGGCACAGGTCGACTGAAGTATATAAAGTGGGTGTAGGAAAAATGAGTCCAAGTTTTAAGAGTCGAAATAGGCGACTTTTTAAAGAAAATAAACAAAACAAGATTGATATAACAAAATCGAAGTACTTAGAGATTAGATAAGATAAGATATAAGATTTGGATTATCAGCAGATTTATACCCTGATTGAGTCTATTATTACAATTGTATCATGAATTGTGAGACACATAGAAAGTTACCTCTCCGACTTTGTATGCTCTTGATCTTAGGTAACTGCCGAGTCGATATAGTCATGTCCTAACCTGTGCTCTATGCATTTCTCCAAATTTGTATTCCTATATTATATGATTCCTGCAGGAACAATCCGTTGGAAATAAAGCTTTTCCACAATAGAACTTCTAAGCCACATGCTTACGAGAGTATTAAGTCTGCAACGTGCCGAATTTAGCCGTGCTTTCTTCTTTTACTGTGTTAAATATAATACAGTGAAACGTTTGTACACTGGTAAAGGTAGAAACTTGCGCAATTCATCATATGCTAGTCATATTCTTACCAGATACGGCTTTCCAGTCTCACAGTTGCCAAAATTTTTTGCAAATAATAGAAATGGGTAAATATTTGCGGTATATAAACCTAACTATAGGAACTCACACATTCAGGCCTTTGGCCAGGCGGAGGGGCAACCCCCGTTTATAGACTGATAAGAAAAATGCCGGTGTGTTTACTAACACCGCCAAACGCACTGATAAAAGCCTGAATATTTGTATGCGCAACTGATAACGGCTAATGGCAAACGGCAAACGGTATTCGGCGAACGTTTGGGCCAACTAGTTCAATTTCGAAAGGCGAAAGGCAAAGGTTTGCGGGGTTGCATATAATTTGCGCAGCGTTTGAAATCAAGCAGCTGACGGGCAAATTTCCGTTTGCTGTAGCGACAGGTTCGGAAACGTTTCAATTAACATACATATATACAATTTGATAAAACGCCAATCATTCTAATTACCCAATGTGATATACACCTGTCTGTCTACCCAACAGCCAACCGAGTGCGATTGCGGAGGAGCTAAAGAAGTTACCGAACTACGTGCAACCAGCGAAGGTGACGAAGGCGAACACTGCCAAAATGGAAGCCCAAGCAGCAACGGAGGAGGCTCCTCAAGTCAAGAGCGTTGATAAGATTGTTGCCCATAATGATGACGCAGTCGACGATGGCGATAAGGCTGACCAAAACGCTGACCATTTCGAAGAGAGCAGCAGCTCAAGCAGCACAACGCAGCAGAGCGAAACGAGCAGCACGCAGGAAACTAGCGAAAGCAGCGAGAAGAGCACCAGCAAGACACAACGTACGATTACCAGAAAGGTGGTTACCACTAAGACAAGCAGCACCACAAGCACCAGCAGCAGCTCCTCGAGCTTTATGAGTCCCACAGCAGACATTAGCTTCAAGCTGCAACCGTATGAGGAGCGTGAGGAGGCGCAGACAACGACACCGACAACCACAACGACCGTACATGAGGAGCGTCGCGTTGTTAGCGAACAGAAGACGCTCAGCGAGCTGAGAACCAAGGATGCGCTGACCGGTGAGGAGCAGCTGGTGACCAGCGCCGAGTCCAAGTCAAGCAGTGCACGCTTCAAGAAGATCAGCAGCAACGACAATCTGCTCGACCTGGCCGATGTCGAGCAGCTGCAGCCGTTGACTGCCACCGTCTCTGCGGAGACGCGTCTAACGGAGCGTCTGGAAAATCCACAGGATAAACAGAGTATTGAAACGGGTATTTTGACATTATCCGAATGTGGCAAGCAGCTGCAGCTGTCCGAAAACGGTGGCATCAGCTACACCGAATGCGAGCAGACCGAACAACAGACCTATTTGGAGGGCCAACAGATCCTTAACGAGCAGCCCGTCGACGTAAATGCGCAGCCCACACTCGAGAGGGAATTCAGCGAGACTCTAACGGTTAGCAAGGATGGTGAGAAGCAGGTGACCAAGCGACTGGAGCAAAGCAAAGAAACGCCCTGCAAGAAGGGGGCCAAGCTGCTGAAGAAGACCGATGAGGAGCGTCGCCTAGAGCAGGAGGCGCAAAAGATTATCGAGAGCTATCAGAAAGTAAAGAAGGAGACCGAGAAACTGTACAATCTGCAGCTGGCAGATGATGAGCAGGGCTTTGATCTGAGTGCCTTTGAGCAGGTTGAACCCCATGCAGAGCAGCAGGCCGAGGCAGAAGTTGTGCAGCCAGAGGAGGAGCTGGTGAAGGAGGAGGTGGTGGTGAAGGAGGAACTGGTGAAAGAGGAGGTGGTGAAAGAGGAGATGGTTAAGGAGGAGATTATCAAACCTGTGGAGGAGGTAACTGTGCACGAACAATTGGAAATTACTTTACCCGCTGTCGAGGACGATCTGGGCTATGTGCTGCACAAAAACATCATAGATCCACCAAAGCCGGAAATCGTTATCGAGGAAGTAATCAGGGCAGCTGCGCCCAAGGCAGCGCCCAAGGCAACGCCCAAACCGAAGCCGCCCTTGCCAAGTGCCAAGCCAAAGGTGTCGCCAACCATTGTTAAACCCAAAACAGCTCCGCCGCCCGTGCCTAGTAAGCGCAGTGAGCTGGGACTGGGAGGCAAACCGACGCCCACACAGCGACGCAGCAGTCTGGAGCTACAGAGTCCGCCCAAGCCGTTAGAACGCATCATTGTGGGCGTGGAGCAGACAGAACCCAGCCCAATTATCAATTTGGCCAGCGTCGATCTGCCCAATGTAGCGCCCGCTACTGTTGTCCCCCACAAGTCGAATGTCAATGATAATGCTGTTGACCTGCTGCAGGATGAGCTGCACTTTGAGAGCCATAAACTGCCGAACGCCGAGAAACAACGAGAGGTTGAGGGCGAGGTGACCATAGAGGGGCGCGGCCCGGAGCAGGGACAGGGGCAGGCCGAAGTAAATGGCATTGTTCTAAGTGCCAGCTCATCGATGACATCAACAGCATCATCGTCATCGTCGGCGGCAACGCCAATAACAACGCCAATTTTGGTATCAGCAACGTCATCACTAGATTCGGTCAAAAGTGTCATCGAGGTCATCAATGGGCATGCCACCGACAGAACCGAGGGGCACAGCAACGACAACAGCTGCAATAGCCTAAATGGAGCCGTAGTAGTCGCTGATGACACTGAACCCAGCGAGGAGCATGTGGAGAATGTGTCAACGTTGACGCTCGATAGAGAACACGAAACAGGTAAGTGCTTGTCAGATGCAGGGCTTAAGGGCTTAAGGTTTAGCTGAGTGCAAAACGAGCCTATATACTGTGACCGTGGGTGCCTATTAGATACATTTTTGGGCTTTGACTCTTTTGCACTTTGAACAGCATTTCCTTAAAATCATTTATTCTTTTTTTCCCATATAACTAGAATGCGTAATTTAATATTAATATTAATAGTGAGGCAAATTGTTTTATTATTATTAAACAGAACATATTTAAGGGGTTCATTTAGTTTTTAATTAGCTTCCGTTAATACACAATATATTGTATTTTCTCAAGTTAATAACTAATATTATTGTTTTCATTCTTATTTGATCATTAATATTATTATTTGCTATTTTTTCAATTTACATTATTTATTTTATTATTTTTTTTTTTGTGAATTTTATGTTCATTAATATTAAATAAAAAAAATTTAATTTCTTCAAATTAAACTTTTACAGTTAATAATAATATTATTATAATTATTTACATACATATATTTTTATTCTGTGAATTTTTTTTTTTATTTTATGATTATTTTTATTTAAAATTTTTTTTTATTTAATTATTTTATTATTATTATACCTAAATATGATTATTTATTTTGTTATTAATATTGTTATTAGTATTTTAATTTACGGGACTCTTGCACAACTTCTCCGTAAATAGTTAATAATAAGCTATAGACTTCTATATCTTCTGTTACACTGAGCACTACTTATTATAGGTATATATATATATATATATATTCTGCCTTCCATGATAAATGGACAAAAAAGAACACTATAATTGTGAGCAACGATTTCTACTTAATATTATTTTGTTGCTTTTTAATGAATTTTTGTCAATTTTTCGACACACGTCTCACTTTAGCTATGAATTCAAAATTGTGTCAAATGACCAAATGCTCTGCTAGAGCCAGGCGTAATGCGGGGCTGGGTGATTGTTTGCCCAGCAGCGCTCAATGAGCATTAAGCTGTGGTCACTGCGGCTGCCAACCGGCCCCGGTAGGTCCGCTTGCCAAGCTGATTTTTGACAACTCTTGTCTCTAAACGGACAGTCCGTTAGTCAGACGCATCCAATTATTGGTCACTATATGTATGTATGTGTTGGAGGCGTTTCCCTCTCCGGCGCCATTAAGTCCGTTGCCATAAGCCGCAATTTGGAACTCTAAGCTGTACAGTTCGCAATTCCTCTCTTTTGGTTCTTCCCCTCCATTGCCAGATCTACTTGGTTTGCATTTTGTTTGCCTTTAGCATATGCAAAATGCGACTAATGGACTTTATGGACTCTTTTTGTGCCAACTGAAACTGAAACTGAAACTGACGAGTCGCCAGCAGTTTTGTCTGGTCAGCAGGGTCTAGTTATTGGGAGCCACCCATTTTGGTTGGCGTGAATGCAATTTTGGGGAGTAGCTGTTAAAGTTGAATTGGAAATATGATCAGAGGTTTTTATCTCTGATGCGTAATAATCTAATAAATGAAACATTTTACGCACGTTTTTATAGAGAGTTTCTTAAATGTTCAATTTATATTTGCTTAAGATTCGCTGAAGTCTTCACCTGCCTTAAGTTCGAATATTTGCAAATATATTTTACAATCATTTCACACTACAATCCCTTAACATTTGCTGTTAAACGGCATAGATTTCCATTTTTAATGCATATGTAATAAAAACTCTATATTTTCTCTGCCGGCATTGTCATTTATTTGAAATTATTTATTTGTGCTTTATCCACAGTATTGCCAATTATATTGCAATCGGAATATGAATTTTACATTTGGAATGTATAAAAGCAAATGACTAAAGTCGACAATGCTGTGAATTATAATATTTGAAATATGCCAAATTTATTTCACCATATCGAGCAAATTATTTTCATTTAACTGAGCGCCAGAGCACAAAAACGAAATAATATAAATAAAACCTTAAAAAACAATTGCCATAAAATGTAAATTGCAACAGCGGGTAAGTGCAACAGTATTACGTATACGCATATATATATACATATACATATGCATATATGTATGTTGCCCTCTCGTTCTAACGTAATTGTTTGGCTTAAATATTTCATGTGCATTGGATTTGCGTTACCTGTGCAAACGACACATTTGCATTTTGGTTATAAAAACAAACCAAATCCAATGAACGGGTAGCGGCACGATACGTGCAAATAAAATATTGGCAAAATGTTTTAATTAAACAAAAACTGACAAATATTGGCACCTGTATTCCCAGCTAGGCATTGCCGGCATTGCATGCAACAAAACATTTGCATACCAAAATGCGTCCCAAAATGCAGATTGGTTTTCTGCTGCGGTCGATTCACTCTCAGGGGTTGGTGCATATATCCTTTCCAAAATATTAATCAAAAATTTTGCAGCGCAACTGAATTGCATTTGCATATTATACAGTGGCACACACTCAGCATAAGTTCGGGTAACAATATCGTAAATTTTAATGTCTGTATGCGACAAATATCATAGAAATTTAATTATCTAATCGATAGCTCACATTTTGATTGATCCATAAACAAAAATTGCCATTTGCCAACAATCATAAAAGGCTATCTTACGAGCCAAAATATTACATACCCACATGTAGCTGACAGTCGAACCACTGTTCTGATTGAGTTCTGCCTTTGGAAGGCATTTATTTTAGTGTTAAACATTTTGGTTGCGTCACACTGACTGATGATAAAAAATAACAAATAATCGATTTTGCTTAGCATATCGTGGACTTTACTGCAAAGTGTACTTTCAAATGAAAAATATCGATAAATATCGCGCTGAAGAACTTATCCTCGATTCAGTAAAGTGCGTATAACGCATGGTTTCCACGATCTTAGTATAAGTATATTATATGATGTAAAGATAAACAAAAACATTGAAAATGGGTAACTTGTGCAAGTGCATGTGACAGGGAGAAGGAAGCACTGTTCCCATAAAGTATATATATATTTTTGCATCAATAACCGAGTCGATCTAGCCATATTCATCTCTGCCCGTGTACATGAAAGCTTCTATTTCAGAACCTATGAGATAAAGAGACTTCAAAGTAGGTTCTCCTAGTGCCCGCTTACTGCTAACTAGTTGGGTTCCGTTCCCGTTTACAAGCAATCGATAAATTCGAAATCCTGTTTTTGAGCAAATATCTTCGATTTTAATGGCTTGAGGCACCAAACTTGACAAGTAGCTTGTAAACTAGTATATAATGCAGATCTAATATTTTTCATTGTATAACCAACGTTCCTCCCCCCTAGCGCAAGCTTCATTTTGTTTTGGTATAAGAAGGGTATCCCCTAGTCGTGCACTCCCGACTAAATTACTTTTACTTGTTTTTTATTATTTTGCACCTCACATAGCACTCGCATATTTTTCGCATATACTGATATAGCAAATAGTTGATTTAGTTAAGTAAACTTACGGGCATTGAATTTATTGTTCTTTTTGCCATGACGTCATACATATTAAATTAAAGCTGATTTTATTTCATTCCCATGCGTATATATGGAATTGCTCTGTCATAAAAGTAAATATTTTTACGGCGCATTCAATTTCATAATTACAGTCCTTTGGCTATTTGTGTTATTCTTTCTCACCCTCTCTCTATCTCTCTCTCTCTCTCTCGCTCTCTCTTTCTGTTTATCTCTTTAATGATAATAATTTTTATAACCGAAATGCATTGATAGATAGCATTGTTTTTCATATCGAATGTTATCTATCAATTGACAAGAATTTCATCCATGCCATATGTCGATTGGCTTGATTCTTTCCGATAAGACCTTATCAGCATTGCCAAAGCTATGCGTGTTGTAATTAGTTGTTTGGCCCAAATATTTTGCTAATCCGTCAACAGTTGCTGCTCAACCCACCGAACCAACTAAGTCCAAACCGCTCCAGCTGCCCATTTCAAGCAGCTGCTACTCGCCAGCTTTGCGTTGGAACTGTGTCTACGTCAGCGCCAGGTCCAGCGTTCGGTGTTCAGTGCTCAGTGCCCAGTCAGTGCACTCAACACTTTGAAATTGGATTTGGAGCCAAAATGAGCAGCTGACCAGCTGACTGAATGACTGACAAGCTGTAGAGCCCCTCGGCGCGCCCTCTTCCGCTACATCTAAGCCCGCCGAAAGCGGTCGGCATAATTGCTTTTGGGCACATGTCACCCACTCAAGCGCCAGCGGTTCGGACTGCAGCTCAAAAGGAGCACTTGGGCCCCCACCATGGTGCTAATGAAAATGCATGACGCGCAGTTGGCGCAGGCTAGATGTGCAGTTGAGTCCTGTGTGTCGTGTGTAGTTGGGCTCTGTTTTAGAAAACAAGCCCCGATTGGGTATAACACTTTTCACGCAGAGCTTAATAAGTTTAGAAAGGCAAAAGCTAAGCAAACGAAATTTGATTTAGTTAGAAAACAAAATCCTTTAAATATGTTTTTATTGTAGCAAGATGCATAAGTTGGATGTAAAACTTTGAAACGTATGATAAGAGTTGTTTTCCCTTGCATACCTTGAAGAGCCTGTAATAGTTGAGCAAGACTAGAACTTCTTTGGAACACCAAAAGTATGCCACAGAATTTTATTGTTTTTACATTTATTAGAAGAAAATCTATTACTAGAAACTTAATGTGTTAATTATATATAAATTTATGCAAAAGCCTTAGGCAGGGTGTAAATATTGTGAATATTTGTATAGTATTTTCAATATTTACCTATTGGAAATGGGTAAATAAGGGTATATTGGTTTTCTGAAAATGTATGTAACAAGCAGAAAGAAGCTTATTCCTCTTTTAGATATATATACTCTAGGCGGTACGATTTCGAATACTAAAAACTCATATATCATGCGCAAAAGAAAAAAAAATCATGTTTCTATCTGATATCTATAAGTATTGATTGTCGCAGGGTATCTACTAGTCGGACATTGCCTACTTAAGCACTCTTGGTTTTTCTGTTGCTTTTGCTTTGCTGTGGCTTACAATTTTCAATTGACAGCCTTGTCTGTCTGTCTATTTGATTACAAGTGTTGTAGACATTTGCAGGTCAAATGCTTCCCCCTTCCCTACTTACCACTCCTTGCCCCTTCTCTGCAAATTGTGTGTGTGTGTGTCACGAACATTGCGCAAAATTTATCGCTTTTGTGCATTTGAAATTAATTTGAAATTAATTTTCAATTCGATTTTCGGGGCTGCCTTCTCATTTGATGTGTGTGTTTTAGTTGTTGTCGTTGGTTGTTGTTGCCATCGCAGTTGGCTCCATGTAATTACATGTCGTTCTGTTAGCTGTTGTTGTTGGCGCCTCGGGGTTTTTTGATTATATTTTGTAGCTAATTTTGTTGTTTGTGGTCTTGTCGATTTTAATTGTTTGGTAAATGAAACTATCAACTGTTAACTGTGGCTCGTAGGGGGTGTTCGGTTAGCATGTTGCGGCTGTGGTGGTTGAATTTAATATTGGAAAATTATTTTTTATATGAAAAGGAACAAGTAGCCAACAAATGCCAAAGATTAAATGCTCTTACATTATATTTATATTAATCATTTTAAGGCTATGGCAGCGAACTTGAAGTTTTAACTGATCAGCTTCTAAGTGGAAATGAATAAATAGATACCCTTGGCGACTTTTGCATATCTTTGTGAGTAGTAAAGTTGCGAGCTTTCTCAGTTCTGAGGTTGTATTTAGTATTTGTATACTTCTTACATATAAGCGTATTTAAACGTATAAACTGTGATACTTTATAAAACAAAAGGAAGCTATTTTTCGACCGATCGTTCGCATGTCAGCAACAGAAGTTCTGACTGCAAAAGAAAGTTTGAGCTATGTAAAGTTTCAAGACAATATCTTAAAACCTGAGATACTAGTTCGCTTAGACAGACGGACATAAGGGCGGACATGACTTTAATAGCTTTTTTATAAATTGCAAACGTGTGAGGTGTGTTAGACAATTAGACAAAGCTTGACATATACTTTAAATGCAACCATGTAGGCTGTCCTGTCTTGGATTCCATTTGTTCATTAATTAAAGGAAACAAAAACATTTGAACAAGTTTGTCCTGTTCTTTTAGCTGTTTCGTATTAAAATAAAAATACCCTTCGCAAGGATTAAAAGCATTTTTAAGCTTGATGCATATTAACTTTTTGTGGGCTTAATGGCCTAACACCAGCCAAATCGTTTCGAACCGTTAGCCATGCCACATATACCACATGATACCGCAAAGCCACGGTTTTAACGGCAATTCCAATACATCGGTATCTAATTGGAATCCGCACCACAAAACGCTGTCGAGTTGATTTGATTGATTTTAAATGGCGTTTAATTTGACAATCGATGAGCCAGAAAATGCTGCACTGCCACAATTTGAGAGGCGTTCAACCAGCGGGTCAAAGGGCAACTTGATTGACTGATTTGATTTCGTTTCATTTGATTTGATGCAGCTGTCATAAAACGCTGCACATACAATTTCGTAAAGTCTTAAAGGGATTGCAGCCTAGTTGAAAATCTGCTTGAAAAATTGTGAATTATGAATAAGCGATGTTATAGCAAAGAGCAAGTGATTGAGAAGTTACTGCAGCTCATTCTTCTGCTCCTGATAACTCTTCACTGAATAGTCTACTCTACACTGTGCCGTTTCGTATGAATTTAGTCCATTTGTGCCTTTATGTCCGCCCCTGCCATTTATGAGTTATATATTGGCTCCAGACTCAGCATAAGCAGGCGGCAAACATCACAGAAAGATAAGCATTCATGGAGCATTCAACATTGAGCATTGGGTCAATATTATCAGCACATTTAAATGGGCTTAAACGCGAGGCCTGAAATGAATGCTAAAGCAAACAATGGCAAAGGACCATTGAATTGCCCAGCGACCCAGTTTTGTAAACTGAATTTAGAGCATGAACTTTTGGGCACCAAAGGGCACATGCTACAATTAATAAAATAAATATTTATATTATGCTTGAAAACAGCTTTTACTAATTGATAAAGCATAAAAGTATATAGTATATACATGTAGTAAAGATTATTCATAGCTTTACTTTATTAAGTTTGCAAAAAATTGTTGTATCTACCAGATAGTTTCATATAGATTATTCGAGGGCAATATTGGTCCATTAGGTTCCAAAATCCGAGATAATCTAAATTGTGTTTGGGATTTTGCTAATAAATCTCTGATCCAACAATAGTTGTTAATGAAAGGAAATCTACATTGGCATAGAGTTGGAAATGTGCAGAGGAGCTCAACCGTATTTTATATAAAGTTAGATCTGAATTGGCATGTTATGAAAAATACTCAATTTAGTACATAATTTCTATATGCTTATCTAAGCACATTGTCGGTACTTTCTTTATTTCTGAGCAGCTTTGCAAATTTTGTGATTGACTGTAAACTCTTGATAAAATGATATCTAAGAAAGTTCATACAAATAGGTAGGGTTCTTATGGACAAACATACGCGTGCATGCAAATAGGTGTGTAGCTTTAGGGAAATTATAAAGAAAGTCAATAAGATAGGCTGTAGATAACTGATTTCTTCAGATGAGCTGTATATACTACAGCACTACTACAGCAGAAATTCGAACTAAGAAAGCTTCAAGAGCAGCTTCGGAAATGTACATTTGCCTGGCTAGCTCCAAGACTCGCCCAAAGTAGGAGATAATAAAATGAGACAAAAGAAAAAAGCTGTGCTAATTATTTAGCACTTGGCTGGAAGTAGTCAAGCAAGGAAACCATGCGGGAAGCCAAGTCATGACTTTATTTTCATTGTTTTATCGCGCTAAAATCGCGAACGTTGAAAATCACATGCGCACACATCATAAATGTCAACTTGGCGAGAATTATGGCACACAAGGTGGCAGAAAAAAGCCAAACAAAAAACACAGGAGTACACAGACTGCAGGAGGTGAAACATAGGGTGCTAGGTACTGTTTTGCTCTAGAGTAGCATTCAGTCATCTTATGAAGTCATGGTGTGGTGCAATGCTTCGCTTGGCTTTCAGCTTTCGGCTGTCGGGGTTCATGTGTGCTTGTGCTTGTGTTTGGGTTCTATCTGAAAATCGAGATTTCGTGGTCCGTGACCATTTGGCAATGTGATAATTGCAGCTGCTGCCGTCGCGCAGAACCCAGAAGCAGTTCTTGTCATGAGGCATAGCCGTGATGTGTGTTGCCTTTGAGTTGGTTCAGGTTTTGGTTCGGGTTCCGCTTCGGGCTTGGATTTGGGTTCGGGTTCGGGTTGGTTGCGTTTGACACTAAAGTGCAGCTGGGCTTGGCCCATGACTGCATTCTCCAGCTCCTCTTACTCTTACCAGCAGCTAGCTCTTTCTCTTGCTACTGTTGCACATTTTCGCTTTGTTTCGCATTTAATGTGACAATGTCATTTTGTTTGCTGTACTTGTTGTTGTTGCTGTTGTCGTTTATCTATCTGTTAATTTGCAACGCCACGCAAGTTCACACTCTTAATTGGATTTGAAAGTGCAGTCGGAGGCAGCATTTGACACAGGCCAATCCCCCAGCTGCTGCTGCTGCTTTAGCTCCTTCTGCTTGTGCTCCTCCTCCAGCTCGGCTCAGAAGTTTAGAGACATGACAGCTGATTAGTTAGACTGGCTATTTGGGTTTGTTTTGGCCAGCCTGTGTGAATGGGGTTAACCCAACAACGGCGGTGGCGGCATTTAATGCATTTTGCGAAGATTTTCATGTGCCTGGCAGCCCGTTAATGAGTTCAGTTCAGTTGCGCTTAATGATAATGGATTGAAGAGAAGGTGCAGCTGGGTTTGCCGCCGATAGAGAGTAGCACTAGCCGTGAGCAGTATATTTTTGTTAACTAAAAAGAACATGAGTCGTTGATAGTTATGGCACTGTACTAGGTTAAATGTTAGCATGGTTCACAAGATCAGTGAAAAGACACGATTGATAATAAAAGCTTGTTGTTTGGGCGAGTATACGTACACTCAGAGAAACTCCTAATGGAAATGTGGACAAAGTCTTAAAACGATTTGTCTATTTTTTTAAAGCAGAAAAAAATGTCTGAAGAGTGAAATATTTTCTAACTTTAAGAAAGCAATGTTCTTAGGCTGAATTTCATGACATCTTGAGCCGAATTTCTATTTTAATTCTTCTATATTTATTTTTCTTTTTAGTATACTTTTCAATATATTCATAAAGATAATTTGGCTCACACTCGTTTTGTTGACCATTAACAAATAAATAAATAATTATTTGAAGGGCATCATTTGATGATTATTTCAAAGGGAATCTTTTGATATAAAGTCAATTTTAATCGGTATTTTATAGGGTAAATTAGTAAATATTAGCAGACATTTTTTATATTAATAACAAATCATGTAAAACACACTTTTTTTTAAGTGTATGTTTGGGAAGGGTTCATCCACAAATTTCAATTTAAAAATTCCCCTACTCATCTACCCTCAAAAAACATAAACAGCTTTTTGTGTTGTGGTAAAAAACATTTCAAATCACTTCACACAGAACGTGCTGTATCAAGGAAAAAGAAAAAAATCTGAAAATTAATAAAGACGCAACACGTTGCAGCTTTGCAGCACACATTAACACCTCGCAGCCGTGGCAGAGGGGATTGGGGTGTTGCACATCTTCTGCGTGCGGCTTAAATTAACAAAATTTTACGCATCGCAAAATTTCAGTAACGCGATTTTAGCAACTCTGGTGTGTGTGTGTGTGTTTTTGTCAACGTGGGCAGTGGGTCGACTGCGGTTCTGTTGCAGGGTGCAGTGGCAAAGAGCAGTGTTTGAGGCAGACAGAAGGGCGGGCAGGAGCTGGGCGCTGATGATGAGGCGCGGACAGGCAAAGCGAAAAGCGCAAACCAAGCTGAAAATTGCTTAATCCTGCTGACAAGACAGCCTAGCACTAAAAACGAGCCAAGTGAATGGTCCAAAAGAGCCGCTAAGGATACCAGGCGGCGGCGGCAGCCCTGCTGACTGGGCAGTCGACATCGCCCAGCCGCTGACAGAGGGCGTTGCAGCGAATAATTATGCATATTGCAGTCTGTAGAACCAGGCCGAGCTGGCCCAGACCCCGGCACCGGTCGGAGAGTCAGCTTTCAGCACTGAGGCCTCGCCTCACTTTCTTGGTAATAAAGCAATGCATCACCATGCCATGCCATACCATCCATGCCGGCTATGAGGGAGAGCGCGGCATGTGTCGCGCCGCGCGTCTCATCGTCTCGGCGGACGTGTGCAAAATGTTGACGCATCGTAACTTACGTTATTTGTGGCCTTGAGCATCAAATGTTGTAATTGAGTTTTGTGTTTTACGATTATATCCAGAGAGTACTCCGGGCAGCAGTTTTATTGGCCCTTACCAGCAGAAGCACAGCTTGGCTGCAGTGTGTGGGCCCAAAACGCAATCGCCTCTAAACTGGCATTTAAAGTGGCCAATAGACGTTGCGAATAAATTGAATTAGCCCGTCGCCGAGTGAATTATTTATTTGCCTGGCAGCTGCAGCGCTTTTCCTGGTTCGCTTAAATAACTTAATGTTCCACTAAATATATATTCGACATGCTGATGATCGTGCATTTGAGTAACCATCAAGAACTGTCACGATGAGAACATAATTATTGGCATATAACATTTAAAGGAATGTAGTTTTTAGCTTTCCCTAGTTATTTTAAATGTTTTGTCCTCTAACTTAATTAAAAGTATTAGTCAAGGCTGCAAGTCTGAGCAATCAAATTTTATTTATTGGAATATTTTTTCATAAATGAATTACCTTCGGCAGCGACTTAAGTTGGTTGAATAATTATTTAATTGGTTTCAACTAAAACAATATGTATCTTTATCCAATTTAGTATGTCTTATATTAATGTCCGAGTATTTCGTGGAATTTTTTCATGCTAAAGTTTGTATATGTATTTTATCAAGTATTTTTATTTTGAAACAATCCGTTGTGACTCACAGCCGTCAATGCATGTAATACGTGCACGTACATAGCCTCTTCCTTTGCTCTCATTTTCGCAATTATCTTGACCTTTTGACACCTTAGCCTTCTCAGTGGCAACACACGACCGCAAAGCCATCAAAAACTGAGCAACAGTCGCTGCCTCCGACATATTTTTTGGCACAACAGACAGCTGACAGGCTGTCAATTCGCCAATTTCAGTTGCATATGCAGTTGCGCGGGCTCCGTTGCACATATCGCATTACACACACAGCGACACAGCTGCTGGGTTACCCCTCCCACACACACATACACACACTCGTGGGCCCTCTCGACTGTCATCCTAGGCCACACGTTGATGCAGATGCAGTTGCCAAACGGCAAAGTAAAAATTAAATTGCGCTGCGCTTTTAGTGGCTGCCTCCACACTTTGCCTACTCCTGCTCCGGCTGCTGCGGCTCTTGTGTGGTTGACCGCACCCGTCCAGTGCCCGCTTGCCCTTGTTGGCTGCGCGACTATCCAGCGGCTCGACTGGCGTTAATATTAAAAATAATTTGCGTGCGAAATTATTCATGTTGCACAAGGCAAATCTTGTGGCAATTATCGCTGCACGTAGCTCGTCTGCCTCCAGGTTGCCAGCAGTATCTGTTGAAGTTGTCGTTGTTGTTGTTGTTGCTGCTGTTGTTATTGTTATTGCTGTTGTGTGGTGGCGGCGATTGTAAACAGAAAATAGGTTTAAACCGCAGCGTTAAAAGGACTGCACTCGCATCGCTGGACTCGAATCGTAATGCCGCAGTCGCTGGAGCCAAAGGAGTTGGCCCCCGAGGCTTTTTGCCAGCGTGCGCCGCGTTGTTTGTGCCCTGCCGTCCGTCCCCCCCTCATCCTGGGCAGACACTGTGCATTGGCAATCATCAGCATTTGGCACATGAACCGACACACAAACACACATTCGCATCCATATTCCCCTATTGACATTGACAGTTATGGCCGCGAGTGTATTTGCACAACAGCACGGATACAGATACATATTCAGTTATATCGAACAGTTACTGATACAGATACAGATACAACTACAGATATGTGGAGCACAAATCACCACGCGCGAAATGATTCAATATACCAGTTTGAGCAAAATCAAGTGCGGGGATTCGCTGTTATTATCGTTGATTTTAATACGTGGTATACACACATTCAGTGAATGTGTATTTAAGCACACAAAATATAGAGTTATTTAACTGAACATGGTTGACTGAATATGGACGTATATACAAAAAGATACTATTAAACATTCAGATACTTATACATACAAAGCGGGAGATACAAATATAAATACAAAAACAGCTACAGATGAGAATTTAAAATCAGCTAGATATTAAAGATACATATTATATAAACAGATAAGATGACTGTGTCATGATTATATTTAAGTACCAAGTTTTCCAACTATAATTTTCCTATTTTTACTAGCGCCATCTATCGTCATATAGGATTTAGTAAATGTTTACCCCCACCATATTTAAAAGCATATTATTACTAACCGAAAACGTTTGAAAGCCTAATGTTTCACACCTCGCTAACATGCTAATCGATCCATTTCCCCCACACTCGCCTCTCCCAACGACAACGACTGCCCATTTACCCGAACCCATTTACCCACAGCATACCAGAGGCCGTCCGCTGTTCTGGCTCATGCTTTCTATCACGCACAAAATTACCCAAAACAATTTTCCACTCAAGCGGCGCAGGCAACCAGCTAGAAAAATGCCAGCACAGCCAGCCGTGAGCATTGTGGCAACATCCCATCAAAATGGCCAAGAGCGCAACAACGCATCTTCAGCCTGTGGAAGATGCAAATGTATCTATTAAACAGAAATCAGGCAGAAACAGACCCAGACCCTAGAGCTCTTAGCCAGCAGCGAGCAGCCCGCAGCTCGCAGCTCGTAGCCTTAAGCCGCCAAGATCCAGTCGAGACTATGACCATTGCTAAGCACTTCACACCAAAGTGTCAATTGCATTTTTGTGGTTGGTCGCAAGAGGCTCCTCCTCAGCCCTCTGTCTGCAGTTGCTGTTGCTGCTGCTGTAGCCGCTGCTGTTGGAGCCGGGCACTTAATGCAACAATAAAACAATCAAAGTGTCTAGAAAATCGATGGAAATCAAGGGAGCAGCCAACGACGCGTCGCAACGCAAGGCAACATGCAACTTCAACTGCGACTCCTCCTGCTCCTAGTAGTTGTAGTAGCTTGGAGCCACTTTTAGCTCTGTTGGCTGTTGGCAACAAATGGAAATTCAATGTGAAGTGTGCGTATCAGCGACTGTCGCTCTGCAGTGCATCCAAAGACCACACACTTGACGTGCCTCTAGCAGTAGAACCCTGGCAATTGCCGTGGCTGAGACGCGGGGGGTTAAAATTGTGCCACTGGAGGACCGCAGCGGCTGAATTGAGAATCTGACATGGCTTTTGGTTTCAGCCACTTGACGATTAAATTGGCGATGTGACCGTGTACCAGAAGGAAACCCAAAAAATGAAGTTTGATATAACGAATGTGAAAAGCGTACTACATGTACAGAACCAACGGATATTTTGGCTGTTTTTTTTATAAATAACCTAACGTGGATATACATTGGCTGCTCGTAATTAAAAAATTCCATAAATTCTACAGTTCAGCTTCCAATTCTTAAGAAAATTTCGTCAATTTTTAAAAGACCTAGAACTCTTAACAGAAAGAGAAAAAGAAGTCTTCCATCAACTAGAACGTTTTTCCAATGTGGATAAATTTCTGAAAATATCCATGAAATGAAATTGTGGAAAAAATAGTTCTCAAGTAAATAATAGTAATAATAATACAAATTAGAGTCCGCCAATCAAGATAATATTCAACATGTATTCATTAAGTATTCAAATGCAGCCAACTTAACAGACATATTCATCATTCGATAAATGCGACTGATATTATCTTCACATTCTGCATTTTGAAACACTGGAATATTGCCTTTCGCTAATTAAACAGATCTGCCTAAATCCAATTAATTTTTTGAATAGAAAAAGAAAATTTTCGCTAAAAAGAAGTTATTTTCCAATTGGAATATATAGAAGAAGCAACAAAAATAAGATATTTTTCAAATCGAATCGCCTGCTTGCATTAAAGTGTTCAAGTGCAGCCAACCTAATGCAAATGTGCACAGGTATTTGGTGCTGTCAGATCGCTGTTAAATGTGACAGACACGCTGTCATCTCTAATGTTAAGTAAACATTCAAAACTTGAGCAACATTGTTACATGTAAATGGCTGGCTGAGCAGATGGGCAGCTGCTTTTCACACTTGATCCCTGGCTGCTGGCTGCTGCTGGCTGCTACTGGCAGTTAATGACAAGTGGCCCCACTTCATCCCTGATGCTTGCATTTCACGTGGGTGTTAATTACTCTTGTCCGGGCTGTGCATCAAAACTAAGGGCAACAACAACGACAAGAACAACTTTTGTCACCGAGACGAAGATGCTTTGCAAAGTGCAATCAACTTTGCCGCTGCCCATAAAAGTTGCGCCCTGGACATTTGAACAGACATTTTGGACAGTTTGGGACATTTGTACAAGTTGAGGCGGCTTCGTGCAAAGGCGGCCGCATCGGTGACTTGATGGACGGAGCGTGCAGCGGCAGCAGCGGCACAGTTAAGGGACATCAAACAAAACTTGAAGGGATTTGCGCCCCAAAATGGCAATGGTTGGCAACTCGCAACTGGCAACGGGCGACTGGCAACTGGCAACTGGCAATGGGCAAAAGGCAACAAAGCGAAGGAGCTTCAGTCGCTCGAGCCAGAGGATTGGGTTTGGGTTTCTCTGCTTTTCGGCATTTTCGCTTTTTGATCATTTTTCAAATGTTTGGGCCCCAGCCATGGCAGGTAGCAAGTGCAGGGAGAGTGGCAGAATGTAGCCTCTGTGTAGTCAACGGGGATTCGAGGGGGCAACTGATGCACTCACTCGGCATGACAAATTGTGTGCGAGGTTCCTTAATAATTTATGGTGTAAAATGGTAAAACTAATAGTGCAGATGGTACAGATAAACATCAAGCTGACTCTGGTATTTAAGAACTCTGCTGATCGAAGTTTTAATTGCTGAGTAAATAGTTTTCCAAGATATCCAAGACCTTTTTCAAATTTCTAGTAAATTTATCGAGCATCAGTTAAATGCTAAGCATGGAATTTGTTTAGTCTCTCTGCCAACTCTTCCGCTTGAACGCACTCGGATTAACATTTGCAATTCATACAGATGTCATTTTTTTTATTTGCCACGATTGCTAAGTACTTTCCCCTCTGCTTTTCTACGATTACTCAGGAAATTGCTACTCAAAATGCCGCGCGTATTTCCGTCGTATTAGAAGCCACAACTTGTGCATCCAGAGTGTCAGACAGGCAGGTGAAGATCGCAGAATGGTCTCTAATAGAGCATGGTCCGAAACCAAAGCTAAACATCATTTCCCTTTCAGCGTACGTTGCAGAAATTGAAATGAAAATTACAACAACATCAGCGACAACAACAACAACAACAGCGAAAAAAGAGGCGAAATCGAAAAATCGCTAGTCCAGAACCAGGTCTAGAACCAAGTCCAGAACCGACCGACACTTGACTCAAGTGTAGCATAAGACAATTTACCAACTAAACAACTTCATCTGTCCGGAGCATTAAATGTGTATTCCTATATAGAGGCAAGCAGAGCTTCTGGGCGAATCTGTCTCGCTTCCACCCTTTTTTCTCTTTGTCCATGTCTCTTTCTCTGGTATTGGCCGCTGGGCAGTGTGCTGGAAGATTGACACAAACCAATTAACATTTGTGCCTTTTATTTCCATGTCAGTTGGGGTTTTTTGGTCTATGCTTTGAATTTATCGCACGTTTGACTGCGTTTACCAGTCAGATCTTTGACTTTAACTACGTTTTGCGCTTAGTTCAGCTAAGATAGAGAGCGGAGCGTGAAAGAGATGCGGGGCAAGGTAGCTGATGTACCTGAGCCTAGGTAATATTTTTTCCGAATGTTTTCCTGTTGTTGTTGGCTGTTGCTGCTGCTGCTGCTGCTGCTGCTGCTCAGAGTTTGCCACTAAAAAACGCAACTTTGTTGCCCGTCAAAGGCTCTGACTCCGAGCCCAGGCTAATCCATTTATCTATGCCCATAACTCTTAAAATAGCCTGGAAAATTGCGCAGGGCCCAAGTGGCCAAATACTAAAAGACGTTTAAAATGCACTAATTACCCATGCCGAGGCAAGAATAAAATCTTTTTATGCAGATTACAAGACCAAGAACTGAGCCAGCCCAGTTCGTTTTCTATAGCCGGGGTATAGCCGACACTTTGCTGTCCATTTGGAAATTTGCGCGCTTATCTGGCGGTCAGGCGGCTGCCAAGACGACGCTCAAGACTGGATAGGACAGTACTCTCGACAGGCTCAGGCTCAGGCCAGGGATTGCCGCACGAAAAGAAATTGAGCGTAAGGCAGGCAGCCAACAGTTGGAAACTGGCCAGATAAGCTAGCAGCAGCTGCAAGGGGCTAAAGGCGCGCACGGAGCGTCCGGCGTCCGGCTCTCGGCACACACATCCAGCTGGCTAATTAAAATTAAAAACTATGCAAAGTTTTGCAAGCAAAAGTTGCAAAATTGTTGCACAAAATGTTAAGTAGACAAAGTGCTGCAGACATAATGAGTGAACAGATAGCAGGACAATCCGTAATGCCTGCGTTGCACAGATTGAGAAATTGAGCAGGAAAAGAATTACAACAAGAACGGATTACAACGCGTTTGACTTGGTAATTGAATATGGAAATGTTGGAAAAAAAGAAAATGTTCATAGAGAAAATGAGAAGTACAAATTTGGTACAAATTTGGTATATTTATCATAATGAAGTTGACTTAAGAAGAACTATTATTAGCAGAAAAATAATAAATTTTTAAATATAAATTAAAAGATAATTTTCAAAAATAAATATTTTTTGACTGGTAGCAAATATGATAATAATTATGTAATGTTACTACGCATGCTTGTTTGATTTAATTTAAATAATATTATTTATAATAATATATAATAACTAAGGTCAATAATTTGATCATGAAAACGATCAATTTTATATTCCTATAATTTAAATTGCAATTATAATATAATAATTAATAATAATTTATGTCTAATGATACATTTTTTTCTTTATAATTTCAGGTAAGATAAGAAAACTGTGCAAAAAATATTCAACATATATTATTATTCTGAAAGGCGAGGTAAGCTTTAGTATAGTGATTCCTTTATAAGTCTATTTCAATATCAAAATAATTTAAATATTTTAAAGTGTTTCCTTAAGAATGCTCTATCTCAGCATCAAAATGATTTTTAAATTATTAGAGTGACTCTTAAAAAGAGTTTATCTAGCATCATTCTTCGTAAATCTCTTAAGCGACCCAACCAATTGACCAGATATTTTTTTAACATTTTTATGTAGCCCACGAGCGTGCATTTTACAGATATTTTCTTGCAGCTAAATGCATTTTACCCAAATTATAATTCTCAACCCTTTTATACCCTGTATACCCTGTATTCTGTATTCATTGTAAATGCATTGAAAGAGGTTTATAACGCTTAAGTGCAAATAGATAGAATGGATAATAAATAGTTTTTTGAAACATGTTCTAAGCATAACTCGGAGATTTAAGAGCTAGAAAATCCAAACTTTGTGTGCTGGCAAAAGCCCTCAAAAAGTAAAGATTAATTAATTTTAAACCCAATTAATAATTAAAATATTTATTCAAGGTACAGCTGTTGCATATAGTGCAGGGTATCTGCTCGTCGTTCACTCCCGCGGAAAGCACTCTTGTTTTTGTTATTTTATTTATGTTTACTTTTACTGGCGTTTATTATGCATATGCAATTTGCATATTTATAGTTTTTGGGGGGCTGCTTAAAATTTGAACAGCTCTTGCTGCGCACATGCTGGCAAGTTGGAACTTTTCCGCAGCTGCGGCCATATAGAGCAATAACTGAATAATTTCATTAAAGCGAATTGCAAATATTGCCATATAGCCAAACATTAAACTCAATTTGCCGCCCACTCAAACGGCAGCATCCCTTTTGGCCACGTTCGCCTCTCTGCAACTTGTCTCTAGTTCTACTTCTTTTTAGTATTACTACTTTTTTTATTTTTTAGTTTTTGCTTCCTTTGCTACTTGTAAATTATGCAAAAGGCTTTTCAAAATTGCTGGCAGCTGCCGCTGCTACTGCTGCGCATTTTTTTTTTTGTCGTCCGCCATCCGCTGAAAAGGATGCGCCAATGGAGCTGCTCTCGGGGGCAGCCCAAGTCCAACCCAACCCATTTAATTAGCCATTAAGTTTTATTGCTCGCAATTTTGTTTAATTTGCTTTAAATACAGCGAGCAAAAAGCGCACGCCAACAAGCTGGGAAAAAAATACTGGTAGCTGGCAAAGAAACAGCAAAAAAAAAGATATATATATATATATATATATATATATATAGTCTTGTAACTGGTTAGGTGGGTGGACAGTGGATGCTCCGCCTCAAACTGATGGCTGGGCAAGGCAAGGCAAGGCGCTCTCTGGTCAAATGGCCAAGAGCTGCCGGCAATTCAGCGCAAAAACTGGATCAAGCGGAGCAAATAGAAAAAGGAAAAGTAACATAGTTTTAAATGTAGCACAAAGAAACGTGTACTTTTGTTGCAGTAAGAATTAAATAGCCAAAGTTCTTACTAGCAAAAGTCAAGGGATTGAAAATGACCTTTGGGGGCTATAGTTAAATTACTTAAAAATAAAGTTATTAAATTATAAATATAACGAAACGTTTTATGTAAAAAAAAATATCTTTATATCTTATAAGAGGTATAGTTAAATTGCTTAGAATTCAAGTTGTTTAATTATGTTTGCTTCCTGAGCTAAGATTTGTAAAGAGAATGTAAATTTTAAAAGAGAATGCAAATAAGAAAGAATTTCAAGAGATTTCTGGCTCAAAGACTTTTGGGGATAAACTTAAGTAACTTCAAATCAGAGTTAATATAATTTATCTTATTTCCGAGTTTACATTTTACAAAAGAACTTTCTTATAAAAGGAATTAAAAAAAAGTATTTGTTACAACGACAAAATTAACTTCGTGGTTCAATAATTTAGATTTAAGTTTTAGTTTAATTTAAAAACTAAGATGCTGCTGTAGTTTTTTCAGGAAAATGTTATTCTTATGGTCCGATTGTACTAAAGCTTATTAAAACACTTATTTATTCTCTTTAAAAATGCCAAACGAGAGATATTTGCAATAGGGCTTATACAATTCTAGCCATTTTAACCGCATTTAGTAGCATTCATTTTTTAATGCTAATCAAATTGCATCCACATCCCATGCAATTTGAAATTTGTAACCCAATCTGAATTCTTTACCCATTGGAATGAATAATACAAAAATAAGAAGAAAAAATAGCAAAACGTGAAACGTATTTTGCATGTGTGGAGAAAATTGGATTTGCACGCGCGCGCATTTTGCAATAAGCCATAAAATTTAATTTGATTATAAAAGTTTCTATAACACGGCAGCCAAAATGCTAGCTACTGCCACAACAGCAAAAACTCTTACCGCCATTGAGTTTTCACATATGCATTGCATTTGCAGTAGAAGCCAGCACAAACAATAGTTGGCGGTGGTTGGGGGGGTTAAAAGGATTGCATATGCTGACTGACAGGCGGCAGCAATTTGAATGCAAAATGCGCATTTGGCCAGCAGCAGAAGCAGCAGCAAAAAGCAGGAATTACAGGACATGCAGCAAAAGGTAGCAATAACAACAAAAGGAACAGCAATCTGGTACAAATTGAAAAAGGCAAAATTGCCTCAACTAAAATGCAAAAGGACATTTGCTTGCTTCGGGGAAGCATATTGAAAATGCGCACTGCGTTGGCCAAGCAAAGGCAGCAGCAGCGACCCTCAGGCAACGGGGTTCGGGCGGGGCAAGGGCCGGTTACGAGCTAGCCTGGTTAAAAATTGCACTGCCTGGCAATGGCACGAAAGGCAAGTTCTTGACATTTTGCTAACTTAAGGGATTTTAATTTTATTTATGCTACTTAAGTTAAGTATGCTGCATACTGCTTTTTGCTTACAGTTGCAGTCAAAGAATTGGGTAATTCTACAAAAAGAGAAAGGCAAACATTTTAAAAAGGGCAAGCAATTTAAAAAGTAATGCTCTACTTATTTTTCTATTTAATCAAAACTTGTACCAAAAAATAAGTAAACAAGGGATCAGAATACGAATTTTATCACAGCTTATTATTTCGTTTCTCTTATAAAGCTAAATAAAATTGAAGCATCATCATAAGTAGAATAGAGAATACAATTAATAGCAAAAGTTTTATAAATTAAAGTTTATATGCTAGCACATCATTTGCTTGCCATTCTTTTTAAAAATCTTATCAACATCGGACCACTATATCATATAGCTGTCATGGAAAAAATATTCTGTTTTTCAAGATTTTTTATCAAACATAGAACTTACAAGCTTAACTACCCTCATATGTTTGCAAACAGCAAATATCTACAAAGGTATAAGATTTATTGTGCCAAAGATATCCTTACTTTACTTTACTTTTGTTGATTTTTTAACGTATTCCGTCTATTTATCAATTATAATGTCACCGGAAATATAAAATAATATATTTGTTAAAGTTTTAATATCAGTTTTGCAAGCAGAACAAATAAGCTTAGAAAATTATTTATAACAAAGACTTTTCGTTAAGACCGAATCTACCAATGTCCATTACGCATACGCCCCGGGTGCAATAAAGCATTTTTAACAGAAATTTCTGAAATGTTTTCAGCTCATTTACCTGTTAGATAGCCCAAAACAAATGATAAATATCAAACAGGCAAACAAAAGAGGCCCTAAAAGCGAACCCAACAAAAGAGAAGCAAAAACCTTTTGGTTCTAATGTCCAACAGCCAGTTGGCGGAACGCTGTAGGAGTTGCCTACAGGCCGTAGCCCAAGAGACTTAAACAATGACTTTGTTTGGGTCGTTGCTTACATGCTTATGAGCATTTAATTAAATGCAAGAACAAGGAGACATTGTTGAGCCAGAAGCAGCAGCAAACCGAAACTGCATACTTAATGAAAAGCAGCTGCCTTTTGGGCTGCCCCAAGAGTCCCAAAAGTTGCTAATTAAAAAGGCAAACAACAGCAACAGCAGCATCAGCTGCAGCAGCAGTAGCAGCAGCAGCATCAGGAAGCAGCTAGCAACATCAAGATGCCGCACGAACCGAAACGTAGTCCAAGGCTTGAATGTTGTTAACCTTTTCCTGCAGTAGCAACAACAACAACTACAAGACGCTGCTGCAGTTGTAGTTGCTGCCCGTCTTTGACAAGCCAAGGAGCAAACGCTATCACCAGGGACCAAAAAAACAAAAAAACAAAAAAAAAAAACAGCAGCCACAGCAACCGCCTAACGATCAATAGAACAGAAGCGAGCTGTGAGCTGAGAGGATGAGGCAATTGCATGCGGTAGCAGGCAACAAAACGCTGTTGCTGCAACATTTTCGTGCAGTTGACATTCGTGCCAAGTGGCAGCAGTAGCGTCGTCGGCAACTGTTGCAAGTTCTTAGAACGCGCCACATGCTGCGCCACGTTCCGCTGTTGCCATCATCATCATCAGCAGCAGCAACAGCAATAGCAGCAGCAGCAGCATCATCATTGCTGTTGTTGTTGTTGTTGTCGTTGCTCTTGCTATTGAACTTGAATTTTAAGTATCGTAGGGAGAACAACCTCTTAATGCCCAGGGTTAGATTTGAGGGCAGCTACCGTTGACCGATTATGAGATGCCCGATCTCTCAAAGACATAGCCTAGCCTCTCAAACTGTAAGTGCGCCAAGACATTGGCCACAATTGACACTTGGCTGGGCTAAATAAAAAATCGAATCGTCGAAATGCAAGCACAACTATTTAATGTCACTTTGGCACTTCCTTAAAAGTCCGCACAGCGTCTCCTGTCGCCAAACAGGCAACAAAAATATTTTTGCAGCGTCTTTTTGTGCGCTAAGAATTTCTAATTAGTGGCGCCATATTGTAGACTCCAATGGGTGTCGTCGTCGTCGTCGCCGTCTGGTGACGCCAATCACTGGCTATGCCTGCTGCCTGGACATGCTGCCTGCTTCTCTAACTGTTGTTGTTATTGCTACAAAAGGCATTGGCGGCGACGAGCAGCTCCATGTTGCCCGAGTCCCGAGTTGCCGTTGCTGTTGCCGTCGGGAGCTTGTTTGTTGCCTTAATTCGACGCAAATATTTTACAGGCTGCCTCGGCTGCTAATTACGTTAAACATATTGCGTGACACGCCCCCCCTTCACCCTTTTGAAACGCCAGCAAACGCGTGAATTGCTTCAGTGTAAATCTGTTAGTTTTGGTGTTAATTACATGGCAGCAGCTAACAGCTGCTGTTAACTTGCAGCTGTTAGCTAACATTCATATCACGCATTAGCTGAATATTACCTGCAATTATTCAAGTTATTATAAACGGTTTTTAATTCTTTAAAATGCTGTTATTCCCAAATCAAGCCGCAAAATC
Source organism: Drosophila novamexicana (assembly GCF_003285875.2). Taxonomy (NCBI): domain Eukaryota; kingdom Metazoa; phylum Arthropoda; class Insecta; order Diptera; family Drosophilidae; genus Drosophila; species Drosophila novamexicana. The sequence goes on from NW_020824766.1 coordinate 1,674,939, forward strand.
ACAATCAGCGTTTTGTGTACTTTCTGCCTTTTTGTAGCCATTTTATATTTTGGCCCTGGCGTGATTACAAATTCATCTCAAAGTCTCAGCTCATAAATCTCGCGTGCTGCAAATCTCTTTGCCCAATTCTTTCATTTCATTTCCATTGTTGCTATAAAGCTGTAAAGACAGCCGCCGACTTTTGGAGTCGACTATCAAGTGCCGCGCATCGCCAAGTTGAAGTCCAAGTCGAGAAAAAAAAACCTTAAACGTAAACGAAAAGGAAAAGGAAACCTTTCGCATTTGAATCTCAATCCCAAAATCGCGCTATCCAGCGCAATCCCTTAATACCTTTTACTTGGTGTTTTGACCCTTTTCAAGATGTTGTCTTCATTGCGTGTTTGGCTGAAAAGAATAAGGAAGCAATGGAGAAGCCTCTTTCAAAATGCCACGGCCTCAGCCTTTTCAAAAGTTGATGAACGAAATCGCGATAATAATATTTATTTGCTGTCTTTTTTCTCCCTCTCCTCTTCTTGCTGCCCCTTCTGTGTGGCGGGCGCTAAGCGTGCTTCATAATTTATTATTTATTTTCCGTTTTTATAGGGCAATTTTGTAAGAAACGATATCAAATCGCATGCCAAAACGAATATTTGGCAGTTTTCTCCTAAGCTGGGCACAGAAGCAGCGCAGTGTGCCTCTCAACTGTAAAACTCTAATTTTCAGCTATGCTTAACAGAGCACTTAACATAAACGTGTTTGCCTTTAAGACTGCAGCACTGAACTAAAACAGTTTTAGCTTCACTTCGTTGCTCACGTTTCTCACAGTTTCTTCAGCTTTGCCGCCCACGCCTCCGCGCTCTCTCTCTCTCTTTCTTGGACCATACCCCAGGCCCCTAATCAATCGCTTAAATGCCACAACGTAATTAACATTACACTCAATTAACATTTTCTGTTGGCAACTGTTAACTGTTAACCGCTGTTGTTGCCGCCTCTCGCAAGCCTGTTAAGCGTCTGCAGGAGCCGCTTTTTCGATTCTTTAGGCCCGTTTGCTGCCCACACAGCAGCTGCTGCTGCCAAGGAGCAGCCAAGTCAATAAACGCGTTTATTGTCTTACCCAACACCAGTGCCCCCAACCGCCCTCAGCACTCTCGCAGCCCCAGTTCACTTCCTTCCACTCATTCGGCTTGTGTACATTGTCTGTGTTGGTGCCAAGAAAAATGTTGCTGTCGCGCCAACGTTTGCCATTGTCGTCGTCGTCGTCGTCGACGTCGTCGCTGGCGTCTGCTCAGCTCTGCCGGCTTGCCCCTCTAACCGTGTGCCTCGATCGCAGTTCTATTCGTAGTTCTTGCGCCAACTTTTGTCCATTTTAAGGCAGCTGGAATGTTGCTTTCTTGTAAATTGTTTAAATAAAAGACACAACAACAGCAAACAGCAGCCAAGCGAAGCTCGCTCTAGCGAGCTCTTCCCTCTGCGCTCTATCGCACTGGCTACTGTGTTGGTTCTGCTGCGCCCCTCCTGCCTCTATTTACACACCTCCTGGCTGCTTTTGCTCAATGAGCTGTTGTTTGACTTTGTTTTGTTTGCCACTTTTCAAATAGCAAAAACTATTTGTTTTGCGCCTTATTTAGTTTTTGTGCCATCCACTGCACCTGCTGCTGCCCACTGTTAGAACAGCAGCAACAACAACAACAGCAACAACAAGTACCATAACAATAACAGCTACTGCAATAACATTAACAGCCCTAACAGCCGCTTGCACATTAACATTAACAGCATGTGGGCAGCGATTGCTGATCAAAGCTTACAAAATATGTTTAATTAGCATTTAATTAAAGTTTTAACTCGCTGAAAAAATGATGTACTTGGGGACGAGTGATAAGTTTTACGAATGCTAGATAGATATATTCTCATATAGGCTGGGAAAAACTTATCTATGGTTCGATAGTTGCAATGGCTAGACTCAAAGTTATTTATGGTTTGTGGCTGGGCTTCTCTCAAATGGTATTTTACTGTTAAATATGATTTAGTTAGGAGCTCGTTTCATGGTGAAAAATATATTGCCTGGCATGATTCCATTTGATTATCAACAGGTATACTCTTATAGTTCCCGGATTCACAATTATTTAAGCCCATTTTACTAGGATGTTACAAACATTGTGACCTATTTATAATGCCCACTGTATAGTTACATTTGACAAGCAGTTGTAGGTCTAGTTACAGACGTCAGTCCCTTGGCACGTGCTTCAGATTCTAATGCAATCGCTGCGCAGTTGAGAAAAAGAAGAAAAAAACTGGCATCCAATCAGAGATAAAGTCGTTTTAATTAGAATTCTAAATGTTTCAAAGGAAGTTGGCGCTTGTATCAGCAGCTTATTAATATTTATGGCTAGGGTTGGGGCTGCACTGGACGGACTGGACTGGACTGCGTGTTGCGAGAGTAGAGCAGAATGCGCGACTCGTATAACTATAGTTAGTTTTGCCTGGACATTTGCCACACTTTGAGCGCCCGTCGCACGCAATCCCAGAGGTCAGGCTCCTCTGGCATTATCAGAGGCCCATCTCGAGTTGGCTGCATTTGTTGCGTTGTTAGCGGCGTATCTGATGATGATCATCATGATGATCATCGTCATCATCATCAGCATCATCGTCATCATCTAATGATGATGGCCCCCGATGCTCTTTTCCGCATAAAAACCAAACTAATACCCAGGGCAAACCTATAATTTATGTGCTTCAAATTCAATTTTCATTCAGCAAAATTGCAAACACACTCAAAAACGAAAAGCAAAAAAACGCCGGTGGTCTTTTTATGCGCTGGCGTCGTCAAATGTGGGAAAAGGAGCAGACGATGAAGATTTTAGCCCGAACAGAAACCAACTGCTGCAAAATATGTTTCGTAGCCAAGAACCGCAAAAAAGGCGCCCTTAGACTTGTTTTTGTTTATTTGTGAATGAGTCACGCGTAAAAAGATCCTGAACTGGCTAATCCCTTAGTTTGGTACAGTGCCAAATGCCTATAAAGAAATATGCGTCTTTAAGTTGTCATATAACTTATTAATTATCGGTTTTTATATACACCTACTCCTATTTAAATATTATAGATAAACTTTAATCGATGGCACTGTTCAATGTATGATAAGTTCCTGCAATTCCTAGTTTGTTCGGTTTGTTAATTGATGGTACATGCACCTATATCTTATAAACTGTCATAGAAATTTAAGAAAACAAATGGTCAGACTTTTTGATACTTTGTTGATGAATATGTCACATTTTCCAACAATAGCTGAACTTGAATTAAGAACAAAAATGTATTCAATTAGATATTTAATTTTTATTCATTTTATTCATTAATATAAAGATGGAAGCACTTATTACCTATCCAGATTGTTTTCCAGTTTTAAGCTGTTTGTATAAGCCTTAAAATGTATATTGTGAATATATCTTCTCTCTATGTATCCTAAATGTTATATTACCATTAGTCTAAGCCCAAAGCTGTTATATTTTTTATTTTCAGTTTCAAGCACTTTTAAAAAGAGATCAGTATTCTTTCTTATATAGCTTTAAGTATTCTTATTTAGATTTTTTGTCTCTTTATATTTCCCCATTTCTTTTTATTTCCCTTGTTGATAACAATATATGAAGTATAGGTTTATCTCAGAGGTTAACAAAAAGAAAAACTACCTGCTAAATTGTAGCAGCTGCCAAGATTTTCGCAAGTTTAAAAGATCTTCAATGATATATTTTTTTGATAATTTTTTCTCTATATATCCAAAATTTCTTAGTATCTCTAAACCTCTAAAACTTGAAAACTGCCTCGATTTCGCCATTTCGAGGCACCTTTAAAGAGAGTTCACTGTACTTCATTGTGGAAGCATTACCAAAAAGAAATAGGCCACACACGTAGTAGCACTGCGGACTGTTTGGTTGTCCGTCTGTCTGTCAGTTAGTCTGACTTTTATCTGCCTGCGTCTGTTTGCCATTTCGCCAGTCACTCATAAATATAAGAGAGGCGCCCGATGGAACAGCTCCTTTTGGCCGTTTGGAGCTTTGGAGTTTTTTGTGCGTGAGCTTCACACCTTTTTGGCAGCATTGAGAAATTTCAATAAAACGCAGAGCCTAAAAAATGGGTGTATGTATGTACACACACACAGACACACACACACACACACACACACAAAAATGCATGCATGTGTGTGTGGACAGAGTATGACTAATGCCAAGTGCCAGAGAGTTGAGTCGTCTGAAATGTTGGGCCAAAAAATTGCTTCCCATGGGTCCGGGAACTGCATTTTAATGTCGCCAGCGTTACGCTTATGCCATTAGCCAATTCTTGGACATTATTTATGGCCATTATGTTGGCCTATGTTGGGGCTCGTTTGTTTAGGTTTATGAGTTGCCCTCAAATCAGTCAGCCTGTGGAGCTTTGTTCTCAACTGCAACTTTTGCATTGCCAGTTCCGAGAATCTCAAACAGAGAGAGAGAGAGAGACAGAAGGAGAGAAAGAGAGCGAGCGAGCCGTATCGCAGTCTAGACCGACGCCGTCGTGCGACACTTTGTCGCCGTCACAGGCTCCAAGTCCAAGACTCAGCTGCTTCGCATCCAACTTGGCTAAACCCAGCCGCGAGCCCCCTCTACTCCCACTGCTGCTGCTGCTGCTGCTGCTGTTGATCAACACTTTTGTGAACCCATTCGAAGTTTCGGTGTACCAGCATACTGTGCTCAGGTTTCAGGTTTGGGTTTTTTATAGCCTGCAATACTTTTCGCTTGGTTCTTATTTAATTTTTGTTTGCCTTTTATTGCCTTTTTTTTGCTGCCTTGGCTCTTCGTCTTTTGTTGTGCTTAGCACGAAATGCAGTCCATTTACTGACACAGGGGAGTGCTGGTGTCGGGGGGGTTACCCGTCGGGGGTGTAGAATTGAGATCCGCTTGGGTCGCGCTTGCCCAAGCCAGGCCAGTCCAGTCCCAAGTCTCCAGTCCCCAGTCCCCAGTCCCCAGACTCGTCTGCGTAGTGGCTTCTCATTTTCATTTTAAATGAAGTGTCAAAGACTTTAAATAGCTTTTGATGCTACTGTGAATGAAGCTGTTTTTCATTCCTATCGTTTCGTATCATATCGCATGTTGTTGTTAGTTTCATTATTATTTGTTGCTCTTGCTGTTTGCTCATTATGACTTTTGCTGTTGTCGATGTTGCAGATGTTGCAACAGCATGAAGTTGCTGGTTGCAGAATTGCATTGGGATTTCTGTGTAGAGGGCAAATGCGATTAACCAACGTCAAAGTCAAGTTTTTATACATTTGTAAAGAGTACGATTATTTTGAACCCATAAAATATTATATATATATGTATGTATTTTAGATCAGCATCAACAGCCGAGTTTGTTTCTATGTGAACTGTTCCCTCACTTTCAAAGATATCGTGATACTTTGCATGAGTTCCGGCTTTCTGTTGCAGTCAGAACATTTATCGGAAACGTCCACTATATCATATAGCTGCCATAGGAAAGATCGGTCGAAAAGTAGGTTCTTGTATAGGTGTTTTTTGTTTTTTTTTGATTTTCAAGATAGGATTCATGTCTTATCAGCACGTGGGGTGACTACATTATATAGCTCTATAGGAAGAATCGTTGAATAAATGTTTGTGTTTCCAAATAATCTGCTTTCCAATATATTTTTGTAAATCTCAGCATTTATAGGGTTAAATATTCTGCAAACCCATCACAAGGGCATTAAGTCTTCGGCGTGCCAAAGATATCCTTGTTTTCTCGTTTTTTATGTAATTGCCATTCGCATGGCTGCGCAAAAAGCGGTTGACGTTCAAATATAAATAATTCAAATATAAAAATGAGTTTGTGCATATAAAGTATTGACGTTGCGTTGTTAAGGTAAACATTTGAGAAAAAATGCGAATAGCCCTTCTCTGCGATTTTCATGATTGCAAGCACCATCTTCATGACATGGATATTGTTTCCAGTATTTACAACAGCAACTAATAGTTAGTATTAGTAAGTCTAGCTTACTTTTGGCAAACTATCACATATGCAACTCATTAATCGCATAGTTATCGATTCCCAAATTTCTTACAAACTCGACAAGAAAAAAACTCACATTTATTTAGCCAATGCACAAACCTTTCTCATCGCATTACACGCAATTCACTTGTTCGGCTTTTGTTATTGTTGATTGTTATTCAACAAATATTTTTTGCGATATTGTGAAGAGCGGGAGACCTGACAGATCGTTTGCTTGACTGACTGCTGATGGGCTGTTGAAGGGGAGGACTTTGCATTGTTTTGTTGCCGTTGTTGTTGTTGTTGTTGTCGCTGTTGTTGCTGTTGTTGTTGTTGCTGCTGTTGCTGTACTGAGGCCACTTGAAACCGGCGGCGGCTGTCGCACTTCACTTCACTTTGCAATCTGAATGTTTTTAATGGCTCACAAAAATTCTTTAAAATGTCTAAAAAAAAAGTAAATATATAAAAAAAAAAACGAAAGGCATGTATTCCATGTGCTTATAAAAAGCTTCCGTATAGCCTTTTTGCAAATATTTACAGTTTGTTTTTATTTAATTACGAATATGCGAAAAGCGAAAACTGACAAGCAGCAGCGGCAGCTGCAGGAGCTGGCAAGCGGACGGGGACAACGACGGCAACAGGGACGGGAGCATAAAATCAAAATGTAAACTGATAGCCAAGAGACGTGTCAGTTGAGCAGCTCAGCTGAAGGGCATTTTAAGCTGACAGTGCCTCTCAAACTGTGCTCAACAGTCAGGCCAGGTTGATTGTCTCTCGGTCATAGCCGATGTTGTTGTTGTTACTGTTGTTGCTGCTGCTGTTGTTGTCGTTGTTGTTGTTGCTTTTGGAATTTTGCTGTTGTTGTTGTTGTTGTTGCTTTGCTGCTGCTGACACTGCGGTAGGTTGTTTGATTTTGGCAGGTTTTTTTGTTTTGTTTTTTTTGTTGTTTTTTTTTTTGTTGTTTTTTTTTTTTTTTTTTGGGTAAAGACAGTGTGCTTAAGTGGCTTTAGTCGATGTGTTGCTGGAGGGAGCGAGGTGGGGCTAGGAAGCGTTACCCGCTCTGGTAGATTTTGCGACAGCGTGTGAATGAGATGGAATACTATAGGACACTGAATATTTAAAACTCAATCAAATATCAAATCTAGAACTTTAGATAACAGAATAAAACTTCTATTTTCGTATCAAAATTTGTTGAATGCCTCTGCCGCACCTTAGTAAAGCACAAATCAATTAAATGTAGTTAATTAATAATTGCTAAATATTGCAATCGAATTATTTTTTTTACTCTTAAAATCTTTATCCTATGTTTTTTTATTATTAATATTATTATTATGTTAAAAAGATAATGATAGTGTGGTTTCATCGACTTGATAAAACATCTTAAATCGATTAATTGGAGCTAAAGTCATGAACATTAACGGAACTAAGTGGGATCTCGGTTCCCCAAGCGACTCGCTCGCCTTTTTGTAATAAATAAGACTGGCAAGTAAGATTCCACAGTAGTATCCTTTGATTAACTCTTTCCTTGGTACTATGTTTCTCTATATTGTTTACATTTTCATTCTTAATGCATTTCCTAGTATCTTGTCTCTATATTGTTTATGTTTCTTGTTTCATATCAATCTTCTCTCAGTTCCTTGTCTCTGTATAAGTTGCTTCTATTTTTAGCATTCCTACACTAAGATAATTTGTTCACTTTTTATCTACAATGAGCTGGCATTCTAGTGATATGGACCTCCAATGCATTCACCTTTGTTGGCATCAGGCAGGTATCAACAATATTGGCAGTTGCTCGCTTATATTTGGCCATTTATCTGGCAAATACTTAGTCAGGCTAATCTTCATCAGGCACAATCCAAAACCCGAGCCCAAACCCAAACTGAAGAGCAAATCGAATCCCTATGGCCAGGGCGCAGCCCATTATGAGCATTGCCCATTGCCCATTGCCCATTGCCTGTTGGCTGATCAATCGTACAATTGAGTAAAACTCAACTTTATTTGCAGTACTTGCAACAGGCGACGGTTTGTGTGTGTGTTTTTTTTTTTGTTTTTGCTCATTTTTTGTGGCTGCCTCCTGTTGCCTGTTGCATGTTGCCTGTTGCCTCGCCTGGGCTTTGGCTTTGTTGTTTTAATGGCTTTCGCTAACATAAAAGCCATTAAGATAACATTTTTATAGGATTTCAATGGCAGTCACGGCAGCAGCAGTCGCAGCAGCAGCAGCAGCCGCAGCAGCAGCCGCAGCAGCAGTCGCAGTCGCTGCCCAGCTCCGCCGAGGCAACAAAGAAGCTTTTGGCCGTTTTTTATGGCCGCGCGCGGGAGCAGCTTCAGCTGGCAGTCGAGAAGGTGCAGCAGCTGGCAGTCGTGGCAGAGCCCTACCACAAGCCACGTCCAAATGTCATTGACTATCAATAGAAGATGTTGGCCCTGCACTTGGCAACAGGTTGGTAGCTGCTTGCCTTTGTTTCAACTGCGCCCAGTTAGTTACCGGCACAATGTGCGCTTATTAAACGCAATATTTGTGGCAAGTTGCAGCCGTTGCACGGCTCCGACTTTGGCTCTATCTCTGGCTGTGCCTCTGGCCGTCGCTGTGGCTGTGGCTCTGGCTCTGGGTATCGGCCATCAAGTGCGATTTATTTTTGTTGATTTTTTGCGTGCACTGCTGCTGCTGCCGCTGCTGCTACCCCAAAAGGGTTTGCTGCTCTGTGCCCAGGCACTTCCTACTTCCAGGTTGCAACAATTGCAGCATACCGAGGGCAGCATCCCACTGCTGACCAGTGCCTGGTGTCGGTTGCCCAGTGTACATGGTAGCCGTGCCCTATGTTGCAACTCCCGTCGAAGCTCTAGTCACACTTTTGCACACTGTTACGACTGCTCAGCGCGCAATCCCCCTCCAATCACAATGCCACTCGATGATGCAATGCTCTGACTCTGACCCTGCCACTGCCACTGCCTCTGCCTCTGGTAAGCACTGCACAGTGGTAACAAGTCGAGGTGTAGATAAGTATATTCCCCAGTGTTTAGTATTAATAGCTAAATTGTTTTTCATTTTTCATTTGTTCATTTTAAAGTTAATTCTGCGCATATTAAAATAAATATTATTATTTTATTTAACATCATTTAAAATTAAACCATTGACGGATCTTCGATTAAACATCTTTGATATCTCTTGTTATTGGTATTTTTGGCTATTTATAAAAAAAAAAATAAGAGTCTCCTTATTTTAGTAATTTTTTTCCAACAAATTTCTCAGTATGTTATATTATTAGTATAAAATAAATAAGAGAACTTTCTTATTTTATTACTTTTCAAGAAAAGAGTTATTTTTGAAGCAAATTTTTTTCTGACAAATCCTTTAGACCTAAATAAATAGCTTTTTATTTGAGCATAAAGGAGTATGTTCTTGCCATGTTATAAAATAAATTAGAAATACCCAACTTTTCAAATAAAAAGAGAGTTTTCTTATTTTAACCCATTATTCCCCCACAGAAATCTCTTGGTGTATTTGATATGCGCTATTTGTGCTCGGCTTTTCATTAGCATTAAACCACTGTGCAGCTTTACCACACTTCAACAAATCGCCTCACATTCTTTTTTGCTTAATGTTTTGGATGGGTTTTTTTTCTTTTTGTATATTTATTTTTATTTTTTTGTTTCATCTTCTATCTCTAATGCCCGACAATTGTTGCCACTTCTTCTTCCTAGTTGGGTTTTGCTTTGTTTTAGTTTTGCGTTGTTTTTTTCCCTTTTTTGCTTTTGTTTTTGTTTTTTTTTGGGGAGCGTCATCGTGAGTGCTGGGCTCTTCAGCTTGCAGCTTGCAGCTTCCAACTTGCAACGCTCAGCTCCCCCAGCAACGTCCATTATGCAGCATCATTTGCTGTGGCTGCCGCTGTTGTTGTTGTTGTTGTTGTTGTTGTTGCTGGTCCATGGTGCCAGCTGCTGATACGGAATCCCAATGCCCAGAGAGAGTGAAAGACGGAGGGAGAGAGTCCCTGCCCTTTGCATTGACCAGCACAAACACATAAATTGCATTTGTCGGTTTGTTGTCGTTTTCATAAATAAGATAAAGATAAACGACCAAGTTGCATATTATTTGTAATTGCATTGCTTGTTGTTGTTGCTGTTGCAGTTGTTGCTGGTTAGACGGGACTATTGATAGCAGAAATGTTAGCAGCATTTGAATTTATTATTGGCCCAAGCGGTTTCTTGTTTATACCTAATGGAGAGCATTGAACGCTAAATCGCCAACAAATGCGTGGCAAATTTTTCAGCTGGCATTTAATGAGATGCCAGAATGAAAAGGAACATGATAAAAGCCATGGAATTTTTGCCCATTACAGGTCTAAGGTTAGACTAAAAAATTAGTTTAATTATTCAATTATTTAATTATTTAATAAATTATTTTAGTAAAATTCATTTACTTTTGACTCTTTATGCTTTATGGGGAACATGTTAAAATAGCCAGAATATAAAATTAATTATTGATTTCCCTAGAATTGGCCAGCATGACCAGGTATGGTAAATATATAGAGGCCACGCCTTATTAAATAGAGAAAAAGAGTTTAAGGTTCAAACATTTTATTTGTATCAAATATTTATGTAAGCAACATATTTATATATATATTTTTTATTGTATACAGCAGTAGGATTTATAGAGCTAGGTTTATAGAGCTAAGCTTGGAAATTGAAATGATAAATTGATGAATTCTTTTTATACAGAAACAGGCAGTTGCATCAAATTTTGGTTATAACATTAGAGAAGCAATTGAGGTTTAATAGACTTAAGTATAAATATTTTTAAGAAATTATTAAAAAGCAATAAAACAATTTTAGCTTCTTGTATACTGAGGTAGGCACTTGATTGTTAACTCTTGATTTCGTAATAAGTCAAGTTTTCACTTTCGTTTTGACTTGATGGGGATTTCCGGTTTCTTGGCTTATGTCTTAAGTATGCCAGACGTCAGTATCAATTAGCTTATGTGCCAAGCAATTTGACTGACTTTAAGATTCAGATTTATTTCTTATTTCAACTTTATCAACAATTTCGTTTATTAACTTGGCTCATTTGATGGCACCACAAAATAATGCAATGTGACAGAGTTGCGCGTAACTCTTGGATTTGTTTTAATCTTGTTCCTATATATACATGTATATATGAACAAGACACAAAAACTACAATAATTTATTGTTGTGCCGCATAGATGTTGTTGCTGTTGTCGGCTTATATAAATGCGAAATTAATTGCTTAATTTAGTGGAATGGATTGCGAGAGTTTCTCAAAAAAAGAAAAAACACCAGCCAAAAGCCACTTTTGCTTTTCACATGCAACTGGCAACGACTCAAGAGAGCTGGAGCTCACACAGTTGGCAGTCTGACAGTTTTATCACATTATTAATAAGAAATAGAGCTGCGGTTGCTTGTCCGCAAATACAGACAACAATAAATACCAGGAACCATTCTATGGCAACAGCTCGGCAAGATCTGCGCGCATCTGTCAAGTTTTCCACGCCCTCGCCTGGTCCAAACTGTCAACGTGGCCATAATTCATAATAAGCGGGCAAAGAACGGCGCCGATTTCATTCTATGTTGTTGGTAGCCATGTTCCATAGACCCGAGCTAAAGTGCACAACAGTCGACAGCACAAATTGACAACTAACCGAACGCGCAATACTCTATTAGCTACAATTCAATTAATTGTCGTTGTTAATTATTTATAATTGGGTTTAAATACAATTTTTCATGGCTAATCGAAATGATACTTACTTATCAACCACAGGTTCGTATCCAGGTTGATAGAAGCACGCATATACTCTTTGGCTTATAGGGTATTTATACACAATGCTTTGTCTGTCATAGTATAAACACCAGATAGAGATACAAATATAGACGGGAGGGGTAAGCCGGCTGCCGCGCAACATTTAACAAAAGGCAATCGCAAATATTTTGCAGCATTCAAAAAGCAAAAATAGGTTTTTGCCGGCAAAACTGTTGGTGGAAGAGTAAATTGAAGGGGGTGTGTGCGAGGTCAGGGACCGGGGGCTGGTCAGGTTGAAGCAGGGGACTTAACTGCGTTGTTGTAGCTTTATTCTATACACACACGCAAAACACTAGGTGTACGTTGGTACACACACACACATGCACGTGTATCGCTGCCTTTTGTTATCAGACAGTCATGGGGGCGCGGGCAGCAGTTGTGCGGAGAAGGAGGGGCAGGGGCCAGTCAGTTGGAGCTATGAACAAATTGTTGACTCAGCGCCGTGCAAATTGTTCAATGCAATTTTTAGTTTAGTGAAACGTTCATTGCTCGCATAAAAGATTTATGGATGCAACATTTGGGGTGGGGTCCCTATTGGAGAGGAATATTTGCTTAGCTCGACCGAAAATTTGACTGCTCTGAAATGCAAACAGCGCGAACAGAAACAGAAATAATACTCTAACAACGAAATGTTTCGAAAACAATTTACATGCGAAGTTTTAAATGAACGAATACAAAATGTTAAGCAATAATTTTGAGCAAATGAACATTCCTTAACTTTAAACAGCATTTAATTTATGCTTCCTTTCATTCTTTTTATTTCCAGGTGAGTTTAATTCCCAAAAAATAATATATATTACGCATACGTCATGTTGTGCCTCTTTTGCGACTGGGTAAGTCTTTTGACCTCTTTGAAGGGGGTGTGGGGAGCTCACGCAGTGTATCATTAGCTCGTCTGTCTAATTACGCACATTTCATATATTAAATGCAATTTCATTCTCATCATTTCCGAGCCACGAGTTTCCGAGCTTCCCGTACTTCCCTGGCGCAAAAGTTAACCTCGAAAACCTAATTGAAATTACGTAACGTTCATTGACTTTAGAAATTTCTTGGCCAACTATTTGCCAAGGTTTTTGCTAGTTTTTTGCTGCCCCGTCTATCTTTCATATACTTTTTTCTCTTTTTTTTCACTTTTATTATTAGTTGCTTTTGGGGCCGTCCTCCCAGTTTTGCTATTTGTTGCTTGTATTAAGCGGCTCTTATTTTGTTTGTCTTTTTTTTTTTTATTTTTTTATTTAATACTTGGGGGCTCTAATGTAATCGCATTAGTGCGCTTTATTACGCCATGGATGGGCACAACAAAATAGATTTCATTTAGACACGATCATGCCCCATAATAATAAGCAAACGATCTGACTAATGACGAGCCAAAAAGTCAAGTTACCAGCTACAAAGCATAAGCTGATAAGAGTCATGTACCCAGATCGTACAACTGAGCTGAGACCTGTATTGATGGCCAGCCAGTTCGATAGAAGAAGGAAGTGAAACCTGTACCAGAGAAATGATCGAAGGAGCTTACACCACGCCAAAGGCGATCTATGTGAAAGATTTGCTTTCGTTTTGTAAATTGAACTGAGATCGAAAGATCTGTGCGAAAAGTTGTATTTTAATGAATCAACACAGATTACAAGTCGTATTACACACAAACCATTGGCAATAAGGGAAGATCATGTTTTTGTGCAAATGTATGTAACAGACAGAAGGCCAAGTCCGTATATATGTAACATCGGCCTAAGAACCGATGAAAGCCAAAGACTGTAGTTTAGAACGTAAGTCCTCCTAGTGCCCGCGCAGTACTAGTTTCTTTTTTCGATAATCAATCACTTTTCTCACTTGCAACAATCGAGTTTAATCGATAACAAAACCTTCTTTTTCAAAAAACTTTAGTTAAGAGGCACAGTCACCTATACACCGTGCTTACCAATCAATCGGGTAGTACGAACTGCATTAAAGAAAGTTCATAGTATTGCCTAGTTGTTGTTTTTTTTTTTTTTGAATTGAAGCCCATATATTATAAATAATTATAAATATGTAAGCTTACATTAAACGTTACATATTAATTTAAGATCGTTTATAAAGATCAACTGCCTTAAAAAAACTTGCTGAGCTCATGAGTCTTGAGGACGACAGAAAAATCTGCAAATAGCAAATGTTCTAATTGATCTCTTATGCCTACGATTTGGCAGCTGTACGATAAATCCCTGCTGCGTTTATATCAGCCATAATTAAACTGTTGAACTCTCGGCGCCAAATAAAAACAAAATCAAAAATAAATGAATAAAAAAACATTCTCATTTAATGCTTTGATCAAGTGAAGTGGCGACGACGAGTTTTGAATAGGCGCCCCGAATGGAACCACAAAAATCATCGAAATCGAATTCAATAATAATCATAATAAATAAATAATAGTAAAGTAAGAAAATGAAAATGAAAAAAAAAAAAATCGAAATCTCAATGAATGTTGAAGGTCAGAATGCTTAAGCCTTAATCAATATATTGAAGACTGTCGGCGGCAAGTCGCCAAAATACGAATACGCATATGAATGCGAGTTCGAGTATGAGTTTGAGTATGAGTACCCGTTGCCGTACGACTATAAAATTGAAATCGTATCGATTGGTTGGCGGCCGTTGCCAATGAATTCTCGAGTCGTCATCGCAATTAAATACCAATTGAAATTTACTCGCATTTTTTCATCTGCTCCTCATTGTTGTTGTTGTTGTTATTTTGGGCACATAAATTGATATTAATGGTTTTTTTTTGTCGTATTCGGTTTCTTAAATAATTTATATGAATTGGGTGACAAATTTAGGCAGACTTTTGATTAATATTCATCTCCAATTGATTCGATAGTCGAATTCTATTGATTTCTGTGCTAATCTCTGTACCATAATTCTTATTTATAAACTCTGATCTATGCGACTGCGTGACTCTATTTTTTTTTTGTTGTCTAGCTCTTGAGTGGCTGAGTCTCTCGTCGCTCCTCTCACACCCTCCCGTCTCCCTTTGCCCATTCTCTCCTGGCGTATCCATTACGGGAGCGCGGTTCAATGATCGCATTTAATGATTTTTGTATGCGAAAATAAGTAGATTTGTAGTTTTTTGTAGTTATTGTATGAAGTAGTGTATAAGGTATGAAGTGAGCAATATATATATATAATGTATATAGAGTTCAGTATTTGTTCGTATTTGTGTGTGGATCGTGTGCAAAAAGTTTTGTCTGGACCCGTGCGGAGCTTTCTTTTGTTATTTGTTCAAATCGTGTGGTACATTTGAATGTTTTTTTCTATAGCTGTTGAGTTGGAGGAGTTGGCTCTTTGTTATTATTGTTATTGTTGTTGTTGTTATTGTTGTTGTTGTTGCGGTCTATCCACTTGAGTTGTTCATGAGGCTGAACAGCTTTTGGCACAAGGTATTGCTTATTATGCAATATAAAATGGGACTGAATGTAGCGTACGTCTGGGCTCTATAATGTGTATACAATGCTCAAAAGTTAAATTTTAATTATAGACCAAAATACATTTTTTTTTTGTTGAGAATAAAGATATTTTTTGCTGCTGTCTCTATTGGGCCCGAAACTCAGCAAAAATTCCTTTTGCTACAATTATTTGTACAATTTTTTATTTCTATAAAAGTTGAATACGTAATTAGGAATAAGCCAGAATTTTTGCCGCCTTTATTGGGTTCAAAACTCTCAAACAATTCTTTTTTATGAATTTTCCAAAATGAGTACATAATTAGGAACAAGAATTTTTGCTGTCTTTGCCATGAAATTCCTTTTGCTGCAATTCTTTATATTATTTCTTCTAAATATACCTAATTATCTTTGCTGTCTTTGTTGGACTTGAAACGCTATACAAATTTCAACAAATTCTCTAAATAAATTAACTAGGCATAAACAATAATTAAACCAAGAGCATTTGCTGTCAATACTGAATTCAATACTCTCTATAAGAAAATGATTTTTTACACTCAATTTTGAAGTTACGTTCGAACAGCTTCTAAATTATTTTGAAAACTAACATACAAATTTAATGAATTTGATTTTAAGCGGGAAAATTTGTACAAAACGACCTATGAAACTTCAAATTTTGCATTCGAACGGATTCTTTTCGGAAAATCCACCACCAAAGCTTATGGTTCTAACTCATTACCAAGAATCTTTATGAAAACTCAGCTGCTTTTTAAACATTTAAATAAATGGAATAATTAGAAATAGGAATTATACGAAGAATTTTTCCTGGCACTACATTTTATTTCACATTTTATTTAACTTCTTGCCGTCTTTTATAAAAATATCAAATGATACTTACATTTAAAGATCTCATTTAAACTTAACACCTAACGCGTTAGACACATGCTCTTCGTCGGAATTGAAGCTCGTATCATAAAATTTGTTGTAGAAAAGACATTATCGAAACTGTAAAACGCTCTATAAACAAATAGCCCTGGGGCAAGCTTAATAGCAACAACTTCTGTTTAAGTGCCGTGGCCACCAGGTTTATTTAACGATGACGACAATTTTATCCAATTATTGGGCTGCGGCTGTAAAAATGAACACATAAAAGATGAAGTCCCAAAGATTTTGCATTGGAAAACAATGGGCTGACTTGTTGGGTTGTCGGGTTGTTAGGCACATTGATAAAGTGCAGAGCGTGTAAACGAGGCATAAAAATTAGCCCAGCCATAGGGTATATATGCCCTTAACAGTCGGATCATAAACCGATCGGACATCAAGAATGTGCCATAACCCATAAAACGTATGCAGTTTGCTATTTGATAGCCGATGTACTACAATAAAACTTGATAGCAGAGCTTCAGGTTTTTAGTGCCCTTTTAATGAGACACAAAATGGGCAACAAAGTTGGAGCTGCTCGCACGGCTCGAACTTGCCGAGTTTGAGCTAAGGCAGGGCTCGATTGGGCACTTGACTTGACAACTCAACCGAATGCGTAGCCATAAAGCGTGAGAACATATTCATTTATACATATGTATATATATAAGTGGGCACATAGAATGGCGGGCGATCTTTATCGTGCATGTTGTAAATCTTCGTTCACAAAAACCGAGACTCGATGAATCTTGCCGGCAACAAGTTTGGCATGTAAATTTTCTTGCCAAGCAACGCGGCAAACACAAATATTTTGTCAGTTTTGTCTGTTGGCCAAAAGTGATCTGCAAATTTCTCGCTGCTCGCACTTTGTTTATTTCTACTTCAAATAAATTAGCTTGCCCGCAAACTTTGACCCACTTAGATCGGGATTACGGCCCATACATAGGTATGTATATACAATATGCAAAGTCAGTACCAGATTGTAACAACTTATTCTTGGAGCTGGCCATCATTGGCTCGTAGGAGTGTGTTTTTTTTGTTTTGCTTTGTTATTACCTGGGGTTTATTGAACTTGATTAGCCGCTACTTGCCATGTTTATGTTTTGTGGGTGCAGAGATTTTAGATATAATTCTTTGCATATTTTTATTAATTTTCTTTAATTGCCCAACTTCTTAGCTATTGTTATAATCGACGCCTAATATTGGCCTACTTTTGCGAATATCATTATGCCATCATACGTTTCTCAGCAATTATAATTAAATATGCGCTGTCTAGAGTTTAATAATTAATTATTCATTGACTCAGTTTGTAGATCATTTGTCAATCACATGCATTTATGCATTAATTAGCTCCGTAGAATACATCGCCAAGTATTTAAGCCGAGTTTTATACCTGCATAAATTATTTGAAAATTAAATACTCAGCACATAATTTATAATATTTAAGCTGACAATACAAGTTGTAGTAGAAGATCTAATTGTTTTTAAAAAGTGATCTTATCCAAAGATCCGGAAATAAAAATTATTTCAACAAAGAAATACAGGCTACCCCCTCCCTCCTCCATCCCTTAAGCCAAGCAGAGCTAAACGACAGTTAATTTATCCAACAAAAAAAGATCTGCTAAGCCGGCCAAGTTCAGTGTCAAAGCGTTGCAGCTTGTATGAAGCTGCTGGCGTTCGAACACACAACATGTTCGATCATGCCACGCTCTTTGGCGCTCTCTTAAAAGCCAAGAGCAGATTCTTGGCCGCACACACACGCACGCACATTGCTTAATGCCGTCCAAGTCCAACTACGGACAATGTTGGAAACAAGTTCTTGTTGTTGTTGTTGATTTTGCTGTTGCTGTCTTTGTTTTTTTTTTTCTGCATTACCAACGTTTTTGTTGCTGTTGTTTTAAGCGACTTTTGTTTACCTTGTGCCTCGTTAAAGATCAGCATCGACTTTGACTTTTCGCAAAGTTCTCTTTAGCTCTCCAACTTAGAGAGCCAGAGAGAGAGAGAGAAAGAGCGAGAGCGCGGCAGCCGCCTGACCAAACAAGTTGCAGTCGCTGGTTCTGGACCCGACTCCTACACGGCGCAGTGGCTTTTTTTGCTGTTATTTTTTCTTTCTGATCTTTGCAATGCCAACCAATGCGACCAGCAGGAAGTTCAATTTTCAGTTCAGTTGAATTTTGCACGTCATCTCAAGCGGTCCTAAATCGTTGCTCGATTTCAGACTTGAGTCGTCTCGTTCGTGTCTCACATTTGCAAGTTCTTCCAGAATTTTTTGTAACTCGATCGCGTCGTGGAACTCAAATGGCGCAAATGTTTTGCGCGCAGTGTGCGGCATAGGCGTAGTGCATATATCCAAAACTCTTGGTATATTGAATGAATGATGAACTGTTTCTAGTGTGCGCACAAAAAAAAAATAGAAGGAAAACAAGTGAATTTATTTAAATCGAGCAACCCAAGGCCACGTAAATATTTCAAGAAAAACACATCATGTATCGCTTGCAAAGACGCGCCGCTCTAATAGCCAAACAAGGTAAAAATAGAATTACACAACCAAAAAAAAAAACAATAGAAATTCCCCAAACTGCGCTTAACTCCAAACCCAACTAATGAACAAAAACCCAACTGACAAAACCCGCACAGCGATAAGCAATACAAATTGTTGTAACTGTTTCACCGCAAGCAATTAATACATTCCATCCAATTACAAATATTGTCGCAATTTGCACACTTCGAAAACCGAAACCGAAACCGAAACCAAAACCAAAGCCAGAGCCAAATTGACTCATTGCATTGAGAATTCGCTGTCATTACTCATACGCAGCGTTAGACACTCAAATAATGTATATCATATTTAAATTTTTGCGGTTGCCGTCAAGTGTGTTTATTTTATAAATGCTCTTGCGGTTTTGGCCCATTTGCTGAGCTGCGAACTGGCCAGAGGTGTGGTCAGTTATATGGTGTGGATGACTGATCTTTGGGCCGGTGACAAATGAGGTAACTGCAAGTGCTTGGAAAAACCAGCTGGCTTAAAACCATTTAAACAATGCCATTTTAGCTCATGCTATTGAGGGAGCTGCAAATGTTTCAAGCTTGCAATTACATTTAAAAATCAAACATTTTAGCACAAAGCTTAAATAAACTATATTTCAGGGCTCAAAAGCTGGCCTAGTTTTTCAACAATTTTGACCCAAAAGAAGCCATCAGCAAATAGTTACAGCTTGCTCTTTAGGTTTATTATTAATTAATTTAGCATCTTTGAAGCCTGTTCTTAAATTTATTCAAATTGATATTTATCAACAATTATAGCACAAATCTTCCTCAAGCCATATCTCAGTTCTGGTTAAATATTTAGCTCAGCTTTTCAGCAATTCCTTCCTTTCCCTCTATGCACAATCGGGCCCTAATAGAACCCTTCAGCAAATCTTTGAATCTTGCTTTTAAGGTAAAATTTAGCACAGGCCATATTTCAGTTCTGGGTAAAATTTTTAACCCAGTCTTTCAGCAATTCCTTTCTCTTCCTGTATGCACAATTGGGCCCTAATAGAAACCTTCAACATTTGGCATTAGCTAGCAAATATTTTTCGCATCTTCCTTTACTTTCTTTACCACAAAAAACCATCAAGAGAAGAGGAAAAAAAAAATGAAAACCATGCAATTGGGTCGTCAAATAAACACAGACCCCAAACACGAAATGGCAATCATTTTACTTTTGATTATAAACAAAAAGAAGTCAACAGCAAACAACAAAAAACTGTGCTGCAAAAATTATTTAAAAGCACTAATCGCCGGATAAAAGACGACCCAGAAACTGGGTACAGCATCTTCTGGCAAGCGCCAAGACAATTTCGGCCCCGGGCATCTTTCTATTTCATTTGCCAAGGGACGGCACAGGACAGAACTTGGGCAGCATTCAAGTGAAAGAAACCTTCGGCTTGGCACTTGGAATTGCAGCTTGGGTTTTAGTTTTTGGAAGCGTGTCAATTCAAGATTCGTGCTGGCCGGCATATAATTTCATTTTGTCAGGACAGTCAGTCAGTCAGTCAATCAGTCAAAGCAAGAGCGAGGCAATTGTTGTTTTGCATGCCAAATGCTGGGCCACAATTTGTCCTCAGAGGCAGCTGGCTAAGTTTGGCTAAAACCAAAACCAAAACCAAACCAAGTTCAAAGTCGTGCCAAAGTAAAATCTTTCGTTATTAGCTAAAGAACTGAGCTGCTCAGCTCTGCACATGGCCAAAGAAGGTCATGGACGGATTTTAGGTTTACTTTTCAGTCTTTTTGCCGGCCTGCTCTCTAGTCTAGCCTGTTCCCCGTTCTGTGCCCCTGCCACCCCAACCTGTCTGCCAGTTGCCGCCATACGTCTGTACTTGGCCAATTGGCAAAAAGATTTATTATTGAAATGCATAAAAATATGGTCATGGCATCCGCTGCGATGGCATTTGCTTATAGATTGGCGGCATATATATAAATATATGTACATATACATATACATATATATGTTATAGATCAGTTGACCGTACTTTCTAAACAGGCAACTAAAGTATGCTTGAAAATTGCAGCTGGGTCAATATTTCATAGGCGTTAACAAGCTTTTCAACAAAGGCTAACTATTATTATAATTCTTGAATTATTTTTATTCAGAATTTATATCAGTTTTTTCTCAGTATTAAATTACAATTTAAGCTAAATTTAATTCGAATTTCTCATTCAAAATTAAGTGTCAGTATATGTACGTAACCTTATCGAATGGTCATTCTTTAATCTAATTAAATTTAAGTTAACAAATGAAAGCTTTTAAATATGATTTAAAATATATTTAATTCTGTGCTGCATAATATATTTATTTATTGAACAACAATTGAATGTCAATAAGTTATTAATATTATCGACTGTCTGTGTGGGAAATTAATTGAAATAATTGCATAGAATTATTGAAAGAACAACAAACCTATTGAAACACAGCATTAAAAATCGCTTGAATGCTTTCAAATATAAATTCGAATGACATTTTTGCTAAGCTTTATTTAATATGCTTTTTATGTGTTGCCACTCTTAATCCATATATTTATCAATATCTAATAAATCCATTTGCTTAATTAGAATTAAATAAATTTAAATTTAATGCAATTAGTCATGCCGAATACCTAAAGTTCGTAAAATGCTAATTAACTGAACTTAGTTAATGACTGTTAAGGCAATAAATATTTCTTCAATTAAAAGTATGATAACAAAAATTACACACAACTTGGTATTCATAAAAAAGCTTACAATTTTTTGTTTAAGCTTAGCTTAATAAAGGATTTATATATTTATATATAAATTTACAAACGCAAAGCATTATTCATTAAAATTGTATCAAGCATGCACTTTAAAGCTTAAAGTTTAACCCATTTCTTCCATTTAAGCATATTTGAAGCTCAGAAATCTATAAATATTCTTTTATTTGGGAATACTTAAAGCTCAACCAATTATCTTCCATTTAAGCTTGTCTTAAGCTCAAAGCTTAATGAATTGTCTTTCATTAAAGCATGCTTTAAGCTCAAAGCTTATCCAATTGTCAATTTCATTTAAACAGATTTCATTGCAATATGTTTTTGATTTCTTAATAATATATGCATTAATTATTAATATTTTCATCATAGTTTTAAATTTTAGTTAGTTTAACCTTAAGTTGCTCTCGTGTTGCATACTGCATTTTTTAAAGAATTTCTATAACAGTCTTTTGACCCAGTGGCAGCTACTACTAAAACTGTTCATTGACGCTGTGGCCATATATATTTAATAGCCCCTTTTATTGGTCGTGGGCATGCCCAGTAGCTGCCCCAGTGCATGCTGCTTGTTGTTACTGTTGTTGTTGTTGGGGCTGAGGCCACGTCTAACTGTTAAGCTACAAACTTGTACGCGCCGAAGTTGCGAGTCTTATTTAATACATTTCCTTAAGACGACTGGCGACGGCCATTTGACTGGACACGGCGTCGACGTCAGCTAAGTTATATCCACGGCTTTGTTGTTGTTATTGCTGATGCTGCTGCTGCTGCTGATGTGGTTGTCGCTCTTTTATGGCCAAGTTGCACGCATCAGTCAGACGGCAACCAAGTCTGGGCTGGCACCCTCATCGGGTGGCAGCAACTAACCAACCGGGCAGCTATTTTTATGACCTCTGCCAACACCAGAGACGCTCCAAACTTATCTAACGCAACTAACTAACTAAGTATCGAGCAATTCTAATCTAATCACATGAGACGAAACGAGACGAGGCAGACAGTGTGCTGCGGCAGCGGAGAGCGTGAGCGCAGGGGTAGACAGACGATTGCCATTGCATTTACCGTAATGTTTGGCTCTCTAACGATGAACGCGCAACGGTTGTTTTCCCTTTCTGGTCATCCTCAAAGACGAGATGGTCGTGTGTGCATCCCAAAATAGCCAGCAGAAGAGCAACAGAAACGGGCGAACCACTCGGCGCATGCGTGACTGCCCCACGCCTCACAGTTCCAGTCCCGGTCCCAATCCCGGTCCCGGTCCCAGCCCCAGTGGCAGTCCGAGTCCGAGTCCCACTGCCAGTTCTCTACTCGAAAGTCTTCCTGTTTCTTGTTCATCTGCATTTTACCAGATCCTCTGTCTCTGTTTATGCAATTGCCGTCCCTGTCTGTCGCCGTGTTGTCTTCAGCGCCTTCGCGCTCAGCTCGCGTCGTCTTCAGCGTGTGCAGTTAATCAATTATAACGACTCTTGATTTCCTTCCTGATCTAGATTAAGATTTTTATGTGGGTTCGAGTTCGAGTTCGTTGCGTGTCTCTTACCCAGAAGGCTATTGTGAATGACGACGACTGGCTTTTACAGTTGCTCTGCTAGACTGAGCGCTCTGTAACATGTCTTTGGTGCGATTAAGTCATTGGCTTTGGGTTCTTTTGATTCGGTGATTCGTTTCTGACGTTCTTAAGACACCGCAAGTGCGTGTTTTGATGATGGCTTTATCACACTTTTTATAGAGACATTGCAGCTGATTTGCGGGCTTAATTGACTTTTATGTTAGCTGCGAGTCTATATAGATATAAAGTTATGGCCAGCGCAAGGAAATGAGAGGCTTTTATTATTATTATAGCTGCAAGATTTATTCAAACAAATATCTAACTGTCAGATCTGAAGTCAATGACCCATTAAAGCCATGAAAACGGCACTTTTAAATAAAAATATTTGCAACCATTTTGAGACCTTGCAAATACCTCATACCTCTTTTTAAAAAATTGCTTAGCACGTGTTAAATAAAGTATATAAAATATTATCCATATGGGTTTTCGTCTGTACGACTCGACATTCAACTCATTTGCAAACATCTCCTTAATTGTGAAAACCTGTTCCATGTAGTTGGCGAATTTATTTTAATATAAATAAGTAAATATATTACTTAAACAATAAATAGCTTAATGAAATTTAAAATTCAAGGTATTGCTAATAGCTTCATATTTATAGCTAATGCAAGAATATAAAAAGCTTTGAAAGCAGCTAGATAAATTTATAAAATATTGTCTAAACTCGAAATCAAACGCTTTGAATTCAATTGGTAATTAAAAGAATTTGTAGACTACTTTAGCTTTCTTTTAGCTATCTATTATCTAGCTTTTGTTTGATTTGTATACAATCGTTTTAGCCAATTGCTCTGCACTTTGGCAGTCTTCTGATCCTATCTCGAACAAATACATTCACTAATATCTTAGTGTAATCAGCGCTTTGTTCGGTTCTTTTGGGTGCAGCTCCTTTTAGCAGCTCCTTTCCACAATAGCCCACTTTGTTTTGTGGCCTTTCCCTTTGGCATCATTATGCCCATTTAATTATACCTTTTTGCAGACACAACATTTTCCAAATAAATCACTCAATCAAAAATGCTAGAGACTGCATTTTGCTACACATGACAGGATAGTTTCCCACCAATCGCTCACAGCAACAGCAGCAGCAGCAGCAGCAGTAACAACAACAACAACTGCCAGCAGCAGCAGCAGAGCCCAACACATAAATACATCAGATGTCAAAAAATGAACTTGACTTGCGGACCAAAGCACAGCATGATAGTAGACTAGAAGACTAGTTGTGAGTAGGGCATGGTTGAGGGGGGGATTGGGGTTTAGGGGCAGGTTTTGAGTGTCTAGGAGGCTGGCCACATTAAATAGCAAATAATAAATTAATATGCCGTAAGTTAATAATTACAAGTTGAAGATGTAACAGATTGTGCCGAGATTGTGGCTACTGTGCGAACAACTCTTTTGCTATCTTCTACATCTGTAGCTTTGCTTCTCTCTCTGTCACACTCACTCTACGTGTTTTTCTCTCTCTCTCTCTATCTCACTCTATCACCGCTGCTTTGGCGCCCCGCGTAGAGCCCAAGGAAACTCATTAAAAGGCAAACACTGACCATGTTCTATGTATAGGGCATGCTGCCCAACTCATCATGGAAGTACTTTGATTGGTTGCACATAATAAGCGGCAAGCTGAGCTGTGTGCACACACCATGCCCCAAAATTGATCGTTAGATATTTTAAATTGAAATATAGCAACAGACAAATAATATCTGCTTGATAATCTGCGATTCTTTTTGGTAATTGCATAGGTAATTTTCAAGAAATTGTTAAAACGTGATTAACAGACATTCCGGCAAATAAAATAGATTCGCATTATGTTCTAGTTAGCGCTGGCATGCTCTCAATTCTGTCTGTACTCAATAAACCGGAACGAAATGTTGCTGTTGCTGTTGCGCCTCAATTTTGCAGTTTGTGCGTTGCAAATTAATTGAGCAAAAGTTCACAAAAGTTTACATAACTGCAATAGAAACCGCTATGGCAACAGCAACAACAGCAACAACAACAACAACTTGTTAGACCAGTGAAAAGCAGCTGCTGCGCTCAGCACTTTTCATCATTTTTATGGACGCCGCACAGCAGCTTCTTGGCAACATGTTGACAAGAGGCGCGTTGCGCCCTCAAAGCCAAACACACACACACGCACACAAAAGTCGCCACAAACAACGCCAAAACTTGACCAGTCGCCGTGGCAGCCTCAGACGCAGCAGCTTCAACCAACTTCTATTTTCAAATTGCAAAAAAAAAAAGAAATAACTTTTATTTGCCAAATGCGTCAAGCATTCCAATTCCTATTCCTGCATAGCTGCTGCTGCTGCTGATGGGGTGCAGCAACAACAGCAACAACAACAACGGCAAACGACAAACCTTGCTGCCATTTGTCAACATTTGGCTGGTATCAAATGTCTGTGGGGGACCGGCTAGTAACCATGACAAATTTGTTGTAATCAGAAAGCACTAACGACAATAACAACAAGAAAATACTACAATGATATTCACAGACGCTGCTGTGAGGGCCCGACAATAATGTTAAGCTGTAAAAAGTAAAATGGATTGCAAACATTCGCAAAATTTGTATATATATATAAAAAAAAAAAATCATTTTGTAACTTTGTAACCCAAACGAACATTTGTTTGCGGTCATTCCAGAAAATGTTACGAATTTAAATTAATGAGCAAGTACAAATAGCTGCTTTAAAAAAGAAATTCAGGCGAATAGGTAACCGGAATAGTTGCAAATATATTTCAAGACTATGCTGTCATTTGATTAGAACGTCTAATTTAAATTAATTTTGTAGAATTTATTTAATTAACTTAATCACATGAAATCAGTAACTGATTTGCCATATAACATCTACTAAAGCAATTCAAGAGATTAATCAAAATATTATATTATATTTATTGGGAAACTATTTTTTTAAACAGATTAAATGCAAGAATAAATGATTTTGTTGTTATTCAGTTTTAAAATTTAATATATAATTTTTCCTTTCAAAAAATATAACAAATAATTAAACAAGATTTAATTGATAGATTTAAATACATTGTCCAACAATTTATTTATCGTTTTCTCAACTCGAAAATAAAAAAAAGTGTGTTTTTAAAAAATATATACTTTTACCCTGGTAGATGGTATTATAAGCAAGTCATTTCATGTGAACCCATAGATGAAGACATCTCCAAAAAGTATATATGTTCTTGATCAGCATTAACAGTTGATTGGACAACTATATCATATAGTTGCCATACGAATGATCGTTTCGAAAAGTAGGTTTCTATATGGCAACATATTCTGCTCTCCATGATATTTTCATCAGCATTTACGAGCTTCACTTTTCTCACATATGAACTTTCGACGTGCTATAGATATCCTTAATTTCTCGTTTTTAATTAATTGAGCAAATTTACCTTGATTGCTTAATTGCTTGTGAGTGTAC
The DNA here is from genome assembly GCF_003285875.2 of Drosophila novamexicana. Classification (NCBI taxonomy): domain Eukaryota; kingdom Metazoa; phylum Arthropoda; class Insecta; order Diptera; family Drosophilidae; genus Drosophila; species Drosophila novamexicana. Next base: position 1,701,347 of record NW_020824766.1, read on the forward strand.
ATAGAATAAATTTGCCAGAAGGAATACATTTTCTCAACTCGATTATTAAGGAAACGCTTACTCAATAGTTAGCAGAACCTGCTCGCTCAGCTGCAATAAATTTGTGAAATGCATCTTTAGCTGTCAATCACAACCGAAGCACCTGTCAAATTCCTTACAACTTACGAGCACTAACTGCATGTTTAATAGGGCTTAGATGCAATCAATTTTGTTATTCTTACGTTGAGGCAGTTTGGAGTAGCGATTGTTTCCGTTTATTGACCCATATCCAATCATACATAGATCAGGCAGCTTCCGATCCTTGACCTGCATCGTCACCTGTACCTTAGGAATCTCATTAAGAATTCAGGGGGTCTACGGCAAGTGGCCGGTACTTTATGGCCACATTAAAAAACTTCCTTCCTTTTGTGCACATTTGAGAGAAAATAAATAAATAAATAGGAAAATATTGTGCTGTTTACACAGCAAAGAGAGACGACACATTGAGAGTGAGAGGAGAGGAGCGGAGAGGGAGCAAAGGAAGTCAGAGAACGAGCAAGTGCTATAAATAAATGCATTTCTTACATTAAAAAAAAATAAAAAACGTACCACAAACAAACCCACACAGCAAAAACAGACTCAAGAAAGCCCAAAGCCCGCACACTCGATTCCCCTGGTTGGAGACCCAATCCCGAACCCTGGATGCGCTTCTCTAACGAATGTTTTAGCTTTGCTTCCGGCGACATAAAACTGCCGTTTGCTGTTGCTCCTGCTTTTGTTGTTGTTGTTGTTACTGCTGCTGCAGTTGACCAAAAAGCAGCTGCCTATTGGCGTTTACCACAGTTGAGTAATGCGCCTCCGACTTGCAGTTGGAGAATCGCAGTTGGACTTGCAGTTAAAGTTCTTGTTCTGTTCTTGTTGTTATTGCGTTTCTTTTATTTATTTACTGCTGTTGTTGTTGTTGCTATTGTTGTGTTTCCCCATCGTGCGCTGGCTTTTTGCTTTGGCCAGTTTCAAGTTTTGTGCGCCGGTCTTTTGTCTGTCTGGTCTCTTGCTCTGTGCATTGGCAACGGGAACGAAGATATTGGGCAGATGTTGCCCGAGAGCTGAGCGCGGAGTTCAAGATTTTTGGTTTTGAAAGTAATTCATCTGGGCAGCGCTTTTGCCTATAATTGTGGGGCACACGGACAATGCGAGGTCCAAGTTCAAGCCACCCACCCACATTTTATTGTTATCGTAACAATGGCAGTCCACAAAAGCGTAGCACAGCTGCTTTTCGTACAGCCGCCTCATGTCGATTCGCAAGAGCAACTTTTTCGTTCTGCTTTGAGTTGAGGTCAAAACTTTGCGCAATTTAAACGCCTTGGATTCACCTCGACAAGATCTAGACTTGATTTGGGCAATATACAGAACACAGTGCCATCGCAATAGTTATCAGATAAACTACAGAGCACAGCCTAAACTATCTGTATTAAAATTTACCTAAGGTCACATCTTGAGTTTGCTTCAGATCGAGAAACTCAGCAACTAGTCGACTTTTTATCTTGCATTTTGGCTAAAGACATGCAGGAAATTGCATTAAGATGAGATCCTACAGATTTGCATATAATCCCCGCCGAACAGTTAGCTATCGGAAGTATACAAATCAGCTGAATAGATTGTAATTGAATTTTTCTTTTGATATGCCATGCTGCAACCTATCGGAACTCAGCCACCCGATTGTATATCTCAGGTAATAAAAGTTCTGTGTAAACCAAGCGACCCCAGCTAGTCAACTACATACTCATAGGTAGGGCAGTGTACTCACTCACTTCAAGATAAAAGCAAATAAAAAATTGCATAAAATGCCAGCGGCGGGCAAAATGCATGTAGAGCTGCGAACGGCGGCGGCGGTGCATTGAACTCCGTTGCCATGGTCCACGGTGCACACGGTCCACTGTTTAGGCCAGGCCAGAGCAGGCCACAAAACTAGAAACATCGCTGAGGAACCAGCGAACGTAAGAATCGGCCAACTCGTATCTGTTCTAAACATGGCCACAGATACAAATATACAATGCGAACACATTGCACAGAATGGACAGCGGGCCACGAGGACGGACTTTCGCACGAATGCGCAGCGCGTTGGGAGTTGGTAGTTGGTGGAGGGTGTTTGCGGGTTAAGGGGTAGGGTTGAGTCAGCAAGCGATTAGAAGCCTAAAAGGAAGTAATGTTGCAGAAAATGCAAAGAGAGACAGGGAGCGAGCGAGTGGGAGAGAAAGAGCGGGCTGAGAGAGAGAGAACGAGAGGGCGAGAGGGCGACACAGCTGAGAACGAGAAGCAAAGATCAGATTTCTGCGTGGACGGACCGGACTTAGGAGTCTGTTCAATGTTGGCTTGGCGATTTTTTATGATGGTTAAAATTGAAAAACAAAAAAAAAAAACAACGAAGCTGCGCAGTGTTCTGCAGCAGCTTAAGACATGCTCTCCCCCGTCTCTCTCTCTCTCTCTCTCTTTCTCTCTCTGGTTCTCTCTGTCTTGCTCTGTCCAGCTCTCTCGCTAGCTGACTGGCTATTATTATGTGCTTTTTCTTTTGGCACGGCTGCGGTCTGCGCGGCCCGGTTCGAGCCAGAGACTGAGACCGAGGCCGAGACCGAACCCGACTTGGACTTGGTCTTGGTCTTCGTCTTGGTCTTGGTCTCTTGGCGTGTGTGTAATTATCCAAGGACGCCGCTGAGTAATGAAACGACCTTGAGTGCAGCAGTACACACACACACAAACCACACACTACACACACACATGCATATAAATGTTACATATAGACGCATCGTTCGGATCTTTTGTGTTTGGGCGTGTGCTGCGCACCCAGCTCGCTCCAGCGGTCAGGGCGTTATTTGTTACACATGGACAAAAAGCTGATATGGTAAACAATTTGTCAGCGTCATAACAAACGCAGCCAGAGCCGGAGCCAGAGCCGGAGAATTCTATGTGGCTAGTAGCTGCATCTGGACCAGACAAATGGAACGCCTACAAAGCTTTGCCCTCAACCAAAACAAATATAAAAATCTTTATTTTGGTTTTGTTTGCTGAACTGATATGTGTTGGTAGCCCAGGCCAGACATCTAGACAAGCCAATCTCGATGGCCATAGATCATATTCTGCTTTTTATTTAGGGTATTTGTGTGGCTTATAGAGTCAGCCACAGGCTCGAGAATATGTCTATAAGATATTCACTTTGACATTCCAAACTTAGCTCTAATGTCACACAGCGAATTCTGTTTCTACGTTAATTTTTCAATTTCCAATCTGATAGGGGCGTGCTGGGGGTATATCTATATCTGTATTGTTGACCAAACTAGATTACTTCCTTTTTATTTCAGTATACCTTGTTGCGTCTAACCATGATTAACCCGCTACACATTATATAAGCAGGGCTACATTATGCCAGGGATACATACTAATTTGAACGAAATTTTGGAGACATAAAAACTTCTCGGCACTTGAATTTCCTCTTCAATATTATCTTCAATTTCCATGAAGAAAGATATTTGCTCTGTGTATAAATTATATGAATATCTATCTATCTAATATATATACTACAATGAAGATTCATTACAGCAATAAGTATATTTACGACAAAGAGGATTAAAACCAAAATTTACTTGTAGGTTTTTTCTTAAATCATATTTTTAATGATAACAAAACAAATTTCACTTCAATTTCACCCATTGTATTAAAAATGAATTACATATTAATTCTTTATAGATACTTTCTGTCCAATTAAAAATGTTATATTAGATCTTTAGGTAAACTTCTTTAATTTTAATGTTAGGTTTTATGGTTTAGTTTGTGATTGTGAAAATCGAATTTGAGAAGTTACAGTATGTAAAAGCTTAAAATTCAATTTTAATATAGTTTTTTTTATAGTTTGATTTGAAATTGTGACTGTCGAAATTTACTGCCATTTCGCAAGAGTTCCAATCAAAATGTTTTTTTTATTTATATTTAATTATCCATTAAATGTGTATTTGTGGGGCATATTTTCTATTGGTTTGAATTTAAATCCACAAAATTTTTTCTTAGCTTCTAAGAATATTTGTGCTGTTTTTGCCACTGATTTCTCTGATGTTTACGGCATTCGTTTTGCATCTGTTATTGCAGTGCAGCCAAGCAACGATCTCCTCCTCCTCATAGTTATACCCAAAACATCCCCCCCAACCCCCCTCTAACCCCCATCCAGTTGCAACAGCCTGGCATCAACTAATCAGCTAGAGCGCAAAATTATTTGCCATTTTTTACGCGCTGCTTCAAACGCGGCAACAGCAACGGCAACTGGCGGCCATCGACTGTCTTAGTTGTTGTTGATGTTGTTTTTGTTTTTGTTGTTATTTTTGTTGTTATCTACGCTGGCATGCCAACAGGCCCCACCATTAGGCCATAATCATCATCACACACGCCTTAGCCAAGGCTGCATCTCCCCATACCCGAGAGACTGCTCCAGAGGTGTGCCAAATGCGCGCGCGCTTTGCTTTTGTCTATGATGGAGATGGCGATGAACATGGAGATGGAGATGAAGATGAAGATGGGGGCTAAAGAGATGCTTATGGCTAGAAGCGAGGGGGGGGGGGGGGGGAGAGAGAAAGAGCGAGAGAGAGATGTGCCGCTGCGGTAATGGGAAGGCAGGCATCGGGAGGAGGCCAGCTATTTTTAAGTATGGGTTTCGGTTTCATTGTTGCATTTCTTCTGCGTTTATGAAATTAATGAGCAGCTCCAACTGCCTGCCTGACTGGTTGGCTGCCTGCCTACGGAGGCCACTCACTCCTCATGTACAGCTCCACGCAGGCAGCTCCCTCCACTTGGATAATGGTTGCATAATTTGCCATCGCCATCGCATTTCATTTATTGACCCGCATATTTTGCGATGGATGCGCAATTTGCTTAACCCTGAGGCGCCGCTGTCGCCTTCAACTGCTCCCGACCTTTTACAATTGAAATGTAAACACACACACGCTTCTGTTGCCTCTACCCCCCCTCCCCTCCCTTTCCTCTTCCGTACTCCTCTCATCTTTAGATCGTTCATCAATTTAAGCATTCCAAGTCATTTTTTGGCAGCTTCAGATTCCCCAAATCGAGCCCCAACAGTTGCTGTTTGTCTTTGCCTGAGCAATTTCCCCCCACTCGACTTCAAGCGAGTGTCAAAATGCCACTTGCCGTTGTTGTTGTTGTAATTATTATTATTATTGTTAAATCTCAGCGACTTCTCCACACATTGGTTCAACCGTATAATTCACTTTTGATTTTTTCTTTGACGACTGCTTCCTTTAGCTCGACAAACTTGGCTTTTATTTATTTGTTTAGCAATTATCCCCAACACTTTCAATTAAAAAAAAAATAAAATAAAAAACTAATAATAATAAATACAAATAACTGAAACTGTTGTCACTCTTTATTGTTATTGCAAAAATTCACTTTTAATGACATTTTTTTTAAACGTTTTTTTATTACTTTTTTCAGGTATGTAAAACGGACTTTGTTCATATAATTTAATGAGATTTTTTGCAACTTCCATTGTTTGGGGTAAGTTTTAAAGAGACAATAGATTACTAAACGATTTAAGCTGCCAGTAACCAGGGTCAAGTGTTTTGAACTGCATTTCACCCATTTTCCGCTGTTGACAGTGGATTTAAGAAATAGGCTGGCAAAGCATATTCAGTTTGTAACCATTTTAGAATATGCATTTAATTTTTCATAGATTTTATTTCTTGATTCACTTTAAAGAACCTTTTGAATGTCGCCTCAAACTTTCTTTGCACTTAGGATTTCCATTTTGAGAGCTTTCACTGTGATTGCATTAATATAGTTAATAGCTTTTTGTGTTATCATTGCCCTCTGGTCACACCGAGTCCTGGCCATATCAACTATTATTATTATTGCTATTATTTTTGTTAGCTGGCAGAGTCAAGTGTTCATATCTATAACAACATTAACTTTAAGCTCGCTTGGCCGGCTTTCATTTCATGTGCATTAAGCTCAAACTGCGACTTTCTAATGCTGCGCTCCTCTTATCGTACACACCCGAAAGCTGAAAGACAAGCCGATCTCTTGGCCAAATATTACACATCATTATACGGAGGCGAGGACCCCACCCACAAACTGACAAAAAAACAAAAAAAAATAAAAAGAGGCTTCCTGCTTCCATTACGCTGGCAAAATCTGCGCCGCAGAGCATATTGAAATTTATTGTTATTGTTTCTGGCAGCGACTACTGTCCATAATTTTTCAACAAATCGTCGCTCAGCTGTCACACTAATCTTTGGGCCACCAAGAAACCCAACAAAGAGACTGCGAGGCAAATTTGCATATGAGTCGCGTCTGGGTCTGGGATTGGTTTCGGTTTCGGTTTCAGTTTCGGTTTACGGGCTGCGGGTTGCGGGTGATTGCTTTTCTGGCCTGGTCAGTGAAGCATTGTCGAAAGAAATCAAACACACCTACAGCGAAAAACCTAAAACAATTGTGGGAAATTTGTACAAAATGAAAACATTTTTCGAGGAGTAGCCAAAGCGTTGCCTCTATTTGTGTGTGTCTGTGTGTGTGTGTGTTTTGTATTTATGTATATGCCAGCAATCACTTATTAACAAGTTTCAAAATTGTTTTTACCACATTTGGTTAATGCCATTTATTGGCTTTACTAGCTGCCGGTGTTTTCCTGTGTGTGTCTCTCTCTCCCTCTGTGTGTGTCTGTGTGTGTGTGGGCTGGTCGAGGCTGTCACGCCCACTAGAAACAGCAGCAACAGCAACAGCAGCAGCCACTGCAATTTGACAGCAGCTGTAACCATTAGTGTAGAGGCCAGAAGAAAGCGGTGCGACGGCGGGCACTCAATACTGTTTGTACGGCTTACTGGGCGGTGCGTTGCATCCGAGAACTGGCAGCGATCCAAAAATGGAGCCCACTTGGGCTACAACATTTGTGGGTTTGACTCATGCGCCGTTTGCTTTTCTCATATAATTCAAATGTCAGTATATTTGTATTTTTATTTTTTCATCTTAGTTTTTTATGTTGATTCTAATTGTTTTGGCTGAGCTGAGCTCAGTGAGGTTACTAGGTGAGGTCTCCGGGTAGCTGTTTCTCCGTTGCGTCGGCAGCTCAACACGAAAGCAATTAATCCCGCTAATTGCTGAAAACATCAGCTAAGATCTAATGTGCCAGCCCCCATAGTCTTCTTTTATATATAACTATATATATGTTTATGTCTACACAAGTTGTATGAAAAGGTCACAGATGCTACAGATAAGCGATGTTAATCTTGCACATGAATGGGAATATATAATTAATATTAGTTTATAAACAACTTAGTTGCCCAAAGCAGAAATACCTGATTCAGCACATTCCCAACTAAACTTTAAAAGCTTTATATTACCAATCAACAACGACTTCTATTAGTATTGGTAAGCTTTAAGCTTCGGTAGGAACTCCTATATTAGAACAATGCATACACAGCTGCTTTTCTATTTGCCAGCCATGTACGTGTGAAAGCTTTCAGACAGTCCCACTGTCAGAGTCACTTTTTATGCTTGAGTGTGGCATTCACTGTGACAGACAATTGCAACTGTGATTTTCCACTCTCCATTTCTCTCTGGGTGCGCTTAATTGTTTCTTTAGCCCACAATAAAATCTGCTAAATGATGCTGCACAAATTGAACTGTGCGCAAATCAGTTTGGTGGTTCCACCCGGTTCCGGATGGACGCCCACTTGAAGGCTAGGCTACAACTCAATTTGAAATGGGCCATTAAAACAAATGCACAGCGAACACATCGCAAATCCCAAATCCAAAAAACTGAAAAGACTCGCCCACGGAGTCAAGCCTCAAGCCTTGTTGTTGTTATTTGTTAGTATATTGCCTGTTCACACACAGAATATCAACATGGCAATATTTATTTATAACATTTGCCCCACGTCTCGAAACGTTTCCACGAAATGTGCAACTAAATTGCACATAAACAAAGTGCCTAGTCTAAATCTGAGGCAGGTCCAGGTCCTTGTCCATGTGCAACCTTTCACTCGGCTGCAACCTAGCTCCGGCTACTCTGGCTGCTGTCTTTCTTTCTAAACAATTGGCCAGTGTTATGAGTGCATGCTGTACGAGTCTCTAGACTCTATATTTATTTGTATTTGTATCAATAGCTACGTGTTTATAACTTAATAATGGCTCAATAAAAAACCAAAGCAACATCCACGATCAGCTTTATTAAAAAAAACCGAAAAAAAACTTTCCTTTCCTTTCCTGCAGGGGCTGTGGTGCATTGGCGGTGCACAGTAGTCAGCATCCACGTCCAGTTCCAAGTCATGTCGTCTTTCGGACAACTTAAACGTGAGCGCATTTAGGAGCTATGTCCCGAACTTAACCCAAACCCCAAACCGAGCCGGGCCTCCGAGCTGCTGGTGGTTTAGAAAGGCTAATGGGGCGTTTAGTTTTCGACTTTGAATTGGACACCACAACTCGAGTTAATCAAATGAATTATTATTACAATAAATAAGCATATTTTGACAGTGGAGTTGTTAACTAAATGGCATATCAACTGCTAATGACAATTGTGATGGGGCAAAAGAGGGTCAAGCTAACTATTTGCACAGTTTGAGATACCCAACTAAATTTGAGCCCGGCGGCTGTCATTAGAGAATAATTGTCAAAGCATTTGGATATTAAACGCTCTTTAACAAAATCTTTTAAAAATTGCAGTTTTATCAAGCTTTTAACCTAAAGAATTATTAAAATTATAAAATTATTTCGAAATTTATGTCTTATACATTTCAAAAGCACTTTCCTTTTAAAAGTGTCAGTAGATTGCCAGTTAATCGAGCTTTAAGTGAGATTTATTTCATTTGCTCAAGCTTTAAGCTACATTCATTCCATTTGCTGAATACAATTTTTCGCCTAAAGCTTTTCAACAATTATTGCTCGTTAACCAAGCTTTCATTTCATTTGCTCAACACAATTTTGTTCCCTTAAAGCTATAACTTACGCAAAAGTTATTTAACATAAACAAGCTTTTAGAATGAATATTATTTGAAATTACAAAAAGATTTAAAAATGGATGTTGTATATTGCCACTTACACAAGCTTTTAGTTAAAAGATTGGTTAAAATAGTTTAATTTCCAAATTGACGATTTATAAACATTTATTTTATAAATTAAAATGATGATATACAATATTGCCAGTTCAGGAAGCTTTTAGTGAGATTAATTTAATTTTCAGATCACAATTATTTTTCTGTCAAACAAAAGCTCTTCAACAAATATATTGTGACATATGCAAAATTATATATTATAAATATTATATTCTTAAGCTTTAAGCTTAAATTGAGTTGAATTTAAGTTTCTGAATACTCTTTTGTTCGCTTCAAGCTTTCAGTCAGAAAATAGATCAACATTTCTTGAAATTGTCTGAAAATATGAAATAAAATTTTGCCTAATAGAGAATAATTTGAATTTTTTATCGCTGACCATCGAATGCTGTTACAACAATAGTATCTATTTTCAATTGCAGCTTGAGGCCACGTTGCAAATAATATTATAGTTTTTGGTTAGTTCTGTTTTGGCTGGCTTGGCTCAAAGATATTTTAAAGAGCGTGCAATTGGTTCAGCAATTTATTTCCGTTAAATCTGAAATGCCCACAACAACAGTTTTATGGCCATTTCATTTCGTGTTTGGCAAACATTATCAACAGCAACGGCAACAACTGGCACAGAGAGAATTTAAGAACCATAATTTGCTGTTAGCCGCAGGATAAACCACGCAAATTTATCATGAGAAACAACGAAAAAAAAATCACATAAAATGTTTTTCGCGCTTAGTTTTTGGTAGGGGAATACTTTTTGTTTGCGATAGGAAGTGAAAACGAAAAGCGTTGGGGAGGAGCCAACACCGAACGGGCGACTGCAAACGAGACTCTCAGATGGAGGGGCATCTGTCTGGCAGGCTAGTCTATAAATTACAGTCACTAGTCAGTTGCTTTTGGGTTTATAATCAGAATTTGCGCTTTCACACGCCAAGGGGCGGCACGTGGAGGCTGGAGACTTAAGACTCCAAAACGGATGGCGGGGATGGGGGGAGGGGATTCACACTTGGTGAATTTAAGGGGACAGCCGCAGAGTTCCGTTCGCTATCGCGCTGACACAATCAGCGAGGCCAAGACAAGAGTTGGCTCAAACGCTTCTAACTGGGCTTGCGACTCGCCTTGAAGCTGCCTCTCAAGTCGGGGAATTTCAGCATTTCCGATAAGCAATCTGCTCCAAATTCTCGCTATTCAATGGCGCTTCCTTTGTTGAGAATCGCACGGGCAATTTACGTCTCACGTTCGGCCAGACTGAGTTAGGGTTTGCTGCTTCAGATGTGCCACATATATGAGTAACTGCCAAGGAGTAGCAAAGTCGGAAGATCATAAAATTAATCTATAAAGTTCACACTGATTTTCTTTGGCCCATTTAGCCCACTTTTGTGTCTTCCGCGCCAGCATCATTAGACCACCCACACAATTACCAAGAATCGTACTCAATAGGAGCTCGTAATTTTCACTGTTTCACGCGTCTGTAATTGCCCCACTTTGGATTGTGGAGTTGAGTTATGAGCGGCAAACCAAAAATAGTCAACGGGGTATGCAAAGTAAAAGTCTAATTTCAATTCCCAATTCCCAATGTGAACAACCAATTCTGAGGCTGTAGAATAATTATCTAGTTGTTAGACAAGACACCCACATGGAGCTGGCCGCAATTTAATTAGAAAACAAGACGCAAACGCAACGATTAATGGCCAATGCATTTGAAAGGAAGAGTTCCACAGATCCCAGTCAGTGGAAAAAGAACTAAAAGCTCAACTCTGCGGCTGGGGCTGCGGCTCGGCTGGAGAAATGCGAACACATGCGGGGCGCAATAACAGTAAAAAAGTGTAACATATATTTATCACTGAAAAGCGACAGCAGCACAGCCAAAAAAACACACACGAAACCGACAAGGAAGTCGCGGCATTGGTATCTTCTCCTCTTGGAAAGCGCGGGGGGCTTCTCCATCTCTCTCTCTCGTCTCGCGATGTGGGTCAGGCAAGCGGTCGGCATCTCTGTTGGAGCGCCTGTCCAAACAATGAGCCCCCAGCCAGCCAGCCAGCCAGCCAGCCAGATATCCAGCCAGCTAGCCGGCCGAGCAAACCGATCCAAGCCAAAGCAAACTCAACACGCTTCACATTTTCGATGATGATAAATGAGAGAGATGAATGCCACGATAAAAAGGCACCGAAAGGAGTTGAACTCCTCTCAGTGGAGAGATTGTAATGTGAGCTAAATGTTAACTTAATGGCAGCTGATAATCGTTGTACACTGATAAGTCAAACAAACTGAGTCAGTTGTTTATTGGTCATAGTGTCAGCTGATTAAGGGCAGAACTTTCAATTATGCGGCGCCAGCTGTAGTCATTTGCAGTGAAGGTAAAACCCTTTACTTTCTTTTCTATGATTCAAAGCTATTAGTTTACGACGGAGTTAGGAGAAGTTGACACCCTTTTAGAAAGATCTATCTATTTCTGCCCGATCTCTCTTCGTTATCCATTACTAAAACAAAGTGATCTTACTTTCCATACTCTCATATGATCAAACGTAAAGGAGAGTCCCGAACAGTTGGCAACAGTTGGTCCTCTCTATCTTTATCTCTCTTTAGCATTATCAAATATCTCAATAATAATAAATCAGAATATTTCTAGTATGATTTAGCTCGAATTAAGGCCAATCTTACAAGTCTTTGTTTACCTTTAACATCTTCGCTTCCTTCTCTGACTTTCACTGCAAATCGTGAATATTTTGCAATTGCTTGACAATTCTAACACATCATTCGCAATTTTCAAGTCTTGAAGCCTTGAGGCGACACTTTCCCATGACCAAAAGCATTAGAAGCATTAGACCTTAGCCAACAAGTCACGCTGTGAGTGCACCAATAAAGGCACACAATGAACAGGCTCAAACCCAGAGTCTAGGCCGAATCCAATTGCGAGCCCTCTGCGCTCATCGCCTGTGAGCGACACACGTTCACGATCCGGAGTCAAGGTAATTCCCATACAAATTTTTGCATTACCAAAAATTGTGTTTTTACCTCTTTGGCCATTGTTGGGCTTTCGCTACTCGCTGCGTCTGTCCAGTCTGTCAGTGTGTGCATACGAGTATAACTATTTATTAGGTCATCTAATTGTGTTTTCCATTTCGACGAGCAGTGACAGCAACGGCAACTGCCACAGCGACGTGTTTTTCCAACGGTTTTCCCACACACACACACACACACACAGACAGACGTCGAAATGTGAGCCGCTGTGCAACAGTTTTACCCAGTTTTTTGTTTTCTAACAGTTAATGTTTTGCTTTTTCATTCGGTTCCGGCTGCCAAATTTTAATGGACTTTTGTCATTGGTTTTACTCGAAATTGACTTTTAGAGTTGAGTAAATGGACTGAAAGAGTAGTTGGCAGTTATTCAAAAGAGTTATCGATTATAATTTATGGCTTTAAAAATGTCACAACTCTTGAATATTACGGTAGTTGAAGAGCTAATAAGGCCGATTAGGACTCTATTGAGTCTCTGATTATAAGTGTTTACTCAAATGTATATAGCTCTCGTCAAGAGGTGCTGCTTAAATAACATACACAATTACACTTGCATTATCCAAACCGATTTATATACCGACATACCGATTTATAACCTGTATCAATAAGTTATCGAAAAACAATCTCTGATTAACTTAAATATAGATAGCCCTCAACAAGAGGTGTTAAATATCGTACACGGAAAATATCCAAACCTTTAAATTTTTCGATATCCTGTATCTCAGGATATAAAAAAGTGTTTACTTAGATGAAGGCAGCTTTGGTCTAGATTTGTTGTGTATATTTCTTACAAATTTTTCTTGCAGATAACCGAATCGATATATCTCTGATTGTAAGAAGTGTTTTCTCAAATGCAAAAAGCTATCGTCTAAAGCTTTTGACTATTTCACACAGAAAGTATCTAAACCGATTAGTTTATCGATGCCGTGTATCAGTATGTAATCTTAATTAACTTAACTTTTTACTTAACTTTACTTAAATGTGTTGACCTGATTAATATCTTACACAAAAATCATAATAGCTTATCTAAACCGATTTCTGCATCGATAAACCGTATAAATCGGTTATCGGAAACCAATTGTTTAAAAATTATGACCCCTAAAATAAACGCCAGCCTAGTTAAAATGGTAATTAAAACAAAGTAAAACTGAATCGATTACCCTAATTATCGATGTGTTATCGGTAATATAATTGCATTTATTAATTGAATTGATTGCCGATAACTATCGATACATTGTTAAGTTGTTTTATTACTCTGCCTACAAATACACACGGCCGTAATGTCAAGCAGCTGCTGGCTCGATATGTGTCTGCGGCAGCCCGCATCAGGCCAGCTGTTGGCCTTTAAAAGCTGCGCGTATCGCCCCAAAACGACATAAAACGACTGAGGCTAAGCGAGAAAGTCTTAAATTACATACGCACCCACACACAGAGAGCTGAAGACGATGAACACGGCCAGGAAAACTTCCTGTTTGCTTCATCCCTTTGCGCTTCTGCTGGCCAATTTGGTCAATGAATTAAGTTTTGGACGCGTTGTTGCGTTGCACGTTCTGGTGCCTCCCAATTCGTTTTGTTGCATTGTGGCAAACACCTCGGGCCATAAGCATTCGCATTCGGCAAATTACCAAGCGCTCAAATTACAGTTCATTGAGCCATTTGGCAGAAAGAGAGTTGCTTCAGTTTGAGGCGGTGGCAGCGGCGGCGTCGGTTCCTACACTGGACACTGGCGACACTTGACGGGCTTCCTGTGTGCCTGACCCCAATTTTGTTTTCGCAGCGGCCAGCTGCAAAGGCTTGTCCCAATGCTTCTCAACACGAACTGAGGGAAAGGTTCCTCGCCTCATATGATAAATGAGCGTTCATTTGTGGCGTTTACCTTTTTAGCCCACTGCCAAGAGGAGTCTCAGTTACCAGTGCATTGGGACTGGGCCAGTTTCGCGTTCGTTTTTGGCAACATTATTATTTAGCCGTTACTCACATTTTGGCCACTGCTGTTTTGACAGTTGGCCAATTGCCCGACTGACTCTGCCCGGCCGACATGTACACAGGACCCGAACATGATGTCCCATTGTGATTTATGTGGCTCAAGCGTTAAAGTGTTTTATTTTATTTATTTATTTATGTTTTTTATTTCACCTCGCCTCGCCTCGCCTCTTCTCTGCCTTGTCTTTGCCATTTATCTTCTGCTATACTGCATCATCGAGTCTACCTACTTGTCCGCACTTCGTTGAGAACATTTCACTTTCCCGTGAGCTAATTGCAACTGAGCCTGGGTGTTGCCTCATCTCATAAATCTTCAAACACTTTCACATTCATTCATGTCCGAATTCGAATACCTTACCCAAGCATGTGGTGCGTTTACCTTTGCCAAAAAAAAAAAAAAAACTCATTAGCACGTCGCGACATCACCTAAGTGGTTCCTGGGGTGTGTGTTTGCCAAGGGTAACCCGCGCGGAATTCGGGCGCGGTTTTCACCAGCTTCATCAGGTAGTCAACACACCTGCTGTTCATTCACACACTTTTCACCTTTTCAATTTGTTACACTTGCCAGGTTAATGGCACCGACAATTCCAGCGCCTCTCATAAAAGACCGAAACCCTTAAGAATATAGAAATAGAGAAATGTCCTAAGTAAATAAATATACTTTAAATAGTTTAATATTATTTAGAACAACTGGACTATAGCGATAAAACATTTTGTAGAATTTAATGTGCATTAAATATAGATTTAAATATAAGCCATATCTACTCTTAAGCTTCCATATAAATATGGAAAACAACTTCCAAATATTGCAAGTACCATAAATTCCACTTTCTACCTTGTCAGTTAAAAACTGTAAGAAAAAAAATCAATAGTAATAAACAAATTACCCGCATAATCATTACAATCAAGAGTAATCAAATTAAAGACCACATATAAAGCACGCGAATACCTTATGGAGGCACATTTTCGGTTACGAAAAAAAAAAGGCACAAGCTGTTCGTATTTTTGGGATTTCGCATATTTCGTATACAATTTATTTGCATTTAACCTGCTTTCACTTGGCGCTGTGTTCATGTCATGACACGGCCTGCAAGAGTAGCTGCTGTTGCTGCTGCTGCTGCTGCTGCAACTGTTGCAAATGCCACACGCCGTAGAACCAACCCGCAACCGCATACCCTTCCCGACACTTCCTGCTGACAGCGCGAGCGCGTGTGTGGGCGACTGCTTAAGTGGCGTTTGTGGGGGCAGCTGTGCGGAGCTGCGGCTGGGGCATGAGTTTTTCACTGCGTTTTAATCTCTCAATTCAAATTCCAAAGCTTGGGACGCTGCCGCTGCGGTCAAACGCCAAACGGTGAAAATAACATAGATGGGCAGCAGCTGAGAGCGGGGCGCAAATGAATGTTGGCTCAAGCTGTGCTGACTAGCTGCTTATTTTGGGCCAGCTGTTGATGCAGTGCGTTGGCTGCGGGGCCTCCAAGGGGCAACGCGGGGCAGCAACAACAAACGCCAAGCTGGACGATGCGCGACCATTTAGGGATTGCAGCCAACACTCGCAGCTGATTGGATCGGGTACGTTGCCAAATTGGTTTTACTGCCAGATATCTCAAAGGCAGCTTTGTAATTGGAAGCTTCGAGAGGATATGCCACGTGGCTCGCTGAGCAGCGCTGGGTACACAGTTTAAAGAACAAGCGAACTGTTTTCCCAGCTGAAAGAGACAGGTGAGACGGGCAGCTCAATGGATAAAAAGTTGCTGTCGAAATTAGCTCATGCAAATTACAAATTTAAATTGAAAGTGCGGATACGAGTTAATTTAGATAAAGAAAATATTTTTTTGTGAATATAGCTTGTGCGAAAAGAGAAACTATTTTCCGTAATGAGAGAGACACGGTAAAGCAGCTGGATAGTTAGATAAATTGCATTAGAAATTAGCTCATGCAAATTGCGAATTCTATTTGAGAGGTTAGATTAAAGTTAAATTAGATAAAGAAAATATTTTGGTGGAGTAAAGATTAGTAGAGAAAAGAAACTAATTTCGAAAATGCTTAAGAAGCATAAAGATTGTGTTTGCCAAAGGTGAAAGGTGGAGACACTACGTTTTAAGGAGCACTAGAGACACAGATAGAGAGAGAGAAATAAAATATAAAGAGTTAGGGATAAAGATAGAGTTAGAGATAGAAAAAGATAGACAGGGAAAGAGATACAGATATATATGGAGATGGAGATAGAGATAGGGATATTGATAGAGATAGAGATAGACATCGAGATAGAGATAGATAGATAGAGAGAGGGAGAGAGAGAGAGAGAGAGAGAGAGAGGGGCGGGGGGAGATAAGCATCGAGATAGAGAGAGAATGAGAGGGGAGATAGAGAGAGAGGTGGAGAGAGATAGATAGAGAGCGAGAGAGAGGGATGCATTTGAAGCTCTAGAAGAGGCTAAGGAAAAACTCTTCAGTATAAAAGTCTTCCCTCTCAAATGCCATAAGCAAAACCAATCGCCGGCTTGTCGCCAACCCAAATGCATATCAAAAACCCACACACACACACACACACACACACACACACACTCACAGACACACACACACACGACGCCTAGTCGGATGCAACTCCAATTCGGTTGCATTTCACACCGTAACCGTTACCCACCCCCTTCCCCTTCACCTTCCCCATCTCAAGTGCACCCGTCTGTGTCTAATGCAGGTCTGCGAATGATTTTGAATGCGATTCCGTTGGCGCAGTCATAACATCAATCAAGCTTTGATTTTCACATGTCAAACGGGCAGCGGGCAACATAAATTCAAATCGAATCCACTCGCAAATCGGCAACTTTCTATGTGCAACCAGGCAAGCTGTTTGCAACATTCTCAGGCAGGCGAATTCAAATCGGATTCTGTCTGCTCGATCGTTGCGAGAGGGGTTGGGGGGTGCGGGAGGCTATATAGCTTCAGTTCAAGTCGAAGTCCGAGTTGAGTTATCGCCGCGACACAATCACTTGTCATAAACATTAATTGAGCGTGAAAATTGAGCTAGCTTTAGAGGGGCAGAGAACGAGAACTAACGCGTCTGAGAGTAATAAAGATCGATTGCAATGATCAGGAAAAAAAAAGATGTTGAAGAAGAAGATCGATTTCGAGCGAGATGAAAAGATCGATCGTTGGCTCGCCAATCTTTTTGGCACATACCGACTTGAAGCGGCCTTTGGCACCCCATTAAAAAGCGAAATTGGGTCAGAGATGACGATGATGATGACGACGCCGGCGCGATATTGGAGACTCCTCTCATCCTGTTGCTGTCTGCCGCATGGTGGCAGGGAGCAGGGGGCAGGGGGCAGGGTGCATCTTGTTGTTGTCTTTTACTTTCATTTGTTGCCTTTCTCATGCCACAAAAAAGTGACCTGCTTAACGTGTCCGTCAGCCCGTCGCCCAGTTTGTGCGCCCGTCCGACCGTCCGTCCGTCTGCCTGTTTGTGTTTTCGATACTTTTGGCGCGCGAACTCATTAAAATCGAACTGCTGATCATAATCGATCGCCAATCACTGATCAACGATCTCCAATCGACGACGTTCGACCCGTTGCCAAACATATTTTTCATATTTATTTCTTTTTTTTACATTTATTTTTTTTGGAAACTCCTCGCTGCCATTCTTTGCTGATATACGAAACGAGGTCGTGCTGTAAAAATTTCACCGTGATATGTTTTTTTCGTTGTATTTTGTTGTATTTGTTGTCCGGCTTCCTGAACATTGATGTCTATTTCGAGCGAGCTGCTTTTGAAGTTCAACATTGGCGATGCTTTATGCCAATGTCAAAGACATCGCCCACTCGAAAACTGTGGCGAGTCGACTCCAAGCGGCATGCGGCATGCGACATGCGGCATGCGGCAAGCGGCCTCCGTCTCGGCCACCACATGTTGCATATGAAATTTATGCAAATCTGCAACAGCAACAGCTGCCAATAAGCAAGCATAAATTATATGCGATGCGATTCAAGATCCTTGTTGGCATTAGCATATAACCTGATGCCAGCTGCTGCAAGACAGCGAGAGAGAGAGAGAGAGAGAGAGAGAGAGGGAGAGAGGGAGGCAGGGAGAGACAGATGAAATGGAAACGAAAGACTGTCTACAAAATGGCTTCATTTTAAGCTCCACATATTCTCGAGGCCTGTCATCTGGCCTGACACAATTAACTGCAACTTTGTGCATTTTATGAAACAATTCAAAAGTTTCTCAGGCTTCCGGACAAACTTGCAAGGTGTGTGTGCGGTGTGCGGTGTGTGTGTGTGAGCGTGTGTGAGGTGTGAGCTGCTGGTCTGCTCTCATTAGCAGAGACAGTCGCTAGCAGCGGGTTGCCGCGCAGCGTCATCATTATTAAAGTTGGTTCATTTTTGTGTGATTATTAGCCTGGTTCTTAATGTGGGAAATGTTTGCTTGGAATTTCTGTTCTTCTTGCCAGCAGTCAGTTATGCCGGAAGTTCGGCGCGCAGCTATTGAGCAACTGCAGCATAATTATTGAAAAAGTTAGCAGACCTTGACTGTCACATAACCAAGTTAACGGTTCATTTAAGTGCAAGCACTTTGCATACTAAACACTCTGGGATTTACTTCATATATTTTATAACATTTAAATAATTAGCAATAAGTTTGGTCTTTAAACTGAGGCTTCAGCCATTTACGTGCTGTTAGCAACATTGCTTGTCAACATGTTGCTTGACTTGCTGCTTCGCAACATTTGGCTCGTGCGCTCTTTCAGCATGTTGAGCCGGCACACCGGCTTACACGCAGACCACGCGCACACTCTCTCTCTCTTCTCTTGCTCTCTCTCTCTCTGCCATCTGCTTTGTTTACCTGCAACTCAATGCGATCTCTCACTGCGATCTTTAACAGTGCTGTCGCTAGAGCAACTGACGGCTGTGCCGCTGGTCCCACCGAAGCTCAAGCTGTCTCTATTGCGTTTGCCGCTGCTGTAGGTAGGGCGATCGTTGTTGATGATGCTGCTGCTGCTGCTGCTGCTGCTGTCGCTGCCGGTGCTGTTGCGCTTGCGGCTTTCGTGTCCAAATAGTCCAGTGCACATTTTCATTTCCGTGCAATCGGACGTCGGCGTCAACGTCTCTGCTGCAGAATCTCAGTTTCAACTCCGCGTTGCGTGTTTCGTGTTAACTCTTAATGTCATTCCCATTCGCGCATGGGAATTTTCAAACAATTTTCACTGAACCCACAAATATTTGTGGAATTTTCAATATCAGACCGAAAAACAAACGAAAGCAAAATTTGTTCAGCACATAATTTAAAAAAATAAAAAACAATCAATGTCAAATTCAAATTGTGCTTGGATAAGAATGAAAATTTGATTGAGAAACAAGAACTTAGAAGTTTTGGCAATAAACTGCGTAAGTTATAAAATTTTCCATTACCCAATTAATATTGCTGTAGCTAGTTGTTGTTGTTGCTGTTGTTCATGTTGTGTAGACACATAAACAAGTTTGACCTTTTCTGCGTAGGTGTTTTTTTCTTTCGAGATTGTCGTGTGACATATTTATCTGATTAATTTTTGACAGACGGCAGACAAAAAGTTGACCGATAATTTCAAATTGACTGCAACAACGACAAGCGACAACAACAACAACAATAACAACCACGACACAAAACATGGCCCATAACAATGTTGACCTCGTTTAATTTGGAGTTAGAGATTTTGTTATTGGGCGAAGACCAAGCGAGATACAAATAAAAGAGGGTGGGAGCGAGAGAGAGGGAAATAACTGCAATTACGCAAGTGACGTAACACGCAACGTAAGGCGGCGGCACACGACAATAAACGTAAAGGGAAAAAAATACCAACAAAAAAATATGCAATAAAGCAATTAAAATGTCATTGCTAGAAGACCGAAAGAGTAGAAAAAGTGGGAAATGAGCTATAAAAACGGATAGGAGAGAAAGACATGTAGGAATAAAGAGCACACAAAGAGTGTGGCCACATTTCGGATGGAAGTCATAAAAGCTGTTGTTCCCTTTTTTATTCCCTTACACCCAATACACTTTAACTGGCCAGTGTGTGGGTGTGGTTAGCGGGGCAGAAGGGGTAGGTGCAATTGTAATACATCATATGCCTCTATATAAAGCGGCTGACAACAAATGGAACAAAGTGTTGGAAGATAACGCCAAACTATGCCGGCAAACGCTTTGAAGTTTGGCTCAGAAATGCAGTTGGCAACGAATTCGTTATCCGGCATCAAAACTTCACAGATTATGTAACTATATATATATATATATATATGTATATGTATATTCCTCTCGTAGGGCACTGTGCAAGCAACAGCTGATAACATTTTCCAATAGACCAAATTGACTTCGAACTCCGGACCTGAAGCAAATATTTGCATAGAGTTTGGACTCTGATTCTGTTTGGGTTGCCTCAAATGTTTGCGCAATGTGCCCAACGCAGTTAGAATCTAGTGCCGCACTCATTGTTGTTGTTGTTGTTATTGTTGTTGTTGTTGTTGTTGTTGTTGTTGTTATTTGAATGTGCGGCTCTGTATGCACTTTGAAACCTTTTTGGGATTGAATCTTCTTGTTTGCCGTGATTTGAAATGTTGTGAGAAAAACAAATAACTGATATAACCAAGTGTTCTATGCAGTTAAATGCACTCGAACAATAAAATAGTTTATCCTTTTATACAGTGTTTTTCTATATCCCATATAATAACATGATTTGAATTTATATTCATGATGTTAGCTTAAGGTTTTTCTGGTACATGTAAATTTTGTGCATACCAAAAGCATTCGAGCACATGTGTACACACTGTCTATATCTAGTTTATTTTTCAATTTAAGTCCTGTCTACAATTGAAAATATTTGTGTACACACATACACACATATATACAACTGAACTGTCAGTCCAATCTGTTGACCAAAATCCGCAGACAGCTCAATATTTTGACAGCTCGACTGCAGGCAGCACCCAAAAAAAAAAAAAAAAAAAAAATGGGAAAAAAAGAAAGAAAAACAAATACCGCGTGTTGGGGCAACTGCAAACAATGGCAAACAATTTTTATGCATTTATGCAAAAAGCGGTAACACCCCCCCTCGGCAGCTGCACTCCGCCCCAGCCCGCTGCCTTTGGGCTGTCAGAAAAACGCGTCGCGGGCACAAAACACCCAAAAGTCACACCAGTTTCCAGCTTGGAGCGTGCTGCCAACCCATTGCATGAAGCTGTCAGAGAACTGACGCACTGAATTATATATGGCTAGCATATGAACAGATCGGCAAGGGGAGCGGTGGAGCTGGAGCGGGCATTCCAAAACAAGATTGGAAAAGAGTAAAAAAGAAACCACACAAATAGCTGCGAGAGTAGTCGATCCATTGCCCATTGCCCATCGCCCATCGGAGCTTCACAAACCGCAACTAATCTAAATGGGAGCCTACCAAGACCAGAAGCGATTTTCCTTTGTGCCTGGTCAAGTTTACTTTTCATAATTACCGCGCATTAAAGTCAAATTCAGTTGCAAAGATGCCAGCCGTTTGATACGCTAGCTTTCCGCTCCCAGGCCACGCCCTGCCCCACCAGACTCGCTGCGCATTGGAGCTGCGTTTAATCTGCGCCTGATTCGCCATGCAGACGCCTCAGTTTGCCCAGTCGTGGCGCTTGCAAAGGTTTTGCTTTATTTTTAGACGTGCCCCAAGACGAGCCTCAACGCTGGTCATTAACATTTGACGGACACTGTATGCATGTGTGCGTCAGTGCGAGTGCTTAGAATTTTTAATTCCGCCACAAAGAGCCAACAAATCTCCGCGGGCTGCACTTCAGTTTATTCAGTCCGCGCAATTGACTCACTGACTGACATAATAGAAATGTCAACGGGCCAGGCGCTGATTTGACAGCTCCAACTGCAACAGGGCGTTCCAAAGTAAGCGGGTCGGAACTGCAAAACTCAGCAAATGCAATACAGAAATGCAGTTTGCAAATAAAAGGGTTGGGCAAATAAAAGGGCAGCTTAGTCTGCAAAAAACAGACAGAAGAATTGTCTGTCTGCGACTAGTTTTAATTGATTTTAATTGCTGTTGATTAGTGCGAGTGTGATTTGCGATTTTATTTGAGCGGCACAAACTTGGGGGTGAATGTGTTAATTTGAATGGGAAGTGAAAAGTGGAAAAGTTGATTAAAGAAATGCAAACACACAAGAATTTTCCAACGCATGTTTGCAATTAACTTTTTAGAAAAGATGCTAGAAACGCACAAGATCAAGTCAAGTCAGTGGCATATTGTGAGCTGTTGGTTAGTTGATGATGCAAAATTGGCCTCTGAGAGGAAAAGAAAAGAGAAAAGAATATATAAATGTAACCTAAAGATTGCCAATAAATGTGTCTCAGTTTATTAATAGAAACTCGATTTATTCTGGTCGAATATAATCAGTTGCCTGGGAGGATATACTCAATATTGCACAGTTGAAAAGTGAATATTAAAGTTTATTCTTTATTTTTATTTTCTCGTTTTCTTTATTCGATTTTTGAGTCTGCATCAACTCGTGTTCTCTTCTTCTTTTCGTAGAGTGCCCAACCTCTATTATTCCCACTATTATTACTAAAGGTAGTGTCTGCTGATTTTTAAAAGTTTACATTATTGTTCCCTGTTTACAAAAGATTACATATTAATTTAATATGGCTTTAATATATCTAAATATTCCAATAAAAACAATCAAATACTTATAGGCAAGGAGTTCAATAAGCTCAGCTCATAAAAATCCTATTATTTCTGTTTTTTTCAGGCATAGAATATCTTATGGGATTTATATAAATTTCCCAGTATTTTTCCAGTAACACTAGACAAGGAGTTCAATAAGCGCAGATCATTTAAATCCTGTGCTTAAGATTTTATTTCTGTTTCTTTTTTTTAAGCGTAGAATATTTTATGGGATTTGTATAAAATTTCCCAGTATTTTGCCAGTAATACACTAGACAAGGAGTTCAATAAGCGTAGCTCATAAAAATCATGTTATTTCTGTTTGTTTTTTTTAAGCATAGAATATCTTTTGGGATTTATATAAATTTTCCAGTATTTTCCTTTTAATTGTGACGAGTATTTGTTATTACCCTAATTTTCATTCCCAAATTGAGCTACTGTGAGGCATTTTTGTGTTTTATGAAATTCATGAAAAATATTTCGCATTGCTTTTGCACTGACTAAATTATTCAATTGTATTCACAAGTGCTCCACAAGTAGCGCAATTTATGTCTGTATTAGAGCAGCTCTCAAAGTCTGACAGATCGTATAGGCCCCGATATGGCATAGCTATAAATAGTTTAATGTGCGGCACTTAGTAGATCTGGCGAATTTCATTGACATTTTTACTGGCCACAAATGCGAATTGTGGGCGCGCATTTGCGCAACTTCAAGGCTACCTAACGAGTGGCACACACACACACACACACACTGACACACAGGCAGGAATTGTGGAAACGATCAATAAGAAAAATGAACTTACGAGTGTGTTTTAAGCTGTCATATGTTGCAAGATGTTGGCAAGATGTGGCGACGTTGTCATTAACCCCGGCGACGCTTGCAACATTGCGACTTGCCGCCAAATGTCACAATGACAGTTGCAAATTGTCAGCGGTGGCGACTCTAAGCCAGCAGCAGCGGCGGCTCTTGCTGCATGCCACATGCCCTGTCACAAGTAAGCAGCTAATTACAAAACTAACGTTTGACATTTGCCAGACGTTTGGCAGGACGTCTGGGGCAGCATTTTGACAGTTTTAGAGCAACGTTTATGGTCGACAGTCGGCAACGTGCCGCAGCTTGACCCTTCTGGATTTGGGTTTGGGTTCTAGTTTTGGTTTAACAGAGTTGATTGAACTGCAATCGTGTGTGTTTTTCTTGTACTTGTTTGTTCGCCCAGCTACTGTCTCTGGGAATTGTTCATGTTTCTGGCCCTCTGTCTCTCCCTCTAACTTGTTGACAGTTTTTTTTGTTTTGTAATATTTTATAATGAATGCATTTTGCAGTCGGAGCACCCTTTAGCCCCAGCTCCTATAGTTTCCTTGCCTTGCTTTGTTGTTGGTCATGCTGTTAGAATCGAGTCAAAAGCCAGATTCTTGCCGCGTCATCTTTAAGGCGTAGCCAACAAATTGAGTCTAATGATGGATAACGCACTGACACTGGCATAAAAATAGAAATAAGCGTGTATTGCACTTGAGCATTGGAAACTATTTTTGTGGCAGTTATTGAATGGTCATTGACATGCAATGCCCAATGACTCCTGCAAAGTGTCAACAAATTTGTTAGCCAGAAATGAAAAATGTATTCTGGGCATCTTTTTGTTATAGCTCCAACTGTTTGCGAGACTGTATTCAACTATTTATCGTTCTGACTTCAAAGAGTAGTAAAAACAATTAAAGGCATCGATAAATTAATCGATAATTTGTCGATTTGTCCATACTATTTTCTGATTGAAAAATATTTATATTCAATTAAAACTATATTTTTACCAAATATTCCAGCAAATTGATACTCTCTCTCCTGCATGGCAAAGCTTTTCCTCTCATAACTCGCTTACATCATTTCCTCTGGTCAGCTTAATATTTTTATCAATTGTTCATGTTATCAGACAACATTTTAAAAAAGTAAAAACCTCAGCATTGTTGTCGCATCACACAGAAAACATAAATCATTTCTTGCTTAGCATTCTGAGCCCACAAGTCGACCCAATCAACTGCACAAAGCATCTAGTTCAAGGGACTTAAAGGGACTCGGTTCTGTCTGAGTTGTTGAAATGCTACTTGATCTTCACATTGATCCGCTTTTAAGCAAATCAAGGCGCATTAAAATATTTGAACAGCCTTTCACACGACCTTTCAACTCCAGACTCGCACATTTGGTCTTTTTTGGGGATCGTGACCGGTTGCCTGTTATTGTTGTAGCTGTTGTTGCTGTCTCGTCACCTCTACGAAAAGTTTTAATGATCTATCATTGTTGGAATGCATGTGACTTGTGTTGTAAGATGCGCCCACGAGTTTGTCTAGCGTTAAATTCTTAAAGACTTTCACTTCAAGGGAAAGTGTAAAGATTGATGCGGGAACTGCATAAAGTAAATACACGTATATAAATTATTGTTACATACTTCAAATTGATCTTAGAGAATGTCAGAGATTACAGAAATTATTCGAATATCGAAAATGTGTAAAAATTATATAAAAGAGGGGTCAGCTTTAAAAAGGATAAGGACAGAAAAGTTGCTTAAGGAAAGTTCTGATCTTGCCACAGAGTATCAACTAGTCGGGCACTGTCAAGTCAAGAGTGCTCCTTTATGTTAAATTGTGAATGTTTCTGCCTTTAAACGTATTTTTCGTAAAGCCACAACTTCTTCTTGAGTAAACCTACATTATAATGTGCGCTAACTTGACCCTCTTGCTCTTTGGGTTCCTCTATGCTATAGACAATATAGGCAAAATTACCAAACACTTTACAGCATTTTCGAGCTAACGGTACCGCTGAGAACTCTGAAAACATTCAATCATCCAAGAGTGCAGCAACAACAACAACAACAACAACAAGAACAAGAACAGAGCAAAGAACTCTATGCAAACTAAGTGCAGGTTCCAAGCGATGATCTCTGAAGACCCGCGACCAGGCGGTAACTCAACAAAAAAAAAAAAAAACGGGCCATCAAAAGGCGTTACAAATTTTGATTTCTTTTGAAAACTAGCGACGCCCAAAACCGAGAAGAGCGACAGTATGACAGCGGGGAAGGAGAAGGGGAGGATGGGGACGGGGCTAAAAGAGGGGTGTCGGGAGGCACATCGTAGAAAATATCAATTACAGCATAATTATGTGTGACGCACAATGGTCAGTGGTGCGGGGCGGGGCGGACAGGGCGACAGAGAGCACACACTATGACAGCAATGATTGATTTGTGGATAGAATATGTAACCCAAAGGGAACTGGCAACTGGCAACTGGGAACTGGGAAAAGCTGCGCGCCGTTGAACTCTTGACACGTACCCAGAACGCGCTCAAAAGCCGACAAAAAAAAAAGTGATTTTCGTTTGTCATCGTATAATTTAATTTTAAACGTTTTGATTGACTGGCCAAAACGGTACACTCGATTCCCATACCGTTCATATGATCCCTCCCATTCCTACCCCCCTGCTCACTCTCCGTCTCCGTCTCCACTCCCTGAGCAAGTTCAGCTGCATTGTCGTAACTCCCAACTCGGCTCTCGCATCGCATCATCTCTCTGTCGCCTGTAATTGCATATTAAACAACATTTACCAAAGTAATGTTTACTTATATATATACATATATATGTATATATGTTTCTTTTCTAGCCAAACTCTTACAGAACCCTGCTCCGCACATTCCCTGTACCCCTCGGCAGCCCCTGGCTCTCTTCTTTGCTTCTTTACAATCTTTTAAAGTCTTGTTCAATGTCAATGTTGTGACCTTTGTTAAGCATTTTGTTTGCTTGAGGTTGGCTTTGAGGAATCTTTGTAAGATGTCTTGTCTGCACCATCCCCTCCCTGCCCCCGCTTTGTTACCTGTCCCCTCTTTGGCTTTAGCTCTTTCTTTGCTTTCATTCAAGCAGCGCAAGTCCCGTTGTAATTGTTGGTTAGCAAGTATTTCCTCCTCTTCATTTTCCTTTAAAAATCAATTGCATTGTTGTAGTTGTTGCTAAATAATATTGCGCAATTTTTATTCAAACAGCTTTGGAAATAGTTGGCTTTGCTTCTTCTTCTCCAGGTTCATCTCGTAGACAGCTGCAGACAAGTCGAAGATGTAGTTAGAGATCTGTTAAAAAGAGCTGGCTGCTCAATGGCTCAGCTGAAAAGCTTTGTCTGAAGACTTTTGGGCGTTTTTTTAATAATGAAACACCAAAGAGTTGTAATTAGAGGGAAGAAAGAAAGAGAGAGAGAGAGAGAGAGAAATAGTATACTATATCAAAAAGAGTTTAGAGAAGAATCCTTCTTAATTTGTCCAAAATTTGGCCTACATATATGTCTGCTGCACCATGAGAACTCTGGATAGGAAAAAAAAGTTGTCAGAGAACTGTGCCATGACATGTGGAGCCTCAGGAGGAGGGGTGGAGTGAAAGGGGGCAAGCGGGACTAGCTAGTGGGTGTTATGGCAAGACCTCAATGCATTTTTTATTAGCTGTAAATTTTATTAATGTGGCAATAAATTCAAACAATGTGCAACAAGATGCAAGTAAACCAAACAAGTGAAGCGGCGAGAGGGTGAGGGCGAGGGTTGCCTGGCATAGGGGTGAGGCTGAGCTGGGAAAAACGGGCAGACAAAGATGCCTGCCAAGCGATTGGAGGATGCATGTAACAATAACAACAACAGCAACAACAACAAACAACTAAAATAAAATAAGTTGCAACGTAGGAACTGAGGACATTTGGGCAGTGTGTCGTCGTCGGAGCTGCAGAGCTGTGGCCGGATTCGGCTTGGGGACTTGTGCTTTGGATGCTGGCGTTGAAAAGAAATACACGAGCGTTAAATTTATTTAAGCCAAAGATAAGCGGCAGGCAGCTCCAATGGCCACAAAATATGCATAAAACACGGGCGACACTCAGCTGCAAGGGGGCGCTATGCGGCGGGGTAGCGGAGTGCCGGATTGGGACAACAACAAGTTTTCTGCAGCGACAGGAACTAAATCACGTGTGCCGCATTGCTGCTGCCGCTGCTGTTGTTGTTATTGTTGTTGTTGTTGTTTTTGTTGTTTATTCCTAACTTGACTTTGGCCAAGTCATGACGACAGGTTGAAAATGTTGCTAAGCAACTTGGCCAAGCAGGTTGAAGAGGCTGGTAAGCGAGGAAGCCAAATAGGCAGCAGCATCAGCAGCAGAATCATCACAACTGGAAGAATCACAGAGTAGTAGAAGTAGAAGAAGCAGCAGCAGCAGAAGAAGAAGGTGGATCCTCAGGCTGCTAAGCAGCGGCTTACACATGTTTGTTTGTCTTGCATGCAACTGCTGCGGCTGTCGTTGTTGTTGTTGTTGTTGTCTTTTGTTGCCCGGTTCCCGTTAGAATCTATACAGAGATTTGCAGCGCGTCCCACTGCAAGCTAGAGTCGTTGCAATCGTTGGAGTCTCCCTCAATGCAGTTGCCTGGAATAATATCTAATAATGCATATAATTTTCACATGAACATCGATATGAAGATCGCTGCCAAGAGGCAAAGTAATAGAAATTCAAGAAAAGTAGAAAAAGAAGATGTTGCAGTTGAAGACCATAAAATATTACGATTAAATATTGTAATCTGAGCGCACAGCTTAGATGTGTGAATGAGGGGACTCAGCAGGTGGGGGAAGACCGATAAAATGAACATTAAGCTTTAACGTAATCGCTACACTTGCTAGGAAATGCAAGCATTTGTTCAAAATGTGTTCAAAATCCTTAGAGAAAACGAAAGTCAGCTTGTCATTTGGTGGATTGAAGTCAAATTTGCCTCTCTATGCGATTCTCATGAAACAAAGTAAGGCTCAGCAATGCAAAGATGAGCGCGTGGGCGTAAGAGAAAGATTTAATTACAGTCAAACACATTTTATGAGAGCTGCCTCTGATTTCGTTGCAAATTCATTAGATATTACATAAAAACGCAACGTCAAAGTCGAAAGATAAATAATCCAAAATATCTCATCAAAGATACAGAAAGCAAAAAAAATCACAAATACCGAGCAGTCAATCATCAAATGGGCTATAAGCTGATTGCCATTGAGTTTGCCTACCTGCCCGGCTTTGGAGGCATCTTCGCCTATTTAATTATCGACAATTTATCAAATAAAAGACGCTGCCAACCTATGGCAAGCGAAAAGTAGCATCGGCAAATGTTGCACAATTTAAAAAACAATAAAAACAAAATCAAAACTGAAAACTTTCTTTTTGAGTGTAAAAAATTTGCAAAATTTCATATTTATGTTCGGGGCATGTATTGTCTATATATATAATTTAAAAGATACATTTTTAATATGTGAACATTTTGCTCACTGTCCCAAACAAATATTGCTGTTTTTTTATTTAATCATTTGCGAACTTTGTTCATAATTAATTGCTGAACTTTAACGGCGCCACGTTACAAAATGTATTTCAATTTTTTATCAGAATGCTTTACATTTTTCTTTGCCTCCACTCATTTTTTTTCGTTGCTGCACGCGCTTCGTTCATAGCATATGTTAAATAATTACGCATACGCCGCGTGCTCTCGTTTTTCTTTTTGGTGTAATAATAATAATGGATATTGCGGCAGAAAATTAATTATTGTCAGAAAAAGTCTGAAAAGAAGTTCGCTTGCTTATGGAGAGTGCGAAAGAACAAAATTAAAAAAATATCAATTGAATTTAATGAATCATTAATTTATTTTTTATATTTAAGATTAATTTAAAAAATAAACAAATATATACATATGCTGAATATATAATAAAATATTTAAAATTAAAAAAATATATATTACCAAAATAATTTAAATAAAATATTTAATTTATAAAATTATAATATTCAATCTACATTTTATAGAAATTCTCTTTAACGCAATTAGCACAAACAATTTTCGGTTGCATGCAACTTTTTCTCAAACAAAAAGCAAGCAATTTATAAGTGAGTTCGACTCGACTTCTTGGCAGCCGCGCCCTAAATTGGAGCTGCGGCTCAGGCTGCAGGCTTCAGTCTGCGCCTGCTCTTGCGACTGTGCTGAGCCTTGGCCCCCTAATCTTTGAGGTAATCAGGAAATAGAGCCAAGCCAAAAGGAAAAACCAATAAAAGGCATTTCTTATCTATGTGGCGACTGGTGCATTGCCCGGGTCCAGACGCTTGCAACGGCTCTCCTGGGCCTGGCTCTGGGTTTGGCATTCGCTATCTGGCAGAGAGTGGGCGCCCCTAGACGATGCGACCTAGACCTTATCAATGCCATGGCCATGCCGATGGCCTTTTGGCGAGAGCTGGCGTGACGTTTCTGTAGATTAGTGGAAAAGTGGTTACATATTTAAAGTGTAGATGCCTTCGACAGTCTGATAACAAAATGAACATTGATCGCGGGGGCAGCGAATAGCTTTAGCTCGCCACATAATAAATAATTCAATCATTTATTTACTTAGCATATATAATAATGGATTTTTTCTTTCTTTTCTTTACAGGTAATTACAACGCACAAACAAAATGCTTACCATTAAACGATATAGGGGTAAGTTGGGGCCACTTTCTCAGCTCTAAGCGATTAGTTTCCCTTTCTCTAGAACATTGTCTGGCTGTTAGAGCCACACCTAGAGCTCGTGCAGCGAACTTCTTAGGCACATTACCGACACTTTACCCCCACTGTCAAAATGCCTGGCTGTCTTAGCAGGCTTTAGACTTCTGAGTTTCCAAAGACTCCAGACACGCAAGCTCTAAAACAACAACAACAACAGCAACAGAAATAACAACAACTAAACGCACGCTATCAATTTAACAGCATCTGTCTATGAAGCATGCACGAAGCTCTAGGTTGGCGGGGAATGAAGCGAACTGCTGTGGGAGGGGAATTGGCAGTTGGGTTGGCAACCGACGCAACGCATCGCATCCCATCGCATCGCATTGCCCTCCCACACAGCCCTGCACCCGTGTCAGCCCTCAAAATAACTTGTCCTACGCTCTCCTGGAGCTCTAGCTGCTCCGGCTGCTCTGCCAGCTCTGGCATAGCTGCATTTTTCCAAGGAACCTGCATGCATGCCTCGCGCATGCGCAGCCGCCTTGGCTCAGACCAATGCCTATTTATAGATTGGCATTGCCCAAGTCATTCGCGTTATCAAAAGGCAGCCAAAGTCGCCGCTGTGGCGGCTGTGAAAATTCCAAAAAAGGCAGCGCCCCAAGAGACGCCCGCTGCTCCGCCAATCCCCCCCTACCCTAACACCCCAGCCCGCAGCACGCCTCCTCTTATTGCCAGCCCTTCAAACGTTCTGCGCTCGTCGTCTTGTCTGCTGGCGTGTAAAAATATTTTCCTAGCATTTTTCTATTGGTGTATTTATTTATTTTTTTTCTTTTTCTCATTTTCTTGCCAGCTCGCTGATGCGCCTGGCCAATTTCCCAGATAAAGGCGCAGCAGCTGTCAACGCGCGAGAAAATAACTTTGCCCTTTTATTTTGCCAGCTTGTAAATTAATTAAGCTGAAAATAATTTAACTTAATCCCAGCCCCGGGCAGCGCTCGTTCGCTTCAGCACACAGCGAGTAATAACAAAAAGAAAAGTGTTTCGGGCTGATTCAATGAGCTCTTGGTATGTGGGTTGCGTCAATAACCGTAGGGCGGGATTAGCACGTATTTGTTGGCTTTGGCCAGAGTCGCCATTCGCGCTCCGCTCGGCCCTCGGAACACTGCTCCCTCTCTTGACTCAGAGCCCGCGGCACACGGTAGCCACGAATATTTGTTATTGTTCGTTGTTGACTTGTTTGTTGTTGTCTGCCCCTTGCCACACTTTGTAGCAAATTCTAGCATTTCGTAGGTTTTAAATGTGGCTCAAAAGAGAATACATTGCCTGAACCTAGCCCCTGAATAAATTGATGCATAGTTTCATTCAGTTTATTTTACTTCCTCAAGTTATAGCATTTCAATATAAATTGGAGTTCGAATCCCCGGGGCGGAAAGGGAAATGTTACATTTACAACATTTCTCTTCAATAAAATACCAAAATACTATCGAATGTTTGTTAAGTGCCATCTCAAAATGTGCAACATTTGCGCTATGGAATGCGCTTCATACAAAATGACACATTTGACAGGCAGCTTTTTAACTGTTAGTTTCATTTGTGGCTAATCAAAACTGTTCGAATGGCGCTTGAAGCTTCAAATGCAATAATTGTGGCCTTTCAATGGATCGTTTAAGCTCATGTCAAGAGCACGAAAAGCTTCCGTCAGCGGGATATGATTGGGGCGCAATGAACAGAGCGCTTAAGCTGATGGGGCAATGATAGTCCTCCTTCTTCTACTCCTCCTCCAGCTCTGGATGAGACTAAGTCTGAGCCTGAGTCTGAACCCAAACGTTTGACAAGCCAAAAAGTGATGTTTATATCAGTTTCCTCTTTAGTTTTAAAGTGTGCATGCCCGGGCAATAAAAGAAAATGGTGAAAAGCAAATAATTTAAAATGAATTACAATAAACGCTGCTTGCTGGGTGTGTGTGTATGTGTGTGTGTGTGGAAATCATGTTGGCTAAAGATTTGCGCAAACTTTGAACTCGAACTCGGACTTGAAAAACGGAATCCGGTACACCAAAAGCCCAAAGTCAGACCAAGTCAAAGTTTGGCGTGGGCGCCTTGTGGACGATTCCGATTTGATTTCATAATAATACACTCTGCTCCGGTCGACGGGCAGCAGCAGTTGGACTTAACGTTGCTTTGGTGATTTTTTTTGTATATATGTATATATTTTTTTGTTTTGTTTTGTTTGTTAAACAGAAAGTGAAATGCATTTGCTTGACTTGAGGGAGGCGGCGCGGGGCGTGGAGGCGATAGGTACGGGGCAAATTATCGCTTTATCACGATTCAAACGGTGCCACTTTCTTCTCAGTTTCAACTACAGCTCCAGCTTCATTTGTAGCAATAATTATGCAATTTGCTCCGGCTTGTTGTGGAGGATCGCTTCGTACTTGCATCTCTTTCCAAATTCGATCTGCTGTTAGCCTTTTGCATTATAATGTCTGTTGTTGCTTATAATTGTTGCGGGTGCTGCATGCCTTGGCAAAGTCTTTTTACGGATTGCTTTCAAATTGAGATTTTTATCACTCGATCGAACGCTTGACCAGCTGCCATTCTCCATTTGTAACAACATAATTGTGCATAGATCTATG
The DNA here is from genome assembly GCF_003285875.2 of Drosophila novamexicana. NCBI lineage: Eukaryota > Metazoa > Arthropoda > Insecta > Diptera > Drosophilidae > Drosophila > Drosophila novamexicana. The sequence continues at coordinate 1,734,220 of NW_020824766.1, forward strand.
ACTTTTGTTTATGACAAATTAATTGGCTGCAATTGTTTGTGCACTGGGAAAGCCTGATGAAAACGCATGAATATCGTGCATTTGGAATACATGGGAAATTTCATTTCGTTTCGGCAAAATTCTTTCAACACTTGCCATGCTTTTTCATAATTATCATAATAATTTCAACCTATTGAAAGCTTTTGTAATTTATCACAAAATATTTGTGTCAATCTCTACGCGCAAGCAAAAAGTGTGTCAAAAATTGACCAAAATAACTCTTAACCCATTAACTTTGCCGCCGTGGTGTGGCGATCTTTTTCGATTGTTCGAGGCGGGACAGCGACATTTGATCGATCAGTTGAGTTATTGTTGTTACCCAGTCCCGTTGACGTTGATGGAATAAGCGTCAAATATTTGCCAGCCCCCAGGGCCCCAGGGTACCAGCAAACGCACAACTTTTTCTCTGATGCCGCAGGCATCGTCGCCGGGCAATCAGTAATTGGAGATGGGGCCCTCGAGAGTAGCAGCAGCAGCAGAAGCAGCAGCAGCGGCAGCCCTCATAAATTGGCCCTGGAAAGTTGCAGCCGAATCACTTCCTGACACAAATATGAGTACAAAAAAAAAAAAAACGTGCATCGGAATTTTTGATAAGCAGCAAAACACCCAAACGAGGCCTATCGAGTGGCAAAGCTTCTTCCTTAATTCGAATCGGTTGACAGAAGCTAACGAGCTGCATATACTCTTACTTTTTGAACACACAGTTTTCTCTGATTTTACTTAACAATTTGTTGAACATTAAAAAAGGTGTTTCAGTGGTCTATTTTTCTGGTTCATAAGTTAGTGTTAATACATTGCCAAAATAATTAATGCGTTTTGGTGATCTTTAATACAATGTTAAGGTTTTTGTGAAAAGGCAGATGGAAGCATCGCCGACCCCATAAGGTATATATATTCTAGATCTGCATCAGCAACCGGGTTGAATGCATTAAAAGAATGAAAAACTTCTCTGTTTATCAATATATCTTAAGGCTTAATAGGCGTAACTATGCTCTCTACACCCAAAATTTCAAATATCCAAATTTCGCAAGACTTAAATTGACTCGAGACTTCTTCGGCTGATTTAATAGATTTTTAAACGGTGAACAGATTATTGCGTGGTCGAAAAGCAAAGTTTACATGAGCTTACACAAATTTCGACTTTTTCAAAATCATTACAAACAAAGCCACAAACTCAGTAGACCCTAACTCGCAGAAGAAATTGGTATAAGCGAAAAAAGAAGAGTATGAAACTGGACAGTTGAAAATTAACGCGAGTGAATTGGAAGCGAAGAAAAAACGTGCAGAGCACTTTTCACTTAAATGCAATGCGCCTGCAATTACAACAACAACAATTGCAACTATTTTCAGGCAAATTAAATTAAACAATTTAATTTGATTGCAATTTGGGGCAAGTTAAAAAAAAAAAAGCGAGAGCCAACGCGAAATTGTTTCAAATGGCTTAATTAATTCGCCCAATTTTGGCATGGTACACATTTAACTTGGTCAACTCGAGTCTTTGGGTCGTTAACAATTACTCAACAGTCCCCAAGCCCAAAAACGAAAAACGAAAAAAAATAAACCAACAAACCTCGACAAGCCCTACAAACACACAGAGAAGAAGAGGTATAAAAAATAAAACAGTCCCCACCAACAAACTTCTCACTTGTAGTCGCCTCCAACTCACGCCCACGTTTAAACAGTTGTTGTTGTGAGCTCTCGGCTTAATTTGATAAGATTTATTTGAGCCAAGTTTTTGTTTTTGCTTGGCGCTGGGTAAAGGCCAAGCGTTTGGAGTGCGCGCATTGAGAAATGTTTACGGCTTTACGACTCCAAAAAAAAAAAGCCAAACAAAATTGAAAACAAAAGAAAAAATGTAAATAACATTTAAAAGACAGTTAAAATAGAAATGTAAACTACGATTTGGGCGCATTGATAAATGGCCAAAGCAGATCGTTGGCTTCTCAAGATTAGTGAGAACCAACTGAACTACCTTTTGGTGTAGGTGTCTCGAGCTTTGCTTTTGGCAACGACTACCGATTGGCAGCCCAAATGGGATATTTATTAATGACATAAAGTGGATGTCTCTATAAAAAAAGAGTTTTGGGAATCATAAGATGAGGGGAGTCGAGATGAGCTTAAATCTTTACAATGACTGAGCGCAAGCAAATCCAGCTTAAAAATAAATGTATTTTTTGTTTACAGTTTTCTGTTAAATTTCCTCAGGATTTGGAAAAGGCTCGCTCCCAATATTGTCTTTACTATTAAATATTTTTCTCATTGATAATATGTCTGTTCTTTAGTTTTTTCTTTACCCGAAAAAGTTTTTCTAAAAGAAAACAAGTTGAGCTTTAATTTGAACAATAAGTAAGTCTCTCCGTTTGGAAACAAGTCCATCTCTTAATAAACTTTGCTCTTAAGTTTTCTTGGGAAATTCTTTAGGACTTGCATCTGGCTCCCAATAAATATTTATTCTTTTTTTGCATTAAATATTTTTCTCATGAAAATCCTTTTTCAATGTGAAAGTTATAGGCAACGCTTCTCTATTTTCTATTGTTTTAAGATTGTTTTTCTTTTGAATGTTTTTGTTTTCTTGTTTTAAACCAACCGTCAATGTTAATCTTAAAGTTTGCTGTTAATGTTGTACTGGGGTTTTTGCTTGAACCGCTGCGGTTCAAGAGTTCATTGTCAAGTCTAATAAAATGTTCGAATGACACGTTAAGTGTCAGGCACTACAAGAGATCCGCCGATCCCCGACAGTCGTTTGAGAGGCCGCCAAGCGGGCAAAAAAATAGCCAAAATGTGTATAGCCAAAGAAAAAAAGAAATAAAGTATGTAACCTATGCAACCAACAAAATGTTTGCCGCTTGACTGGAACTTGAACTCAGCTACCCGCTACACAGGCATAACGTCCGCTCCCCCTATTCAGGCCCCCCCAGCTGTCCCGCTGCCCAACCCATGGCTGGCAGATGTTTCCCTTTTTGTCAAATGGCTGCAGCAATGATGATAAATCGTGACCGTGGAGCGCTTTAGTGAAATTTCTTTACCGCTGCCCACTACAAATTTCTGTATGTATGTTTTTCATCTCTTCAGCTGGCTGCTGGCTGGATCTTTATTACCACATTTTCAGGCACTGCTGAGTGACGTGAACAGTTTGTGGCGCAGCTGCCGCATCGAGCTACCAACGTTTTTCATTTGCTACTTATGGCCAAGTTACTGCCTTTTACTAGCCGCCCCCCCCCCCCCGTACCCCTTAACCATGCAGCCCCCGGCAGCCCCTGTCGGGCATTACCCGCAAACTTGACATTTAAGTGAATTATGTAGTTTTCATGTTAACTTTCTGTGCGGTGTCGGCAAAATCTTTTTGACTAAGTGCCTGGCAGGCGACTTTTCCATACCTGACGACGCGTCCATGATTTATGCGTGCAGTGTACACATATATATATATATATGAGTATGTGTGTGTTTGTGTGCATTTTCTTTGGCAAGGGCTGGCCCACCCTCTAGCTTCTAAGCGTTGAAATTAGGCAGAAATATAATTTATGTGCCCCGATTTGGGCGCCACAACAAAAAAAAAAAAGGTGCAAAACTTGAAGCAACTTCTTGAACTCCATTTTAGTGGCGCTTCCGGGTGTTGGGCGTGCGGGGGTGCCGACAACAGTTTGTCGGCTTTGATTTAAATGCAAATTTTGCGAGGTCCTAAGAAATGTCAACGCGAATCACGATCTTTCCAGTTTCGAGTAATTGCATTTTAAATTTTTTATGATTCATGAATCGCCTGCATAGAATTAGTTTGAGTTTAGGAATTTTTTGTAGAGAAAGGCATGTGAAAAAAAGATAACAAATAAGTCCCTTAAGATGCGTATTTAAATGTTTAACTATTGCTTCATATTGCCAACATTCAAAAGATCTCTTAAGAGTGTAAATAAAATAAATCAAGATGCAAAATATATTAAAAGATGAAGCTCTCGAATCAATATTACTTCTTAATGCCAATTTTCGAGAGATCTCTTAAAGATAAAAATAAATGTTATGGGTATTTAAAAAATAATGACTGCCTAAATATTGCCCTTTATTTCCGACTTTCCAAAGATCACTGAGTAATAAAGTTAAATATATTTAAATATATATTAGCATGGTGATTCGTATTTTTCGCGCACTTGACCTTATCCGCTTTCGTTGATCTTTCTTCAACTGCTGAGATTTCCAATTAACATTTAACATTAGCCCCAGTCAAGGCTGTCGGATTTCATCACAAGTCGCTGACAAATTCCTCTGCCCTGCAAAGCAGTTCAAGGTCAGCTCCCACGCACGCTTGCAACGGAACGAGCGAATCTTTCGATCTTTCGATAACAGCTGACTGATAAAATGCCAAAGTTATCGAATCACACACTTGAATGTCGACCTTAACTTCGAATCTAACTTCTGTCAGACACGCGGCTCATTTAACGTTTACAAGTTAATTTGTCGCGAATATTTCGACTGCTATCTGCAGCTGATTGTGTGTGCACAACTGTAAAACTGTATCTGTAGCAGCTGTATCTGTGTGTGTGTGTGTGTGTGTGTGTGTGTGCGTGTATCTGTATCTGCGACCTTGCAAGGTAACAACAGAAAAACCAATCAGCCAGCGTGAAATGTGCTCGACACAGCGAAACTGAGGTAACAAATTAGCAAAAATTGCAATACAATAAATAAATAAATCGAAACACACACACACACAGATACACACACACCCACACACAGATACAATATTGTGAACAAGAGCGAGGAATTTTTTAATTTAGATAATTGAAATAACGCAGAATTGAAACAGTTTATTATTAACAATAAATGGCAAAAAGAACAAGCAGGCAGATACCGAAAAATAAAACGACAAAAAAAAAAACAAAAAAAGCGCCCAACTCAATTATAAATAAAACATTCGCGTTTAACTGTTTAATCAGATACCGCAGCTGTCGTTGTCTTTAGTTTATAACAATAATGATTAACAATACGCGGTTAGCGAGTTGTTGCTTTTGTCAAATTTATGAATAAATTAAGCAAAATATTGCGCGATTTTCTTTCTCTTTTGTGCAATAAAAACGCTTTTTAATAATTCAATTTCATGATTCATTTTTGCAATGCAATTTTTTGTGCTGTTAATTGCGACAGTTTTATTCACATTTTATTGCGGCTTTTGCATATTGATAAATATTTGATTTAAATAAATTGCACTTATTTAATAATTACATAAAAAAAAAAACCAAAAGTCAGCAGCGCACGACTAGGGTATACCCTATGCCTTCCTCTACCAACACCAAATACAGCCTTCCTTTGCCTTGGCATTCACAAAACATAAATATTCAAAAACAAAAATTAAGTTCCCCGTTTGGAAGTCGAACTTGAATATTTTCTTCAACCAATCCAAATACCGCGTGGCTAGCCAATTTTTCTCAGATAACTTCTGTGTTTATTATCCCATCTAAATGCAATTTCTGCAGTAGAACCTTTCCCCTATAGAATATTCCTACATTACAATTGATTTAAGGTGTCAGAGATGCTTCCTTCTGGCTTTTACATCAATTTGCACAAACACATTATACCCCTTTGACCCTCTTTCAACGGGTTCAGGGTATTAAAAATAGCCCACGTCACAATAATTGACATGAAAAGCAAAAGTTATAAATTAATGCAAAATCAGTTCAAACAGATTTTGATTTTCATTAACAATTTAAAACTGATTTTAGCTGAAAGTGAATGTTGAGTAGTTATTTTCGAATACATTATTCTTGAAATAAATGGGAATATTATTTGACTTGGCACTTCTCTGGAATTTGGCAAAGTTGTTAATTGTTAATTGTAGTTGATAGATTAAAGTTAATTGTCATGCGAACGACTTGCGTCAACATTGCGATAAATCAAAAAAAAATGTGTATTTATATAATATATAATACTATTTACTTGTCAGCTGGAAATGTCAAATTCATTCTATCAGAACACAAAGAACAAGCCAGCTAATTAAAGAAAAAAGTTCGCACGCCCCAACGGCAGCAATGGAAACAACAGCAGTAAAAAGCAATAAAAAAGAGCTAACCACCCGCAAAAAGACAAAAAACGTATATGAAAAACCAAAGACCAACGTCAACTAATTAAAAAGCCAAAGCAACTGCAGCAAATGGCACTTGCTGTTGCTGGGCCCAAAGGCAGAATCAGAGCCAAAAACAACGGACTCGAAGACAAAGACCCAGCCCAAAATTGCAAGAGGCCCTGCAGTTTTCACGCCCCTTTAGCACACTGGCAATTGTTTTTAGATATGGCAACAGAAATCTCATTATGAGCCCCCTCACTCTATAAGGTGTGTCTTCGCTGTGGCCGTCGTCACCAGGGCCCACGCCCCAAATTCAAATCTGGCAATTGCTGTACTTTCTAATACATGAATTAGGAGTCGACATCGGCATCGACATCGAGTTCGTATTCGTATTCGTATTCGAATTCGCAATCGGATATCAAGTTGCATTCGAAATCGACACCATGTGAACTTGGCCAAATCGGCGATTGTCAAACGAATGTCGAATTGCCAATTTATAATGTAAAACGGCCGCCGATCCAATTGGAGTCTCCGGGTATTATCCGTTATTTTGCTCGCCCGCAAAGGTCACTTGGCCATAACGAGCCCAATTTAATTCATTTAAAACTAAGTAACAACAACAGAAACAAGAAAACACAAAAAATGGCATTGCTAATTTATGTTTATTGTGCATTATTTGTACTAGACAATAGTTGGTTGCGGTTCCTTCAGTTCCAGTTCCAGTTCCAGTTCCTTTAGGCCACAGTTATTGAATTTTTATTCACTTTATAACATATATTTTTAATGGGGTTTCTTTAGTTGGCCCACTGATTGAAATTTACGATCCCTTACATTGTTTGTTTCTCTTTTGATACCCTTGCAGAGGGTATTATAAGCTTGTTCTGAAATTTGTAACGCATAGAGGAAGACATTTACGTTCCTATTAAGTATATATACTCTAGATCAGCGGCAACAGCGAAGTTGATATAACTTTGCATAGGTCCGTCCTTCTGAACATATGTCGATCGATCCACTATATCATATAGCTCCCATAGAAACGATCGTTTCTAATGTAGGTTCCTCTCAATATATCTTTGCAACATCGGACTACTATATTATATATTTGCCACAGGAACGATCGTCAGAAGAGAAGGGTTTTTTATGTAAAACTTTTTTGTTTATCAGGATATTTTAACCAAACTAGGCATTTGTATATTTCACTATATATTCAAAATCCTATCAACATCGGACCACTATAACGATCGGTCGATAAAGCAGGTTCTCATATTGTCAAAATATTCTATTATCCAAGATATTTTCATCTGAGTTTTTTGCGAGCTTCACTTTTCTCACATACATATCTGAACAACCGTAAGGCAAATCGCTAGAAGGGTATTAAATCTTCGGTCTTTGGTTTTTTTTTTAACCGATTGCTATTTATATTTATTATCATTTGTGCGTTTTGCGCATATTTTTCGATATTTATTTTTATATCTATTTTATGTAGAGGAGTTTACTTGCTTGCCAAGCCACATTAAGTATTTTATTTATGAAATTTATTTTATCGCTTGCAATTTTTTTTTATATGTTTACAATAAATGCCAGCTGTAATAGTTTTATGAATTGTATTTATGTTTATATTTTGCTAAGCCAGCTGCGCAGCTTTATTCTTATTAATTCTAAGCAAAGAATTCAATTTGATTTTTGTTTCTGGCAACTTACGAAAAACGATTGCAACGCCCCTTTTTGTTGCCACTCGCAAAAGCCAAATCGTATTGAATCAAATTGTAATTAATAAACATGCTAAAAGGCCAACAAAAAACGTTAACAAGACAGGCAGAAATATGTGCAAAAAATGCAGGGAAAAAAATCTATGCGGCCTGCTCATAATTTGGCCAAAAAAAAAAGTCTTTTAATGAGCCGCCAGAGCTTGGCCATTGGCTAGTTTTGGCCAACTTTGGCGGCCTTTTGCGGCCGCTTTTGGCTGTTTTATTCAAATATCAAAACAATAAATTGCAGTGCACAACAAATGCGACTGTCAAGTGCAACATGGTCCATTGTGGGGTTAATGTGAGCATTGTGAGCCATTTTCGTGGTATCATAAGTTTTTCATCGACGCTGAACTTTGTCATTTGCCATAGTAACAAAAAAAATCAAGCCACAAAATAATAAAAGAAAAGAAAACACAATTGTGCCTATCAATTGACGGGCTTTGATTGCCTGCTTGCCAAATGGCAACGAACTTCCTATGCTCTTCTTTGAGCTCAAATACAAAAAAGTTTCCATTATATTAGATTATTTATTTCCTAAAACGAAACTTGTATGAACCCTGCCGACAGAGACATTTGAGCTAACAGTTAAGAATACAACATAAAGAGGAATGCAAAAAAAATCTGTTTTGTTTAAGAATACGACACAAAAACAAAAGGCAAAGACAAACGCCAACTCCAGCGCTGACGGACTCATGTAAACGTTTAAGGATAAGGCACAAGGAATAAGTAAAGATTAAAAAGTTTACAAGAGCGCACAAGTTTGGCTCATAGTTGCAAAGTTCGTAGTCAAGTTAGAGTAACCTCCACTAATATAATATGCAAATGGATCGAACGCTAGTTTGACGGACCCCAAGGGAGGAATTCGTGCATAATGTCACATGTCAAATAATTTGCCTTTAAAGTTTCGCCGCAAAACGAGACGAAACAAAACTTTGACGCAATTTGCATTTGGCGCCGCAGCTTCTGCCGCAATTGTCTGGCACGGCATCGTGTGGGGCGTGTTTCATATAGATATATATACATATATCTATATCTATCTATATATTGGCAACGTATATTGCCATGCAATTTTCCGGCCCTCCTGCAGCTGCCTTTGATTGATTTGTTTTGCCAAGTGACGCACAACATGAGCAGAAACAGCGCAAGATTTTTGTTGATTGGAAATCAAATGGAATGAGTTGGGTTTGGTTGGATGTGTAAAGTGTGGCTTGTCGGGGTTGCGCCTCAAGTGGCACAAGGTCTGCGGCTTTTGACAAAATATTTCGCACTAAATTGCGCTCCGACACATTTTAATAGGCAGCTGTTTTGCATTTGCCAACATAGCATATATTTACATATGCTGATTATCCCAAAAACTGAACCGAAACTAAGCTAAACCCGATGGGGACACAAACACACACACACATTTGGTATCCATTACAAATGCTGCGACGGGGGCATCTGTCAATCAGAAAATCAAATGAAAAACATAACTCAGGGCTGCGAGAAGCGAGAACCGAGAACCGAGAACCGAGAAGCCCCCAGCTTTGATAAATGACAATCTGAAGTGGAACTTACATTTGCTTACATTATACAGAAAAAGAGAAGAAATAGAAGAGTGAAGAAGAAACAAACATAGAAATATGTTTGGGAAAGTGTTTTGTTCTGTGTGAAAGTTTTCAAAACGAAGAGCCAAAGAAAGTTGTATGATAATTGCCCAAAGGTCGTGAATCTCTCGAGACTCTCCGGCGATTATGCAATGTTTATGCGTGTTTATACAAATTCTAGACAATGAAAACAAAGTGAAAGCTGCCCAAAAAGAAAATATATGAAAATATTGTGTACTCATCCAAATGCACTTTCAGTTTCGAGCAACAAATTGTTTGTTGCGGGTGTTGCGCTTGGGAATTTTCCCGTATCCAATACCCAATTCCAGCTGGGAATCAGCAGCATCCAGCAGTTGATCGGGCGCCCAGCTCACCTAGAGATCTCTATCTTGCAGCTCCAGAGCGTGCTGGGCATAAAAGAAACTACGCTGGCCAGCTTTTTGAGCTTTGAGCTCTCCCGAGATCTTCGAATCTGAAACTCTGGCTTATTACAAATTCTAATCACATGCAATCACCGATCAGCATTTCTTTTCGTTTCGATTCCTCTTTTACGGTTCCACTCATACACACACACACACACACTCTCCGAATGCTATTCGAAGGGGAGCGGGCGGGGGCATTGGAGTCGTACATTGGCCTGGTACCGAGTCGATGGGGCTGTCGCTTATCGATTAATCATCAAATTAAAAATTACTAAGCCCAAAGCGTGGAGCGTGGCCGAAACACCATAGCCACAGCTTCTTCTAGGCTTGCCCCTCCCCCCCCCTCCGCTGCCACCCTCCTCCTTAAACCCCTTCACGCCTTTGGGGCAGCTACCTATAAGTACGCACATCACACTGCTATTTGCCTGGCTTGTGCTTTTTTTATTTTATTTTTTGGCACTTAACCCCACCAATTTAAACAATATATAGAATTTCATGGCTAAAACCGCACTCATTTCGATTTGCTTTTGCACTTATTTTTCGGCCAAAATTAGCAATTGTTTGAGAGAGGAAATGCTTTGTAGAAAAACTTTTAAAAAAGTTCTAGCAAAAATATGCTGTATCGAAGCCAAAAAAAAACAATAATAATGCAAAGAAAGTTAAGAATAATAATAACAAATTAAAGAAAGTTGCAAGTTAGAAGAGTTAGCAGCAGCTCTTAAGTATTCCAAGGTTAATGGAACACAATTGAGCTCAAAGTTCTGTTGAGGAAAAACGGCCGTTTACTGTTTCAAATGTCAGCCCAGATCTTACATATATTTATAGAATTATTTACGATAATTGCTGTGAAATTCCAGCGAAACCAAACAAAATAATTGAACGATATGTGTTACATCAACACGCCCAATGCGATATGATATACATATATATATATATACCATATACACAGATATAGTACACATACATGTATATAATAAAGTCGTAAATTCATTTAAATATGGCCAAAGGGAAATGAAACACATGCAAATATTGTGTGACAAATGAACAATTTTCTCAAGTACAAAATATGCCCATAAATAACACTTTGAAGCGCCGCCTAGCGGTCAATTGATGCACACGCTGTAACGGTTACAAAGTTCAATCGATATCAATCGGCGTGCCGCATTTTCATTGGGCAAATTAATTTAATGCTCAGTAAGAGATTTTCCAATGCTTATCACAAATTTGTCATCAAGTCGCTGTAATGCGATCACAGATACACGAGGCACACGCACACACACACACACACACGCACACATATGCACACAACCACATGGAGTCGAAGTTGGAGTCGAAGAGCAGTCGCCACATGCTGCTGCTCATAATGAAGTTGAGCGAAGCTTAAAGATAATGATCAAACAGACCACGCGACGCGACGCCAAGACAATTAAAAGACAAACGAAAGAATTGCAAGCGCCGCCGCGTCGCAGTCGCCACTCTCTGCTCAATTGGCGGTGGCCGCTCTGCCGCTCTGCCGATCGGGCCGATCGGCCGCTCAGCTGCTTGTCAAGCAAGTTGCGTCCAAGTCGGCTGCGCAGACGTATCGTGTCTGCCGGCACATTCAGTTTACTTTTGGCGCTCGTCGCGTACACAACGTAGCGGGCACTCAATAGACGGCACGAACACGTAGGTGTAAACTTGACTTTGACTCTCACGCTCTCCCACACCGTAAAGTGCTGTAGTGTGTGGTGTGCATGTGTGTGTATGTGGTTGCGTTCATTCGTACGATCGCTCGCTTGCAGGCTGACCGTGAAGTTTGTTCTTTTTGCATGTTTATAAGCTGAGTAACTGTAACTGTGCTTTGTTATTTGTTTTGTTATTGCCGCTTCGCACTCTCGCCAAGTTCATTCACGTTCATTCACGTTTCATCATCGCTTACCGTCCGTCTAATTAAATGTAATGCAACGCAAATATCGAAATCGAGTTTAAAGCTAATTGCAAACTTTACAATTTGCAAACATTAATTTTTCTCGTTTGTTTTTTTTTTCGGCATTTCGAGTTCATATCCATTCATATCCATTTCCGTTTAGCTTCGCTGTGCATTGGAGCGCAATAATTAATTGCATTTGTTGTTGTTCTTGTTGTTTCTTTGGCTGCAATGCAAATTGTTGAAAACACTTGAAATAATCTCTAATGATTGCTAATGCTTTTCAAGAAAGTGAAATCTCGCTCGAAAGAAAAATTGGTTAATACAATAATTATAATGCACAATAATTATGTTAATTTTAATAATCGTTAACACAGTTTATTTGGTAACAAAAATATATTAAACAAACAAAAAAATACCTTTAAAAGTGCAAACAAAAAGCAAACTGTTTAAATATTTTCTCAACAAAGAGACAAAAATAAAAATTAATAAATAAAAAATGTGTGCGAAATTAATGCAAAAACGAAAGCCCCGAGCGCAAAGCAAAAGCTTTTAGAAAGGTATGTAGCCCAAAGAAGAAGAGGAAGAAGAAGAAGAATGAAGAATGCGACAAAGAAAATTAACTTCAACCTTATCTGGAAGTTAAATGTTCCTGGTTGCACTTGTACTATATTAATTGGAAATATACTGATTTATGCATGTTTAAATCGCATTTTAAGCAACTTTCCTATACATAAATTTGTTGTTTTCCATTTTGGCCTAAAATTAAAGCTTTGTCTAGCTCGAGTAGTGCATACTTTTAACTATCTTTTCTGTGTATCCCTATAATCATGTTTAATAGTGGCAACTCGAGCGTTCCTTTTATTTCCCTATTGTTGTTTTTCTTGTCTTCTTTTTGACTTTTCATTGTTGTTCCACTGACTTCCTCTGTGGCATTTCCTTAATCTTTAGCCTACTTTGTTGTTGTTCTCCTCTCGCAAACACACACACACACACACATACACTCTCTTAATGACAAACAACCTTTCACACTTTCCGTCTGCCACTGTAAAAAAAAAAAAGACGCCTTGTCATTCTGCAGCTCATTAGGTGGCAACCCTGCTCCGCACATTTGTGACACATTTCCATAGACTCAATTCGCGTGTTCTTTACTGCGAGAGTCAAATAAAAGCTTTCAAATTTGTATGCCATTGGCAAATATTTGCTGGCCATTGAATTGAACTACTTTCGTTAAGCGGCGAATGGAATTAACATACATATGTAGTTGTGTATACATACATATCCCCCCCCCCCCCCCCCCCATTCCACCTGCCACGCCAGGTTTTTGATTTTTGCTGTCAAATGCAGTCGCTGCCTTATAAAACGCATCATAAACATTTACCTACTTAGCCGACAGTCGCCCGTTGCCAGACTTGAGTTTGCTTTCATTCAAATATTTGCATTAAAATGTGCACAAATTGTCACAGTGGGCGTGGCGAAAGGGGCGTATGCTTTTGTATGCAACTCCAGCTGTCGAAAAAAAGTAAATAAATAAAAATGTTGCAGTTCGTATAGCCCGGCTGCGCCATACGCTGTTTTAACAAAACTGTGACTGCAAAACTGTGACTGCAAAACTGTGACTCTACAGACTGTGACTGATATATACCAATATATGCTGATATATTCGAAATTTTTGAGAATTTCAAGCTTGCGCTTTTTTTTGCTGAAACCCAATATACTCCTTGTCGCTTTTCAAACAGAGTATAAGACAAAAAAATAAAATAAAAATACAAAATTGAAAAAGAGGCCGCCACAGCAACAAAATAGTTGAAATTCGCTCGAAACCTAAACATTTTTATGATTCGCCTTTTTATTATATGTTTGTCTGTTTGTAATTTTTCGCGTTTGTGACAAGAATTTGCAAATGTCAACGAAAATTGCGAGCTTCACATTAAAAAAAAAAAGAATTCGGCAAAAAGGGCTGAAGTGGAGCTCAGCGGAGAGAAAGAGTGAGAGGGAGATAGACGTACAAAGAGAGAGAGAGGGGGGTAGGAAGAGGCACAGAGATAAGAGTGGAAATACCAATGCCCCAAAACGCGAACCAATTGAAATTGTTTTATAAGACCATGTTTTTTTTATCTCTTTCTTTTTTTTTTTTAATTTAATTTTTGGGGCATTTTGTATTTGGCATTTTTAAACAGGCCGTTACAGTTGGAGTTGCGACATCAGGATCCCGGCGTAACGGATCCGATCGAATCGGTATTACTTCAAAGTGAAAACGATAATTTATTTAATGAGCAAATATGTGAACATTTCGCCGTGAGTTATAATTTGCGAATGTGAGCACAAATAACTAACTTGTGTAATAATTCCCCGAAAATTAAACAAAACCCGTAACATATTCAGCTGGAAAACTTTCATTAACAAAGGTTAACGATTTATGTAGAACAATTTCTCTAAGAAATTGATAGATACAATATAAAAACATTCGTGAACTAAACAAGAACTTTAAGTTCAAGACATTTAATGTGAGACAAATTGGTTATCTTTTTTGCAAAACTTCTAATATATATATTTTCTACAAATTAACCTTGCTGTCAACTGGCAGATCTTATATTCGAATACAATTTTATTGCCATGAGTTATTCCCATTCTTATGTAACTTAACTGGGGTGGATTTATATTTTTTGTTAATGACATTTTCGCTTGTATTACAAAACAGAAAGAAAGAAAAAATAAATAACGAGAAGCGCACAGCCAGGGTCCCGATCCCACAGACGACAGACTTGTGTAAATCGAAACGCTTGTCAGACACCTGTTGATAGTTACTTTTTGTCAGTTGCAATATTTGTTTATAAATCAAAAAAATATGTGGCTGTAATACCGTGTAATAAGCCACATTTATTGGCTCTTACTGCACAATTGTAGAGTGTTGCACCTGTATAAATAAAGCTGTGATTAGGCCGATTGGGCTTGTCGTGGCTATTTACGACGATGTCTTCATATTGATAGCGTCCGATTTATTAGATACTTTATACTTAATAGTTCGTGCCGATAGGCCAGAAGAAGGTGATGGAAGCATTTGCTTGATGTCATCGCCGAAACGAACAAGTTTTGATTTTTCTTTGGGGCTTTCTTTCATTTGTTGTGTGAAGTCATAATGAACCGAAATGAACGAAGGTTTCTCCAACTAATTAGACCATAAAGCAGCCGACCTGCCTGGCCGAACTAATTCGCTCAGATAAGCCACAACAAAGGTCACGCTTTAATTGATAAGAAAACACAATGCTGTGTCTTTTGGGAAAATGGTTTTCCGAGACGAGCCGTCGGCTACCGTAGGTAAATGAAACGCTTCGAGAGTCACTCAAATGGAAATCCCCATCGGCAACAATGACAGAACCCAATGTAATGTAAAAGAAGCAACAAGAACCCAACTGAACTAAAATGAACTTGAAGTGCCAGCTGTGCCCCGATAAAGATCACACCCCAGCGTCGACGGCGAGTCGAGTCACAGGTGGAAGTTCCTGCTCCGATCTCAAAGAAAGAAAGAAAGAACGAAAAAATTGAGAATCATGCCACAATTGAGTGCACTTTGCATTAAACTAGAAACTAACTGATGTTATTTAAATGCCAGTTACCCTGTAAACCCAATTTCAGGTGTATACAACAAATATTCTACTTATTAGATAGGAATTTCGAGAATTTGTATACGCCAGCATAAGATGTGGTACTTTCAATTTCTTGTCAAGAATTCTTATGCTTCGCAGACTGCACTAATTCGCATACAATTAACATACCCAAACTGCATGCCTTGCTTACAGGGTATTCACAGAAAAACTTTTAATAGTTGTGAACCTTTTCGAGGCACTTAAATTGCGCAGCGAAGCGTGCTCTCACCAACTCGGTTTCCAACACTTCCCTCTAACCTCTGCTCCTCTCACACTCTCAACACTCAGCTGCCAGCTACGCCCTTTTTCAACACTGCCCCAAAAGAAGAAGAAGGAAGAATGTGAATGGAACTGGGACTGAGACTGCGACTGCGACTGCGACTGCGACTGCGACTGGGAATGACAATGGGAATAGGAATGGGCCGGAGAGAGTAATTAACCCATGTTAGCCGTTTGTTCTGCCGGCTGCCTTTTGCAAACATTTAATTGTTCCGATTGCCGTTTAATTGTTCGATCTGCAATTTACGAAATACCAAACAGAACGGAATACGTTGACCGGAGGCTACGCTTTCAGCGTGTCTAGATCAAAGTTCTGCCGCCGGTGCTACGGTTCTTGACATATTCAAAGCATTCCATACCATTTCATTTAACTCAACTCCACGCGGGTTATTAAAAGCCATCAACATCATCATTATCCGCGACTTTAAAGCCAACATAAAAAGCGATCTTCGTGTTATATAAGCCGGCCGCAGCGCTCCACAAATGTCACACTTTGGCGGAGAGTCGGCTTAAAAAGCTACTTCACGGCAAACTTTAGTCCGAGAGTTGACCAATTAGTTGCTTCCGTAATTTCTTGGTATTATTTTAATTAGTTTTCCCTGGTTTTTATATATTTTTTTTCGGCTGGCTTTTTATTTATTTAAATTGCGTGCGCTCAACGACAAGTTTTATGTGCCGCCCCAAAGATTTATTTGTTTTTATTTTTTTTGATAATGATAAACAAGCATAATTTATGGACAATGCATTTTTAGATGCGATCGTAATTCCAATGAAGTATTTCGACTGAGGCTGCATTTAGTGGGATTTAACTATGAGAGGCTGGCCGAATTTTGTTGAAATTTGTTTGTTGTGCGTTTCTTCGATGTTAGTTTTCACTTCCTGCTTGAAAAACAAAAAGAAAACTCATCATAAAATTCAGAGTAGACATTTTGCAATATTCCTTTTGCGAAATTGCCTCGTAAATAGCGTTGAAATGTTCCTTGAAAGGTTCTCCCGCTCTCACCTGTCCGCCCGCCTGGCTATCTCACAAATAATTCAAAACGCGCTTACTTCCCCTCCTCCAAACTGCCGCCCTCCCCTCGCTCTGGGGCCGTTGCCAATGGCAAAAATGCGTTTAAGTCAAGTTGCCAAGAGCCGAAAGCCGCCGCCGACGCCGCTGGGTGCGTGTGTGCAACGTGTGTGGCAGCTGCTGCGGCAAGAGGCCGATAGTTACCTGCCGCGGTGCCCGCTCGCCCGTATTCACAATAGTCGCAGGTCTGGCACTTTAGCTCGATATTTATGCAACGGCACACACTTCAGTTCTGGTTGCCCTGCCTCTCTCTCACTCTCTGTCTCTCTCTCTCTCTCTCTCTCTGTTGCTCTCTCCATCAGCTGCAATTTAAGCTCACATTTTTCTTGGCAACACATTTTCCTCGCCATATGCATAAGCAGTTTTTCCAGCTACCCTTCTGTTGTGTCCCCTCGGGCGCTTCCTCTGCTCTCGCTCATCGCATTGTTTGCAACACTTGGCGCTTGCCACATAACAACAACAGCAGCAACAGAAGTTGCAACTGCTGCTGCAACATATGCAACAGCAGCAGCCGGAGCAGCAGCAGCGTCCGCTATGCAGCGTTGCATGACACATTAAATGCAAAACGGGCAGCGTGCAACACAAACTGAGTGAGACAACAACAACGCGAGTGGTAGACGGAGCGGAGGGGGCACTCAAGGAGGCAAGAAAAGACCTGAAACATTTTGTTGCCCACCGCCAAGAAGTCGGCCTCAGTGTCGGGGTTTAAGCAGCGGCTTCTACTGCTGCTGTTGCAGTTGCTTCTTATTCTCCTGCATTGCTCTTATTAAATAAAAGAAATGGTCTGGAATTTTTCATATGCTCTATAAGTGCATAAGGTAATCTTTGGGGCATATCCGACTGGATACTGGATACTTCTAGGAATGTTGTCTAAGCTAGAATATATCAACATTTCAGGTGATTAAATATGATATAGATAAACGAATATGTTGATTAAATATTGTATGAGTAAAGTTTAGACTTTAAATAATACTTTCTCCTATTCTAGTTAGTATTTCTCCACTAAATCCAATCCTGTTCTATTTTACCCTAATTTCTTCTTTGATCGAATAGAAGCAAGTTCCATCAGACTCTTCATCTAGCTTTAACAGGGTATTATATAACGACTACTGTCTTAAGCTTTTGTATATTTTCGCATAAAGAAGCGTCTGTTTCTGTAGCAGCTGTTTGGCTTATGTTGAGTTATAGCCACGCCGTTGTTTCTTGTCTTATGGCAATATAATCATACGAGAAAAGCACACACAGGTAAAGTCGTTCGTTTTTGGCATAATGCGTAGCAATTATCGGCTAGAATTTGTTATGGTGCTTCGCTCTTAACACTAATCAAGCGGAAAATGCATTCAGCTATGTAGTTTGAGCTTATTAATATGCATTAAATTATATTCCGACAAGTTGTCTTCGCTTGCGTGTTGCTGGTGTTGAGAGATATCAAAAGGCTGCCCCAGGCTGTTGATGCCAAGCGCCCAAGCTGCCAGCTCCCAAGCTCCCATACTCCCATCTATCCATCAAACGACGCATTGAACACTTTAAATAATTGCACATTGTGGCTGAGGCCTTAATAAAATAATTAAAATGAAATATGCTACGTTCGCCATAGCTCGAACCCGAACAATTGCAAAGATCAGGGGCTCGCGAGCGGGCGATGATGAAAAACATCAGAAACCACGAAGAATCAGCGCAGAATGCTAGCCATGTTGAAAAATGTGCGGGCTACCAATCTACGCATTTTTTAAGCCATTTTATTTTCTGTTTCTTTTGTTTTTTCGCGTCTCTCGACGTCAAAGGAAGACCGACAAATAAAATGCGAGCGATAAAATGTTTTAAAGAAATCGCTGAAAACGAGCAAAAAAAAAAAGAAAAATAAAATATTAATTTCAATTATTTACGTACGGTAAGCAGCACGCAAGCCGATTTTCCCAGCGATTCCCACGTTGAGAATCGCCGAGAGGGGCGCATGGTAAGTGGCATTTTGTGCGCTAAATGCGCGCAATTTGTTACAGGATTTTTATGGCTAAACAGAAGGGAGCACATGGCATAGAACTCTCTACGAGCTGTGTGAAACTGTGGGAACAGCTATGCTATGCAATTTATAATTATCAGCGGTAGGTGGCGCTGCGGTGCAAAGTCTTATGCAATCGTCGCATGTTGATAACAGCGGAAGTTATTAGAGCAAGCTTCGAGTTATGCGAGTCAGTTCCAAAGAACTTTAAAGCGTAGCGCAGCGTTCTTGGCATTGAGATTCCCAACCCGGCGGTCGCTTTTGTTTCACTCGCTTCTAATTAAAGACGACACTTCGGCATGTACTCGAAAGCGACTCGGCCGGCGACAGCACGGAAATGCCTCGCTCCAAGCTTTGAAGAATCGTTTTGATATATGGAGTACCAAGAATTATATTATTTCCAGTTGATTGTAGTGCCAGTCGCCGGTCACTTTATACATATGTATGTACATACTAGTATGTAGTACAAAAATAACTACTTACGCATGCTTTGCTCTGGCCAATACTTCAGCTCTTTAACTTGATGCCAGTTCAATCCTATTGACCATTCAACCTGGCAACTCTTAACCTTTCACACATCGATCGCTCGCTGGAGCCCCTGAAGATTACAATTAAATTTGGCCAGAGCTCGCAGCGGGTTTCCAAATGTGGAAAATAAAAAGATATATGTATATGTATGTAAACTGAAGCTGTGCAGAAATGAACTTCAGCACCGCGGTAGAACGGTGTTATTTAATTGCCAGAATGCCAGGGAAACGCAATCTGAACAGATTACAAATTATAAAATTGTGGCAGGTGTCCCGAACCAGCCGAGCCAGCGAAGCGAGCCGCCAAGTCGAGTTTTTGCGCCTACATTAAACATCCATTAGATAAGAATCAATGGACAACACGATATGCATAATAAAGCGCGGTTTCGGCCAAACAAAAAGCCAAACAAGCTGCCAAATATCTAAACACTAACTAAGAGGGGCGCCTCATGTTACACTTGAGAGTTGAAGATTAATTGTTGCGGCCTGTCGTAGGCCCACGACTAGCCGACAGAGTTTAAAAGTTCGTTCGGGGTTGAGAGTTCAGGCTCAGAGAATACTCTATCTGCGGCTAATTTGATTAATTAAGCGTGGAATTAAAATTGTTAATCGTATTGAATGGCGCCCAAAGGGCTTTTTGGATTAATAATCACAATTATTATTAAATATTATGTGGCCATAATAAAAGCTAATTAGCTGCCGCTGTGCCTAATTGCTGGGAAATGTTCTGCCGCCCTATGCGATTCTCATGGGCCGTTCTGCCAGTGTGCTGCTACCGCTGTGTCATAAAAACCTATGACATGACCAAAAGTATACGCTTTAATCATATGACTAACTGGACGCATGACGTAGTTCAATCAATAGACTTTTTGTCAGCCGCTGCTGACTCACCTCAACGAGAGGGAGATAGGCTTATGTTATAGGTTTGTTAATATATATATGAGGCATGCCCCACTCTCGATGACCGAATGTTTATTTTGGCTTCACTTATCGATCGGCGCCGACTGATTAATAAAATGCTGACGAAAGTTGTGCTTTTCTTAAGGTCTCTGCCGAGACTGAAATCTGTAAAAATACACGTTTTAAACACGGGCAAACACTTCTAGGTCTTTTCCGGCCATCGAGTGACGCCCTTGAGCCCTTTGGCTCTGCATTACATTAAACAATCACAAGCTTCTTTCTCTTAACCACATTTTTTTGTACTTTAATTTTTGCATATGCGGCTTAAATATAATGTGTACATGGTTTTTTTAGCCTCACTTTGGATTAAACAACGGCGCGCCGTGGCTTGTGCGACGTTTACAAATGCGAGAGTTCATTAACACTGCAGAAAGAACAGAACTTACAGCTCCCAGCAAAAAAACAGAAAAATTAAATAATTTTCAACATACAAAAAAATAAATAGAACCACGCAGCGGTTTTCATTTAAATAAAAGGTAGCCTCGCATTTAGTTTATTCTCGCTTCTTGTTTTGCTTTAATTAAAAATGCAAATTTTACATGCACGCAGCATTTCTTTGAAGATGTTGATATGTGGGCGGTTTTCTATTTGACGAAATCGAATTTCTTAATTCAATTTCATGCCAAACACAGAGAAATTGCTGAATAAATTTAAACGCTCGTTAGAAACTTGATTTGCAGCCCGAATATCGTTAGATAAACATTTCAGTCTCGCAATTAATTAAGGTTTCTGGCCTGGGCTCAACTCCCCCGAACGAATGACCCCAATATGCAAGGCGACCGCAAAAATCTGTCAACCTGCACTGCCAACCTGCTGTTGGCCAAATACTTGAGGGCTTTGGTAAACAACTTTTTCTATTCTTCTTGATTGGCGAGAAACTTTCGCTTTTAGCTGCCGAATTGAAAACCTTTGTTGTCTATAATTTGTCTATCTGAATATATCTGGTATCTCTGACATTATTATAACTACTTATTATTATTACGAATATTACAATTGTTGTCAGAGACGTTTTGTCAACCACAACAATTTTCAGCTGCTGCTCTTGTGGTTTTTAATTGCTCCACGCCGAAAATAGTTGGGTTAGACGTAAGATTCGCCTTAACTCTGGGTTAGCGCATAATGACAACTGTTTCGCTTTTATTTTGGGCGAAAGTTTTCGGCTTTGTTCGCTTTTTTTTCTTATGCATAATTATAGTCTTGCAGAAGCTAGCTGCCTTTGGAGATTGTTTTTTGAACTATTTCTTTTATTCTTTTGCACAAATCTATATTCACAGCTTACTACTCGAACTCTGTTTACCTGTAAAGACAATACCTTGTGAAATACCATCCTGATGGTGTTCAAACCTTTCCAATTTGTGTTATATTCCTGTTTATAAATAAAACCAATTCCTTTCGGCGTCATATAGTTAAAAGAAACAATTAACTTTTGAGAAACACTTATAGTTTTCTGCATATCAAATGTAATCGATTACAAATCGATATATCTACGTATCTGTTTATCGATAAATGCACCTATTATTAAATCGAATTGAAATGAATTCATTTAAGTTGCATATTTTCTGATCTTTAATTCATCCTGAGTGAAAATATGAATAAATAGTTTAATATTAAAATCCATACCAAATTATCGATAAATGTATTTCCCTTATGATCAGCCATAGCCCCCCTCCCCATCCCTTACACATTATATTTGTTATCTCCATATGTTTGCTCCTCGTGTACTTTGCTAACCAATACCTTTTCCCCACTCTCTGCCGTTGCCTTTTACAGATCTTGGTACCCTTAACAACCACAACAGCAACAGCAACAACATTATCAGCACAGTTAACAGCACAACAGCAACAATAGCAACAACAGCAACTGGAATCAGCAGCAAGAAGACCCTGGTGGCCACAGCAACGGCAACGGCAACAACGACAAAGTCTTTGAATTCGACTCCGACTTCGACCCCGAGTTCCACTTCGACCCCGACTCTTAGCCAGAGTTTGCAGCAGAAGCACAACAACAACAAAATGGAGCTGCTGAGCAGCCCAGCAATAACAACAACAGCAACAACAACAGCAACGACTACAAAGCAGCTGCTGGCGCAGGATTACCTGAGCTACGCCTCCCCACCGACCTATTCGCGTCTACCGCCCGATGGCCATGAGTTTCCGCCCAACTTCAGTGAGCCGCTGATTATGCATCCCCAATCGCATGCCACGCGCCTCAAAGCGGAGCTAAGCTTTGAGCACAATAACAACAACAACAACGACAGCAACAACAAACTGGAGGCTGCACCGCCACTGCCCAAAACGGGGCCACCGCCCACAGTGCCGCGCAAGATGTATCGCCAGGACTTGGTCATCAATGTGGAGGATGCGCGTCAAGCTGCACGCGCCACAGAGACGCCAACAAAATTGGCAGCAACGCCATCTAGCGGCGGCGTACGTGATTACCAACGTTCCTTGAGCGCGAGTGCGCCACGCAAGTCCAGCGATTGGCGCAAAGACGAAAAGTCGGAGAAATCCGTACGCGACAAAATTGCCATGTTCTCATCCAGCAACGAACTGGACACCATTGCGCCGCCCACACCCAGCTCCAGCGCCAACCTCTCCAACGCTACCTCCACCTTCTCCCGCAAGCCGCTCAACATGAGCAGCGAGAATTTGTTGGAGGCCGCCTCCTCGACGCCACCGCCGTCTCTGAAGACGCGCGCCATGAGCGTGGAGAACCTAAACGATGCACAGCGACAATACCAGCTGGCCAAGCAGCTGCCGCAGCTGCACGTGGCCGATTCCATGTACTCGCTGCACACACTGACCACGCCCAACAGCGGCAGCAGCGGCAGCAGCAGCAGCAATAGCTACAGCTACAATTACGCCTCGCTGCCGCGACGCAGCCATGGAGGAGTTGCCTCCGCTGTGGAGCGCCGCATCAGCTTCTCGGGTGAGGGCGATGCGGCCACGCGCAAGGCGGCCATCACCAATATACTGGAGCAGCGGCGTCGCAGTCTCTCCAAGCTGCGCGGCCTAGTCATACCGGAGCGGCCGCAGCTGCTGGAGCCCATACTGGATTTGCCCGAGATCAAGAGCCAGGTGAAGGCGGCCAGCGGTGAGGACTCCACGGACAGTGGCCTGGGCGAGACACGCCCACTCAGACACAACATCAACAACAACAGCAGCAGCAGCAGCAACAACAACACCAACAACAACAACATGAGCACCTATCGCAGCATCTTTGCGGCTGTTCAGCGTCGTCCGCTGGAGTCGCAGCTGTCGCAACCACCCGCAAAGCCGCCACGCACTTCGCTTGCCAGCGCCCTAAGCATGCCCAGCAGGATTAATCTTTGCCAGCAACAGCCGCAGCAGCAGCAACCGTTTTTGGTGGACCAGGAGAGCGACACAGATTCCGTGTTCTCGAGCACAGCGCGTGTTCCCACGCCGCCAGAGAAGTTTGCGCTGACGCGCACGCTCAGCTCGGAGACAAACACTTCGATAGCCAGCTCAAACACCTCCACGCTGACTTCGGGCTCCTCGGCCGGCTCCCAGGCCAGCTGCAGCTCCCTGGGCAGCACGGCCACAGTGGACCTAACGCGACGCGTGCTCAAGTGCCAGCTAAATGGTAGCGTCAGTAGCAACAGCACCGAGCTGGCTTTGAGCAATCGCAAGAGCATCCTGGCGTCGGCCAAGTGCCGCAGCGCCAAGAGCCGCGGCCAGGACAACAGCAACGACAATGACAACGACAGCACCGATGGCGAGGCCTGCGTCTTGAACGGACGTCGCCTCAAGTCCACCTACAAGCAGCAGCAGCAACAACAGCAGCAGCAGCAACAGCAGCATCATCTGCTGGCCAAGCAGCTGGTGGTGGACAAGCTGATAAATGTAGCTGCCTATGTGGAGCTCACTTCTGATACGGACGACAGCAGCCGGCGCTCGGATACGCCGGCCAAGATCAGTGCCATGTTCATCGATGAGGAGCGCAAGGCTAGCTTCAAGGCAGATCCCACGCAGCAGGCCAAGCTGCGTGTGGTGCAAGCCAAGCCCGTGATCAGCCCGATGCCACAGCGCACACAGACACCAAAGCGGGAGCTGACACTGGGCACCACCAAGTCGCAGACCACAGCCGAGCTGCGCGAGAAATTTGAGCGCAGTGCAGCAGCAGCTGCCGCGCCTCAAGTTCCGCTGCCCATGCACAAGGCGCTTGCCACAGTTGTTGCCACAAAGCCGCATCACGAGCGCTTCAGTTCGCTGGACTCGCTGGCCTCCAGCTCGTCGGGTGTTAGCTCCACAACACAGAATGTGAGCACCACACAGGAGACGGCCACCGAGTTTGGCAGCTTCTCATCGCTGGGCAGCAATCAGAGTTTGATTACCGCACAAGACGTGCAACAGATTGTCGAGGAGGCCGATCCGCCGCTTAAGACGCCCGAGGCCTTTATCATAGTGCTGCAGCGGGATACGCCGGAGAGCAGCATTGGCATCACCCTGGCCGGTGGCTCCGACTACGAGGCTAAGGAGATAACCGTATGTCCTAAATATATATCGCATGTAACAGCTCTTAATTATGTCCTTATCCATAGATCCACAAGATACTAAGCAACACTCCGGCTGCCAAGGACGGACGACTTAAGAAGGGCGATCGCATTCTGGCCGTCAATGGCATGAGCATGCGCGGCCTGACCCATCGCGAGTCGATCAGCGTACTAAAGGTGAGTTTCCCTGTATATAACACTATTCCTTAGATTATTCTAATCAATATTCCCTTCCTCTCTCTTGATAGACACCACGACCAGAGGTTGTCCTAGTGGTGACTCGCTCCGAATCGTTGGTCATCAAACCGCTGAACAAGAAACGCTCCTCGCTGGGCTCGCTCAGTTCGCTGAATGAGAAGCCCACCGAGTTGGATTACGAACGCAAACGCAACTACCACAAGGCCTCACGCTCGCTCGATCTGGATCTGGATATTGTGTCCAATGAGGGCGGCGGCAGCGCCACAGTGCCAAGCACACCGAGCACACCCAGCACGGGCACCAGCAGCCCCCAGCAGCCGGCCAGCTTGCTGGACGAGGCGAACGGTAACGATGCGGAGGCCACCATTGCCACCATTCGAGCACGCCGCCAGCTCTCACGCGGCGATGCCGCCAAGCTGAGCACCAGTGAGCTGCTAGAGCGCGCAGCCGAGGCTCGGCATGCCATAGCAGCTGAGATTCGCGCGCAGGGTAAGTCCACAGCGCCACAGCAAGTCGAATATTTAGTTATAACTAATTTCCGTTTCCTGTTGCAGCTGAGGATGCTGCTGCCGGCGGCGGCGCACGCTGCGTAGAAATTGTCAAAGACAGCTGTGGACTGGGCTTCTCCATAGAGGGTGGCTTTGACTCGCCGCTGGGCAATCGCCCGCTGATCGTCAAGAAGGTTTTCATGGGTTAGTTAACTGCCATTTGCCTGGTGGCTCCTTCCTTAACTCCGTTTCTCTCTCTCTCTGTCTCCCTCTCTCTCCCAGGTGGTGCTGCCCAGAAGACCAATCAGGTGCGCAATGGCGATGAGATCCTCAGCATCAATGGTGCATCCACGGCGCGAATGACCCGTGTCGATGCCTGGAACTATATGAAACAGCTGCCGCTGGGTCCGGTCAAAATATCATTGGCCTAAAGTTGATAAGCTAATAAGATAAATAATGATATAGAACGCGCCACAATTTCTTAGATATAAGCAAAAAGATATACACAAAAAACAAGTTGCGACGTTTTGTTTCTGCATTTAGAGAACGATCTATATACAGGTAATCGTAATCATATATATTTAAATAATTTAAAGTGCAATTGATATAAATTTTCTAATTTGCGTGGGGTGTTGCATTTACCACCGCCCATTTATTATTATTATTATTATTATTATTATCATTATTATTATTATTATTATTATATATATACAAACATATACGTTATATATCGATGAATGTACATAACTATCTTAACTAATTTACGTATTTAAATCTTGAAATCGATGCAACGAAATGGAAATTTTTGTAACAGTGGTATTTTCTTATACATTATATTGGTATACACACGATTTCTGATAGCACACCACACAAAAAATAAAAGTAAAAAAAATACACAATCAAATTATAACAATAATATTTTATATATTTTATGCCATAATTTATGCGGGAACGATATATAAATAATTATTTTATTATTTAAACAACTATAAAATCAATGTTTACATTTACAAAAGTATTTGCTAAAAAAAAATATATATATATATATATAAAATATAACATATTATGCAAATTATACAATGTTCCCACTTGACTTTTAACTATGGCCTTAAATTACAGTTAAACGTTGCCCGTTAAATCTAATTAAATCAATTTAAAATCAGCTTGCCTCAAAAGAAATTGTTACAAAATCTAAAACTAAATTTTCGATTTCGTTTGCATCCTAAAAGTATGCAACCATTTTTATACGTTAACTTAATTTGTTGACTTCCGATTGGAAAGCTTAAGAGCTGCAGCTGTTGTACTCTGTGCACAAAGTGAACAAGAGTATATCTGTTTCTATATTGTCCGTCCGACTGTCAATATATACGTCGATTTTTGAGACTTGCCTTGGAATATATATACATGTAGCTGCAGCTCTTTCCTAATCACAACTTCTAGATGCTCGGTCGGTGTAGTCGGTAGACAAAACAATTATACTCTTTTATCTTTGTAAGGGAGAATATTGCTTCTCTGCACTGTCCCTGCTTCCGTCCGTGTTTATGTACTTATTTTTGACCCTCCAGAAGCAAGACTTGTAGCTTGGAATAATTGTCTACATCCGTCTCTACATCCGTGTCGAAAAGAGTGTTAGGAACTTTTGGCCTATTGCCACAATTAATTGGAAACATCGCAAAAGCAAATGTTTCCCACTTTTAAAGAGCTAATGTAGTCTTTGGAAAAGAACTGCTAATAAATTCCCTTTAAGATTCGCCAAAAAAGTTTATTTTCCACAACCGCTCTTTAAATTATAAATATGCTCAATTCACGAAAGAAAATATTGCAGAATGTGCAACCAAATGTTTGAGAATTATTCAAATATTTATATTCAAGCAAGTTTTAGTCAGCTACTAAATAGTTAAGCGCACGTTTTGTGCTTAATCGCCATTAAAAGAATTCAAGAAATAACTATTTAATTATTGTCCGATTGTTGCTACGGCAGCTGATATACATATAGTAGCTATCATTATAGTTGGCAGTCTAAGCATAACAAAGCTCGTACTTGCTTAAAAAAAAAAAAAACTTTAAGCAACAAACAAAAAGATGTTGAACACGAATAGTTACTGAAATACAGTGGTCCGATTCATATCAATCCATACTCTCCGAAACGATTCGAGTCTATACCTAGTTTGCTCTAAAGCCGAGGGACTAGTTGCAATAGAGAATATCAGACGAACATCAAATCGGCCCTTGCTACCCATCCGCAATGTTCTAGGGTATAGAAAACAAAAAAGGACTTAGAATCAATAGAACTGTTGCAATAAAAGTCTCACAATTTATTTGTATCCTGATTTAAACTTATTTAAAATTATACAATCGTTTACGTAAATATGTATTTAATGTATTACATTTTAAAAATAGTAACGTCTTATAACTATAACTATACCCAAAAAATAATGGGTATGTGAAATTACTGTACAGCGTAAATTCGAATGGATTACACAGCTCCGTTTGCTGCTGCGGCCGTCTTTGGGCATTAGTCGATTCAATGTTATTTCTACTTAGAGATCTTTGGAGGGTTTCGGCGCTAGCTTGGGCAGCTGCAGCGTCCCCGAGCAGCCCAAAAGCCCCAAATGCTGCAGAGGTAACGGCGAGTTGGTAGCTCCAGCCTGTCCATTGGTACGTGGTTGACTACTGGCATTCTCGCCGCCCTCAAATATATCGCTGAGCAGCTCGTAAACGCGTCGCTTAAAGAAGAGTTTCTGATGGAAGTTCATGTGCTTCATTTCGGGACGCAGGCCCTGCAGAAAGGCATCATCAAAGTCCATGACGGGTGGCTTTATATCGGCGGGCGTATCTTCTGTGTCTGCGCTGACTTCGGCTGGCTGTGGGCGACAGAGGGTGAGGTGGTGGCAACTGTAGTAGAGTAAGAACGTGGATAATTTATTCACATGCTTACTTCGCTCGGTTTGGATGCCTCGGTGACCGTGCGTCGCCGTTTCTTGGGCGGAAAGGGGCAGGTTTGGGGCACGGCAGTCGGCTGCACCAAATCCTTCGGCTTCTGGTCGTCCTCATCGCTCAGTGGGTGCAACTCAGACTCGGGTTTATGCTGCGTTTGGCTGGCGACACTCTGCGCATGCTCCTCAGCCACCCACTCAGAGCTATCGGTGCTGTTCTCATTTTCGTGCTCGTCGCTGCTCAGCGAGTGTTTTATATGGACCAGCGCGCCCACATGCTCCTCATAATCGTGCTCGTTGTCATCATACTCGTCGTTATCATCGCACCTGCGATTGTTGCTGTCACGTGACCGTCTGCCCTTCACTGGCACAGGCACGCCGGGCGTGATGTGCTTTTTAAGAAACTCAAGTTCCTCGCTGAGATAGTAGGGCTTGACGCGATTCGAGACGCGCTGAACGTTGATGGATCGCGCAAAGCTGGTGCGGATATTCCTAAAGCGTTCCTTGCAATTATCAACTGTAGAATTGTGGAATTCGATTTATGCGAAATCTATAGAGCATGTTGCTGTGAT
This sequence comes from Drosophila novamexicana, assembly GCF_003285875.2. Lineage (NCBI taxonomy): Eukaryota > Metazoa > Arthropoda > Insecta > Diptera > Drosophilidae > Drosophila > Drosophila novamexicana. Next base: position 1,763,158 of record NW_020824766.1, read on the forward strand.
GCGCGGCACTTACCGCTATCATTCATCTCCTTCGAAATGTCCTCCCAGGCCTGCTCCACGTGAGATTTGCGCATGTACGCCGGATGCGAGCGATCGTACATGCAGGGATGCTGCTCCACCAAACGGCAGATCTTCGCGTTTATTGCGTGCAGCTCCGGTGTTATCGTCTTTGTGGTCAGTGCCGCCACATACAAGCGGCTTATACTTCCTTTGCTGGTCTTGATGCTGCCGGTGCTGCGTCGTGTGTTCATTGTTGTTGTTGTTGTTTTTGTTGTTGCTGCTGTTGTTGATGTTGCTGCTGCTGCTGATGTTGCCTCGTTTACTATAAAATAGCAAAAACAACAAATTATTCGAGTCGTCAACTGCGCAGCAACACAGTCCCAAGCAAAACTGCAACTTGGTTGCGTCCGTTTCCACAGAAACTGTCAGCGACGCTTACGCTCTCTCTCTCTGCACAAACACACAGACACAATTTACACACGCATGCCAAAACAAACCATTGCGCACAGGTGACAAGAGAAACGAATTCTAGTTGCTGCACGTCCACACGGAAAATGCTTCGGACATTTCTGTTGCCTGCAGGGCGCAACAGCTGTTTGGCGCGTTTTCTGTGGGATGCCAGCAATAATTACATTTATTGAAATTTGCCTGCGCTTGTGTTAGCTTGAGCTACACTTACCTACCTGCAATTTGTTATATCCGTTTATTGCTTTTTCCACTGGTTTTGCAAAGATTTGCAGTCGCTTTTGGTAGCCTTTTGTTGCTGCTGCTGCTACTGCTGCTGCTGCTTCTGCTGTTGCTGTTGTCGTCGCTGCTGTTGCTGCCGCAGTGAAATTGCTGTTGTTGAGTTTCGTGCTCGCACACTATTGCAATTTGGGTTAACGGTTACTCTCGCGCTCTCTCTCTCGCTCACCAACTTACTGACGGTGTTGCTGTAAGGCGTTGATAAGAATATTGAAAATGCGACAGAAAATCCAACGTCAATGTGTTATTATTTTTACAACGCTCAACCATAACTTGTTGAGTATATAAATTATTAAATTCATATCTTTTAGACTGCTAAACGCTAACTGAACTAAGTCAACCAGCATCTAAAATGAATCATATACATACATATGTATGTACATATGCACGTATTGTTATTGTCGTAAACAGCTTGTTTGCCGGCAAAAAAACAACTCAATTGATACATGGGCGTCGACAGTATAAATAACAACGAGAAGGGGCCTGCTACATTTTGTACCGAACAACCCTCGAAATATAAGCAAATAACACGACGCTACTGGTCACGCACACATTAACAGCTACTCTCAGAGAGAGAGAGAGAGAGAGAGTGAGCGAGAGTAGAAGCATTGCCAGCTACAAAGCAGCTGCTACAGCGAGTCGGTTAATAATAATACCGGCTGGCAATGATGTTTGATCGGTTGCATATACTGTAAAAATTGTTTTGTTCAATGACACCCTGTAATTTTACAGACTAACAATATTCAGCAATATTTGCTTTATTTCTATCTGCTGCAATACTTTTGTGTCAATTACCAACTCAATGTATATAATTAAGATTATAGCATATATAAATTGCATATGATAGCCGCAGATATGTAAAACGAGCTTCAAATAAAGCTCTGCTGTAGATAGGAATTGCTATCGAAAGAAATCGGCGGCGACAACAATAATGCAACCCTCTAGTTTGGCCTGCCAATTTAGTTTGCATCACATTCACAAACACCAACGCATTCGTCTCTCTGGGCACTCTCGCGCTCTCTGACGGCATGTACACGAATGTGTGTGTGTGTGTGTATGTGTGTCATTTTCGCAGCTGTGTCAGTTCGCTCTACGTACGACGCGTGTTGCTGTCGGACAAGTTTCTCGCCAGTTTTGAATTGAAGTAAAATAAATATAAAATCAACTCAAAGTGCTCGCTGGTGTGTGTGTTTAGTTGTTAAGCCATGTCTGCATTTAAATCAAATGCAAAACTGTGCCGCGCAATAGAGAATCAACCGATTCTATATGATCAAAGTCATGAACATTATAGAAAAAGACTACCATCAGAGAATTGCTGGGATTTGGTTGCCTCAGAGGTGGGAGAGTCGGGTAAGTAGTGTTGCAAAGTGAGCGTGCGCATTTGCGTTTATCGTTATCGTGTATCGCCACAGTCAAGTGTTGTGTGGCGACTGTTAAAAGTAAGTTGGCAGTACTCACAAGTGTTGCTAATTGCCAAATTGCACGTGCGCATTCAAATTGGATTTAACGAATTGGAACTTTAAAATTTACGTTAAATTATTTTTGGTAATTAAATTTGAGATGTCTTAAGGTTTTTATGTAAACATTGCCTATAAAATCAATATAAAATATCAAATATAATTAGGACTCCTTGTAGCTTTATTTATTGTTTATGTTTATATTTTACAATACATATTTTTGATTTTATTAATAGATTTAATCGTGAATTCAACTTCAACCGAATAACTACTAAGTTAGTAAAGTCAAAAAATTAAAGGAACTTAAATCGATTTATAGATAGTTACTTTGGCTATGTTTTATCGAAAGTTACGAAAGTTAGCAATTTTTAATCGTAAAATTTAGAATTTAACGACACTGTACTTTTTCACTTGACATTTAAAATTGACAGCAAAGTGTTCAATGCAAATGATGAAGTTTTCATATGAAAACGTCATGTTTATATTGCGTTGAATAAAAATAGAAGAATTAAAGAACTTTAAAAATTAGGAATAATAGACTGCATAGACTGCCAAACTGTTGATCTTAAGTAAAAGGTTATAGCTCAATAATTACAAACAAATATTTTCACGTATTCTTAGATTAGTTTCTACGTGTATTTACTTACCGATAAGTTTCTTATTTTGCAAGCTTAAGTTTAACAAATATGTAGATTCGAAAATATCATCTTGCCTTTGTTGAATTTTCGTGTTTTGAACTCTTTTTCTAGTTATTGGATAAGATATAGCCATGTTAGATGAAGTTAAATCTTATTTAGTTACTCCTTAAATGACAATCGACATGCACATTTTTGACAGATAGACTACTCACGGAATCCTTCGGGCATCGAGTCCTTTCCTAAGACGCATTTTGAAAGTCACTTGCAGTTTGAAAGTCACTGTTCCAATATTCAAAATACTTTTTATGAAACAAGCAACAGATTGAAACTTTCTGATAATTTAAACATTTCTTAAGCGATTTTTATTACAAATTAGACTTCAACATTCTACTTTAACTTTAACTATAAGTTAGTTAAAAACTTTGTTTAAAATAATGCAAATTCGTCATAGTAAATATTCTCTATCTATATGAAAATAATAATATCCGTGTCTAGGAACTGCAATAACTCGAGAACAGCTCGACAAATTTAAATAATTTTTCTTGGTTTGTTTATCTCTACTCAGAAAATCGAAAAAATCGAGATTTGCTTTTTGTATTGCTCTTGAAAAGAAGGCTTTGATTTATGTATCAAAGACACATCCTGTCAAATGTTTAGCTTGGACTGTTAGCAATTCGTGTTTCAAGTCAGTTCCTGAAAGTTTCTCGACTCGACCAGATCGAGCGGCTGTGCTAAATATTTCAGCGAATAATTAAATAATCTAAATGATTTGAAATTAGTTAATTTTTTATGCAATTATTTCAATTTTGTTAAGTTCTCAGTTAAGTAAATCAAGGTAATTTCGATAGATTTGGTTCGTGTTCGAGTGATTGTGAAATCTATTCCGTGTCGTTTTACAGTGTTAATTACAAAGCCCAAGAGAGCAAGAAGCTGACACAGGTTAAATGCGCTCGAGGGATCATGAAAAAAAAAACGTATTCGATGTTCCCATTACGTCACTGCGAAGGTGATCCTGGCCAGCCAACGCCGGGTATTTTATTTTAGTCCTGAAATGCCGATTCTTTTTATTTTTGAAGCAGACAAAACAACAACCTTAATACCTTCCAGCGTAAAATACGTCATTCGTAATTTCAAGATTTAAATTCCGTTTGAGATTGACGAAATTCGTATTGTTACAGAATTGATAAAACCATCTAATTGTCCGTTCATATACTATTGTATCTCCGTATTTTTCAAAGCAAGCATCGATCACGTTCAAATTTTACAAAGATCCTCTTTTATTCTTGTAAACACGCTATAGGCCAAAAACTTAGTTCTAATACAAGACTTTTTTTTTATATGTATAATTTTTTATTGGCGATAAATTAGCAACAAATGACTAATAGTTCACATAGCTTCCATAGGATCAAATGAGGATCGTAAATAAAATTCCTACAAGCAAAATTTCTTAATGCGTAACATTGTTGTGATTTAAACATTACCTTGTCATCGGAACACTATCGGAACACTTTGTTTTAAATTTAAGTTTTATAATCGGAGCACTATCGAAACACTTTTTAAATATAAGTTTTATTGTCGGAACACTATCGAATAGCTCCGATCGAAAGAATCGATTAAATATTGAATGCAGAAGGATATTTAATTTCCAAGAACATCTTCGTTCACTTGTCAGTTATAGTTTTATCTAGTTAATTAAGAAAGTAATTATGATAGTTATTAAAGTTAAGTTTTGGATAAGATGGTATTACGAATAACATACACTTAGTCATAAAACAAAGGAATTGTTAACTTTTATGAGAGTCTAAACTTGAGCAATTTGAATGCACACGTGTTTACATTTATGGCACTTATTGAGCTAGGCTTAGAGTCAATATATCGGCCAGATTACCCAGGCAGCCTGTCGGAGCTGACCATCTGTCCGGATTTTCAGCCTAATAGGCTCAGGTATCGAAATAAACCTCCCACACCCACACACACACAGACACCTACAACAGCTACACCGTCCAACCCAACCAACCCAGCCACTCACCGACCAGGCAACTGTTTCGATTACCTGTGAACCGTTCTCTCTGCCAACTTCACGTTGTACCTACATATATCTGCCTCTCTCTTTCCCACGCGTACAGTGGAGAAGTGCAAACGCCGCTGGCGTCAGATTCGCAACGATTATGTCCGCTGGACGACCTCGGACGAGCATCGTCACCGCAACGGGCTGAAGCGACCGGCTTTCTACTTGGCCGAAGAGCTTAAGTTCTTGAAGCCGCATCTGTCTCTGTCGGATACAGGTGAGGGAATCGAGAGGGAATCGCCCGAGCCAAAACGAGAGCGGGATAGCAAGAGCAAGAGCAAAGAGCCGACGCTCGATGAATATAAAGGCAAGAAAAAGGATATTGCCGAAGCAGTGGAGGAGCAGCCGCTGGCTAAACTGAAACAGGCAGCTTCTGGCAATATGACCACGGAGCCCGACACGAATAAACCAGATAAAGATAAACCGAAAGTTAAGGAAGAAAAGAAGCAGCAGCAGGAGAAGGAGAAGGAAGAGCAAACGGAGAAGCAGGACAAGGACAAGCCAAACGCCGCAGAAACGGACGAAGTTGCCAGCGAGGAGGACACAAGCTCCCAGCCGGACGACAAGGAGCTGTCAGAGGGCACTGCCACGCCCACAACATCATCACTAGGCTCAGTTGCCAGCTTCGCCGGGACCAGCAACAGCGCCGTTGCCAAACAGCCGGAGTTCTTTATCAAGCAAAGCAACACGAACTCCTCATCCAATTGCTTGATCATAGGCAAGAAGCCACCCGTCTCCCCGGCCACGGATCCGCTCTACGAGCAAATGGCCGAAGACAGTCCCGATGAGACCGCCAGCGTGGGCGGTGGCAGGCGCCTGCGTCGTGCGGCCAATCGCATCAAGCAGCTGCCCATTCAAAAGGCAGCCGCCGAACAGCGTCTGACACGGCTGCAGCGCCGCAAATCCATGACCATAGCTGCGGCCAACAGCTTGCGCAGCTCCACCTCGCCCGTCAAGATGACCCCGGTGCCCCGGGCCAGTTTGCCGGCGAACGCGACTCAAGCGAAGACACAGGCGAAGGCGGCGCACAAGCCGTCACCAAAGCCAGCTCTGCCCAGCAGCCGGGATGATATATTTCCGCGTCCTCGTTCCACGGCACCGACGGCACAGCAGCTGGTGCTGGCTCGACGACCAGGTCCTGTGCCTGGCCAGCAGCAACAACAACAGCAACAGCAGCAGCAGCAGCAGCATCCACATCCTCAAGCCGGACAAACAACTCAAACTGTGCAGCCGCGTCATCATTTTGGTGTAGGTCGTCCGCCGGGTCCTGCGCGCCTTGCTGCAATGGCTGCTATGAACAAACGTCCACTGGCTACGCCGCCAGGATTAAGAGCCAACTTTGCCGGACAGCGCGCCCCAGCGCCAGTCAACATCATGGAGAACTTCAAGCAGCCCCCGACGGCCACGTCGACATCGCAGCCTCAGCAGCAGCTGCAGCAACAGCAGCAGCAGCAGCAGCGTCTTGTGTCCACCAGCAACACGTTGGTCATCAGCACCACCAACTGCCCGGCGAGCAGCAACAGCACAATGACCAGCACTTCCAGTTCCACGCCCGGCCCGAGCTTTTCCACGCAGACGGCCTCGATTACCGCCTCGCCAATTGTAAGCACAACTCCGCCCGTGTTGACCCTGATCAAACGCTGCGAGCGGGGCAATCAGACGGAGTGCCAGGATATATTCTCGGACGAGCACTTTCTGGACATGGTGCGGCCGCAGATGAAGGAAATGAATCCACGCCAAAAGATGCACTTCAAGCAGAAGATCTTTCAGGCCCTAATGGAGACCTTCGACGATGCCACCGACTTTCCCAACAGCGGCGAGGTCCAGCACTTCAATATTAATACGCCCTCGGGCTTCGATCACGTCAGCGATGGCGAGCTGCGTCTCATCCGGGAGCTGGTCAGCATGGTGAGCGCTGCCAAGCATACCAGCGATCGAGCTCCCAGCAGCTGCCCCCCAGCTGCGACCACGCCCAATCAGCGCGTGTCGGCCGGCAAGCCTCCAAATGTTGTGCAGCGCATCTTTAGGCCAGCCCACGTGCAAGGAGCAACTGCCATTGGCGACGACAAGAAACTCTATCGCATACTCCAGATGAACAACCACACCAAGATCGTGGCCGGATTCAATGCATCGGGCGCTCTGACGGGCGCTGCCGGGCGCAAGGACAGCATTGACAGCAATTCCAGCTCGAACACAATCCCGCTGACCAGCGGGCCCAGCCGTGTGGGCACCTTTATTGTGCCCGGCAGCAGTCCGAAGACACCGCGCAGTATCGTGGATCCCTTGGAGGCGCTTTTCAACCATTCACCAGGCGCCTTTAGCAAAATGACGCCCACGGCTGCCTCGTCCGGAATCTCCTCCAAGCCCGTGCTTGTGCGCCAAATGGGCAGGCGCTACTCGGTCTGCGGCGCCGGTGGTCCCAGCACAGCTCTCGCCTCCACCTCCCCCGCCGCGGCTGCCAATGCCGCCCAGCTGGAGGCTGCGCTGCTCAAGCGACGCATGGCGCCCGCCTCGCAGACCATGGTGCCGCCGCCGCAACGTGCACGCTACTCCCAGAGTCCCGTGGGCAGCAACCATATCGCCGCCATTGCGCCCGGGAATAGCTTGTTGATGCGCAGCGTCACGTCCGGCGGCCAGAAGCAGCCGTCGCCCACTGGGGGCGGCGCGGTGCCACAGAAAACGCCGCAGATTGCCAGTATTCAGGGCAGCGCCTTTAATGAGTTCGCCACGCCCACCTCGGTGCGCAGTGGCAACTCGTCTGGATCTGGCGGCAGCTCCGGCTCCTCATCCATATCGCCGCTGAAGCGCAGCATGATCGTGGCCAATGTGAAGGGCAGTACAGGAGGCCAGCAGCAGAAGCCAGCGGTGTCCACGTCGCGGCCACCATTAAACGCCGCGCCCGTTCCGATCAAACAGTCGACGTCTCCGAGTGCAAATGTCGCGAATCTATTGGCTGATTCTCGTGCCCAATCCCAATCCCAGCCGCTGCCACGCCCCGCGGCCAGGCAGCAGGCCGGGCGCGAGGACTCTGAAATGGCGGGCATCATTGCGGCCGACGACTTCGACATGGGTCGCCTGAAGCGCGAGCCGCAGGACATTATGGATGACCAGGACGCCGACATATTGGGCATGTAGTTGCCCACAAAAAGAAAAAAAACAGCCAAAACAAAAAAAGGAAAAACAATTGCAAATATCCATTGAATTTCATAATTGCGTTTATTAGCCACAAACAAATGTGGAGTAATTTTTGTAACATTAAACATTTTCTTGATTATTTACAATCTCTTATTTCATTTATACTTTCCATTTTTACATATTGTGTCTAAGCCATTTATTTGAGAGATTCGAATATTAAAAACTTCAGTCATTGAAGACAAATAAAAACATATTTTTTTTCCAAAAATATAATATGAAAATAAACAAATATTTACACCTGTTAAGCGAAAAGCCGCTAAATCAATTTGTTATTGCTCGGGTTTCAGGGGTCGCAAAAGAAAAGGTCGTCCAGGTAGACGCAAGCCGAACCAAAGATCTCTAAATAGGTTAGCCGAGGCAATAATAATACTAATAGAGGAATAATAGAGTCCTTAAGCACGCGAACCACTTGAAGATTTCGTTTTATTTCTGATTTCTTATAAACAACTTTTGATTTTGTGTGAAGCACACGACAATATTTATATAGATGTTTTTATAGCAGGCCAGAAATATTCCAGACGAGAGAATCTTATCTGAAGAGGCGCAGTAGGCAGCTTGTAAATTAAATATCGTATATATATATTTGATAAGGGCCGCGCATGTTGGCTATAAGAACACATCCCCAGCTGCCTCGCACGTTTAGTTAACTGAAGAGATTCCACGATGAAATACCTGGCAATACTTGCTCTGCTGCTGCCCCTCGTCTATGGCGCTGCGGTGCCCCATTTACAGCTGGCCGATGCCGATCTGGTGCCGGACATGTCCACGGCCGAGGATGGCATGATGCTGGCCCGTGTGCCGGACATGTCTGTGGCCAGCGATGCCGCTGACATGCCCAGCAAGCGCCAGGTGCCGCCCTTCCGCTTCATGAGCGCCCAGCTGCTTGATGCCCAGCTGGCCAACGCCGACATTGACCAGGTGCCCGACATGTCTGTTGCCGCCGATGCCGAGGATAACGAGAGTAAGTTCCGTGCACGATCCGTCGCCAAGTTGAAGCCGTTCTAACTGTGCATCATATTAGCCGTCGTCAAGGTGGAGCCATTCCAGGCTGATGCAGATCTTGTGCCCGACATGTCCGTTGCCGCCGATGCTCTGGATCAGGGTGAGTTCTTAGCCAACTTGGTTCTCTTTCAAGTGCCCCCTCTGAACCCCTCTCCCCAACAGTGGCCGACAATGCCGATCTGGTGCCCGACATGTCCGTGGCCAGCGATGCCGAGTAGAGGCCCGATCCCACTCCCTCCCTCCTACTCCCAACTCACGTCTAATTTATAACTAACATATGTATCGTGTATTGTATTTTCTAAGTTTTTATAGGCAGCATTAATAAATTTAAAAGGCTTAGCAAAATAGTTGCGCAAATGAATGCGCATTATTTCGTGACTGATAACGTTGAGTGCTTTGGGCACACTTTTTTTGTGTTTCCAATTGTTTTTTAATCAAATGTGATATATTGCGAATTTACCACAATTATCTGTTAGCGGGGTGGAATTGATAAGAAACGCTTGAGAGATCCAACGAGGGGCAGATTGATAAAAACACACTTAAATTGAGTTTTTTATGGCATTATTTGTTTATTTACTTTTTATTTGTTGTCGCCTTCCGCAGCTGATCTTAACTTTATGTTATGTCTTTTCCAGTCCCACAGCAAATTGCCCTCCATTTTGTTAGCCAATTACATTATTTTTAGCTCAAGAGGAAAAAATCAAATAAAATCTGATTAGCTTTGCGTCATGGTCGTAGGTTCATTTAGGTTCCCGTTCAACTAACACAATTCGTGTTTTTTCTTTTCCACGAGTATTTGTCTGTTTTTGCTCTTCTCATTCGCCTTTGTGTTGGTGGCTATTAATAAAAAGGAATTAACGGCAAAAACCGGACCCACACAAAGTGCCTGCGATCCCAATGAGGCACATGACCATAAACAACGGGCCACCACATACATACATAGGTTAATGGCATGGGGTGAGTGTCAGTGTCTGTGTGTGTGTTTGAGTGAGAGAGCGGCCTCCTCTCGCCCTCTCTCTCTCTCGTTGTTTTCGTTGTGATTTTCACACAAAAGCGCTAAAGCGGCTACTAAATTACGTGCTCATGTGTTCTAGTTTTAGAGGCAACCGACAAAGCGACGCGACATTCGCGACCACTCCCCCTCCGCCCACGCTGCAGCTTGCGGATAGGCCGCTGCATAAAAGACCAAATCGCATTTGGTGCGCTAATGAACCGCAGCGGATCTGACCAGCAGCAAAAACCAGAACCAGAACTGGACCAGACGCGGAGTCGACAGCGGCGGCTTCGGCTGGTTCAACTACCTTTTGCCGCATATTCAAAACGTAAAAATACCGTTTAAAAGTGTAACAATGCTGTTAACCATTTCAGGCTCGTGCCAAAAGCGATGGAGGGGGGGAACTCGACTGGCCGTCGCGTTGGCGCTGCAACAAAAGCCGCTTGATTAAACTGGATGTGTGCGATATGTGTGTGTGTCCGTGAGTTTCTTTTTGTATATACATACATACATACATATGTACATACATAAGTAAGGGTCAGAAGTTGGGAAGGTTAGCCAGATCAAGCAATTTATTATCTGATGTGTGAGCTCATTAAAATTAATTCTTTGAAGTTTCTTATAGCTCAAATAATTAACAAATATTATCGGCTTAATATAGTTGTATTTTTGCATACAAATATACATACATACAAAAAATTGTATGTGTGTATATGCGATCGTATCTGGTTACGCAGGCAAACGCAATATAACTGTGCTTTGAGTCCCATTCATTTTAAAGTAGGCCTCTGCGTAAACACGACTCTCTCTCTCTCTCTCTCTCTTTGACCACCATCCACAATGCTCTTACTCGCTCGCGTCTGCTCTTACTTTTCGCCCTTCCTTGCGTTACGCGTTCATTCAAGTCAAGCAAAGCAACTGGTCGATTTTCTGCAGATCCTCTTTAGTATCAAAGTTGAAGCTATTCATATGGTTCCCATTCAACTGCAAGCGTAAACATTGTGAATTAAAGCACAATAATTGCAAACAGCTTTGACTGTAGTCCGATTTCGATTGTGTTTGTGTGTGTGTGTGCGTTCGTTTTTATCTACTTACTTATTTCTTTATATTCGTGTCCGGCAAAAAAAAAGTTGCACAGAAAGTTCAAAGGCAAAATGCAAAAAGCATTGCAGAAAGCAAAGTTAAGTTTCGTTAAGGAAACGAAATGAAAATTCTTCGGCAGCGCCGCTCAGAACTAAAAGTGAAGCGATATGCATAACAACAAAAGTTCAGCCTCCGCGCCCCCTCACTTCCACTCGAGCAGCGCGGCAAGTAAATGAAGGCAGCGCCGTTGACGCCAGCAGCGAAATAAATGAAAATGCAAAAGTGGACGAAGTAAAAAGTTTTGTAATATGCAAGCGCAGCGAGTGATTCTGTGGGGGACGAAGATGAGAAGCAAAGAGCAGAGAGTACAGCAACAGCTGCAGCCACAGCAAATCAACAATTGTGAAGAGTGCAAATAAAACGTAACGGGAGCAATGTGAAGAAAGAAAGAGAAGAGAATAGGAGCAGGCAGCCGCTGTTGTGCCAGGTTTAGTATTCCATTCTTTAATTCAAATTTAGAGTAGACCATGTATGTATATATGTATGTTGTGTATATGCAAGAGTGCGCTGTATCGCGATCAATAAGTATACAATTATCAGAGCATCTCTGCACTAGCCAAAACCTTTCTTCAATAACAATGTGCTTATGACTTGTATTTCATTTGGCTCTCGATAAGATAAGTGCAAAGAATAGCAACAAGAAGCAAGAGACAATGCGAACGCGTTGACAATAGGGTAAAGGAAGATAGCAGTCAAACAGCTCTAGTGGGTTGTAGTGTATCTCGCAAACAACAGATGGCGCCACAGTGGATAAGCAAAAGGAAAAGACACAGACTCTAGGTAACGCGCGAAATTTGAAACTTTTTCAAGCCACACAAAAAAAAATGAAACCAAGTTTTGACAATCTTATGGCCAGATGCAGGCGGACAGCAGGAACTTTGTGGCTAAGTAGAGACATGCCAAAGTGACACATGACAGTCCAATGTAACCCCCCCCCTCCCCCCCCCCCCCCTCCACGTTCTCAGACGATTAGTTTAAATGCCAAAAACAACAACCACAACGGTCGACTGCGATGTCAATTTACAGCTATGTCATTTTGACAGCCCCGACCAGAGCAAGCGAAAAAAAATGACAAAAAATTGCATAGAAGAGGAAAGCACTCAAACACACATGCATACACAAACACATACATACATGTGCAAGTAGAATGAGGGATGATTTAAGTGTATTTGATTTATGACAAGAGCACAAGAATGGAAAAAAAAACAAATGGACAATGACAATATCCGAAATTCAGTTAAGTGTTGTAAACCGCTTGAAATCAAATAAAAGTATTTGATTGCCATATTGCTGCGCTAATAAGAGTTTTGTGAGGCCGCTAGCCGTCAGATGGCGCCCCTGCTCATTATGAGTGCGAAAAAAAACACTTGCAGGTCTGACAAAACACGTTTTAGCTTTTCCTTTTCATTTATCTGTACACACTTTGTTTTTTGCCCGCACATCTTCCATTTTTGCTGAGTCGTGACGGGGTGTCGTCCGTTTTATGGCTTACCGGTGAATGGTGTGTCTGTGTGTGTGAGGGGCAGGGGGAAAAACAATATGGCGGCTTGCTGTAAGCGTGATTACAGCTGTTATTGTTTCCGGTCGTGTTGTTCTTGTAGTTGTTGCACTTTAGATTAAAAATAACGTGAAGCTGTTAACTTTTATGACAACATTGGGCCAACTGTGCGGGAAATTATCAATGGAAATTGTCAAATATGAATTCTCGAATAAAACAAGATACATTCTGTAAATAAGGAAAAGTTAATATGGGATGCTATACTTTGAGTTTATTTTAACGCGAAACAATATATCAATGGCTGTCAAGATAGCACCACAGCAGCCACTTATTAATAAACTAAAATATTGCTGATCTCATTTATCATTGTGGCACCCGCTCTTGACTTTAATCAACATTCATTTGAATAATCCCATAGAAAATAATGTTCGTGTCTCATGAATTTTGCATAAAATGCGACATTAAGTAAATAAATCAATTCCACACCGCAAACTTAAATGTCATTCAACAATAATAAATAAACACAACACAACACAATACAAATACAACACACAACCGAAACTCGCGGCAAAAGAAGTACATTAATAAATAAAAAAAATAAATAAAAATAAAAAATTGAAATCACACGCAAATTGCGCAAAAATACGAATAATAAAAATAAGCGCCTGTCAAAAAGAGAAACGGCAACGATTTTCCCATAAAAAAAAAATTATTTTCCCATAGAAAATATAATTTTTGCTTTTTTTTTCTTTTTATGGCATTAACCATTTTCGTGACCCAACGACGCGACGCGACGATTGCTGAGGACGATTCATCTTCGTGTGGGTGCATTTTGGCTATTTTTTCTATTTTGGCTGGCAAAAATAAATTTAATTAGCTAACGATTGGTCGCAGCGCGCCTGCTGCAATGGGTGGAGGGGGAGGGGGGGGGGTGGCCAAGAGCAGGGGGCGCGCAAAGTTCAGCTGCTGCTTTGACATTTGGCGCTTCTGCTGGCAGCAGCAAACGTGATTGTCTCTCTCTCTCTCTCTCACTCTCGCTCACTATCTGGCCCCATCTTGCCATCAGCTGTGCTCTTCGCGCTTGATGCAGCTTTGCTTTTTTTTCTCGCGTTTTCTTATGCTTTGCAATAGCAGTAAATATTTTATTCGACTCGGTGTGCAAAATTTGCACCGCATCAAAATTTGACTCTAAGGCGTGAGTGTAAAAGTGAAATGAGTGCGACTCGCTGCTGGCTGAGTCATTTGCCCGGATTTGCAATTGCGTCCATAATAATTGAGTTATACATTTTTATACCCTGAACCCATTAAAAATGGGTATAAGGGTATATTGTATTCGTGCAAAATCCAAATGTATGTAACAGGCAGAATGAAGTATCTCCGACCCCATAAAGTATATATATTCTTGATCAGCACCAATATCCGAGTCGATCTAGCCATGTCCGTCTGTCTATCCGTCCGTCCGTCCGTCCGTCCGTCCGTCCGTATGTATGAACGCTTAGCAGCAAATTGTTCGTGTTTTGTGTAAAAGAGAGATGGGGAGTGCGTGCTTTCTGAGTTGAGTTGAGTTGAGTTAATTGAGTTGGGATTTAATTGTGAGCTGCGCTGTTATGGTACCTCCCAATAAGAAAATCTAATTGGATGCCAACAAAAAATGCTTGCGGACACATGAGTGTGCGTGTGAGTTCAGTTGCATGGGTTTTTGGCAAATTTCAAGTTAAATTTGGTCTATCTACCGAAAAGCTGGCACATACGCAACTATGAACGTACTTATCGAAGTCTTTGCAGCTGTGCTGCCATAAACACATTCTGTCCAACGAGCTGCAGCAAGACATAAACATACACAGATGTCACTCAATTAACAACGGCCAACAAATGCAGACACTGCCCAACACTGTCCAAACGATAACCAGGAATGCAGGAATGCATGTGTGGCAGGCAGAGAAGAGTTTGGGCTTGGTGTGTTGCAAGTCGGGCAAAATTGCAGAGTTTCCAACTGAGTAACAGAAAATGTTGCCCCAACCTTTGCTGGCTTCTGTGCCTGAAATTATGGCAAAAGGTAATTCGAAACAGGTTAGAGTCTACCTTATTGATGCAGCTGCTGCAATTCAATCCTTATGGAAACCTTCAAACAATGCCGTGCAGAAGGCACTTTGTTCCTGCCACGCCAGCCCAACCCTCTAGCTTCCTCCCTTTGCACCCCACACAATTGTCGATAAGTTGCCATGGTGTAGTCAATTAAGCCAGGTCTCATTCCATCCGAGCCCCGCTCGTTTTTACCTTCGCAAAAGCTTCGTGTTCGTTGTACATAAGTCGTGCTCTTTATGGCACATCCGGTCGAGCACATCCGCATCCTGTCGGGGCAGCTGTTTAGCCAACTTATTTATGCCACTTGCTGACACTTAATGCCCCCAATGCCACAGCCACACCAACACCCACACACACTCGTTAGTTCTTTGTTTTTAATTTTGCTCCAAGGAGCTGTGTGAAATTCCTTTGGCAAAATGAAAATTCCTTTGGAAGATATGTTTATATTATTGTGAATAGTTTACAGGATATATGCACATGCACAAGCCGAGCGGAGTTCGTTGTTCGTCTGTCTGGCAACAAAATATTTCCGCACTTGCATTAACGCTTTTCACTCCGACGCCTCCGTCTCCGCCTCCGCCTCTGCCCCGCTGTCTGGAATTTATTGTCGCCGTTGTCCTGGCAAATGCACCTGAACAGCTCCCAACAAAATGTCCTGCCAGTGTTGTCGGTACTGTTTGGCGCATAATTAAACCCATTTGTTGCCGGGTTCGAATCCGCAGAGGTCGCCGAGGTCGATTTATTGCATTTTCCAGTTGGTTTGTATTGAAAATGCGCAAATTTATGTGGGCGTGGCAGGCGGAACATAGAAGTACGTTAATTTATACGCCAATAAATTGGCGGAGAGTATTAGAAGTTGATGTCGAGGGAAAATCAATTACCCAAAACTTGCCAAGTTTTCAAACATGCAATTGAAACTATCTCGACTTTATTTTCACACGAAGATTAATGAGACATTTGGGGATTTTCTTCGGAGAATCCGGCATTATCTTTGCACAACAACTTTTTGTGCGCCATTTGCTACTTGTGCTTTTATTATCCCACATTAAGTTTCACCCATTTTCCACTTATTTGCATGAAATGTCTGTGTTAGAACCAAATTAAGACGCACATTTTTTAGCATTATTTAGCGCATTTTTCGTAGATTTTTCTACAAATCTACTCGCACCGCATTCCCATCTCATTTATAACAATTTTCAGAACAATTTCAAGCAGCTTTCCACTTCAGCTGGGTGGATATCTAAGTGTTCTGTTATACATTTCCCAAGTCCACATAATTAGTGTTGTAATTTCTCAGTTGTTCAAAGTTTTCTCTGCTTGAGTCTGGGTCTGCAGCCAAGTGTGTGCCGCCCACATTTGGCCACATTCATTAACACGTTTGTGCCATTTTTTGTTGTTGATGTTGTTTTTTTTTTGGTCTACAAGTTTTGTAAATACTTTAAATACGGCCAGTGCACACAGCTTTGCCTGCTCGTTCTGCTGCTTCTAGAAACGAATCTGCAGCAATTTACGCAATCAACTACAACTTCCCCTCCTTGGCCTACCCCTTGTCCCTGAGGGCAACTCTTACACTCAGCTACAAAATTCGTATTTAAATAGAACGCATTTCTGGTACAATTTTAAAGCCCATTAGCTCGGCCTGCAATTAGGTCGCTCCCGTATTTTGTTTGCTAGTGTATTTGAATATTAAAAAGAAGAAGATTTTATAAATGGCTGCACACTTGTTATTTATTTATCATTTACACACAATACACACAACAGTTGCCAATCCTACGCAGACATTATCCATTTGTCTATTTCTGTGTCCTCTCTCCCTCTCTCGCTCTCTCTCGCTCACTCTTTCGTGTGCCTGACCACGTAATGGAAAACTTTCGGTGTGTCCAGCCGTAAAACTTTTGGCCCACATAAATCCTGCTAATCGCTTTTGCTATACCAAAAGCTGGCTGCTGCGAAACTCTGTCCGTAACCCGAAACTCATTTGCATTTATCTGCTGTCTGTTTCGTCGTCTCGTCTCCCCCTCTCCCTCACTCCCTCTCTCCCTCTCTCCCTCTCTCTCTCGCTCTCTCTCTCTCTCCTGCCTGCTGACACTGCTCCCGTGTGTGTTTTTGGCTAATTGCTGTGCCTGTTGCTAATTGTTTTTGTAGCTGTCCTGCTTGATCCTTGGCAACACTTTTTCCATTCATTTTCAACACTAGTTTTTTCTTCTTCCTTCTGTTGTGCTTGTGGCCATTTTGTGTTTAATGATGAATGTTGAGCAACTTTTCAGCCCCCTCTCAGAACTTTGTTTGAAGGGATCCTGCAACTAATTTCCGTTTTGCAGCTCGTTATTCACACGCTTTCAACTAGCGAGCGACCAAATAAACAAATTGTATAAAAATAGTACACAAAAGTAACAACAACAACAACAAGAACAACAACAACAGCGCTGACAGCAACAGCAGCCTTCAAATCTTTTGGATACAACTGAAAAAAAATTACACAAAAATAAAACAATGCGTACAAATTTCCCAAACAACAAATAAAACAACAAACAACAGCAATTGCAAAGCTGTCGCTGACAATGACAACAACAACAGCAACAACAACAACACCAACAACAACAACAACTGAGAAATATGCACACTGACACTTTACGAAGATTTATGCGTTTTAGTTGAGTTCTGTTCCGCAGCGAGTTCTTCTCCAAGCGAGCGGAGCCATTTTTTGCACTGCTTTTCACGCTTTGTCAGTCAGCCCCCGGGCACGCCCCCATTTTTTGGTGTTAATTCCGAAACTCGATTGTTAGCGGGGAGTAAAAGTCATTTAAATTGAACATTATACAATAAATGGGAAAAAGGAAAGGTCTTGAAGTTAAAACAGTTTGACAGCAGCGGATATTCTACGATAATTTTGTGTGGGGAAGCTAAACAATACTCAAGAATTTCTGTTTAAAATTCGGCTTAAACTCTTCATGTTGGAACATATTAGCTACTTTTGGGATTATACATTAAATATTCAATTATTTTTAAATATTTAATGATGAGAAAACTTTAAAGTTAGTAACAAGTTCGCGACCAAATACAGCTCAAAACCGTTGATATAATAGTCTTAAAGATGAGTTTTGAAAAGGTTCCGCTACGTGATTGGACTCGAACCCGTAACCGACGAAATACTGGTCACCGCCTCCACTCGACAGCCATACACACAATTCAAAGGAGAATTAAAATCTGGTGCTACTTTTAAAATCAAATAGACTAGCTCACTAAAAACAGCATTTCGATATCGATTTGTATCGATTGCTTAAAAACGTGGAAAGTTATCGATTAACAGAAGCAAACATCTACTGCGCAGGCACTAGGTGAACTTACTTACTCTCAAGGTCTTTCTAGTTCCTATTGGTTCTGAGATCGACGCGTTCATATATACGGACGGTCCATAGAGATGGGCCCTAGATAATTGTATTTTTGCAAATGCTATTGTTGTTATTATTGACAATAATCGGAAATCAATTATAGATTTAGATCGAAAAGCAATTATCATACTTTTTGATTAGTTTATTATTTGTTGTTCTTCAAAAAGACTGTAAGCCTTTCAATTTCGTGTCAGGCCGTGTCACGAGAGCGCGACACGCCTCTAATTGGACACTCATCCCTAACAGAGCTGTCTTTTGTTTCGCAGTGCTTTCTTTTTTTTTTTACACGTCCCGCGTGGAATGTTGCGCACTTTTCATAAATTGCATACAATTTTTATAAACTATTTATAAGCTGGCGGTTTCTGGTTGCACCCAAAAAAATAAACAACAACAACAGCAAGCGTCATATGCAAACATATTTTTAATATTTAATATTGCATTTTATTGCAAGGAATATTTTTTTAAAAAGTCAACACAATTTATTTTTGCGCACACTTTTCATAATTACTTTCCCAGCCAAAAACAATATTTCATTTATTTGCATGATCAGAATTTTCACACTCAGCTCTTGCCCTGCTCGGCTCGTCTTGTGGCACCTGTTAGCTGACAGTCTCTCTCTCTGTATCTCTCTGTATCTCTCTGTATCTCTCTCTCTCTCTCTCTTACTCCAGCATTGTCACGTGTTGAACACTTTTTGTTCGCACTCGTTTCGCTGCAAGCCAACCAGGCTTCATTTTGAACATTCTTGGACCTATTTATTGGGAGGCGTGGTCTTTTGACCGCCTCATTGGCCGCCATATTTGACGCCAGTTGAGCATGAAAATGCCATTTAACAATGGCAAACGGCCCAAAAAAGCAAATAAATAACAGCACAAAAAAGGGCAACCAATGCGAAAAAATAAACGCATAACAACAACGAAAACAACAACATACAACTGTGTTGGAAAATGTTTAAAACAATGCAGGAGACCGTAAAGGCAATCCAACAAGAACAATAAACACAAACCTCTGATAGCGCAACAACAATAACAATAAAAATGTCAAAAAAGCAACGATGCTTAAATCAAATTAATGTGAAGCTGACTCGGGGCCTTTTTGTTTCATTTTTTCTGTTTTTGTCTGTTTTTTTTTTTTGCATTTAAAGATGTTCTGGCATTCAATTTCACATTATTGTAAACAATTAAAGTTGAGCTCTGAATATGGGTAAATCAGCTTTTGCGAGCCGATTGAAGTGCAATATCTTACTTATCAGTAAAATACTGATAGAAGCCATTATATTATTGTCTATATTATATCCTTATATTATACTAGCGGGTATTACCCGGCCTTGCCCATTATAAAAGTTCATCGAGAGAGAACATTTAAAGTTTCAATCAACGCAAGTTGTAATTTCGCCCATTTTAGTCTTGTGATGAGAATCTTGAAGCATAAAAATAAGCTTTCGTTCATTTAACCCCACATTTTCCATATAAGAAGCGTTCACTTTTCGGTTCAGCAATTTTCATGAAGATTCTTAAAAATGAAGTTGAACCCGAAACATCAGCCACTAAATGTTTGACTCACATTTTTACCTCGGCGGAGAAACACCTCCTAAATGAATTTGAGCCGAGATCTTATAATATAATATAAACGGGTTTCGCAATTATTTCTCACTTGCGGGTGGAATAAGGATTTTAAATGTATTCTAAATATAATTTTATATTTTTGTATGCTCCTAACTATAATTCTAAGTGTACTCAAAATGTTTTGCGAATTGCCAACGAAATTAATTTTTGGGAAAACTGAGTTTTATTTTTATTTTACCATTGCTTGTTTTCCTTGATGCATAAATTTCGTTTAACATTTTGTTAACTGCATCGACTGGCCATAATTTGTGTGAATAATGTGCTTGCCTTGCATATTTAATTCCCGTTTGTGCTTGACTCGCGCCGAACCCAAAATTAATGGTCGGATGCTTAACGAAATGCTTCCATAACTCTTGATGGTCTTTTAAAAATGCCAAACATCCAAAGTCACATTTAGGCCAATTAGCACACGCACAAATATTAGTTTAATGTGCAGCAAATGCAGTTATTTAATGGAGGAATGTTAATAATCACATAAAATATGCTCTTCCTTTTTGTGGCATAGTCGGAGGGCTTATAAGTCCATGCATTCCATGTTGCAAATTCTGTTTCCTGCTGCAAATCCCGAAAATGATTTGCAGCTTCCATTTAAATGGACAAAAAGCCACGAGCACACACACACACACACACAAACACACACCAGCAACCACAACAAACAAAACTTGCGAAAATTGTACTAAAATGTGTGCTATTTTAATAAACTAATTTCCCCCCCACCTCCTGTTTACAGCCTTGACTGGAAAAGGGGGCTAAATCTGTAAACAGAGGGCGACCAATATTTTATAAATAATTAGTAAACATTTTTGCGCAACGTTGTCATAATCAGAGCTCTGTAATTATAGGTGGTAAATAGAGGGGGGTTTGGGAGCGGGGTGGGTTAAATTAAAGGCTAGTGGCACGCCTCCTTATGCTGCCCACAACATCCTGGCAGCATCAATATAGCACAGCGCAACGCACTTCTGTTTGCCGTATAATTTTAATACTTTATAATTGCATTATTTTGATGTGGCCAGCGCGAGTTCACAGCGAGGAGTGTGGTTTGCGGGGATATGGGCCAGGGGAGGGGGGGGGGGGGGGTGGGGCTGTTTCAGTGGTACATAAAAGTTGCGCTTCGTGTTGGTGAGCATTTGGGCAACATAAATTTAATTAAGTGCTTATTAGCTGCTAACTGTGTCAATCAAAAAGCAGCGAGTGCCCCCAGCAAAAGCTCGGTTCCTTTTTAATCTGTGCCAAACAATATCCGATCTGTGTGTATACACTTATCAAATATGAATTGAAAAATATATATGCATAGCTATAGCTATCTGGCAATTAATTCTTCACTCGTGTGCACTCTGGTGTTATGTAGCTGTAAAACTCGCCATCTAATTTAATTAGTGCAATTGGCAATTATACGTAAAATTTCAACATGTTTTATCACTTGAAATGCATCGTTAAATAATTACGCAATTGAATCATTTTAATTCAACAAAGGTGTGAATTCAAATAACATTAACAATAACAATTTGTTATCTTAAATTCTAGAACATTTTTGTTTAATTCTGTATGATAAACACGAATAACTCAAAAAGCTACAAAAAGAAATACCATATTTATATTTTATATTGGATATTCGGTTTATTGTCTCTATTTTATCATAGTCACAGATCAATAATCAATTATTTTAATTCAACAAAGGTGTGAATTTTAATAATATTAACAATGACAATTTTGTATCTTCAATTTTGAGAAAAGTTTAATTGAATTTTTTTATAAATAACAGAAATTTATCAAAAAGCGAAGATATAGTCTTCTTATTTATATCTATAAACTTTTTTTCGAAGAAGTTTTCCCAATTCTTTTGATATTCACAAATAATTTATTATTAAATATATTAAAAATTAACAATTACAATTTTTGATCTTCATTTTAATAAAAAACGAATTTTTTCTTGATTTATAAGTATCAATTTTTTTTTGTTTGGTAAGACTTTTATAATATTTTCAAACATGTTTTCTCTATCTTATCATAGTCCCGGATAGTCGTTAGATAAATCTTCAATAGTATTGACATTTAATGGAATATCAGAAATCCATTTTGAAAGCGGTTTCAGTTCATTTTTAAAGTTTTATCTTTTTACTCATGGTCAGCAAGAAATGTCGTTTCTGTATTGAGAATGATATAGGTTTTATGTATATATCTGCAACACAAATAGAAATTTAGTGGGGCTTTCTAAATTAAGGAAATAGGCATAAATATTGTTATTTTATCTATATTGTTTATTTTATCATAGTCAAAGACAATTTATTATTGAAGTTTAAAAGTATGATCGATAACTTGACGCTTAACAAACATTAATTACAAATCAAAACTATCGGCTGTTCTTATTTTATTATATTTTAATCGACAATCGTCAATAATTTTTAAGAAAGACTTCCAGTTTATTTGTCAGAGCTAGTCTCCTTATAATCCCATATTCACAGAAAGTAAAGATTTTTTATTTAAAAGGAAGCTATTCTGCAGTCAGATTTTATTTAATTTAAGCACAATAAGAATTCAATTTAGGCTCCGGTCGCATTCTAAAGCATTTCTGGAACGCAGATCTTCTTGCGCTTTATCAGCATTGTCCACTTGCCAAAAGGGCAGTGTCAGCACGGGAGTCGTGGCCAGCAGCAGCAGCAGCAGCTGCATCAGCAGGAGGAGCATCAGTTCCTAACCCAACTCAATCCACTTTCAGGTCCCAGAGGAGCAGTTTAGTTTACGTTTGAGCGCCATAATAAATTTGCCAGCGTCTTTTTGCCCGCCAGTTGCGACAACTTGGATGAAGGAGAAGTCGATCCAGGAGCATGAACAGCAGCAGGAGCAGGAGCAGGAGACCAATGCCTCATCTTGGCATTTTCTTCCACTCCTGCCCCCTCTGACTTGTGCATGCCGTGCGGCGCTTTGTTACGCTTGATTTACGCTAACAAGACATGAACGAATGGACACGGGGGCAGGCTAGCGCTGGAAGGGGAGAGCGAAACTGGAAGAGACGGGCAAAACTCCCGGAGACATTTTAAATGTGGCGCAAAAGAACGATTACAGGTTGTCCCGTTGCTGCAACCGCCACAAAACCACAGACAACAAATGGCTATGAGCGTGGCAGAGGTTGAGGCATTGCGGTTGCTGGCAACTGCAGCCAGTAGGCGTGGGTGTGGCCGTGGGCATGGTTCTAAGACTGAGGACACTGAGGTGTAACGATTGCCAATTCAAGCGAAAAGTTGGCGCACTATTCCATTTCCGAGCAGAGACCTAGCCAAGACGTGCTGCTAGTTTGCGGGCGGGGCGGGCAGTATAGGAATTTGAGTTCCGGGAACGCGGGCAGCAAAATATCAGCAAAAATGTCAGGAAATTACAGGAAAATGAAATAAATGAAGATGGATACGCAATTTGAATAGCGTTGAATGCGTTTAGCGCCGTCGACAGGGTCACGAAGAAGACCCACTGGGCAGCCAAGCATGGAGCCAAGCGGTTGCCTGGTGCTCGCCTGGAGACGGGGTTACTTGTACGCAAATGACTGACAGCGAGGAGCTTTCCTTCTGACTGAAATTGAATCGAATTGAAGGCAATTTCTGACGCTGTCCAGGGTGGCTGTCTTCTTGTGGCCCACTTGCGTAGGCCTAAAGTGGGCTGAATGGCTAATAAGTATAAGATATTAATCAGGTCCGGACTGAAATAGGATTCGATACATAGTGTGCTGCAGCTGCTGGTCATTTGAGCCCCCGCAGCCGCCCACACAAGACCGCAAACGAGGTGGCCATCTTGGCCCCACTTCTTGTCGGTCATAATTCCTGCAACAACTGCGACGGGATTGCAAACTTCGCAACCCCTCGATAATCTCAGTTCCAAATCTCGACCAAATTACACGAAATGCAAATCGGCAACCCGCTCAGAGGGAGTTGAGAGGCCAGTTTCAGGCTGCAAGCCAATTTCGTTTGGTAATTAGCATGCGAGCATTGAACGGAATAGGCTTTAGGGGCGTGACTTGAGGGGTTTGAGTTCGAGATGTTGCAATAAATTGGCGGCCCATTGCAGCACTCTCGTGCTGCTGATAAACAACAACAAAGGCGGGCATTGTTCAGGCGCCATTCGAGTGTTTAGCTGGGCTTAACACGAGAGCTTCAGCCTGTCAATTGGTTTGTTTCATGGCCGGAATTGGTTATTAAACCAAGGCCGTAATCGTTAGCCCTTCAATCTGTGCGCAGGTAACTCTAGACGTGATAAGCGTGTTTCTATCTTAAGCACTTAAGGCATTAATCGGATAATATAACAACTTTTACTAAATTCAGATTGACTCTTGAGTTCATAAAACTTTGCCAGCTCATTGGCAATTAAACTCTATTGATAGCTAACACTAAGCACTTCTTGCCAAGATGAAAAGTTGCTCAAACAAACTGCTTTAAACTCGAATAATTTTTGCATCGCTTAACTTTTCTTTTCAGCAGCCAACTGGGCGTATGCGTACTCAGCAACTTTAAAGATATTCGTATTAAGGTTTGATAAAAGGCAGAAGAGATATAAAATGGCAAATAAACAGATGCGGATCCATTTTTTTGAACAGGTAATGTATATATCATTTAAATTATATATAAAAAACTGAGTGATTGACTGACAAGTCAGGTCAAGAGTTCATTAAAACAATATTATATTCGTCAGAGTACTAGAGACCAATGCGAGCTTAGATTTATGTATAATAATGAAGCTCATACAGCACTTTAAAGAGTATTCTGATGCGGCTGCATTGAAAAAAAAAGCTTTTAATCTTGCCTTTGTCTGTGCTCTTATTATGTGGTTGTATTTTTCAGAGTGGGCTTAGACAGGATTATGCCCTCAAGCTTGAACAATGCAGGAGTCTTTGACGCCTGAACACACACACACACACACACACACACACACACACATACGCACACGCACACAAATGCAACGGATTCTGCTGAGGCAGCAGAAGTTGCAGCACAGCACAAAGTGTCAGCTAATTGATTTCAGTTTTCTCCCGGCAATGTTTTCGAGCACTGCTAAGCTCCTTTTGCAGCCTGTCGAGGATAATGAGCAGTTGCTTAAGTCCAACAGCGCTTAAGTCCACCAATAAAGCATTCATTGATAAGGCGAGCTGACGGTTAGTTGTTGTCCCTTGTCCCTTTTTTCTCTGGAAATGTTGTGCCTGCTGCACAAATATTTTACTAAGAGTTTTGCAACAACTTCAATTGAATTATGTTATATGCGAGAGAATATCTCGCATTGTTCTTAATACTCTGACACACAAACACACACACACAAACACACACACACACAATTATACTCATGCACAGAACTCAATTATGCATAAGGCTCAGCTAAAGCTACACTATGCAACATAATTAATTTGAAATTCAATATATCTTTAGTTGTGTTCATATGAAATACAAAATGATTTTTGTACACTGAACTAAATTTATATACAGTTTCTCGTATGTCCTACAGGCAACTTTATTATAATTTTTTTTATCATGTTGTATTGATAAATATCGAACAAATATACTAGACATATACACAAATATTTCGGAAATCTTGCTCTGTTTTCCTTGTCCAATTGAAAAGAACAACTTTACGCTTTTGTATTTTATTAAATTATGACGTGTTTTTATAATAGTGAAGTGTTTGATTTACTCTTTCGGAATTCAAATCTCATATCATACTTAGACATTAATATTAGTGTTTTTGTTGCAAAGTGTAATGAGCATATAACCGAAACCAAGAGCGAGAGATAGAAATATGCAGAGCGTGAGGGCTAGAGATTCTGAATGCAGGCAGACTACGTAGTCTATAAATTAAATGCCATAACTGACCAAAAACACACTGGCAAATTATTGGTGTTGTTGTTGCTGTTGTTCTTGTTGTTGCTGCTGCTGTTGTTGTTGCTGTTGTCATTTGTCTGAACGTGTTGTTGCGTAAGCGAGGACAAGCGAGTGCCTTGTTTATTGTATGTCGAGATGCTCGTAATATTGTTAACCAGTGCGTATGAGTGATATTTAATTATTATGACCTTATGCATATTTCAAGTGTGCCACTGTTGGTTACAGTTACATTTATTGGCAGTGCATGAACAGAACCCCACCCACCTAGCCTTCTAGCCACCCATTCAAACAAATAGTTGGGCAGCTTGTTAGGTTATTTAATTATGACAATCCAATGGGACCGAGGCGAGGCGAAGACGGCCATTTGGCAAGTTGGTCGCATAACTTTTTTGGTTTGTTTCCAATTAAACTGCAACGTCTGTGGGGAATCTGGCTACGAGGCGGAAGTTGTTGCAACATATGGCAGCAAATTGAATAAGTTTATGGGCCATGTGCTTTGCAAATTGATAAGCGCTGCGTTGAAAATGGCTTTGATTTTGGCAGTCCTTGTTCGAAAAGTTGCCCCGAAACAAAAGTTACACAGGCAATTTTACTTTCCAGAAAAGGGGTGGAGAGAGGGCCAAACGGGAAGTAGACTCAAATAAATGCCTACACAAAATGTAGAGCAATAAAAACATGACAAGAAATAACAAAAAGTTTTTACTTTTTACTTTTTACTTTTTATTTGTAAATATTTATTTGTATTCTATTATAATGAAATAACTTTAATCAAATTTCTTAAGTCAGTCTTAAATTCAGAATAAGTTAAATTTATATCTCGCGTCTGTCTCCCTCTCTCTTTTTTGTCTCTCCCTCTCGTTCTCTCTTAGCACGCCATCAGAATGGCAGCTCGTCTTACCCTTTTGTCCCATTTATCTGTCGCATCAGACGCATTCGCCTGTCATTAAATTATGCATTTGCGCAATCACTTCCTAAAATATGCAAAGGAGTGTACACTCAAGCTGTGGCGAGAGGCGTGGGGCGTGGAGCTGCCACGTTGCACGCCTCATTGCGATGTGGCAAGCTTCCGCGAATTCTCTGGCTACGCCGCAAGTTTTCAAAGAGCTTGCCTCGCTTGATTTGCGTTCTTCCTGCCGTTGTCCTGTCGCCCCCCCATGTCGACATCGCTCTCAAGCCGGAAGTTGATAAAGTGCCTGGCTGCCAAGGAATTCCGCGGCATGTTGGGGCATCTGTCGCTCTCACTCTCGCCCATTCGCATGTTCGCTCTTCGTGTCTTTATTAAAGTATTACACACATGCACCCGACCGTGCGGAAATGCATTTAGACCACCCTCGATTTAAACCCTTCCCCCACTGGCATCTTCTCCAGCCACAAAGCAACAGATATATTTCAGGCATTTGCTTTTGATTCACAATTGAAACGCTTCGGATTGCAATCACAGCCATATATCATCAGTATCTGCGGGCGTCAGTTAAAAACCAGAGGGGAGCGGGTGGCGGGTGACAAAACAATTCCTATTCGTTTTAATTTGCACACACGTATTAAATACAAAATTCAAGAAGCCAGAGAAATATTTAAGTTTTTTGAATGGTCCACCCTTTAAAATACCTGATCCGTTGCAGCCTGGCTGCCGTCTGTCGACGTTATTTAGTACAAATAATATTTTCGAATGAGTTCTCACATTTTAGTACCTACATTTAGAACTCTGTACAATTTGTTGCTATAATATGCACGTGTTCGGGCGTCGGCATCCATTTACTTTTTAACAACTAACTATTTGCTGGCTGTGAGGGAATTTGAGTTTCCATTTTCAAACTGTTTCATTTATATGGGAGTTTAAATAGATTTTTCTCGTTAACTGGTTGCACATAAATCACACATACGCAACGTTGCACCGCGCACAGCTTTGACAGTTCATTAAATTTCCATCAATGGCTGCAGCAGCACGTGCTGAAATTCTCTTTTAGTTTTTATAGCAATTTCATCGGATTTGCTAAATTAATGCTGCATGCGAGCAGATAGCGTTAATTATAATGCATAAATCAGCACGATTCCGAAAGGGGCAACTGCAATGGGAGACGTAATGGATTTATGCGAGTATTTCAAAACAAACAATGGCAACAAAGCAACAATAAACAAGAACAGACCAAATACGCAATGTCAACGCAGCAAGAAAAGATAGGGAGTCCGAGACAGAGAGAGAGAGAGAGAGAGAGAGAGAGAGAGAGAGAGAGTGAGACAGAGGGACAGAGAAAGAGAAAGGGATAGAGAGGGAGAGCAAAATAAAAGCGAGGTATAAGCCAAATATTATTTCTAATAACAATCAAAAGCAAAAAAAATGCTGTTGTTTTCAAGAAAGCAAATGAATTGGGAAAAAGACAGGCAAATAAATAGCTCAGGATTTATAAAAAAAGAACAGCGTTAGTTTCTTCTTGTCTTAAGAGCTGAGTTAACTCTAAGCACTAGCTGCAAGTGCGTCTTGGATTGATATTGATTAGGGTGTTTTAGTTTTCAAGTTCCTTGCCAGCTTCAGCATTTGAAAGCCAATCCATGGCAGCTTAGCCAGCAGGCAAATACCATCAAATGCCAAGTTCAAACAAAAATCAATCAAATACGAGAAAATAAGTATATCTATGGCACGCCGAAGATTTAATACCCTTGCAGGCATTTGCCTTTTGCAGATTTGTGAGAATACAGAGTACAAGAACCAAGTATTTCGAGCGATCTTTCCTATTGCAGCTATATATTATAGATGTCCAGTTCCGACACATGAGGGCCTAAAGCTTGCAAAGTTTTAAGACGATTGAGGGACTGCTTTGCATAGAAACGAACAGACGGACAGACGCACATGGCTATATCAACTCGACACCGTTGATATTGATATAGAATATGTATTTTTCATGGGGTCGGAGATGTCTCGTTGTATGCTTTTCATATTCCATTATACCCTCTACAAGAGTATAAAAAAACTAACCCCAGCCAACAGCATCCAACAACCAATCAAAGAAAGAGCTTCTTCCAGCTTAACGCATTCGTAGCAGCAAAAGAAACATCAGCAGCAGGAGCTGAAGGAACAAGCACTCGGTTCGTTTCAGTCAAAAGTAATACGCATAACAAAGAGACATGTTTACCCTAGCAGCTTACCATCAGGTAGTTGCAGCTGCTCGAACAGCTGCTGTAAATATACATCTTTTAAATTCAAAGCTATTTATATGTGATGTGAAATGGGAACTGCTGTGAAAGGGAAATGCAGCGTTTGTCAGGCCAGCGATTCATCATCGTCATTGCCATCAACAGCTCATCTTCATCTTCATCGCCATCATCATCATTATCAACAATCGATTCAAATGGGAACTGTCAAAACAACAGCGATGAGCCAGCCAGTGATCGGCTAGTCACTGTGAAATCTGACAAAAGGATGGGAAGAACTTTTAACGAGTGGTGGGCATATTTGCACCATCGCTTACTTAAGGAACTAGTTCTTTATTTTTGATTCGCTCGTATAGTCACAGCCAAAGTCACGATTCAGTGGATTCACAACTACAGTGGAGGAAGGAACTATTAACGAGTGGGGGCATATTCGATCAACGCTGATGGAACTTATTCTTTGTTTTCGCTTCGTTCTTTCGTATGGTCACTGCTAAAGTCGTGATTTGTGATACGTGAGGATTATTTACGAAGTCTGACTAAAGGATGGGTGAGGACAGCAGTGGGAAGAGAAGTTAATGAGTGGAGTATATATTAGCAGGGCTAAAAACATGTTGCGCTGTTGAATACTTGAGGAGCTAGTTCTTTATTTTCAATTCGTTCCTTCATAAAGTCACAGCTAAAATCACGATTTGTGATTCGCTGCGCAGCTCCAAGGACGCACACTCAGTGAGGACTACTTACGATGACATTCATTTGAGTACCAGGCGACTAGTTTAAATATATTTTGAATATACTTGTATATATATATATATGTCGATGGAAAAATGTGTGCGACTGCTGCACGTTGCCCCCTCTTGCCACTGTCTCGCATATCAAAGGCCAGCCAAATTTCAAAGCATTTCCCCTCCAGAGAGCAATTGTATAGGGACTAACACGAGCTCTGAGTTGGCTTGCAATGTGTGGAAATTGTCACTTGAAAATTGCCAAGTTGAAAAGAAGTGTCGATGCATGGCAATGCTTGGCTTGTTCGAAATAGAAATGGCTTGGAGTGGGTCTCGCAAAGGGTTTCCCCATTGTCGGTGGCTTAGCTGTCACGTTTCTGTTGTGTGTTGGTTTTGGTTTACTTGTGACCTTGCTCTGCTCCACAAAGAGCAGCTACATTTATTTCTGTCGACCTCGCCCCCTACCTAATCACGGGAAATGATGCTGTCAACTGTCCATTGATTGATGCGTCCCCAACAGCAGGAACAGCAGATGCCTGCCCTGCCTGTTTGACCAAAACTCCCCTAAAAACCAATTACAATGCACGCACAAATATTATACAATTATAATAAGTAATTAGTCACAGTCTTCTTTAAGCCCCTCTCTCCAAGCACGACGCCCCGGCTATTAACATAATTAAAATCGAAATGAAATGGACGAAAAGCCTTTCCACGCTCATTGCAAATACGTGCCCCGCATCTGGGCGCCTAAATGTAGGCAACACGAATTTGCATATTTTAATATCGCGAACGCATATTAAATGCACAATTTTTGCTATTCGACGCCCCATTAAAAGTGGATTAATTTCCGATAGGTAGATAAATACATATATTACAATCATAATAAAGTGTTGCCCGTGAGTTGCCATGAGAGGAACGTTAAATTAAGATTTGAATTGAGTTTTTAATATATATAAAAAATTATATGAATGATATATGAATGAAGGAGACGAGATATATGTTAATTTGTGGCTTAATAACTAAAAGAAGTAACATATTTAATCCCATTTGCTTAACATAGAACATTTAAAATATCTTTTTAATAGACAAGCATGCTCTGATTACTAAGTTTGTCAAGTTGAAGTAAGCCTTGACATAAATTTTCTGATCTATGTTTTAACTCGCAACATTTAACTTGTTAAATGTTTCGAATTCGGCATTTTTACTTATAAATTGAGAAAGAAGCGTGTCCCAAATATAATTAAACATTTGTTTGTGTTTTGCGCAATTTCATGCCTTTCGCTTCACTTAATAAATGACAGACATAAGTTTTAATAGAGAGCAACAAATAGCTGACAGACCTCTGCTCTAACACTATCTACATCTACCATATATATATATATATACATACACATGTATGTAGATGTGGGTGCTACCAGCTGTCGAAACATTTCGACAATCATAAATTTTAATGACAAACGCGCATAAAATGTAAATCAAATGATATTAAAGCGCCGCCTGGCGTGGGCCTAATGGGCCGCTGCTCATGTAGGGGCCGAGCCATTTGGTGGGGATGTGTAACATTCCGTTTTTATGGGAAATTATGGAAATTGATTGCCAAGTGGTTGCCAATGCCGCGGAGGAGTGTGTGGTCGGGAAATGGAAAATAATCGCGCGAAAAGTTTGTCAACATGAAAAGCGTCAAGAGAACTTCAAGTTGAAGCTGAGTGATGTCTGACACGAGAGTCTCCCCGGAAAGGGGTTGGGGGCTTGGGGCTGGAGCTGATGACGTTGGCCATGGGCGTTGACAATGTTTGTCAACAGGCAGGCAGCTTGACAAGATGTCCCCAAATGAAGACAGACAGCTGCGAGCGGGTGGAGCTACTCCCCCTATCCGTAGAGGCATCCCAGAGGAGTGGCGGCTAAAGGCAGCTTAGAAGTTGGGCGGGGTAGACGCAGTCCCTCAAGTGTTCAGTTTTTCTTTTCTTAGCTTTTCCATAATGAGCTGCAGTTTTCTGCATTTAATTGGCAAAGGAGGGCGGCGGGCTAGGGAATGGGTTGTTGCGAGAGGGTTTACTGCAGTTGCAGACGCTCCTTTTGTTTGTGGTCTGCGCTTAAAGTTGCCAAGTGGCCAAAAGTTTGGCACTTCCAATGCGAATGGATGCGATAAGCGGCACTTTTCCGGTTTTCTGTCTGCGAGAGCAATTAAAGAGGAAAGTTCCCTGCCACGCTGTTAGGGAGAAAGGGATACGAAGAGGGCGGCGATAAAAATACATTTAACATGAGAGCTGAAAAAAACGAAACAATTAAAACAGCCGAAAGCAAAATGAAAATAAAGAAAGCCCAGACTTTCTTAGTTAAAAATGAACATGGATCAGGGTCAATAAGAGCACAAAGACTAACCGAAAGCGATTGAATAGAAATTTTGAAAGCTAATCAAGCTGTGAAACAAGACATTCATCCTGCCGACAACCGAGTAATTCCTTAAGACAACCAACTATATTTTAACATTCAATTAAATGGAAATCTTTGTGAAGTCCGAGAAATTCGAGCAAAACCAAGCCACAGCCACCACAGGGCAACGGAGGTTTCTTGTGATTGCTTTCCATTTTGCATAGCCAAGTAAATTTTCTATAGAGATATTCAATGAATTTTAACGCAAATAAAGTGCAGTCTTCTCGTTTTTTGCCACGAATCCTCTTAATCTTCTGACCGTCGAGCCCAATGGGAGGAAAAAGCATTTTGAATACTGGATGAAAGGCGCACAAGGAATGCATAAGAACGAATTAAAACCATAAAATATTTGCAATCAAAACAAAAACGCCTCAAAACGATTTTCCAGGCCAGAAAAGCCAAAACAACTATATGAAAACCCATAAAATAAATTTGCCATAAAATATGTAAAAAGATTTACATATAAAAACAATAACAAAATGCAGTTGCAGCTGCCGTTGCACTTGCATTAAAGAAATTAAACTTCTCTCCAGCTACAGCCGTGCATCCTTCTCTCTTGTGGGGCGGGGTTAGTGGAGAGACGAGAGCCTATTATGGGAACTGGGAATTGTTTGCGGTTCCATGGTGCTGAGTCTGGTTCAGTCCTTTTCAATGCCTGGGTAAACAACTTAGCAACTTTGCCTCAAGGTGCCAGGAGCTGAGAGTCGACTCAAGTCATATTTATGTTTTCATGCCATGTGGGCGCCCAGACACGCCCATCAGCTTTTTGTCAATTTCACATGCACGACGCTTTCATTGCCAACGTCGACGTCGACTCCACTGCGAATTGCTCCTGCAGGGCAAATATCCTGTGCATAAAACGTGCACAAGTCCTGGCCAGCACATTTGTATAGATAAAGCTGGTGAGCAACTGGCTCGGGAGTTAGATAGAGATGGAGGAGCTGCGGGTGTTTATGTGGATAGATACACATGCACATGGCAAACAAACAAATCCAAAGCCAGGCAATGAGTCTGCCTTCGAATCTGAATCGGAATCTAAGCCTGCCTCGCAGTTTCTTTGCTCTGTCCTCTACCAAACGCATGAAAAGTCGAGCCAGCTATCAAAATGCATAGCTTCTTTTTTTCTGCACTCAACTGCAAAGGGTATCAGGGGCTATGATGTTGTTTGACACACATAATGGAACAGCATGAAGAATATATTAATTTATGAACTATATTTAAATGTAAATATAATACTCTATTGATAATGTAACCCTCATGCGATACTCTTTCCTATCGTCTAGGCGAATTACTATCCTCTAATTGGCCTTGAATATAAATTAATTGAGGACTTTGCTAGGGTATTTACTCGTCTAATCAGTTTTTGACGCTTTTTCTGCTGATGCATTTTTTGCTGCCTACTCATTGTGGGCAGTCCAAGCAACTTGCAACAACTCACAGAAAAGCAGCAGCAGCAGCAACAGCAAAATGCAAAATGTGATTTAATGCGCTTTGGTGTCGCATGCTAATGAGGCAAGCTTGTGCCACAGTTATATGAATGTTGCTGCAGATTTGTGGCACGTGCCGAGCAACACGAGTTGCCCTCTAAAGATGCACGACACAAAAAATAAAAAAAAATAAAATCCAAAAAACTGGGCCTATGTGAGCGCTGTGTGCCTCGAATACCTAAGAATTATTATATGCTAAATAGTTTTTCCTTAGCCCCGACTGATTTATAGAGTGAGCCAGAGATGATGTCGTGCTAATTGTGTTGCCGGGCCTTTCGGATGCCTGCAACGTCTCAACAGCGTCTGCCAAAACGTGACTCCCAGTAAGTGGGTCTTAAAACTGCTCAACGTTGACAGACAGCGTACTTTACTCATAGATTATTTACCTGTGCTACGTGACATTCCCCCACGTTAACAATACGTAAAGCATATTTTTTCGGTGCAGAAGAAAATTCAACTGAACTTATTTATTTGTAATTAATTTGTATTGAATATAAGGTTTATTTAAATGGCTCTTCTTGCAAGGCGCCTTTTAACCTCTCGGCTTAATGGAATGAAAAGATGTTAAATAATAATCGAATGGAATGGGCGATCGTTATGCTTTACTTTAATTTGTTTTATTATAATTGTGTCATGAAAAGTGGAAGGCACAATAAGAGACATCGTCGACCCCATAGACAATATATATTTATTCTAGATCAGCATCAAGTGCCGAGTTGATATAGCCATGTCCTTCTGTTTGTTTGTCAGCAAGACAATTCCAAAATTATTTATCCGATTGAATTTAATCAATAACCTGTGGTTAACAGTTAAAATAACGTTATAAATATTCAATCGATGTATGGTAAAGAATTGTTGAACTTTAAATTAATTGGTTTAGTATTCATTAATCTTACAAAGAAACATCCTACTAACTTAAGGCTGCGTGACAGCCGCGGCTAGAGCTAATTTAATTAATACGCACAACATATTCGCCTAGGTTGCTTTCAATTAATCGCCCCCAATGTTAACTGAACAAGTCAACGACTCTTCAAGACTTCAGTCTTCGGTCACTTAAAGCGTAACTGGAATATGCGCCATGCAAAAGCGGGACACACACTTTAAGGCCAAAACGAAATCAGAGTCGTGGGGAGTTTTGCAACATTCATAGCTTGGCGCAGGTAACGCAAACTGATAATCACTCAATTTGCTCCAAGGCACAAAAAACTACGAAGTTCACTCAACTCCGCTCAACGATAAGGGAGCGCAGAGCGGCAGCGTGCTGGCGTGAGGGTCTCGGTGGGGGGATTGCCAACCTGGTGCAAAACAACAGCGACCAAAGAAGCTAACGCCTGCGAGCTATTTAGAAGGAGAGAGACAGAGTGAAGTGCACCAAATTGGCATTACCGTGGCAAAGTGGGTAGCTGTTGCAGGGTGGGAGCGTGTGGCGGGGCAAAGACAAAGGCAGGGCATCTGCCATGCAAAATAAATGTTGCAAGCGTAAACATTGCTTAGCGCTTGCAACAATGCGGGGCAACATCACGTTTCGGCTGCTTTCAGCTGAGCAAAATGCATAATGCAGCAGCCGCAGAAGGTTCAAACTGGCAACTTGAAAAGACACAAAAACAAAATAGAAAAAAAAAAAATGAAAAAAGGAAAGAAAAACATAAATGGAAAACACAAGAGAAAAATTAGTTACGCCAAAAGCGGTTGGCAGCGACGTTGAATGCTCTAGATGGATGCCATGCTAAATGTCTGTGGGGCACGATTATCATGTATAAGTCGAGGCCGAGTTAGAAGTGGAGGTGGCACCTAAGCAGCCAAGTACTGGGCTGAGCCATGCTCCTCCATGCCATCCGCTGGGCTGGTACTTACTTAAATCCCATGCACGGCCACTACATTAGCGGCATCAACTGCAGCGAGAGCGTCCACGAAAGTGTTGAGCTCGTTATAGCCCACAACTTGGATGGACGCAGGGTATGAGGGGATCTAGAAGCGATGTGAAAGGCAATTGAAACTAGCTGGTCTTGGCTTATTATATATTATTACTCCTATAAATAACATTATTAGCCTTATTTTAATTATTACAATGATAATATTATATTGCTAAAAATAATTTATTTTTATTGTTAGTGTAATACCTATAAGTAGAAGTTATCTTGGGTTATTATTACTTTTACTTTTATTATTACATTATCATTATTACTATTATTTTAATTCTTATTAATATTCTAATTCTTAATAATTATTATTATTTCATAATTCAATAGTGATCAATATAATTTTATTATTATTATATTTATAATTATTATCATATAATGTTATACTTTTAAGTAGAAATCAGCAGCACTTATTTAATAATACTTGTATAATTATAGTATTATTATTAAGTTAATTATTTTAATTTATATCATTATTTTTTTACTTTCATATTTTGTGTGAAATTTTGTTTAATATTAGTTAATATAATTTTATTATTATTATAATACTTTATTATTACACTATTACTACATTATTATTATATTTACTTTTATTTTAAATATTAATATTATTTCTATTATTATTATCATATATTTATATATTATTTCTTATAATTACCAACTTATAATTATGATTGGTTATATAATTTGAGAAGTTAACTAGACATTTAGCCAACTCGAGGAAAGTAACTATATAGATATCTAATTTTCAATATTGTTGCTATTAATCTCAATTGAAAACTGCAGGGCATCAGAATTTCGGCATGAAAATGTCTCCATATGGTTTTTGTTTTTTTTTTTTTGCCAGTTGAAGTCGTTTTGCATAATTCCAAAGTCAAGCCGCGAGTTGGCGGCCAAAATGTGGCCAAAATGTAGGGATGACATACGCTGGCAGGCGTGGATCTGTAGAGGAAGCGGATAAGGATGCAGTCATAGTCGCAGTCGCAGTCGCAGTGGTGGTGGCGGTGGCGTTGGCGTTGGCGTTGGCATTGGCTGTGGCGGTTGCATGGCTCAGTGCGCCTAAGCTTCGTTTGATGGTTGACGTTTTGAAGCGTCCGTGGCCCGGAGGCGTCAGTGAAGCTGGCAATGGCACCGGCATTAATAGCTGTGTGCAACAATGCAGCCATGTTGCAACACTTGGTTGCGGATTTGGCGACATTGTCGCATGATTTGAAGATTTCCAGCTGGCGACAAGTTATCAAGACGAACGTGACTAGCAAACAGTTGGCTTAACTTTTTCTGCCACATCGACTTGCCCCGACTCGCCGACTCGCCAAGCCAACTCAGAAAGTTGCCACAAAGCCAAAGCTGCCACTGACAGGCGATAGGGCGATAGGGCGCTTAGTCTGAATTTGTGCCACACTGTTTAAGTAAACTAGTGGGCACAACTTTGCGGTGTGTATGATGCAAATGTGCATACCAAATCCTGTGGGCTGCAAATCGTCGTGAAACTAATCAAACTCTTGCTGCAACTTTAAAATAAATCTTTTAGAATATTCTTAAACTTGTTACTAAGAAAATCAGCAGAGATGCGTAAATCCAATCCTGACCAAGTCAAAAACTCGGCTCAAAGATTCAAAAAAGCATATATTGTTTTTCGACTTTTTGCCAAAAAATCTATACCTTTAAGACATTTCTTTTATGAGCCATTAGAAAGATAGGTCAGCCTAATCAAATCTATGACACAATGCTCATTAACGAGCTGCTGGTAAATTTTGCAGCTAGAGCAAAAAGAAAAGTAAGTTTGCTCGAAAGCAATATTTCAAATAATACGAAAAATCAGCAAGCGAATTGATAAAGAGACAATAATAGTACACAAAGAAGTGTGGGGGGCGACATGGCATGATCATGGCGGAAGGCAGGCATTCGGGCAGTATGAGACTTCATCATAAAGGGCACTTCGCAAAGGTCGTGAGCATAAATTTCAAAATTGTTTTGACGTTATTAAAGCGTCGCCAGCGTCTAGAGAACAATTCGCCAGAATGAGCCAACGAGCAAACGAAAGGCATTGATGAAGTACATCAACATGAGCATCAGCATCAGCACCAGCAGCAGCAACCAGTGGAGATTGCGATGGCGACCTCATATGCCACAGGGCAAGTTTTGGCTTGAAACTTATGGCTACAGCGGCGCAGCGGCGGGGACTGAGCCGGGGCCCAGACTCAGACTCAGACCCAGTCACAGACCCAGAGCAAGACCGGGAAAGCATTGTGCTGCTTATTGAGAGTGGTGACTGGTGGCCTGGCCTGGCCGGAGCGGGCCTGGCGATGCTGTGCGGGTGATAAGTAACATGAATCACGTTTTATTTTGCCTTTGGACTTTAACGATGCAGTCGGCGACGTGGGCTGAGGATGCTGCTCGACTCGCTGACTGGCTCAATGGCTGACTGACTTCGCCTTCGACTTCGAGTAAGTCTGAAACTGCGACTGGGACTGGCACTGGGACTGGGACTGGGACTTTGGCAAAGGTCAGCCCATAGTACAAATCCCAGCTCCCTGCTCCCAGCTCTCAACTCGCAGCTCATACAGTTCCCAATGACTCGCTGCTGCAATTTTTATTTACCTTTTGTGTACTATGCGAGTGAAGTTCTGCTCAGGTTTTGTATTATGCCTGAAGCGTTTTCAGTTCCTTTTTTTTTGTTTTGTCTTTTGTTGTTGCCCTGCCTTGGAACGTGAGAATTTAATATTTCTTTTCATTAGCCACGGTCGTAGAAGTTCAGCTCGTTGAGAGGTGGGGTGTCTAGTCCCTAGAGTGGGGGCGGGGACGTTCAGGTTATGGCTAGAATTTTACTGTACCTTGATGAGAGACAGGCGACACTTACAAATTTCATGGTTCTATTTAAAAAAGGTCGCACCAACTCTGAAACAAATGGCATATAAATTATGCCGAAAGGCCAATGGCAAAACTAGATGTGCGGCAGAGATTTTGGGAGCTTTTCAAGATGAAATATTTGGGCAATGATTGCCGAGTGGCTTACCAAGAGTTGCTGGCATTAGAAACAGTATAGCTCTATTAAGCTTTCTTATGATTTGTATACCCTGTAACCATATTCTGGTAACAAAAAGTTGTGTTAAAGTTGTGCAAATATGTGTTAAATCCAGTAGAAGGCATCACCTGGATATCAAGACCTAAAGACTCGAAGAATTTATGGCACAATAAATGTTTATTGTGCCCAAAACATTTGTATTCCATATAGAAATACATGTTTGCATTCGTATCTCAGAGGGTCAGTTGTTTTTATTTGCCGCTTTGGAATTGAATCATTTCATGCTCCCCTCCCAATTTCCTCTTTGTGCCCTTCTTTGATGAGACCTTCTCTCACTGCCCGTAGCCCTTCTTATTGCAAAGGCTTTGGGCGCTAAAAAGAAATTATGACAATTAAGGGAAGCACGCGCCAGTCGAAACCGCAAAATAAATCAGATAAAGGCCAGTGGCTACCATTCCTGCCTCACCACCCATGCGGCGCATGGATTGTGACCACACGCTGACAGCCTTTGTGGCAGTGGCTTTAATTACTGAACGTGGCAGAAACAACTTTTTGGCCACCTGCTGCATGCTTTACGAGCATATCTTTGTGGCGCCCAACTGGCGATTACTGGTCGTAGCCCATTGCCCCTGATCACAAGTAGTTTCCTAAGGCAGCTATCCCCGGCTCGGCTCAGCTCAGTGGAGCTGAGTTAAGTTTAGTTTAGTTTAGTTTCACTTTACAGCACAGCGTGTGGCCTCATCAGTGCTCGCCTTTTATGGCATTCGTGCATTAAAATTTGTAGCCTGTTTCATCATACGATTCACATTTGAATACATCTATGGAAACACAGAAATTTATGCGGCACCACTAAAAGCCCCAACTTTATCCATAAACCCGCAAAGTTGAAAGGCTGCCCAATCAGTTCGCTGAGTTATACGCTTACTTTTTATGCCCATCGAGGGTATCATACGTGGCGTATTATGCTTGTGCAATATTATTGAATTTTATAGAAAGCACCCCAGTTTCGTTTATTATTTTTAACAATTTGAAGCTTAGTCTTCTCTTGTAGACAAATTATATTAAAAGTTATACATTAAGCATCCGTCAGCAAAGTCAACTCTATACTCCTTATTGGGTAAAGGCTGGGTATTTCATAGTCGGGCTGCTTCCTCGCAGCACTTTGCCGTAGTAGCACTCTATTTGGGGAGCCTATCTAGTTGCGCATTTCATCAAATTGCCAGCGATAACTATAAAATTTTACAACATTTTCACCATCAAACTCAATTCATTTGCAGTTCGAACTTTGTTTAGCCTATTCCCATTCGCCACCTTTAGCCCTAGCCACCCCTTGGTTAGGCACTGCATAAACAACTCAACTGTTTTCTCAGCTTGCCAAATTTACAGACGATATTTCCATTGCGTTATTTGCGATGCCATTAAAATCGATTTCGGATGCCCGAAAAACTTTTGCAGCAACTGTCATTAGTATTGTTAGTGGGCGAGGGAAAACTTTATCAATTTGTGGGCGTGGTTTTGGCTAATAATTTATGCCACCCCGCGCCGCGCAGCGCAGCGCCGCACAGAGAGTTCACTAATGGCATTGTCGCCCCGGCCCAACATGACTCATCAGTAGTGAAGTTTGCAACGCCCTCCCGTCAGCCTCGTCAGCCCTGTCAGTGCCATCCGCCCCGTCGGTGCTGGGGTTTTGCTCGTATTTCAATTTGTGTCCATTCATTTTGTAGCGATTGTTTGTCTTCATTTCCGATGCTTAACCCTGATTGACATTCATGCCCCATCATTTATTCATTTGGCGCCGTTTTAATCCCGAAAGTTGAAGATATCAGCCGAGTCCTTGCCGAAAATTTAATTGACTGCTCCGACAGAAATTAGCAGCCCACAAAAGTGCCTGCAATTGTCAGCAGCTGACAAATATTGGCACTGCCATTAGAAAGCCGGAAGGCAACTAACTGCTTCTCCCTTTCCATGCCAGGCGAGCCCCTTGAAGATTGTTCTGATTTTTTGACTGGCTTCTCAACAGGATTGCCCGACGACTGCTGCGCAATTTGCTGCGATTTGCAAGCGTCTTATAAGAGAAATTGCGCTGGGAGCTCGAGTTGTGCCAGTTGCCCTCGCTGGGGTTGTAAGTCGGACGGGCAATTAACTTTAGCATTGTTTGCGACTTGCCCCCGCTCAACTATTCACGCCGGGAGTGTAGTTCCTGGAGATCCCAATGGTCATGAAATTTCATTGAGCACCAATGGAGCGCAGCTGTCGAGATTTTTGTGGCAGCTAAGATTAAAGAGAACTACTGTGCATGATGCTATTATATAATTTATTTACTTCATGCCCAACTTCAATCGCCACTTACTTGCATTTGTATTCGCACGCTGTCAAAGGGTCAAAGTCAACAACGAACACACACAAAAACAAAAGTTTATCTTTTGGCAAGTTACATTTGGTCATTGCCTAATTGAAAATTCCAATTAGACGCGTCCACTTTTCACAGTTTTTCACTGGTGCTCGATTTTGCAGCTGTCAGCCAAAGTATTTGCAATTAATTAAATGAAAATCTCTTTCTTTACTTTTTACTACATACATATTATTTAGCTCTGCACAAACGAAAAACAAGTTAAATACCAGCTACGGGCAATTTTAGTGTACAGGCATGTTGATCTTTTTTAACCAGATTTGAAACTTTTTTTGACCCTCAATTTTTCCCGTTTCTCGCGTATTTCGGCCAGGGTCTTCCGGACATGTATTGCAAACTTTTGGCCCGTTTCCAGCTTCCATTTCAGCTGAAGCTTGAACTGTTCCCAGCCGTCAGTCACGCTATACCACATGTCAGTCATATAACTGGCCAAGCCCGACTTTTTGGTCTGTCTTAAGAGATCCGTGTAGACGTATGTGTGCGCTACGGCCAAAGACACGATTGTTAAACAAAGCCAAAATTTGAAAGACATCCTTCTTAAGTGATTAAATTGGAGTTCGATAGGAACTAAATCTGCAGAAATTAAATTCTTATAAATCAAAACACGTGTTTCCAAATTTTCCAGGCTACTTGTACTCTTAAATTATCTTAAATTTCATTCCTAGCTCTGGAGCTAACTGAAGCTCGACACAAAACTATTACACGCACATATAGTCAAAGATTATCGACTTTTGCTTTTTCTATGACTAAGCTAGGACTATCCATATTTTCCCCACTCGTCGGTATTCGTCTTATTTCAAGGCCTGGTTAAAATTGTTAGCCTGAACATCGAGAAATATTTGCCCAAATAGAGAAAGTCTTTTTATGAGCTATTATCAAAATGAACTAGCTTATTCACATACAATTGTATGTGTGTATATACATATAACATATATATGTGTATGTACGTATTTGGGGATTATGTGTGCATTCATGTGTTTGGGTGTGTGTTTTCTTGAGTGATATCTACTTATGTTTGTGTGTGGCCACCTTCGAACGGCGCTCACACGAATTGCTCAAGAGAAGAATTTATCTTGATATCATTTGCTTGCTATAATTCGTGTGCGCCGAGAAATCATCGCAAGAACTGTAACTCCGATTTGCTTGTTGTAGAGTTGACAAGCTTAATATTTATTTTACAGCAGGCTTATTAGAGCCCATTCCTTATGGGCAACTGTTAAA
Organism: Drosophila novamexicana; assembly: GCF_003285875.2. NCBI lineage: Eukaryota > Metazoa > Arthropoda > Insecta > Diptera > Drosophilidae > Drosophila > Drosophila novamexicana. The sequence continues at coordinate 1,805,218 of NW_020824766.1, forward strand.
TACGCTATGTATAACAAAATAATATATGTCTGATCAAATGCGTTAAAATAAAAGGCAAGTGGTTGCATTACTTTTTTATTCCAATCGATTTTTAAGACACCAACCTATTTAAGGGATATATTTTTTAATGAAGGGGAGTTGTTAAGCTGATATAGTCCGAGAGGTGGTCATTTCAATGTATTAAACAATATAACCCTGCATATTTAACATAGATTGTACTCTCACACAACCAGCAATTGCCAAATGCGGCTATGCAGAGTCTTCAGCCTTTTGAGAGTGAAAATCATATTTACTACTGGGGTCAAACTAATATGAGCGAGCGAGAACGAGACTAAAAAATCGGCGCACAGAATTTAGAGCAAGTCGTGTTTAGGTCTGTAAGCAGCAAAAAATCGTGTGGATGTGATGCATAAGTAGATAATGCACCAGCAAGAGTATACACATACATACGTTCATATTTGGCGATGCTCTCTGCACACATACATATGTTTGGGTGTGTGTTTCCTCACTTGATATCTACATATGTGTGTATGCTTGTTTGTAGCTTCCTATGCGTTATCTACCTTTGAATGGCGCTCACACGAAGAAGAATTTATCTTGAGATCATTTGCTTGCTCCAATTTCTGCGCGCCGTGAAATCAGCGTATATATGTATGTATGTATAAAGCAAAGCGAAAATAAATATGTATGTATGTATTTATGTGTATGCGCAATGGTGCCTCCGCCTTGATCCCATTGAACATTCGTATAAACATATCTACTTTTAGTAATAAATATGAGAACCATTAAGAGTTGTTGAATGGTTGTTTTTGTGGCGGTGTCTGCTAATATCATATTTAAGCCGTTTTCTTTCAATTTGGCTTTTAAGAAAATCCTTAAGAAGAAAACAATTAAGAAAGTAAATTAAAATATACATAAAGGCCACTTCTGAAATATACCTTTAAACATTCATTTGGGCCAGGAACTTCTAATTTAATTTGATGAAAAAGTCTTTGGGTTACAATACATTACAGAATCGTCAGCCTACTTGAACGGCATTGACTACATGGATCAAATTAACAGAGTGTTAAATTGTGAGTGCCTTGAGCAGACGAAAAAACCGGCGCACAGCAAATAAGCAAACGACCAAAATTCGAGTGAGAACTTTGCGACGCATTGACCTGCATACACACCCACACAAACAGATGTATGCGTTGAGAGCGCCAAAGTCCGAGATACCGAGTCACCTGTTTGTGCGTGTGTTCGCTGTCATTTATCTTGTTACGCTCGTGCACTCACGCCTTTTTGTGGTGCTGATCGCTGATTGGTCCAATCAATAATTGCTTGCATTAAAGTTCTCGCTTGGTCGTTTGCCTGCTCTATTTTCTGAGCGCCGGGATTTTGGTCCGCTTTGGATCTGCACAACTTTATTATGTGTTAGTTTGGTCTAGTAAGTCGATATGACATGATGCCATGCCATGAGTTATAGTATGTAAAATCTATTATTATCTGTAAAGACGCCGTTTAGAATGAAATGCCTTACTGGACTTGCACAGCCTAAAACTATTAATTTACATAATTTACATATAACTTAAAAAGATATATAAAATATATATATATAAATAAAATATTCATATTTTTATATTAAAATCAATAACACAGCAACCGATAATTAATAAATAACCTGTGCTAATGTGAATAGTCAACTATTGGCTTTAACAAATTTGCATTGCTTGGGCGCGAGTCTAAGGCATGTGCGCATGCCTATATGTTCGGCGATGCCCTCTGCCTGTGCAGATTTGTGTGTACGTACCTATCTACGCATGTGTGTGTGTGTGTGTGTGATTGCTTACACAAAACTGATTTTCGCGAGCGAACAAAAAAGAGGAAAAGAGAAATTAGAGCAAGTCGTGCAGCAGCACACAAAAATTCGAGAGAACGCGACGCATATGTAGATAATGCACAAGCACGCATACACACATACATCTGTACAGTTTTGACGATTGCCTCTGCATGTTGTCTATTTGTGCATGTGTGTGATTGCTTGCAATTTATCTACCTTTGACTAGCACTCACTTCAGCTTCATGTCCACTTCTCGCCTGCGCAACGTAAGTCCGTTTTAGTTAATTGCCGACAGTCGTGTTAAGCTGTTCAAAAATATAAGAGTGAAAATATATTTTCGGAATCGTACGGATCGGGAGTACTAATTGACACAACAAAAAATCGTATTGTAAAGTTTGACAAAAACAAAACATTCCTAAAACGGTCATAAAAAAATAAAGAATTTTTTGTTTCGTTAAAATTTGTGAGAGCGCGATGAATAAGAAGATAACGCAGCAACTAGCAGTCATTTGCACATACATAAATACGCGCATATTTTGCGATTATCTTTGCATACAAATGTTCGGGTGGGTGTTTTCTCCAGTAATATCTACATATGAATGTATGCTTGTGAGTGGCTAGCTGTGAGTTATCTACCTTTGAAACGCGCTCAATCGATTTATTGGTCTGCTTGCTCAATTTTCTGTGCGCCAATATCTGTTTACTTTGCGTCCACTTAACATAATTCTGTTAATGTTAAATGCCAGCAGTCAAGTAAAGCTTTTTGAATATGTTATAAGTGATTATTCTCGGGCAAATTTCGCCCGTAACTCAAATGTTTCGACTCGTACGGATCGGGAGTATCAATTGATATAAAACAATCGCATTCTCAGCTTCAAGTTAAATTGCAATGGTTACCTCAAACTGGTAGGCAAATTCTGGTCGGACCTAAATACTAAAATCCCCAAAAGTAAATCCTTACAAAGTCGGACATAATTTAACAGATAGAGAGCTATTCAAAACTATCAAAATACTAAATCATTTTGTATTTTGTATTTTTCAGCCAAATCTGCCATGGACACGAAAATATTTAATATCGTTGGTACCTGGATAAATTTGGTTTTTTATACCATCGATATGCATTTAACAAAATCTCATTCTGAATTATGACCAAAATGTCAACATGCTTAGTATTCGTTCTGTCAATTTTAAAGACATAAAATACCTAATTCAGTATCGTTGGTACCTAGATGACATATATCATTGGTTAATCCATACAATGAATAGACATTTAAAGAAACCTCAAACGGTATTGAAATCAAAACTCTTGTTGTGCTGTCCGTTTTAAGGGTTTCACGATTCCTAAAAGGTATGTCTTTCACAAAATCAAATGTGTTTTAACCAATGTGTTTTATTGAAACTAATACACTGTATTTTCTGTATTTTTCAGCCTAATCTGCCATGTCCATGGACAACATATAATCAACAATTAATGAGGTCGTTTAAAGAAACTAATTGTCGTTTTAAAGCGACATAATTCCGCCGATCGAACATAATCGCCGCGTTGTTATTTCCATTTAAGAATTTGTGTTTTTAAGTTTGTTTAAAATCAGCAAATAATCGCAAATGTTGGTACCTAGTTGACATATAAATCATTGGTTATTCCATACCATGGATATAGTCCTAGCGAACCTATAGGACCAAGCTCTTGCAAAATGTGCAAGAACGTGGTCCAAAAATATGTATGCTTTCTTTTTACAGCTGCCCCTAGCAACAACCCCGCCTCCTGGATGGTTCCTAGTCGATTATCATATCCTTGGTCATACAATACCATCGATATAGTCCTTGGGAACCTAAAGGACCAGATCCCTGCAAAATGTGCATTGAAATGGTCCAAAAACATGTATGATTTTTCTTTCAGGAGAAACAGGCGGCTTACAGAGCTCATTTTACATAAACTGCTAATTAACAGCACTCATTTTAATTGAGTTACATTTTTGCCCCTTAATGCTATGCAATGAACATTTTTATTCAAACCACTCGGCGACCTTCTGAGCATTTATGTTCGCCTGGTATTTGAGTGAAATTTTAGGGCAAATTTGGGGCGTAGCCTCCGACCAAGGCGCCCCGTGAGGGTATGCAATGAATTTTTTCGGCCGCAAAAATATTGTATGTCGACCTTCTGGGCATTTCTGTTCGCCTGGTATTTTAGGGAAATTTTAGTTAAAATTTGGGACCCAGCCGGTCGTTAGGGCGCCCCTTTTGGGTATGCAATGAAATTTTTTCGTCAGCTAAAAATATTTTTTGTCGACCTTCTGGGCATTTCTGTTCGCCTGGTATTTCGGCAGATTTTAAGAAAAATCTCGGCAGCCAGCGGTTGCCAACGGGCGACCCTTACGGGTATGCAATGGACTTCTAAAAACCGTTAAATCTTACATTTTCAAATAAAAAAACAGGAGTTTGTCCTTTTTATTTTAAATAATTGATTTATTTATGCTTAAATTTATAAAATTGTTGTTTTTATGCAAATTTTCTTAATTATTTCTCTTAAAATTATATAAATCGAGCATAAATTATAATTATTGCTTATTTAAAATTAAAATAACTATATCTGGCAATGACGTTCCAAAACGATAGAACTCCAGCGCCAGTGGTTGCCAATGGAGATATGACGTTCCAAAACGACATAACTCCAGCGCCAGCGGTTGCCAATGGAGATATGACGTTCCAAAACGACATAGCTCCAGCGCCAGCGGTTGCCAATGGAGATATGACGTTCCAAAACGACAGAACTCCAGCGCCAGCGGTTGCCGATGGAGATATGACGTTCCAAAACGACAGAGCTCCAGCGCCAGCGGTATGCAATGGATTTCTAAAAACCGTTGATTTTTGAATTTTTATATAAAAAAACAGGAATTTCGCTTTTATTTTAAATTTATTTATGTTTCAATTTATAAAATTGCTGTTTTTTATGCTAATTTTCTTAATTATTTCTCTTAAAATTATACAAAACGAGCATAATTTATAATTTTAGCTTACTTAAACTTAAATTAACTAAATCTGGCCTTAATTAAGTCCGATCCTTAAAAAATCTGCTTTGTCACTCGTGGAGGTCCTTAGAGGTCCTTATAGTCCTTAATTTGGCGGTCTGAAATGATAAAAACACATTGAAATTAAACAGGGAAAAAATATATATGGAGCCATTTATGCAACGAAAAAAGGCCATAGCTTAGGCAGGTCCTTGCAGATTTTCAAAGGATATGGTGCGTTAGGGTCGCATAGACCCCCTGCATCGAATTGCATCAAAAAAATATGGGGTCATCTAAGAACCCCAGGACTTGTATTTTTACTTGTGAAATTTTCATCCCGGAGCGCACGGAAATGGCCCGAAAACACAAATCCTTGAATATCTTTAAAACCAGCAGGACGATCTAAATGAATTTTTGCCAGTTGGTAGTCCTGGTTAATACAATTTATTTGCCACAGGACTTGTCAGGATACGCCACGATATGGCCGAGCTATGGCTTATTTTCACTTGCAAAAATTGTCCTTAAAACTTTGCCATTTGAAGTACTTTCGTCCTCTGTGTTATATTTTCTTAAATGGGAGGACGAGTACTATCTACTGTCCAAAGGACATCCCGATAGTCCTTCAAATGGCCAAGTTAGTCCCGAATTTTTCGATTTAAGCCAATTTTGCGACCAACCCCCTAGGATAAATTTCGACGAAATTTTTTGTCGAATCCTGGAAATCCTTGAATGCCGATCGAAAGTCCTGCTCTCCACGAATTCAAAACGGTATATCCTTCCGATATCCTTAAGGATTTGGCCGAGTTATGGTTAATTAAAAAATGTCCTTTTTAGAAAATTTGCCATATCACGGAAACGGCAAAGACGATTTGGTTGTCCTTTCGACAGCTTAAGGTCCTTGTTCATACGATTTGTTTGCAACAGGACTTGTCAGGATCTACAAGGATACGGCCGACTTATAGACCTATGAATTTACGAAAGAATTTTACTTCTTTCTAGGCTGTCTAAAGGACTTTCGTCCTTTTCAATATATATTCTGAATTGGGAGGATAAAGACTAACGGTTGGCAAATGGACATCATGATCGGCAAGGATACGGCCGATCTACAGCCTTTTATCTCTACAGAGAAAAATATATTTTCCCCACCTAATTGAAGGATGTTTGTCCTGTTACTTAATTATTCTAAGTTGGCAGAACAAGTACTTTATGTTGGCCAAAGGACATCAAAGAACAAACGCCAAAAGCTGCCAATACCATGAGGTCCTTTGGCTATAGCAGGCGGGAGAGAAAGAAAACACAGTCTGCTTCAGGCTATATATATACAATATGGATAATGTAATACGAACTGAAAAACCTAAAGCTATAATCTTACCTTATATCACAGCAAGTTGGCTGATGTCGCGCTATTCCAGTCTACGTCAAAGTTATCAGCCCTCCTGCTCTCCAGACGTAGAACGAAAACGCATCCACTAAGTTTTCCGTAGTGTGCAAACGGTGTTTTTATCCACGCAGCTGCTAGAACGACGAATAGCAAAGTATCCCGAAAATCGATAAATATCAATTTAATGGGGTAACAACTTTTGAACTGACCGTTAAAATAGATATTTCTCGATTTTCGGGGAATGAATTTCAGATAAAAACCCTTTAAATAGATATTTATCGATTTTAGGGGTATGACCCCTTAAAATCAATAGATTTTATAGATTTCGAAAATCTTGAGTCAAAAAAGCCCGTTTCGGGAACGATATTCCATTTAATGCTCGCAAAAGAATCGGAATATTGATTTCCAGTGAAAGCTTGCTGGAGTTGCATCAACCGCACTTCCCGTCAGATCTTTGATCGGGTAAGTATCACAAATAACCTTAAAATATATTTCGATGCCTTGGAGTCCCAAGTTTCTGTTGTACACCAGAGGACAGCATCCCAATGTGCTATAAATATACTTTAAAATAAAAATAAAAATGGGCTTTTGCTTGGGTTTATGTATGGAAAAATTAAAAGTCTTTAATTGTCCTCAAAATAGTGGATTATATTCTAATATACTCAAATGCTGATATGTCAGTCAAGAGACCTGCCTCCAGCTAAATCAATAAGTTATATTCTTTCCATAGCCAAAACATGCCCTAACTCGGACATATCCCTACAGGAACATGGTGCCTTACAAGTCACTGTAACGATCTGCATTAAACATTATGGGCTCATCTAAGAGCAGGCACTAGTTTTATTCCTCTCCCATTGAAGGCATTTAAAATCGTGTGGAGCCCATAGAGCCCAATAGAAAAGTTCATTGCAAAAACATTTTTGCCACATTAACGCTTGCACACGCCCGCGCCATTTTGTGGCGTATGCACACACTCACACACACGCAAAACCTACACACATTAATAACTTTTTTATGGCGGTTACATAAAAACGCAACAAAACTCGCCGCCATATTGAAAGTATTTTTTTGTTGTTGTTTTGTTTTTTTCGGAAATTACTTTTGCTTGCTTTTGGTTGCATTTGTAGTTGATTTTGTACTTGTTATTGTATTTTGTTGTTGTTGTTGTTGTTGCGTTTATTGTAGTTGTTAAATCGCACACGTGTTTTGTAAAACAACGGCATATCCTTCATATCCTTACCCACATGTCCTGCTGTGCGCGTGTTTACGTTGGCTGGCGTAGGGACGATGGGAGGGGCATGCGTGGTTACCAAGCAGCGCAGATTTCTGGCCGTCGCTTTTAACTGCAATTTGTTGGTAAGGCGCTTAGGCCCCGCGCTCCCCTCCGCTCCCACCACTCCGCAGCATTCAGCACGCACCTAGCACACGCCCGTGCAGTAGTCCTGGATTTTATTTGCTCGCATGTGTTTCACTGTGGTTTTTTTATAGTCAGAGTATTTAGAAAACAAGTGTAATCAAAATTATATGGGCGTGTGCTCTCTGGCCAGAGGTGTGTGTGTGTGTAAAACTGTGTGAGTGTGTGTGTGTGTGTAGCAGCTAGTCTGCCCCACCAGCTACTCGTAAATTTTAACGCTTACGGCAATGTGGCTCAAGTGTGGATCGGAGTAGGTCGGGGCTTGTGCTTTTAGGGAAGGCTCTCTGCAGCTATAGCTGCGGGTGTTGGCAAGTTATGATTGAATTGGAAGCTGCTTTGTGGCCAGCGTTTTGAGTCTGTGTTGCGTATGTGTTTTGAGGGTGTATATCTGAGCGAATGTGTGTGGGTTAGTTGGTTGTAATGAGAAAAGTTTTGGTCGACTAGCATGAGACAAGTGCTTATTGTCTGCAATGCAATTAGTTGAGGATGAGCACCAAAAAGCCAGCTAACAACAAATTTACAATTTTAATGAAGCAGTCCCAAATTCCTTGGATTTCATTCATATAAAACAAGTCAGAGCGCCGTTGTCGAGTGTGCTCGACTACAAACCCCCTATATCCCTCAGACAATAGGATATTCCGACTGTTATTGTCTTACTTGGAATTACTCAAATCCAAAATGAATTGTAGAATGTAGAATTATGCAGGTACTTATAAATGCACACAACCTCCAACTAAAAGTGCTCTAGTGGGGAGTGCCCGACTAAGGGCTAGCTTTACCTAAAAGATTTGCTCAACTAACAGGACTTTAATTATCGATTGCTTCGAAATGGGACAAGTTATCGACAATTGGAATATCCAACTCTAAGACACATGCGGATGGACACGCGGTTAGGCGGACGGACATAGCAGATTCATTTTCAAACATTTACGAAAGGGTTCAGGGAATAGAAATGGGTTTTCTTAAATATATGGTATAAATAATAATATGATATAGGATAATATGATATATGTCAACGTTTTCGTACTTTTTCAGCTTCCAAGATCGACGCGTTCATATAGACGGACAGACGGACAGACATGGCTAGGTCTACGAACTGAATAAAAATACTTATATACTTAATGGAGTCGGACGTGCGTCCTTCTGCCTGTATATACATAAGCACAAAACTAGTATACCCTTTGCTTTATACCCATTTTCACTGGGTACAGGGTATATTTATCTCTGTAATCCTAAGTTACATTTAAATGATGCCTAACATAATATATAACATACTTAAGGCCTACAGCTATTATGGCGATCATACTTGGCGTTTAGTTGTCTTTTAAATAAAATGTTCTGCAAAATCAAAATGAAATGCATTTCACATTCAGTCTTTAACAATAAAATAAAGTTTTATTTGTTCATATTGGTTTTGTTTTGTTTTTGTTTTTGTTTTCTTGCCATTGTTATCTAAATATGTATACACATTTATAATTGTTTGTTCGGTTTATATATATTTTATGCTCGTAGTTTTTTTTTTTTGTTTTATTTTACAGCGACTTTCGTAATTGAAATGAATTGCATTTGCATCTTACGCTTCAATAGTTCACTTAAATGCTACTCGAATATTTGGACTCTAATTACCAAAATTAGTACTGAAATTGTACAATAGTTAATTAAATGCGCAATAAAACAAATGCTCAACAGTAGCTAACAAATACATATTTAAATGGCAGTTTTTCAATTTGTAGTTCGTTAATTAATCGCTTTCTTAATCAATTAATTAGTTTTGCAATGTTTTTAGGGGCCAGTTGGGTGAGCTCTTAAGTGTTATGACTACAACGTCATTAAAAATTTAATAAAAAAAACGCGTTTGGCTTTAAATATTAATTAGTTTAACAAATCATTACATTAATATACAATTAGGGGTTACGCTAAGAGTTTAGCACATGGAGGACATATATTGCTACATAATACATTTATATATATATATATTAGTATATATAGTAAGTAGTTTGCTTTTTCACACTTATGAATGATTAATATTTTTTTGTGTGTATTTCTATATGCAGCTTTTTTTTTAAATTTACATTTAGCTTTAATATTTAAATTTAGTTGTAAGCGTTTTTTTTTTATTTTTTACGTTGTTTGCTATTTTTTTTTTCTTTTCTATTTTTAGCTTTATTACGAACATGTTCTTAACATATTTCGGATGTGAAATTTGGCCACAGTTGGTATAGAATCTGGTTTGGAAATGTCGCTTGCGGGTGTCATAAATAAATAGATGTGAACTTAATGTGAAGAATCTTCTAATTGATTTCTGTGGAAATTGTGGCAAACTGTTGCCTAAAGAAATGTTCTAAGCGAGGCTGCCAAATCTCACACCAGTTCTTAAATATTCTAATAGAGCTTAGACACACATACATACGCACATACGCATGCGTATATGTATGCTTAATTAACTGTAGGGCACATTTAAAGCTTTCACAAATAAAATTGATCAAAAACCTACTTAAATGCAAACTTATTCGAATTGAATGCGTCTGTGGTAAGGAGTCAAGCTAATGAATGGAGGAAACTCTTGTAAAATTCGTATACGTATATGCGGCAAAGGAAACGGAAGCATGGGCAATGCAAGTTAGCAGAAGATGAGTCAGTAATAACTAAGATACTTGAGTACTAGGAAGTAAGACATACTAAAAATACACTTACCAATTAAAATGTTCAACTTATGCGCATAGTTTTGGTTCAACAGGAAAGCCATGAGTTGAGCAATCCCTCAGCTTTCATTTATATATGTATATACATATATATGTATGTATAACTAAAATATTAAACAATAGCTTAGGGTCAACTTTTGATTTGCTTGCGGGGGTGGGTGCATGTGCGGTTGCGGGTGCGGATGCGGTTGCGAATGCGGGGTAGAGATGAACTTTATACAAATCTGCATGAGCTAAGCTACGACTAAATGCGCTGCGCTCTTATGTTCAGGGTGGCTCGCTTGTGGCAGGGTGGACTCTAGTATTTACGTGCTAAACGCTAAGTAACTCTCGTTAGCCGCTATTTCAGCCCCCGCCGCCGCCGTCTCATACTAGACATACGCTTGGGCCCGTGTGCGCGGCTCCTTGCCCTGGAGCCGTTCCACAAAGTTTCGCCAGCTGACCATGGTCTTGCTGGAGTACAGCCACACGCTGGAAGTCACGCCCACCAGCATGGAGCACAGATACTTGACCATATAGATCTGGAATATCGGACGCGCCTCTGGCGTGCCCGGCGGCCGGGCAGCCGGACAGGGTATGGAAAATGGCTTGCAAATGTCGCGATGCCACTGAATCATCCACTCGTCAAAGTTGTAGTACTCGTAGAACAGGCAGCCCAGCAGCCCCAGGGCGGGCAGTATGAACAGGCCCGAGAAGAAGCCGATGCGCAGCATCAGGCGCTCCAGTTTGTCCGTCCGCTTGCCATCCGTCTTCATCACAGTGCGTATGCGAAAGAGCGAGATGAAACCGGCCAGCAGAAAGAGAGCGCCGATCGAGAGATAAATGCACAGCGGCAATATGAGAAAGCCGCCCAGCGAATGCGTGTCCAGCTGGCCCACAAAGCACACGCCCGAGAGGATGTCACCTGCGGAAATGAAAAAGAGAGAGGACATATTTATATAAGTTGCATGAAAGAGACGTGTTTGTATTATTAGATTAAATATCATCTTATGTAAACATGTCATTGACCATTTTGTTAACTTTATATTGGGAATCTATCTTCAATCATGTCTGTCACAAATTTTACTCTTCACTCAAGGACGATCAGAACTCAGAGTGAATCAAGTATCCCTTTCTCTCGTATCTGATCGCTGCCCTGATCAACGGGAGAGATCACATGAATATAACTAAAGAGAATACCTAATTAATAGTTAATATAAGATAGCATAAAGCAGAAAGAAATAGTTGTACTTAAAAATAAGTTGTTGGCTCTACACACACGTAATCTTTGTTATACATATATATAGAGAGAGACGCATAATATATAATAGGAAGACACTCCATTGCCTAACTTGAGCATCCACAAATAATTTACAATTGTCACAAGTCGAAGCACATTCCTGCTGCAATTGCTCAGTGAAAAGTTATCCAGAATGTGGCAGCTCAAGTTTGCCGCAGTCAAAAGTTTGCTGTATAAATATTGTAGAAATTATACAAGTTGCACAGGACTTGCCTAAGTCGTGTTGCAGTATAAATGTGACAATTAATGTCTACATCTGGCGAAATGCAACGCAAATATTTGTGGCAAATACCCGGTTTAATGCCAATAGTAGCGTCATTTATGGCACAGATAGAGAGTGACAGTGACGGGGAGGGGCGAGTGGGGGGTGAGGAGAGACAAATTTAAACAATGCTTAATTTAACTTTTACCTTTGGGGTAAATATTTACACAACGATTGCTTAAACAGCCACAGTGAAACGAAGTCGTCTCTTTTATCAAATACTCGCACAAACACACACACACACATACACACACACACATACACACACACACATACACACACACACACACATTGGTTCAAAGTCAACGTGCCGACGCTTGTTTAAACAATTTACAAGCAGTTGCCCCCCCGCTGAATCCCCCAGCCCCATGTTGTTGTTGCTGTTGTCGCCATCCATTGACACCGCAATGAATCGAAGTGAGCGATTGATGGTCGGAGTCTGAGTTGGAGTCGGAGCTGGAACTTGTTCGCTTGCACTGCTCATTAGCGCTATTTATAGACATGTTACGGGTTAACCCGCCCGATTCAGCTAGCTCCTCTGCTCATAAATTATCGATTAGCTGATGCTCACTTCCTTCAGCCCTCTCTATTTAGCCATCTCCCCCTGGTATGACATGCTAATTCAGTTTTCACTTTGAGTTTTTTTTTAGCTCTTGAAACTTGTCGCGTTTTCCAGCCGCTTGCCGCAAATTTGTTCCGCCTGATTGACTTGTGGATACTTTCAATTAATTTGCATGGCCTGTTTACCCACTTGGAGGTGTAATTCACCTATTTGACTTTGTAATTAACAAAGCTTAACCAGCTATTTAGTTGCGGCTGCTTTAATGAACCACACAAACAAACAAAATATTGGACATATGAAAAGAGTGAGTTAAATGAACTTAAGATATACTCTAAAGGATATATATTAATCTGGGGAATAAATGTATATGAGCTTATGGCTGCGTGCTGTTTCCTTAAAACTATTACGTAAATAAGAGAGCCAAATCCTTAAAGATAAATCGGCTATAATATTTTGTACATATAATGCCAGAGCTTCCTTTTCAGCCAACAGATGGCGCCGCTGCGTGCTTCAATTTGTTGCAGCCGCTTATGGAATATCTGGAAATATAATTCCCAGCCATAAAAGTCATTTGAGCTGCAGTTCTTTAGCAAATTAAGCGCAACGAAATTTATAAGCGCCTGGAAAATGCAGATAAACGAATACTATAAATAACTGCGGCGAATTGGAGTGGGGAGGTGGCTTTGCCACAGCGGGGAGTCAGTTCTAGGTATGCCGCTTAAATGGGCGGCACGAGCAGGAGGCGGAGGGAAGAGGCAGCAGCAGCAGTAGTTGGACATCAAAGCGCGCCAATTGAATTGAAAACTAAAACCGAATGCGTTCCACGTCCCACGTATTAAGTGATTTCCGCCACTGGAAACTGAAAATAAATCAGAGATCCCAGAGGGAGCAAAAGAGAGAGAAAGAGAGGGGGGAAGAGAACGAGAGAAAGAGAGCGAAATTTTGCAGCCACAAACAGAATACGAATGCCACCTGCCGATGGAACGGCTACCGCCCGGTTTGAGCCTCGATATTGATCTTAATTTGCGGCAGAAGAGCAAAAGACAGCAATGATATATCAGAGCGTCAGACAGCCAGATAGTCAGAGCGTCAGTGTCTAAGGCGAAATGAAATGATATTGAAAGCAAACCAGTCGCTGGGCTTGGTATTGGATCGCAGATCGGGATCCGAGAATTGAGAATCTCGAATCGGGAATCGGGAATCGGGGGTTTGGGGATCGCACTATTGATAAATAAAGAGCAGACAATTTGCTGTTGACGATGTGGAACCAGTTCCCGTCTGGCGAGTCCTTTCAAAGCAAACTCGTTCTGAGTGCCAACCTTTTGCTGGCCATTTTGGAAAATTGCATTTTGCAGTCAGCCAAGTTGACAAGGGAGGCGAAGGAGAACTCGGTTGCTGCAGTTGCTGCTGTGACAATTCACTGCTGTCAGTACTGCAGCAGCAACAACAGCAACAACAACAACAAGAACAACAACAGCAACAACAACACCGACAATGCATGTCAATTGTTTTGTATGGCATGAGGAATGCGTGTTGGGAACGGGTTGGGCCTGCGCCTGCGCCTGCGTCTGGGTTCAGGTTCGGGATGTTGCGTTGACTTTTAGTCCGTCCGTTTGTCTGGCCGTCTTTTGAGTCATTTGGGGCCCCGCATGTTGATGAAGTGCAGACAGAAAAATTCCATTTTTAGTCATGCCATTGCATTTGATTATAAACCAAACCAAACCGAACAGAAAACAAAAAAAAAAAAACACAACTAAAATGAAATGAAAAAGTTTTTGCCAGCACAAATTGAAGCAGCAGCAGCTGCAGCAGCAGTTGCTCTGTGTTTCTGCTGCCTGCGGCCAGCGGGAACAAGTTTCGTGTTGAAACATCCACTCAAAAGGTGTTAATCTGTTGGCCAAATAACAAGTACGCACACTCAGCTCTCGGCTCTTGAGCAGGTGAGAGAAATGAACAAAGGCAGCGCCTTCTACAGACTTGCTGTTGAAACTAGCCAACACAACATGAGGCTGACTTTGACGTTGGGCCTCGAATGAGGTGTCACTGGCCAACAAAAGCAAGCTTTGTCTAGCTACAATTTAAAGGTGCTAAAACCAAGACCAATTTAGTTCATGAGACAATTTTTCAGAGAGAATGACAATTCCAGCTGTACTAGTAGCAGAATAGTGGGAGGAGCCGAAGAAAAATAATGTTAATTTTCTCATGCCGATGAAAAAATAGTGAAAAAATTCTAAGCTTAGCAATTAAACTCAAAAAGCCTCATTAAAACTTTTTCTAATAAGCTGCCTGAGCATTTAAGGTTCTTTCCTGATGATTATGAACATTTCTATAAAATTCTTATTACAGCTCTTTCTCATGTTCATAAATCCTAAGCTTAACCTGGCAAGTTTATAGGAAGAGTGGCGAATTCAGAAGCTTTAAAAGTTCTTTATGAATGGTTAACAACGCTTTACAAAATGCTTAATACATCTTTTCCCATGTTTAAACTTCCTAAGCTTAAATTTAATACAAAGCCACATTTAAGCCTTTTCTATTTAGCTGAAACTTGACAAAGCTTTGAGCTAGAATAGCATATTAATGAGCTTTGAAAGCTCTTTCTAATTATAATTGGGTTTCAATTAATTGGATTGGTTCTAATGTACTTTAAGAACTTTTCCCCTTACAGTTACAATTCATAAACAGATAATCCAAAAAGGGAACAGTTATAAGAGTCCACCCTAATATGAACTGATTAGACTGCTGTTAAGAATAATTTGTACTTTTGAAAAATTTCGTTGACACGTTGCCCTGCTTCGCTATCGGAATTGTACCTGGGAGACAATTTATGACACTGCTGTCAAAATGTTTATCTTACACTCGAACAGCGTACCTTAAATGATAAAAGATAATGCGGCAAATAAACTTTATGACGACTGATGGAATGCTCGTTATTAAAACAAATATGTGATGGGGTTAATAAACCAACGGCTTCAACTAGAATCAACTAAAGTTTTCCAACTGAAAAAGAATAAATTGTAAAATGAAAAGCAAAGGGAGCTAAAGGCAACATAAGCAGCTTGACAATTGTTTTATAATTATTCTTTTATGCTGGCACACCGAGCAGAGAGTGAGACTGAGAGGGGTAGAGAGAGAAAGAGAGTGAAAGAGAGAGAGAGAGAGAGAGAGAGAGAAAGATTGAAATAGCAAGTAAAATAAAAGGAAAATTGCTTAATTTATGTGTCACTTATCTAAATGGAGCAGAGCTGCCAAGCAAACAGAAACTTGAAACAGAGACAAAGTCGGAGACAGAGACAGAGTCCGAGACAGAGACAGAAACAGAGATAGAGACAGAAACCAACCTAATGAGTGTCTCTTTATATTATTTTTATAAAGCCAAAGCGATAAGCGACTGACAGCAGCTGAATTTTTAGAGGTAGGGGCTGAGAAGGGTAATGGTGAGGAGGGGGGAGGGGAGGGGCGGGGCGTCTAGTATAGGGTTGCCCGGTTGACATTCGTTGTCTTGTGAAGCAGTAATTAAAATCTGGCGGAAAGGGGAGTCGGGCAGCCGTCAAGCCAGAGCTACAACTGGCGACAATAATCGCGGCGACAACTCCAAAGCGAGAGAAACAACATGCGATTAAATTTAAATGACAGTTGACAGTTTCATCAGGCGTGTGCAGCAGACTTAACGTGAACATACAGAGCTATGGCTATAGCTATGGATATATAGATCTGTGTATGTAGATATGGGCACAGACTGTGCATGGTCGCAAAAACAGGATATATGCCAGGTGAGCAGCAGGTGAAATGTCATGTCTGGGGATTGTTGTTCGCAACGAGAGTGAGAGGGAGAGCGATACGAGCAGCTGCTGAAAATTGTCAACCAGATTAAAATGGTCGAAGGGGGAGAATAGGGCGGCAAGCTGGCAGGATGTGTGCAGGCGAAATTGATAATAAACTTAGCCAAGGTTGGGCATTTTGCTATGTAAAGAAATGCTCAAAAAATTTAAAAAGGCTCTTTAAATTCCAGTAATAGAGAGGCAGCTTTTCATTTAGTGAGTGCTTTGATAAGGTTCAATTTTAATTAAAATCTATTTTTTTTTGGAGATTTACAATATTTGAGTCTCCTCATTGAATACTAATCGATAATTGTAGGCATCTGCTGCATTTCAATTCGATGATTACGAGCGTAACAGAAAATGTATCTGCCTAGTTTAATCGCCAGCAAATACATACAACTATACCTAT
This sequence comes from Drosophila novamexicana, assembly GCF_003285875.2. Lineage (NCBI taxonomy): Eukaryota > Metazoa > Arthropoda > Insecta > Diptera > Drosophilidae > Drosophila > Drosophila novamexicana. Next base: position 1,821,875 of record NW_020824766.1, read on the forward strand.
ATGTATATACTATTATAGGCACGTGTTCGTTAACCTGCACAAGGACTCTCAGTCTCTTTTAGCCTATAATCATTCAGTCACCTTCTTTGGCCTAAGTCTCTCTCGACACTGTTGGCGACACGTTCTTTCAACAGTTCCATATGCTCCAAAGTACCACAAATGTTCCAAACCGCCACTTAATGCGCCCTCTTGTGCCCCCGTGTGTGCACCTCTCAGCTGACAAGGACAACCCCGCATAGTTGCATTTTGAACTTTGGCAGCCATTTTACCAGTGTGCTAGTCAGTGTGTGTGCCTATGTGTGTGACTGTGTTTGTGTCCTTGTTTCTACATGCAAATTGAAATTGTTTGCATTGTCTGCGTCTGCCCCCAGTATCTAACCTCGCTGGCAGCTGCTACTCCTGTTGTTCTTGTTGTTGTTGTCGATGTTGTTGCTGTCGACACGTAATATAAATTCTCAACAAATTTTAGGCATGTCTCTGCCTCTATAACCCGGCCCGCCCCTCCCCTCTAACCCCACCCACCACATCATTCACGTCCCGTGGCGCTGTGTTTAATTTTCAAATATTTGCAGCAAATAATCGCAAATGCGTTGACAACAACACTCAACTTAAATACATAACAACGCCACAATGATGCCCCTCCCCCCACCGTCCCGCCGCACCGCCATCAGCCGCCGCCTCTGCTTACCTAGCAACACACACACACACACACACACAATGGCTGACACGCCCTCTTGGCGCCCGCATGCCACATCGCCCACTTTTACTAAATAAAATGTGCCACAAAATGACATTTAATTGTTTTAAAGTTTTCTGTAGTTTTTTATTTAACTCTTTCGTGGTGTCAAGCGAGGGGGAACGATAGGCAATGGAGAGGGGGGAGTGGGGCGGTAGAAGTCAACGCTAATGAAACTTGTCGCGTGTGCGGATTTCATGTTGTTATTGTTGCTGCTGCGTTTTTTTTTCTGATGCTGCTGTTGCTGTTGCCTCCATTTTCCATTTCTGCACATTTCCATATTTAATTGCGCATCTTGATAAGCCTTGCCTCTGTTTTATACCCCTCACCGACGGCACTCCCCCTCCCTTTATGCTTGTAGTTTTTGCCTTTGTTATTCATTAGCTGTTGTTGCTCGTGCTGTTGTTGTTGTTGTTGTTGTTGTTGTCTCTGCTGCTGTTGACCTCAATTTTTATTGCCTGCCACGTTTTTAATGTCGCGTGTCGCAAATTTTCGTTTTGCTTTGCATTTTTGTTGCTGCCGTTCTTGTCACTTGTGCAACAGTTTGTTGAACTCTTGATTGGGCCAAGTGCTTTTTAGAATTGACAACGCAACGCGAAGTGGCACAATTAAGTGGCACAGATAAGTGAAGACCTGAATTTGTTGATGAACTGTTGCGATAGCAGATGTCGTCTTAATTAATGCCAAAAATATGTCATTATCTGTAGGGATTGACTATTTCCTGGCACTTCAACTGAGATATTCACATATTTTCCACATATTTCCTTGGCTTACACATATATTGTAATTATTTCAAAAGTTAATTTCGCACAAACTTTAGTCTTTTATTATTCTTGAAATATTTAATATGTTCCATTTGCAAATCTCTCGAATTCCTCATCAGCACAAATTTGAAAATATTTGACATTTTCTCTCTGATTGCTTTGAGCACTATTTCATGAGTTTTGAGTGAATGCTATTCATGCGACCAATTCATTCATTCGTTCATTCATTTACTCGTTCAATTGCCATCCATTTATCCCTATCGCGTCTCTCATTCTGCACTCCATTCCCACTTCAGTCACAGAGGCAAAGCATTTGATTTCACACTGACACACACACATACAAATACAAGTACACACACACACAAGGCTCACATATGAAACGCATTCACAATGCCAAAGGGCAGCTTAGACATGCATAAATTACGCGCGTCAGGACAGGACGCGACTAGACGCATCCACGCGGTTCCTGCTCATATCCTGTCCTGCCATGTTCCCTGGCAGCGCATTTTAGCGGCCCACACGCACACATACACACACGAATAGCCGCACTCACATGCATTCCCGCCATTTTTCTCGCAATTTTCATTTGTTTTTCCTTTTCGACAGTTGGGCGCATATTTAAATGCCGACCCCAGAGCCGTTTTCAACTTGTTATTTAAATTATGCGGCACCCAACGCAGACAGAGAGAGAGAAAGCGAGAGAGCGAGAGAGAGAGAGAGAGAGAGAGAGAGAGAGAGAGAGAGGGCAAGGTGAGACCTAACCGCAGGCATTCAACGTGGCGTATGCTTGACATTAAGTGTGCCGTCCTCTATGTCCCTTTACCTGTTACAGTTCCCTTTTGCCCTTTCCCCCGTGCTCTGCCCACACACACACACTCATAATGTGAGGTGCCAAAGTAATTAGTGCTGCACTAAGCACTCTTACCTTTTCATATTGTAGCTCGTACTTATACAATTGTCGACCCCAACCACGTTTCACCCTCTCGCACATCCGACGGTTAGTTTCGTGTTTCGTGTTTCATGTTGAGGGTTAAGCGTAACTTCTTACACGCGGGCTTATAGTCGGAGAATCCCAATTACAATTATATAGAGACAAGACTAAATAAAGGGTATATGCTTGCTCTAAATTTAACTGTGATATGTAGTGCTAACAATAATTCGTAAAATGATATATATGATGATCAGAAGATAAATGAGAACGATAAGAAAGATTTAAGATTTTAAGAACGTATTCCACGAATTATCTAATTCTGCTAATGAGTATACTAAAGTCGATCAGTCTAATGCCATGTGTGTGCTGTTGATATTTTTGTAAGCATTGTCAACCCCTCGCCACCCCCCTTTTAGACAGGAGGAAGACAAACCAAGTGCGCGACGGAAATGAGTTTCGTGTATTTCACTTTCCATTTTCCGCACACCTTTTGCTTGTCGCAATGCTTTTCCGAGCTATCACCGAGCGGCCCCCCTTCCGCTAACCAAAACCCAACAGCGGAGGACTACGGCAATAAAAAAGGATTAAAATTTATGAAATTGCGTAACTTGCGTTTTTGGCATTTTCGTTTGAAAACAGAAAATGGCAAATGAAAATGGAATTTATTTTCCATGGGAATATACGTGTTTGCGGTTAGCTTCGAGTTAAGGTTAAGAATGTTTTGGCATGTGTTGGAGCTATAAATAAACGAATTTTCGTCGAGTGGAAGCACCCGAGGGAAATTGAGAGGGAGAGCGAGAGAGACCCTAGAAGGAGGCCAAAGGATATAAATCATAGAGCATGCCATCAAAAAAAAAATTAAACAGAACAGCCCCCCATCAAGTTGATAGCCGAATTCAGAAAAAAAGCGTAGAGGATAATGCTAGGATATGCTGCTTCTTTTTAATTTTCCATTTTCTTTTCAAAAGGTTTGCCGCCAGCTAAGTAAACAATAATAGAACAATAAATCCTTTTTTAGCTTGTTTTTGCACGCGTCTCTGCGGTGTTTTTATGTGTGTCCCATTAAGCCCGTTTCCACACCCGCACCCGCACTCGGCCCCCCCCGTCGACTGTCCCCAAATGTCGCATTGGCTGGTCGCGTGCTGCGCGGTCTAAACTCAATTATCCAGCGACACGAGAACGTGAAAGTTCAGAGGTTACCTTGAGCCAAAGCAGCCTTGTAAAAGTACAAAAATGTTCATTACAGGAAATTTAATTTAATGTAATTGCGCCGCGGTGGGAAGTAACTGGCCAGGTAGAAGCCAAGTGCCTAAGCAAATGGTGTAACTGTCAAATGACGGAAATGCGCATAAGGTTGCCCTGAAATGCGTTGCTTGATTATCCTTAAGCGGATGCTTCTGCTCTGGGATGTTATCTAGTTGAGCAAAGTATTAGACAATAAAGAAGGATGCCTAGATGAGGTTTTTATAAGTAGAATAGGAAGATTCCCTATAAATGAGATGCTGAGATGCAGTTGTTCCTTGAACACGCCTAAAACTATGCAACACAATCACCACCAAATCCTAGACAAATAGGGCGGAGGGCGGAGAATAAGCCCAGAGCCCACAACAGTCAACACCAGCGGCGTCAAGGCCCAGGAGAGAGAAGCGAACTCTCGCACCAGCTGGGGAAGTGAGAAACTGCGGAACTGGGGAACTCGCTCAGTTCTCGTCAACCGCTCAACTTCTAAGTCTGAAAACATTCTGTGGAGTAAGCTGAGGGAAAAGTTTTCTTTGAGTTTGCAGGGCCAAGAGTTTTGCTTACATTTTACCGAGTTGCCGAGTTGCTTAGAACAAAAGACTCAAATTTGGTTTTGCTTGGCAGTGTTTGAGGGTGGGCCAAAGAAAAATACAAAGTGAGTATTATTTAATATGTATTAACACAATATATGCACACACATGCACGGGATGTATAGGAAATAAATTAGAAAAGTTGTGGCTCCCTTTTTTTTATGATGGGCAATAAGAATTGGGGGGCCACAAACGCCCGCAAGTGCCGACAAAACTTTGCCAACACACCAGGAATTTTATACAGAAAATTTATGAATATTTTCGTATAACCAAGTCTCGCTCTCACTTGTGTTTTCCCCAACGGCGATTGTGTACATTCAATTAAAAGTTGCTAAGGCAACATTTGCTTAGCATTTAGCATCAATTTTTTTACGTTTTTTTTATTTCTTGTCTTGAGTGCGATATCGAGAGGAATCAAAGTTTATGCAGGCGTCAAGAACATAAGCCCAAATAAAAGAAAAATAATAAAATAAATAAAAACAAATATCGCAAAAGACTAAAAAAAAAAACAACATTTCCTCCATATTCCCCGCACTGCGGTTAGCGTTTTTCACATCCTGCATTCGTAATGAGAGTTTCCATTAAAATGGGAAAGGAAAAACAAAAAAAAAGGTTTAGGTTTCAATTGCCAAGTGCTGCACGAATTTGTTAAGTCTCTGGGCCAAGTGCTTTTTTTTCGGTTATTTGTTCGACTGATTGATAGACAAACACGATTTGGGTTTTGGGCTTGGGTTTGGGTTTTAGGTTGTGGCTTTGGGCTTGTTTCTGGCACTTGTTTAATTGAAAGGGTCAGAACGGCGGACAGTTATTGACTTGGGACTCCCCGAGGCGGCCACAGTTGTCGGCTTGATTTGGTTTGTGTATTGACTAAAGTTAATCAACCTAACCAGAAACCGCAAAATAAGTAAATGCTTAAATGAACCGTGCAAAGGATTGCGGCAAAACAATTTAATACCAAATGAGATTGACTAGATAAGGTTAACATTATTAGATGAAAGCAAATAGAACTAGCCAGGCATTTAATGTGGATAAAATAGTGGCTTTAATATAGCTCTAAATGTTATATTTAGTGCAATTATTATTTTGCACTAAAAAATAGTGAAAACTTAAAGCTAACATATTTTATTCAAACCCATTAGGAATGCAATTATTCTAGATACTGCTCGAAAAACGGATCTGATTCCGCTTGTTTCCGTTCGCCATCAATTAAAGTAACTTCCGCTGCACCCTACACCCCTCTCGACATGCTTGTCTTGAGCGATGCGCACACAAATTATTAAGAAACATTCTAACAAACTGCAGACAAAGTTGGCAACAAAAGGCACCCGCTTAATTATACACACCATTAATAACTAAAACCAATTTGTATGCGCAACAAGACGCAGCAGCAGCAGCAGCAGCAGCAGCAGCAGCGGCAGCAGCAGCTACAGTAACAGCTACTGCCAATGCCACCGCAGTGCACTTTATGTCTCCTCCAGGGAAGTCAGCGACGACTTCAAAGTCGACGTCGACGGCGACGGCGACTTCAGCTGCAGGCACGCCCCAAAAGCCCACACACGCCCACACATGCAGTGCACATAAATCAACACACAAAGCAACAATAAAAACGGGACAAGCGGAAGCGGAGGCAGCAACAGCAGCAGCAGCAGAGGCAGCGGCAGCGGCAGAACAAAACGCAATTTGTGCAGACAGAGGCTTCCACTGGCGGCAGAGTGGAAGTTAGTGTGAGTTTCTGGCGGGGCAGAACGGAAGGAAAGCAGCTACAATAACTGCCAAACAACAATAACAAGAAAACGGCGGAGCTGAGCGCAGCGCGGGGGGGGGGGGGGGGGGGGTGAGTAGCAGCAGCAAAAAGCGCTGTTGCAAATAAGCAATATTGATGACTTTACTGTGCGTTGGGCCGCCAGGTGGCGCTGCTGTTGCCGCTGCTAGAAAGGGCTCCTTGTGCATAACCAAAGACAATGAAGTAAAAACAAAAACAATGCGCCAGTCCAAAAAAGGGCTGGCAAAATGTGCATCTAACGAGTGAGTGCACACACACGCACGCACACACACACACACACAACAAAGCAATGCCAATAATGGCCGCCGCTCTCCCGCTCTCTTTGTCATGCTTGCCAGGTCGCTCGCACTCAATCAGTCGCCCACTTTAAGCAGCTTTTGTTCTGACTTCCCAAAACTACCGCTAGCCACACACCAATGGCATGCAAAAGTTAACGGGCTGCAGCTTTGGATTCTGTTTCGGTTTTGGTTTTGGGGCTTCTTTGGTTTCAGTTTCTTTTCATGGTTTCTTTTTTTCTTGCATCATTAAATCGTTTGCACTCTCGCTCGATCTTCTGTTTTCTGGCCCTTAACTTGCTCCCAGTTATGTTTTTGGTTCCCTCAAGTGGCAGGAGCGAAGGCTAGCTCGAAGGCAGTTGCAATCTCATTACATGACTTGGTTTTCGTGAATTGCGCTGGCGCCGCTTTTCCAGGATTTCCTTTTGCCTTTTTACACTTCTCGCAGCATGTAATTAGCATTTGGAGTGTCCTTGTTTTTGTTGTTCCTGCTGCTGCTGCTGTTGCTGTTGGTATTGTTTTGTTGCCAGTGCAACTGAGCGAACGTTCATTGTTCGCACTTACTCGCTGCATTTACGTGTTGTTTGTTTATGCGTCTTTAACGGGTTCCTTGCAACGGAACTGGAGCTCTAATGATTCGCCAATTGGCTTAAAGTATTTGCTTACACTGAGAAACACTTGGAGGTTCACAGAAAAAGAAAAAAGCGATAAAAAAAGGAGTTCAAAATTCTCTACCTATGTAACAGAAAAACTTTTTCCATATCTTTAATTTCTTTAGTTTAACGAAAGAATTGGCAAGGAATCAACAGTTTTATCTATCCATAACATTTTCTTCTTTATTAACTTTCTGTATTCTCTGTCGTTGACCTAAGCTCAAATAAACTTACCGCTGACTCTTTATTGAACTTGCACATTTACAACTTGACTGTGTTCTCTTCTTGGACTCCAATGTCTTGAACTGTTGTTGGAACTATTTCAACTTGAACCCCATTTCAAGCTATTACCTCTCAAGGTACCTATTCATTGCCTATCAAAACGCACTTAACACAATTGCTAGCCAAAAGTTCCTAGCGCAAAACTGCCATAAAAGTAACTAAGTAACTCAACTCTCTCACCCCTCTTACCTGCCCACTCTCCAGCAACAGGTGCTCTTCGCTGTCGATAGTTTTCGCCGACAACTTTTTGGCTCATTTGCGTAAAAGTTAACAGGAGCGAGCTAGAGAGGCAGCACAATTACAAGCAGGATAGAAACCTTGCTGCTGTCATAATTAGTGAACATATCAATTTAACCTAATCTAATGACAAAGTCTTTGACAAAAAGGCTGACAAATGCAGGGTAAGCCTTGGTTTGGATAAAACACGCTTGAGTGCTTCTATTCATTCAAATATATCCCAAATTTTGACTGACCCTTGCCCTTACCACATCTCTGAAGGCTACTTAAGTTTATAATGCACTTTGTCTGGGACGCATTGCAGTCAACGGGCTAAGCCTCCTCTCGTACCTCTGTCCTCTGTCTCCGCCCGCATTGATGTGTGCTACAGATAGTGTTCTGCTCGCACCAGAGGTTGGTTCCAAAAATACTGAGAGGTTTTTTGGAAACTTTTTAAAACAGAAGTAAAATACTTATATAATATTAGATGCCAAGCATATAGAGAAACAAACCAAACAGAATTGTAATGCTTACTAATGAGGTCACTTTATACTATTAGTCTTAAGAGACCTTCTTTTAAATATGCAACTAATTTAAATTTTAATATTTTTAGATTAATGTGTGTATTTGATTAAAGTATCATGAATTTAATTCTATACTTTTTGAACAGAACATGCTTAGTATTTATAGTGAATCAATTTAATTGATATTTATATAAATCGACAAATTATCGCAATTTCACTTCTAGCACAAAACTTTAAGCTACCCTCGCCAATATTATGAGCATGTGTCTGTATGAAGTTGTGCCTGCGCTCAGCCAATTGGCAATGATTAATAATCAAAATGTCAACGCTGTCAGTTATAAAGTCACTTGACAGTTTAATCAACTTGTGTGTGTGTGTCTCTCTCTCTCTGTGTGTGTGTGTGTGCCTTAACTGTCGATGCTTTCAACTGAAATTTGCATGCGGGCCTCGATTACTGCCTAGACTGCTTTGAGAGGAGGCAGGTAAGTCAACTTGAAACTCGAGCAAACAAATTAAAACAGTTTACATTTCTTTCTATCTCTTTCGTTTATTATTAATTCCAGAAGACAATCAGCTTCCATTGTTGGATCTGTCTCATAAACAAGCACAAGGGTCTGTTCCATAGATACGCAAATTAAAGCCCACTTAGAAGGCAACAATAAAATCGTTGCCAATAAATTGAAGAATGGGTCTGCTTCTGCGACAGCTGTGCGTAGTTGCGACAGCTATGGAAATAAAAGCAAATACTGGGAAATATCACAGACCTATGCTATACTATGTGCAGCAGCCAGCCCACCCCAGCAGCATTCTCTCAAGCCGCACGAACAACAACAAGCGCTGGGGCCAAACAAAGTAAACAAAAATTATGACAAGCGGCAGCGAAAAAAAAAACAACAACATACAAAATAAGAATAATAAAAATGCTCAAGAAAAATTGCAGAGACCACAATGGGAACGGAACGGGGGGGCAACTGTTGGTTTGCCGGCATATGTGTGGGCGCCTTGGGGGCCCCAGCCGGGGAGTGGGCAGTGGTGGGAGCAACTGGGAGCAACTAGTAATAAACAGACCCCATATGCGCAAAGGGAGCTTGTAGGAGTATTGGACATAAAAATGCCAAGACATAAAGCCAACTAACACGAAGCCCCGACTGGCATCAGGCTTATATCTTGGACGTTTTAAAGACATAAATACGAGGGCCTGTCTGGCAACTATCAGCCACTGACAGCCATATGGCCGCGCCTGACAGATGGGCGGTTGGGTAAAGTGGAACCGCAACTGTTGTGGAATTTTGGAATTCCGTTTAATTGTAGACAAAGTATTAGTTAATATATGCTGAGTCTAAATATAAGATCAGACAATTACACATTTTTCGGGAGTTACAGAAAATATTCGTATCAAAATATATTTCTAACTATTTGAGTAGAAAACTTAAAAAAGCAGAACATTTTGTAAAAGCTTTAAAAGAGTCAACATCTTGATTAATAAATATATTATTTTATATAATTTATAGCACAACTTGTTTGAGCCTGCGGACGGACTCTTGCGGAACAAACTGTTAAACAGTCGGCAAGTTGGCATCTTGACATATTCCAAGTGCTGTTATTGCCCCGCTACGCTATAGACTCGAGGTCCATTGGCTTTCAAATGACCATCATCGTGCCCTGCTCGCCCTCGGCTTTGTCACATCAAACGACTCCTTAGCACTGCCCCTCTCCCGGCCTCCGGCCCCGGTCCCTTCCCCAGGGACAAGGCCATTAACAATTTCATTATTCTCAGTTTTCTTTGTAAAAGTTCTCTGGGGCGTTTCTTTGGCTACTTCAGTTGAGTGCTCCTCACTCTAGCAAAACTAATCATTTTTAATAACCAATAATTTATTTTTAATCAAACTTTAATGAAAACTTTGACGCAGCGCATAAAAAATTAAGCAAGCCAGCAAAAGGTTCTTGTTGCAAAGCATCGTGCGGGGAGGGGGGAGGGGGGGTTGCAGTCTTAACTTTTGGGCCAACCATTTTAGCGGCGTTGGCATGCATAAAAATTAGAGTAGTCGTTGGAGGCGTGGCCGAGTTTCAGCTGAGATTTATTGCACAGCAGATTCTGCAAGGAAGATAAGTATATGCCAGGCATGTATGTGCATATTTACATATATGTGCACATATGTGGAGGCACAGAAGCTGGACGAAAGTCGTGCAGGAATCAAATCAAACAACGCAACCGACGACACCTCACTCGAATCACTTACTCGAACCACACTCGCCAGCCACACTCTGCAATCTCTGTTTTCAGTTTGGTAGCCCCCTTGCCTTAATTAATTTCTCAACCGGCTGCTTGGGCCGGGTCCAAAAGGGTTACAGCTCATTATTTTTGCCGGGTTTCTTCGCTTTTTTCTTGCTCTTCCATACGAACACTTGCAGCCCAAGCAACTGCAATTGCTTTGATTGCCCACAACACGCCGCCAAGAACTGGACAGCAGCAGCAGCAACCGCAGCAAAAACGGTGGGCGTAGTTTTGGCGGCGGGCAAGGGGGTAGCAATTGCCAGTGGCGTCCCCAGCTGGCAAGTTGTCACTCTATTTTTGCTTTAATATAAGCCTTTACAAATAACTTTTGTAAATCATTTAAATAATATTATACACTGTTACACTGTTATACATGGTTACACATTTAACTATTACACATTTTCCTTTTGCCAATTATTTGAGTCGTAGCTGGCCCCCTTTGGACTACGCCACTGTCTCGCTATCAACCACTTTTACCCATGTTTGGTCAGACTTTTTGCGCCTCTCAGCTGTCCAAGCCGTTGCCCGTTTAGTTGCTTGTTCAGTCTTCCGTCTTCAGGCATTGTCTCTGTCTCTTTCTCTGTGTCCGTCTGACTTCTCTGTCTTTGCAGTCGTTGGCTGTTCGCCTTGGCATCTGAAAAATGTCGCTGGTTAACTTGCTTTAAGTATAGTTTGCTTTGGCTTTGATTGTCCACTTGGTGGACAGCCGCCCACTGGGGTTACTGCAGTTGCAGCAGCGCCTCCTGCTGACCACAAGATGATGATGACAATTATTGCTACTGCTTGGAAACTGCCCTTTACCGTCTTCCCCCCTTCCACACGGCTCGATTGTAAGCTTTTACCTCAGCTTCTTGTCGTATTGTTATCGGGACGGCTTTTGCTCGCGTCTGGAGTCACTTTTCCTCTTCTGGATGACTGTCTGAAGTTTTTTATGAGTTTTCATTTGCACGAGACGGCGATGACAGGCAACCGCAGACCAACTGCCACTTACATATTACCAGCACCAGCAGCAGCAGTAAGAGCTTCAGAAGCACTGCAACAACTATTACTACTATTATTATCATTCTTATTATTATTATTTTAAGCAACGTGCAACAATGGCGCGACAATTATTCTGTGGACTCTGGACTGGGCAAATGACTTTGTGGTTAGTTGTCTCCGGTTTCTGGTCTCCGATCTCCGGTCTGGTGTGTCTTTTATCCGCAGCCTAACTCCTGTCTGCGTGCCATTTCGTTTTCGCCAGCGAATGCAGCTCATCAACTTGGCGAAACGTGACAAGCAATTAATTAAAAAATTAAAGCGAGGGGGGAGAGGGAGCGAGCGAGGGTGCAGCTAAAAGCATTTGATTGACAGGCCTGGAAATAAAACAGCCCGACAACTCGTTTAATGTTAGCCCCTAAAACAGATCCCAGCTCAATCCTAATGCCAATGTTCATGTTCATTGGTGGTTTATGGCTAACTACTATCCAACTACTGGCCACAAAATTTGTGTGGCCATAAAACTAGCGTTGCCAATGATAATAATTGGCCAATGATGCACATGGGAAAAGGCCAAACGGCCAATTGGCCAGTTGATGTTGTTGCCGTTGTTGCCATTAGGCGGCTATTAGGCCATAACCATATATGTGAGACGCTCATCTATCGATCATAAAAACCCAGCCACAGTCGCAGTGAGGGACACTTGGAGACTCAGCGTCACAGCCAGCTCGACTGCCAGCTGTTGCCAAATGACAGATGACATTTCAAGTGCCCAACTGAACATTGTCGTTGCTGTAACTAATTTTTGCGGAAAGATAAAAACAAAACATGACCAACAGCGCGCAAAAGTTTGTTGGCCAAAACGCACTTAACATTCACCCATGGCCCCCGCCTGTACAGATTTTTATGTACTACTGTGGGAGCAGTTTCCATGGAAACGCGCCGAGCTATCGGTCGGCTCATTACCAGGCGAGCAAATGATGTAAGCATATGCAGAAAGATGAAAGATGAAAGAGGTGGCTATATGGATATACGACAAGAAAACACAACCCTAGACAATGCTAGACCAAAAACAAATTCCAATGAAATGTGACAAGATGAGGAGACACAAGACCAGCAGCTAGGGGAGATGGGAGCAGTGGGCAAGTGAAGGCTAGCATGTTTGGGCATATACAACGCAAAGGCCATGGAAAAGGCTGCTGGACGTGAGCCTGGAACTGGCTAAGTAAGCGCTGAGCAACGGCACGAGTGTAACAAACAGCCATAATGGATGCATATACAACATGGCAACAACTGCAACAACAACAACAGCAACAAAGAAACGTTGACAACATGGCTCAAATGTCAGGCAATGGTCAACGGCTGTTCACAGCGCAGTTGTTGTTGTTGCTGCTGCTGCTGCTGCTGCTGTTCTCCTCCATCTATTGTTGCCTTGGCTATTGGGTTTTCCCATACACATGTGTGTGAGTTTGACTCGATGTTGTCCCTGCTTGTATTTTACATGTATGCCCCCAGTCCTCGTCCACATCCTGCCTCTCCACCCAGTCACAGCTGGGATTCCGGCTTGCTTCGTTTCCGCCTGCCAAACGTAACATTTTGGGAAAATCTTGTTTGCTGCAAACTCCCACTGCAACTGCTACTGCTACTGCTGATGCTGCTACTGCTATTGCTACTCCTATTGCTGATGTGTGCACGAAATGTGCAGCATCCAGCATGCCAGGTAGGACAATAAGTTGCCATACAAGGGCATTTGGACATCGGGTTGACGAAATTTGCATGATTGGCTGGCTAGTGAGGCATGCTAAAAAATGCATGTCCTGGGTCATAAGTCATACTGTGCACTTGGATTGAGGACTTATGCAGAGATATCGCCCGAAGAATTGTTGACTTTGTGATGCGATGAAAACTTTAACAACTAACATGTACGGAAAATTCAATTGAGATATGGAAACATATCGTATACAAATATAAAAATATGTATTACAGAATATTCGAAGCTAATTGTCGAATTGAAAACATAACAGCTTGTATAAAACTTGGAGAGGCGGATGAATTTCAAAATATATTTAAAAGTGTGTATAACAGTCCTAATGGCTTAACTTTTGTAATGGACTCGAAGATCTTATCAACAATTTGACAGTCAAAAAGATTTCAAATTCCAAAAAAATATATTAGTCTGACATGTGATGAAAGCCATACCAACATCTATATCAGTTTGACATGTGATGAAAGCTTCTAATTGATTTAGAGATCTGATGTGCAGTTTTACAATTAAATGTGTTTGTATGAATATAACAGTTTTTTGTCTCGATAACATCCTGTATTTTTGCATTAAAAAGTCAGCAACCAAATAAGACCTTCAATCAAAAGTCAATCAGCGATTCGCTCAATCAGCATGCGTATAACAGTTACAAGCATCTCGAATTCTGGATCACCTCAATCAAGCGTCAGAAGTCGACTTTGTGACGAACATCATCAAGTGCATTTGAAAAGGCAGCGTCAAAATGTCGCTCAAAAATTGAGACGCAAGATTGCCCCAAGTTGCAACAAATTTCCGTGGCAGCAGCAGCAATGAAAAACTACACACAAGTCAGCGCAGCGGCAGAGACTGATGAACAAGTGCAGATACTGACTCTAGAATGGGTCCAGAGTCAGGCCAATTGGTGTGTGTACTGTAGTGTTGGGGGCAGGGTCGGGTGCTGTGGCATAGCATGAAAAGCCAAAAGACAAGCCACAGCCAAGTGGAAGGCTTGGCCAATTTTTCACACCAAAAAGAAAAGCAAGCGCGCGACGCGGCGCGACTTGATTTTGTTTTTGCTTTTAGCATTTTTTAAGTTTTTCCTTTTTTTCGTTTTTATACGGCTTGCTGCGTAAGTTGTACAACAATTTGTTATCTGAGCATTTGTATCTAAACGTTGCATTTAACGGTACCCAATAACACACAGACACAGAAACAGAAACAGACACAGATACAACAACTGCAGCATGTTGGGGCACGCACCGGAGTGGAGTCTGTGTCGGAGTTGTTGTTGTCGTTGTTGTTGTTATGCAAGTGTTGCCAAAACATATTGAAGTCTCAACACTTTGCCAAAAACTTTTGGCATTTTATAAATTTACAGCTCCGCATCTGAGTCTGCGTCTGCATCTGCGTCTGCATTGGCAACGAAAATGTATCTCAATTTGAGATCAGCAACAAGCGAATGACGACAACTGAGTTAGCAAGACTTATGACAAGTTTTGAGTAGGATGCATCTGCATACACTCATGTCCCCAAATCTGGTTTGTGGAGCCGATTCCTGTCCAGGCGCAGCAGCTTGTTAAACACGCACAAACAAGTTGCCAGCTGGACCTAAAGGCAAAGGGCTGCACACCTTTACAGCTGCCCTCGTTGCAGTACGGGGGCATTCATTAAAAATGATTTATGAGCGTTGTCAATTTTAAAAATTATTTATAAGTTTTTATAGTTTATTTATGCTGTTTTATTAATGTTAATTTATGTATGCTTAGCTTGCCACTCTGACCACGCATGTATGTATCTCGGCATCTGTGTATCTATGTATCTAGCAGATATTTTCACACAACAACTAACACACACACAGACACACACGCACACACGCACACAGAGCACTCCAAGTTGATTTACAGCAGCTGTGCTGTGCCAGCTCCTACTCCCTACTCCAAAATAGACACGGCTTAATTGGCCCCGCCTCGAATTGCCACACTCTGCCACACACTCAAGAGCGAGTTGTCCAAGTGTCTGTGCCACAGTCTCGATTTGCAGTAATATGAAACGCACTTTCGAAATGCAAAAAAATTATGATTTATTGGCAGCGTAATGGGCCACATTGTGCGGATTTGTGGTTTAAGAGCAAAGTACGCTAGATTGGCCACACTTTGCAGCAATCTACACAATTTGTTTGTGGCGTAATTAACTACCATTTTTTAGTAGTTCTCTATACAGTTCCAAGTATTCATTTAATGTTGTTTATGAGCTTCAAATGAGTTGTTAACCTGCTCACATTTGCTTTAACATACTGTCAGCCTGGCCTTAAGTCAACACAATTTTGTAGCTTGCAAATTCAAGATTGCGGCCTCAAACTAACCTCAATTTTAAACAACCTAACCTCACTTTACATTACATTACGTTTGAGTTATAAACTCAAAGTCTTGAGCACTTTTGATGTAGTCCAGATAAGCAACTAAAAAGAAATAAAAGCACATTTCAAAATTCTTAATGGCCAGGTGACAATCCAAATGTCAGTCCGGTATAGTTTTCAGATACAGATACAGCTTTAAAATATGCCATTTTATTTATCTGTATGTAAATTTATGACACTCAATGTTGAGTCGAATAGCTTGACTGGCAATAATTATGACTTCTTGGCGTGGAATACATGCATGCGAGTATTTTTTTCAATTTTTATAATATCCATTTTTCTCTTTTTTATTTATTTATTTTTTTCCTTTTTGTGATTTTTGTATATTTTTTCTTCTTTTTAGGTATATTTTGCACAAGTCATTGCGATGTGTATTGACGCGCCGTAGCAGACCGAGGAGGCACTTGACAGGCAGCCTCGAGTGGCATTTGGAGAAACCAGTCTCAAGTGCTACAGAATGATCTGAAGTGGGTAGCTGCGGTTAGAGAGCTTGAAAAATGGAGAAATTGTGCGTAGACCTTCCTTTGTCCGTTGCCCGTTGCCATTTGAAGCGCCGTGCTTCACATGTTAAGAGAAGATGATGCGACAAGAGTCCACAATGCGATTCTCAACTCTAGCCGCATTCAGGCCAAAATGTGTGGCAAAAGAAAATATTTACACTGCTCTGATTTTGGTGGCTGCCACAAGTTTCAGCCGGTTTCATTAACAATATCTCGTTAGGTGCCCCAACAATAGACAAGGCCAGCGCGGCAGGCGTTTTCTTAAATAGTCATTATAAAAAATTATTTATGGAATTGGACTACACTGTATATGAAGAAACCGACACTAAAATACACTTGCAATTACTTGAACATGATGTGTGCCAGTGGCAACTTGTTGCATATATAGCTGTCGAAATTTAATTAAAATTAAAACAAAAGCTTTTAGGCACATTTGACAGATATATGCCTATAAACTTAAGTCGTGGGAGAAGTTTTTTTCGTAATGCCTGTATTAAATGAAATACCCAGCAACTATCTGTAGTTTTATGACAAGCGGACAAACGCCTTCCCGGCGGGCAAACAATAAAATAAAATAAATCTGCTTTATGGCATAATTATGGACCGCATGCTACCAAATAAGTGCCAGAGCAACTGGCAAGAGTGCAATTGGTAACGATTGTAAAGCGTTTTCCATTTTCCACACATGCCATTTTATATAATTTCCATAAGCCAGCAAAGTTGTTGGGTTAATCAGCGGCAGCAGCCATAGAATTAATTGGCTCTATTTACAATCAGTTCAAGAGTCTCAGATCACTGTGTGTATGTGTGTGTGTGCATGTGTGTGTATTGGTTAAGTGGCTCAAAGTGCATATCGATGTTAAATTGATGGTCGATGAGCTGGCAATTACACGCGGATATATAAAGCAATAAAGCTGCTTAATTGTTGAAAATTAGTTGATGAGGTTAATAAAATACCGTTATATAACTATATATAGATATGGGTTGTTGCACTTACCCAGATATCAATAGATACAACAACAGACTTACATATTGTTAAAAAGCGCAATTTATTTACATACCTGCAAAGATAAATAAAAAGAAAATAATTGGTAAAGCATTCGAAATATTTTTAATCAAATAACCTGCGCCACGCAACTTTTACATATGAGCAACTTATTTGCTTTTCTTTTCACAATTTTCCACAGAATTTTCAGTGAAGCCTCTTAAGTACCACTCTTTGACTGTCATAATGCTTGTCATAGTACCCACTCGCAGTGTTCTCTAATCTGAACTTAACCCTATGACCTGCTAATAACCACACAAGTGCTCGACTTTTCATCATTTTCCTCACATTTTCCTGTCTTACCCAACTAATTTGCCCTGTGTCGCACAAAACAGCTCCGCATATATATTTTCCCAGAGTGTTGCGGCAACTTTACGGTACCGGCCCCAGACTTAACTCAAAGTAACTCATAGAGCTGAGCACTTTGGGTGTTCGTTTACATGTTTTTGTTTTTCTACTCTGCATTCTAAGTGCCCTGTACACAAACTAGACCCCCGCCCCTTGCTCTCCTTCCCCAACTTATTCAAACGCTTCGTGAAAAGTGTGAAAAACATAAAAAGCCGCGCTTCAAAAATAAGAAGAAACTTTTTGTTTTTGCTACAGAAACTTAAAAAAAGTAAAACTTCTTTTACATGACACGACACAATTTGCAAGCTCTGTTGTTCGTTGTTGTTGTTGCTCGTTGTTGTTGTTGTTCGTTGCTGTTGTTGTCGCTTCGACATGTTTGTCTGTGGCTTGGCTGAGTTCCCGACTCTGTCTGCACCTCCAACTCCAACCATCTGCTCCGTCTCTGACTATGTAAGACCGACCTGGCCCCGACTTCGGGCCAGGTAGACTCTATACAAAGTCTTTGTCGCTTTGGGCCACTTTGTTTACGCGTGTGAAAAATTTTTGGGCTTTTAGTTGCCGAAACTTTTCATCACATAAAATGTTTAAGTTTTATGTTTATCTTGACGAGAAATAGGAGCAAGCCTTACAAAGTAGTCGGCACTTGAATTGTTGCCAATTTTCTCAGGTGTTTATGCGTAAAGAAAGTTTTGGACTTAAAGAATATTGACCATAAAATTCCAAATGACAGCTACCAAAGATAATTGAAAACAAATCAAATAAACGTTAGTAAACTGAGAATATCTAGCTTTGTCTCTCTATTTTAGGTTCTCTCTCTCTCTATCACTTTAATAACGTGGAAATAATAATAGTTTTTATTTACCAACCATATTTGAATCAATTGACATTCTGAACTCCTGCATTAATTATGTATATTTGTTTAATAAAAGCCAATGCCGTCTTTATTAAAAGCCACATGCAAATAAAATAACAAATAATTTGCACACTAACAAACAAATGAGTGCAGAAATAAAACACAAAAATCGATAACAATAATTGAAATTGTATTGCAAATGAGGGTCAAGAGAGGTTTCAGCTGAGATACTGATTGGACCTTTGAGGTACCGCTAGATATAAACGCGTTTAATTGCCGATTGATTATTATTAACATATCGGCAAACTTCAATTAATTGGCAATCAATCATTTTTAATGAAACAAGCGACGATGCCAAAGCCAAAGCGAACTACGTAGAACTGGCGACATTATCGACAGCCTTCGATCTAGACAAGAGCGCGAGGTAGAGAAAAATTCAAGTAAAAGAAAATAAAGAAATATCGCCAAACGTTGCGGAAAAACGTGCCACGACAAACTTGGCCAAGCGATTGACAAGCGGTTTCTGGCCAGGTAACCAGCCTGAGCCCTGACTCTGGCTGTGGCTCGTGTGACTGGCAGCATTGCCCGAAGCTGACTATGCCACTATAGCCATATGCCATGGTTGCCAGACAGCTAGACAAGTCCGCTGCCTTTAGGCTGACCAAAGTGTTGCGGGTGCAGCCGTGCAGTTGCCATCTTTCATGGTTATTTCAGGGCTGGGAGCTTCTCATCTGAATAACTAACTAAATAATCAATCAGAAAACAAAGTCTAAAAATAACAAATTTCCTTAGTTTTTTATTCGAAAAAAGATGGACGAGGTTCAAGAAAGTTTAATGTTCAACGGTTTGAAAAAAAGTAAAAGGAAGTTTAAAAAATAGCATTTTAAATGTTTTTCTTCTAGTCAAAATCTTTTGTGCAGACTTAAATTCAATATTAAAAAGAATTCTCATAACTCTTAATTCTCTACTGCATTATTTAAGGCCAAGACATATATCAAATTGTTAATGATAATTTATTTTTAAGCCAAAGTTTAGGCCTAATGGACAAGCTCTATCTCTACTGTATATTAGAAAAACTCCCAAATGGTTTTGATAGTTTCTGCATAAATTTTAGCTTAGCGCTCACACTCACAATTCAAATCGAAGAATTGATTCTATTAAATTATTAACATGGATTGGTTCATCGATGAATTTAATGTAGCCCTAAGTGTTGTTGTAACGGTTGTGTTCGAGTTACATGCTATTAGCTACTCATTTAGATAAACAACAGAGCTTTTTGAACATATTCAAACAAATTTATTTGCGCCTGCAATTTACGAGCTTTCATTTAAATACAACAACAACTACAACAAGAAGAACAAACCTCTAACGGGGCGCATAATTAAAATGTTGCAGCAAATGAGGAAGTTGTTGCTGCTGCTGATGTAGCTGCTGTTGCTTTTGCTTTGGAGTGTGGAAGAACATGGAACACGAGCAACTTGCAACATGGCAGGCAGCCTTTCAAGTTGCAGACACAAGATTCAACTTTCAAGTCAAGTCGCGCATGCGCCTGACGCAAATTAATTTTCAACTTTTTCTCTTTGCTTTTTTCGTTAACATGTTGCAAAAATTATGCTAATACCGGCAGCAGGCGAGGGCAGTTGGCGGGTAGCTTAGCAATTCAACTTAATTTGCCAGTTGACTACAATTTTTGACTCGTGATGCCTTTCAGTACTTACGAGTAGCTAGTTAGAGCGGGTAACTCATGGTTTAACATGGTGCATCTCAGACTTGCTTTTCACTGAATGAAATTTACTCGCAGCAAAGTTGATAATGTGCCTTCTGCCTTCTGCCTCCTGCCACCTGCTAACTGCCAACTGGCCCCTGCATCTTACACCGTGGACAACTTTTGCATGTGCTGCCAGCAGCAGTTGCTCATGTGTGAAATGAAATGCAAGGTGGGGGAGAGTGGATAGTGCAAAAGGTCTGCAAAAATAAACAGAAATACACATTTTGGGCCACGCACGCACATTTTTCCAAAGACCCCAAACGAGGCCTAGACTCCAGGCGGAGCAGAGAGCTGTGTATCTGAGCTCGCCTTTTCGGTGTGTGGGAAATTTGTTGATTAAAGTTGTGCAGAACTTTTTAATTGCCTCGATGTACCTGCCTGACTGCTCACACATATTTTGTAATGAAGATTTTCCATGTTGACTCTCGAAGATGCTGCTTAAGAATATGTAAACAAAAATGGTTAAGAACCTTGTGTTATACGCATAAAAACTTTGCAGTGTGCAAGTAGCAGAGTGTGCATGATTGATATGACTGTAGTTTCAGGCAGTTTTCATAGAGATTGGCAAAGCTTTGTTGAATTGAAATGAATTAATATTCGGGGACAAACACAGTCGACGGAATCCAAGAAAGGAAAGGCAGAAGAAGCAATCATCGGGATGTGATATTTCAAAGTATTACTGCCTCTAATACTTAACAGGTTCTAGCATACGAAAGCATGCTAGATAACATGCTTATAATTCTTAACAGGCTTTAGCACAAGATAACATGATTGGGGATAGTATGGTATTAATTTATAGATATGTCAAGAATATTGAATTACTTTGCTTTGAGAATTACTGTTAACTTTGGGCAGCTTATTTCTCGTCCATCAGTAAAATATATATATATATATATATATATATATACTCTTTTCTGTTAGTAATTTGACTCAAATATATTCGGCTAGCTCGTGACCTTTCAGCAAGCTGCTCCTGTTCGCATTATAAAATATTTCCGATAGCTACCTTTCTTTTTAAAAACCCGCCCTCCCCACCACGCTTAAAAATAAAGTTTAATTTTTAATAATCCGATTCAGTGCACAGTAAAAGTCCCTCCCCCTTCCACCAGGACGAACTGGAGTAGGCACAACGGGCCAACGATTTAGTCGTCCCTGTGTGATGATCTATGGCGCCTGTAGCCAAGATTTATGCTTTCAACCGCTCAGATTGGAATAATATGCAAGAGAGGCAAGTGGCATGTGCGCGGGGAGGGGCCAGGCCGATAAGCCATAAAAGCTGGCGAAAACTTTATGCACAACGCTCGAGTCTTGTGTAAAGAATAGTACAATAAAATAAATAAGAAATTGTATAAATTTATGGGGGAGGGCAGTTGGTAGTCGGTTTAGTGAGTCCGTCTGTCTGTCTGCCAGTCAGTCCGTTCCGTGCCCAGCTCCTTGTACACTTATATGTGTGGCTGATGCTTCCTGCACTTTGGTAGTCGTTCTCTTCTGGTTTTCCCTTTTTTTCTTTTTTGTTTTTGGCTCTTTTTAGAATTTAATTGGACATTATATCGCATATTCGCATATTGTGAGGCTGTGAGGCCGTGAGCTGCTGCTGGGCAGGCAAAATCAATGCCTGGCCATATATCAAATTGTGTTAAAGCCAAAGGCAAGCAAACGGCTAAGGATGTTGGGACAACAAACGGTAATGGCCATGCTCTATTGTCTGGCTCCAGCTGCTCACCGAGTGGGGCATTATTTATGGTTGGCCATTGCCTCGCTCTAGCCCCACCGTTTTTCTCAGATACCCTCATGCCCAGCGAGCATTCACATTCGCACTAATGCACACTTGGCATGTCGCAATCGCATTGGGCTCGGGCTGGGAGTCTGCGCCTGCCTCCAGCTCTGTCCTACACTCCACTTGCGGCGGCTAATGTGTGAAAAGTGTCTGGGAACAGTGGCAGCTGCAACATCATCGACAACTGCGCCACTTAGTCGTCGCCGGCTATCTTTTGACAAACTGCTCTGCAATGATTTGCCGAATTGTCGAATTACACAATGGAAGTGAAAGAGAAAGGGAGCAGCAATTCGCATATGAGCAGATACTGTCATTCTTCCTTCTCTCTTGCTCAGTATATTTATCATTCTCTAATCAAATTTGCTTATTGCGCTCATCAGGAATCGCGACAGATTTTTGAGCTCTCTTGGCGCGGCCGCCAAGTCAAACTCACTCAATTGTTAATAAGCGGATAAGATGGGCCAAAATTTTGACAAGGAGCCAGCCAACTGTCCAGCTTGATAGCTGTTGCTCCATCTGGAAATCCCATTGTTGTGCAGTCGAACCAACCGACTAACAGCCCGGCACAATCTGGCAAACTGACAGCCCACGCCCTCGTTTTACGCTGGCGCCAGTTTTTAAATCGGCTTAAATTATAAGCAGAGTGCGCCATTTTTTCGTTCATTATTATTAAGATGTTTACATTTGAGCCTAGGCCTAGATAATGGAGGAGAGCCAACGCAAAGCTCTCCGGCAGGCCAACTATGAGCAATGCCCGAAAGAGAATAAAACAATTTGCATAAAGCTTGACAGAAACTTGTCACTTAAATTGAGAAATTTTCATACAAAATTAGTTTGGGCATTTTCAATGAATTTGTTTCACATAAATTAAATGACTACATTGAATAAAATAACAATAATAGATTTAAACTACAAAAAAGTGGACATGAGAATGCTAATTGATAGGTTGACATAAATTTATGAAGCAGTTAAACTTAAGGTAAAATCTAAATAAATATTTAAGCAATTTCAGAGATACGAGAATCAATTTGATGTGTGAGAAGTCAGTCGACTGAGCGAAAGAGACATGTATAGGCCTTAAATTTGAAAAGAAACACGAGTATTCTTTATTGTATATTATTTGTATTAAATATATTTTCTCAGTCCAAGTATTACTAAAACTGTCCAAGCAATCGTTATAAGAGCTACTTAAACACCTTTAAGGCTGTGAAGCTCGTGTCTCATGTCCTTTTGATAAAGGGCCTGTGCCCAACTTAGCTGATAAGTCTGACAATATTCCCAAATCAGTTGCAAAGCTCGTGCCCTAAGCGGCCTAACCTTGGGCTCACATCTTTCTGACCCAAAGATGACATTTTAATTGCGAGCGTGCTTAACATTTCGAAAAAAACCTCGAAATAAACATAATATAAAAATGTCAAGCTGTCCAGGGTTCTATTTGCAGTGCCGGAATGTGCCACATGTTATTTTGGGGGGGCGGGATAAGAAAAAAAAATACTAAGCCCTGTATTATGCTGCGAATTAAATGTGAATTATGCTGGACCCTAATTAATGTTGACATGGGATATCTTTATACCTTGCACTCTCAACTCGGACACGCTCAGCCTTTGTCTCGGCTGAAAATATGCAAAAAATCTCTTAGATTAGTGCGTTAACAATGGGTCATCACTGGGGCATTGGGATGACAAGTGGATTAAGTGTGGCTCGGAGAAATGTCTACCCTTGTCGGCTGGCTGCAGATTAGTCTGGCCTTCTGTTTAGATGTAGTTAAAGAATTTAAAGAGAATTTAATAGCAGCTGCGCAAAAAACACAACAAAAAAATACTCCGGGGTCATAATTAATTTTTGCCGTCAAATTGCAAACTTTTTTGCGCTCTATGACAAGTGAAACTTTAACACATAATTAAATAATTTTTACAAGTGACTTTTGCTGCTGCTCTAACACCTCGATCCCCCCTCAGCAGACGCCTTTTGCGAGCTGAACAAAAAGTTGTACAACGGAAGCAAAAGAGATCCCAAACGCGTACTCAAACCCGAGCCTCGGCTCAACTTTTCACCTGCATAAATTACAATCTCTCGCCCCAGCTTTTCTCATAAATTCTGATAAATCATAAGAGACGCGAAAAATGTAAAAATGCGTAGAGTAATTAAATGGCAAACAAAGAGGGAGGGAGAGAGAGAGAGAGAGAGAGAGGGCGAGCGAGAAAGCCAGAGACAATGGATGCAAAGCTGACGGAAAATTGAAAAGCAATGAGAGTGCGAGCTTAATGAAAGGGAAAAATTACCCGGACATTAACATGACTATGCACATAAGTACTTGAGCATATATGGAAATATATATATTCATATATATATATATATATATATATATATATTTCAAAACTGCCCATTAATGACGTTGCATTATCTTATTTAATGTGTCCTTAGTATTTCGCAGAATTTAATTGAAATATTTCGCGAAGGTAAACAATATTGAAAGCGAAAATCTTGCGCTCCGGTGCATTGTTATTTCGGACTACTCTCAAACAAAGGGCACATAAATCTTAAAACTACGCGACTCGGCAACTCTCCGGGTACTCCAAGGCTTCAACTCTTCACCCCTCTCTCTCATTCTCTCCCCCTCTCACTTCTCTAGCCGCTTGCGTTCTTTTCTCGTGCTCGACTTGGCATTTAAATTGCCGCTGACTTGCGTCGACCTCTGAGAACACAATGCAAATACGAATCTTGCTAAACTATGCCGCCTGCTTGTTTCGCTTGTTAACCAACTGAAAAAAAAAAATAAACCGACAAAACCAAAAAAAAAAAGAACAAAATATCAAGCGAAACCCGCAAGTATCTTCAGCATTTTGCATACGAGTTCAAGTCGAGTGGGGTTGACGTTTAAATACCTGCAGCCATGCGAAACAAAGGGCATATGAGGCTCACAAAAAACAATGAAAACAAAATAAAAACGCAGCTTAAATTGCAATTGAATTAAGAATGTGTTCCAACAAGAATTCGTAGTATCCATTATTAATCTCAAAATAATTTGAAATACAATTGTAGTTTTCCAAAAATATTATAATAATTGTTCAAGGACAATTACCTTTACCTTACTTTAATGTCCTCTTTGCCAATCAACTGTTCTGAAGTCAGCAACACTTTAATTTATAACTATTTGCAATACTCTTCTCTTTTTTGGAAGCAACAAATTCCTATTATTATTTGTTTTCCAAGATATCTGTTGGTCTATCATTATTTGTATACACTTTGGGCTGCTGTTACAGCTGCACACTCCACTTAAAAAATCGTTAAGCATAAAAAACAATAAAAATAAATACCTATAAACACTTAAAATGGCACAAGTGCAGCTAACCCCGCTGCACCCCTCACCTCATACACCTATACCTAGTCAGCCTCTTGAGCAGCTACCGAGTGGCCGCATGCACATCGGGCATAGAGTTGGCTCCCATTGCAAGTTGGCAGCAACTAGTTGGCCAGTTTGGCCATTGTAAATGTCAAGCAAATTTGGTTGGTTGCATTTTTCGTAGCTGCTGTTGTTGCAGTTCCCCTTTGGTCGCTTGCTCTTCTGGCCGTGCGCCCATGTGCGAGTTATGGCCATGTAGATGTCGCCAGAATGTTGTTGTTGTTGTTCTTGTTGCTGTTGTTTTTGTGGAAGGTAAACAAGGAGTTCGCCTGCTGGCAGTTTGGCATTTAAATGGGTTCACATCGAGCGATAACTTTGCGGATACACAGTAGATGCATCGCTCAATGTCGATATCCAACGGAAGCCTTAAAGCCTCTTCGATTTGCCAACTACTTTCATTCCCAAGCATTGCTTCTTCTTTTTGCATAGAGAAAAATTATGAACGGTCTTCGCTTGCTACACAAGGAAAAACAACAATCCACCTCCAAGCTGGAGCCCATTCATACATCGAAATATAATTAATGCCCACGTACTTTACTCTTGGCATGGCTCAGTTTTTGCGCATATTTCTCAAGAGCTGGCCGAAACTGCTCGGCCCGAAACAATACGAAAATGAAAGCAACATTTTCGCTAATGAATTTCCACGTATTTCTCTTCGAGGGCCACCTCCATGGTACGTGCCGCGCGAAATGCGCATTTAAATGTGTAGGAAAATTAGTTAATAAATCACACGTGGAAAATTGATGAGCTGCCGTCGAGCATTGGCTGTTGCGGCGAGCTGAGGAAAATGCCATGAAAATTAGATTTCATTTTCTTGTGCATTTATTGTTTACTTGGGCTTTTGTTATGCATTACACGTAAATTATAAAAATGATGTATGGCAGCCAGTTGGCAGGAAGAGGAAGAGTCTCAAGTAAATTGATGCAGCTTTCCCAAAGGAGCTCACAATGGATGCCTTAATTATGTGAGCGGGATGAGAAACCGAAGGGAAGACAACAATCCAACTGCACTGAATTTCAAATTAATGTCACAGTTGAGAGACCTTTGCCAAAGATATTCACATTATTTATTAATACTTTGTGTGGTTACGTCTGAAATCCCCACTCTGCAAACTGAGGAGTTGACGCACTGACAAACTGAGAAACTGAGTGCTCTGTAATCAGGCGAAATTGAATTCAAAAGTTGCACAATTGGAGAATTAGTGAGTTGTCAAGCCGGAAACGAATGACTTTTGGGTTAGCTTTTTCTCAAAAGAAATAAAACTACAATAAAAACAAATAACTTCGATATAAACAGCTCCAAAAAAAATCTGGGAACAGAAAAACTGCGCACACAACACACAAATCAGAAATTTTAAGGTAAACGTAGAAAGATACTAAAAAAAAAATAACTAAAAAACCAATGAACTCATTGCCATTGTGCAAGCAAAGAGCCCAATATCTCCTCATTGTCATGTAACTCAAATCGGACCAACAGGCCAACAGCAGCAACAGCAACAACAACAACAGCAGCAGCAGCAACTACACGAGAGAACAACAAACACAACACTTTGCATGTGTAGTCGAGTCACAACAAACAAAGAACAAGGTACACACACACACAGACACACACACACACAAATTGTAACAACAAGAACAACACAAATAGCTGGCAACACAAAAAAGCCAAACAAGTAGAACTTGTCTAGGCCTTAAGAACAACAGAGGCGTTGTCCGTAAAGGGGGTCTTTAGATGCAAGTTATAAGCCATACAAAAGCTTGGCAATAATCAGGAATTCATTTTTGGCTCATTTTGCAGAAACATTTCAAAAAGCCTTAAAACGTGTTGAAATAGTTAGCATAGAGAATTTGATATTTGTGCGAAAATTACGAAATCTTCCTCAAATATTGTTGCGCAGCCAACTTAACTCTGCATAAAATGTTTATAAATTGCATAAATGTTAGTTTATTATGTGCTTAACAACTGTGGTTATAACCACCCTCTCATTAAACCAGGCTCATTTAAAATACTTTATTTTACAACATTGAGCTAATCATTAATAAATTCCCATAAATATCTTTCATGTGTTTGGCTTTTTAGTGTTGTACAACGTCTATAAAAACAGTTTCTTAAATAGTCACTATTTTATGATTTTAGTGTTTTGTAACGTTTTTAAAAACAAGTTTTGAAATGATTACGATTCAAATATAGTTTCTGAAACATTTTTTGCTATTGTGTATACGTTATAAGTTAATGCAAGGGACTTTCCATATTATAAAAATGGTAAACTAGATATCAGTAATAAATGAGAATTATCTCGTGCTTCGAAATAGGAAAGATATATAATGAAAAATTTGAATGTGATTCAAACAATTATAATCAAGCACTAATTTCTCCCATATTCTCCAGCATGCCGTCCCTGAGTTTCAAGCGTTCCCTCAAAAAGTAAGCTCACAAAGCCGGCTATTTAAATGACTTTTCTTTTGCTTTGTTGGAGTTTCCGTTTCGCAGAGTTTTGTATTTTTTAGGTTTTTTCTGGTTTTTAGTGTCTAAAGTCAAGATCACAAACGTGATTTGTTGTTGTTTCTGTTGTTTTGTTTGTTGTTTGTAGCTCATTTTGGCAAACGTTTCATGGCTGCGAGAGATCGTGATCTTTAAACTAAGCAAACTCTGTTGTTATTTATTTGTGGCAAATGCATTTGCCTCATGCTCGACCACGCTGATCCGATCAGTCGTCACTTTGTGGCCACTCGGCTCTGCCGCTGCAGATCGTAGCCAACTTTTGGCTCTACGAGTGTATATTTCGCTCTAGCCAATTTTCGATTTATGTTGGCTCATTTATTTTGACAAGCGCAGTGCCTTAAACTACATTCGAGCTGAACTGGAATTGTGGGTGCGTGGGTGTGGGTGCTGCAGTCTCTCGATCGCTATATCTATATATCTCAGCAACTTCAAACGTTTACTGATCACCGCTGAAGTTTGTTGTGTTTATTTTATGTGGCATCCCCCGTCCCCAACATCAGCCGGCAGCCAGCAGTTACCAGTTCTCTGATTAATGTGGCGCACATTAATCAAGCCATTGAGCGGCTCGCTTTGTTTGATGTTGATCAAGCGATCTGGTACCGTAGTACTCATATATCGCTCCCTCTCTCTCTCTCTCTCTCTGGCTCCCGCTCTCTGCGATCTATTTAGCAGTCAGTTTGCTTTTAAGTTAACCAATCGATCGATCGCGAGCTACGACTGAAAATGAGGTTCGTTGAGGCTCGTTCCATTGATCGTTTCATCGATCGATCGATCGGTCCCTGAGCTGCTGTTTACGCTTTCCGCTTTGTTTTTATTCATTTTTTTCTCTTTTACTTTTGGTGTTGATGATCACTTGTGTAAATCTTTGACGATCGCTCTTACGTTTTTGGCTAGTTAATGGGCAATTTGTTTTCAATTAATTGGCTTGTTGTGTGTTAATGTTTTTCGATTACGTGTGTAGCTCAAAGGCACCCGTTCTCCAAATATGTGCGAGTGTGTGTGGAATGCCTGGTAATCTTTTGCTTTAAATCACTTGCACTTTTCAGAGCTCATAAATTTCACTCATCAACTCGGGCGCTTCCTATTCAAAAAGATCAAAGAAAACGCCACAGAACGGAGCCAGACGAACAACTACCCACAACACAACAGTTCATCAGTCAGTCAATTGAAAGAGTGACGCATTGATAGAGTGAAGCATAGTTAAGGCGACTACAGCTCATTATATAGATGTTGGATAGATAGATAACAACGAAATGAAAAACATAGAGAGTTAAAAGATACAAAGATAATTAAATCGTATATATTAAGAGCCAAATCATCTTAAAAAAAAGGTTTCAAATATCCAGACCAACATGGATACTCTGCGATCATAGCCCATGCTCCATATATATTAAGAGCCAAATCATGTTTTCTGTTTTTTATAAAATCTTAGGAACAAGGTTTCAGGCTGAGATAGTTAGACAAATATGGATGCTCTGCAAGCCCAAGCTCCATATAGGTTAGGATTATAAATTATTTCCTGGTAAGAATTACACTTACAAGATCTTATCAAGATCAAATTTTGTAATTATATTATAGCTCAACTTTGCACTTAAGCACAGTTCCCACTGTACTCAAGACATATGGTGGTGAGTAGAATATATAGACAGATTCACCGTCTGGCTTTCTGGTCACAGAGGCCATGCAAAATAGTTTTATGCCATATTTCAAATGAGAGCAAAAATTGTTGGTTTTGCTTTATGACCGTCGGGAGGGTCGCCCCGTTTGATATGCCGCCGAGATGGATTTTCTTAGAATTTGTTTTGATGCCCCACCACTTGAGGCAATGAGGAAACGCACTGAAACCGAGAGACAGGCCCCATAGAAATAGACACATTTGAAATGATCGCCGCTACACAAATGAAGATGAATGGCAGATGTATCTGCAGGGCTCTTCAAGCTTTGAAGTTCAGTTCTGTGCAACTTTTGTTCATTAGCTCATTTCCACTAATTCAGCTGCTACGCGGAGTCTTAATTATGTGCACATACATACGAATGGATATATGCGACCAATTCGGGGGTATATTTTTCGGGGGTGGCTTGCCAAAATTCTTTTGAAGTTTCTTGTGTGTGAAGTTTTTGGCAAAGTTGTGGAGCAAGTTGAATGAGCACAGCTACATATATATACGTTTTTAAAGAAATTATTAAAGATGAAAAGGTTATTTGGAATAATCTCTGAAATCGGATCGACAATAAGAACTTTAAGTTACAGCCATATATCCTACTTTTATATAAGTAAATTATTAATTCATGTCTCTTGAACTATCTACTTAAGATGAAAAGAAAGAAAATAAACAGACAGAAGTATCAAACTAATTATGTGAAAGAAAATCTTAAAACATTTACTTAATACCATGTGTAATTTTCGAGTGTGGAAGATTGAAATGTAAGACATATTGCAACCATATTTGCCCCTAATTGCCGCAACTTTAATATATATTAAATTTAATAACATTCTCCACTTAAAAACTGTACAAGTTTTGGTCGGGATCCACACATTTCCACATATTTCCCCCTTCCGACAGCGACAACAGATTTGGTACCAGTTGCCTCTCGACCGTCTGCTGTATGGCTAATTTCATTTTTATGACTTTTATGCGCCGCATTTGCGTTTATTTTTTATGTTTTTACTTTTGTCTTTTGGCCTGTTTCATAGCCGACTCGGAGTCGGAGTCGGAATCGGAGTTTGAGTTAGACTCAGAGAGTCGACTCCACTTGGATGATTTATGGTGAGCCTGAATTTTTCTTTGAATTTTTCTCATATATTATTTTTGCTTTTATTTTTTTTGCGCTTGTTTTTGGCGTTAAAAATATTGCCAAGCTGCCATAAATTTTGTCGTATTTTGACAACTAATAAAAATGCAGACCACTGCGCTGCAAAACTGGAAATGCATTTCATTTGCATAGGGCTACAAGGGCAAGAGGACAAAAAAATAAGCGGGGAGTGTTGGGATGAGAGCAGGCAGTTGGTTATGTCGATTTGTGGCTAATTTGCATATCAAATCCAAAGAGTCTTCTCTTTTATGGCCGTCGAAGTCAGAAATGGTTTGACAAGTGTCTCCACATTTGGTCGATCCATCCATCCATCGATGCCGTTGCCGATACCGAGTTCATGATTTATGGCAGCTCTTTTGTATTCCTCTTTCACATATCTCATCATTTGAAGTTTACAAATAGAATTCGGCGTGCTTCATTGTTTAAAACTAATTACCATCATAAACAACGAGCTCATTGTTCGCATCGAGACGGGCTACCAAAACAAGTTGAGCATCCATCGATTTGTTACTGAGCATATTACCATATTGCCGTATGAAGTTATCACTTAATCATTTTTATGAATGCACTATATTTGGTTTCAAATCGAAATTTTGTGCTTGGTGTTTGATTTTTATTTCTTAACTACTTTTCTGGCTAGGTTATAGTGTCCCATAAAAAGTGAGTTTATGGATATGTGGTTTGGCTTTTTTTTAGTACATCGTAGGCTGTTGTAAAGTCTTAACGAATATGAAGTGACTTAGTTTATGACTATACCTCTCTCTCCCTCTCTCTTCTTCAATCTCTCTCTCTCTCTCTCTCTCTCTCTCTCTCTCTCTCCCTCTCTCTTCTTCACTCTCTCTCTCTCTCTCTCTCTCTCTCTCTCTCTCTCTAAGTGAAGACACAGTCCAGAGTTCTCTGCTGAGTGTTGTAAATTTTTAAATTGGAATACCTTTGGAAAAGGTACCATACATGGAATGTGCTTGGGTCAAATTCGGTTTATGGTTCGAAAGTGTGAGAAGATTTGGAGTTTTCTCACAGCTCAAAACCGTTAGATTCTTTCATTTTTATAATGAACTATTTTTAAGGTTATGTCTACAGTTAGGTTTGGCAGTGAGCCCAGGCTAATGTAAACATCTATAAAAGACTCCTACTAGCCTGCTCAAAAGGGCTTATCACACATCTCACATATGTCGGATAATCCCATTATTCAACTCTTATGAAGTGTGCCAAAATATTTGGTTCAGCCGTTAGCTGAATGGGCCATTTATAATCATTCTTTTAGTTCATTTGTGAGCACTTGTTGCCTTTTCCCCCAGCCGCAATTGTCATTTCAATTAAACTCTAAAAGCCATTAGCTCGATATACTACCATA
Source organism: Drosophila novamexicana (assembly GCF_003285875.2). NCBI lineage: Eukaryota > Metazoa > Arthropoda > Insecta > Diptera > Drosophilidae > Drosophila > Drosophila novamexicana. Next base: position 1,853,642 of record NW_020824766.1, read on the forward strand.
AGCTCTTACATAATCGACCATATATTTTCCATACACGCACACACACACGGAACAAAGTTTTTCAATTTTCCAAAGCTTTTGCTCCTGCTCACACATAGCCCAGTGCATATAAATAAAGCGGCGCTGGGACGGCGTGTAATTATCATAAAGCGGAATCTTGTAGCGCCAATATGAAGCTCATAACTTGTGCGATGGAAAGACAGACGGAATTTGGGGGGCACCCGGCAACTGGTCACCTCATGCTGCCTGGCTAACTGGCTGGCTCGCTGGCTAGCTGGCTAGCTGGCCGGCTAGCTGGTTGAGTGGCCTAATGCCCATTTCGGTCATCCGCGTCACCAGTCCAAACGATGTAACTTTCAATTTGCGTAATTTTCAAGTGACTACAGCAAAGCGCGTCCTACTGATCCCTCACCTGAACCCTGATGCCATGAGAAATCATTGGCGGAGGGGTGAGCATCTGGTTGGGTGGTTAGCAGGGTGTATTTGCGGGTTTCGAGGCGTGGCTAACTGCTGCGTTAAGGCGCACGCTTGTCATAAAATGCCGCTTATTATGCTAGCTATTAATTTTTACTGCTTAGACGCAACTGCCTGGACTTGGACCTGGACCTGGACCTGAACCTGGCCCGAGCACAGCCTGGTCGTATGCGCGCCCCATAGTTCCCAAAACTTGTTGTTGGCCGCTGCGCTTCCATGGCAATTTATGACATACATGTGGAATGGACAACGCCATCGCCATCGCCATCGTTGTGCCTGGGCACATTTGGAGTCATATCGCGCCGCTTCTATCGCAGCTGTACAAATTTATTTTGCGTTCGCATGCACTACACTCCAATTGGGCTTAATCACTTTGTAATGCAGCCAGCTAGCCTGGCACTGAAATTCTTTGATTTACTTGAATTGTGCAATGAAATTATTAAAGCTAGGTCTTGGTTTATGCACTCAGCCCACAATTTAGACAGTTTTTACCCTTGCAAAAGGGTTCAATGAGTATCTCAAGAAACGGAACTGGGAATCGACCTTATCATAAGGTTTAGCTACTTTAAGAACTGTCAGTTAAACCATAGCTATATTTTACCAAAAGCGAGTGACTTTCCTTCAACTTTTGATCAAATAAAGCTACTTTATCATCTAGGCTATTCTGTTTTTGATTTTCCAATAGAGTATCTAAATATCGTTGATGAAACAACATATGTATATTAAAGGCAGCATCTGCTGGCGTATAGGGGCACAGGCAGCAAAGAGGTCGGAAAGTTACCCATCATTAGTACTAACAAGCGACATTACGCGGCTGCGGCTGCGGCTGCGGCAGTGGCTGCTGCTTTGGGGTCTCAAGTCTGGGATCTTTGGTTTGGTCTCAGCTCTTGGCTGATTACATTGGCCAGATAGTTGCGAGCACGCGTACTTGATATGGCTTTTGTCTCTCTGTGTTCCCCTCACTGCCCACGCCCCTTTCTAGCTCAACTCGCCTTGTATGTTTATTTAAGGAATTTTTATTGCCACATGTGTGTAGGAGCGAACGTCTTGAGTTTGAGTTTCAGTTGGAGTTTGAGTTGGAGTTTTCATGGCCTATGTTGGAAGCGCACTTATCGCATTTTTGATTTTTCATGGGTTTATTAAATTGTTTTATGTAATCACAGATGGTCAAATGTCATAATGGCGTATGTGAGTTGAATTCTTGAAATTGCTCTTGAGTTTGATTGTAATGTGGCGGCATTATTAACCTAATGATGGCATTGCATACAGACAAAGTCATGTATTCGATAATAGATAAAGACGCTTTCATTGCGTTATGGAACTTTTTACAGAATTTGTATGTTTCTAAAGTACTTAATCCCTGTGCTAGTTTATGATTAAAGCTTACGTGCTCCCTTTAATTGAGAGAATTATGATTTTTATTCCCTGATATAACGATAATAGTTGTTTTACAGTCATATCACGTGTAACATACCTGGAATGAGACAGAAAAGTGTATATTAGTTAGACATACGAGATATACGAGACAATGGTCGAAGACTGGATTGTCTTAACGTCAAATTAAATATATTTTTGGAGTTATATGGATATCTTTTTATATCCGCTACCTATTGAAGAAGAGTTAAAAGGGTATATTGTTGAGTGCACATGTATGTAGCTGGCAGAAGGACGCACTCCAACCCCAAAAAGTATATATATTCTTGGTTAACATGATTAGTCGATCCGATCCAGCCATGCCCGCAATTAATAATAAAATTGATATACTATACCCCCTTCTGGCACGAGCTGCATTTGGTGTTGGTAGAAGGTTCAGGGTATCCCCTAGTCGGGCATTTCCGAGCTCTGATACTTGCTTTTTCTATTGTAAATTAAGTACCCCAAAGTATTGCTAAAACAACTTTGCGCATATTTCTTCAATTTTTTTTAACAATACTGCAATGTATACCTATTATTTTGGACATGACCGTATATTACATATCAAACGTGTGCCACAACAAGCATAAAATACTTGTCATATGGCAAACTTGTTACCCGTAGCTTGCGATAAGAAAGTCTATCTAAAAAGCCTCGCACAATCTACTCATACATCATGTTCCCCGCGAACACATTCAATTTTTGCTACTTTGAAAAAACATAATAATAACAAAAAAACCTCATTGCGTGTTCATATATGGCCAGTCTTATTTACAAACTGCCTGCTGTTGTTATTTTTGTTGTTTCTTATTGTTGTATAATTAAATACAAATAACAATTATGATAGGCAAAAAGCTCGTTTACTTTGCCTCGGGTTTGAACTCCATTTGTGGCCATGTGAAATAATATAAGTTTTTTAATTAAGAGCGACAAATGCAGACTACAAAATATGATGACAATTATGAATTGAGACGTTAATTGTTTATGGGTATACACAGAGACCGGTGTGTGTGTGCGAGTGTGTGTCTGTGTGTGTGTGTGCGAGTGTTAAGTGTGTCTATGACGGGTTTCACTTTCGAAGCCGTCAACTTGAGGCCTGTCGCCGTCGACGAAATTGTCAAAAATGCATCGATACGAGTTGCCCAGTTGAGTTTATGGGTTGGTCGAAAATAATTTTCATATTTAATTGACAGGCAGACAGATTGAGAAATGCTACCGATTCCATTAGTCGGGCCTGTCGTCAAGAGTTTCGATTAAAACCCTGGCATAGTGCAGTACGCATATTGTAAATTTGTATACTATTTCTAGTTTTCTTCTATTTTTTGTTTTGGCTGTCAATAAAGACTATAAAATTTAACGCCTGCTGTTGCCTTCGGGGCGTATTTTTCGACCGTCTGTCGGTTTATTTAACGGCAACATGTTTTACAACATTATTAGACAACGTCAGTGGCAAACGACTAGACGGCCAGGCTGGCCAACTGGCGAATTTTAATTACCAATATTTCCAGGTGTCGAATAAACGTCCCACGCGATTGGCAACACTTTGCATTTTATGACAGTCGCTCCCCAGCCCGCCACTCCATATCCTAGCAGAAAAAAAAGGTAAATTACACATTTTGTAGCTGCAGCTAATTAGCGTTTTGTGACAAACAGTTCTAATGGCTTGTAATTGGCCAATATTTGCATGGGCCATCGATATTTAATTGCATTTATATTTATGCGCTTAGTGCGTTTAGTTACGTAGGGTTTATAGCGCGGTCCACCTAATTGAATTGTCACTGTGGCTAATTCGCATCGCTGCTTATTGTTGTGCCGGTTAAGAGATTAATTATTTATCTAGTAGAAAACCACACACGCACAAGCACACGCAAACATTGCCTAAGTTTGAGGTGGTTGCAGTATTCAAGTCATTACTTTGAAGTGTTTATTTATGTATAATGTTTTACTGGCAAATAAATGATAAGCTATCGCGTATTTTTCTAAATGCGTCATTTTCTATTTATAAGTGTTACTCAGTTTCAATTTCACAATTAATGCGAATATAAAACAACTAATTTAGCTATAACTAAAAGGTGTTTGATTGTTTTGAGGGTCTATTATGGACTTTAAAAATAATATGCGAATCAGGAACTTGAAAATAAATGCAGATCTTTAATTTAGTACGTTTTTTTTATATATTTTATTATTTATATATTTATATATATATAGTTTTTGTGTTTTTGTACAGAATAAATAAAATTCGTGGCTGCTTTGTATAAACATAACTATTTAAATTCACTTCACACATAGATCGCAAAGTTCCTCTTCCGATATATTCCTGAGTTTTGACACTTAGCAGTGATGATGTGGGGGTCCATGGTGGTGGTGATGGTCCCAGTGTCCATGATGGTGGTCAACATGTCCATGGTGCGGCGGTGGGCCGTGATGATGGTGATGGTGATGATGATCGTAATGCGGTGGCGGCGGTGGTCCATGATGATGATGATGGTGATGGGGTGGCGGCGGTGGTCCGTGGTGGCCATGGTGTCCATGGTGATGATGATGGTGTCCCAAGTGCAGGCCCAAATGGATGCCAAAGAGACGATCGTCGTGATGTGGTGGCGGCATTGCTGAACTATAACTTCCTCGTAATCCTTTTGACTGGAGCTCTTAATTCCTCGAGTGGAGCAATTATACTGTGCCACAGTTGGCACCAATTGCCAATATATACTTAGTGAGAGCTTGCAATTTCGTTTGCCAGATAACAATTTCAGGTAATGTACAAGAAACGTTATCTTATCGTTGGGTACTTCGCATATTGTGCATCAGTGTGACTCACTTAACATATTGAGTTGTAAAGATTAAAACACAGTTGCTATCTTGTTGGGGGTTGGGCTAATCTTTGTTACAGGTGAGTAACTCGATTCGGCTTTGGGTACTTCCCGCCATTGAATACTCATTCACAATGGACACAAAAACGAAGCCAACTAATCGCGGTAAATAAATAAATAAATCTGTTTACGCTTTTTCCGCAAGGCAGACACGAGAAAAACGAATAAAGCTCCGACAAAACTTATGGAAAACGCAAGCGAAGCAAGTAAAAAAAAGAAAAAAATGGAAAACATGCCACAAAGTGTAGCAACTTTTTGTATAGCGGCGTCGCAAAGTTTTGGCATCTGAAAGATGCAAAAAAAAAAGAAGACCAGAAAAACTAAATGCAAGAAGCCGCCGACAATAATTTCCGCCTGCATACCAGGGTCTGGACAAAGAGACCGCCAGACAGACACACAGACTGCCAGATATGCTGGAAATACTATAAATATTAAAAGACCGTCGCGAAAAGTGCGAAAAAAGCAGAGCAAAGTGAAATACACTAGAACGAGTAAGTGCTTTGTATGGAGATTTCCCATTTGCCAGTGTTGGTTAGAGCTGTTCGAAGCGAGAGGCGGGAGCGGGTAGGTGAGGGCGTTGTCATATCAAGCGCTTAGTGCGTGCAAGCGACGTTTTCGTAGACTTAACATAACTTTTCCGACTGAACCCTTCGAATGCTGGTGCAGGTCGCGGAGGCGGGGGAGGGGGCGGCTGTGCAGATAAACTGCGTTAGAAGTTATAAAGCGATTAGACTGTGTGGCGCGATGGCAAACTCCGTTGGGAGGGTTGCAGCACGCGCTGTGGGTAAAGTGGAAAAAATGGGGGGGCGAAGAAAAAATGGAAAACTTTTTGCTTGCTGTATCAATTTAATGCCTATTTAAAGTGTGAGCTCCCCAGGGGCGCAGCGTCAGGCGACAATATCTGAGCCAAGGGAAATGGGTGTTGCGGAATGCAGGTAATGCATAAATTTGATTTTATGGAACTCCGCTAAAGTACTTGACAAAGTTTTGTAGCCAATGCCAAGGTTGTTTATTAGCCCAAAAGTGAGCGAAATCGAATTGAAAATTGAGTTTTTCTAGGAGCTTGAACAAAAAAAGGTATAGTCAGAAGCTCAAGGAAAATAAATGGATAATCATAAAATAAATAATAAATAAAAGAGATGAAATGACTTCTAAGGAAACCTAGTAGCTAACTTTTTTAGTAATAATACACTAATATAACCTGTATATTAAGACAATTCTATATTATTGGATTAATTATATTAAAATTGAATAATTAACCTTTAATAAAGCAATCAGCTAAAGAACTCTTGGTAGCTGTTTAATTGCCAAAGTCCTTAGGGTCTGCACTTCAACCAATTATAAGTAACAAATGCCTAAAATTCAATAAATTAACGGAGGAATCCAATCGACAACCGCCTTTTGGACTGAGCGGGGCACACCAAATCAAATACAATTTATACATACGAAAACCCGAGCCCCGTACCCTCTCCCTCTACCTATAATCTGTGCCCTTACATAAATATGGCTTATTAATTAATACACCGACAACTGTTGAAAAAGTTGTTATTGTTGCTGTTGCACAGGATTGGAATCCGGGGACCCCTAGATTCAAATTAATTGAAAATGTCACAAGTCAGCGCAATTATCGTAAATTATAAACACGCGTCGGGGGTTGTTGGGTTTTGTCGATTTCCAGGCGAAATCAAATCCAAATATTATTATTATTATTATTTTTATGACGTGTGCTGGCAAAATACGCAAAATTGCAACCCCCAAATGCCATGCCTGCTGACAGGGTGAGCAATTTTCAACGCATAATGAAATGTCAACAGTAAAATGCAAAGCCAAACAAGGCGAAACCAAATAAATAAATATGTATAAATATATATGCATATATGTTCCGGGGTTAATTGAAAGCCTCATAGCACAGCCTTAAAGTATTTTGGGGCATTTTGACATGACTCACGAACAGAAATCACAAAAATCACTGCAAATTTTCTATGCTTTTGGGACAGTCGGCAGACAGACTCGACAGTCTGCAACAAACCGTACAAAATTCAAAGCTGACTGCCCTTTTGCCATAGCATCCCGTCCTGACTATGCAAAAATGCAGCCAAAAACCATATAAAATTATTATGCCGGCCAGACGAGGCGTGTCGGAGGGACCGGAAAGCTGCGAAAACCCGCTTATGACAATGCTCAAAGGCATTTTTTGGCCAGCATCAGCTAAAAGCCAGACAGCATCACCCGACAACTGCAACCCCATCATGTGCATATAAAGTCCAAATAAACTCAAGTTGTTGACAAAAGGGTTAAAGGCCATAATTGTGGCTTCAGCTAGCCGGACACATCTGGCGTTGGGAATGGCATAGGGGCAGCAAGCCCCTCCCTCGGGTATGTCCAGCACATTAAACTAGAGTAGATTTTTATTGAAAGTGTAAACATGACGACCGCCCGCCCAGAGTCATCAAAATTATAAGGCCAACATCGGCACGCCGAAAAAGTGGCAGCATTCCCGTCTGAACGGTTATTAAAAATACTTTTTTTTTCGGTGCTATGCGTAGAATTTATGTGTGCATATTTGTAGAGCACTTGAGTTAAATACAAAGTATTTAATGCGTTTTTAGTAGACGAAAGCACTTCAGGCTGCAACATGACTAACTGTTACAAGGGCAATAAAAGTTTGGACTATTTGACTAAAAGCTTTATATAACTAGGATGCGGGCGAGCATATGACAATAGTCTTCACTTGTATTACAATGAATGACAATTTTATACCGAAATTTATCGGTTACATTATTTTTATGAATTAAATAATTCAGTCAAATAATTAAATAAACTTTTTTTTTTTAAATACAGGCCTTTTAATTTCACAGGGGAATACCAAGCCAAAATTATTTCGTTCATATAGAACTTTTTAAGTTGGAATTAAAGAAGAAAATGTCATGATATAAATATTTAATAGTTTTGGAACATCCAATTTGAAAAAATTGTTTAAATCTAGCTCACAACTGAAGCAAGTTAAAGGCAAGCGATCAAAGAAATAGTTAAGGGTGAGTCTTACGCAATTATCTATTCTGGCCAGCCCATGAGTGCAATATCCATTAGTCCGATGACAATAACACAATCAGTGCGCAAAAATAACAATATTTACGGAGAACTATAGATGACTCAACCGAAAAACAAACCACAGACAGAGAACCGTTTGAAAAGCATCAAAAATCATTGTGTCCTAAGTAGATTGCGAGTCAAAAGCGCCTCAAAACAAACCCCGAAGTCAAGTCAAGGGGTCCCCTTCTTAAAATGCGTCCCAGCAATATTTATTTTATAAAGCTTACAAATTTGTGCAAAATTTTTGCACACACAAAACTGAAATCAAAAAGAGAGCGATATATATATATATATATATATATATATATAGACAGGGAGAGAGGGTGAAAGCAAATACGCATAGACGTACAAATGAATGCGATCCAAAGGGGGCAAAATATAAGCCCCGAGGACAAAAGGCTGCACTCACTGAGGAGCTAACAAGCAGCCTACCCCGTTTCAGTTCTTTTAAGTGATTTCAACCCGGAAATGCCCATAAATCGATTTGGGGGTGCTGCCGCACTCGCCCACGCCAGAGACTAAGTCGAGGACTTCTTGGTCTGCCGTTGTCGACACATGGGGGCCCGGTCGCTTTATGGGATAAATGAATGAATTGAAATGGGCGGCAAGTGTATCGACTTATGGTTGAGTTGAACAAGAATGTGGCACACTTGTCTGCAGCTGTATCCCCGCCTAACCCCCGAGCCGCACCCTTTGCACAATGCAAATAAAAGTTCATTACAAGAAACGGCCAAGGCGCTTAAAAGTGCCCTAAATGTGTCGACGCTTTGTTATTGCCCGATCCTGTTCCCTTGCAGGCGGAGTGTCTACTGTGTCGTGTTGGTGTGTGTTTTGTGTCTTTCTCCTGATGCCATTTATGGTCAATGCCCCCACGCTTTGGGTTGCGGGTGCTGCCAGTCGACAGTCGCTGGGTCGTGTGTGCGGCACATGGCACCGGAAATGCCACATCCGTAGAGTCCGCATGGTCTGCACAGTCCGCCAAAGCACCGAGCGTGCAAAGCAAGTCAATAAAAAATTCTAAAGCCAAAAAGGAAATAAATTAACAATAACCAATGATTTCTTCTTCTCTTTTTGCCAAGTTTCTCGATGCGTTTATAAGTATGCCATGATATGGTATCGGTTAGAAGCTATCGCTTATCCACAATTGTCGGATGTTGTACATAATTTGGCGCCGGTCATTGGCTAGCCATGGAGAAAACGAATTCGACAAAAGCTGTCAGTTTTAAAAGACCTCAAAATAAAAGAAAACACAAAACGGAATATAGAAAGAAAATTATTTTAAGAAAATCCTTTCAGCTTTATTTGATATGCTAGCATGGAAAATTGAATAGAAGCTCTTTTCTAAATGTTTGAACAGTTGCCTTTGTTTTTTTTAATTCAAATTTCAGAAAATCGTTCCAATCAACTCAATGAGGAAATCTTTCCCAATAGGAAAAGTTAATCAAATATGAAAACTATGCAAAGGGCACTTCATGTTAACCTCAACTAAACTTCAATCTTTACTCAAGCTGAGGCCTAACCCATTTTCGTTCAACCACTTTTGCTTGTATGTTTGGCTCGCATTATGCAACACTAACTATTGCCTTTCATGGGCAGTCTGGCAACCCTACCTTAACCTCGTTTAAGCCTTGGCTTAACCTCTCTTTCATTCAAAATGTCAACGTCATAGCCACTGCTGGGCTTGGCTTCGAGTACTCGTCATCTGTTGGCTTGCAATTTTGAATCAATTAAGTTGCAATTTTTTCGTTATTAAATTTGATGCCACTTAATTAACCCACAATGCTGGCAGCGCTGGCAACCCGGCTAGCAAAAACCTTAATTAACCCATTACCTTTTGTGCTGCACAGAAGGCGAGAGGTAGACAGGACGCAACTTCAGCAACAAGAAGAACAACACGTCATGCAAAAATGCCAGGCGAAAAACTTTTAACGCTTTTTCATGCCAAAAACATGTGAAAGGTGTTGGCGTGGCAAAAACTTTGCTCGTTTTTTGAAATTGTGCCAATAAATTTGGACGCACTGGGGTTAAACAAAAGCGATACCAAAGTCCTGAGTCCTGAGCTCGTACTCCACTGGAAAACTAATAATGAAACCCACGCGGCGACTGCATTCGACAATATGAAGAGAAAGCAAAAAAGTTATGGACCACGTAATTAACAAGAGTTCTTATTTTTTTCTTTTACACAATTGAAATCGAGTGGATTTTCCTTTTGTTTTCGGCGAAAACAGAAATCCTTGCCCGCCAGCAATTTTAGCACTTTACAGTATAGAACTTTCCACGCCCCCATCCATAAGGAAGAGGCAATTTACACGCCCAAAACGAGCGCGAATGTACGAAGCAGCAAACAAAAAAAAATGGCAAAGATTCGCTTTCGTCTTCATTTTATCAAATTAGACAAAGGGGAGAAATTTTCTGGGCAAAAAGCCTTTTCAATGTCTGATAAGTGCTGGGTGGTTGCGTCTGTCCGGGGTTAAAGGTGCTGGCAGCGCCGCAGGAAGCGCTGGAATTGCCCACAACAGGGCCCATATCGAAGGATATGCCCGATGCTCGATACGAGTATAAACCTGCCAACGTAAGTTGCCAAAAAAAAAGAGAAGAGATTTTAATGACAGCAACAACCGCTGCGCTTTATGGGCTTTATGTAAGATGCTCAGAAAACCATTCAATGTGGGCGTGTTTATTGTCGCCAGCGGCGGCAGGATATTAGAAATAAACAGCACAGCGGCATGCGCCACCAAGCAGCAGGCCGATAAGCCTCGGCTATGGTAGACAAATGCCAAAATGTGGCAATAATTTGCGAAAAAAAAAAGTTAGCAAGCATTTATGTGACTTTAGTGCTCGAGCAAGGAGAGAAATATATTAAAATTTTAAAATCCGAAGACAAGGCTTTAACTAACTGAACTCAACCCTATCGAAAATATATATATGTTACATTTCTAGCTAATCCTAATCAAAATTTCAACAGAACCTCTTGTGTTTACCATATTTCAGCGCCTTTACCTTTTGGCAAGAAAATATTTATCATTTGCGGCTGTTTACCCTTAAATTTGAGTCATTTTTTTTTCTAGACACTTACAACTTGTTTCTGAAACCTGCAACACATTCATTAGTCTCTGTCCGGGTTCTTAGATCTCGCATCATTAACATTGCTTTTCACACTTTGTGCCATTGTTTCCCTCTGGTCATTGGCCTCTGCCCGCCCGGGTCGCAGCTTACGGTTGGGATACTTGCCTTTGGGGCGCGTAAGAAGCGTAACGCGAAAAACAACCTTTCTGTCATTTGGCCAAGTCTGATGTTATTTCAAATTATATTAATTTGAATTAATGATTTTAATTGCCACTAATTAGTGGACAACCAGTGCCGACATCTTGAGACCCTAATGATCTCAACCGCTATACGAAATTTATTTCTGTTCTCTATAATTATGAATAACGTTCAAACGCGCAATATCCAATCAAGGGTTAATCTTTCAGTTTGGCAAAATACTCCAAGCGCCGCCAAACCAAATTCGGGAATTTTAAGGTGTTTACATTGTATTGTCGAGAATACAGCAACAAAAACTTAAACAATGTTGCAATAAAGTAAAATTACAGTTAAGAGGAAAGTGAGAACTTGAAAGGGGAGTGACAGGAAGATACCCTATAGCAAACATGTTGAAATGAATCTAGCTTAAGCTTGATGAATGTACTGCACAAATAGCCTGCTTTAAACACTGAATAGCAACATAATTATATTAATAAAATATAAAAAAAAGGTAAATATCAATTTAGACTTTTAGCCAATTTAGTTACTTTCTCCTAAAATGGCTTCTTGGAGATTTTGTACAAAAATTTTGCTAGCAAATTGGGAACATTTTTTTTAACCTAATGGAGCACGTAGTACTACAAGCTGACAGACTTATTGCTTGTGCTTAAATTACATATGAAAATGTAATCAAACAAATAATCTGCATAGAAAACAAAGCCAAGACAAAAAAAATGTAGCAACGGAAGCCGCACAAACTTGCAAATAAAAAAGCCATACAACATTTGAAGCTAAAATTCACAACAATGTGTTCGAATTGTAGATGCACTTACTGTTTTAAATTAAATTGAAATTTCAAAAAGCCCAAGAAATGTAATTAAAGATATATACATATGAGGAAAGCGCTTTTCTTGTCACAGTGCCTCATGTGTCATGGCCTAGTTTGCATAGCCGAAAGTTGAGAGTTAGACAAGCGCCAAATTGTAAATGTAATCAAAGATATGGCTAACAACAATGTCAACGTCTGGCTGAGCGGCAACTCAATGCAGCAGCCGCAGTCATGACAACAACAACGGCAACAACAACAAGTTGCTTTGAAAGCTAAAGCTGAACAGAAGCCGAGCCAATCGCAACATCCAGCCGTGTGTACCACATGTAGTCAAGTGTAGCTACAACACATCGCAGTATCTCTAAATGCGTATCTGCTGCTGCTGCTGTTGTAGCTGCTGTTGTTCCCGCTGCTGCTGCTGCTTGGCGACTCACGCACGTTTCACGCTTTTTGTTGTCGCCATCGCCGCAATCGTTGGCAGCCATTTTTGCTACCGGTTTTACGCGTCAAAGTGCGCGCAACTTTTGCCGCATGCCACGACGCATATTGTTGCCGCAGCTTTTAGCTGATGTTGCAGCAATTGTTGCTGTTGTTGTTGTTGTCCTGCCAGTTGGTCAACACTTGTTGGAAACTTGCTTACTTTTGCCATTTGTTTGAGTTTCAGTTTTACTTTTGCTCTACAGAATACTATATTTTGAAGTTTGAAATTTGGTCAGCACTGGAAATCATGACGAAAACCTTATATGTTTTATATGGTCACACTTGAAATGAGCAGCTACACTAATGGAAAAATTCACAGATAAATAAAATTACATAAATTTATAAAATATACTGTATACTATGACAATAATAGGAAAGCTCAACTAACTAATCTTAAATACATTTTTTTATAGAAACACAAATGGTTTAAAGCAAAGCTATATTATACAATTGTATCCATATTCAAAATCCAGGGGTTTTTTAATTATTTTAAGAATCTTTTTATAACCAACAATATATATACATATATTTCCTTTCAATTGTCCTTAATAAGCGATGCATGTATTTCAAGTTCAAAAAGTGTTGGGTATTCATTCATTCGACTACTCATACCTTTTTATTTTCATATCTTTTTATTTTCACTCAGAAATTCCTCGCAGTTTGAGGAGGTTCTCGCTCATCTGTTTTGTGAACTGGTCGTGTATGTGACCTGCATGCCATGTGTGTCGAGTCTCACTGTGAAATTTGCTTGGCATTTCATTTAATTCGCTTTCTTTTTTCTTTGCTAAATTCATTCATATGCTTTGGGTCACATTTCTATCGTTCTAAGATTACATGGCTAAATTGCCTGGAAAACGTTTGAGAAATTTCTCTTCTTTTCCAATTAGTTGATATTTACTCTTATTTTTCTTATTAAGGCTTCAGGCAAGGATGCAGGATAATTTTACCCTCTTTCAAGGCATTTTCCGTTTACAAAGTGCTCGCCTAACAGCTTCTGGTGATGAAATGCATTAATGCAGCTGATCCTGGGACTTTGGTCTGAGTTCTTCTTCCTCTGTGGTGCGACATCATAAATCATTCATACGCAATTTTTTATATGCCACTCGATAAGTCGCTGAGCTGCTTGGCTATTTGTGCTCGATGCCAAATGCCAACTAATGCAATCCCAGCTACCCGAGTCCCACAAGCCCCACACAACTCCAAGCCCTGGATAAATTATGTTAATTCCATAGCTGGTCGTCGGTTCTATTATTTTTTCCTCTCTCTTTCTCACTCTGCCTTTCTCTCCTGCTTTTGCCTTACGATAATAGTTTGACAAATGAAGGAAAACGTACAAGTAAAAGAACTAGTTACTAGAACCAGAACATACCCTATGTTTATGAAAGTAAGGTTTATAGATTATGTTGTAAATCAACAGAGGGCTTAATAATATCATATGCTTACTTTATGGAAAGTACACCCCTTCAGTCTTTTGCAACAGGGTATCAAAAGCGCTGCTAAAGAGACAACTGAAACTGGAACACGACTTCGTCTTGCGACTTACAACTTGCACCATATAAATTGCAAAAGCGCAACAAATTGTTAAGTTTCTTTTCTCTCAACTGTTTCCCTCCTCTTTTCTGACTACGTCGTCTCAGTCACAGTCATTCGTCTCTGCGTCTTTTTGTTAATTTACATATTTTTGTGTCAGAGATGGATTTATATTTCATTTTTTAAAGCATTTTAACGAAAAGCAAAGAAGTATAAAATAAGCCGCAAAATTAAATTGTAATAACTTCCAGGCTAATTATTAATCAGGCTTACTTCAATATTATATATATTTAAAAATATTTGAATGATTTACCAAATATAACCTATAAAACATTCTGCTCACAGATCGTATTGAAAATTAAAGTTCATGACCATATTATATCAAAACCTTCATTTCAATCGCGATTTGGATAGCAATTGGTGTAATAAAGCCTAGGGCATTATCGCACACTGTTTGATATGCCACACACACGGACACACACACGGACACCCAACAGTTTGCTGCCCAGGCATTTAGCATAAATTAAATATTTGCCTTTTGCATTGAAATCCCTGTCTAAGCACAGAGAATACACCTATGCAGGTGATTCATAGGCCTCTATTGGTCCAAAAAGGGAAATCCATCAAATGAGCTGCCAACGCGTTGCACAGTCAATACAAATTGATGTTTTCACAAGAGCCTCGCTCTCCCCTTCCGATATATCGCCTCATCCCCTTGTCGAGGGTCTGTCGCTAACGTTTATTTACTTAGCGAAAAGTGCTTGCAAGAGTTGTGGAGCGGCGGGCGGTTCGGCGAAGGGGAAACGGGCTGGGCTCGTCTGGGCAGGGCAGGGCAGACTATTCGTATCTGTGAGCATTATTCAATGTTTGCTGCGAACGTGCACAAATTACAAATTCAATGCACGTAGCCAACGGCGGCGAGGCTTTAGACAAAGTTGGTAGCCGGGAGCTGGAAGATGGCAGCTTGGAGCTGCCGCCTGGCCATGTTTACGGAACGTCGCCGCCATCATCGTCGCCTCCGACCGGCAGCAGCAGCAGAAGCAGCAGCAGCAGCAGCGGCAGCAACAGCTCTCAACCAGCTGACGACACATTAAAATAATGTATTTTTAAATTTAACATTAATTGTCGCCGAATGGTTTCTGAATGGGCTGCCTTCGCCTTTTACCGTTAAAAAGTGTCTCCCTCTCTCTTTTTTTGAGGAGTGCCCAAGACATTGCCTCGTTGTCTCCTTGTTCCACTGTGCACAGTGCATTAAGTCATCGTTTTTCCTCCTTTTTTTTTTTTTGGTGGGGGGTAAGCAGTGGAAAAGATTTTCATAAATCGTTTCGGCTGGTTGTTAATGTTTTCCATCTTTTATTATACAGCCGTGCGTTGGTGAAAAATATGTTTTTATGGCTTTGCCATTTTGCATGCATTAGCGGAGTGTCTGTGGGCTTTGGGTAGGGGCCTTACCGAAGGCCTGTTTAAGTGGAAATATTTGATTGTGTTTGCACAGCACTTGCGAAATTGCGATGAGCTCGTTTGAAGACATGTTCAGAGCGCGTGTGCGCCATAGAGTTGGGAAAATATCACACTCAAATATGACAAACAATCAAAAAATTATTGAAAAAACAAACAATATCAAATATTTGTATATTTCATTCAAGAGAGAGTAGAGACTCTCAACTATGTAAGGTAAATTTTAATAATATTCAGCAATATGTAGCATAACATTAATAAAGGGTATGGATAAAGAGAACACTTTTTTATACCTGACAGATAAACCGATGCTGTGGCATCCGAACCAGGGTTCAGATTAACCCCATCACAGAGAGGCGCCTTCAAAGGTTACACCTCTGCGATCTACTTGCGAGGCGAGTCATTTAAATACCCTACACTATAAGCCTATGTTCTCAATCCCCTTCATTTTAAATATCCCATCATTGTAAATAACCCTCCATGTAAATGCCATAAAAGTTACAAGACATTGTAACTATATCCTATTTCACAGTCTTTCGTTTGGTAGAGATCAGCAGATACTGATCGATGCCAGCTTATAAATAAAATTGAATTCGAAAAAGAAAAGTCGTTTCTGTGCCTCTTTTTGTTCGACTGTTTGTCTAGCTGGTTTTTTTTTTTTGTAAACAACGTCCTGAATATTGTTAGCATTTAACATATTCTTTCAAGCAAAAGCCATAAGACAGAAGCCATTTCAGAATATGGCTTTAACAATGACCGCCCCACTCTAATTCAGCTTTACGAGTAGTTTCAGCCACTTGCTAATTCCATCAACATCGACCGCTATTATCCGTTGTTAAGCCCGTGCCCAGCCTCTCACTTTACATTCGACATTTACAACGGCCTGTTAATGTTCAATATATATGGAGAATCGTAAGTGGCCATTCAGAAGCAGTCCAGGCGAGTGCTCTCCACTTTCATTGGATTTGCCTAACAAGCCATAATCATGTGGTGCTGTATTTAATTACTGCCCAAATTCGCATTCGCATTGGAAACTACTGCGGGTGCGGGGACTGCATGTGAGCGTGTTTAGCGGTAGGCGGACATCAGCTTCAGCATCCGCAAAGCCATCTTCTCAGCTGGCGAAATTCTAATGCGCCATAATGCCAAACACAATTGAGTCATTAAGCCGCAATCTAATTAAGCCCAAAAATGTGAGCGGCTATCCACGAAAAGTAAAATACATTAAAAAAAAATCCAAAATATGTAACTCCAGAGCTGAGCAGCAAAGTGAATTTGCTTCGGTAGCTGCCCGAGATTTGTGCTCGCTGCGTGTTCTTTGACCCAAAAATTAAGCTCAAATAAAGAGTATAAAAAGGGAAATATACAGAGTACTCTGTTTTCTTCTACTTTTTTTTATGGCACTTTAACGTGACCATTTTAGCAACCATTTTGTTTTACATTTCTTGGCTAAGATTTATTTCGTGTCGGCTTTCGACCACGTAGGTCATTAAATTGCTTAGAAATCGCGGACATCAACTTTCCGGCGGCAGCACGGCCCGGTCCGTTTTTAAATGAACCACAAAATGACTGTGAAACTGGCGGCACGCACCGTCTGCTTTGAGGATACAATGGGCAAAGAACTCTTTATTTTGCACAAAAATACAAAGGGTTTCCTTGGGGAATAAGTTAACCCTATGTAATATGTGTATATAGTCATTCAGTTAATTTGAATAAGGGTTTTCGGCAAAAAAAGTTTTCAAAGAATAACTGGAAAATCCAATTATGTGGAAAGAAGAATTGAAATTTTAATTTTTTATGGCCTACAGCTCAGGTTCATTTTTCGAATAAAAGTTTGCATGTAATAATTTGTTCACATTTACTAACTTTTCATTTGAAACCTGCTCAAATTCAAGTTCTTAAATTTTGTTCAAAATGTGTAAATTGTTGACCACTGTTGCATTGCTGTTTAGGTTCGTTGGTCTTGTTTTGGGCTTTGCAGCATCGAAATAGATACAGTTAATGCCACAAAATGATGTCTAATGACGGTTTCGTCTTACATGACGAGCACCGGCGGCTGCTGCGGCTAAGACTGCGGCTCAAGCCAGAGACAGAGGCCTTTGGGCTCGGTTAGTTTGTGTATCTATTAAGTGCTGGTAATTTATAATATGCCCCAAGTGGGGTCCCAAGCTAAAGTTCAATGGTGGCAGCTCTGTCGGTCTCTCTTTCTCACTTCCTGTATCCGTATGCCGCTTGTTATTATTAATAAGCCAATGGATTGCGTACTTACCTTCAACTTTAGCCAGTGCCAAAACGGATATCGTTTGGAGTGCGGGCACCGCCCAGGCAACCAAATGGAATAAATGAGATTTATTTTCAATTGCCTCGTGGCCCCATTTGAGTCCAGCGGCCAGGAACCACGCAAAGGCCAAACACGACCACCACGCAAAGGCGGCCATACAACAGAAATACAATGCCATGAATAATACGGTGCAGGCGGTGGTCTGACGATGACCCTGCGAGAGAATAAGAGTGCCGAGAAGGATGTTGGTAAATAAAAAATGGAATTCGTTTCACCTGCTCCACCGCGGCTCGAACTTTGGCTTGACTTACCTGCGTTATGGTGGACATCATCTGCAGGCGTCCCAGCTTCACTGGCGGCGGAAATGGTTCACGGCACGACACCGAATCGCCCGCACCAAGTCCGGCCACATAGGCACAGCCGACGACCAGATAGCAAACGGCCAGAAAGACAATCGCACGCTCTGGATAACGAAAACGCGACGAGTCTATCAGGAAGGTGAGCACCTGTCCAGTTAAAAGAGAAGGCAGCAAATTAAATAAACATATTAATTATGAATTTACATTTAATTAACTTTGTAATTATATTAAAGATGCCGCGTCGCCGTTTTTCATTGCCGACTGGCTTAAAAATGCATTAGGCGGAGAGGAGGACAGCAGAAGCTGAGGATTCCGATACGGGATACGGGACACGGGACTCGAGAGTCGGGACCCGGTCATTAGGCACTACACATTAGCTGATTGTTGTGCAATTTATTTGATCTGAGCTCATTTGTAGCATGTTTCTGGCTAAGCGAGCTGGCCTTAATGAGAGTACCAGAACCGCAGAGTCCTTGGCAACCAAGCATTTAGGGCGCGACTTGCCTGCGTCTGCTGTAGTTAAGTGCCAGAGCATTATATATTTAATAATGCTAAAGGGCTCAATTTCCCATCGAGCTGAGTTGCTCGCTTGTAGCCATACGCAGTATTATGTGCACACAAACAGCTTGACAATTCGTAAGGCTTTAAAGGCAATTTCCAATTAAATGGCTTCTGGGCCTACATGACGCCACAGTCAACCACTTTGACGAGCCGCAAAGGCAACTCAATCTGCCAAAAGCCCGCCCACACAGCCCAGACAAACCAATTCAGCACATAAGCCCACATCAACTAAAACTGCAATTCCCAGACCAATCCCAAGACTCAAGCTCTGGCTTTTGCCTGCTAATTACGCACAATTTAAATGAATTCATTACCCATGGACTAAGCCTTGGCTGAGTCTTGGGTCTTTTGTCTTATGCATCTTGCTTCTTGCCGCTTACCAGCCGAGCCCAGCTCTAAGCAAAGCCATTTAATTTGATCATTACAAAACTATCAGTGGGGCTCTTGCCAAGGAGTGTGGAGCCGCAGTTGTTTCTATTGCATAATTTGCTGCTATTATTATTATTACGACCGAGAAACATTTGAATTATTCATAGATGTAACACACGACCCAATTGTCGCAAGGCGCAAGTAGACATTCGTATGGATTTACTTACTATACCATGTGTTGAACTCGTAGGGTATATGAGGTATATGAAATATATAATTTGAATTGTAACTCACATACATACCCATATACATTGGCAATTAGTTTGGCAATATATCTAGTATATTATATAGATCAACATTATTAAGGTGAAGTTGAAGTTTAAAGCAAAAGTTTAGTCAGATGAATATTCTACCTCTTTCTCTCAGGTGAATTAGAGTTTGAATAAGAGGGATCTATATCTTCCAATAAGAAGATAAGAAAAATAAAGTGTTTGTAACACCTAATTTTAAATCCTTTCATGAAATCTTTGAGTTTATCAATTAAAATTATAAACCTGGATGGATTTTGCCGACTCTTCATTTACAGGGTATCGTCAAGTCAGGTCTTACTGTTCGTTAACAAACACTTGTGACTCCTAGTTTATAGTTCTTCTATGCCTAGGTCTAATTCCCGCCTACGCTTTATCGTTTAGCTCATTTACATGCAAAATTTATGCCTGAGATTTTGGGCATGTGTGGAGGAGTTTTTGTAACGCATTTGTTGACATACAAAGAGAAGCAGAAGGTATATAAAAAGCACAGACAAAAAAAAGAAAACAAAATTGAATTGAATTGTTTATTTATGCCAAACAATTCGGGAAAAGGATTGCGGACGGGTACTGCAAAAGGCAAGGGTTACCAACCTGCGTACTCGCACACAGAGAGCGCGACGTCTATTTTAAATGCTCACCCTGACATTTCAAGATTATACTTATATATAAATGTATATACCTCTCCCCACATACACTTTGCCGGCAATTTGTTATGCCACGCATGCTGCTCACTTCTCGTGAGGGGCGTTGGGCGTGGCTGTTTGTAGGTGTGACTGCAGAAAATGTAGCTACAAATGAAGTGAAATAAGCCAAAGCAAAGGCAACCAACAACAGTCGCAAACAGTCATGAGAGCTGGAGCTCCCCTCTCAACTCCAACTTCAATGCCAATTCCAAGCCCCGCACTGTCTCTGCCCCGGGTTAAGTCAAAAATTATGCGTTACTCGAGCTTCAGCTTGGCTTTTGTTGTCATCTCATCGTCATGATGGGCGTGGGCAGCGCTTTGATAAACACGGGGCGTAGTTAGTCAGTTTCCGGCTAACATTTAGCTAGCTCCAGAAACTGCACATGATATAAGCAAAGAACCGGGTGCTTAAGGCGGCGTAAGCTGAGAAATTACGATAATGAAAGGTTTCCCTCTACTATATTTAATTGTGCTCAGTGGAATGCATCTCTAGATTCGTATCTATGTAAGTTCTTTTCGTAATTATTATATTCATAATTTTGTAACTCGTAGATTTTAAATGACATCTGCGTTGGCATCCACCTCCTCGAAGATAAGCTCACGAGCATCCCACATAAAGTGTGAGCACACCTCTAAAATGGTTGAATTTAATGTTTAATTTCAATTTCAACGCCGCTGCGGCTCATAAATTTCGAAAACTACTCATTAAAAGCATTCGAAAATCAAAGCGAATCCAACGCCAACCTCTCACTCTAAGCACGCGTAGCTTTGTCTAGCGTTTGCCAGTTTAGAGTTTTGCATAAATTAAATTAATTTTTTTTCATACTCTAACATTTTGGTTTCATTTTAAAATTCAAACTAAATAACGACGTCATTTGCATACTACCAAAGAGACTATAACAATAGGGGAGGGGTCTCTAGTTTTAGTTAGGGGTGTTTTTGTCGTCGTCATCTATTTCAGCGCCTATGATTAGCATAAAACTTCGCACAGGTTTTTTGTGAATTTGTTAAAAAAAAAACGGGAGAATAATTGCGGCATAAATTGTGGTAAATGTTTACGGCTTTGCTGCGTTTTGTATTTAGTTTTTTCTGAATATATTGGACACAATTCATGGTTTTGGGTTGTCGGGCATTTAAATGATTAAAAAACAAAATATTGCTTATGCTGTCGTTTAAATGTGCATATTTAACAAATATTCATAAGTTGTTCATATTTATTCAAATGAAGAGCCGCCAGTCAAACAACATGTCAAACCAAATGTACGAGTATTCGAAACTTTTTAGGTTCCACGAGGCTTTTTGTAAAACTTTGCCCAACTATCGCTCAGGTCCTGGTCCTGCAGTTTCCGTTGTCACCATGACATGGAATATTTGCACACATCCTGTCCGATTATTCAGCTGTCTGTCGGCCTGTCTGTCAGTGAGTCAACATGCACCTCACTGAGCTTCTGTTTCAAGTTTTGTAATTAAGAAAAGTCATCAAAGTCAACAACACGCTGACTGACTGACTGAGTACCACCCCCTTGGCAACCAACGAACCCGCTCGCTTATTTGTTGTCAACATTATCAGAGCTCCCACTCACGTCTGTGCCCGCCCAGGCCCACTGTTACGTGTATGTCACACTATTCCACTAGGCTGCATACTCGTTCCCATTGGCAACCCATTGAGAGCCCATCACAGCCCCAGTCATTTCCTTTTCGCTTTCATTGTAAAACAAATGTCATGGCTGACGTCTCTCATCTCGTTCCCAGCTCATTCTCATCTCATTCTCATCTAATGCGTTTAATGAAAAAGGTGTTGATTGTTGACAGTTGTCTCTCATAGTCGCGTTGTCGTTGTCTCCAGGCGTTAACTCGAGCCTCGGATTCCACGGCATTTTATCTGTCACTTGACAACAAAGTCAACGGCAAAGTTCGCAGTCAGGAGAGCTGGTAAAAAATATTTGTTTGGTTTTAGTTTGACTTGCGTTGCGAAATTGAAATAAATGGTTTGTTTATATTTTAGTTGATACTGTCTGCTTTGCACACTAAGCCCTGAGGAACTGTCACCTGTAACTTTGTCATTACACAATTGCAAAGGCCAGATTTCAATTACAGTAAAAGTATCACAAAGTTTTCTTCAGGTACAATATCTTTATGCCCTGAACCCGTCAACTAATCTATGAGCAAAAGTCTTGTCAACAAACAACTTAATTTGTTGAGTTCTGTGAATGATTTTATCTTTAACAAAAAATTTATAAATTTTAAATAAATCAAATCTTCTTTATTATTTATCAATTATTATTTATTTGAATGCTTTTACTGCAATTACCTAATGCACCCGGCAGGTGTTTCTCTATTGTGTGCTGATTGAAAATATAAATCCTAGACCAAAAGTGAGTTTAGTTCAAGCAAAGCATTTCAGAGAAAAGTTGTAATTTCCTTTATTATTTAGGTTTTGTTAGAAGGACAACACTTAAATAATTAAATTTGTGAGTTCAGTTTAAATAAATTCACAAGCCATGAATGTATATTAATATTTAGCCAAATGATTTCAGTTTTGTTTGTCCTGCGCAAAGCTTTGCGTGTGGTGTTTTCTGCGCTAATATTAACTCTCGTTAGTTACACAAGAAATTCATTCAACAAACAATCGGATATCATCTAAATTTCATGTATTATCATATGCATAAAAAGCACAACAGCAACACACACCAACACACGCACACACAAAACATTTCCATCATCATCAATGCTGAGAATGGAAAATGAAAATGTCAAGTGGGCGGAACAGACGACGGCCCACTGCAACAGCAAATCTGTGTAGCTAGCGAGGGGCGAAAGTGAAAGCAGCTGCTTCCCCAAATGCAAAATGCAAAATGAGCGCTCAGAAAACATAATCATTATCATAAAAAAAATATGTGGATGTATAGAGCGGGAAAATGAAGTCGGGAAAACTAAGTGGAAATAGGCAACAAAATAATAATTTGCGCAGTGATATGCGTTGCCACGCCCACAAGCAGAGACTGTCTGCCTCTGACAATGCGGGACAAATGACATGCAAGGCAAATTTATTACAAAAGCAAAAGAAAACTGGAGGAAAAACAAGCAGCAGCAGCAACTATGCAAAATTCGTCGCACTGAAAGTGACAATCTTCTCGCACAAGCTCTTCCCGCCCCCCTTCTGGTGTTTGTGTAAGTGTGTGTGTGTGTGTGTGTGTGTCTGATGGATGTAGCTCAACTTTATGACATGCTGCAAGCAACCCACCCGCAGTTTCAATTGTAACTTGACTCCCAACCTCACCACCCCTCCCGTTACCCATTAGAGATCGGACAAATTTGTGCTGCTGACTAAAATATTTCATAGACGTGTACCCTCGCCCCCCATCCAGCCCTCGCCCTAGCATCTCGACCCACTGACTGCCTAGGATACCATTTTTATTTTCCTTTCCGCTCACCCTGCCCAGCTTATAGTATTTTTCTACAGCTAAATAGATATTTTATTCAAATTTTTTTGTTGGCTTTGGGTTTAGTTAGTTTGTTTATTTTTTTGTTCCTTGATAGATGATGGATATGTTAAAATAAAAACTTGCGCATCAAGCAAGAATTCGCTACACCCATAAGGTAACAAATTGAGTTTGAGGTTTAAATATGGCGTTAATTTACATATGTGGAATGAGTAAATGGATTGAAAAGGGTAGGCCAATATGTAAATTTACAATAATTTATACGATGGGCAATATTAAAAGATGATTTATGTCTGAATATCCACAAATTTTGTTGCCTTTTGTGTGTTTTTGGTGATTGCCAAGAACTGTTAGAATCCTTAAATAAATGAACATTAGCTAAATGGATCTAAAAACAGTCTTAAATTGCACAATATTTATAATCCGGCATATCTTTCCTTACTAGTTCATGCTTTTCACCTCCAGTTAACAACTCTTCGATTTAATAAGAACTTGCCATGCCCTCACGCACACGCTCCCCAACCTTCGACCTATCCATCTATGTGAGACTTATGCAATAAGTGCATTTTGAACCACAATGTTTAAGCTTGGCTATGTTTTTCTCAATGCCAGCAACGGGCAATCATGTTTTATGCAACCGACGACGACAAACAAGCCGAAAGGCAAACTACACGCCCACCTGGATGGGCGGCGGGCTAACCAAACAACCATCGGAACGGGACCCCAGGAATATAGCGAGGAGCGAGGGAGTGCCTGGAACAGAAGTTATTCAACTATATTCACAGCAAAGAAGGGGGCTCCGCATATGTTTCGCCAAGTTTATTGAAAAATATGCGCTGACAGGTAATATGTCAATGCGTGGGATTTGCCAAAGTGCCAACGTCGTCTCCGCAGCATCATAATAGACTCGGTGCAGGAGCAGGCGGGGCGGCGGCAGGATCTGTGCCTGGGTAAGGATATGCAAACGCCGGCATCAAGCTGTTCGCTCTTGCTCCCCCCAAGGCATGTTCTTAATCCAAAGAAAATATGGCAGCACTCAGATGAAAACCTTGGCAAACGGCAGCCAGAATAAGCTTAGGTATATGACTGGGTTTAGGGGATGGGTGAGGTTGCGAAGACTGCATTTCTGTCTTGCTCATGATTTATCGCCATCAAATTGAAAATTGAGTGCCTGACATTGTGGCACAGACGAGCGTGCATTAATATTGAAAAGAACAAAAAAGGGATTCGCACTTACCGTAAAAAGACAACTGGCCACACAGATAGCCGCCCAGGAGCCGACCCAATAGCGGAGCACCGTTCGTTCCCGCTCCGGGAAGAACATGGCGTGACATGGTGCGCCGCAATCATGCAGATCCTGTAAAGAAAACCCAATTGAATGGAAATGAGTAAGTGAAGCGGCGCAACGGAAATTAATTTTCTTTGGTGCGTAATTAATTAGACTTATATTTAAGGATTGATGGCATACCTAGATAAACAGCGTGAGGAAAAGAGACAGAGAGAGAGATGGAGAGAAAGAGAGAGAGAGAGAGAATAAAGGATTTGGCTGTGGAATATATAATTGCCACAGGGCAACATTTAATCATTATTTAATTTATCATTTTATTTGTCATAAAAAGCAAATTAAAATTTGTATATTATTGAGTTTTTCTTTATCCATTCATAAAATGATAAAATTGCTTAAAGCAAATTTAAGCTAAATGATATCCTCTCTATTTTGAACCTTTTTTCTCCTTCTTTTGGTCTCTCTTTTTCTCTCTCTATCTCGCTCTCTCTCTCTTTTTTCTCCAGTTTTTTGAGTCTACGGCCACACTTTTATCTCTAATGCTGGAATATCTGTTATAAGTTAATATAAGTTTTTAAGGAGCACAGGGTACCTTCTAGTCAATCACAACTAGAGAAACGGGTTTTGCGTCTATTCAATAAACATTGCGTAAATCAGTAATTTGCTTTAAATTACTTCTTTTAATTATTATGAGTTAACCTAAATATAATAATTAATTGACAATCCAAGCATTTGTATACCGTAAACTAGATGAACAATCTTTACAGATATATTTATATATTTTATGAATAAAATAATTTGATATTTTGTATAGTGCATAAGGTATTAAAATTGCATAAAAATATGCAAATAATAATAAATATCAATTTGCCAAGTTTTTTGGTCAGAGTCCTTTTGGAGGGACCGCTAAAATCTGTTTCCATATCAAATCAGAGTTTTATTACATGCTTTCTTCTTCTTCAAGTTCAAATTCGCATTTCGTCTTGGAGTATAATTTTTATTTTAGCTACTTTGGCCCGAAACTGCAGGCAATTTGAAGGCGCTTCCGCTGTTGCCGAAGTTCCGCCTCTTGCCAAAGCAGTGAAAAGTTTTCTTCTCTTTATACCCTATTAAAAAGTATCATAATTATGGCATGAAATGTGTGACACTTGCATAGGCTGTTGATGCGATATCCATCGAAATAATCTGTTGATATTACTTAAAATATCATGTGGCATTTAAGAAGTTTACAGTTAGCGAAAATATTATATACATTGGACTAGTTCTATATGCAGAACAGGTGAAAATATGCTTTGAAGTGAGAAATCTTCAACAAACTTTCAAGCTTCACAAGTCTCCCCAACATATCTGCAAGCCCGTAAGCCATATATCTACAAGGGTATTTAAATCTCCATATTCTATTCTATTTGTGATGAAATTAATAACTCGGAGAAGCAGATATCGCCGACCCCATTCATCGTCGGAGCCGACGGATCGGACTACTATATCACATATGAACGATCGGATGAAAATTAGGTTCTTGTATTGAAAACTTTTTGTTTTTAAAGATATCTTAACCAGATTGCCATTTACGAGTAAGGCAAATGTTTGCAAGGGTATTAAATCTTCGGTGTGCCGAAGATATCCCAACTTTCTCGTTTATGTTTTTTATGTTATTGCATGTGCCACAAATATGCGTAAATATTGCCAAGTCGTCCATTGCCTCATCCTTCTGGGCTGACTGGCTGGCTGGCTGCCTGCTTATCATTAACATCATTATATAAAATTTGTAGCCGACTGCTGTTGTTGTGTTTTCGCTTATTTGGGGCCTGAGCTCGCGCCAGATAAAACGCGTTTAAGGCGACGCTGACGGCGGGTTCCCCCCTCTGCAAGTCGAACAAAAAAAAAACCCAATTTGCGCCGCTAACCTAACGATGATTGCCCCGAGTGAAGAGCACGGCCCAGTACCAGGGCCAGTATCCATTCAGGCCAGGATCAGCGGGAAGCGCCTTTTAAATTTTTAATGGGAACTTCAAATAATGCGCAGGCCGAAGTCATAAAATTTTGGGGTTGGTCTTTGTCAGAGCTGCTGCAGCTCCTCCCCACTAACTGCTTAGTTTTTGTTTTTCGTTTTGGCCTTGGCTTTAGACCATCCACAGACAGGCAGACATGGTCCCTTGCCTCCCAGCCGCCGTGGGGCTTTGGCTGCATGTGAAATGAGTTCAACGTCGGTTCGTGTCGAGTTGAGTCTGTTGCGGAGAGATGCGTGAGGCAAACATTTGCAGATGTGTCGAGAGATCTGCATCAGATGCAGATACATTTCGTATTCGCCGTTGCCAGTCAAGAATTTTTGCAATGTTTGTTTGCCTTTCTCTCTGAGCGTGTGTGCGTGAGCGAGTGTGTGTGTGTGTATGGCTCTATCTAAAATTCAAATCTCTTGTGGTTTACACACTGCCTTAACATGCGTCGTTGCCGCATTTCACAATGCAATATACGGGGTTGTTTTACAGGATTTCTTTACCAATGTCTATTTGGAGTTCAAGGTTGTGACCGCGGGGTTGGCATCCAAAATAATCTTAATCGTAATATCATTAAATTGCATTCATTGCCCGGCAAGGGCCCGAATAGACTTGACAGGCTGATGAATTGTGTGGGTAGTGCAGGGTATTCAGGGTTGCAACAGCTGCCAAGTTGTACAAAAGTTTTACTAGCTCTTCAGTAAGGTATCTTTAATGAACTCCATAAGACAAACAGACGCCTCTTCTATGGCCAATTAAAGCACTAGAGCTTGTGGCATACAACTTCGTGCGGCAACAGTTAGAACAAAAGCCCAAAAGACAACGTGGCCCAAAGGAGTTACAATGGCCACTACAACAACTACAACAACTAACACACTGACCACAACAAAAGCCTTGGGACTTGCACATTGCATTGTTAGGCCTTCGTCTGCGCTCTCTGCTCACCCCCGCTGTTAACTTCTCTGTCGTCTCTAGGCTGGCCATTGTTTTCGATTTTTATGAGGCATGTATAAATAATTGCGCCCAAAGGCCGCCGACATAAGTTTTCATGCCGGCCGCGTGGACGAACAACAGCAACAACTAAAACGCCAAGCGACTAAACTGGGGCCCGTTGCCCGATGCCACTTGCCACGCCCATTCCCTTGCGCCCTGACAAGGCCCTGGCGTCGCCGGGCAGTGCAACAAAATATTTTCCTTCTTTTTGGCTGCCGGCTACAAATGAAATAAAAAATGGCAGCTGGCTGCAAGTATGAACAGCATTTAAGGAGTTTTTAATTTATTATAAATAAATTTTATGCCCGGCAAGCTACGGCTAGACGGGAGCAGGTGAGAGGGAGGCAGGATGGACCGAAGGCTGCTAGTTGGAATATTGGGGGCGTGTTGATGATGGGCAGCCTGCAAATTATTATGACTAAAGTCGAGAGTCAACGCTAAGAATGAAACAAAGCAAAGGCGAACGCACACTGACACGAGATGCGTCAGATAAGTGTTAAAAATATTAAACGGAAAATTGCCTCAATAAATTGTGAGGGGCATTAATCAATTTTAAGGGTATCAGAAAGAATATTTACAATGTGTATCACAATATGTACGCTTAAATTTGTTGAGATACAAATTTAAACAATAAATATAAATTTGAAACAATGAATATTTTTATAAAAATATTTTACATATTTTCAATTTTCAGGTTTTCAACTGCCATTATGTTAACTAATTTTAATCAAATAAAATTTCACTGGAAAAAATAATTGAATTCTTGTATTCATTTCCAAATCTCGAGCAGCTACTCTCAGACTCATTATATTAGCCGTGGCAAACGAATTTATGTACTTCACAATACTTCAGATATTCCAAGGAAAATAAGAACATTAGAGATACATTTAAGAAACGTGTGACAGTTAGCCAAAAAAGTGTTAATGGCACAAGCTCTGACAGTTTTAGAAGTCGCACGAACGTTTTTCGAAGCAATTAAGATAAAATATCTTTATGCCAGACTATGTGGTCATAAAATTTTCATTCTATGAAAACTCTAAGCACACATAAAAAAGAAGAAAATAATAAGAAGAAGCTACACACAACAAGTTGCTCTGAAAGTTTGAATCCCAGTGTACGCAAAAAACTTTATCCGCAGAGAGTTTAGCTGGAGGCTTCAGCCACATATTCATCATCCACCAGAGCCAGAGCCAGAGTCAGAGTCAGAGCCAAAGCCATAGACAACCCTCGACAGCGTTAATGATAGCTTCGACTGTGTGTACGTGTGTGTGTGTGTGTATGTGTGTGTGTTTTTGGGGGTGTTGCTGACGTTGTTAAAGTCAAAATAGGCAGACAGACAGGCTAGCGGGCGGGCGGTCGGTTGGCAGAAGCAGCAGAGACCGAAGGGCAAAAGATCTAAAGCATTGAGCGGACATTCCCAATGTGCAATTTGATTGTCCTAAGGGTTGATTTTTGGGACGCATGATGTCTGCAGGAGAGGATGGGCCTGTCTTCCAGCCTGCTGTTATGTTGCTTGTGTGTGCATGTTGTTCTTCCTGCTGCCATGCCTGATGTCTGGCATGTCCTTGGGGGCGCCGCTGTGTCGCACTTGAGCACAACTGGCAAGGACAACAGGAAACAGCCCGTGCTGACAACAAAACATGCATTCGAGCATTGTATAAATTTTCAAAAAATTGATATTCAATAACGCGACCGGAACGAGCACAAAGTCAAGAAGACGACAACGAGCACAACAACAACATCCAGTCATAACAGGCAATTTTGCGCAGGAAGCGGCAAGAGCAGCAGAATATGCAGGACTCGAACCCGCTGTGCCCAGGGTTCAATGCGAGGCGACAAAGTGTTAAACGCGGTTGACCAAAACAGCAACTAAAACAAGAACACAGAACCGAAATCAAAAACGCTACTCATAATTTATTAATATTATCCGATGGGTCGCGAACCCTCAAGCCCAAAAATGGAAAACGAAAAACCACAGGCCCGTAAGCTCGAAGACAAAGTTCGGGGGCCGCACAAATTACACATGTCGACACTTTATTAAGGACACTCTGAATCGAACTGAAGCTGGGCCTATGCCTGTGCTCGTGCCTCTGCCTCTGCTTTTGGCTGGGCATGGGTTCAACATTTCGATGGCATATCAAAAAACATTTGTTTTTTGCGGTCCCTCAACGAGCTGATCCCGAATCCGCCAGCACTGCCGGCTATAAAATGTCGACCCGTCCATATGTTTGCGGCATAAAAACCAAGTAGGAGGTGCTGCAGCACAACAACAACAAAAACAACAACAACAGCAAAAAAAGGCAACTCTTTGGCGCGCGATTTTCTGATTTTCTGCTTTATTTTTGCCCTTTCTGTTTTTTTGTCTTTTAGTCTCTCTCAAAAGTTGGCAGCCCATCCAGCTTGTTGTTGCTCAACCCTTTCGTGGCCAAATTGTTGAGGCAACGTACAAATTATGCCCATAGCGATGAGGAGCGAACAGAATTGCAAGCGGAATGCGCAAAGAATGGGAGGTATAAAAGCGGCCGGAGCTGTTTGTAGGGTATTCGGGCCTGTGTTTGGCTCATGTAAATGCAAATGCTTGGGGTTACAAAGGGTAGGCACCGTGGCGGGGAATTTATAGGGGCCACTTTGGCAACATATCGTGTAATTTTAATGGAAATTTATAATGAGCGACGTTTTAAAATTTATGTAGCCAAAGGTGACACAGCACGCAAATTAAGGTTGATGGGTAGATTTTAGGGTTGGGTAGGATCTCGAGGCCTCCAGGCTGTGTGAATGTTGTCGGTTCATTGTCGTTGCTTAAAAAAAAAGAAAGGAACGCAAGGTGTTGTAAAAAGGTGCACAGAATTTATTCATACTTCAGCACATTCTGAAATATTCCACTTTTTTAATACGTGGTTACATATTTGGCTGACCACCTAATTAGCTATTGAGTATAACAGCAGAAGAGGTTTTGAATATAAATGCGAATGCCTCTCTACATTAATGAGAGGGGGCAAAAATTATAAGCACACGCACATACATATGTATTAAGGGGTTACGTATAATTAATTTTTTATTCATATGCATAAGCATTCATTTCGCATATGAATAACTATGTGAGGGCACTTTAGGTGCTTCAGAAATTCTTAGTTTTCTTTTCCTCTTCAACGTATATACCATGCGCAAAGATGCAAACTTTAGCCAACTTGAAGCTCCATTGACTTCTATAACATCATTCCCAGACGCTTAGAGCACAAATCTCAGTTAATGCCAGCTAAATGCTAACAACTTAAAACCAACTTAAAAGAGACTTAAAGAGCTATACCATGTACTATATATATATATACGATATGCCATGTACAATGCTTGCCCTAAAGACTCCAGCAAATATTTATCGGATCGCTTAACATGCGACACACGTACGCAGCGGGACGAGGCGCAGTACTGCGTGAGGCATACAGCAAGAGGGACAACGTGACGTTGACACTCATGCCACATGGCCACAATCCAGTTGCCAGCGGTCATAGTCACGCAGCTGACGCACAGCAATAGCAGCCACAACAACAACAACAGCAACAACAACAGTGGCAACAACAGCAGCAGCAGCAGCAACATGATAACCCACATAAAACATCACCAGCCAATCATCCAGAAACAGGCTTCAACTTGAACATTAACCCAAAACAAATTAAACAATTTGTTGCTGCTAACAAAAAAAATTAGTGAGAATTGTAATCAGCGCGTTGCCAAACCTCAAATACTCTTGCACACATAACGAAGACATTCGGGAATCGTTTAAAAGAAGTAATTTTTCTATGGATTGTTCGAATTAGAGCTATATATTATATTGCGCCTTGATTCAAACTTGAAATAAACATTGAAGACATAAAAGACCTTGTAATCCGTGAGTTTTCTTCAACAAATCTCAGATAACAAATGTTTTCCAAAATAAACTTTGCTTTTGAATGTTTATTACTTTAAGAGTGTCTA
The DNA here is from genome assembly GCF_003285875.2 of Drosophila novamexicana. Taxonomy (NCBI): domain Eukaryota; kingdom Metazoa; phylum Arthropoda; class Insecta; order Diptera; family Drosophilidae; genus Drosophila; species Drosophila novamexicana. The sequence continues at coordinate 1,885,286 of NW_020824766.1, forward strand.
TGTGAAACGTGTCTATATTAATGTCAGCTCGCTAATCTTTAGATGGCACGCTGCAAACTGCCTGACAATTTGATAATACTCGCAACAAGTGCAGAGTATAACTAACAGTAACTGTAAACGGCTGGCAACATGCACAGGCGCATCATGTTGCTGACGCAATGTTGCAAGAGTTGCTGCTGCCAGACTCTGTTGCCGGTTGACTGTGAATTGATTTCTGCCTCAATGTTCAAATTTCTAGCTTCTTCCAGGTGCTGGCTGCCATGCAGGTGCAGAGGCTGCTGCTACCAGCTCAAACCTGAACCTCAACTCCTCTGGCACGTTTCCATGTCTGCTGCGCTGACACTGAAGCTGGCAGCGACGGCGACGACGACGGCGACGGCGACTGAAACGTGGGCAGGCAGCAGCAAGCGCAGCAATTTTCGATTTGACATTTTGGCAGCTCTCTGTCTACTTTTCTAATTGCATTGCCAGAGGCAGGGGATGGGGCTGGTCATGGGGGCAGGCAGGAGGTCGTGTTTGGCTGGGGTCGAGCTCTGGACACGCTTCGGTTAGCTGCTGCGTCTTCTGCATAATTTGACATATTAATTTTTAGTTGGCTGTCATGCGGCATTTTCCACAGAATGACAACAACTAATGAGCAGCGAGCACAAGAATTGAAACTCTTACCCAGTCTTACGCCCAACTCCACACTCTGCCACTCCCCCTTTTGCAATCGTGCTGCTTCTAAACTGTTTCTTGTGGCCACATGTAGCGCGGCTCGTCAACGCGCTCGCAGTTGGTGGCACTTTCTTCTTAGCCTGTTTTTCATATTTTTATATATATAGTCTATAGTCTTGATTCTATTTGAATGCTCTGCTTGTGCTCTGCTTCAGACATTTACGTCAACTTTTCCAACAATTTCCATTTGCTTTTCAGCTTTGTCTTCGCTTTGCCTTCATTTACCCCGCTTGATTCTTGTTGCGACTCGGAGGCGCATAATTTAATAAATTTATGAAATTTAATAGACAGGAACGTGTTCGGTGGCCACAAATTTGCGGTGGGTCTTGAAATTTATATTGCCAGCTGGAGCTGGAGCTGGAGCTGGAGCTGTAGCTGTAGCTGGTGCTAGAAATGGAGCTGAAGCTCAAGTCAAGGCAGCTGAGTGGGCGTGTCAATGTGTTGCAGTTGTGTTTGCCGGAGCATGAAAATGATTATACTTAAGCCATGGAGGAAAAATATAGCTCTTAAAGACTTCCCAACCAACTTGACGAAACAATGGAAATTAAAGCTGCGTCCATTACATCGTATTCTCGCAGAGGAAGTTTTCCCTGAGCTTATAGAACTTTGGTTTTTGATTTATCTTATTTTCTAACTGCTTTTAATTGATATATTTCAGCCGGACTTGCCAAGATGTCAAAAGCGTCCCATTCAATAATTACTTACTTCTTATCTTAATTAAAGCGAGTTTCTTTACTTTCAACTTAAATAATAATTGATTAAAAAATAAATTCCTATTCATAATCTCATTGAGTATGTCTTGCACAAACGATTAACTGCCGACTCAAAGGCTTCTCATAACCGTTTATAAATCTAGCCAAGTCAAGTTTAAGCTCATTTTGCTTTCGTGTCCGTAATCCCAAAGTGAAATAATATCCGTCATTAGGCATACGTCACGCTCCACTCATTAGACTTTGTCAAACAGCTAGCTGCTTGCCTGAAACGGTAATTTCGGAGTGTCGCCGTATCGCCTAACAAGCGAACGGTCCACTTTTAAGTGACCCCCCTCTCCACCTACCCCCCTCGAATAGATGCAGCAACTACATGGAAAAAAGAAAATATTACAACAATTTGCATAGAGCTGAGGCCTGTTACTGTTACGATTTTGTAGGCAGCAGCCGAAAGAGATGCCAGCTGAAAAGATGCAGATACACCACCAGAGCTCGAGTCTAACGGCACAAAGTGTGCGGCACACAGATGCATCGATGATGATGCTCCTCCTGCTCCTGCTGCTGCTGCGCGGGATGCCAGCGATGCTCAACCATGGCGTACAGTTAGACCCCAGGCAGGCGTTGCGCTGCGTTGCTCTTAGCCGGTTCTTAGCGGAGGCTACCAATAACAATTACAAGAACAACAACAACAACAACTTAGGCAGGTGGCTAAGATAAACGCGCAGACTGTGCCCTGCCAGCTAAAAGTGAATCCGGCTTGCCTATTGTGAATGACCATTGGATGCTTTCTGATATAATGCTCAAAATTATATATCATTTGAATAATAACGCATCAAATTACGTAAAAATGCCATATAATCGATATGACAGCTGTACAAAATGTTGGGAAATGAAAGATGATCGACGACGCAGTTTTGGATGGTTGAGCTCTGCGCTTGGATGGATGCCTTTGAGGGCATTGCTTAGCAAAAGTGCATTGACATATGGAAGCTGTTGTGGGAGAAATTCACTTCTAGAGCTTCTTCTATTTCTAAACCATTTTCTAGATGAAACAGAACACTTAGAAATGGTTGTGTGCACATTACAAAGTGTTGGCTTAAACGCAATTTCTAAGCAGTTGAATATATAAATGAATTCCCTTTAACCGAGGAATTTTCAAGGGTTTACCTCTGACATTAAAAATCTGTAAGTTCGATTAGAATCGTTAAAGATCAACTCTCTCGCTCTCTTTTTTAAAAATATATTAAGAAGTTAAAAAGGCTTAGTGGATCATTAACGAGTAAAAAGGAAATCGCTAGCTCAAATTCAGTAATAACCCAAGCGACTTTTGGTGTAGTCTTTTTCTTTACTAACAAATCAAACCCACCTCTACTTAAATCATTAATCAAGATAAATCATTTTGCTTGACGTAAGCTGTTATTTTACTCTTTAGAACTTAAAGCTCTTACGTTCTCTTATTAGGTTCAAGTCTATAACCAATTTCGCTTCCTTTTGTAAGCCACAGCATATTATTGAATTTAAGCTAAATGTTTCTCTTTCTGCATTTAATTTAAATTGAAAATTTACACCAACTTCTTTAACGCCCTATATAATGATATTTACCAAAATTTATTTCACTTACATTTCAGTCCACAGTCAGTGCACTTTGCCATAAACACAGTTGAGCTCAAGAGACCTTTTGATAAAAATTCTCTTAGTTTGGAAGTCACGTAAATGCTGCAAATTGTATTTCTGTTCGAAGGTCTTCGTATTTTTCATTTAGCCTGAGAAATGACACTTGAACTTCCAGCTTGCATTACGCATGCTACAGATGCGAAACACTTGCCACTTCATTGGCTGACATCGAATCGACATTGAATCAGTTGAAAAGTGCACTCAATGCGCGATATGGATCCCAGTGTGAGACACTCCTTTGGGCATATTCATGTCTCTGGGCCGAGAGGCCATTAACTAAAAGCCGCCACTCTTGATATCGGACTGCGGCATGGAAAAAACATTTACTGAAAACTATTTGCAACAATTTTTCACAGTCGACTGCCATAATTTTTCACACAGACCAACAAATGCTGGTCCACAGATCTGAAGCACTATTTTTTATTATTTTCTTCTCTTTTTTTTACAGAATCCCTTGTGTTGCTTTTATTTTAACACTTTAAGCGCTGACGCTTAGAGACGCGAGAGGGAGTCGCGAGCAGGATGAGGAGAGGTTTCATCGCGCGAACCCGACTGCATTTTCATTTCCATTTTTCGCCACACTGGCGAGCGCTTTGTAATCAACAGAGTCGGGATCCAGAGTGAGTCTGGTCTGCATCCAGAGATGCAGCGCAGATACAGATACACCACAATTTATCTCACAGTTTGCAGTCTAAACAAAAATGACTGCCGGCCCCGGTTGTGTACGTTTCTGTTTGGGTCTGTCTGCCCTAGCTATAGGGAAGTTACGCGCTGCTCAGCAGCGGCTCATCGGCTCATCTCCTGCCATCCCATTTGCCATGTCCGCATCCGCAAACCAGTGCCGCTTCTTCCCCACCCCCCATCCATTCCCCCATCACCTTTGCTCCAGCGGCGACAACGATAAATGTTTTAGCATTTCAAACACAAACTACAAAACTCTGAAATATACAAATGATTTCGTATTTATTTCAGCCAAGTTCCAAGCAACCAGCACCAGAGCCTCTGATCCACAATGCGCCCCGGCCTAACGATGACAGCGAAACAGCCCGCATTGCCCTGGCTCCCTGCAGGTAAAGCCTCGCTCTGACTCTGCTCTTGAGCTTGGCAATGTAATTTAGTGTAAATTTCAGCTGGGTTGGATGGCTATTTTGATGCGGGCTGAACTACATTCGACATTCAGTTATGGGACGGCCATACACTATTCCAAAAGGTGACAGGGCTTTAGATCTTTGGCCTTTAATATGTGTATTTTATGTTGCTACAAGTTGCTAATTACATCAAATTCAAATTTAGATACATTAAACGTGTCTTCATGTCACAGAACTGAACCAACCCAGAGATTAAAGGAGGAAAGTTAGTTTCAAGCCTGTGCAAGTTCTTTATGTGCCCTAATTAAAAAAAAAATTAAAATATATTAGAATGTTTTCATTTCAGCAAAGTGTGTTCTATAGTCTTTCTAATTGTTCCCTTCAATTGTAAATTAAATCTAGGGGCAGGACAGTTTCTTTTACGCTGCATATTGTAATATTTATTTTGATTATTATATTCAGTTATCTTAAGGTTTTTAGTAATATTTAATTGTGCTTCGTCCAAATTCTATTCTAAAATCATCCAAATATCTTTAGAATATCAAGCTGCATTCAAAGTAACTCTTCGATTGTAAAACACACGAGTGTAAGCTGCAAAATGTTGCACAATATCATCCGAACCAATTTGCAGCTTAATGAATATATACACAACACGATCCATAGCTTAATTTAATGCTTCAATATGCCAGCCGCAATGCTTAATACTCAATGTACGTATGGTTCGGTATGTAAATCTATATCTCTCACATATTAATTTGCTGGCCATTGAAATCGCTTAAGAGCGTTGTGAGGCTTAATGGGACCCAGTTCTCGTCATCAAACAACTCAGAAAACGAGCTGGGGAAAAAAAAACGTGGATAACTGACAACTGGCGAGCTAAAAACTCAGATAATGCCGCAACTTGTGCTCTCTGCATTTACAATATTTGCCGCATTTATTTTCATTTATTTATTGTTCAACAACAGTTTTTTGCTGTGGCTGTCGATAAGCGAAGTGCCTCGGTAGGGTCTCTTGTTGGGTTCGACAAACGCTCATTGAATTCGCAACTCGATGGGGCTTTTGGTTCGGCGTTTCTTTTGTGCCCGCTGATAAATGATTTCGATATCTGTAAAAAGCAGCAAAGCTGCGGGGCATCAAATTGCGTCAAAAGCCTGTCAGACTCATTAATTTCCAGCGTGGAAAATGCGAGGCGAAACGAGAAAAACATTTTAATACGCATTCAAATGCTTTGTCTGCTGCCTCAACTGATATTCAATTGGTGGAAAATGCCGCTGTCAATGGTAAAAACTATCACTCAATAAAGGACCGCGCCAAGCCACTGAGCCAGGATGTGGTTGGGTTGGCCTGGCTCGAATCGGGTCTGTTCTGGTCAGGTCGGGCCAGGTCAGGTCAGCTCAGGGCAGCCGCCTGGTGATTCAGCGTTCATCATTGAATTTATTGTTAAAATGCCCGCTTTGAAGCAGCATTTATCAGCAGTTTTTGCATAAAGGCCATTAAGTTGAGTGATTGAAACTCAAAGGAAATGTCTATGCCTATAGAAAGCCGTTTAGCATTAAGATAATAACTTAGATCAGCGCACATTAATAGTTAACATGGGCAGATAATCCTTAAAGCATCATCCTTAAGACATCCTTAATTTAATACCTGCTATGAATAAATCATAGCAACAAACTTGAAAAGCTTAAAGAAAAATCCAATTTGACGCTTATTAAAGCGCTTTGCCTCTTGCTCAGCCTATGGCCCATCTTTTCTATCCCGTTTAACCTATCAACTTTAAGCCATTTGTCAACACGCCTCGTATAGGCCATTGAGGTTACCAGATAGCTATGCAAAAATGCGTTTCGATGCGCAAATGCAGGAAGAAAAAAAAAAGGAGTCAAAACTGGGTAAAACTGGCCAAAACTGATACTGAACTGAAACTAACCGAATTTCTGGCACTCTCCCACGACCGCAGTCAAAATTTATAGGCAACGGCTAAACCAACGTCGCTTCACTTGAGCGTGAACAGTGCCTGCCAAACGTACAGCAACAGGAGAAAAAAAATACAATAAACAACGAGAATGAGCGACTGTTTTGGAGAATGAAGTTCCGATTGCGTAGCATTCAGAATCTGAAATACAAATACAATAGCAAACATTTCTAAAATAGTCAAAAGTTTGTTTTTATACCCTGTACTTCAGTACAGTTAGAACGGGAGAGTGAGATCCGATCCACAAAGAAAAACTCATGAAAGCAATTCATTATTGAGAACATTAAATAATTTGTTAAACACTTCTCTATCCTCTACAAATAATACTCAGATAATATCGCCAAACTTCAAAAAGTTACAATTAAATATAACATCTGACCTCCATTTATTTACAGAGTATCTGTTAGTTCTATATTCCATTACTTTCAATATTTGTAGCAGTTCCCATGAAAAGCAAATTAAGCCGTCAACCAAAACTGAATAGAAAAAAATTTTGTTTGCGTATTTCGCAAAAAAAAAAAAAAGAAGAAACGTAGAAAATCGCAAACTGACTACCGCTGCACCTGCAACAAAGCCACGCCCACATCTGTGCTCTCAACATACAAAAAAGGGGGCTGAAAAAAGATTTAACAAAATGTTTGTTCGAAATTTGTTCGAGCGCAATTTGCCGTATAGGCCAGCAGAAGGGTGCAGCGCGGAATCAAATTTGTGACGCAAAAGAAAAGTTTTGGTAGCCCCCCACCCCCCTTGGAAAATACAACTTCCAGCCCCTGCCGCTGGTAACCCCTTGGCCTGCTGTCTAGCCATATTTAAGGGTCTTAGATGAGCGCAACGGAAAAGTTGGCAACTTTGACAGTTACCCAGTCCTCCAAAAATTCGGTTCGGTAATTGCAAAATTTGTGCGACTGGCGCGTTGCAGATAATGGAAACTTTCGGCGCCGAGTTAATGCCACTTGAAATTGTCGACGCTTTGACAGACCAGAGGTTGTGCTGTGTGGCTAGGTGGGGAGGATAGAGAATGATTTTGCCGAGCAGGTAACCCAAAGTTTTATTAAGAAACAACTGGTGAAAGTGCGACATTCACCAGCGAATTATTTGCGTATTTATGGTAACAGTTTTGACCCTTTGCGACTTGACTTCCCAACTGGGGACTACGCAAAAGGTGCGTATGTGCTCCCAAAGGGCCCAAAAAACTTTGGCAATTGCCTTTTGGGCGGGAGCTGCAAAAGTTTGAATCCGGCCAGGAGTCAGGCTTTGCAGTCATTCCAACATCTCTGACAGCTGGCTAAAAAGCGAAAGACCTGGGTATTTATTTTACTGGACTTACGCTTGATAGATGATTATTATTTTAGTCAAAGTGTGCACAACGTACCTGCAAGCAGAAGAGAGAATAATAAGTTGGATTAGAACTTTGAATATATTGCAATTGAAGTTAAACAATTAAGCCTAGGAGATTGTATAAAGTTTTTCAATTATTTTCTGAAAGATTACACTATTTGCCCAAATAATGTTATTAGAAAAGAGCTCGTGAATAGAATTTTTAAAAATAATAATAATGATTGTAGTATGATTCATTAAGCGATTATCTTAACTAAAATTTGAAATTTCAATTTCAAAAATGTTCATAAATTATGTTTTAATTTTATGAACAGTTGATCTCAATAAAGGTATTGTTATTTCAATAATAATATTATGATTATTATATTAGACTTTTTACCACTTCACATTTTCATCTGTCTAATTAATATATTTTCCAAGACTTGGGTTACATAAAGTGCATTTAATTTATTAATCTGGTATTCGAATTCTTTACATATGTCGCAATTTTGTAAACTTAACTAACCTGCTCTTATCATTTTATGAATACCACTGTCGACTACTTTTGTTATAACTGCCAATCTGTTTTTTTTTTCTCCTTACCCCATCGCTCCATTTATATGCGCTGCCATTTCCACAGCTCATTACAGAACCCGGCCCACATTTTGTTTTTGCAAGCAGTCAGTCTCTAGAGTGAGTCTTTACAGTCTCTGCCAGCAGCTTTCACCCAGGCGCTGCCGCATTGCCACACATACTCCTCCCAAATGCCAGGCTCTGAATTGCAGCAATACCTGAGCTCCCACTCGTACATATAATTTTGCTGTTAATGCATTTGGAAAGTAGCTGCATAAAATCGCTCAATTTGCAGCTGCTTGGCGGGGGATGCCAGGATAGGGCCACGGCAGTTGGCTGCTGCCCATGAAACGGCAGCTGGTTTGTTGCCCATTTACTGCCACTTTAGCCTAATTTCATTAGCAATAGTACAGCGAAGGCGTGCTGGGAATGCAGCGAGGGGTTGGGGGCGGGTTAGGGGTGCAAGGCAATTGCCACTTTTACCTGCAGTTGTTAACTCAATTAAGCAACGACCCCAAAACATGGCAAGAGATAAAAATCAAGTGTAAAAATAAACCATGCCCGACACGGAAGCCCGTCCAGTCTATGTCCAATCTCACTCTCCCCCGGATACTTTGGATGTCCGCCTGTGGAGAAGGGTTTGGGGGGGAATATTATCCTCATTGCCAGCTCCACATGCATGTCAAGTGTCTTCGTCTCGGACTCTGCTGCCGTCGTACATAAAAATCCAATTTTCGTAATTAAAAAAATAAAAGCCGCGCAGCAGCAGCAGCAGCAGCAGAAGAAGCAGCCGTCTGGGGTCTGCGGGGTTGGCTCTGGACACAGCTAAAAACGAGTCCCATCTCATTAGAGCACACACACACACACGCACACACATGTGCACGCACAGTCAGGCAATTCGCTTTTAGCCCCACTCGTCACAGTAGCGAAAACACTTGAGAGGAGAGCAGACAAATAAGAAAAAATAAAAACTGGATATTCAGATATTTTCAAATCCCAACTGTGGAGAGCTCTGGCAGCTAAACCCATAATAAAAACACAACAAAAATGATGAAAAATAAATAAAATGAATCGAACAGCAGGAATTTCAGTTTCAGACTTCTTTGCTTCAATCATTTATCGTATGCGATGAAGCACTCCAAAATCGCATATCATCGCACGCTGGACAAGTGGACGAAATGGACGTCAGAGCTCCAAAAACTGTGTCCGCGCGTTGTCGTTAAAACGCTGAGCACGTTTTTAATTATGTTCCACTGTGAGTGCGAATGGGAGAGAGCGATAGAAGAGAGAGAGAGAGCGATAGAGGGGGAGAGAGAGAGGCGTACTGAAGGGAAGATATAGAGGATGTGATGTCCTTAGCAGCTGGACTCTACTTTATCATGCCTCGATTTTTTGAGTGTAAGCTCTTGAATTTAAGCTCAAAATGAAGAAATGCCCAATAAACATTTCATTACGCTGTAAGCCTTATAATCAATATAATAAGTATTGGGCCGCATTTTCTAATCATCTTACTCTAACAAATTATTATCATTTTCAACTTGTTTGCCATATTGAATACATAAAACCTTAAGCCAAAGCTTAACAAGAATCTCGCAAAAGGAATGAGTTCGTTATAATTATTATCTATTTATTTATAACTGAGTTTTTTAAAGCCATATTAACAATTGTTATAGTTTTTACCATGATTTTAAAGTTCTATCTGGGGCGAACCTGTGCCCTGCATAGTTTTTATGGCTGTCGTGCTCCATCTTCGCAGCATGCAAGCATCAACCTCTAGAGGACGTAAAAGAGCTTTCCTGCAAAGGCCTTTCGTCACGTACAGCTCCGGGAGAGACAATGAAAGGGATTTGTTTGGCACTCAAAAAATGTTGATTGCATTTTGATGGCTTTTAATCAGCTTAAAAATTAGTGGCCAAAGGCGCACATAAAAAAAGCTCGGCTCTCTCTCCCTCTCTCTTCAATTTTGTACAGACCCTTGTTACATGTATGTGTGTGCTCTATATGTATATTAAATTTTTATCTTACTACCAGATTATTATTCGTAATGATGCAAAACATAAAAATCCAGTTTATGATATGCAAAGCATTTTGATTATTTGCTGTAAATAATAAAGCAGCGTCAACTGCAGCCAGACAAATGGAGTTTAGCTCAAGACGAGGCTCGCCGAGCTGCTTAAAAGGACAGGATGCAGCGGCCGTAAAAAGCCAGAGCCGCGCCATAAAAAACACTTAGGCAGCTTATTAATAGGCGGGTTGGGGGACTGCACAGAACCGCAGCTGAGATACCTTACATAGAGCTGAGCTAAGAGAAAAATCATTTTCATTTCATTCTCATGTAAATTGACACGTTTTATTATTAAGATGCAAACGCTCAGTCGCGCCTCACTGGTTCGGGACGAGTTGATTACGAGTGGTTGTCATTGCATTGGGGTGACAAGAACCAGCGCCCGCACTATGCAGCTCTTCGGGCCAACTGAGGTTGAGCGACGGCAACGGTTAGCGGAAACCTTTTATACCATATCATGCTCGCATCATGCCACACATTGTGGTCGAGGTTGCGGATTATGGAACATGATATGTGTGCATGTGTGAGTGTGCCTGAGAGTCTGCGAGTGTGTATGTGTGTGGTAAGTGAACCAAGTGTAATATTTACAATAACAACCACAATAACACCGATGCCAAAGTATGGGTATGTCTTCCAGGAACTGTACGCATATAGCATAGCATTTGTTATTGTTTTTGCCGCTTGTTTGTGCTGACGCGGAGCTAAGCGACAGTTATTAAGTGGCTTTGATATTGATAGCCTGGCGCAGGATAATATTATCTACAAGCATAAAGATCAATACCTAATTTAGGAATAAATATTTTCGGTAACAACATTCGCTCGCTGTAACAAGAAGTTTTAATTAGCGAGCCTCATCTAATTTTGTAACAAAGATAACGCCTCTTGGCTGAAAATCTGTCGAAAATAAATGCTTGCCTTCTTCTAACAGTTTTGGGCAGCAGTTCGTGACAGCTCTCTAATTGCTAGCCGGGGAATTGCCAGCTTTAAAGTTAGGAGGTTGATTTCTTGACCGCTTGGCACTTTGAGCTACTGCAGTTGAACTTTAAACGTTTTTGTTTTTCTTCTTATATATCCGTTAACTGCTGCCACAGCCCCCATCATTTATAACTGTCAACAGTTTTGTGGCTGAAACGCGCCACAGAAACACAAGAAATACGCAAAAACTAATATTTAAGCCATCAGGCTGTGACGAGGGGCAGCGACTTGAGCGGCTGCAGCAACGTCTGACGTGCTGCAGCAGGCTCTGAGTGGCAATTGCCACTCCACATCCACTTGGGCTCGTACCCGCAACCCGCCTGTAACTGCAGCTAGACAAACAAATTATGGCCACTGTCAATAGACGCGCATTTCTATGCCAACAAAATTGCCAAGAAGCAAAATAAAAGCAAGACAAAGCAAAGGAAACGAAACGAAACGAAAAAAAAAGGCTGTAGGAAAAACAAGTCAAACAAGGAAAAAGGCACCCACAGTTGCACGAACGAATTTGACTGATGCCAAGTTGCCACAACAGTGGAAACGAATTTAGTTTTCTCTGCAGTTTTCGTATCTTTTCTTAGATTTGCTGTTGTGACTGTTTGCCAACTGCGAAAACTGTGAAAACTGTGAAAATTGCCGTCAGGCAGTTGGCCAAAGCCAAACGAAAGAACCAAAGGCAGCGGCAGCGGCAGCAACAGGCGGTTCCCTTGGCTAATCATTGCAATTGGCATTGGAATTGGCTCAAGCTTGCAACATGTTGCAGCAACAAGTCAACAATTTTTTGCATTTGCCTGCATTTTCAATTTGTTAGCAAATTTCTATGCAGCTATTTGTATTTATTTTTTTTTTTTTAATTTTGTTTATTTTATTTTTTGTTAAATCGTCGAAGTTAAAAACTTTGTTGGAGTTTTGCAATTCTTTTTCATAGACATATTTTTTGTTTGGCCTAAGGATATTTCTGAAATATTCAGGTAAAACTGGCTAGGCATTTGTAGCTGTGTGTGTGTATATATGGGCGCATAGTTTGGCAACTAACTAGATTTTAGTTTGATTTTATTGTTTTTTTTTTGTTTGCCTACATCAGAAATTGTTTGTGTCCTGCGGCGCTTTACGTGTGTTTGCCAAATTATATTTTCATTTTATTTTATTTATTTAAAGTTTTTAGTCATTTAAATGTTTTATTGTTTCTGTCCTTTTGGCAATAAAATGAAAATGAATTTAGATGGCCTCAATGAGCTATGCGCCAAATGGAATACCGGCTCTTTTGTGTAACATTCCAATTGGGCGAATGTTGACAATAAAAACTTTTGCATAGGCGTTAAATCGATGTGGTTAGAAATTTGAAATAGAAAGAAATGCTCGCCTAATTTTACAGTTAGCAAAATATTTGTAATATATAGATATTAACGACAGTAATAAATATAGAAGATTGATCTAATCGAAATAGGTTTCCAAATGGACTCAACTTCCTGTGCAATCACCTCCAAATGCTATCGCTCTTAAGATCGTAAAGCAACAATTTATATTTGCAAAAATGCACTGCATTTAACCCATATTAGTCATGGCAAATTGATTTGAGACAAACTCTTGAATGGCCGCCGCCCATTTGTGGCACTCCGAGGCCCATTTATCGTTGTTGTTTTTTTATCGACTATTGCGCCTTTGCATAGCTAATTTCCTTTCAAGATAAAGTCATAGACACAAATGGCCATAAATTACGCACTGCTCAGCTCGGCTCGGCTCTTTGGCTAAAAATCGTATTTATGTTATCGCCAAAGATAAACGCGAACTGCATTTGCCTCTAGATAGGCATCTCAAGAGCCGCGGGCCGGCTTGACTGCGAGGCTTTCACTCTATAAATAATATAATCTAAGCATATTTGTAATCAATGCAAGGCTATCGCGGCAATTTAATCGCCAACTTTAATTGTAAATTTTTGTGCGCAAACTGGCACAAAAAACCAAGAAAAACAAAAACAAAACTAAACTAAGAAAAAAACACAAAATGAGACTACTTTTAATGGCTCTGCATTATAATAATGGCCTATAATGGTCGATATCCAAAGGCGATGCTGCGTCAACCAGTTGCTATTTAAGGTCGTTACGACTAAAACATGGCCAGCAATTTTCACTTGATGCATTGACAGCTGACCAACATGCGATATAGGGTAGCAGCTCATTACACACTAACTAGTTTCATGTCGAGTAACCCAATGCGACCACAAAATATGTCGATATATTGCAATATCGCTAAAACGGATGTAGGCAAATATTATATGTATCCCTCTCACCACTTTTTACCTCTTTTTCTTTCTCTGGCTCAAAATGAACTTCTTTTTGCTGCGGCACTTGATTGTTTTCTCACCTGCAGCATAAAAGGCAACAACGAAGCAGAAATTACCTTACCAGCTACATGGTATATTTCCATATGCAATTGCTTGGGAATTACCTCTTTAAATTATGCAAAAATACATTTGAAATAAAAAGAAACATTGACAGCTTCATTTAAGCCACTACAATTATGGCTAAAGGTCCTCTAACTCACAATAAACTTTGGCTTCTAAACAGCTGCCACTACAGTATTTTATTCTGTCCACTTAATGTTAATGCTTTGTTAAGTAATCATTAACATTTATACGACTGTTAAGTGTGATAAAATAAACATCCGATGATAAGTAGTACAACAGCAAAACCCATTTTCAATTTATGACTATGCTGAATGACTTTAAAGATTTCTTAAAGTTTTTCTTCTGTCCGAGCTCTGTTATGCCTAACATCAAATTAAATGGCTTTTAACAGTCGACGGCAACTCAGAGTCCATTTCGCTCTACCGAAATGATTGTAAACCAAATTTATTTAAAATTCTCAAAAAGAACTCACAGTTGAGCGTTACGCCAAACTTGTTCACAAAATGGGCATGCCCATAGTTGAGCTGGTAAAAATACAGAAATTCGCCATGCGGGCATTTTATCACACCGCACTTTGATTTCTTTGAGTTGCGGAGTCCGAGTTTGGGGTTGAGCACTAGCAACTGGCAACTGGCAAGAGTCGTCGCTGCATTTTATCTGTTGGCATGTGTGCTGTGTGTCCATCTCAGGTGCCCCTTGCTCTGATTGTGTTTACCTGTTCGGGATGCGTGCGATAGATCATCTGTAGTCCAGATATACTGGTGCCCGGCCCTGTTGCAGCCTTGGCCATTGCAGATATTTTAATTAAATTAAACTTTACTTTGAGACACGTGTCGGACTCTGGCATATACCTTTTGTATCTCGCATGTGTGTTTGGTTTGGCATTCGCATCCGCATCCTCATCTACATCCTCATCGACATTGGCCCTGCGTACAGAATTTTACGACAGTTTTTATTCTTTTTCCTGTGCTGCATCTTGTTATTCAATTAAATTTCTGCCATGTCTGTGTTTTAATTGCATGAAAAATGGTTTTTAACAGTTTGTTTATGTGCAGCTCGAGGCTCTCTCTTAGGTTTGACTAATTGATTGGCCGTGATTGTCAGAACTACAGTAAATTGATTGGAATTTCTCTGCCTCAAATATTTTTGCAGCCTGAAGTTGTCACGAAAGTGAATAAAATTGTGGCATATGATATTTGAGGCAAGCGAATCAAAGCCAGATTGGATGTAAATAAAGAACTTCGATTAAAAAATTGAATACAAGAACATGCACATAAGGACACTTTTCCTTTTTTTTATTATATTTTGCTGCTGCTTTTCAAAACTTTTCAATAGAAAAAGATTTATTAAAGGGGAATTTCTTTAAGCCTCTTTATAAATTTATTGTAAGCTAACATTTAACGTAGAGTAATTAAAATCCATTCCAACTAAGCTTTCTTTTCGAGCGACCGCTGTACTTAAGCTCAGCTCCTATATATATTTAGTTCATATTTAATCGAGTATATGCCATCCGTCTGACATTTTAGGTCTATTAAATTTAGTCACACAATCACTCATGTTTCTTCATCTTTAGTTATTCATCAAATGCTCTATTACAGAACATAAATGTTTGACCTACAAAAACCTTTTCAACTTTTGACTTTACTTCACAGTTCGCACACACAAAGAGTTAACGTGCCTGTTGGCCCTTTAGATGACATGTCATTGTTGCTGTTGTTGTTGTTGTTATTATTGTTGTTGGTTTACATGCCAACCCACATCGGCTAACACAATTTGGTCACGATTTAAGCAACGCACACGCCAGGAATTCATCAACAACATGCAAAGCTCCCCCGCCGCAACCAGGCAGGGTAAAATTTCGGCGTCGCATTTCTCCAATTTGCCTGATAAGAAGCGTTTAGCTAAAAACATGCGCCAAATTACAGCAAATTTCTCAATGTTATGTGAACACAGTTACCCACACCCGAAATTCTGTAGATTTTATGGCACTGGCGCACATAAATCAAACGAGAGAGGGGAAAGAGACGCAAAACGTTGCATGTCGGTTGTTTCGTCAAACATTGAATCGAACTTTGTGCTGCGAAATTTTATGGCCACGTCACGCAAATCTAGATAGTCACAACAATAAAGGAGCAGGAATAAAAGTAGGCTGCTATTTGCACTTGTCGATATGCAACATGGGGCAAATGTTCATTGACGTAATACCCATATACGGGCCGGAAGTAGCCACAAAAACCGCAGCTGGCTGGCAAAACTACAAGCAAACTTCGTTGGACGCCCCCTTCGCCCAATTCACAATTAGAGACTTTGTAGAAAACATAAAGCCACAAATCAGAAATCACGAATCATGTTATCGCTGTGATTTGTCAGCTGAGACCCCCACAGGCAGCCCCTGTTAGCATCGCCCCGTGCTCCAACCGGCACGTTCATTGTAATTAACGCTGTAATCAAATTGAAGACCCATGTCAAATGGGCCTCATGACAGATCGGCATCAGCATCTGTATCTGCATCTGTATCTGTATCTGCATCTGCATTGGCCTCGGCAACTGCCTCTGCCCACAATTTGGCCTTCTGCTAGTCAAACAACTTCAACTACTTCTATTTCAATTGGGCCAGACATGCACATCTCATCTCAGCTCAGCTTCAAAACGTTAACGTAGCCGATCCATCATCAAGCTCGAGTTTTCAAATCAGTTGGCGTTTTCTTTCAGTTGTCTCTTGGCCTGCAGTTGGCTTTCGTGAGGGGCAAAACTAGTTTTCCCAAGGGTTTTGCCTCAAATCAAATAGACCAATGTGATCCAAGAGAAAAGGCAAGTTTATAAATAGCAAATACAACCTGTCGTAAAGATTTTAAGATATTTGCTACATATATGTTTGACATGCTCTTAAAATCCTTATCTGATTTTAATGAACATATATAACTAGCTGGTCTTGCCCGGCTTTACACGCGAATTTTCGACAACACGTTTCCACCCATTTCCCGCCTGTGGAACATTCAAATTTACCAATCCTTTCTTAAAGCGTGTCTCGTAGATTCTGGCATTGGTTCTATTGGTTAACAAGAAACTGTTAAGCAATTTTTGTAAAAATAAGTTCAGCTTCCTCTCTTTGTTGTTTCCCTAATCAGGAGAGACAGTTCTACATATCGATTATAATAGAGTATTTAATAAAACACCTAGATATTCCGATCAGTTTCTAATCATATTTTAAAAATAACTTTTCTATACTCAATATTAATCTTATAGTTTTTTATGCAAATACAGTTTTTAATTGTAGAATTATAGGTAACTTTTCCCATTATAAAAAGCCAAAATGTTCTCGTTCTTGATTTAATATGACTAATATTATATTAATACTCGTTAGAGTATTTCGAGTTCGACCTGGCATTTTTTTACATAACAGTTTTTAGTTATGTTTCACATTCTGCCCACGCTTTTGTTCGTGTCCAGCCTGTTTCTGTGTCTCTCCCCCTCACTCCCTCTCTGCTTGCTCTACATATGTATGCACGCTCCATAGACTGTCATGATTTACAGTTATGACAATTTTAAGTTGGTTCATTAGAGGCAGACACTGAGATGCAGACTTAAATGCACTTACTTACAGCTACAAATAGAGTTTACGTTGCGACTACTTATAAAATCACTGCCTCCCTCTCCATCTCTCCATCTCCCTCTCTCTCTCTCTCTCTCTCTCTCTCTCTAGCTGTGTGGCTGTCTCCTAGTAACTGGGTGTGTGCGTGTCTCAATGTCTATGTTATGATTGAAGATGATTACAAATGTCTTCTTATGGCAATTGCCTCTTTGTTGTTTGTTGTAGAGTTGCCTGTCGTGTTGCATATTTCCCAACTCGGCCATTTGTAGTTCCAGCCGTTCAGTCGTTCAGTCGTCCAGTCGTGGTATTCATGATGGTTTGTGTCCACACTTAATTAATAGCCCCTGTCAGCATTTTTGAGCAAAGGCATCCGACAGTTTGAGCTGCGTATAGTTAGAGCTAAATGGAATCTGCCTAATGGTTCCTTAACTATTTATTTATGGTGTAGCCGCAGACGCGGGTAATAATAAAGAAATGATGGCATGTCAGGACCTAGAATCTCGTATACGCCATGCTAATTGAACGACTTTAGTTGCGCTTTAAATGCAGCTTTTACTGCTCCAAGATTAAAACCAACTCAAACACATTGAAAGCCAAATGAATGTCATGAGAATTGGCGCAGTTTTTGGAAGATGCATACTTTGGTAATTTATTTTTTTTTTCCTTTGCATGTGAAAGAGTTATCAAAGAGTTAAAGTAACTGAGCTACCTTTACATATGCATCTATTTGGATAATGCTACTTAAAGACTGGAATGGGAAGCACTTAGTCTCAATTTACGCTACAGCAGATGGTAATTTAAGCTCTGATATTTTGTAATTTATTTGAGCCTTATTTTTTAAACATTTGCGCGGTTCTTTTTCATATGCGCTTTTTAGCAGCTGTTCGCCATTATCAATTGCTCTGCTAAAAAGATTTGACCGCCTCGTTTTCTGCTGCTGCTCATAAACCTTTAACAACTTCTTTATAAACCTGCTTCACAGCCCCCACTCCCCTTTCACCTTACAGATACATTTATATAACTATATGTATATATATATACATGCATTTATGCATATACACACACACATATAGAGAAAATTTCCTCCTGGGAGTAGCGACAAGCCAAGCGCTGAGCATAAAATTTATGATTTGCCTTTTGGCTGCCTTTTCTGAAGGCAACCGCAACTTGGACTTGGACTGGGGCGACATCGATTCGCGTTATACATTCGACATGGGACAAACTGAAACGAGTTTCCAGTTGCCCATTTGTGGACTTTGTAGCTGGCTGCAACTTCAGCTTCACGATCTGAACTCGATCTTCAATACGAGTCGTGCCTTTTAATTAAGCTGCCTGGACGCGAGCTCCAGTTCCAATTCCAAATCGAACTCGTATATGGTATCTCTGGACGAGGTGTTAACTGGCCCAACTGGCGACTCCAATTTGTATTTGCCCAAAAGAAACTATAACCAAATGCCCCAAGGTATCCCAGACCAAAAATTTCAATTCTGTCCAGTCTGCGATTATTTATGGAGCGGGTCACATGAAGTTACCAAGTTTATTGGCCCAAGGACCACTTAATATGTCAGTCGGTGAGTCCCGATGCGGCTATACTCGTATTCGTATTCGTATTCGTATTCGTATTTGTATTTGCATTTGTAGCTGTGGCCCCTTTTATTTTCTTTTTGGGAGTTTGGGGCGGCCATTTTGCCATTTTGTTGCGACCCTTTTTTGCAAATGATCTCTCTGCATACTTATTTATGGGCCAAGTTCTTTTACTTTTGCTACCAATGTTTGCAATTGTCTGGCCCGCAGACAATGGGCATTATAAATTCATCAGACTGTCGCTCTGACATACAAACACACACAAACAACAAACAAGAGAGTCGGATAAGATGAGAGAAAGAGAGCCCTGGCTGCATAATGTATATGGATCCGTATAGCTGAGTATCTAAGTATCTGCGAGATGCCTTTGGTCACAAAATGGTGCAGCGCTTAGCGAACAATGCAAACAATAAGCAAGCTCAAAGGTTCCAAGAGAAAGTGCTCAACTTGCACATATCCTATAAAACACTCTGCTTTACATCCACATCTCAGGGCCTTGTCTTTGGTTCAAAGCTTTAACCACTTGAGAATTATACGTAATGGCGACAAAGCTGACAAAAGCACTTTAACCCTTGCTGCTCTACTTGTCTTGTGGAGATGCCAACTTTTACCACACTCATACAGAGTATAACAGAGTATATGCCCACTTCAACAGTGCTCGCTTTACAGGGTATAAAAAAAGGATGTCTGCTTTGTGGTTGACATTTGTTTTGTTTGTTGTTGCCATTGTTGTTGCTGTTCTCATTGTTGTTGCTGTTGTTGTTTGTGTCGGCTTCTAGCTTTTGTTTTTAATTGTGTCAAATTT
Source organism: Drosophila novamexicana (assembly GCF_003285875.2). Lineage (NCBI taxonomy): Eukaryota > Metazoa > Arthropoda > Insecta > Diptera > Drosophilidae > Drosophila > Drosophila novamexicana. The sequence continues at coordinate 1,904,762 of NW_020824766.1, forward strand.
TGTGGGCGCGCACGTAGAGGCGGCTGCTGGATTGCACATCTCCATCTCGCCAAAGTGGAGCACTGCGGCAGTAGGTGCAAAATCAAAAGCCACTTCACAAAATATTTCCAAAGACCACACAAAAAGGTCTGCCATATTGTTTTGTAATATCTGAATAGCAGACTGAGTGGGCCAGGGGTTAGAGGCAGGGACTGGCGCACTGGAGCGAGTGCAATTGGAGCGATGATTAAACATGCAACAGCGTCCTGCCAACAGAAATATGTATGTTCGTCGGGTTTCTGGTCCAGAACTTGCAAAAACAAACAAAATATATATAAAAGTAAGAAACTGTTGGATATGAACAGCAATAAAAGCCTGCAGGCTACATAGAAAACGGGATTTCGGGTTAAGCAGTTCCGCATCTCAGGAACTAACTCTTAAATAAGTCTGAACTGTTGAATAAAAATATGTGACTCTTTCGATTGTTAAATAAATCAAACCTTTTGACAATTGGAAAACAAAAACAAGTTCAGAAACTAAAGAAAACTTAAGAAGCTAAGCATAGTGTCATACAAAATGTGTTTTATTTTTTTTTTCAGCCTTTTTTTCTTTGACCTAAACTTTAAAATATTCTATGCTATTTTTTATGCATTATACATATTATTTTATATGAATGCACATTTTTAATGGGTATTGGAAAAATTTTTACTCAAAAATTTCAATATTGAGTACTGTTAAATTTTGCAACTTAAGACTTTACAAATTTTCCCACAAGCTGTTAATTTAGTATGCCATTTGGTCGAAGGCAACCCTCCAGTCAGTAATTGTTCAAAGCTGCCCAGTTTCAGTTATAGCTGGGGTTTATTTACTGAAAATATAAAGGTGTCAACTGAATTGTGCGCTGACTTAATGCTGGGTGTGGTCAGTTGGTTAGCTGGTCAGCTGCTGGCCACTTATTGGAGCAAATGTGAGATTTTGTGTCAACTCAAATCGGATAGAATTGGCGCGTGGCCTGGCATTAAATGCTTGTAATTAAATATTTTAACAGTCGGCTGTCAGAGCAAAGTCGCCAGGCAAACGTTGGCATTTAGGAGAGACAAAATACTGCATAAATGTATATGTATATATATACATATATATATAGATATATATGTGAAACTTTGTTTAGCATTTACCATTTGGTAACAACGGCCCACACAGCATTTCAGGCGACAACTTGTGAAATGGCAATGCGAGACAGTCACAAAGTTGTCAGTCAGTTGGTTAATCTATCAATAGTGGGCACCTTTTGCGTAGGCAGCCGAGCAATGGTAGACGCCGGCAATACTCTGTAGTAGCATAGGAAACGGGGTAAGCTAGACTTTGCTACAAGCTGTCTGCTACAAAGGCGTTAAGTGAATTGGCTTCTAATAATATCGAAAAATGAGAGTATAAAATTGTTCAGAAAAAGTTGAACAATTCGAATTTCTACATTTTGCATAAAATTAAAAAATTAATTTAGCATGAGTTTAGATCTTTCAAATGGCTTCATGTTAAAAATTTCATTTCAAAAAGTAATTTGAGCTCAACTTTGAAGGTTCTTTACCGCACCTTGTGTATTTCTCTGGCTTTTTATATTGTATTTATATTTTTCTATTATAATTTAACGTAAAAAATATTTAACATAAAAAATGCGCCCTTATAGCTTTAACAGAGTATGTCAAAGTATATCATAAATATTTGATGCACAATATTCTCCAGTAAATCTTGTACGCTCTGAGTAAATTGTACATTTTACAGGGTATATCAAAGTTTAAATTTAATTTGTTAAATATGTACTTGGGAAGCAACAAAATGTATCTACTTAAAGTTTTGAAGTTATGTTAAAAATGTTGTTTACAGTTTCACTTTCACATTGTTGCCTCGGGACAAAGGAAAGTGGATGAGAAAAAAAAAATAGAGAAAAGGCAGCGTGTTCTTTTAGACATTGTTATTGTTTTTGTTGTAGCTGTTGATATTGTCACTTAGTTGTTGCTGTTGTTCTTGTTGTTGTTGTTTTAGTTGCTGTTGTCAACGTCCTGTTAAGTCACTCAAAGCTGGCTAAGAGGAGCGAACGGAAAAATAGCAAAAGAAAAACAAAAACAAAAGCAAAAATACAAAATACAAAATAAAAGAATATTGTTTGCCATCGAGTCTTCTGGTAATTTTTATGGATTTACACAGGATTTAAGGCAAGGACGAAGGACACACATATGAGAGTGAGAGAGCCGAAGAGAGAGAGAGTGATGGAGAAAGTCAGCTTAAGTAGCCGGAAGATACTTTTTCTTGCGAATTAATTGAGTTGAAATTGCTGCTGTTGTTTTTGCCCTGGCTGTGCGAAAAACAAATAAATTGTCATCATCAGCCTCGCATTTATTGGTTATAAATTGATCAATTCGAGCGGAAAATATTAAGTGGATTATAGTTTTAATGCTGCCCGGACTCGAACTTAACTGGGGCTATTTGTTAAAGGACATTGCGCAAAATAAATTGCACAGATTGCAAACGAAGGGCAACATATATTTATATTTATATTCATGTTTATATAGCGCATGCCATGCGGGAGGACAGCTGGATTCCCGCCTCGAGTCGGGCAGTCCAAGAGCTTGCCACTTGTCTGCAATGCCCACTAAAATGATTATAAGGCCACTTCGTGCAGCTCAGAGATTAGTGAACAGCTTTCAATGCTGATATTGACAAATGCGGGTCAAGCCAGGGGAAGGACACGCAGCACAACTCGAGGCTAGCAAAGTCAAAGGAATTCGCTGTGCAACAGCATTTAAACCAAAGTAGGCGGAAGCTCTAGTGGGGAGTGCACAACTAGGAGATACTCTGCCACTTCTACTTACACTAAATGAAAGATACTTTATCTGTAAATAATATTCTGGAAGCTGCGTGTCAGATGCGAAGACTAACTCCTGAAATCTAAGCACTTTACCCGATTATACAGTTATCGAGGATCTACGTTCCAAATTTTAGTCTCTTATTCTGAGATCCTTGCTTTCATACAAACGGGCAGACGGACAGACGGACATGGCTGAAGATCGACTCGGCTATTGAAGCTGATCAAGAATATAAATACTTAAAGACATTTGCATTTTACACTTTTACCCATGCACCCAAAAAGACAAACACATTTTAGACTGTGTTGAGGCTAGCGAAAATGTGGAACTTTCATAGTTTAAAAGCCGAAGTTTTTCATGTCAGCAAACGACCACGCCCAATGCCGCCCACATATATAGGCCTAACAGCATGTGAAACCTACTTTAATGACAGCTAACAATAACTTTCTTCCATTCTTCACATAGCTAAGCTAAAGTTAACTGAACAGATTGCCAAGTCGTTCAACTCGGATACCCTATTAATAACAGATATCTAAGCTCGAAATGTATACACTAAGGCCTAGGATAAATGTATACTTGCGTTTGGCAAATCCTCTTAAATAAATTAAGTTGACTTTGGCGATTGTGAAATTATAAAATCAAATTACCCAAACCCAGCAGGCCGAGAGCCAGGCGAAGCATTTCTATGGAATTAGTTTGGGTACGTTTTAAAATAATCATGATCCTTGTAGGACATTCAACATATGCAACGCCTTTTCTTTTGGGCGCCGCACAACAAAGTTTATTATGCAAAGGCAACGGGCCGTTGTCCTGCGCAATGCCACAAAAGGCAATCATTTGATAGGCCCCAAAAAAGGATTGCCGGCAATTGTGGGGATCGTTGGGCTTATGGGGATTAGCGGCAGCTGAAATGTACCAGAAAACGGCAAACAATCAATTACCGATTCGCTTGGCTGCCTGCTTTCTGTAGCTTTCAATTCATCAATTAAAATACCGCCAAGCAACCACATCCTTCCCTCGCACACTTCGTCTCGTCTCGCCTCGTCTGCCTGGCCAAATGCGTCAAAAGCGTTTCAAATGAGCCTTTTAATGGGTTTACGATTTTCCATACAACAACAAACAGTCACAGGACTTTTCTAATGTTAACCCAACTGGTCCTTTTGCGCTCTGTGATTAATTTATTTTTGGCAGCCCCAGTCCGGATTTGAGTTTCTATTGGTATTGGCATTAGGGAGCATTATGGGGACATTGGGGGCGTGCCTGTTCGCACATATAACCATCAACCGGGCATAGGCACAGCAATCGCTGTCAGTGTGTGTAAACTTAATTCCTGCTCATTTTTAAGCGAGACGAACCCGGACAGACGCCCCAGCAGACCCCCGCCCCGGGCAGACAGGCACCCCTTCATCAAATTGACAAAATGACGGTCGGTCGGGCTTCGCTTCGCTAGTTAATTAAACACTCGAAAGAGTTACAACGGCGTGCAACGAGAGTAAATATGTATACACCCGAAGCGCCATGGAATTGCGTTTTTGGATTGTGCGGTTCGCGCGAGGCGAACTGCACTGCAAATCCGCTCGAATTGTTGTCGTGGTTTTGGATTACGTATTTCGATCAAATGTTAATCCCATCGATTGAGTGTTGTGCTAGAATGCGTGGACGAGAGCACTTCAGCTGTTGCGTATCACACAAAATAGAAACACAAACTGAGATTAGAGCAGAAAACGAAAAGAGAAAAAATTTAAAGAGTATTTATATTCGATGAGCCTCGTAAAAATGTATATATATTCAAGGCATTAGGATACATAGAAATCCCAAATAATGTTTAAAGAATATTTATATTTCATGAGCTTAAAGATTTTGTTCAAACATTTGGCTAATAGCATTAGTCTCATCATTGTTATTAGTTATAAATTGTCTAGCAATTCAACCTCATAATCACCATAAGTTAGTTTTCTTCTAATAAACATTGTCATCTCATGTTGGAAATCACAATAACCAAATGCTTTAATGCTTAACGGCTTTGCAGGGTGATTCAATTGTCATTAACAATGCAACTAACGCTTATCTAATGCTTAGCCAAACAGGGCGCCAATCCTAAATAATGGTAGCTAATTCAGTTCGTATTTCTTTCAGCCTTTCAGCCTCAATCTCAAGTGTGGAACTGAACAAGCTGCGAAATTTCGCACGCAGCTCTCGAAAAAGGTATTTAAGGCATGGTATAGCGAGAGTTGTGTTCCTGCTGACGATTAGGAGGAACTCACGCACACCAGAGAGAAACACAAGAGAGAAGCAAAAAAAAAAAAAAAAAATAAAGGAAGACAAGAAAAAGCAAACAAAGTGTGTCTAGCAGCTACACGAATAGATATGTATCCGTAAGATACTTTTAGCAAGGCAAACGTGTGAATTATCCTGCCTCAAAGTATTTAATGCGCTTTACACATGGCAACAAGCAAGGGGCAGAGCCCAATGAACAGGACAGCAAATGCACATACATAAACACACACCCCAACACACACACACACACACACACACACACACATGAGTAAACAAGCAATGAGAGCAATTGAAGGGCACATTGTATTAAAAATAGAAAATGGATGAAGGGAAAATACAACAACATAAATAATTGAGAGAAAAGAATCGTCTGCGGAATGCCGCATATCAAATACCCTTGCTGGCAAATAAATATGCATATATCCATGCAAATATAAAGATATATATATAAATATATACGCACAACTGAAAACCCTTTGGTTTCATAATTGAGTCCAGTTTGCGGTTAGTTCTATTTTCTGAAGGAGTAGTTTTTTAAAGGAATAATTTAAAAAAAATAGTCATCTTCGAACTACAAAAGATAAAAATAACGATATCTTAAATAATTTAATAACAAGGATCAATATGTTCTTTTGTAAATACAAATTATTGTTTCACAAAAAGGTTGAGGAATCCCAAATAAATCAAGACCTTTGGACCCTTCACGAATTTGGATGTAACCAAAAACTTTTTCATAAATTAATTTTATATACTTTATAATTTCTTATTTTTATATTCTACAGATTACGATTTCTTGAGGAAAATTTAATTTAACAAAGATCTATATTGACAAAAGGAAGACAAATGCACTAGACGATTATACTTTTTATGTTTTTGAAGAAATTCATAAAAACTACAAATTTTTTATTCTATATTTTCTTCCGTGACAGAAAAAATACTCGTTTAGATAATTTGACAAGATTTAAAGATAAAATTCATGAAATTTCTATCTTAAATATGTTAGAAAAATACAAAAAATTCTTAAGATCAATTAAACATAGTTTCAATAAAATCAATATTAACAAATGGAGTTGTTGATTTTTCACTTAAGAATTAAAAAATATTAATAAAAATATGGATATTTGAACTATTTTAAGTGCAATACATAGAAGCTAGTATGAGTATATTTTAAAGATATTAGTTTTCTTACGTTACGAAAAAATTCTCTTTTCGATTAGCTTTGACAATGTTAAGATAAAATACTTCAAATATCACACCTGCTTGACATATCGAACTGCACTTAAGGCCATGTCTTTCACACTGTGTGTTACACTTTTCACAACAGATTGCATAATATCCTCGGCGAGGGTATACAAATAAGAAGCAGCCGCAACAGAGAGAACACGAATAATAACAACAATAACATTAAAGGCATTTGATCATTACTCATAAAAACAAACAGCGAAGGAAGGAGAAGGGGAGAAGGGAGATGGAGAAGTCGCCGGTGCAGGGAAAAAAGAGTAAACAGTTGTGGAAAACGACTTGTGGAAAAGCGAGACAATGACGAAACTGATGATGCCGCTGATAATGATGATGATGATAATGATGTTGATGATGAAGAGCAGCCAACTGGCTGGCTAGAAAATTAATTATACAACGTGAAAATGCGCTGAAATACATATTATCAGGGGGAGGGGGAGGAGGAGGGGGGTTCTGTATTAAGCGTTACCTCGTTTTTCGGCTATTGGAAGCGTAAGCCATAAGCAGGCATTACAAATTGCATCGAACGGGAAACTGGTTTCCCAAAACAAACCAAATGCACAAGTGAAGAAGAAGAAGAAGACGAAGAAGAAGAAGAAGAAGACGAAGAAAAGCAAGCAAAAGCAAACAAACAAAGTCTAAAGGCAGGGGGTAGAGTATTCTTTGAGCCGTTTTACCTGCTGCCAGTACTCAATACTGGCAGGTCAAAATCCCAGCGGCCATCACAGGGTGACTCCGACTCCGACTCCGAATCGGCGACTCGAATGACTCGAAGACTCCCCGCAGCTCGGCCTGGTGGTTGAAATTAATCTACGACGCAACAGGATATGCACTTTTTATACTTGTTTTTGACTGTTCCAGGATCAGAGCATATTGCGTATGGAGTTCAAATGAAGACATAAAATGGCAGTTGACCCGAATGAAACGATGTGGAATACTACGCACATAACGGTACAGGTACATAAAAACTGCAGTTATTTTGAAAATGATCAGAAGAGAAACAAGCCTCTAAGTCTCTGTGCACAAAGGAATGTCGCAGTAAAAATGCAGTGAATATTATTTAAATTAAGAGCTGAACACGAGCGAAAAAACTCTGACCTGATGAGCAAAAAATAGTCAATAAAAACGGCTAAAGAAAATTTATAACATTAACTAAAAAGAATTTTTCAACGTTTCAAGAAAACAGAAAGAACCACAAAAAGTTTAAGCAAAAAATAAGATAGAAACATTCATTATTAAGAATATCTACCTTGATATTTACAGGAATATATTCATGTCATATCTACTCTTATGCAAAAACGGACACTTTATAATCTCAATATGAGAGCACAAGCAGAAAATTGTTCTGAGAAATGTTTCTCCTCCCATTGATAAACGTTATTCCGTTATATCTGCATCAAGGCATTTTACACTCATTTTAGACTACGTAACTTTTGCTCTCATTACTGTCAACACATTGAGTCATTGAGTAATAAATAGAAAGAGAGCTTTGTTTACCGTTATAAAGTTCATGCATGGTACTAATTATTACTCAATGCTTTCAACATGTGCTCAATCTCCTTTTGAGTTTCGCACGTTCTTTCTTCTTACACTTTGATCTATCGCCTTTTCTCTCATTGCATGCATTCTCTAAATTTCTTATCTCGGTTGGGGTACCGCAATTTAGCATTCCCTTTTGTGATCTGCATTGCGCACTTAACGCTTAATTCATATTTCTGGCACTTACCTTTCCGCCAACTTTCAGCTCATAGCCCATGCCCAGAGGCGTCTTCAGCTGCACTGGACACACGAATCCTATGTTCCGATGGGGGCTGTCCACGCTGATCTGATGCTTGCGCGTGGTCACTTTGGGTGCGCTGCGCGTGGGCGCCGGGGTGGAGGAGGAGGCGGTGGTGTTCTCGGCGACACAGAGATCCTCGCCGCCGTGTACGGGAAACTTGGAGCACTCGAGATTCTCGGGCCAATTGAAGTTGTACGTTTTCATGAGGGTCTCGCAGACGCGTGCGGATTCGCAGAGCGAGCGGCAGGGCGGAATGGGGCGCTCCAGTATGGTGCAGACGGGCACATAGAGGGAGCAGAGAAATAACTGTAGATCGGCGCTGCAGCCGATTTTGACCAGCGGCGCAAACTGATGCACCTCCAGGCCCGCCTCCTCCTGCTTGGTGTGACCAATCAGATTGGGCATTATCGTCATATTATAGGGTATATTCTTGCATATGGATATGGTGATGGGCTCGCAGCGATTGTGATGTGGAAAGCCGTCCAGCGAGCTGGCCGAGCTGCCGGTCAAGTCGGACCTATAGTACGAGCTGGCGTCCAACGGGGTCTGATCGTAGCGCTGCGCGCTCTGCAGCAGCGCCGGCAGCAGCAGCAGCAGCAGCGGCTGAAGCAGCATTTTTCTACTTTCGCACATTTTTCAGAACCGAATAATAATTTCTTTTATTGGTTGGCGCGTTTTTGGCTCGTGGATATCTTAAGTAAATTTTCAACGCTTTGCGGGATTCTTAAAGCTCGGACATTTTGACAAAAACACACACACACACACACACACACAAGCACAAGCACAATGACGGGGGCGAGGGCGAGGGCGAGAGCAGGGCGTTGAAAATAATATATTTAAAACACGCACAAAAACACGCGGCGGCTATTTAGCATTTTGCATAGCACAAATATGTGACAGAACTATTTTTCATTTCAATTGCAATTACTCTTTATTTGTACCCTTTTTTAACACTTTTATTTAGGCTTTTCTCGGCGTTTGTTTTGCCGGCTAAGCGACGCGCTGCCAACTACAAAAGTACCGTATGCAGCAGAACTTTTACGTAAAACGGCGCGAAACTACGTTGAGCCTGAAGTTACATCAAACGAATATTCAACCGAGAGCACAACCGAGCGGCAGGGCAGACGCTGACAAACTAACCATTGCATGGAACGCCGTCATGCTGCCAGTGTGTGGGCTGAGGTGGGAGAGAGCAGGTTTGTTGCTGCTGCTGCTGGTGGTGGTGGTGGTATTGGTGGGCGAGCGAGCGCGAGAGCAACATTGAGCCGAACATCATCAACAGGCCAGCCGTCCAGCAACAGCAGCCTTCGTGTCGTAACTTGTTTGCATTGCTTACGCTCAGTTGCTGAATATGTGCTCTCCGAGGCGCTCTGTCGCTCCAGCTCTCTTCAGCAATATATGTTGCATGGGGCGACCTTGAATTTGACGCTCAATGCAGTTTGAGAGCGAGCACGAGAGCGCCAACTAGAACAGGGCTGTTAAACGCTTTGTTTTGGATGCTATTGCGGCAGCAGCTTGAGCTCCTGTTGATTGAGTTAAGTATCAACAAATGGTTAAGAGTAGCGTTTATCGTATTAATTAAAAATTAAAATTAAATAAAGCTAATCCGAATGAACATGCCAGCAGATTGTGCTCCATTCACGCGGAAAGCAAACTGAGTGTTTTTAATAGCATATAAAGATTAGAAGACTTTTTTCAAATATGTTTTGGGTATTTTTATAGAAAGATATTTGCATACACAAATGTTATGCTGATTCCCACTTGAGCACATCAATCTTAATCATTTACAGCTATTTGCATACGTTGCCGTTATAAGAACTTTCATTGCGAAAAAAAAGCTCAGTGAACTCTAACAAATGTGTTTCCCTAATTGTTCGGTTCAGAGATGGCAAATGCGACAATTTATATGAGTTTATCTCTATCTGTTCTCATCTCTTTTCTTTCGGTTCATTTAGCTTTTTTTTCTGTCTTTGTCTTTGACTTTCTTTGCCTACACTTGAACTTAATTAAGTCATTAACTTGCGTTTAATCTGCGCTTAGCATGGAATCAAGCGAGCTGAGAACACAACAAAAACAAAATCAACTCGAACTAACTTCGCATATCCAAGGCATTTCTCTAATGACCCCAACGTGACGGGGTGGTACGGTGCGTTGCGGGGGGAAGGGCGCGATGCGAAGCCAATAAACTTGTTATATTGACAATAATGATGACATTAGAGGAAGCTTTGTCTTTGTCACCTGTAGCCCGCAGCCCGATCGCAGCAGCAGAATGCAGTCGCTCAAAGTTTAACATATTTTTCATGCTCTTGCAGGCACGGACACAAACACACACAAACACACACGCACACATACACACATGGACATGTGTTGATATGTATGAAGATGTGTGAGCTTTTGTGCCTTGTTTTCCTCTGTCTTACAATTCCACTCGCTCTCTCTCTCTCTCCCTCTTTCTCTCTCTCACACACTATCTTAGACACTCTTGCTGTCCCTGCTGCGCTCGCTCTCCCGTGTGGGCTGTAAACAAGTGTTACCGGTTTAGCCGGCGTTCCTTCTGTGCCGCTGTGGCTTCTCGTGCTTCTTAGGCGTCTGCTGCGCCATCGTCGTCGGCTTGTTTAATAAAAAGCGCCAAAGTTGAGCAGCATAAAAAGACTTTTCATTGTTGCTGCTCAGCTACGTCGACAGCGCAGCGGCTCAGTTGCCTGTCGCCTTTGCCTTTTCAGTTATTTTTTTTTTGCTGTTGTTGTTTTCAGTTGTCGCTCGTTTTATGTTTACAAGTGAACGAACTTTGACGCCGCCGCTCAGCTGCTGCTGCTGCTCTTGTCTGCCCGCCCCACGCTCTCACCCACACACACACACACTAACTGGGCAGTGTTAGAAAGTGTTTGTTGTTGTGTTCTTCGCGTGTCTTTTAGAATATGTTTCGCATGTAATTTCATGTAATTAAAATGAAATTGCCTCAAAACTGTAAGGCAAAAGAAGCCAAAGCAGATGAGCGCAGATAGCGAAAGTTGAATTGAATATTAGACCCGCAAATTAGTGTCTATAATGAGGGGTAGTTAATAGTTCCACTTACACTTTAAATGGTTGCATGACAATCATTATTTTATACCCATCTTTAATGTAACTGTGGGTATAATCAACTGGCAGTCAGTTAATAATTCAGTTTGTTTCTCTACACAACTGGCATCCTTCTTTATCCAAGCTTTGTAAATACTAATAATAAAATACTCCAAATTTTACAATCTACAAATTTTATATAGTTTTCTTTAATAGCATATCTAGAGCTCTGTCATATTATCCATTATTTACATCCTTTTTAAAAAAAATATCCCACATTTTCTACGATTTTAAAGCGAGGACATTTATAAATAGAGTACCGCATTTTTGAAATACAAAAACAAAGTAGCACATTTTCTATTTTCATATATTTATGATATGCATAAACCCAGCTTTTCGGCTCTGATTGCAAAGTACCCCTGCCCCCTCACTATCCCGATGAAGCTCCCTGGAAATTCAACTTGTTTTAGCTACATAAATAATCTGTCCTAAGCCCCGTTCAAATAATAAAAAATATATATATACAACCTCATTTGTAGCTACAAAATACGAAAATCAATCCACATAACTTTGGTCATGTTATGTTTAGCCCCAAAGAGCAAAAAAATAAGAATAAACAAGCTGCCAAACATGGCGTCCAAATTAGAAAAGGCTTAACAGGACGAGCTCGTGTGTGCGTGGTTTTGGCGACTTAATGCAAAAAGGACTCGGCTCTAAGCCCAAAGGGTTCGCTTGGCCAACTGCAAGTATTTACATTTGTCTGACCCGCAACTCGAAGCCAACTCGAAAGCAAATCCTTAGCAAATTCCTTAACAACCCGCCCGACGCCCTGTCTGACCCTTGGCGTCCTTGGCCACATTAGTTGACCAGTTTAACAACCCTCTGTGCAAAAGTCACGTGGCTGGCGAAACTTTTGCCTCCGCCTCCCTTTGAACTCCGATGTCAACTCTGGAAAACCTTGGCCACACTCATAACAAACTAATTAGATGTAAAAGCTGCCCCCCACCTCTCTCGCCCCCTTACTTTCTCCCGCTTGGTGGGAAGCCCAAGATTGGGGCTAGTTGAGTGCGTTTTGCTGTTGTTTTCGTTGAAGGCCCGCTGGCGAATTTCTTGATTAAAAGTTTACGTTTTGTCTGTGCGCTATTTTTACAGCTCATTTGTTGCTATTCGGCGCCCCCCCCCCCCCCCCCCCCCCCCCCCCCTGACCCATGCACAATGCCCCAGTAGAGGCCACAAAAGTTTGCCAGGCTTTTGGGATCATCGGCGGAAGCTACCCATAAATAATGCATTATTTACTTAAAACAGCCAACGGCCAAAAGCTCAATTAAATTTTTGAAAAATGACTAACGACTTTCACCAGTCGTGTAGGGGGGTGTGCTGGGGGGCGGGCTACGTTGTAGTCGTGCTGCGGGGTCAGCGGGTAGGCTGCTTACATTGCATTGGCCGGGGCCATCAATCAAAGCAGGCGCTGCAATGTCCATCAAACTAGGCTCGTTACAAGCGTCCAGCTGAAGGTCCCTCGAAAAGGATAAAAAACGAGAAAGGAAGGCTATCTTCGGCACGCCGAAGATCTAATACCCTTGCAGACCCAACCTTTTCATAATGCTTATAGTGCTTTGCCCGTATCTAAGAAGCACAGGGAAAATAGTTAATGCCGAGTTTGGTCAAGATATCTTGATAAACAAAATGTTTTTTCATACAAAAACTTAATTTTCGGCCGATCGTTCCTACGGCAGTATACTTTATGGGGTCGGAGATGTCTCCTTCTATGCGTTACACATTTCACGTCAAAATTATAATACCCTCTGCAAGGGTATAAAAAAAAGAATGGAATAGACAGAAAGTAGGGTAGACAGACATCGATACCCTTTCAAAGAGATAGGTGCTACTTTTAAGTACTTCACAAATAATAGAATGTATTTCAAAGATAAGAAAGAGGTAAACAATCTTAAGTTGAAAAAAAAAATATAGACAGTCGGCTAGACAAATATCGATACCCTTTATAGAAATAAGTTTTAAGGGAATATTGGAGAACCCTTGACAAACAATAAACTCATACATTTTTAATAATTAATGAAGACTAATTTGAATAGGTTAACCTACTATCTTACTATTTCGAAGAACATTAAAATAATAATACAAATTAGGGTTTATCTAGACAGCTGTTACTTCTTATGACCACAAATTTGAATGGTTCGGTTCACGTTCTGTGCCAGTGCTCCAGCTGGAAGGTTTGGATTGTTAACCCAATTTTATATATCCAGGTTCTAGTTCCGGATAGTTTGGAAAGTTCGTGAACCAGTTTGGAACAGCATTTGAGCTTAGACCCAACCTTAATCACACTCCTAAGAATGCAAATAGAGTTCTTTCTCTATACGGTTAAGAAATAAAGGAAAACAAACTCCAAAACCCAAGCTCAACAAATAATTGTGAGAGCAGCGCAACAGGTCGTGACTGGCGCTTAAGATTCTAACACACGGCAGCAGTTGAATCGTAAATCCTTAACTCAAATCTAAGATATTCAAATACAAGTGTGCATTATTCCTAATGCAAAACCTATTTCTCAAGGGTAACAGAGTGCATAACAAAGTTATGATACCGGCTGCCAGGACTATAAATAATTGCATTTGAAATTTTGCATTCAGGTGAAGTTGTGCGACGCTGCTTGAGCGGGCTGAGGGCAGAGATGCAGGTGCGGGTGTAGGTGCCCTGTTGGTAACATGCTGTCTAGGCCTTGGCTATCCTCGACAGAGTTCGCATTCGGAGTCGCATTTGCAATCGCGTCGAGTTGCGGAAATTTGCAATTCGCTGCTTGGCCTGGGAATGCACTCTCAATGGGGCCAGTTGGTTGTGGCACGGCATACGCTGCGTATGCGTGATAAATGTGCTTAACGCGGACGTTGGTGGGGGCATGGTCATACACGCCCCATTATTCCCATTGGTGCCCTGGCTGCGCTAGCATCAGCGGAAATGTGTGCGGTTCCACCTACGCGCCCCCAAACAGACCCCTAGGCCTGGGGCGTTATTTATGCTATTTGGTTTACGACTTTTGGCGCTCACTATGAAGCTGAAGTGTATATAGAGTTGCGCATGGGTGGCTGAAGAGGGGGGAGGGGGGGCGTCTGTTGTGCCCGAAGGCCAAAGATTTGATCAACTTTTGTGGCAGCTAAAGATTTTTGCTTGCCTCGTTGCGGACCATTTTCAACTTTGAACCGTATTGTGATTTACATGCGAGTCGACAGCGGGTGTTGAAGGGGGTCCAGGGGTCCAGGGCAGCTCTAGGCCGTAGGAAGTTGTCGACACGTTGGTTAATTGGGCGTTACACAGTTGAACTTGTTGGGTCTGTCCAGGGTTTAATTGAATGCCTTTTGTATCCAGTTATGGCACAAACTGTGGGCCTGAGTGTGGGCGCAGTTCAGAACACATTAGTACATAAATTCGATCAATACGAACAGGCTATCCTACTCGAGCACGTGTATTTCAGTCTCAAGTTGTATTCTTTTTATGAGATATATTTTGTGAAGTCCCTTCAAATATCCTTAGCGTAAACTTTTCGTTAGATTGAAAGCCCTTTGGGTAGCTTTCAACATTGTTTCGTCCAACAGTTTCCGGCCCGCTTCTCAGTTTCTTCCGTTTTTGCTCTAATAGATCAAGCGGGCTGGCAGCTATAGTAATCCAACCCAAATCTGCCCAATTATCAGACCCCCAATCCCAGCAAAGCCAAGCCATCCCAATTAACAATCCCTTCAGAGCTGCCCTCATTATTTCACAGCTCAACTTAACCCTTGTGAGCCACTTCAATTATATTAAACTCATTTGCCTTTTTGGGCTTTTATACCCTGCAACCCATAAAAGTGATAGAGAGGGTATATGAAAGTTGTTCTATATAAAACTAAAATGTAAAACTTTGCTTTTGCACACGGAGAAAAGAAGAATTCCTTTTTTTAAAATAGATATATTTCTTATATAATCGTGTTTAAGTTATACAGGGCATCTCCTAGTTTGGCAATTTAAACTTAACCACATTTTAGGTATTTTTTTACGATTGTCTGAATATTCTCCAGGCGAAACCCAGCTAATTTATAGCCCAGATTTTGTTTTTGATGAATGCATTTTACTAAATAGGTGTCTAGGAGCAACTTTTGCTACCTGGCGGGCAGGTGTTGAGGGCAAGGACAGGTGCGCGGCAGGGCATACAAATTTGTTAAGCGGATGCGGAAGCGACGACCGCCCGATGCGCACACAGAAACTTGCAACAAATTAAATATGGCCGCAACATATCGTCTGGAAAAATGGCTGACCAAAAAAAAAAAATGGATAAAACAAACTAAACAACAAAAAAAAAAAACAAGAAAAACCAAACACGAACAACAAAAACTTTTAGCAAGGGTCAAAACGTGCGCAGACTGTAAAATTAACGCCACCTTTTCCGGGCCTGGCCTGATGGCCGAAACGTGTAGAAAAAGTCAAACAAAAGGCCGCCAAGGGCGGCAAAGGGAGCTAAAGTCTGCAAACGGTTGCCCGCTAACCCTTTCATAAGTTGCTCATACGCCACGTCAACCGCTCCCGAACAGCTGCAACATGAAAGAGCGACTCGAGCTAAGAACTGCGGCCTCGTAATCAGACGGAAAGCTGACCAAACAAAAATTAAACAGCCAACAACCCGCTTTAAAAATGTAAACATAGCAACGATTAAATTTACGAAGCCTACAGCTAGATGCCCTTTAGAAATAAATGAAAATATAAATATTAATATTAATATAAATATATGTTATGTAAAAACTGCGAATAAATGGAGAACTGCGAAGAGTATTTTCCTTCTTTGGGAATCATCTGCATTGAGCAGCTGTTAAAATCACATGATTCTCGATAATCAAGTAAGTAATCTACATCTATTAACGCTTCTTCGTTCAGCTTCGTGGACACCTTCTGAAGGCAGGGCATGCATTTTACGATTGGCAAATTTTACATGTCTGGCAACGGCGTCTGGCTGCGGCGTCTGGCAACTTTGTGCGCTGGCAAGCCACCAGCTATGACGTTGCCACACACACATTCGCACACATAGACATTTCCGGCTTCCGGTGTGAGTTGGGGTACGCAAGGTAAATACCTAAACATAGTCAAGAACTAAGGGTGGATCGCAGCTACCTTTGCACGTTGCGTCGCAAAAGCTATTGATTTTTGCTTAAAGTTGACTCGCGTGCAGCTTTAACCGCCACACACAAGTGGTTGGTGTGTGTTCGTGTGAAGGGGTGTGCGGCATGGTGGCATAATTCCATGGTGCATGCCACAAAGGACATGTTAAAGCGCGCACAGGACGTGGCTATCTAGGAACTTTGCGCCATAAATTGGCAGCCAGGGCAACGATTTTCTTTGTTGTTGTTCCGTAATTAAAAGCGCAACAGGATGATGCTAGGCAGCGGGTTTTCGGTGGGTTGTGCAGCAGCAGGGGGACTGCATGATTTGAAGCAGAAAATTAAATAAATTTGCATGTCAAATACGCATTAAAAGCAGCGCAGGCTGCGTTTTTTTTTTCATCCTCTCTTGGCCCTTGTTGTTGCTGTTGCTGGCTGTTGATTGTGACAACAGGCAAAAGGATTTGGCAGCACGTCGACGTTGACAAACAAAAAAAAAAGAGAAGAAGAAAACTCCAAATAGGGAAAGTCTCAAAACACATGCAGTGAAAAAATATGTAAAATAACCAAAGGCAGGAAGGGAGAAAAAGGCAGAAATGCGAGAGTTCCAATCTCTGAGGTTTTTGGGGACAGCAAAAAAATGAACGACAACAGCAACAACTACAACAAGTCTGCACAAATTAAATTAAAATGTTAAGTCTGCATGAGAAAATCAAGGGGTAGCGGCTAAAAGGGGCGCTGCGGCTGGGGGCGTGCCTGCAATTTTGTTGCTAATGATTTTGGCTTGTTTTGGGAATTTGCAGTTGCTCGTAGCCAAAAAAAAAAAACAAACAAATGCAGCTCAGCAATTGTTGTCGTCGTTGCCGTTGTTGTGGCTGTTTTTTTTGTTCTTGTTGTTGCACGAAACAAATTCTAAAGAAATTCTACGCCTGCAGGGAATCGTATTGCCATTCCAATGAAGCTTAGGGTGGCTTGGGGATTGGGATTTTTGCAAGCAAATCCGAATCCAAACAATGCCATTTTACTTCAACTAAATTAGTTGTTTTTACCAGAGCTTTAGCCTGCTGGCAAAATTGTTCAAAAGTGCTGGGAAATTTCACTAAAAGTGGTCATTAATTGGCCAAGGCAAATGCGAAGGGCAAGATAATTGGAGAATTTGTTAAGAGCCTTGCATCAAACTGGGGTATTCTTACTTTTCTCAAGCAAAGCTAATATTAAGCGAGCACAGGTTGTGCCACAGCACATTAGGAGCCTAAGGACTAACACCTAAAGAATAGTGTTTAGTGAGGTGCCGCTTGTATTGAGAAAGCAAAGATTTTATAAAGAGAATAGAAAGTTCAAAAGAGAAAACGTAATACAAACTGTCATAGATAGGAATAAGGGTCGACAATACCTGACAAGTCTGGAGGAATCAGAAATTTGAAGAGGCCTACAGAAAAAGAGGATATCCCCCTAATTTTATTTAAGAAAAAACATTATTTTGGATTCAATTCCGTGTGCATTGATCGGTTTCTTATGTACTATTTATAATGTACATATAGAAAAGCTTTGAACAACAATTGGAATTTGCACAAATATTGATTATTTAATTGACCTACATAATAGCATTAGCCGACAGTTAATTGCTTATAACTATATGTTCACATTTATGTGTTATAAATTCTATTCAAAAAATGTGCTAATCTGCGCTGAATTGCCATAAATTCCACAGATTGTAAGCATTAATGCCATGTAATATTAACTGTTAATTTCAAATATTAATGGCCCATTGAATGCAAAATAAATAACACTTCACTTCAACGCACAGCAACAACAAGCACATAACTTATGAAGTGTATAACCGTATAAACAAATTTTCAATAAAAAAAAAAAAAACTTACAAAAAGATGTGGCGGAAAATGGGGAAATGTTAATGCGCGGCCTGTCAATCAAACGAATTCAATTGAAAATCGACTGCACTTCAAAGGAAGCTGTAAAAAATATTTATATACACGCGTATACGTAAATATGCCAAATATTTTTACCAACAGCGTTTTGCCGACATTATAAATCAATAAAAATAAAAAATATAACGTTTAAGCGGAGTAAAAGGCAGAATTTTCATCCATAAAAAAGAATTATATGTGTTTACCAAAGGAAAAAAAATCACTTTATGATATACAACAAATTTGATGTAAAGCGGCGGCTGCAGCAAAAAATGAATCAAAGTTTGTTGTCATTCGATTTCAACAAATATTTATGAGCCAGAAAATTGGGTTTGCCATGCCGGAACGCAAGGCTGATGAGGGCTGGATGAAGGAGCAGCAGGGGCAACTACTTGACACTTCTTGGCCGTTGCGCTGCCAGCTTTTATTGCAGGACAATAAAAGGCCTATCAAGTGCCTGGCAAAACGCACATATTGAGCCATTGCCATAGTCAGCCATACAGTTGATCCATGTGCTCCATGTGCATTGATAGACTCGCCCATTGCACGTCTTGGCACGGGCCAATTTAATGTGCCATCAATTTTTGCCGCCTTCTCGTCTGATTTTTATCAGGCAAAAGACGCCAGAAAGTTGTAAAAAGGCTAAGCATAGGCATAGCTCCATTCGCATGGTCCCCCCAAGGAGTCGCTGCTCTCCACGCATACAGCCATCCATTCTTGCCGCCCCACTCCCTGCCTGTGTGTGTCTGTCACCTAAAATGCCATCAGCAAAATTGGAAAAATCTATACAAATAAACAGAGGCACACTAGCAGCAACGTCGCCCACAGTGTTGGAAAATGCTCGACACAAATAGGCCAGCAAGACGTCGCTTTAAGGCCACGATTGCGACGTCAGTGCTGTCAAGGACAACGCAAGGAATTCAGGACGAATGACAGTTGGAATTAAGGCTCAGGCAATCAGGCATTGTGTATGCGTATGGCTGGTGGAGTGAGGGGAGAGTTTTTAGAGATACTTTTGGTAGGTAAGAAATGAGGACAGAGAACTGTAATTGACACTAAATGCCCACGAGCTCAATGCAGAATCGCAGATAGAGGTAATAAAGATTGGATCAAATAGATATGGGTAAAATATGTTGACAAGGGCGTTTCGGAGATGTTTAAATAGAGACTAGTACTAGAGATGAACATGCATATCGGATACAAATCAAGTTTTATTTATGCAATTAAGTTCTTCCTATCAGCTGGGGTTTTCTTTACCCTTTCCTTTTTTATAAGTTAAACGATCGTTATTTCGTGCCTACTATCATAACCTCATATTTTAGATGGTGCCACTGGGTTCAAGAAAAAGGAAAACGCACACATCAATTCGGAAAATTTGACATCTTTTAGGCACGTACAATAGCAACCCTCAGCAGGCGGGCACAACAACAATTCCCAAATTCCAAGTCAACCAATTTGCGATAAAAATAAAACATATTGCTCGATAGACGACAAACAACTGGGTAAAGGCAATGTTTGCCTCACTCTTACTCCCCCTCTCTCTTCACCATCTTTCCAGCGTCTGCATATACCTAACCCCTGCCACATGGCGTATGCGTAATGCGAGAAAACTTTTACAGTTGCATTTGCCGTTGTCACGTTCCACATTTGCTACCTAAACATTTTTGCCCGCCAGCCGCAATTCGTCTTCTACTTTCGGCTAACTACACTCTAACTGTGGGTAACGGGACTATCTATAGAAATTTAACGCAGGATCTGCATATGTACCCAAATCCTTATACGTATCTGTAGCAAAATAAAAGACATCTTTATCTATATTTGTATCTGTATATGTACCTGTACCTGTATCTGTATCTGTATCTGTGTATGTATCTGTATCTGTATCTGTATCTGTATCTGTATCTGTATCTGTATCTGTATCTGTATCTGTATCTGTATCTGTATCTGTATCTGTATCTGTATCTGTATCTGTATCTGTATCTGTATCTGTATCTGTATCTGTATCTGTATCTGTATCTGTATCTGTATCTGTATCTGTATCTGTATCTGTATCTGTATCTGTATCTGTATCTGTATCTGTATCTGCATCAATATCTGTATTTGTATCTGTATATGTACCTGTACCTGTTCTGTATCTATATGTGTCCGAATTCTTGGGCCATTTTAAAAAGGCTTTAATATTAGGCACATTGCCAGATAGTTGCGATTTATATACATACATATATACAATTTCGTGACTTTGTCATAAATATTTATAAGTTTCTAATTTCTTATTAGTAAGTATTTATAATGTGTAAGCTATTCTTGACAAAATTGTTTTTTAAAAAGGGAAAACACTCTTTGCATTCCTTTTCTGACGTGTGTCTCTTCATCTTAAACATTTTGGCTGAGCAAAACTTTTTGGCATGTGGAAAATATTTTCTCCAGCGAATTGATGGCCAAAAGTTTGTCTGGGCCTGGAACGGAAAGGGGTGTTTGTTTTCGGTAGGGCGTTGCATTAAAATTTTTACTTAACTGGATGCAGTGAGTAAATACATACTGTGCGCACTTGCAGTTGCAGTTGCCTGCTGCAGCTGGGTCTGCTAAGGGATTACATTTCATTTATCGATTTATTTAAAAGCGTTGCCAAGTTGTTACCACAAAGTTTTTCGAACGGCATACAGGTAAGTTTTTACTTGAATCCTTTTCGCATTTGCATACAGTTTTCCAATCGTATCTATATTCGCATTAGCATGCCAATTGATTCACCAAATCAGATAATTCAATAAACTTACAGTTGTTGCTTCTATTTTGGTTATTGTTGTAAAAATACTTTTGTAAGTTGTGCACATTTTGTTGAGGAAATGAAGCGCAATGCCTTCAAATGCACAAAGGCTCCTTCTACTGCTGTCTGTAAATGTAAATGCAGTCAGGATGTAGACACGCAGACAGTAACAGATATGAGGTTGCAGCTATTGATGTTGAATTTTACATGCGTTTTGCTGTAGTTGACAGCACGTAAAATGTCCGTAGTCCCCAGTTGCTTAGATTGTTGCTCTCCTTGTGTCTGTCTACACTTTAAATAGCTAAATCTATTTGGTACACTTATCCACGCTCGTAAATTATTTGGCTTTACCTATGTTTTTTGCCCAATATGCCAAGCTGGCTCTACAGTTCAAAAAAGAAACTGCCCAGCTATAAATTATGTATTAAGTTGGAGTTATTGCGTCGTTTGAGCTTGATGCTAAGTTATTAGTTTAGCTAGCTTTTTATATAATCACTCAAAAGTATTAAATATGATAAATGACGCTCACACACACACTCCATTGGCGAACAAGTGAACATACCAACCGAAGCTGTATTTGGACTCCCTTAACAGCCCAGGCTCATAAATATTGTTTGCTAGCTGCGATATTCAAGAGACCCTCGCATATAAAGCCAAATGTCTGCATCGGATAGTGCGTGCAGTGTGATAAAATAAAATAATAGCTATCTGGTATGTAACTATATAAATTTTACACTTCTACATAAAATAAAAAAAATATATATTTGTAACAAGTTTTTAACATATAGTATATATTTTGGACTTGGAACATGTGTAAGCATATACTTATATTTTTATAGAATATTAGTAATAATTTATTAAAACCTTCTTTATTTATAACTATTGAAAAACAGCTGCCATTTAACGCAATATCAGCCCCAGTCAGCCCCGACCCCAAGAAAAACCAATTCACAACCCTTTTTTTCATTATTTTAACGAAAGCAATTTATGGCATAAGGCCCCGAAAGGACACCGAATCGAACAGCAGCGGAGCCCAACGATTGGCAGCCGCCATATGCTCCAAATTGACCACAGCATCATAAATTT
This sequence comes from Drosophila novamexicana, assembly GCF_003285875.2. NCBI lineage: Eukaryota > Metazoa > Arthropoda > Insecta > Diptera > Drosophilidae > Drosophila > Drosophila novamexicana. Next base: position 1,926,868 of record NW_020824766.1, read on the forward strand.
GGGGATTTAACATGTGAGCTAGAGCTGGAAGCGAGGAGTAAGACGTGGCTATTGAACGGCACGGCCGGCAGCCCAAGTGTTGCAGAAGCTGCAAATTGTTGTTGCATATGAAAAGAAATAAAATAAGAAAAGCTGAAAAACTGAAGACCTGAAGACCTGAGCTGCAGGTTTTGCTGGAGTGGAGCGGAGAAAACGTGCATAAAACATGCATTAAAGTAATGAAAATTTATTGACTACTCAACGTGCTCATAAAAGTTACAGGATCATTAAGAATTCAAGAAGCAACCCGCATGTTGACAATTACACGCAGAAAAATATCTTTTTAATCTACAGCACGGGCAATAAAAATAATCATTTTTGTGTGCTCAACGTTTTTTTCACACCATCCTGCACATGAGCCACAAGGAAGCCCAAAAAAAAAAAGAAAAAATTAAGTTTCGGGGCCAGCAATTTTTCATGCTTGCCGCCATGGAAAATCGTTTTCCAATCACGTAAACACAGCTGGAATTTTATTGCTGCGTGTTTTCATAAAAAAAAAATACAGTAGCCGAAAAAAATGAATGCAAAATGCAAGAGCAGAAGCTGAGCAAAATCGCTGAACGCATTTTCGCAGAGCGTTGGCATTGTAATAATAAAAGTTATTCCACCAAACGCCGCCCACAGTCCAAAACAAAAAAAAATAAGAGAAAAGCAAAAAGGCAACGACAAGAAAATGAAAATGAAAATACACCCAAAAGGCAGCCGCAACAGCAACCGAAATCTGTATGCCGTCCAATATGCCACACAGCGCTGCACATTGCTACATGACTGGCTATATGTAAGCCCCTATATTGTATATACACACCATATAAATCAACTCAGGCGCACACACTTATTTGGCGCACTATGCTTGCTATGAAGTTGCGACTTCTTTCCAAGTATTTGATACTCTTTTAATTAAAGCATATTTATCCTCTATCAGCCACTTAACTAGTGTTCCTCTGCGCCGGCGACAAGAACAGGGACTAATCTTAAAAGTATCATGAGAGAAGGAGTTTCATAAAAAATTGAATACAATAAAATAAACAAAAATAATATTTCTAATAATTATACCACATTCATAAAAATTCTATAAAAAACTATAAAAATATATAAATAATTAGGATTTAATATGAAACATTTTAGTATTTATCTATTATAAAGTTATTTACTTTTTCAAACATTGTGTCTCAATATTCTATTTGTCAAAAGAACAATTAGGTCCTAAGATAAACTAAAAACATATTCATTTTAGTCTCAATATGAATTCCTGTAAGGGTATACAAAGTTCAGTGTGCGATAGCGAAGAATTCCGTGTTTGCGCGTGGGAGCGGCCGCTATTGCATTCTGGTCGCATCCTTCGCGTTGTAGCGAACTGTTCTGCTTCGTTTTTGTTTTGTGTTTGTGGCCTTTTTTGTTTTTGTTTATCGTGTTGCATTTATTTATCATATTCTTGGTGCTTTTGTTTCGGTCGCTGGCGATGGGCAACGGGGCGTATGATGAATGCAGTGCGCATTAGAGAAAACGCTCGGCTGCTGCCATTGGACGCTTGGAGAGGGGGCGAGGACGAGTGCAGAATAGTTACCAAAGAATTTATTTGTTTTGTACTTATGGTGTCATAAAATTGTTTTAAGGCCAACTTAAATAAAAATGCTGAAGAACAAAAAAAAAGGGAAACAACAGAGAACGAGCAGAGCAGCGGGAAAAGTATCAGAGTGGACAGGAAAATGGAAACAAGTGGCGCAAAATAGCGCAAAATCAAATGAAGATAAGAAGTGCACAAAAGTGGAAAAGCACTAAAATGCATTGCATGTCATTTTGTGCATTTTCGCCAAATTGAAAACGTTTTGCGTTGGTTCGGTAAATGCAAACATCTTCAGATTAAGTTGCAGATATATCAAAAGGTTCGGCTTACAGTGGGGCGGAACTATAATGGCACGGAATTAGAACGGATATTTGTATCAAATTGGGATGACGAATACAAAAGCATACAAAGTTAGCTGCAATTTGTTACTAAAAGATAATAAGTTATCAAATATTTTTTGGCTTATTAACCAAGCTTTACTCTAGGTAAATGATTAACTCATCTAATGCAGGTCGAAGTCGAAGGCCACAGCAATATTTGAAGCTATTAAATTGGCTGTTCATGCTTAAAAAAATTATAGGTTAAAATGAATACATATTTAAAAAAAAACTAAGATTTGGGGAATTTAGAAGAATAGTTTAATCAGTGTAAAATGCACACTTGCTGCATCACATCGACTATTATTTTTGGAAATAGTAAATGTAAATGCCCTATATACCCTATTACACTGAATTGTAAGCAGAAATTCGCGTTGAATTCACGTGCCATAATTCCCTTGGCATAAATTTATAAGAAGCTTGCCATAAATTTGAGCTTGCAATGCGCTTCTGTCAAGTACTTCGTTGTTTTTCTTTTTGCTCAGTTATATTTTCTTATTTTTCCATTTTATGCATTTCACATTGTGTCCCTGGCGTTGGAGGGCAGCCCTGGTGAGGCGTGGCCCAGCATTATATTTAAGCTGGATAATGTTTGCAAATGTTTAGCATTGCAAATGCGAATGCCGTTCAGGTGCAGTAGCCATGGAATCGTCCTGCAACATGGCAACGATGGCAACTCTGGCACCCCGAGGCGCCACAGCTGCTGGCAAATTATCTAATTAAAGCAAAGAGAGCGCCAAACGTCAGTTGGGGCTTACAAGCTTTAAGCATTATTTGCAAATAATCCACAAGAGAGCAAGCAACAAAAATATTAAAAATAAAAAAAAAAAAAAAACAGATTAAATAAACATAAAAAATATAAAAACTAAGTGGAATGCAAGGACCAACTTTTAGTTACACGAAAACGCCACTAAGCAGCTTTAAGTGTCTGTCAATGTCATATTTTTGTGAAGCTTACAGCAATTTTATTTTTGTTCTCATAGTTGGAAAAGCTTAAATTAAATGCAGAAAGGCAAACCAGAACAGGAAAATGCAAAAGCGCGCCAAAGACGACGTTTCAATACACTTATCAGCAACTTTTGTTATAGGCACTTTTTTTGATGTCGTTAATAAGGAAAGGACATAAATAATATAATGTTAATAAATAAATATAACAAAATGGTGGAATAAAACGTAACGAGGTCAGTATTACGTTACCATATTTCTCTATAAATATTTATGTAAAAATGCACTTACCCCAATAAAGTAATATGCACACGAAGAAGGGAGCCAGACTTGTATATAACAACATCCCTACAAAAAATACAGCAGAAGAACAAAATTGATTAGGTTGTAAGACTATAAAATACTTGAACAATGCATGAAAACAAAACTGAATTGCATTCATGAGAATCGCATAGTAGGGCATAATTTAAAAATTAATCTCTTTTTTGTACAATTTCATATTAGTATATTCATACATGCATGAATAAATACATACATATAATCATACACACATATATGATTACTTACATACACCCACTCAAGCATTAACATATATATAAATATATGCCCACATACATACATCACACACACGTCATACATACATGCAAAATAAAATATAAGTTTGCCTTCAGTCAGTCAGAACAAACAGACTATCTACAGATCAACAAGTTAAATGTTAAATATCAAAAACATTTCTGATTTATTGAGCCTCTAATATGATGATGGAGCTCAACGAATAGTCACCATTACCTTTAAATAAAACAATATGCGCAACTGTGAAAAATTTCTGGGCATTTGATTAACTCATTTTTTTTGAAGCGCATGCAACAACTGAATTTCTGCCTCATTCTGTGCTGCCTGTTGCCCCCTTGTCTGGCATATCTGGCATGTAGCTTCATAATTAAGTAATCCCCATTGCCGGCAACGCATTGCACCTTAAGCTCAGATTGAAAATGCCGAGAGTGGGCCAACTGGTTTTAGCGGCTGCTACTATAACGGAGCAGCGCGATGGCCAGGCCCGAATGGGTGGCTACCAAAATTTTAAGGCGCTCAATTTTCGCCCAAGTGTCAAGCGGCGCGGCAGTGCCCGGCACAAGGCACAAGGCAATGACGGTAGCTTCACTGCACTGCGGACATCCCAATGCCGAGACCACGAGGAGAGCCTCAAACTCGTCTTAGTTATGGCCATGTGCGAAGGCAATGAGCATATCTTATTACCACTGCAGAGATTACCAAGCCAAGCAGACAGTCTGAGCGACAAGCGGCGGGGGGATTGGAGCGAAAAGGAGGCAGACAACCAGCTTTAACGGCCTTTTGCTTTGACTTTGACACATGTTATGAAATTTGAATAGATCACCGAGGCTATTACGTGAGTTGTGTGTGAGAGAAAGAGAGAGAGTGCGAGAGAGTTGGTGGCATGGAGAAAGAGAAAGCCTGAACTACAAACATGATGCAGCAAACCTGTAAAATGTTGATTGTAATGTTTGTTTTTCGTAAATTAAGTCGAGACTCGTGAGTCTTGTTTCGAGTTGCTTAAGAACATCTGGACGATGAGTTTACATGAATTGAGTCAGTTAAATGAAGTTGTTCGGCCAGGAATTCGCCTAGAGAGTTATGACAATCATAAAAATCAACTAAAAGAAAACTCGAATTCTTGACGTATAAAGCTTGGATTTAGATTTGAGAAATTAAGTGGCTCGAGAAGGTTGCAGACCCCAAACAAATAACTACATTATATGCTATGCTATTAGTTTAAGATTTTCAATACCACTGAAAAAGAACTTTTGAACATTAAATGTAATTAAAGGAAGGTTCATACTTCTAGTATATAAAATGAATATGGCTACTCGAGTTGCCTTATGAAATGCTTGCGATTTATTGAGTTTAAATGAATTATGCATCATTTGATATTATTACAAAGCAGAAGGTACGTAAAATAGTTTAAATATAAATCTATTTATTCATATGCTGAAAGGCGATATGCTTCTATGTGGCCCACATCAAAATCAGAATCCTGTACTGATTTAAGTGTAGCAGATTTCTAATTTAATAAGATGAAATTTTGCATACCCTTCGCAAGCTTTACCCAGATGTGCTATTCAACTAATTTGCATATTAAATTTATCAACTAAGAGTACAAATTTCTCCAGCCATAAAAAGGACTTGCCAGTGTAATCAACTAGTTGACCAGGCAGCACTTTAAACAATAATCTTGAGCAAAGTACTTGGTTAAGCAATTTAAAATCAATTTGCACAACAATATGCATGAGTGCCCACTCCCCTAGATGTTGCACAACAAATAGCAATTATGGAAAACATGTTGTACAAGGAGAACCTGAAGAATATGTTATATTGCAGGAAAGTGTGGCAAGTGCTTAAAGGCAACATGCTATTGACAGCCACTATTATGTGGCAATTATAAGTGTATCAATCAAACTGACAGAGAAAATCATAAAATGGCATATGGCAAGTTGATAAGGTAGTTTGAGTAGAGGGTCCTGAACCCTTTGCACTGAACTGAGCTATATTCGTCCTATCCGGCAGCCTTATCTCGTCTCACTAATTAATTGATGATCCTGTGAGTCAGACGGACGGTAGCTTCTTCAGCCCGGGCTCAGAGATGCTGCTCCGATAACGGGCTCGTCTCTGGCTGGTCTGGCCAGCTTGGTTGTGCACACAGGTGGCCCCGCACAATCGAAGTGAAATCGGGAAGCCACGCGAAAAGACAACAACGGAAATCGCTGCGGAGACTTGATCATTATGCATGCCACCAAGAAGTTGTGTGGAAGACTCGTTGCTGTGCCTGTTGCTGTTGCAGTTGTCTCTTGGCTGATTGCGTAATCGCTGCCTGTTGACTATAAAATGTGTAGACAGGGGCTGCTTTGAGAGGTGGCAGCTGCTTCTACCGTTTTAATTGCCACAAATTAAAGTATCATTAAAATATGTAGAAAAGTCGCGCCAGCAGCGATATCAATTTCATGGGACAGCATAGCTACAACCTTATGCGCATACATTGCATATTACACACTCTCTGACAGCCCACTAAGCAAAAAAAAAAAGAAAGAACAGAAAAAAAATTGCAAATTGATTAAAACCCATTAACATGTTCTTTATCACTCAGCACATAGGCCTGCCAAAGGGGACATGAGGTGCGGAGTGGAGGAGTGAAGAGAGTGTCGTCAAGCGGCTCGTCCAGTAGGCTGGCTGGGAAATTGTGAAAAGAATCTCTGGAATTGCTTGTGGGCTGGTCCGCTCTGACGACTTTTTTCCGAGGCAAGCCTTGAGGCAGCAATTTGGGAGGCTGTTCAGTTGGGTGCTCAAATTTTATGAGCCTACGCTGATAGATGGCATTAATCAGCTAGAACTTTCAAAGGAAATGCGCTCAGAACGATCAGCTATTCTAAGTAAACTATTTACATACATGTAAGAGAAAGTTTCTATACAATTAAAGTGAAAACACAAATCTGTTAAATGTTATTTCACGTATTAGCTAGAATTTGTGAAAATCGCATAGGAAGGCGATGTTCCCACAAGTGCAGTAAAATAGATAATGACAAGAAGAATACAAATTGATCAAAGGACCGAGAAAGATAGTCAAAAGCACAATACAGATAAATAGGAGAAAATTCACCATACCAAGGTTTAAATCTTGATGAATGCCATGAAAATCATATCGTAAGGATACATTTCAACGTCTTTTGTATATTTTAAAATTAAAGTATGATAATTACCATCATTTCCGAATGCAATACGCGAACTTCTGCTATTACGAAACAATTTAAATTAAATTAAATGTTCATATATGCTTAATAATGGAACTGAAAGTTTTTTTTATCGATTTTCGCCAAACTTTTCGCATTTGCATACCACGCAGAGCTTAAATGTTTCATGTCAAAACACAAACTCTTTTTCGATACGAATTGCATTTCTAAACTGAACTTTTTGCATAACCCTTACTGAAAACCGCAAATACCTTCACAACTTTCTCGTTTTGCAATTCATCAATTTTATTGTTTACCACAAAAGCTGCTCCAATAAAAGAAGAAGAAGAAAACTATTCCAAATTCCAATTTCCATTTGGAACCGCAACTAATTTCAACTTTATTATTTGATTTGCAGAGATGACCAATGGTCAAAAGTCGGAGGTGATAAATCACTCATACGCCAAGTGGGCCACAAGCTACAAATAAAACTCCAAATGGGAGGGGGACCCAATTTCTCGCTGTGTGTATGTGTACGGGAGTGTTGGTAAACGCTTACAGCTGTCGCAGCGCGTTTCATGGGTCGTCGCTCTGTTATGGCTGATGGAGTTTTCTCTTGTTTTTGTTACTTTTTTTTTTTCGTTTTGGCCAATTTTGCGCTTATTTACGCAGTTGACATGAGCAACACGTGCGCTGACAAATCTGGCTAGGCAGCATTAACCCCTTGTTGCCCCATCGAAGCGAAAGACAATTTAACACCTGAGCGAGAGCACAAACTGAAATACTATTCGTAATTTATTGACATATTTGGCCACTTTGATTTGCCTGCCATTGAGTTTCATCCCCAAACATTCGCATGGATCCATTTCACACCCAAGTGAACAGGCATCTGTTTTCTGGGTTCAATCGCCCGCAGACACTGGGCACCATATGTGATGTTAAGCGATTTTTTGTACTTTTTTCTGTTTTAAATTTTCTTTTTCAGGCTTCAGACACTTTTCGCGCCCTGTTAGCCAAACTGGCTGCTTCTGCTATTAGCCTTAACACTTGACTGGGCTTAAACGCTCTGCAGACCTTGTTGTTGCTTGTCGCTTGCATTACACTCACTTATGGCCAATTAAAGTTAATGTCTCAATTAGCGGCAGTTATGAAAATTATTGACTGGCCGTGCTGCTCGCCTCGCAGCTTACAACTAAGGTTTTTCTATCTATCTTCAAGCCATTTCTAAAGTTTTTTCAACTATTTTCACTCGCCTGTTGCTAGCTGCGGCTAATGGCCCCAGTTGCAACAGGCGGGGATCAGCTGATTAGATGACGGCCGCCGGTCGGTAGCTATTTTATTGGGTTGAATGACTGCACAAGATAAGATTAGCTTTCGATGCGACAGGAAACAACATTAATAGCTGGCGACTATATTAATAAATGAAGTTGAAGGCATGCTTTTCCTCGGTTTTCAATGCCAAAACCTAAATCGACATTTTATTCTGTTAATCTTAATCTTATCTTATTAGTTTCTATCTAATTTGTAGCTTATTTTTTTCTTATCGTACTATCGCATTTGCTTCTGTCGCATGCAGTCTAGAGAAAACGAGGATTGAGATAAAAGTAAGCTTATTGACTTTATAACTCTGTCCCACTCTTAAAATATTTCACATTCCACTTTCCTCCATCTAAGAGCAAGAAAAAAACAGGTGTGATAATATGCTAAATATGTCTCCCTCTTGCTTTAACTTTCCGTCACTTTTTTTTTAAAATTCGAAGAAACCTTTTTTACTATTCTAGTAAGAGGAATTATTTTAATTTCGAATATTAAAATAATATATAAATATTAAAAGAGTTTCCCATCTCTGTTTTCCTGATTTACATTTTTGGAAAAATTCAATTTCCCAATTATAATTATTATCTAAATTCAAATTTTTTGTAATATTCGTGCAACAGATTCCGTGAAACGCACTGCCACACACATTCACACTCAGGCACACACACGCGCACGCACACATTCTCTATCTCATTTTGAAAGTCCATTTGAAATTTAACAACTGTTGCAGCTCATTAAGCGGAAAAAAGACTTCAATGCAGCACATAAATTAGTCGACGGTAACAATTTCATTTTGCTATTGAAATTGACGGCCAGACCCCAATGGAGTTCCATGGCAGCGGAGGGGCGACGGTGGCCGAAGGCAGCCATTCTGGCAGTGGCACCAACTGGGCCATAAATCAAGAGTAGCGCACGGTGTTTAATACACTTGACGCCAGATTTCCGCGACAATTTGCGCATGAATTAAACATAAAAGCAAGTCGGCAGGGTAACGCACATCCAGACACCGCTCTCTACTCGGCTCCTGCTCCTGCTCCCTCTATATGCTCTAGACGAAATCCAAAGCAGAATGGGCAGCACCGTCCGGAGGGAGGTTTGCTGCTGATGCTCCTGCTGCCTGGTGAGTGGGCAAATAAAATCAAAGTAGGTAACACGCGCAAATAAAACACTTGACACATTAAAACGGCAACAAGAACTCACATGAGAAACAACTGAGAAGGAAAGCGTGAGGGCGGGCAGGGAGCGTTGCATAGGGGGCGTGCCAATGGCGACGCCATGAGCAATGTGGCTACAAATTTCCATTTTGTCGTTTGGGGGCCTCTGCCTCATGCAAATAAGTGACACTCCGAGCGAGCGGAACGCAGCCGGAAGGTGCAAGGGGAGCGGCAGGCCAGGCCAGGATATGAGCTGGCATATATCTAAAGTGTGCATGTGTGAGCGTGTGTGTGCATGTGAGTGCGTGTGTGTGAGAGTGTCGCTTTACACGCGCATACATACAAATTTAACGAGTCGCATTTATGATACCACAGACAAGTATAATAATTTCAATTAACGACACCCGCGGGTGTGTTTGCAGAGAAAGGTGCAGATGAAGGGAGAGGGGAGGGTAAGAGCACACAGCATGAAAGGGGCAAAGAAAAGATGATATTGCACGGGCCAGAAGAGATGACTGTGTGCACACAGCTGAATGGATAACAAGATAACATGCTACTTTCCTAGGAAAATGAGAAAAAATTATGTGTAATATATACAATCATAGAGTGAAAAGTCCATAAAAATAAGTTCTACAATTATTTGTTGTTTTAGCTAAACAAAACTTAATAAATCACAGATCTAAGAATTATTTATTTATCTGTGTAATTGTCAAGCCATAAGACCTTGGCAAATTTAGAACTCGTTTTAAACTCAGTTAGGCAGAAATATTCATAGCATACTTTTTGGAGCTGACGTAAATTAGTCTTGACTCAGTAATGTATGAAATTGTATCTAGAACTTGTTCTTTATTAAGAGTGGGTCTGTTTTTTTAGAGTACTTCAAAGCTTGTATGTGAACAGGTAAACGATTTGCGTTCCCAATAGAAAGTGGAAGACTTCAAAACTATATCCAATTAACTTTCTTGAAGAATCCTCTTTATCCGATAATTAATAGTGACATTTAAATTATTTTAATGCTCAAAGGCAAGCATCACTGTGATTTCACAGTGATCCCGTGTTCACTCAGCACCGTTTACACTGTGCCACACATGGCAGGTGTGGACATAAAAAGGAGCTGCTGCTGCTGCTTCTTCCGCTGCAGCACAAAAAAAAAGTCACACAATGCTGTTGGAATAATGAGAATGAGGATGTGAATACAGAAGGTGCCCGGCGAAAGAGTCGCGTTAAGGCTGCGCACGGGTGTGTTAGTAGGTCGCAGGTGTGTGAGTGTGTGTGCGCGCATTATTATGCCTCTAATTAACTAAACGCATATATTTTCTTAGCCGCATCTTTGGCCAAGTTTTACAGCGACGCCGACTCATCAGCATAAAAGTTTTTAATGAGTCATTTTGCTGCCTTTGTCAACGACTTCTCCTCTTATTGCTGCATATATAAACCCATCCTGGGCCTACTTTTTATCCGTGCGTCGGCCTCTCGACGGCACATTTCGAATGTGTAGCGAATTTGTTATGACAAGCTCCGTTGACACGTTTTAATTAAATTTAATTAGTGCGTTTGCAACAACAACAAATTGGCCAACATGTCAGCTGGATTTAGGTGGGCTGAAAATGACAGCTGAATGGTAAAGCCAAAGCTCTTTATGCCATCTCACAATTGTCGGTATAACGATGAGGTATACTCTAATTGGAACATGTGTTCCAATGTTTGGCCTCAAAGCAAAACAAAATTAAATGAATGCAATCAAATTTGTTTGGCATAGACTGAAGACCATAGTCCAAAAGAAAAACAGCATTACTGATGCTGTGGGAATTATACTTAATATATAATTAAAGAAGCTGCAGTTAAATAAGCTATTAAATAAATAAGTTTCTAGTTATTCTTCTGTTCTGTTTCTTTTTTTGTCATTAAATTACTAAACAAACTCAAACTCTATCTTAGTCTTTAACATCTAGAACTCGGTCATCTATTTATGTATAACATAAAATGCATATATATATTCTATTTTAGAAGCTATATGTCAAGTTTGGTGACTCTAGCTTTTATTATTTACCAAAATTGCCCAAAAAACAGGATATCGATATAGATTTTTATCGATTGCTTGGAAACGGAGTAAGTTATCGATTATCAGAAACAAACAAACTCGATCTGCGCGGGAGCTAGGAGCATCTACATCTAAAATTTCAATTAGGTTCTGAGATCCTTGCGTTCATACATACGGACGGACGGACGGACGGACAGACAGACGGACATGGCTAGATCGGCTCGGCTATTGATGCTGATCAAGAATATATATACTTTATGGGGTCGGAGATGCTTCCTTCTGTCTGTTACATACATTTGGATTTCGCACAAATACAATAGACCCTTGTACCCATTTTTAATGGGTTCAGGGTATAAAAATAATATAATAGTAGAAAGTAACCCGAGTCCAGGCCTGTACTTCTATATTCTTATTTCTATTTACATATTCACATTTACTTACCCAAAAGTGCACAAAAGAACAAATATGTTATTGCCACCTAAATGTAGAATAGAGCTGAACTTGTCTATAAACACATCCCTGCGAAAATAAAAGAGAGAAGCAAAATTTAACATTGTTATCACAACTTTCTAGCATTACACTTATAATCAGAGCAAAAAACCTGTCTCCCTTGAATCTATGAGAATCGCATAGAAGGGCAACAATTAACACTAACGTGATTTAAGATTTTGAGCTGAGCGAAAGGAGTTATTAAGCAAAAAAAGGAAGCATGTTTTGCTTTTGGTATAAGTCAACATCATTATAAAGCGGGTATTACCAGTCCTTGTCCGGCTACCTAGACCTAATCATCTGCAAATCTTCAGTATCAAAACTATATTTGATTGCTCTATTCGAATTTGCAATAGCTGTCATCACAAAGCATTCCATTTGTGTTACTAGCAGGGCCAAGAGTGTAATCAATTTAAAAATAATAAATGCAAATTGATGGAGTAAAAGCAATCAGGACAGCTCATTGATTACCCACAAGCGAGAGCATAAACAGTGGCAACCACTTGATAAAGAACACATAACGCAAGTGCCAGGGAACACAACAATTAGATGTTTCCTGCCCAGACTCAAGCCCAGCAGCACAGCGCAATGCACAGCGCAAGCGGATGAACGGCGGCGCCCGAGCAGGTACTGCGACGGGCACGAACGTCGACTGGGCCATGGCAGTGGCAACGGCAACTTGTCAGCTCGAATGACGTTTTAATAAGTCACATAATTCATGTGCCGGCGATGCCGATGTGGATATCAGCATGGAGGTTGCCTTCTCCTCTAGATGACAATGTTGCCGCGTGCCCCGAACGGCAGATTACATGCCGCATTGGAGGTGATTGCAGCGCCATCGCATTCATTCGCTGCTGCAGGGTAACGTTTTTGGGTTCGCTTTGACACATGCTGTCCTAACCCCCAACCCACCTGGGCTGTCTCCTGTCCACATGCCCATGCCCCGACTGCATGTCTTGTCAGCTGCTCATTTGTCAATGTAATTGATTTTATGCCTGAGCTTTTGACTAAGGTTGTCGCCGTCGTTGTCGTAGTCGGTGGCAGTTGGATAGCTGCCATTGGCTTAGTTGGCTACCTGGCTGGCCGCCTGGCCTGTTGCCTGATATATTATTCGATTACAGTTAGACGTAAATCAAGTGGAAGAGCATGATGTAGCCATCAGGCGCAGGTATGAGTATGCCACAAGTTATTGCTTTCAGTTCATATACATAGTAGATACAGAGTATGCGTGTGATTGCCTGTTTGTGTGTGTACCTGTGTGTCTGTGAGTGTGTGTGTGTGCCGGGCAATGGTCAGTTAGCCAGGGAATGCGAATTATTGCCTTAAAAAGGTCAAAAGAGTGGCAAAGGATCAAAAGAAGAAGGTGAACAGCAAGGTTAAGCGATAATTGCGTGAGAGATGCGAATGGAATGGATGCGGTGCGTGTTCGTGTGTGTGCATGTGTGTGCGAGTATACTTGTACTTGAAAGATATATGAAGAGAGCATAACCAAAGAATTTATAATGTGAGGAATGCAAAAATTAAAGAAATTCAAAGCTAAAGAAGTTAAATATTTAAAAAATATGTATGGTAGGAAGGGGGATGGGGGTTTCTTTCATGAACCTCGGAAAAGTCGCCAAACCCATCAATAGAAGTTAAATATTTATAATAAATAAGTGATATAAGCTCATTTGAATGAAAATCCCAAAAGATGTTTAATAAATTATAATAAAAACCATTTGAGGGAAAACCTAAAGAATCGCTAAAGTATTATGTGATCTGTTTCACGAAAGAAAATCAAATAAAATGACTTTAAAAAATATATACTACTAGAAATATTTAAAATATATTTAATAGATCTACTATTTATTTACCACCAACTTTTGAAATCCTTAGCCAGCGCAAATATATAACAAATATTAAAAACGTATGCCTAAATAAAGATTTATTATATACGCATTTTTAAAGCATAAGATAAATGTATCAATATTAAAAGAAGAGTAGAAAATATCATTTGAAAGACCTAGAAAAAGCACTTGAAAATAAAAGCTTTATTTAATTCAATTAAACTCCGATAGTTTTACAGACAGACAGGCAGCCGAACGGACGGACAGACGGACATAGCTATAACAAAATATAGCTTTTCATGCTGATCTAGTAAATATATACTTTATGGGGCCCATAACTATATAGGCAATTTTAATAAATAAATATAATGCAATTTTAGTATCGTTTGAACATGTTGACCATAGCTGAAATGCATTCATTCGTTTCCAATTGAATTTTAAAGACGCTTCCTACTGATAAACATCCAGAGAACCATCCAATTTACCGCGCTCGCAACACAACTTAATTTTCAATCAATTCATGTGGAGAACCAAGTTCTGTTAGATTCTGAAAACCGGTAGCCGGTGGCCGTTGTGGCTACAACAATGCCATGGACTCGCTGCAGCTTCTGTAATACAGAAGGAGAGGAGACTGTTTTATGGCGAGGCGCGTTGTATCTTATAGATACTTTTTTTTTGCTTTGTTCGCCTATTGCTGTCTTTGGCGCTCATAAATTTTTATAGCTTGTAATTTGGGACGTTGCTGCACATGCGCGCCAGGCGGTCGACGTGTCTTCGTCTGCGAGTTCGGCTTGAAATTGGCCATCCTGCCTTAGCTGGCTGTAGGAAGTATCTTTTAGTTTGTCTTTGGGTTTGGTATTGGCCAATGTCAGATTTATACTTTGGGTGTAATTAATAGCGTTGCTTGGGTCATTCTGATTGGCTTAGATGGCTTTATAGCTGCTGTCCGTACACGTTTCTATCGGCCAGTTGCCTATTTGTCTGTCTCTGGTTTATGTGCAATTAGCCACAGCTGAGCTGTTGTGTTTATGGGTTAGTCAGTGCCTTTTGCCTTGGGTGATAATCATAATGTTGACTGCTAATTAAATTGCCAAAGAGGATATTAAATGATACTTAAAAAACACAAAAATAACCCTCATTACGTACAACGGTATATATCAAAGGGAACCGAAATACAATTGCTAAAAAACTGAACAAAAAGCTCAACAAAATGCTAAAGCAGGACTATCAATCATTTTACAGTTTTGCAACTATTTGCAATTAAGCTGGCAGTACAAAATTATAAATATATATTATGTTGTCTAAGGCTCTGTGCATGCGTAAATAATATATAAAGAAGTAAGAGTTCATTTTGGATGAAAAATATAACTTAACTAAAATGTCAGCACATAAACAGAGCAAGGTACATGGCACACGTCACAATCGCAATTGCAATTCTTTTTGAGTGTCTGCATGTATGCATGTATGCATGTATGCGGAAATTCTTTCGTTTTGCACTTGCCACTCAGCTTGTCAATTTAACGACACGTTTTCATTAGTAACTTTTGTGTTTCTTAGTTAATCTTGATCAAATTTGTAGCAGGAAATCTTATATTGCTATAGAATATTCTCGTAATTTATCTATAGCTATGGGCTGGGATATTTGGTTGTATATACTATTCTAGAAGCGACATCTCAAGTTTGGCGATTCTAGCTTTTAATACCACAAATATTATCTAAAAAAAAAAGGATTTCTATTGCTTGGAAGCTGGACAAGTTATCGATTATCAGAAAAAAACTCGTGGACACTAGGAGGACCTAGCTCTCTCTAGCTCTTATAGGTTCTAAGATCGACGCTTTAAATACTTTCGAACAAATGGACGTACATACAGACGGACATGGCTTAATCTACTCAATTGATGCTGATCAGGAATATATATACGTTAGGGGGAGACACTTCTTTTGGCTTGTTATATGCATTTGCAAAAGGTCATTATATCCTTGTTGCCTATTTTAAAAGTTTAGCTTGTATTTAAAATTAAAAAAGAAATATAAAATTACTGCAGTCTGGCGGAGTACTGAAATGAATATAAACAAACTTCATTTAGTTTCATTTTAATATCGTGATTTAGGCTCAAAGGTAACTTTGAGTTATTTTGTCTTCCTGCATTTAGCTTCCAAACAAGTGATTTTCGCTTGATAAAGTTTCGTTTCTAACCTAATTAGAACATTATAAGATATAAGGAAGCCTAAATATTCATCTTCTGAGTAGCATAAGTGCTCATCCCCGCACGCTCCCCGCCCGGCTGATAGAGCAAACTCAATTACTTAGAGAGTATACATCTATTCCGGAAAACCCCTCAAGTGCCCTAAAGCCATTCCGCCAAGATTTGCAGCTACTCAAAATGCAAACATTGCCAAAGCTGCCAGCAACTGGCAATGATGTTGGCTCTGTTGGCTCAGTTGGCTCCGTTAAATGTTGCCTCAGCTGCCTGTTGGCTGCTGCTTTGCCTTTTGATGATTACAAATTAATCACACTTTAAACATGACAATTACTCGCTCCGCGACAGGCACCAACGGCGCTGGCCTAAGCCAGCCATAGAACTGTAGAACTGTGATACATTGTATGCAATTTCGTAGTGGAGAAAAACACGAGCTACCTCAGCAGCAGCAGCAGCAGGAGCCTGGCTTTTATATGGAAAAATTGCTTCCTTTCGCTGTTTAACTTTCGTTTTAATAAATAATCAAGTACTGACTGTCTATCGTTTTGCACTTGGACTTCGTTTTGGTCTTCGTCTTGGTCTTGGTCTTGAGCCTTATCTGTACGTCTTTGTCTTCTGGGTTCTGCGGTTCGTCAAGTCCCTCATATAATTTCCAGGCAATTTCTCATACCCATAATTGCATAATTTCAAAGTTGTTGGCAACTTAATTGCGGGCAACGCGACCAAACCCTGGCAGCTGCCTACCAACTGGCTACCAATACGTATGGTTGCCCAATCCGGCTACCCAGCCCCCGTTTCTTTTCGCCTGTCTTCGGTGTAAATAAAACCTTTTTAAACGGTTGTCATGTGGCAGCCGCATCCAACAGCATCAGCAGCAGCAGTACCCACGACTACCGGACACTCTGGGCTGCGTCTCAAACTGGTATTGGCGGAGTTAGCAAGAGTTGGCTAACTGCCTGATGCCATGATGGGTCGCTTCTCTCTCAAGATGCTGACTTCAAAGCGCGCACATCATCAAACATATGTTGTATGCTGCTCTCTGCCGGCCCGCCATACAACAGGGCCCGCAACGCCAACGCCTGACAGATGATTACAAAATCTCCATTGGTCCGAGGCATGCGCCTTCGCCCCGCGGCCATTTACCATCAAAGTTAATATGCTTTATATTAAATTTGTTGTCTGTTGTTGTACTTATTGCTACTTTTGTTGTTGTTGTTGTTATTGTCGTTGCCTAGCAGCAATGGCCGTACAATCTGCATCTGCCACAATTTCCACGCTCCGGCCTTGCCGCTTGGGGGTTTGCCTCATTTGTCCCAGCGTAAAATTGTTTGGGATGCGTTTTTCTGCGTTTCTCATCAAATTACTCAATTAATTTCAGTTAAATTAAAAACACGGCCCAGACAAGAAAACAGAATCGTTGCCGGCCAGATTGTGATGTGTGTAATTCGAGCCTATAAAGCGGCGCGACAGGAAACATTTGCCAGGACTGCGAAACACGCAGCCAGACAGACAAACAGCCAGACGGACAATGGAAGGTGGTTACCCCAACTGGCAAATAGTCGTTAATTTGGCATTTGCATTTAAATGCTGGACAATAACAATTTAACCTTAATTGAGATAAAGTGTTTAAGTGCGTTACAGCAAGCCAAGGAAGCATTTTTAAAAGAAAAAAACACACACACAGAGAACGCAATTAGTTTACAAAATAAACTAAAAGAAATGCTTAGATAAATTCCAAAAAGGAAAGAGTAAGGATATTTACGGCACGGCGAAGATTTAATACCCTAGTGACATTTTCCTAACGGTCTTTCAGATATGTTAGAAGAGTGAAGCTTATCTTGGAAAACAGAATACAATGCCATTAAACGCTCAGTTTTTTATCGATTCTAAACAGCAGAGCTAATCTTCTATACCGGGCTTGATCAAGAAATCTTGATAAACAAAAACTGTTCAAATAAAAACCTTCGTATGTCAGCTATATTATAAAATGGTCTGATGTTCATAAGATTTTGCAAATATATATATGGAGCAAAGTGAAACTCTTGAAAGCCGAGTTTGGTTAAGATATCATGATGACTATTTATGCTGATCTAGAATATACTTAATGAGATCGAAGATGTCTCCCTTTATGCATTGCACAATTCATGACGACGGGATTATACCCTGTACTGAGGTGTATAAAACAGTGCTCTAGTCGAGAGTGCCTTGGCAGTAGATATTCTAAGCCGAGCCGCTGTTGGAACCATTTGCACTTCTTCTTCACTCAGCGCCTCACAACAGAATATGCTTTTCTCGAAAATAATCTGTATTTATGGTCCTTTATATAACATTAATATCTTAAATATGGGATTATAAATAACTATATCTTTATCTCTCCTTTCGAACTTGGGGTAGGTAAACAAAAAATGATATATTCACGACCCTCACCATTTTTTTTTTTTAGTAGAAGTCGTTTGATTTTATTAACACATATTCTGGTAACAATGCTAAAGGAATCCAGTTCAGTCCAGTGAAAGCTCTCTTCTTTAATGCAGGGAAAAACAAATACTGACTTTCCATTAAAGAAATTGTCATATCTAAACGAATTGTAAAAGACTGAGACGCTTAAGAATGCAGCTAAGTCTAAAGAACATTTGAGACAGGCACATCGGTTTGGCTTTGACCAAGTTATGCTACGTGACAATCTAATAAGAACATATGCTTTGGAATTAGTAACTTTCATCTGAGAATACATAAGCTAGAAGGCATTGCCAACCTGATTAATGGCCATGTTGCTTGCAAATGAGCCAAGCAAATCAAAACACGAGCAATGCAGCAGCCGGCATTTCCCCGAGGGGTTTTAGTCCAGGCCAAAACCAGACTGCGCTCTGTCGGACAGGCCAAGGCAAATGCATTTGGCACGCAATTATGGCCCAAAGTGTTAATTGCATTTCCGCCGCTGCCAGAGTCAGCTATCAAAACTGCGGCACGGCCCACAGCTCACGCATTTGGCATTAAGCGCGAGCAATTGCGGCCCAGTCCAGTCCAGGTCGGTCCAGAAGCCGCGCCAGAAGTAAAAGCAGCCAACCAGGCGGCTAACATATTCAGAGATAAGGAACGTGCAAAGTTAACGGAGCTTTTCGGTGCTGTTGCAACTATTTCAGCTGCTGCCTCCCCGGGAGACGTTGTTAAAGATGGCGCATGCGTGGCAGACACGCAGCGGGCAGCCGCAGCAGCAGCAGCAGCAGCGAGCAGCCAGATGAAGCGAAACTAAGTCAAATATTTGTAGAACAGAGCAGCAGACAGGCAGCTCCCCGGGCTAACTGCAAATGTGAAATTTATGGGCCCCAAAAGGCGCGTGGACGTCTCAGTTCTAACATGAAACGTAGAGCGCAAAGCTGCCACATGCGCGAATTTTAAATACCCTGACTAAGCAAAAGTTTGGGTTGAAGAATAACATGAGAGAGTAAGGATATCTGCGAAGCCCTTAAAGACATTTGTCTTTTTACAGATATGTCAGAATTTGGGAAAATATCTTTTCACCGATTGTTCCTAGAGAAGCTATATAATATATGGTGTCCGAGCTAGCCGTCCTTCCTTCCGACCTATGCGCTGCCTGCCATAGAAAGGCTGACCTAAGCAAAGTTTCAAGAAGAGAGACTTGTTCTCATGTAAATACATGTCTATATATGCTAGAATATATATATTTGATGGGCTCGGAGATGTCTCCTTCTAAGAGTAATACATCTCATGGCATTAATTAAACCCTCTACAAGGGTATTAAAAACATGTGGGTTTAAATTATTTTGCTATGTTCCACACGATGTCACAGACGTGGTTTCATAGCTGTTATACCCTTTCGCTGGTTATGCAAATTTGATACAAGTGCATGCAAACGAAAAGCAACGATTTCTTTTTGGCCAGCCGCATATTCATAAAGTGCTTTTTAATGGCAGCTCGAGGTCTCAGCCCCACTCTTAGCCCCAGTTTTAGCCCCACTCTCAGCCTGTGGCCAAGTCCAAATCCTAGCTGCAACGTCTATCGCAATGAGAATGAATGCTGACAGGCGGCCAACCAGGAGGCGTCTGTCATTTATCGAAGTCTTTGCATGTCTCTGCATGCGGCTACATTTGATAAGCAGGCAAAAAAGAAAAAAGCAGGAAGGCAAAAACAGTATTCCCATTCAAGCGGAGCAGCTGGCTGGTCCATAGCTCAACTCCCAATTGGCATTGGCATTGGCATTGCCGCTTACTTGGCCTGACTTGTGCGCTGTGCGTTCTGGGCTTTCCGTTAATAAGCCATTTTGACAAATTGGATGATTGCCGTCTGCCAGGGATTGCGAGCAATGTGTGGAAAGTGTGACGATTGCCAATTGATCTAAAGAATAATGAGCAGCATTTCAATCTGCGTTT
Organism: Drosophila novamexicana; assembly: GCF_003285875.2. Lineage (NCBI taxonomy): Eukaryota > Metazoa > Arthropoda > Insecta > Diptera > Drosophilidae > Drosophila > Drosophila novamexicana. The sequence goes on from NW_020824766.1 coordinate 1,946,952, forward strand.
GTTACCCAAAATCTTATTTGTGTAGCGTAAACTGGAGCACAAAAGTATCTTTAAGATGCAAAGCCAAAACAAGTGCAAAGTGTTATCAAGCTTGCTTGTCAAACTCAACAGCACTTAATCAAATTTTCGAGGCATACCATTTTATATGCAGATAAACACATGCGAATCTATTAATGTAGAAAGATGCCGACTATGAGATACTCTTTCCTTGTAGATAGAATAACAACCTTTAACATTTGAAACAAGTAAGGGGTTCTAGTCGGGAGAGCCCAACTAGGGGATACCCTGAACCCTCTTCTTTCAACATCAAATGCATATATATATTGTATTTAAGAAGCTATATGTCAAGTTTGGTGACTCTAGCTCTTATTATTTACCAAAATTGCCCAAAAAACAGGATATCGATATCGATTTTTATCGATTGCTTGGAAACGGAGTAAGTTATCGATTATCGGAAACAAACAAACGATCTGCGCGGGAACTGGGAGCACATACATCTAAATTTTCAAGTCTCTAGCTCTTTTAGGTTCTGAGATCCTTGCGTTCATACATACGGACGGACGGACGGACGGACAGACTGACGGACATGGCCAGATCGACTCGGATATTGATGCTGATACTTTACTGGGGTCGGAGATGCTTCCATCTGCCTGTTACATACATTTGGATTTCGCACAAATACAATATACCCTTATACCCATTTTTAAAAGGTAGGAATCTTTTTAAGGAACCATAAACAGCATAACTTAGCCGTCAAATGGACGAATTTTGATTGCTCTATCTAAATTGAGTCCAATTGATAGAAGAATATGTTTGAATTTAGATTATATATCTATATAAGATATCTAAATATATCAAGTAAAAGTAGAATACGTTTGAGCGAAATACAAAATAGCATAATAGATGCTATATCTAAATTGACTGCAAGTTATAGCACAATAAATTTGCGTGGAAAATAAATTTATCTTAATAGATCTACTTAAACTGACTTTCAGTCATAGTATATTAAGTTTGAGCGATGTCACAAACTGTCCGTTAAGTTATTATACCCAATAGAAAATATACAAATAGTGACAATTTCTTTTTAGCCTAAAAACTGAAAGTTTCAGGCCTAGTCTCGCAGAAAATAGCCAAGAGTAGTCAGACAAGAATATAAATATACTCTAACTTAGCTTATTAATCAACCGAATATATATTTAATTAATTATATAGTTAGTTAGGAATTGTAAAACTGCTTACAAACGTCTCTCTCTCCCTCTGTCTCTTCCTTTCGTTCCGATGCTCTCTCTACATCATATCTTGATCATAGCATTTGATTGTATTATTGCACTCGTCGTCGTGCACTTGATGGAATACTAGAAATTAAATAAAATGTATTAGGTATTTTTGATGGACTATTTAGGGACTCCCGAGTAACTCACCGTTCTTGGTATTAAAGCAGTTCCATTCGCTCAGCTCACATTGTCCTGGGAACTCGACAACGCACTTGTCATTGGTGGCGCAGACGGGCAGCGATTTTTCTGGACATTGGAAGTTGCATTTGCCCAGTTTCTGTAGCTCGCGTTGCTGCTCGAGCAGCTCAGGCACTTGTTCATCGGCTGTCAGCAAACGCGGCGTATAGTGGCTAGGCTGAGCTGTCGTGGTGGTGCTGCTGGTGGTGCTGGTGGTCGAGGTGCTGCTGCTTTGCTGCTTCTGCTTTTGCGCCTGAAGCTTCTCGTGCTCTTTGATCGACTGATTGATGGCTTGAGGTATGTGCGTCTGCGCCTGTTGCATCACATGGCTGACGTGCTGCTGTACCTTGTTGACCTTGTCGCCAATGTCCAGCGGCGCTTGGCCGGGCACTGAGACCACAATCTGCGACACCGGCGGCATCACCACTTTGTTGTAGCCCACAACAGGAGCCGCATGCTGCCATGTGGCCGTTGCCTGATGATTTATCACCTGCGGCACCTTCGGCCGTTCAACGTGTGGTGGCAGCAAATCCAAATGCGGCACTGCTGCTGCATTCGCCTGTGCATTTCCATGCCCATTTCCCTTGCCATCTGCAACCTGTGGCACGTGGCCGCTCAGCGTTGTAGGCTGCCCGTTTGGCTTCTGCGCCAACACATGATTGATGTGATTGGTTATCAGGGTTTGAACGTGAGCCGGCAGCTCGATGGGATGAGGCAACTGCTGCTCCGGCTTGTCCAGCTCCTCGGCCTGCGCCAGTGCGAGTAGGGCTACATTGAACTATGACATTTATATTCGAGTCTCTTATAATCTTTCAGAATATACTCACCAAATATGATAAAAGCTCTCATCTTGTCTCTTGGAATCCACAAAGATCAATCGATATCAACAGGCTCTACTGGCAATTAACTTTTACTTCAAGACCCTCGGCCACGTTCTGTACGGCTTTCGTTGGCAGCGGCCAGCTTTTATACGATTCCCAAACTGATCAAACATTAATTGTGTTTGTTTGACATAAGCATTTTTTTTTCTTAATGAACTTTTTATGATAATTCATTGATGAAGCTTGTTAATTCTGTACTCAGTCTCTGTACTCGGCACTCTTTAAAGGAACTGGTTTCGATCTGCCTGAACGATCAAATATATCTGTTCTTTGCATTAATCGCTTCCTTATGGAATATTATGTATACACGATATTTTAACTTGTTGTGTAAGCCCTGATTGGGGTGTGACAATAAGCTAATTATAAAATGATAGAAAAGGATTCACAACCATTTTTGGAGCACAAAATTAAAAAACTAGTATTAGATTAATTTCCACCACACAATAAAAGAGATGAGCACATATTAGAAATAAAAAGGCATACACTTAGGAGCTCTTTCCAATTTCTGAAACATATTTTTAGGCTCAGCCAAAAGTTATACTTCACTGCCCGGAAATTGCTGAAACTTAAAAAACAACACCTCACACAGCGCATTTAAAACGAATATTCATTTTAATTTAAATAACTGAATATATTAAATATTAAAAACAAATAAACTGCACGTTATTATTTGACGTACACAAAAGAAACAAATGCAAATTTCCCACGGGTACTCCGTCCGCCCCCTTTCCACACCAAAAATAAGTAAAAACAAAAGGTTTTATTTTTGGCAGGCAGACAACAAATAAATGACAGGCCCAATGCTAATCATGATGATATTTCAGTTTTGCATATTTCTCTGAGGTGTTAAAATAAAGGATTATTGCAAAAAGCAACAAAAGCAGAAAGCTGCAAATTTGCCAGTTGCCAATGTGGCAATATTCAGTTATAAAAACATTTGTGGCAGGTGCAGAAATGGCAGTTCAACAGTTGCTGCACATGCAGCAAGGTAACAACAACAACAACTACAAACAAGTCCGAATAGCCTAAAAACATGAAGCTTTCGCTGCTCTGTCTCTGTAAGTTTGACAAGCACTGACTTAGCTGCTCAAACTGTAATTGTGTCATTCTTCCGCTCTAGTTTGCTTTGCCATTGCCGCTGCCGCTGCGAGCGCCACCGTGCTGCCCGCGAAACGGAGCCAGCTACCGGCGGTCAACCAGCATGGGCAAATGGTCTGGCTGGATGAGACGATCCATCCGGTGCCCGACATGTGCGACTTCGCCTGCACCGATCACGATATCCAGGTCTGCGCCTACAATGGCCAGTGCCTGCAAATGTTCACCAGTCGCTGCACCATGGCCACCTACAACTGTCGTAATCCCTGGAATCGCTTCAACATTGTCGAGAACTACCGCTGCACCCAAGGCTATCAGCCACTCTGCAGCAAGGAGGATCGACGCGAGTTGCGCCTGACGCAGTGAGAAGAAAATGGGCTATACGGAAGTTGGCTGAATAATTAGAATGGTTATAATAATAAAAATAATGACTCATAATGATAATAATAATGAAAATTAATAATGACAATAATAATAAAAATTGTATAAATTATTAAATTAATTGTATAAAAGACAAATACAAAGACAAAAACCTTGAAGAATAAAATAATCCCTTACCCAAATTTCGACATATTAGTATAAGTTTTTATGTTTGGGCATAAAACTAAGCTTAACTTAGTAACTTAATAAATAAAAACGAAAATAAAAATAATAAATATATGTTTAGGTCATTTATACAGATATGAGCATGGTAAGGCTCGTAACTGCTGCTCCTCATTGAAGAAATATATTAAAAAGCAAGACACTTTTCCATATAAAGCCTTCATTATGACCTAGGACTTTTTCTAGGACCTATGTAATAGCATAGTTCCATGTTGTAAAAATATTTACTTGCGTTAGCAGCATACTTACGTTGTCTTAAAAACAAACAAGTGGCTTATATAATAAAACTTAACTTGTGAGCCTACTCTAATATATATACTAAAAAATTATATGTAAAGAGAATTTAATTAGAATAGCTTCATAACTGTGAGAATAGACGAACGGACATGGTTACATCCATTGATGGTGATCGAATATAAATATTATATAAATGTATTATACATATATAAATAAACAACTTAGACATACATACTAAGTGCTTTCAGAGAGATATTTACTTCTTTGCTTTATATATTTGGTGACCAAATTATAATACCCTCAGCAACAGTAAATATTTAAAGAAAATATCGGTTTATTTCTGCTGTTTGCCGGATATATATTTTCAATTGTATTTGTTATTATTCTTTATTATAAAATGTATTATTTTTATGACAGAAGTTGTATTTAGTTTCAGGCACCAACCAAGCTTACATCTTAAGATCCTCCTCCTTGCAGCGACGAGCGCACAAGCCCATGCGGCAGATATCCTCATCCACGGCACGGAAGGACAAATCGCGATGCTTACAATTGAAAGTGTCCATGATGCATTGATTGGGAAACTCATGAATGCAGATGCCGTTATGGGCGCAAATCGGATTCAGCTCAAACTTGGTGCACAGCTTATCGCAGCTCTCCACGGGAGTCGGCGGAACTGGCAACGCAACGGATGGGCCTGTGGTGCCAGCCAATAGCAGCTGATGACAGTTCTTGGATGGCATGTGTTTGGTCGACACATCTGGTGTATGCGTGGTGCTAGGTGGTGCAACGACAACTGGTTGAACTTCCGAGGTGGGGCTTTGTGTGCCAGAATTTGGATTTCCCGGTTGGGTGATACCTGGATTGGGGACACCTACATTGGGGACACCTGGCTTGGATACGCCAGGGTTGGGCAAGCCGTGGCTCTCGACTCCCGGGTTAGGTATACCATGATGTGGTACGCCAGGATTGGGTATATTATGATTGGGTACTCCAGGATTCACCGTTTCGACAATAGCTCTCATATTTCGCACCTTGGCCGGCGGCATTTTAACTGTGGGTGGCACCAGCACCTCCTCGCCTACCACCTTGCCCGGCTTCAGCTCCACCACATGCGCCACCTCCACCAGATCCTTATCCTTATCCTGGGTCATAACGGGCTTTCCATTCGACAGCAACGGCACTTGGACAGTAACCCGACCGATCTCTGTACTTGGCTTCACCTGCGCTGTGACAAATGCGGAAGACAGCAGCACTACGAGGACATGTAAGATATCAAGTGAGACTGGATACTTCCGATACATTTCGAGCTGAGTTTTCACCTGTGGCCAAAACCAAAAGGAGCACCTTTCCCATCATCTTCGACTTCGAGTTGTTTGACTTCTGTGTCCTGAACTGAATCTTGTCAAGGGCTTTTATACGATTTGAGAGAACTGCGGATGTTACCAACCCGTTTACAATTGAATCGAACAGCTGTGATGACTTAACGTAATATTTCAGAACCTGTTTTGACAAAGCTTTCCTCAACACATCCAGCAGTTATGATTATTTATATTTTTACGGGTGCGTTTCTGGCACTTCATTAATTTGAAAGAAATGCTAAGCTCATTTCTTTGAAATGTTTTATAAAATTCATTTTATTATTTTTAGTAATATTTCGTACACTTGCTTGGTGTAAATTACAATTTAAAATTCTATGCTATGGGGCACAGATATAGTATTACATATATTTAGTTAAAATATAATGGACTTTTTAGTGTTATCTACAAGCTTAGCAGATCGCATTTCGTGCCTTTTGCAACACTCACTTGCTTTCTATTATACAAATCAAGTTCTTAAAACTTTTAAAAATCATTTAAGGCATCAAATATTTTGATTAGCAAATCGTTAATTTTGATATAGATAATTGGTATTATTGGTACACATATATATTTATAAAAAGAGAGTTGACCACTTTGAGTTCCGTTTTAAGTTATCGTTGAGTTTAAGTTTACGCTATTAGGGCTCGTCCACAGCTCGAATACGATCTATGTACTTTAATCGAACTTCTTAGCGATCCCTAAAACTTTGCACATTACGTCCATTATTCAAGTTTACAAAACACATATGTATCATTAGTACGTAGTTCTGTTATATAAGTTTAGTTTTTCTTTTTTAACTATTATCATTTTTGCGTTCGACCGAAAATTTTCTTTGCCTTCTCTTAGATCGAGTTTAACTAAAACTCCAACTACATATCCTGGGGATTGTCCATACCATAAACGCAAATTTTTGATAGGTTATTCATCGATCTGGATTAGTATCTGGGCAGCTTAAGACACTTGGGAATTTGATTAACACAAAAGTGTTTAGATAATATAAGAAAAGAGAATAGACAAAGTGTTGAAGTTATAAAAAACCAATTAGGAGCAGAAAGAGAATATAAAGGAACTGTGAAGATTTTGCTACAGATATATAAAGATAACATGAAAGTAAAATGATTTTAGACGTACACAAGTTTCCCAAGCGCTTCCCAGTACTAAACTATATATAACAATGTTGAAATCATATATAAATATATATATATATAGATATCATCATAATTTTAAGGGTACTCGGACCTGTCTCTATGCCTACTCATATACACATCATATACATGGTTATAATTATTTCTTGTATATTAATAAATATTGTTGGTTTTAAAAGGTGTATAATCTTATGAACTAATAATTGTTACAGTTAATATCTTCAGGGCTCAACAACACTACAAAAACTATAAACAATTTGCTGGGTTAAACGTGTTTCCTTTTGTTTTTTTGACAATATTGGTTTAGTTTCTATTTTACAAACATGAAATTTTTTATACATAACGATTGGTTAAAAAGTTTGACAAAGAAATATAATATGAATAACAAAATTTTAAACTAATTTCACATAAATTTGTAGTTCTGTTCACTTGTGTTGTTCGGTTTAAAAACTACAATAAATTGTTATAAAATAAATTACGACTTAAACTGTATACATAAATATATGGGGCGAGTGCTTAAAATGTATTTTAAAGTAGTTCATTAGTTAGTTTATCTTGCTCTGCTTCTCTTTTGTTTTAGTTTTCCTTTGAGTTTAGTTTAGGTGGTCCAGTTACCGCAGTATCCGGGTTTAGTTTTATTATTAAATATTGTTGTTCTTTATTTTTATTTTTTTGCGTTCCTCTATTTGCGCTCCATGGGCTTGACTTCGAGGAGCTGGGGATAGTTCTCCACAATGTTCAATAGGATCGTATCGATATAATGCTTTAGACGCACATTCTCATCTTCCTTTTCCTGGAAGGCCTGTTGCAGCTGTAAGTTGATTGGAAACCGATCAATTAGATACACTTTTAACGGCGAAGAGCATCCCAACACAAAGACAGGCATGAATGACACCTTTTATATTTACACTTTTATATACAACATGAATGTTATGAGGTTTGATGATCTTGAAAATGTTGTTGTTAAGCACCCAATGAAACCAACAGAAAAGATTTCAAATTTTCGCAAGAGTTAAATGCCGAAAACAAATAATTATAATCAAAAATAAACGTGAACCACAACCATATAACAGTGGCTGTCAAACTGCACACAGCTCATGCACAGCGGCTCCAAAACCGTGTTTTTGTGTAAAATTTTTGCCTTTGGTTTTGTGCTTTATTTTTTGTTGTTTTTGTTTTTATCTTGGTGAATGAGCATTACCTGACTTAAGGATGCTAATGTGGCTGAATCCACAGAATCCTGTAATACAATAAATACAATATAAATATATATATATATATGATGATAAGAACAAACGACGCAATGCGAAACGGGCACAAGGTGTGTATGCAGCGGGACTCTCAAACTGTGCGACTAAAAAAAGCATGACTGTGCGTGGGCGGCGTGTTTGACAAATGTTTTGTGGGCGTGGATCGCGACATAAGAATAGCAATAGAGCAAAGCACGGGGAATAGTGTACGTATTTGAGCATGACATTACAAACCTGAGCTTGTGACATCTCCTCCAGCTCCTGGGCCAGATTGTTGAGGGTGCCGTTCAACAGATGACGACCCTGCTCCACGCCGTTGGTCAGCATGGTGGCCTGATTCGTCAGCATGGTTGCCTGCAGCTCCTCGTTCTGCTCCTCGAGGGCTGAAAGAAAAACGAACATGTAGAGTAAAGCGTAATGGCAAAGGCTGTCCAGGACTGCTTACAGCGATTCTTTTGGCGCATCTCCTCGAGCTCCTGATGCAGCTCCTCCAGTCTTATGCTCTCCGGCGATGTGGTAGGCATGGCACGTGCCCCATTCTCCTCGCGGGCGCGCTGCAGTTCGCGACTCAGCTCGAGCATTAGCTCCTCGGTGGACTTTTTCTCCTGCTCGTGCCGGCGCACCGTCTGCAATTGTTCATCGTATTCCTGCTGCAGGGCGGCAATCTGATCGCGTGCCAGCTCTAGCTGCTCCTCGGTGCGATGCAAATCGTTGGCCTGTTTATCGCACAAGACACGCAACCGTTGCGCCTCATCGCGCAGTGCATTCGCCTCGATTTCGGTGGCTTTGATCTTCATCTGGCAATTCTCATTCTGCAGCGAGGCTTCGCGTTCCACACGGGCCAAAATTTCGCGATGACGCTTCTGCTCCTCGGCCAAACGCTCCTCGGCGCGCAGTTCCGACTAACGAATATACATAAAATTAACAATTTCGCTGTGACTGTCAAACTGTTACTGCTACTCACCTCTCTGTACTGCTCCTCGAGCATGTGATAGCGCGCCTGGAGCACCGCATATTCAGTCTTGGTGCGCGTCGTGCGATCCTCGGCTATGTTCTGCGTATCGGACAGATCGTCTACCTTGCGCTGCAGCAGCTCCAGCTGAAAAAGGAACAAAAGATTGCGAATTGTAAGTTGAATTGTTTATTTATTGCTGGAGTTTCGAATTGATAAAAAGAGTTCCATTGATGCACTACTAACACAATCGCTTTTCATGTGCCGCAAATCGTGGAGCAGCTCATTCACCAACTGCACATCAGCCATGTGATTTTTCAAATACATTTGCATATATATGATATATACATGATCTGGGTCTCTATATGTCTCTATATGCCTGCCTGTATGCTGTTGCACTCCGCTCATCAAAAATTCAACAAATTTTTGTTAGCTTTGCGCGTCGGGCGTCGTCTTTGCACATTTGCTTGCCCCAACCGACTGCAAACTCAGCCGGAGGCTGTTTTATTTGTTTTTTGTTCGACAGCGCCGAAGAAGAAGGCGGCAAACGACGCACACTGTAGGCTGGCAACACTTAATTACACTGCGCTACAAAATCACAAAACTAAATATAAAACAAGGGTCTGCAAAGTGCAAGCCTCAGATATGCTTACTTAATTAAAAACTGTTTTATTACTTAAATAATTAGACTGAACAGAAATTGCATTCATAAGATTTATAGATATATTAGATTTTAATTGTGTGTTGCACAGTGTTATTAGGCATGCCTAGCCCATATAAATTTCATAAATATTAAGTATACGCCCAAGTGTTTTCCAATTGTGAAACAGGCCCCCCAACAACAACATGTTGGCGTTGCATTCATTAACTATTTTTGGTCGTTATGTGAAACCAAATTGTTGACTGCAGCGATTTAAGTTTGCTGAAACTGCTGTTCAGTGTAATTATCAATGCATGTATATATACACTTCTATATATGCGCATGTATTTATATGCGCCATGCACATAAGAAATCACTCGGCATTTGTGTGCTCAGCTGCTGTTCTCTGCCGATAAGAAATGTTTAAGGCGGATGCGCATTTGTGTTGCAAGTGGAATACAGGGTAACTGATAGCCCATACAGATGCTGACTGTTGCAGTTTCCGTTGCATTCTAATCGAACAGTGTTGTAAATGTAAATAGGAAGCCCTTAAGCAAGGCTTGTCGGAATTGAAAAATGAATAAAAAGAAAGCCAGCTATTTAGATTTGATAAGTTGTAGAAGGAGACTTAATATTTATTAAAAATCAAGTCAAACTAAGCAAATCAAAAGAAATGTCTAGTGTTGAGAAACATTTCTACTCTGAAGACTATCGAAAGTAGAAAAATTAGATTAAATATAAACAGAATTCTGCGCACATCACATTATATTTGTTTATGCTCACAACGCTTTCTGCTTACAAAAAGTCAAGTGAAAAGTTCAATTGAATAAAATGCGACACAAAAATTGTGAGTGACTTGGGCTGTGCAGCCGCTGTCAAACTGTAGGCAAAGGGTTCAATTAAGCTTAATTAACTGAAATTTGCGACATTCGAGGGGAGAGCAGCGTCAAAATTGGCAAACACAAAAGGAAAAACAAATGAGCAACAGCAAAGCACAAAACAATTTGACGTCAACGCAAATACTCAGAGCTGAATAGAGCCTATATTATATATTTATATATATTATCGAACAGAATGAACAAACAACGCGACGCGAAGTACGTCAACAACTGAAAAGATCTAGGAATGAGGCCCCCGAAAATGACATGTAAACTATCTATCTGACTGAGAGACAGCTAGAGAGCGGGAGCGAGAGAGAGAGAGAGAGAGAGAGAGGGGTTCGCTGAGTCAAAGTCTTTAGTGCCATATGAAGGGGGCTCTATTAGGGCCTCGGTTACTTAAATATGTGTACAATGAACCATGCTAAAAATTATAGTACAAACATAAAGAGGCACAAAACTAGAATCAAATTGAAATTCTACAGAAAAGAAAGGGGCAGGGGTAACAAAAACAAAAACCGTTGGCCAAAATAAACAAAAAGTCAAGCCATAAAAAAATACACTACACATAAAAAGAAAATAAAAAAAAAATCCAAGCAGACACATTAAGTAACAAGTGCCGTTGTTAAACAGGAAAAGCAGAGTATATGTGCGAGAGCGAGAGAGGGAGAGCAAGAGGGAAGCAGAGGGGAAGTACAGGTAGCAATTTCTATATGCTACACGTTTTCTTGTCACTTTTGTTGCAGCCCATCAAAAAATGTAAGCCAAGTTAGCGCCCGAGGGTCAATGTGGTCTGCATGAAACACCCTGTGAACATTTTGTTATATTTCAACACTGGCAGCAGAGGAAACTGTGAACTGGAAAGTTTTCACAATGTGACAGGTGACATAATGGGGGGAAATGGGTACTCAATAATGGAAAAGTGTGCGCAGCAAAAGAAATACAACTGGCAAGGGTTAGAAAAATGCATTAGGCAGACGGCTGAACAAGTTGATGAAATTTGTCGAACAAAATCAAAGGGATTGCTATAAGAAATTGAGTGACATATAGAACAGACTTAACACATGATTCTAAAAGCCTTTCAATAATATTGATGCTCAAACTTTTCTTTTCAATCTAGGGCTAATTATTTGAGCCAGTCAAGTTTCTTTTCAAAACAAATTCAGTTCGCTTTACGAAACTCTCATTAAACATATATTAATCCAATTAATAGTTCTCAAAGATATTGATTTATAGAAACTTCCCTCACTTAACGCCCATTATCCGCACATTGGCAGCTCATAAACTTCAATTGAACAACTTTACAGCACAGCCCATCAAAGTCAGCATTAGCTTTGACCTCAAAAGATTTCGAACAACAAACAAAGAAGCACTTGCAACACTTTTCCGCTGGCAACACAATGATCCCATTTGTTACATTTATCAAACGAGAGTCCGTTCCGATTACCATATATCAGAGGCATACGTTGGAGCATATAGTAAACAAGTGGACGCTGGAAGAAGCATCCGTTTGCTGTCTTATCGGAGCGCCAGTGACCTCCAGGGCCTGTTGCTTGTTGCTTGTGAAGACTTGTGAGAGCACACGAGAGTTTTGCTCTTGATTAAAAACATGCTCGCATTCACAGCTGTATGCCCAATTAGCAGACCCCAATAGGCTTCAATGGGAGTGAATGAGTGCTGTAGTCATGCATAAAACTGGAAAATTGCATCATGCAATTAGTTGCATGTCGAATTCTCAGCTAGCCCCATGTGTGCCCCATGGTGCCGCAGACTGGGAAAAGTACATGTTGCAGCTAACTACATGCATATATCTTAATATCATTTTTTTTTTCATTTGCCCCTCAACTGTTGCAATCGCATAAGCTCTCTCGCACTGCGGCAAATTAATCTGTTTTAGAAACTTAAGAGCCCAAAAGACGCTCTGTTCCCATTTCTCACTTCTCGCTTACTTTCGTTGACACATTTTCACACACTAATCATCCGTTTGGTTAAGTTTCGGTTCATTCATTTATTTTAGGTTCATTCATCAAAGTTGTTTTTATTTTTAGGGAATTTCTAATTTGTCTTACATTTTTCTATTTTTTTCTTTTCTCAGTAGCTGATCTCATTTGACGCATTTCTCGGACTCTACGAAAGATAATTTATGTGTTTTCTGTTTATTTTCGGCAGATGTTTGCAATTTACACAAAAATATTCTATAAAAACAAGAAAAACACGATGTTTGTTTAAATTTTTTTTTTTCTAAGGTAAATATGTCAAGGAAATGCGTAAACATTTTGAAGAAAACATTACAGATAATTGAGCACTAGGCAAATGTTTTTCAGCTTGAAAATGGAAATGAAATAATTTGGGAATAATGTGGATTATATTTGTTACTTTGATCAACACTGGCATCAATCAGATTACGCTTTGCCAACACTCGTATATTTGTTTGTATACGCCCTTACAACACTACTTCATTTGTTTATATATACCTTTCACACACTACTGCATATGTATATGCCTTTCCAACACTGGTGCTTGTTTTTTCTTCAAATTTTGCCTTTTCAACACTTACATCGTTTGTTTCCAGCATTTTAGTTCAAGTCGTAGCAACAATTTAAATAAACTTCACATAAATCTGTTGACTTTTTACACATATATTTTCCCATATATATTTTAGTAGTTCTCACGAAACAATCCAGAGGTCGACTAAACTATCTGACTTGACAGCGGCGCTTATTTATACGTAAATTGACATTATTGACATGCTATACTAGAGACTCAGTGCAAACTGAAACCAAGGGGGGGGTCGACAATAACTACTATATACCCTTTTGGCATTGAAATTACGTTTGGGTTCCACGCAACCCTAAACATTTGGAATAGCCACCCAATTAAATTACCCGCAATGATGGAGAGGGGGAACGTTTTAATGCAATTGCATCGGACATATTACATGTAATATTAAAGAAGCTATTCTGGTCAGATTGTGAAGGGTTTTGCTTACTTGCTCGTTGAAATTATCGCAAATCTCCGCGCTGAGGGCGCCGTTCATTTTGTTGCTGTTTGTGCCGTTTGCGGCTCCCCCGTTGCCGTTCTCCTCAAAATCACAGAGCAATTTGTTCTTGAAGTTCTTAAGGTTTTCCAATTTGAAACCGTTTGTATTCGTATTGTTTGTCTTATTATTGAATTTACTTGTCAACGTTTCCAAATTGTATATTTTATTATTATTATTATTGTTGTTGCTGTTATTATTATTCGACTCCAAACTATTGTTGTTCGTTTCTAACTTGTTTTCGATGAACACTAGCGAATTGGGCTCCGAATCGGATGGCACAATATTCTCAAAATCAGCCGGATTGAGACTGAGAAACGTCTCCTGATCGAACAGTATGGGCTGCTTGCCAAAGCCAGTATATTGCCCAACCACGCCCACACCCAAACTATAGGCGTTGCACAGAGGATTCTGTGTGGAGCTCGTGTTGAAATTCAAATTCAAATCCTCCAGACTGTCCGCTGACGAAAGCTCTTGACTAGCGTTCCTCTCACTGCCAAATTTCACACAATTATTGTTGTTGTTGTTGTTCAGTGCACCGCTTTTGTGATTTATTGCTGTTGTTGCTGCTGCATTCGCTGTGGGTCCGACAAATTCGAATTGACCCGCCCACATATCATAGGCTAAGTCAATGCTATCGGGCTGGCTGGCAGGTTGACTACTCATGATTTTGTTGTTCGAGTTTTATTTAGACGATTTTTGTTTTGTTTTCTTTGATTTTAAGGTGTTTTTTCTTTTGGCTTAGGTATTTTTTAGTCAGGGGCGTGGCACTGGGCGTTGGGTATTCACACTTGCTGTATGGGTTGATGTTTGTTGATGTTTGTTGATTTTTGTTGTTGCAGTCAGTATTTGTTTTACTTCAATTTTTAAGGCACATTTTTGGGATATTTAGACTTTAGGTTCTTGTGTTTTTAAACATTTTTTATAACTTGTTGGGCACTTTTCTGTGCATTGTTGCACACTATAGAAACGCATTAAATTTAAATTAAATTAAGAACTATTCGATCGACTTTAAGCATATGCTCGTCTTGATTTGCTTTTGTTAAATTAATTTTATTTTTAAGTTATATGGAATCACGTCATAAATAATAAAATGGTTGTTTTGAATTTTCAACTATTATAGTTTATTTAATTAATTTACATAAACAATATAGTTTAATTATTTTTGCTATATTTTTTTTTATTGCCAAGCTCTTCGTATGTTTATTGGTTGAATAAAAGTTTGCCTTTGGGCAGTTTTTCTCAGAATATGATATAAATTTTCTTCTTAGAGCAGCGCAGCTCCAAAGAAACACAAACAACAATTATGTTGAAGTCAACTCTCACAGCAATTAGACTGCGCTGACCAACTTGTGTAAAATTAAAGAAATCCACGCATTGTAAAACATTATAGACCAATGCGCGCACGCATATTTCCCTAATGAGTTCCTTCAACCCGAAAGAACACGAATCAGCAGCAGGTGCGAACAACAATTGCCAGAGGTATTATGAATTTGTATTAGAGAGCGCGGCAATTTAAACGATATTAGAGAACCGAAGAGGAGACCTTCTCAAGATGAAAATCAAGCTCGAGGCCAAACAAATTGAAAGGTAAAACTGTTCCGGATTCCACCAACCAGCAATGGCTTCGGGGGGCCACACAGCAGCAGTAAAAGCCGCAGCAGTTGCAGTAACTGCGCACAATATGAATGCAAAATAATCAAACAAAGGAAAACTGGAGAATGGCATTCAAGAATATTTTCCCTGCCTTAATGTTTTTGCCAGTATTTCAGGCAGGAAATGCGCGCGCGCGTTCATAAGATCCAAGTTCTTAGGGGTACCCGACCCCACTCCCCGCCCCCTGCTCGTAGCACTATTCTTCTGGTCACGCCTCTTTCTACACGACTGAGTTTGGTCTGCGCTCGGCTTGTAGAGTCTTCTTCTGTGTTTAATTTCCAGCCAGAATTGATGAACTTCGTGCAGATAAAGAAACACAGAAGACTTTGCAGCGAGTCTTCGCAGAGCGTCTTTTGCGCTGTTTAGTGGAGCATGCAATGCTGCAATTCTTGCCCCAGCGCCAGCCTTATTGCATTGCATAATATTGCGATGCCCTCTGGGGCATCTTTTCGGTTTTTGAGCGCTTTGCAGCTGTTTTTCCAACCAAATCCAACTTGTGCTCATAAATGTTCTTGATGATTCAATTCAAGAAATGAGAAAATGTGTCATGTTATGCAAAAGTCTTAAATTTTTCTTAAATTGTTTATAATAAATTGTGCATGATTCACACAAGAGCGAAAAATGAAGAGCGCGACGCAGCCTTTCGGCTAGTGGAATCGCACAATTGTGCATGTCAAATGATTTTAAGTGGCGGCCATAATAAATTCTCATTTATTTTCTGCGCAATTATTCAGAACATTTCGGGATGTGCGTCCAAACACAGAATTGTGTTAAGAATAGCAAAAATTTTAAGAATTTCTTCTTTAATGCAATTAAAACAATGCACAACAGATTTACATTTATTCAATGCCCATCCAAAAGTACTATAAAGGAAAACTCTTTTCAATGCAATTTGCCGCTCTAATTTTCTAACTTAAGTGAATTGTGCACCTTTTAAAGCTATTGCAATTAACTTAATGCTCAATCAAACCCTATTTAAACCTCATTTTAATTTTATACACTTGTGGAAGGCACAATGAATTTTCTCATGAAATGTTTCACACATAGAATTAGACATATCCGACACAAAGAGGTATATATATTCTAGATCAGCATCAATAGCATGTGTCTGTTTCTATGCTAATCTCTCAATCTTAAAGCTATCATCTTGAAACTTTGCCTGATTCCGTTTTTTTTGTTGCAGCCAGTAGATATAATTGATCCGGCCAGATCGGACCATTTTATCATATAGTTAACAGGAACAATCGGTCGAAAAGCAGGTTCTTGTATGGAAAACTTTTTGGTTTATCAAGATATCTTCCTCAAACTCAACATTTATCACTATGCTCCCTACATATATGCAACATCTCATCAAAATCTGCAGCTCCGCATTATCGCGCTTTATTATTCTTACATATCTGCAAAAGGGAAATCTCTAATAGGGTATTAAAACTTCAGCGAGCCGAATATATCCTTACTTTCCCGATATTATAAGTATTATATATACATTTGATTATCTATTTGTGAATTTTGTACAGCCCATAAAGTTAGGTATATCTGTTGAACAAAATGTCAACTGCTTTGCCAATAACTTGATCACATATTTCATTGATTTATGCACTTGTTTCTGCTAAATTGCAGCAACAAAGACAACAACAACAACTTTCACCAGTCACAACAACAATTTAAGCTCTGTCGCCAAGTTTTTCACTGTGTTTTTTTTTTTAGTTTTTAATTTTAAGCATTTCTCCAGAAAAGCGCAGTAAATTTACTGCAAGCTAAAAGCGTAAGAAAAAACAAGATTTGGTGTTTGTTTTTCATCAGCTGCAGCCGCTTTAATAGCCGGCCATTTATAAACATGGCATAATCGATAAATCGGTGGCGTATGCGTGATATTCAATGTGAGATGAACTGCAGACATTTTTATGATGCTCTCATGCATATTGATTTGTGGCTGGCCCTCGACGGGCTGCAGGTGCAGATGTTGTTGTTGCTGCAGTTGTTGTTGTTGTTGTTGCAGTTGCAGTTGCGGGCGCTCACGCTCTGAGACAATGAAAATTAAGTTAATGACGCACCTACAGAACGTGCAACGTGCATGTCGTGAAAATGAAAATGATATTAACCAAAAACTATAATCATAATGATGTGACTTTGAGTTTTACAGCTTTCTTAAGGTTGCTGCCCACACACAAAAAAAAAGCACAAAAGAAATTTGGCTGGGTGTATTTTATTGAATTAAACTCATTTATGGACATTCCAATGTCTGCCACACTCATTTATAAGCATTTACATGTAGAAATCCTAAGCAGCACAGAAATCCTAAGCTTACAGAAAAAAATGACATTAAAATGGCAGCAAATTTCTTTTATATATTTAATATTAATATTGAAAAAAACTCGAACAATAACTGAAATAATTCTAGAGCTAATCAAGCTTTTGATGAGTCTTTGAAAAACATGAGAAAAACTTGAACGGAAATAATAGATAAATTAAATAATTAAAATAAGTCTTTATATGCGAAAAACTGCAACGAAAACTAACGAAAACAAATTTTGACAGCTCAATAAATGTGATCAAGTTGTTACATATAAGTAACTAGAACAACTTTGTTAAAAGTTAAACAAAAATGTTTACATATGTTGTCATCCCGCCCGCCGCTGACATAATTTAGCCCAATTGAAAGGCTGACTAAGGCTTACTTGGCCAAGCTCAATTTGAAGGCATTGTCATAATCCATAGCTGTTCTACTTTCGAATCGACCAACTCTACCAGGAAAGCAATTTAGCCGCATTAAATCCTAACAAGCTCATCCATTTACACATTCGCAGAACAACCACATGGATTTGCGCCAGTTTTGAAACTCATTGTCTGATGGTAGAGAACATTTTTGCCATGTCCATTAGACAAAAGCCTTTGCGACGCCCACACGCTGAGCCCTTTCTAGAACTTGGCCAACATGCACACACACACACACACACACAACGTTGTTAACCTCGTTTCCCATTGTGGAGGGCTGTCAAGGAGACAGACAACAGCTGTTTGCTGTCACACTGATCTCTCACCTTGCCTTTTGCATAATTTCTCAATGCAGTTGCAGTAAGAAAAAGAGCAATAGAAGAAGAAGAGCACACTCTAAACTGTGCAGTAATCATAGAAGCAACAGCAACTGCTAAAGTCTACTTCAAGTTCCCTCTTTCATCTTCATTATGTAAACAACAAGCTTGTAGAGCCAGCAGAGCGTAAAATGATTTTTGTGCCAGACTTAAAAGACAATTAGAATCTCGACTGCAACTTCTGACAACAGCTTGGTTGTACGCTTTTTCTTCGAGTGTATTGAAAGCAGTTTGCCTTATTATTTTGCATGTCCAGGGCTTGTCGCTGTTTATCTTTGGCTTTGTTCTATTCGTGCCTTGGCATATCCCCAAGTAGTTTCTAATTACGCCAAATTCAATGCTCTGCTGCTCGCCAACCATGGAAAAAAAACACATTGCTTAGCCTATTAAGCTAGAAAATAAATGCAAGAAAAAATAAACACCGCAGCACAGCGAACATATAGAAATCGTAGCATTTGGCCAGCTTATCAGTAGTCGACTTTATAGGTAACGCGCCCCTGGCACAGCTAAGGTCAATTCTCTACGGTGTCAAGGGGAGCAACGCAGCGGAAAATGATTGATAATGGTATAGAATTTTTCGGTTTGGTGCTTAGGGTGGACACTTAAAACACCATCTAAAGGTTTTATATGGAGCTGGTAGTGGGAAAATGTATGAAAATTTAATATGATGGATTACTGCTTGTTTTACATATACATTTTAAAGCAACAGCTGGCTTAGAATTATTCCAAAAGGCTTCTCAAAGCTTTAAGCAAATTAGTTTAATTGAACTAAAAGATACGATACCTACAAACCAGTTCAAAAGAACCTATTTAGTTAAAAAGGCACAATAAACAGGTCAAATAAATTAATAACCAAGAGCAACTATTATTAGATCAGAAAGATAAAATACTGTTCGCCTAACATATATAATTTAAGGCAATAGCTCGCTTAGAAATCAACTCAATTGAACTTAAAGAAATGACACTAGCAAACCAGTTCAAATGAACTTATAGAGTTCAAAAAAACAGTTTTATTAAAGGCATAACAAAGAATAACTATTACTAGACCAACAAGTGATTAGATTTGGTCATGTTTTCCATAAGGCTTCTCAAAGGTTTAAGCAAATCAGCTCAATTGAACCAAAAGAAACGAGACTTGCAAACTAGTTCAAATGAACTTATAAAGCACAAAAGCTGAAAAAATAGTTCAACTTAAGTTGAACTAAGAACAATTATTACTAGTTTTCCATTACAACAAATATAATTAACTGCAAGAGCCTTAACAAAACCATCTCTTAATTAACTCCACGTCTAAACTTTCTTTCGTTTGAATTTGTAAGATTATTTAAACAATTTGCTCATCATCTTTTAGTCAAACAGTAGCAGAAAATGTAGAAAAATATATCATTAGCTTTTCAAAATGATTTTCACAGCACATTTACATACAATTGCCTGCATACCAACTGGCCTCTCGGGCAGGGGCGGCAGGGGTGGGGACGGGGACGGGGGTGAGCTGGGACTACATAAATAAGCAGCAAGCAGCTCATTAAATGCAAATTTTCTTTACAACAACACAGTATACAAAGCATATTTTGTGTGTGTTGAACAAAAGAGCTTCAAACATTTTTAAATCAATTTCATTTTTCTTTGCTTATGAGATTTTTGGCGTTTTTATTATTATGGAATTTTAATTTGCATGTCAAGTGGACGCTAAGAAAAAAAAACGGACGTTGAATTGCAAGAAACTTGCAATTTTCCAATCACAAAGATTAAAGGACCTGACTTTGGTCAATTTGACTTTTTAATTTTGTGGAAACTTTGCACCCTCGTTAAAAGTAAGAATTCAAATGAAATTCGACGCATTTCAGCACTTGATCGTCTAATCATTAATATCCACAAATTTGATAAATATGTATTTAAAAGATTTACGTTTTTTTTTTCTGTATTTTTTGCGAATTCGTTATCGCATAAATAAACAAACCCGACAAACAAAAAAAATGCGACTACAACACGCGAAACGCGAAAGGCGAACTGAACGCAAAATTCACGGGCATTTTTTCAAAGTGAACTATAGCAAAAACAAACCGAGAGAGCCACAGATAAAGACACTGCGAGGGGTGAGAGGGAGAGAGGGTAAGAGAGTGAGAGCATAACAGAGGCAAATAGACGGGAGAGAGTCTCTCTCTCAACCCCCGGCGATACGGGCAGATCTTAAAAATAGGCAAACAAATAATGAACAAACCCACAAAGAAATCAACGACGCGATCTGCGTGTGCTCGGGCTTCTGTCCTCTGGGGAGCTGAAAACTGAGAACTGGCCTTTCAATCAACAATTTGCCATATGTGTCCCATCAAATGGGGGCCTCGGTACTTATGGAATTGCTCTCCACATATGGCACAATACTCAATGAGGGTGGTTCCAGAAGAGATGGCATAGACATTACTTCTTCACGAAATTAAAATCGAAATTTTGAATCAATTTTCTGCTTTTAATCTCGAGTTTACATTTTTGAGCAATTTTCCAAACTTTCTTGTATATTTTTTGATTTGGCAAAAAGCCCTTAAATATTTGATCTATATAGCTACACGAAATGGTTTTCATTAATTGTTGTAACCACCCGCTTTCGCGGCAACGACAACGCATAATTATGAGGAATTTCTGGGTGAACCCCCTAACAAAAGCGCAAGTGAATAAGCGCGGACACGAACCATGTGAGTAGCCAGCAGCTGGGAGCGGGACACGCATGCGGGTGTCCAACAATTGTCAGGCGTCATCATCAGAAGATGGGAGGCGTCCCCGCCTCCCAGTCCGCCTCTTTCTCCTGCAGCTGTGTGCGTGTCATTGTGTTGATGTCATCAACGGAAGATTGAGATTTTCCTCATGTTTGACTTAAGTTGTGAATGGGCAGAGAACCTCTCTTTATTGGCTTCTGGTTCCGGTTTTGTGTCTGGCGTTCATGTGCCGTTATAATACTGTGTGCTAATTGAGAACCTAATGAAAATTTCTAACAAAATTAACGGTCGGAAAAATGTTTGAGCAGACAGACGGGCACGGGCAAGCCAGAGAAAAACAAAAATAAAATAAACTATTTTTAATGAACTTGAAATTGTGCGTGATTTATGTGAAGGTTTTTCATTTATTTTAGAGGTTTTTTTATAGCAGTAAATACCCAAAAATAAAAAGGGAGGGAAAAAAGGGCCCAAGCTTCCGTTTTATACTTTTTATAAGTTAATCTTAAAGAAAGTAACGCTTTCAAGTTTTTGCTTTAAATAAATGTTTTCAAGAACAATATTTTTTATATACATATACATATATATATCATCATATATTTTCAAAAATTATTATATTATTTATCAAATTTATATATATTATTTTTATTTTAACATTATTTGTTTATTAGGGAAATTTTTCCTTGACTTTAAGATATATATTTCCAAAAATTATTATTATATTGTTGATCAAATTTGTATATAGTTTTTGTTTATTTTAACAGTTTATTGTCTTGCAATATTTGTTAAGAGAAGTGTATTCTTTTGTTATTTGAAAAACATCTGTTCAATTATTTAGTTTAAACAGCTTTGGCAGACCTTTATTCAACCACAAACTTCAATTAGAGATCAATCAAGCAATATTCCAGCGTTATTTTCGATTAGCCGGCTGAATGGCCATAGACCGGGCAGATCGAGCGCGACACGTAAGGTTTTTCACAACAGACGCCGCAATTAGCGTCGTTTTGTGGCCGTCTCAAATTTCATATTGAATAATCGCTTAATGAGCCACACACATAAACGTTAAGACGAGGCACCTGACACAGGTAACTGATAAAGGCTCGTTATGAATCGGCAATCGATAAAAGGTTGCCAACTTTTTTTTTGTTTATTTTTTATTTGATTTTTTCTTTAATTGTAGCAAATTGAATTTACACTTGGCACATTTTCTTTTAGACCGCATATTTATTGCAAATTATTTAGCACCCACCACAAAGAGGAAAACCCGAAACAATCGCAACTGCAGAGTTGTACGCTGTTGCAGCTGCTGTTGGCGTATTTTGCATTTTCCAACCAAAAACAAAACACAACAACACAAAATGTTAAACACGCGAGCGAACGCTCAGCCGAACGCACACTAAGAGTGGGAGAGAGCAAGAGAGCGGAACTCCCCAGCCAACGCGAGGCGGCCGTTTTTCCGTTGTTATCGCTTCGTTCGTTGTGCACGCGGCAAGAGTTAAATGCAATCTGAGCGCACACAGTCTACGGACGTACGCTGCGAGCGGGCGAAGCACAACATAGAAGACATTGGCGTCGACGCTGGCAGCGACGTTGGCGCTCATAGCTAGCTAAGTTAACTTGTTGGGTGCCGCTGACGTCGCTGCCGCGGTCGCTGTCGCAGTCGCCGTTCGCTGCTGTACAGCCGAAAATGCGACTAATGCGAGTTAGCAAGAGATATTTGTAGTGAGAAAGCAAGGCATATTAAAAGCAAAAGCAATACGCAAAGGAAGAGGCGTGAAAGGGTGCATACAAATGCATTGAACTGAGCTCAAATGAACCAATTGAACTGAGTCAGAGTAAGAGAGAGAGAGAGAGCTGATAAAAAGAACCGAACCAGTCAAAGATCTTCTATTTAGAACCAGTGTTACAAATGAACCAAAATAGTTGTAATTCACTTTTTATATAAACTCACATGGCTCTATCTAGACACTTCTTGAGAAACCGGTTACTAAGCACCCTCGCGTGCTTTAACTTCTTGGTTGCCTAGCGCTACTTAGTTAGTATTGGTACTTATCGAAGCAGTCTTCGAGCGTAGTCACAGCAACCAAGCCAAACAAACTAAAATTGTGCACAAATGCAGCCGCAAAAACCAAAATAATTGAAACGCAAATAAATGACCGCATGCAACTGCAATTGCGGCTGCGGCTGCGACTACTTCTTATTGGCTATTTATATTCAAGTTTAAAGGGTCTCTGGGTTCGTTCGGGCGGCATTATTTGTTATTTGCTATTTATTAAATAAAGTACACAATCAATGCAAATAACGCGATTCGTGCTTGAAAGACTGCCGCAACACGCACACAATAAAAGCATAAAAACAAAGATTATCAAGTTTCATAATATTGCTAAAGAAAATCTTCTTTGTAGCATGGCTTTGCAGCGCAGCAATATAGATATAGGCATAGGTATATGGGTATGTGTGTCAGTGTGTGCATAAATATGCAGATAACCAAATGATAAAACTTGTTAAAAGAGTTGTTCAGCTGGTTCTTCGTATTTACAGATAAGTGTACGCGAACAAGTTCGCAAAAACAGTGTTGGATTACGGAGCCAGTTCATTTGCTTACAGCAGATGCATTCAATGCATTTCCAGCTCGAATTGTAATCATCAAAAATTGGAAATTTGAGTCAAATTCAATCAATTTAATTTTTTCAATATTGTCATCGTTTTTATACGGCACGTTCTTCTAATGCGAAAAAGAGAAATACCGGTAAGCCTCTCCTGCACCTGGAATCACTTCCTTTAATTGTAAATGTTAAAAGTTCAACGTGATTTCATTTGCACGTAGGCCGTAATTGTTTACTCTGCCTGCCTGCCTGCCTGCTAGTAACTGTCTCATTATTTATAATGAATAATTGTACAACAACAACAACAACAATGTCCAAAGTTGGCGATTTTTGGTGCGGCAAGTGCGCGAGCTAGTTGACTATTAATGTAACACCCGTTTGCCTTGTACAACCTTGCAAAAAAAAATAAAAGAAAAAAGTGGAAAAGAGAAAAAGAGGCTTTAAAGCAACTACAAGCACAAGTCACAGTCCAAATATGACGTAATAGACGCCAGACCACACGGACGGACAAACCTAACAAAAGGCGTAGGATTTATCAGTTGTTGTTGTTGTTATTGTTGCTCTTTGCCAATGAGTCGAGCGCCACGCCCTCGCTTAAGAGACGCCTCGTGTGGGAAATCAACTACAAAAAAAAGCAACAACTACTACGTAACGTGAACATTTTATGGCCAATTCTTTTTCGCGATGTTTTAGCCCTGATAGGCAAAAACAGTTCTTTGTGCCCGTCGCAGGTGTTGGACTCATTGTCTGGCACTTACCCCAGCAGAAGCAAAGTTAGATAATAAACTTGGGTGATATATGTACTCTTAAGTATGTGTAGGTTGTTTTCGGTGTAGTTGCTTACCTGGAAGTTAAAGAGACGATATTGTTAAGTTAGTATTTAATAATAGCATAAACTAATGCCAAAAATATTTAAGAAAAGTTGGTGAGGAATAAAAGTTTTAATATATATATATAAAAGTTTAAGATTAGCTTTATAGCTTACTAAGTAAACTCGCACAACTTGAGTTTAAGCTCCAAACAGCTAAGTAAGGATATCTTCGGCATGCTAGAGGTGTTATACCCTTGTAGACCTTTGTCTTACTGTTTTGTAGATATGTGAGAATAGTGAAGCTCGTAAATGCTGAGTTTGATAAAAATATGTTGGGAAACAGAATATTTTTCCATACCTAAACTCATTTTTCGACTAATTCTTCCTATAGTGCTATATAATGAGGATATACTAGGATACTGATAAAAGACGCCTCATATATAATCAAGTTATACGGCTTTGGTCAAGATATCTTGTTGAACAAGAGCTTAAAATTCGACGAACGTTTCTATGGCAGCTATATAAATACTGATCCGATCTTATTAAGAGTTGAGTTATACGTTCGCATAAATAACTGTCCTATGCAAAGTATCTAGACGATGTCCTTAAAACTATGATACTAGTTTGCGTAGAAACTGACAGTCGGACGGACGGACAGACTGACTTGGCTATATCAGGCTATTGACTCGGACTTAGAATAAATATATAATTTATGGGGATGTCAAAGATGTGATAAAAACTAGAGCAAGAATAAGTATTGAGTATTGAGATCAATCTATAGAATTCTCTATAAATATGACTATATGTATGTACTTTATATAAAGCCAGAAAGTTCTTTAAACAATTATTAAGCTCAAACAAATGTCATAAGCTGCGTCGTAGTACGTTGTTAGACCTTAGATCTATTATAAGATTTCTTCGAATTTTCTATTTCCTATGCCTACAATTCCTGCCCTACAAACATTTTCCGCATTTTACTTAAACGTTTCTTGAACGTTGCCAATGTGCTTTATTCTATTCTTTGTTTAAATTTTTAATCGCATTTCAGGCGCATTTGCATTAATTATAATAATTGCAACATTTTGTGCTTCAATTCGTTTAGTTCCACGTCGCGTGGGTTTTGTAAGTGTCTCAGTGTTTTCTGGGTCAGCGTCACATTTGGGTTAAAAATCGATTTTCGTTTATGATTTTACTGTTTTATTTTCTGGCTGTCTCACATTTGTCTTTCTCACTTTTGCCCTATGCTCTTTATGTTGTGCCGGCTTTAAATGCGGACTATGGACTTTCGGCCCGTGTGTGTGTGAGTGTGTGAGTGTGTGAGTGTGGGCAGGTGCCAGAAAATTGTTTAATCGATATGATGGAAGACCAAGCCATTTGTTGTTGTCCTATTAAAGAAAACAACACATTCAGTGGATGGAACGATCCATCGATAATTTATGTTATAAGGAATTAAACGAGGTGCCAGAATATACCTAACATTTGGAGTTATATTAATAATTCACGAAGTAAATAAAAATTTAGATTAATTATTTAATTAAAACAAAAATGTTAGAATAAGGATATCTTTGCCACGCCGAAGATTCAATACTCTTATAAACATTTTCCTATTGTAGATGGTGTGAGAAATGCGAAGCTCGTAAATGATGAAATTGATTAAAATATCGTTGAATAAGAAACCACTTTTCGACCGATCTTTTCTATTATACATATATACGAGGAGCATAGCCATAACAGATGCTGACATTGGTCAAGATATTTTGATAAACCAATTTTTCATAAATAAGCCTACTTTTGGACCGATCCTTCCTATGGTCCGATTCTGCCGGATCCATCATGCACCATGCAACAAAAGGCGGACCTATGTAAACTTTCAAGACGACAGCTCAAGACATATAGACGGACTATATTAAGTCGGTTGTTCATGCTGATCTAGAACATATATACTTTATGGAATCGAACATGTCTTCTATGAGTTACGCATTTCATGACCAATAAATAATACCCTCTACAAGGTTTTTATACCCTCACTCACGATCAAGTCTCCGAGCTGCAGAATTTTTAAAGCAAGTCTACAAGGCAAAGTTTTAATCAATTTCAGAGCAGTTTTTTTCAAAGAAAGTCCAAAATAGTTATTAATTTGAATTTTCGATTGTTTCGTTTTTTGTACTCGCAATCAAAGCACCATAAATTGTTAAAAAGTCATTCAACATGAACAGAAGCTGTAAATTGAGAACTTTTTACACATTTTACCTTGGCACAGTGGCCAATGGCGACTCCGCTCAAAGGTTGGTCAAAGGTTACCATGGGAATGGACAACCGCTGTTGGCCCCATTCCATGTTTGCTCTTTTTTTTGGCTCTGCTCTGACGCCGCTTCTGGCTAATTGTCAATGCTCTGTTTGGCTCTCTGTCGCAGCAAAAGTGAAAAGCAAAAGAAAAGAACGCACCAGCAAGGTGTGCTAGACGGTTTAATTAGCTAAGGTCAGTTGGGTTTTGGGTTTTGGGGGAGGTTGGCTGTTGATCAAATGCGGAAGATGCTAAGCAAGTGATTTATATGGTTGCATAACCCCAACCCACCCCCCATAGCACACACACTTCTTGCTTGCCCCCTGAACTGAAGTGTGTCTCGAATAAGTATCTGAGAGTAAGATCTGCTCCCACATTACTTTCCAAGCAACGTCGTCGCTCGCGATACCAATCTATGTCACATTCATGTTGTGCATGTGTGTGTTGTGTGTGCGAGTGTGGGGACGCACTTATGCAATTATAACTGTAGGCATTCGAGTATGTAAAAAAAAAAAAGAAAAAACAATGGCATTTGCAATTTGTTCAATTGTCAGATTGTCTTTCGGCATTTAAGTGGAGTATCTCTCTTGCAACCCATGACGACATGCCTTTTGCTTCAAGTTGCCACAGCCACAACAGAATTGTGGATACTGCACTTGGCGTCTCGCAGCGCAGGCTGTTCAATATTTCAGATTTCCTAATGCCTTACACTTAATATGTCGAATGGTCGATTTGGTAAACAAACGAATTGAATTAAATAGATGCAAGGCACACAAGCAACAAAGTGTAGACTCTTCGTGGGCAACATTTAAACACATTCTTAATTTGTTTACAATTATCCGTAATACTTTAGAATTTGTTACGCAGGCTGACCTACAGCAGCCCATTGACCCTTTGGTCTGAATCCCAATGTAATGTGCTGTATCGTACCTTTTGCCCAAGCAACCGAGGGGAAATACATAAACGAACACAAACTAAGTCTTAAGACTTAGTCTATATACTTGCTAAATAGTTAAGAATAGATGACTTTATACGAGGAAGAAAGGAGTCCGAGAAGACAAGGGGCAAATAACAAGAGTTGTTTCTGCACATTGAATATGTCTGTCTTGGTGAATGGAATATTGTGGCGACTAAATACATTAGGGTTACTCAAGAAAAGGTTGTACAAAAGATATAAAACTATAGAGACTTCATTAAATATACTAAGATATTTTCCACCACCAAACAAATAAAAAGATTAAAGCAGGAACTGAGGAAAATGTTATCGCTGCCCTTCTCTTTTCTTCTACCTTTGAAGCTTGTGGTTTGTGTCTTTGCTATGCGCTGTAAGCCAAATGCAGCACAGCCATTGCATGCAAATACTTGAACAATTTCCATATCTCTAGAGTCTAGATCTAGTTCTACCAACTTTCCTAAGACTTTGCTCCCATTTCTTGTTTGCAATTAAATTTCAACTATGTTTTCTCTCATTTCTTTGTTGCTGTCAATTGTTGTTTCGTATTTCCTTATCAATTAATACCTTTGGCCCCGCTTATTCTTTTCGCTCATTTTGTATGCAACGCCAAGTTTCACACAACAATCAACGACGCCCCTCAATGGTGTCCCTTTTGCATTGCAAATGATTTGGCAACAACAACCCCCCCCCCCCCCCCCACGCTCCTCCAACCTTCTGCCGCGCTACTAGGCACTAGAGCTCCTGTTTCAGCGCTTGCTGCGGCATTTCCGTTTCCCGTTTGGCCTGTTGCATAAAAGAACAATCAAAGGTCTTCAAATGATTCGTACGTGATATTTTTGCGCAACATTCTTTTTCTTTGTTGTCTTGTTTTTGCCATTTTCACTCTTTTCTTTTTTTTTTTTTTTTTTTTTTTGTTTTTTCCTGCCTTTGGAATTTTCTTATTTTTTTCATGTGCGCACACCTTTCATTTTCCATTCACCGCATCTCTTGTGTCGTTTGCAGTTGTTGTCTTTACTCCTTTTTATTTGCTTTTTTTAAATTTACAAATAATTACGCGCAGCAGCAGCAGCATCAACCAGCGACAGGTAAAACAATTTACAATTTATAATTTACACCTGTCGCTTGACCGACTCAACAATTTGCATAACAACAGAATTTTTTTGTCGCTTTGTTGTCCCATTCAATACTTTTACAGAGTGCCTGCCGGATATCTTGGGTCTGAGGTGAATTTTTGAAAATTCAATTTATACCGCAACCAAAAAAGTTACCTCTTATTTCAGTAAATTGTACAAATATATTTGCGTCTTTTTCCAATTTAAAATTTGAAATTCGTGTTGTCAACAAATCTTATTGACTTTTAACATAACCCACCCTTCTTGCTACTATGCTGTTATGTTAAGTCCTTGAGGAAAATTCATATGTTACGCTTCTATTTACAGAGTCCCTTCATAACAGCAGTGACTCGCTTACATTGCCTTTGTTCTGTTAAGCATCTGTTAAATTATTGAATGTTAAGTCATTAAGGTACGTACAATGCTGATATGATAAGCCAGTGATGTTAAGTTAACAGTTTTAGTTCATTTTTAGAAGAGCCAGATTTTAACAGCAGTGACTCTACAGTTTCTGTGTTCTGTAGATAGCCGTCAATGTTTGCATTTTAAGTAATCAATATTAACAGTTCTGTTAACAGAATGTGATAAGTATGTGAGGAAAATTTACGTTTTTCTATTAGCAAGAGTTTTTAACAGCAGTGCAACTTTTACAGTTTCAGTGTTCTGTTAAAGAGCTGTTAAAGGTGTGTACAGACGATATCTTTAACTTTTCTTCAACGTTTTTTACAGCTGTAATGCCTAACTGTTGCTCTGTTATGATAACCAATTTTTACAAACTGTTATTATAATTTAAATGTAATGTTGCGATTGCCCTTATAAAAAAAAACATCAGTTATAGCTAATAATACACTTCTAAATTAGAACACGTTACGTGAATAAAAATAAAAGTGTTTTTGCTATAATTTAGTCATAGTAAACTATTTCCTGAAAATCTCGATAGAAAGATTAGCTCCAATCATGAAAGCAATCACGATTAAGGATCAAGCAAAGCTGCCAGCATCAAAGACGGCTCTGTAATTGCTGAAGATGATGGTTCGATAAATAAGGTAAATTGAACATTTAATGATAAAGCAATTAATATACAAGATGTTTACAGCCGGAAGAGGAAAAACACTGGCAGCGTGTTGCGGCTTAGTGAAAAGGTTTGTAAGTTGACCCTATTGGCACCAAGACCGCAACTGCCCAGCGGTTTAGTGAATTGGCAATTGGGGTTTGCACGAAATTTCTCAAAATGGCCAACTGCGATTCGAGTCGATTTCAATGACCTTGAGGCGCCGTTACACTCACTCTGTATCTTTCCAAGCCGGGGAGGCCAAATCAGTGGCTGCACTTTATATAACAACAGGCAGCAGGCAGCCGGTAGCAGGCGAGGGGGCAGGTGGCATGTGGCATGCGGGCCGAACATAACCCACACCAAATAGAGTTTCACCTGCCTGGCTGGCATCTAGCTACGGCTTAATAGAGACCCAGAGACAAAGACAAAGACGAGGGAAAACACGTTTGCGAATTTTGTAGCGGGCGAATTCAAGTGAAAAGTCGCGCGCAGTCGCTTTTCCAGCCACGTTCAAATGTTAAAGAAAATGACGCGACGTTGACTGAATTGGAATTTGGCGTTAATGAATGGCCAAATTAGCTGGCCCCCAAATCTGTCGAACTGTTTTGTCACTGTCTCTGGTCAAGTGCAGATTTTGTTTCTCATCGAGGGTTTCGTTATCGAAAACGATCGACACTCGATTTCAAAGACACATTGAAAGCCACCCCCTCCCCCCCGTTCACATGCTCGTCTCGCCAGAGTATCTCAAAGATTGTGCCACATCATGCGAGAGCTGGAGATTTGTGACGTTGCACATTTTGAAAATGTTGAGTTTTAACATTTTTGTAACGGCTTGTGCAAGAAAAATTGCAAAAGCATTAAGTAGGGAATCGAAAGAGAGCGAGAGACAATTACAGAAGAGGTTTGAGAAACGAAACACTCTTCTCAATTTTAGAGCCCAGAATCATAGAAGTCTAAATATTTATTTCAAAATACTTTTAGCTTGTAATACAGCACAATAAAAATTCGTTTTTATTTCTATCCCAAAATCTGTTCTTATGTTTTTAAAACTGTTTCATTAAATTTTCTTTGGACTTACCCTATAATCGTAATCATGACGATTCTCCAGGCTTATGTCGCTGTACATATCCTCAGTTGTATCACAGTTGGAGCTACGGCCAGAGGAGTTGAAACTCGATGATCTGTAGAGTTGGCTGAAAACGAGTGGAAAATATATATATAAAGAATTGAATTTACAAATTTTAAGTAAATGCAAAAACAATAGTTTTAAGAGTTTTTAACTTTTATTAAACATTGACTGAGAACTACATTGTATTTTTTCTTTTTATTTTTATCTTGAAGACTTGCAGACTTTGCTACTGTGAATTGTTGCATGCGGTTTGTGTCTGTACTAAACCAGTATGTCTAGTGTCTGCGCTTAACTGGAGCTTTTCAAGCAATACGCGTAGTGCAGACACAAGCCACAGCACAATGAAATCAAAACTGTAAAATGCAATGCGTACCAAACTGTATTTAGCCAAGACACTGACAAATGTATCTCGCGCTCTGGCTGCCAAACTGTGACTGTAATGCCGTGACTGTCAAACCAATTCAAATTGAATCAAAATGCAAACAAGCTCATATAGGACAAATACGTAAGTTGTATTCGATATATACTTGGATTTCAAGACATTATCTTTAATACTAAAGCGTTAATTATTCAGACATACAGCAAAGTAAAACTTACCTAGCTAAGGCATTGGAACTTATCTGCCTGCGGCCGGAACTGCAAACAAATTGAGAATAAATTTTGAAATTTAGTAAAATATTAATATTAATATAGTATATTTAACATTAAAAACTATTCTACCATATACCGTAGCACCAGTGAGCTCTATAATAGTTAAGCTGATTTCTTAAATTCTTTATTAACAAATGCATCTGAATGCCCTTCAAGTTGAAGCCCCAGCAACGAAATTTCTATAAATTGATTGCGCATTGAAGAGAATGCAAATAAACCAGCTGACATTGAAGAAAACCCAAACAAAAGCAACTAACGTGGCCACCGAAAATAAGGAAAAAGAAAACCAAACACGTGATAAAACAGAAAATCAACAAAAACAACAACAGAAAAGGCAAAAGAAAAAAAGTAGGAAAACAATGGCCACCCACGCAAACGTTTGATGCCTACAGACACACAAAGTCAAAGTGAAACAGGTAAAAAACAAGACAACAACAAAAAACAATGGAAAGAAAATGCAGCCAAGAAAATGTAACAAAATCAACAACAACAATAACAAACACAAAGACAAAATAATTGCGACGAAAATAACTAAAATTAAGTTGTAAAAGTGAAAAAAAGCATGAAAATTGTGTAAAGTGCATTTAGAGAAAACGTGTCAAATGGGCAAATATTTTTTTATTTTGCATTTGCAGGTGTGCGGAAAATTCGTCAGCCATAAAACTGGGGTGCAGCAAAATTGCGAGGAATGTAAAACTTAAATATATAAATGGAGAAATTACAAAACTACGATATATTTAATATCAAACTAAATGTATGCAAACTTGAATAAATATATAAATAATTTGAGTAAGAAGATAAAGATAGGAAAACTAAAGGTGCTCTAGCCGGTAGTGCGCGACTGGAGCATACCCTGAACCTTATTGCTGGTTTCATTTAGAATTCAGAATTTCATATATCGATACTCCATTCAACCTTGCCAACGCCTCATAACTCACAACCATACCAAGAATTCAGTTTCGCTTTGCGCTTAATACCTACTGTATTTCTTAATCGATTTTGATGCAATGTTCATAAGATCTACTCTTATTGTGCTATAGAATTTTCGTCTGTTCTCAACAAGAAGGAGGCATTAATATTGTGGTTTGAATTGTTGGTGTAGTTCCAATTCTAGCTCTTTAAGCCTAACAGATTTGCTCAAAAACAGGATATCAATATAAGTTTGAGGTCACAAAAAAAAACTAATTCTAAATTTCAAGTCTCTCCTATGAAAGAAAGGTCATACATCGACGTGGATGGACATGGCTAGATTGACTCGGCTATTGAAAATCAAGAATATATATATACCTTATGGCGTCGGAGATGCTTTCATTTGCGTGTTACATACTTGTGCACAAAACCATTATACCCTTTCTACCCATTTTCAATGGGTTGAGAGCATACAAAATGGAAATTGCTTGGAAAATTTGCGTTTTCACGCTTATATATTGTATATAGCTAATATATGTAAAGCTAGCCCAAAAACTGTTTTTACAGGCTAGTAAAAATACAAATTTTTCAGCCCAATTGAACTAATGCAAATTACAGGCCAATTGTTAACCAAAACTTAAAAACATTAATAGTCAAACACATAGAAGATAAAAATACGAGAAAAATTAAAAATATATCTGTTTTTATAGGGCTCGGTCTCAGCCTCGGTTGCTCGCACGTAGCCCCTCCCTCCCTACCTCGCTCTACCCCTCACTGAACTCATTAACCCACTTTGCAGTTGCGCTAGAAATAAAAACTGTCTCATCTGGTTTATGAGTTATTTTAAACAAGACTATAAAACGTGAGCAAAAAAAGGAGAGAGCAAAAAATGTTAGCAAAATCCCGGCTACAAAAACCAAACGCAAATTGGCAAGTTTTTCCAAGCCATATAAATAAAACATTGATTCAGTTATATAAATATGCATATGCAAAAGTTGCGTGCCTATAAAAAAATATCAAAAATTTAAATATGTTGGCAACATTTGTCTGTGTGCCAAATTGGCAACGCGCAAATTGTCCAAAGTGTTGGATAGACCAACAATTTTAATGTGCTGCAAAGTTGCGCAATTTGTGCGGCAATTTTTTCAGTCCAAGCAACGCAAAAACTTGAGAAAAAAAACGAATTTTACTCTTGCGGGAAACTAGATGCTCTTTCAAAATAAAATTCATATGTAGCTCATTTAAAATCAATGCAATTCATTTAATAATGTTGCACTTTATAAGATGAAGTACTGAAAAATTGAATTAAATGAATTTTATCTTTTATTTCTATGTGTGACAACTTGATGGAGGATTCAATCAAGCCTCGTTTGGTACGATAGAGTATACGCACAACTGCGAGTCATCATAAAAAGTACAAAAATAAATATGTCGGGAGTGTAAAGTCGAATCAAATATACCCTATACCCATGTCGAAATTGCCTTGAAACACATTCGCACGTACAAAGATTATTTTAATGTACACGAAAATAAATATACTCTCCTATAGCTCAAATTTGCTGTAGGGCGATATTGATATGGATTAAAGAATAAGAGGCATATGGAGAGAGAGGAAGAGAAGGGTATTTAAAGAAACGGAGAGAATGAGAGGGAGATGAAGAGAGAAAGAGGGATATTATAGGAAAGGAAAAGAGATACAGAGTTGAGAGAGAGAGAGAGAAGAGAGATAGAGAGCGATATGAAGAAAGAGAAAGGGAGCTAATGAGAGGGATATGAAGAGAGAGAGAGAGAGAGAGAGAGAGAGAGAGAGAGAGAGAAAGAGCAACACGTGGATGACGTAGGAGGAACGAGCGATACAAGGACATTGACTCATCTCGATCAGTACCATGAATATGCAATATCTTGATAATACCCTGTTTCGTAATCCAGACAAGTACAGGGTATGCAAAAACAATTTGAGCTGTGCGGTTGGCGTTGAGTTTTGGTGCAGTGGTTGGCATTTGATTTTATTGATGCAAATTGAAATTGGCATTAAATCGCAGCAGAAATTGATGCCAAATGTGGCAGCAGGTGTTAATCAAAATGTTTGCGACATTAGAATGTTGCATGAGGCCACAAGGCGACGGCCCGACATGCAGGCACAAATCAATGTGCAACACATGCAACAGCTGCAACAAATTGAGTATTCAAATGTCTGCAATAAGACACAAACACATTTAAAACTGGTCAAATTATTCAAACAAATTCGTTGCTGAACAACTTTTTAAACGCGTTGCTCGCATTAAATTCAGAAAAAAAAATGTTTTTTAAACAAATAGCGAAAAAACAACGAATCACAGCACTGACAGTTAATTATAAAAACGATCAAGGTAATGGCATGTAATCAACAATAAAATAAAAGTAAAAAAAAAAAACAAAACTGAAGTGTGTTTTAACATAATATGATTAAGGTCGCGTTTGGTGTTTTACTATTATTATTATTATGCTTTTAACTATATTTTTGCTTGATACGAAATCAATTGAAATGTGCGCTAATATAATATTTGGACAGCTGCAGAGCGAAGTAGGTAACCTTGGCTCCACAGTATTTGGGTTCCGTTTAACTAACATAAAACAATTTCGGAACACGCTGAAAATGTCGGTAATTGAAACGACAGTCGGAAATTGTGGCTGCGGTTTTTCATGTTTCGCAATTAATAAACAAATTTCGCCTGGTTGAGGTACCTTAAATTCTTTTGCCGTTTTTGAGCTTTTCATTTATGACAACGTTTGCAAAAATAGGCAAGTTTTGCTGCACAAAAGTCGAAGCTAAGAAACTCTAACAATGAAATCTCTTTCTCTCTATCTTTCGCTTTTGATTAAATATTTCATTTGGTAATTTTTATTGCACAAAAGCCAAAGCTACCCTACCAGAAACTCCTGAATTCTTCCGCTCTCTTAAGCTTTCTATGTCCCTTTTCACAAAATATAAAAGTTGCAACAACTACACAAAAGCCGAACTTAAGATACTCTCACAAGGCTTCTTACTGCTCTTCCTCTCTTCTTGCCTTGCGTTTTTGTTAAAAAAGAAAAGTTAGCGAAAGTTCGAAATTCGTACTGCTCAAAAGCCGAAGTTAAGCTACCCTTACAACAGCTCAGATTCGCTAAAAGTCACCTGAAATCTCCCGCTCCCTTAATGTTTACCTTTTGCTTTTAATATTTATCTGAATCTTTTGCATTTGACGTTTGCTTAATTAGGCAAATTTGACTGCACAGAACACGCAACTTAGATATCCTAGAAAAACTGTAAAAAGACCCTGTTTTTCTAAGCAGCCCTTCCCTTCAACCCTGCCCCTGCCTGATACGCTTGTCGCGATTTCGACCGATCTTGAATGGAAAATGCGGCTTAAAGGTCAAATGAACGAAACTTTATTTATTGTGATATAGGATTTTAATACTAACAAGAGTAACAAGACTAAACCTTGTGCGAAATTGGGTGAACAAGTAATATTTTAAACTTTTAGCACAAAGCTTGTCACGAGCAAGGCCGGGCAATACCCGCCTAGTATACATAAAATCTATCTTCATAACCGTAAAACATTTATTTACTTTGCAAACTCTTCAACAAACTTATACATAAAGTATTCAAATAGCGAAAAGAAACGACAAGCTGTCAAATTGTCACATGCGCATGGAGGACCAGACTCTGGCCCAGGCCCAGGGCGCACACCTGTTGATTGAGCGAATCCCTGCCGCACACCTAGCCCCCCTCCCTCTACGCTCATTACGTAAAAAATTCTATTAGACGCACGCTCATTGCGGACTCCACTTGCCCGCACTCCTCCCGCCCCGGCTATTATTGCGTTCCGCTTGGTTTGCAGTCGAGAATTTTGTTTGGCTTGCAAAGGGTATAAAATATGAAAGGCAGAGGTCGCACATGCAACGGGCACATTTCAATTCTATAGAAGTTCACACAAATATATATATATATATTTTAGTTTTTTTGCTAAATGACATAACTGGAACGTGTTTATGCATATTTGCAGAGTGTTCTATTTAAAAGAGAGTTCATTGCACCGATTCTGGCAATAGATACGAATAGAAACATCAGCAGAGCTTGATAAATGAATAGAAAGAATATTTTTACATACTTTTTTTTTTTGATTTTTTTTCAATAATACGAATGATTTAAGTTGAAGCATAGAAAGTTTAGTTCATAGAGAACAGTCACAGAGTTTGATTTGTTTTCAAAAAGTTTTTTAATCAGAAATTTAGTCTCTAGTAGGGTTGGATTACAACATCCATGATTCATTCATAAAATTAATTTATTCCTTCAATTTCATTTCATATTTGGCTTTAAGACCTTCGTCTGGGGAGCACCGCGCCTTGAAAACTTGAAAGTTTTTAATTAAAAGTGACTTTTCTAGTTTAATTATAAAACTATGACAATAGTAAGCGTTATAAACTGAGCATTTCACCTGCACAAAGCTAGCTTGAAGCTAGCCAAATGAACGGTACTCGAAACATTAAAGATGCCATAAAAATTGAGGCGTTTCCCAGGCACTTTATGAGCCAAGACTTGAAAGGCGTGTTTAGACACTGTCCATCCTTTGGCAATCGGAATGAATTGCTGCAATCAAGCACAACACGAATTACGGCTAAAAGTAATTGTTAGAAGTACTTGAGGCATTCAGGCGTTCATTCATTATGAGCCAATTTGTGGTGAAAAACTACCGAAAATCTCCCAGCTATATATTTGGCATTTGCATGCGGAGGCGCAAATACATATTTATTAATGCAAATATGGGTCAATCTGTAGACAACTTTGGCTGTGGCTTAGTTAGACAGTCTGCTGTCGGCTTTTGCATAATTTGCAATTTGATTGATTGACTTGGGGATGGGCGCAAGTGCGTCAAGGTAACATAAACAAACAAAAAACAAAAAAGCTGAGCCATGCCTCGTAATATTAAAAGATATATCTGCCATAATGATAAATAATAATAAAAAGGCAGCTCTGTTGAAGTTCCATTGTCTGTTTTGAATTTTAAGCAGAAAAACGCAGCGCGAAGTTCAAGAAACTCGCGGCTTTAGCTGATTATTTAATTTTGCGTGCCCCTCAACTAACGCTTCCCTCAGCTTTATAGCCAAAGAAGTATTCATAATTTAGTTGGATCGTTAAAACTTTCGTCTTGACTGCTTGACTTTTACCTTATTTGCACTGGGCAACAGGTAATAACAAGTGCGGCAAACAGGTTACAAGCTACATAGATACTTGTAGGCAAGCAAGGAGGGGCAAGGTAATCTTTTTTTTTTTCATTTTTATTTTGTGAAACGCGACCCTTTGTCAGGTGACTTGAACAAGGCTTTAATTAACAGTTGGCTGTTAAAATGTGCACATGACGCACTTGACACGGTCCTAACGCTGAGTTTTTTCAATACTATGACAATAATTCAAGGGAGAAACAACCCTTTGCTGCAATTCTTAGAGTATTCACGAGTGCTTGCGTACTAAAGACTACGAAGATTATAAATATTCGTAACTTTGGCGAAACAAACACAGCAAAATTCCTAGTAAATATGTTAATAGTCAGAGAGATAAGTGGTTAATTTATTGAGAAGTAAACATTAGTGGGAGGAATAAGCGGCAAACTAATAAATTTGGTAAACAATAGTTCAACTAATAATAAGACAGGTAACAGGATAATTGTTTGATAACTGATGTACTCATGTTAGACGGAAAGACCATAAGTTGGACAGGCTAATAGATAAAGAGAGGGATATATAATTGGATTGACAGATTAATAATACTTTACACTAATGTCTACATTTGTATTTACACATAATATAATACGAATATTGAATAGTTGGGCTTTATATTAAGAAATAAAATATAAAAATAAATACAAGAAATTAAAATGAAATGTAAAATTCAAATAGGAATTAAATTATTTTTCTTTCCTTTACTATAAATATCTCAAATAGTATAAACAATTTTAATATGATTTTTTAATTTTTCGATTCATTTAAGAATAAATAAATCATTTTGATTGTAAGTACTTCAAATAAGTTAAATAAAAATAAATATATTATAATTTTGCTAGTACTAGACAATTCTCCCTTGTCTTCCTTTGCCCCCTCTATAAACGTTATGAATAGCCGAGCTTTGTAAAAGTTGTATGCACGATTCAAAGACTTTTTGTCATGCTACATTTAATGCAATAAAGGTAAGAAAATCAATTGAAAATGTTTTATGACAAAGACAAGTCAACCAGATAAGTGGGGGTTGCGGGGTCAAGACATGTAACGATTGTGCGATTTCTAAAGAAATATGTATATATGCTGCAGGTAAGTTTCATATATTTATATATAATACTAAGAGCTGAGTCACAGTCACAGTAAATTGTTGGCAAAGGCGAAAGTGTTTATTGTTATGTGGGTGTTATTTGCTGTGGGCGTGTTTCATGGCGGTTTCTTTCTTAAGAATACATTTAACAATGCTTTACATGACAATTAGGTGCAACAATAACAACAATAACAACAACAACAAACGTTAGGTATACGCACATTTTTCTCAAATGACTGCGGTCATAGGGAAAATATTCATAATATTCATCATCCATATGAGAGATTGTTGCTTTGGAGTTTTGTAATTGTGTATAAAGATGTTGGCTTAAACCGCTTATCTTTCAGTTAACTCATTTGCTTATTGTTTGGCCGTTGGCCGCAGTGCGCCTCATGGCAATTGCCTTCAAGTTGTGTTGTCTTTGATAAGATAAAACCGTTAAGAGTTATTTGCCTTTAAATGCTCGTATGTTGTTAGCAAAGTATCTTCATTGAGTTACGTGTGTTGACGCTTGATTAGGAGAGATACTTATTTGACAGATACTTAATAGACACTTGTAACACTGGACAACACGTATTTTCTATACAAAGTTCCGATTGGCTTTGCTTTATTAAAGTTCTTATTGATCTCAGGTTTATATTATAACTCTTTACACTGCCCAACACACTTATAACACTAGACAACGCAGTGTTTATTACTTGTTCACACCTCAAATTGTTAGTAAGTTAACTCTTGGTGGGTTTTCTCAAGCGTTTTGCCAACCCTGTTTAGCTGTATTTCGATTCCCAACTAAATTTCAATTTTCAAGCACAATTTAACAAGCTTTACAAATTGAACAGAAGCAACACAAAATATAATTTAATAATGTTTTTAGGCACACTTTCGCAATGGACAAGCACCGACTCGAGCCACACTTCACTTTATTCATTACAAATCATTTCGATACGAACAACAATTTTTGTCTGTCTTTTTTTTTTTTTTTTTGTGGCTAATACTTCACAGACACGCGCTTTTCATTTTGTGATTTTCTGAGCTCTGATAACGTCGTTAAGTAGCGTCTCGGAAAGCGAAAATGAAATCGAAATCAAAAGCAAAATGAAAATCCAAATGCGCCAAAGCCGCCTTCGACTCTGCGCCGGCTGACCAACTGCAAGCAATAGCAAATTGTGCAGCAACTGTTAACCGACTTTTATGGCTGCTTGAATGTAATTAAGGCTATAAAACGATTTGATTTTGATTGATGCATCGCGCAAAGGGTGTGCAATGCACACAAGACAAAGACGAGCTAGCAGAAGCCCCAACATTCTCCCATTTAGCCCAAACGCGTTGATTCAAAGTATTCATTTATCATCCAAAAACATAGCTGTTTAGGCTTTAAGCAAGTTTAACAATACATTGGCCAAGATTTTGATTTTCAATTCTGATAAAAGGGCGTGGGCAATGCATCTAGTCACGTGTGTGCGTCTGTGTCTGTTAGGTAGACAAACGTGTCAGAGGTGCAAATACACGAGACTGTGTGTGCGTCTCTCTATAGTCATGTGCAACAACAACACAAAAAAAAAACAGAACTGAGTTGAGCTGTTCGTCAGTTGTTGTTGACGCTTGTTGCAGTCATTAAGGCGTGACGCCGTAAATTACCAAAGTGTAAACTACAATAGAAACAAGCAAAGCAACTGCCTAAAAACAATAGCTCATAGTAAATAGTTAAATAGTAAATACTAAAACGCGCTGCGAAAGCGAATTTTATGACCAAATAACTATCTTAAAATATATAATTTTTGCAGCTCGTCTTTGCGCTCATCGCAAATGTGTTTCGCATACGCCGCATTGTACGCTGTTGCAAGACTTTCACATACTTTTTTCTAGACTGCTGCTGTGGAATTTTGTGTAGATTTTTATATTGCCGCGCCGGAACCGAGTGTGTGACGACGGATGCGTTTCGGATGTTAAACAGCGCACACACACACACAAAATCCGGCAAACGAGAGAAATGTTAAAGAATTCGGAATTCAAAACAAATGCGAACCGCACACGATTGCAGCCAGTTTCGAACTGAAAATCAACGCAAAATGCCGCAGCGTCAATCCAAAAGGCGGCTAACAAACAGGTTCGACGCAACCAAAACCAACAATACCAGCAGAGAGCCACAACGAGAGAGAGAGAGAGAGAGAAACAAACTAATGAACAAGTGTAAAGCAAGAAAAGGCGAGTGAAGAGAACCAACCGCCTCAGAAACTATTTAGTGTAGTGCGTGGGAGACTGTAAAAGAGCGTTGCCAGATAGATATTAAGTTTAAAGGAGTTAGCAGGTAGCTGCTGCGAGGGTGAATATGAATTGAGCCGGCATCTTGTTTGCTCTCTATTTTTCAAAAAAATGTCGCGAAAAGACATAAGATAAACAAAACGAATAATGTTACTCAAGAATTCAGGTGTGCAATAGTGTTAGTGCTAACAATTAATTAAAAAGCAAACAGACAGGTTTTCTAAAAGCAAGTAATTTTTGTTTGAATAAGGCTAATGTAAAAGGTTGCTTTCTGATTAACACACAAAAGTTTTTGTTCTATTTTTTGCCTATCAGAAAACAATCGTTTTTTAATTATAAATGATAAATAAATAAATAAAGTATTTAATTAATATTGACAAATATATACAGATATAAAAATAAAGTAAAAAACATATTTGTTCAAATTCATGTTTATAGGAAGAAAGAAAATGAACGGCAAATATGTAAAGCAACATTAATTTAATTTAAAAACTCCAAATTCAATTTCTAACGCAACGCATTATTCAACTATCAATCTCTAATGTTAAAAATCTGGTAGCACTCTCAGCAACAAACATCAAGCCATTTTGCATGCTAACAAAAAAATAGTTTGCCCTGCACTTGCAACATGTTCGTTTGCAACATGTTGGCAGACTGCAGATAAGAACCTGGCCAAAACAAACGGCATGCCTTTTTATGTGACAGTCTGAGTTTTATACGTTATGCTCGAAGTTAACTTTTGGCTGCCAAATTGTCATGCTGACACTTTGCCAACGGTTAAGCGTCGTGTTGCCAAAAACTGTATAACGTGGGCCAATTACTTCAGCCAAAGCTGCCAATTAGCATTGCAGGCGACTTCCAAGCTTTATCAAGCTGCTACCTTAAGCCAGATTGATCGAGCCTAAACTCTATAATTTGTGCGCTTTGAGAAGTGGAAACCTGTATGCAGCCAAAGTGGAATAGACAGAGAGGGTATACTATATAATTGAAAGGCTTCAAGCAAATTGAATTGAAAATATGAAATCCATTTACAAATGTCATAAATAAAACGAATACCCCT
The DNA here is from genome assembly GCF_003285875.2 of Drosophila novamexicana. Lineage (NCBI taxonomy): Eukaryota > Metazoa > Arthropoda > Insecta > Diptera > Drosophilidae > Drosophila > Drosophila novamexicana. Next base: position 1,989,090 of record NW_020824766.1, read on the forward strand.
ATCCCCTAGTAGGCATCCTATTATATATCGGCTTAAGCTTCGCCAGAATACTACACGTTTAAGTAAACAGAAGTATTCAAATATTTTCTTTGAAAGAAAGAAAAGTTTTTGATCAAATTGAAATTGTTCTTAAATTTTCGAAGTTTTAACCAAGGACCAATGTGGACCTATTACACCGTAATCACATTCGAGACGGCTATAAAGATGACCCCATATTGCCAGGGGTGGCCCACGCTGTGCTGGTTCTTTTTAAAGGCGTATGGAATGTTTAAGTATTTGATTTTGGACCGCGATAGAATGTTTTGGATATTATGCGCTTTTTTCATTTTATCAGTAATGCTTATCAATTGGTTTATAGGATTAAAACAGAAGAAAGTAAGTTGATGGCAACTATAAATAATATTATAGTTTCTGACGGTAATCAATTATAGGAGCTCCGAAAGGAACTTTTAGTCAAACAAGAATTCATTCAAAGACGCTACGAGGAGAGCATGGATGAGTTATTAGCGACCCAATTGATGGACAAAAAATCGGAGCAATTTGATTGCTTGTCGAATAAACATATTTTAATGGAAACTTCCTCAGAGTTGCAGCGGTTTCCAGCCAAATCAATGGGGGCCGGTTCAATTATAACATTGAAAGAATCCCTAACGGAGCAATCTGAGGACTTGCCGAGTGAACAAATTTTAACGAAAACTTCTTCGGATGTTCGGGGCCAGGAAGCTTTAACTAAGCAACGTAAACCCTTAGAGCAAGTTCCCGGTGAACAAACCAAATTGAACGGAAGGAACCGTCTACGTGTAACATTCAAAGAAGACTTAGCAGAGCCATGTGAGGCGCTTACGAATGACAACTTTATAGCGGAAAACTGCTCGGAAATTCCAGATGCACTAACCAAATCCGTTGGGATTGGCCCGCATGTTACATTCAGAGAAGCCTCAACCGATTCGTCCTCTTTGAGATCCCTTAACAGTGTCAGCCAGTCCACGCAAACGGCCAAGTTAAAGTCGTGCCTAAAACGTAATAATCCACATTCGGTCGAGTCCAACTCTGGCCCTAGAAATTATCCGATATGGAGGATATAATTGCAATAGTGGGCCAGTTGACTTAGGTTTTATTTAAATTTTGGGTTCGTTTTTGTTCATCTTATTGTAATTGTTGAAATTTTAAGTTTAAAGGTTTTTTATATTAAACCAGAGAAATTCTCTCAATAGTTTCCCCTATTAAACAGTCGCTCTTAAATGCTAGTTGAACATCAATTAGGTTTTTGTGCTATTCGTGCACTTGACTTTGATGAATGCAACTGCGGAATGTAACCTTTTTTTTTTCTCAGCCGTTGCAAAAACAAAGAAACATTAGCATGACAAATTAAAGCTGGGTAGGATTCGACGGGCTCTGTGTGGGAACAACCAGAGGCAATGGCTGGCAAGTTCAGACCTTAGCCAACAATTTACGAGGCACTTGCATGAAGGTTAAACCTTAACTGATTGCACAGTGTGCATCCAATTAGATGAAGATTTCTCACAACTAATTGCGGTTCAGCTGGCCAAAACTGTGGACTGCTGCAGTTCCTGTGGCCAGCTTTTGGGTCAATTGTGGACAGCATGACAAAAATGCGGCCTAAATTCTGTTGTTGCAGTAGCAAAACAAAGAGTTGACAGAGTTGCCGCAAACAAAACCCGTTTCCGCAACAGCTCTCCATCTCTCTCTCTGGTCAGATCTGTACTCTTTCGAGTTGTTGCTCTCTTGTGCGCATTCCAATGGCATGACAGCCCCCAACAATAATGCAAAATGTCTGCAAAACTTGTAAGCCAAGTCAAGCCGAACCGAAGAAGCGGCAGCTGAAGACCAGCTCGAGGCACAACTGTGACTACCTTCAACCTTTTCACATGCAACAAGGCACAAACCCCGAACGTCTCAAAGCGGATGAACAACTTTTCGTGCGCTGAGGGCCAGAAGCAGTGACAAAAGCGTTTGCCCAGTTAACTGAAATGGCAGGCAGAACGAGAAACAGGAAGCGAGCAAGTGATAAACAAAGCTGGCTATAAGGAAATGCCACAAACTATCCAGAGAACTAAGAGAAAATCTTACAAATTGTACGACTTCTTCAGTCTCTAATCTCGAGCAATTAATCTGTCAAGTTTATTTGCTTGCCATGAACTGGTCTATTAAATGCCACAAAACTCTTGACAGCAAAAACAAAAATAAACATAAATTTGTGTGGACTACGACAACAACGAAAATATAAACGAAATTTATGAAATTACTTGAAATATTCAATATATATACAATTGAAATATACAACTGGGCCAAAAGGAAATAAAATAGTGATAAGCTACGCTGGCTTTAATTTAGTTAATTTACTAAAAGCGTAATCAAAGCTCTTTTATACAGTTTCCTAAAAGCATTTTATCTTATTGACGTAGCAAAATAGTGCAAATTAAATACCATAACCGAAATGAGCACAGAATTAATGAAATTGGGTTAGGACCATATGAAACTCTACATGACAACCAAAAATCCAACCCAAATGTGAGGCATACTCATAAATATGAGAAATAAATAAATGTTGCTTACTGTCTCATGGAGCCCCAACGACGCTGGGATAAACTATCGGGATTGCTGTAAGAAATATATATGATATGATATTTATTATATGTTTCAATTCAATATAGAATTGAGTGCATGCAATATTTGTTTAAGCAGTTTCGTGTCCCATTTTCTTTAAATGGTAGCAAGGGATTGTAAACCTATTAAATTAGTTGCACTATTTTCATGATGAGACTACTTATGCATGGTTTTAGAGCTAGTTCTTCAAATAACCCCAGATATCCGTCTGCGCCAAGTAATATTTGCAGGGTCTTTTAGATACTTAGTGGAAAGCTGTTCAAATAAAATACTTTCAAATTTAATTTACGGTGAGCCCAAAGATTTGAATTGCTACATTTTTTACTGCTCCACGTTCTAACGAAATTCTAAAGTTCAGCCTTTATAATGCTCCAAATAATGTTTATAGGGGCTATCATATAAATAGAAAATCAGTTTAAACTAAATACTATCAAATTTTCTTTCATGCTGACATACAAGGATTTTAATATCATAAATTCTAGGCTGCTCTAAGTTTTAAAATAATTCTTTTGTTTCTTTCTATTCTGTCTACAGTTCCAATTCTTTTTTATATAATTTAATTATAATAGCTTTATAATAAATTTACACCCTAATAAAACCTGTTCATATTTAAAGTATAATATTCAGTTCCAAGTTGATTTTTATTTCTAACTAACCCCGATAAGTTCTGCTCAACGTGCATATAATATATGTTTTAGATATCTTTCAATACATTTTTGTACTTTTGTTGTACTAATCGGATATTTTGTTAATAGTTTATATCTTTAATGGGCAGACAGACGAACAAGCACACATTTTATGACAAAATTTGAATGCCCTTCAAAGCATTAAGAACGGACTTCAAAATCATATTGTTTTCCTATGCTAATATGTTTAACTATATGTAATCAACTATAAATTATACTAAACCTTTGTAATTGACATGCAACTAAGTACTTAGTACATTTATTTATATGATTAGTTACAGCACAGCCCACATACTGTATAATTTAAGAGAGCACAAATGCTCTTACTATAGCTCAAACTTTAGTTCACCACAGCACACCTCTCTCTCCTCTCTCTCTCTATCTCTTTCAACTCTCAACTACATTCTCTCTCTGTCTCTCTATTGGACTCTGGCTCTCTTCATCTAGTGTGTGTTGAACATAAGCGGAAACAATGAGCGCTCTCTGATCGCGCACTGACTACAAGCCGCGACTGCGATTTCGACTGGATCGGCACGCATGAATCACGGCCCAAACAGACAGACACAAACACGGGGCATAGAAAAACTGGTTTTCCAGTCCGTGGGCATATGCACATTTTGTATACATACAAGCGTAGTCAAATGTACAAAAGAAAAGGTTAAATATTCAAAAAGATTTACACAAATAAAAAAGCCGACTGGCTGATGCTCACTGGCTGAATATACTTGGACTTGGCAAACTGGTCATTTTATGGGCATTACGTCAAAAAGGCGCGACGATTATGTGAGTGCAAAATGTCGGGGACAACATAAATTTCTACTGCATTCAAGCTTTCCATAACTAATTGCGGATCGTATTGGCCTTATATGGCAGCCGAGACTCCGACTTAATATGTCTACAATCCCCACTTGCTGCTGTTACCTTGTAGGCGTGCGTCTCAGACTGCGTCTGGCCCAATTGTCGCGGGGCATGATGTTGAGCTCATCGTCACTGCAACAAAAAAAAAATAGACAATGGGTTAATAAAGGTCTGTGGATATAGTATATAAATTCAGCTAAGCTTACTCCTTGGGCGAGGACGAGACAACATGAGGCGCCAGATCGAGTTCAATGCCAGCGCTGTCATTCAAATTGTTATTGCCGTCATTTGAGTGTTCACTGTGCTCATGTGAGGAGCCGATGCCGTTGCCGTTGCTCGCGCTGAGATTGTTATTGCCATTGCTGTTGCTGTTATTATTGTTGCCATTGACGGAGCTGCCCGGCGCTTGTAGCTGTGAGCTGTACTCATTCTCGCCATAGCCCTCAAAGGATTCGCCATCGGACAGTGAGGAGCACTGCGATTTGGCAACGCCCGCTGTGGTGCATTGAGAGTGAATGAGTTAGTTAGCGGATATCTGTGAATTGTTTATGTGCTGCATTTGCAACTTACCTGTGCTTGAAGGCGGACTGCTGGGCGTTGGGCTGCTGTCGCCGGAAATTGTTTCGGCATAGAGAAAATTATTAGTTGTGGCTTTAATGGCCGCATTGTTGTTGGCCAATTGAATGCGTGGCATGGGCGCCATTCTGCCAAAGCGCTGAAACTGCAAAGAAACGCAAAAGGTAGGAAGTTACTTAAATTGTCTGCAAACAGGTCAATAGGACAGCTAATTGAGGTTCGACATGCAACCAAAGAAGCCACAAAACTGCAGCCCATTGCAATTCGAACTCTGTTCACAGAAAGTAGAAAAAACATGACCTAGGTGAAAGGCTTGATGCTCATTTCTTGCTTATTTTTCAAATAAAGTGCAATTTTAGTTCAGATTGCCATTGTTTTCGCTCTCAGTTTTGCTTGTCTTTCACTTTTATTAGTTCCTTAAATGATTTGGTGTTGAATTGTTAAAATTTCACAGGTTATACAATAATATATTTGTTTAAAAACTGATGCAAATAAATTCAAGAAAGAATGTCTAGTTTTACCATGGGAAAGATTTCATATCTTTGTGGACATATAGTTTACGGCTGTGCAGATAAGTGAGGCATTTTGGAAAGCTTTTAATTGCGCACGGCTTGGAGAAGATATCTTAAAGAATCTACAAATGTTTACCATATAAAATCTTTCTATATCTATATTAACAGCTATATTAGTGGCATTAATTAATATCCTCCTTGAACGGAAACAATCGTTCTTATGGAAAAATAATGATACGAGTGGTCTGATGTTGATAAGGTTTTGCATATATGAAGAAAGTGAAACTTGTAACAAATTTGATGAAGATATCTTGAAAAACAAAAAATTTGTTTTTACAAGTACTTAAGTTTCGACTGATCGTTCCTACGGCAACTATATAATATAGAAGCGCGATGTATATTGAAACTTATAAATGCCGAGTTTGGGTAAGATATCTTGATAAGCAAAAAATAACCATACAAAAACCTTAATCGACGCTCAATGTATTGTGCAATTTGTATCCGCAACATTACCAATCGCTTTCGAAATTATATTTATTTACAAAAAAAAAAACTGCAACAGGTGCAACATAGAGGTACATAGACTCCACTGACGCGATAAAAATCGAACGAACGGAAGTGGTCAACCAAAAGCGTAACAAGTAACCCAAATGGGTCGAGGTTTGTTGTGGCCACTTCCCGCTGGACTTACCCACTACCAAATGACAATCACACAACACAACAATACACATCCCCCGCACTTTAAGTGTCCCGCAATTAGCTGCAGGGCATACGCGGGCAGGCGACATTTCTAGAGACCTATTTGTAGGGCCCGATAAGCGTGCGTAATTACTTTATAATTGTTGTTGGTTCCTTCTTTGCACTGTCATTTAAAGAGCGAGAAAGAGAGAGGCAGAGAGAGAGAGAGGGAGCGAGAGAGAGGAGGGAGAGAGAGTGAACCTTACCTAGTTTTTAGGGTTACACGCTTTCGATAGAAAGCAAGAAAAAAAGTTTACTTGAGAGAAAAATCTACAAAAAAAATATCAACTACAATAAGCCTATCGTGTTTATAGTTGTGTTTGGATCATAATTTTGTCATTGATTGATTGAAATGTCAGGGCCGTTAGACGACGTAGGCCCTAAGAATTAGGTCAGTCTACTTTTGGGCAAATGAGAAGAGTTAACTAGTATGTTAAAGACAGGTGACAGGTAACTACCTAATTTAACTATCTATTAAGGATTACCTGTGTTTTTAGAGAGTGACCAAAAGACAAGGTCTTTTGAGCATGAGGTAGTTTTTTCATTATACATTTTACCCAACTTCTTTTCAAAATAAGCTCTTAGGTTTTTTCTCCAAATTTAACTTTCCTCATAAAATAACTTTCTTAAGAAAACCTCAACTCTCAACTCTTTGGCTGAACTTGATTGCATGACTCTTTTCACTTTGAATAAGCTAGCTAATAATAATAAAACAAACAAACAATTGCAATACAATTATATTTGTCATAATGAGGCAACATAAAGACCTGTGATTAAATATTGATTATCCAGCAAATTGCAGCAAACGTTTTCAACTGGAAAAATGCGCAATAATGAAAAATGATTATTACATGGTAGAAGTTCAAAGCGAAAGCCAAAACAAAAATAAGTAAATAGTTAAAGCCAACAAATGTTTATTTTTATGCTTTTGACCAATGGCAGAAAGACGGAAAGGCAAAGGCAAAGTCAAAGGAGGAGCCACTTGGTAGGTGCAATGAACTCTGGAGTATCGACTCGAGCCGTTGACGTGACGACAACTGCATGGAAAAATCGATGCTGGCAAAGTTGGGCAAAGTTGGCTAAAACAAAAATAAAAAAAGAAACCACTTATGCAATTGCCTTTCCTATGCATAATCCAAAGAAATGAGGGCGTGTGAGCTTGTCAGTCACAAAGCTGACTCCTATGGGTTGCATGTCGTTGAAGTATACCCTATAAAACTTTAACTCAGTTCATGCTCATAAATTCTAACCCTTGACCGTTTATTAAACACTTTTTTTACTATAGAGAACTTCTATTTTTCTATTTTGTTATTTTATTTACTTAGTTTATATATTTATTTAATTTATAATTATATTTATTTATTTTATATTTTTATATTTTTTAAATAATTTTATTTATTTTGTTCATTTCTTTTATAATATAAATATAATATATATTTTTTTTATTTATTTATTGTGTAAGACTAAGAAAAATGAAAAAATAAAAGATTTTCTCATTTCTGGCCCAATAGAGTATTCCCTCAAAAAGTATTCATCACGTTTAATAGTTATATCTATTGTAACTACAATATTTATGTCAGTTTATAATAACTGCAATCCTCTCTACTGCCGGCTGCTTTGCCAGCAACCTGTACAACAACAATAACAATAACAACGGCAACAACAACAACAACAACAACAACAGCAAGCTTCAAAGTGCTTCTTATACAGTTATAAAGCTGCAAAGATGCTGCAAGACAGAGAGACAGAGAGGGAGGGAGGGTGGGTCTGTAATCCTCACAGTTGGATTTATCATCTGTCATGCCTCGCAGCGGATTCTCAGAGTCATAACTGTGCAACGTTATTTGCAGTTGTTGTTGTTGTTGTTAGCGCTTCTCCGATTCGGTGATTTGTAATGCATTTTTCATGCAAGTTGTTTCTATAATTTGTAAATGTATTTCCCATGAATATTTCCCCTTTGTCTATAACTCCAACAACATCATCAGCAGCTCAGATGTGCACAAATAAAGAACTGTGTGAATTTTTTTGCTTTTATAAAAAAAATTAAAACAACAAAGAGAAGAGCTGTGAGAACAACGTGCCTAACGTGTGCGAAGCTTAAAGTATAATTAAATAAATGTTGGTTACAAGCTTTGAGAGAGGCCTAAAGGCCCCAATTCAATTGAAAAACTTTTATTCTTCTTCTGAAATATTTCTATAGCATTAGACTGGAAAAAAAGGTCCTCTTAGCTGTAAAATATCAATATCGTTTCCCGATAAAATATATAAATTATTCAAGAAATTTCTTTAAATTGTGTAAGCTGATGTATTTGGATACCCTGGAATGTGTGTAACAGGCATCTCCGATCCCATTAAGTAATAAATATTCTTGATCAGCATCAATATTCGAGACGATCTAGCCAAGTTTGTTGATTTCAGATATATAATATCAGATTCCTGGTTCAGTTAATTATTCCTATTGATAGGAATTTTATTTATTTGTTTAAATATTTGAACTGTCACAAATTAAAATTATTAAATTCCCTCGAGCCTCCACAAATTCAAATGATCAATTATAGATTTTAAAGGCATTTAAGTATTCCATATAAGTACCACATTATATATATCATATAAATATAAAGTGCAAATGTTTATTGAGCTCTATTCGATGACTGATTTCTTATTATGAGTTATTCAAACTATATTTGTTAATGCAATCACTGTTATTATTATTATACATTATATTGTTGTCCAGTATGAATTGCTCATTAATTTTACTATAAAATCACATTGCATTCATATTGCTGCCAATTTAAGTACCTTGAACTACAATTTGTATTGACAAATCGAGTAGATTTATAAATCTCACGATATGCTATATCCACAAGCATCGCATTAGCCATATGCTATAGATCAGAGACACATGCCATAAAACACAAAAGTCAATATATGATTTAATTATAGCACAGGCAGCGCGTTTGTGGGGGGCGTTTGCTATTTATTAGATGTTATCCGAGACCGTAGCCAGCCAAACGGGCAGCTACTGACCACAGACTCATTTGGAGGAACAACAGCTGCTGCTGCCCCCATTGACTTTGACATGAGTCACAAACTTGAACTTGCCGCGCGAAGCGAACAATGAATGTGAAGAAATATATATTATATGTTTAAAATACGCTCAGTGGATGATGTCAAATTTACGATGGGCAAACGATTCAATTTACTAATCAACCCAACTGCTGAGCGATTCCCGTCTTGTTCTCATTCCGAGATGACAGTGTAAACAGCTGTTAAGTGTGTGTGTTTTCTTGGATGGTTGGGGTAGAGGAAGCAGGAAGGGATTTGTAGTTAACATGTGTAGCAATGTTACGAGAATCAGACGATTGCATAATTAAAGCACATGCGTTGGGTAATAGCAACAGCAAATGTTCAGTCCCTGGAGGTACTTAAGAATATCAAGCAAGAAGAAGATTAAATACCCTTGCATATATATTTGCCTTTTGGAGAATGCTGGAGCTCTTAAATGCTGAGTTTGATGCAAATGTCTTGGAAAACATGATTATTAGAGAGAATTAAAGATAACCTTATAGGTTCTATAGGTACAGGTGTTGTATGTTATAGTAGCCCGATGTTGAAAAGGTTTTGCACGTATATAAGGAACGTAGTCAAACTTATAAATGCCTAGTTAGGCATGATATCTTGATAAGCAAAAATAAGTTAAACATAGAAGAACCTACTCTTCGACTGATCGTTCCTATGACAGCTACATGATATAGTGATCCGATCCGGCTGGTTTCGAGATATATACTGCATGAAACAGTAATCGCAAACAGAGAGAGACGGACATGACTATATTAACTCGACCGCTGATGCTGATCGATTTTATGGTTTCGAAAATCTCTCTTTCTAAGCGTTACAAATTTTATGACAAAATTAGAATATCCCTTACATAAATAAGTACTTTTTATAGCAGTAGTTTTTAACAAAGACTATAACAAAATAATTTTGAACTGTCCATTAAAAATGGTTTCAAAATAGTTTGCTGTGTTTTCATTTAGTAGATTATTTCATTTAAATTATTTGTGATAATAAGTAGCAACTATTTTCGGGCCTATTTAGTGTTGAAATCAATTTGCCCATAACTTATTTATCAGCCCTCTCAGACTCTCAGACAGACAAATAAGCCAAGTCAGTCGGGCCAAACAATGTCTTCAAGTAGATGTCAGCTGGTCTGGTCTGGTCTGGCATTTTAATGAGTCTCTATTCTACGATCAAGCACATGGCATCGCATAGCATGGCATAGGTGCCCCATTCCATTGTCATAATGCGAGTAATGCGCCGGCATTATGAAACCACGAATGGCAAAAACAACAACAGCAACAACAACAACAACGACGACGACTAACCAAGTTTGGGCATATAACTCAAGTGGCCCAGAAGAGGCAACAGCAGCAACAGCGGCAACAACATGTGGCAGCTACATCTCTACACTTGGCATGGCGCACGCGACTCGCCTTGGAATGGATTCGTACCACATGAGCTCTTGAGCAGCGAGCATAGACAAAAACCCGAATATTGTGCATAATTCAAGTGAAACAAACTCATAGAGTCTGCCCCAGTGAGAGTTCCATTGAAAAACTCAATTAAAACGGCGTCTGGCATAGAGTGTTAAGGCATTTTTGAAAGAACCTTTTCACAAGTCTGGAAATTTGTTACCTGCCAGCGAAAAATTGAACTCGAGTTGTATTGAAAATAGCAAAGCAAACAGCTGCCCAGATTCAAACAAGCGATATGCTAGTTTTCTTAGTTTCCTCAGCAGCTGTTGTAGCAAAGAATTAGATAAGAGATAAAAACAAGATAAAACCAATGCTTAATACACATATATATTATTTGTATATCTGTGGACGAGTTAGTCATTAGTTTTAAGATTTTTAGCAAGGTTTATGCAACATTTGCACAGTTGCTAAAACTAATCAACTAAGCTGGTATCTCTCTCTCTCTCTCTCCCCCTCCCTCTCTCTCGCTTCCTCTTTGTTTCTCGCTGTCGAAACGTGTTTTACGCTTAAATACATAAATTATATTTAAGTGCAATGCAATTTTTACTTGCTACGTGCTTCTACTGGGCATGTTTTTATACATTTTTACCTATTCAAAACAAAAAAAAAAGAAGCAGAATACAGTGGACTGACAAACACCTGATTGATTGAGCTTAAAGTACTTATAAGTTATTCAAATGAATTATATTGAAGTGTTCAATATTGAACAGCTCAGCTTAACTTAAAACTTAGAAACATAGTTAAAACTTTTAATTATTTAAAACATGATTTTGCACTTGATGCATGTAACTTAAAATTGTTTTTTTTTTTTGAAGAGTTTAATTTTTATACCCCGAACCCATTGAAAATGGGTAAAAAGGGTATATTGTGTGCAAAATGTAAATGTGTGTAACAGGCAGAAGCAAGCATCTCCGACCCCATAAAGTGTATATATTCTTGAACAGCATCAATAGCCGAGACGATCTAGAGAACGCGTCAAACTCAAAACCTTTAAGGGCGAGAGACTTCACATTTAGGTTCACGGTATCCCGTACTCGTTCACTCTCGACTAGAACAATAATGTATATGACTATAATTGGAAAACCCTTAAGTTTTATCATCAAACATTGAAATTTATTAAATGCACATTTCTAGCTGATTTAACTTAATATATTTGTTAACACAAAGAATTCCCTTGGTCTGGCATAATAAACAATATTTATTTGTATTTATTTAGTGCTTCTCGAGGCGCCTTCATAAACGCCCAATAAAGCTGATCTCGCAATCATACGCCCCCCCTTGCCAAGCGAAACAAGAAGACAACAAACCGCCCCCAAAACAGAAAAAAAGGGAATCAAAGAATAATATTGATAAATTATACAAACAAAGTCAAGAGAATGAAAATGGGGAAAATGCATTGCGACACTCGAAGAATAGAAACAAATGAACTGAAAATTGGGTCATTGGGCATAGGAAAACGTGTGGCAAATGCACAACAAGCGAATGACAAAACAAACAGCAGCAACTGTAAAAAAGAAAAGAAGAAAACTGTGGGAAAATGTCGTAAAAAAGAAAATGAATCATTTCTTCAAAGCTTTAGAACTTGTAAGACATTTGCCAAGTGCACTTGAAATTTGTTTCAGAACAGCTAACAAATTGTTTGATAAATTGAATAAGAAATAAATGAAATATCGAAAGGGAAACCCCAAATGGAAACGAACAAAATAAAATCTGGACAATTTTAATTAAGAAATCTCCATGTGCTGTGGAAAATTTGCCGCCTTCAACTATACAAAACAAAAGAAAGCAACAAATCCCATTTGCGGATTTGACATATTTTATTTTTATGCATCTTGAACTGTCTGCACCGCGCCTCTTAGGCAAGCGACTCGCGCCGAGACTCTATTGCGGATGCCTTGTGGATGCCACGCTGGCAGTTCCCGCTAATTTGTAGCCGTCTGCGGAGAGTAGACGCGCGGCAGGTTTTAAATTCTTGGGGCGTACACCAAAGCGGAAGCCAACGAGAAGCCAAAATATGTACAGAAAAAAAAAATAAAAATAAAAACCTGGTTGACTACTTTCCTGAATGAATAATGAGGCGGGCGTTGCAGTTGGGCCAGGCTAAATTCCACTCAATAGCGACTCCAATGAAAGATTTAAAGGAATAAAATAATGGCTGAGCAGAAAAATTGGCGTTTTAACAAGTTTATCTATTCAACAATGTGGAGGAGCATTTTTCTTATTTAAGAAAACTAATCTATACATATGAAACTGACATTTTCACGAGAAATTCCACCTGCATGTGTGGAAAAATCGTGAAAAAACGTTGCATGCAGTTTTTTGCTTAGCATCCGATCGGCCTTTAAATCATTTTCAAAGATCTTTGTGCGAATTTATGTGATACGTTCTGCAAATGCGGGTGAAAGACTTAATAAACGAAAGTTTATTCTTCAGCTTCAAGACTCTCATTGCAAAACCAAAAAGATCGGAAAGCTCGGATTCCAAAAATTGTTTCTTTATTCGATGCACTAAGAACACTAAATAGAAGTGGAGATCAATATGGTTAGACAACAATTTTCCACGGCCGCATACTTAGTAGAAAGATTATATCTAAAATTTGTAGCACAAAACGTTATACGGGCAAGGCCGGGCAATACGCGCTAGTTTTATATAAAAGAAGTACTATTTGTAAGAATTTATTGCACTTATCTTTGAAAATAGTTATATTTTATTATATATTAATGAATATTATTCTAGGTTTAAATAAAACTATTTTAATATTTGGTCCTTTACTTAGGATTTGTTAATTTTTGTTAAGCAAAAATGTTTTTTTTTTTTATAAAACAAACATGTTTTCGATGAATAATCCCTGTGTCAACTAATTATTTAGTGTTCTGTTCCAAGAAGTATACACAATTTTAAGATTGCTGAAAACCCAGATGATGCTCTTAAAAGTTACAAATGCCTCGGTATGACCTTCGCAAGCGCATAAGAGGATTGAGTTGAAGTATATAAATATGCCTAGCCTAGCCTTAAGGAAATGCGGAAGTCCGTTCGTCTGCCTATCTGCCACGTACTTGTATCTATGAGATGAATGAAAAAACTACAAGCCGCAACACATGACAGAACAAAAGAATATAATACAAATATAAACAACAATGACAACAATAAACAACAACAGAGTGGTCGACACCTGTTTAAAGTCGTTGCAGTTCTTGAAGTTCTTTGAGCTCGTTCCATGTGCGTTTGCATTGCCTCACCTCAGCTCACCTGAATTGTTTACTAAGGCCTGGCTGCGCGACCCGACAATGAACTGTCGCCCTGTCAACGTGCCCGACGTAGCCGACTTGGCATTAGACATGCCTTCGAGTTTTCCCTTTTAAAGCGAACTAATTACCAATACATGTACATTCCAGGCACATTTCCATTGATGGTGCATTGAACCAAAGGCAGGTGTTGCATGCCAACATTTGGCCTAGTTAGCTGACGACTGCTTATTTCCATTTCAAGTGGATCTCCAATTATAACTCAATTGAAGATGTCATCAGGTCTGTCTATGCGGTCTCTAAACAGCTTACACTCTGCGCCTCTTCTCTTGTTTATTGAATGCTGCTCAAGCTTAAAAAAGCGGACACGCTTTTTTTTCCTCGCCGAGGCAATTGTTTTTGTTATTGCTCTTTCGCTTTTTTGGCAACAACAATAAACTACAACTGGCACGAGTTCTCGCTTTGGCTTGTTTATAAACAAAAAAAAGCAAAAAGCAAAATTAAATCTTCTCAACTCGTTTGCCTTGAATTGCATCGAATTGAAGTTCAAATGCGGCAAAATGTTTAATTATAATTTTAGCTGCGATTTTTTGCCTCGCCATTTTTTGCGTTTACTTATGTTCTGCGAAAACGTAATAAATTATATATTTTATTTATATTATAAACGAATAATTTATGGAATGTTGATCAAAGTTCAAAGATGTAGCGCTTTTTTCTTGATTCTTTCTTGTTCAGAACTCAAACTTGTTCTTGAATACCATTAAAACAAAATTTGAATTAACTTAAGTTTTTGTAACCTATATATTTGGTTTATGTGCATATCATTCGGTTCGGGTTTTGTTTTTTATATAGAAAATATTTTGTCTGATCTAAACTAATAATAATAATTATAATTTAGCCAGGCTTGCAACGCTAAAAAGGACATTCGATCTAAGCTAACAATATTGTTTCCAATTAGACTTGCAACGCTTTAAAGCGCATGCGTAATTGTGCAGGGTATTCCACTTCAATACCCTCTAAATGTTGCTTGATGATGAATCAACTGACAAAGGGTCAAGCCCAAAAGAAACTCCAAGCTGCAAATGCAGAAGTAAAACCCAGAAGCCAAAAGACAAACAAGTATCCAAAATAAAAAGAGAGAAACAACAACTACAAAACATGGCCAAGCCGCATAACTGTGCCAAGGCCCGGCAACAACAACAACAACGAACAACAACAACAACAATGAACAAATTTTGGGCAGCGAAAATATGCAAAGTGCACAGCAAAGCAGAACCGTTAGGTGCGCTTAACGTGCGAAAGAGATGGATATAGAGAAGTTGAAAGTACGGGCGAGACGTGGAGTGGGGGCAGCTGTAATTTTAGAGCGCCAAGCAATGTTAAACGGGGGCCAAATGGACTTGAGGAAAAATAAGAAAAACTATCAAATTACAATGCATAACGCAAAAGAAGAAGAAGAAGAGGAAACAAATAAGACAAAAAGTGATGCAATGAAAAGCAACAGCAACAGGATGAACGCAGCTGCTGCTGCTGCTTCGGCTGCTGCATCTTTGAGTGGGTTTCGCATTACCAAAACGCAGCCTCAAGTGTCGCATCGCCATGTCCTAGGCCTGTTCGTTTCCTGTTGCACGCAGGTGGCCGTAACGAAGGCAACAACAACAACAACAACAAACGGAAGTACTCGTACTTGCGCTTATTCTTGCCCCCACCCCGCCCTCGCCGACTGTGATTGCTGCTTGATAAAGAAGTTGCAATCGCAATCTCCGCAAATGAATTAAAAGCAGCAACCGCTGAAAATAGAGTTAGCCCGACTAGAAAATACCCTGTAAGCAAAACTGTAATGCATGATCATGATAGCGATCTGTAAGCGTGAAAGCCTTAACTGTACTTTGTAAGATAAAAGATGCCTATTACATACAATATATACCCCTCACATCTAAACACGTATAGGGTATTTTAAAAAAAACTTCCTCAAAAGCCCAAACCAAGCCAGAGAAAACAATAAACCAAACAAAAAGCGTCGATGCCGACGTCAGCGATGGCGCCAACTGGCACAACATGGCTAAGCCAACAACAACAACAGCAACAACAACAACAACAACAAAAAGCAAATACGAATTTCGCATTTGTGCAAATGTTACAACTAAAACTCGTATACAACTGTAACTAAAACTAAAACTAAGACAAGTCATTTACTTAATTGCGTGTGCAGCAAAACAAAAACCAAGTGAAAACTGTGCAGCCGACGGCGCAATACTCTGTACACAAAGAAAAAACAGCAATTGTGGTAGTTACTCTAAAACTGTGACTTCAGAACACTCTTCTTTCTTAACTGTAAAATACATTATAAAACTTTTAAATATTTTGATTTATGTAATATTCTTCACAAATGAAATATTCAATATTTTTACATTGTGAACAGAGTATTAAGACGCCGACAAAATGAAATGCATTAAACACCAATGCAGCCCCAACCGCTTACAGTTTGAGAATCAATAACAGTTATAACATTGCGTGTGAAAGAAAGACATTCCAAGAAAAGAAATAACAAAAAGCAAAAGAATGTTAGCCTTTTTTTTTTTTTTTTTTGATTAACATAAGTATGTTAAAATAAATACACCAACAAATCGAAAAATGTTAATCGTGTGACAGATGAACGTACAGCTGGACGGCATGACAAACTCTTAGGCTCTCATGCCCTGACTAATGAGATCTACCGCTAATGTGGCCAAATAGAGAACAATCGACAGCTGCTGTTCCAAATTATTTAAAACAGTTAAAACGCACCTGTTAAAACTGTTGTGCAAAATATTTATCTAAATTTCTTTTTCGTTGCGTTTGTGCGTAGATATAACCGTTAAACGTAGCAGAATATGAAATGCATTTTTGTAAAAGCACACACACATACACACAGAGAGATCACATACAGTAGAGAAGAAGCAACAGTTAGATTTCTTGTTGTTGTTGCGCACCTTTTTCTTGATCTGCTGTTTCTGCTGCTGCGTCCGACGAACTTTGTAGAACAGGTAGTTGAGAAATGTTGTTGAATTTTATATATATTTTGAATAATTGCTGCGTTTTATTTTGTACTACTCGTGTGTTGGCCAAAACGTTGCAGTTTGTGCAATTGTTTACTGCACTTTCACTTGGCGCGCGGGCCGTGTTTATATATTTAACACTTTGCGGCTTTTTATATGAAAACACAAACGCTTGGGTTTCGTATTTTTACGCGTGCGTAACGTTGGCAACGAGTTTGCATACCATTAGGTTGTGATTTTGTTGCTTCACAAACACACGCACACCGGAACATAGGCACAGGCAGAGGCATAGGCGAGGAAACGATACGGAACGACGTAATTTACCCGCGCGCACATCCGAACCGCACAAAATATAAAACGAAAATACTGAAGTACCTGACCATTATGACCGCATTTGATAATCAGCAAAATGCCAAACTATCGATAATTCCGATAGCACCAAGTACAAATACTAAAAATGTTAATTAACATGGTAATAGCATTATGTTAAGCCCATTTTTAGTGCTAAGCTCAATTGGCGCGCAAATTTGAAAAGTAAATAGGGCAACATGTTCAACAATTTTAATCATAAGCACGATGTACTACAGGCGATTTAAGTAATTTAAGACTATACTAAAAACAATTGCTAGGATTTTACACCGGACTAGTTAGAGTTTTCCATCTTGTCCTCTGACGGGACAGTGGCATAACTATCATCATCATCCTCTTGATCCTCCACACTCTGTTCACCATCTTCATCAGTAGTATCGCTTGAGTCCTCAGATTTTGTGGTTATGCTATTGCTGCTGCTGCTGCTGCCGCTGTTGGCGGTGTTGAGAGTAGCGTTGGAGCTGCTGGAGCTGCTGGAGCCAGTGGAGCTATTGGAGCCAGTAGAGCTGGCGGCATTGGCCATCATAATCGCTTTGGTAGCCGCATTGTTACGGTTGGGGGCGGAGTTGACTGCAACATTGACCACACTGGGAGATTTGCTATTAAAGGAGCTGGAAGCCGCTTTATAGTAGGCACTGTTGGCCACACTGCTGAGCATTTCCTGCTGTCTATGAGCCGCATTCACTTGGCTTGCAATGGAAGCCAAAGCGCTGGGATTCGAGTTACCATACTTAAAGCCAGAGATGCTATTTACCGCACTCAATGAGGTGGGCGCTGCAAAGCCCATGACAGGACTGCGCCGGTCTCGCTGGTCCGACCGATTCATAGAAGCAGTCATATTTGAATCACGAAAGCCAATTTTGGGCACATTGAATGTGTCCAATTTAAATGTATGCCGGGAGGGGTTTCGATTAATGGACTTTTCCACACGCATCGTCTGCACGGGCACAATAGGTCGACGCATAACCCGGATAGGCGGTGCACCCACCTTGGCAGTTGACTCTCCGGTGATCGCATCCCCAGAATCGCCACTAATGTTCGCGGCGGTGCCATGGCTGGGTTCACAGCGCTGCTCGAAGTGCGGCATGCTGTGGGGATGGGCGTCCGGATGAAGTACGCCTTTGGCCAGACGCTGGCTAGCCGTTATTCTGGAGTGGTCCGGCAGTGGCGGCGGCACATACACGGATGGCGGCAGAATGGCATTGACGCCCAGGCCCAGACGCTGCTTGATCTCGCACATGGTCTGTTGGGCAGCCTTGCGCGCCTTCTCAGAGCCCATCTCTAGCATGTAGATAAGTTCGTTGCGATTTGTCAAATTTAGGTTAATCTTTTCGCGTATGGGCCGCAAATGCTCAATGATCGCCTCGGCCACGCGCTCCTTATACTTGGCCGTGTCCAATTGTTTGGCCTCCTCCACCACCGTCGCAATGTCCACGCCGGTAACTTGAGCATGAATATTGACCAGATTACTGACTCCGGGCCGTATTTTGGGACTGTACGAGATGTCCGAAGTGAAATCGGTGACGGCCTTCTTAATCTTCTCCTTGATTTGATCGGGTGTATCGCTTAAGTTAATGGTGCCTTTGGGATTCTGGTCAGATTTCGACATCTTCTTGGATGGTTCGCGCAAAGACAGTATACGGGAGCCATCGTTTTCCTCAATCATTGGGGTGCAAACCGGAAACATTTCACCATAGCGCGTATTAAAGTTGCGCGCCAAATGCTGTGCCAGTTGTATATGTTGCAGCTGATCGATTCCAACGGGCACATGAGTAGCTCTGCGGGCAACAAAATGGAATTAACCAAAATCCGTCAAAGCCTCCCATGCACTGGGCAAGCACTTACTTGTAGAGCATAATGTCTGCCGCCTGCAGCACCGGATAGACAAACAAGCCGAGGGGCACATCCCGAACCATACGCGACTTTTCCTTGAACTGCGGCAGCTGGGCCAAGCGCGGCATTGTGGTCAGCGAGTTGAGTATCCAGTTAAGTTCGCTGTGCTCCATCACGGCGGACTGCACGAACAGCGTGCTTTGGGCGGGATCAACGCCGCAGGCGAGCAGCGTGGCGGCCATCGTGAAGATGTTCTCTCGCAGCAGAGGCGGGTTATGCGGCATTGTAATCGAATGCATGTCAACGATGCAAATGGTTACATTTTCACGGGATTTCTGCAGCTGCGTCCATTTGCGCACCGCGCCCAAATAGTTGCCCAGATGCAGTGAGCCCGTTGGCTGAATGCCGCTGAAGATTTTCCGCGGCCAGCGTTGATTCTGCTGCAATGCGAGGCGATTCAAGCTATTTTCTGTTACATCATAGGCAACATGCCACTCACCGCAGGGCCCTGGATCTGGTCCTGGTCGACCGTTTGCGACTTCTTCTGTAACTTACTAGCTATGCAGGACTGACTCGTGGGCGGTGTGGGCATTCGTTCCCTGGGAGCAGTTCCGGATGATTGGATTTGACTGGCATTTAGCAAACGCTTGGCCAACGACATTCGACGTGTGACACGCGTTAGACGGTTGGCACGATTTACATTAAATTTACCAACGCGAAACATTGCAAGTGTTCTTAATTTTGTACTTTTATCTAGTCGGATTTGTTTGTAATACAAAAAAATGGAAAAATAATTGACGCTGGATAAAACAAAATAACACCTTGACTCTGCTGCTAAATTTTGACAACACTTGTTTAAAACTGAGCATATGATAGGAGTGACCATACTGACTATGTATTTACAAATTTCTGTTTAGTATTTCGATATATCGAGCAGCTGTGCTTACGATATTTCAACAAATATCGATAATAAATTACGAATAGCGATAGTTGTTGGCAATAGGCGCGCACATCATTTAAAACGCACTTTTATTCTAAACATATTAAACAGGTCGTCAACTACATAGTATTGTTTTGTATTCTATATATTGATCGGAGATGTTTCGTTAGAGTTGCACATTGAGAATTTCAAACAAGTGTAGAGGTTTATATAGCGAATTCCGTTAGCCCATAAGCAGCAAGGAAAGTGCAATGGGATTGAATCTAGAAATTTATAGGCTTTCCAAATGCGGCCGCCACGTTGGCCTCACGTAATGCCTCAGCGCAGGTCTGCAGGAAAGAACAGAAAGAATAATTACAATCCAATTGTTATAGCATTGATAATTCTTCGAGCTTACCGGATGCGCATGACAGACACGAGCAATATCCTCCGACGAAGCTCCATACTCCATGGCCAGAACGGCCTCATTGATAAGCTCGCCGGCGACGGGGCCAATGATGTGCGTGCCCAGCACGCGGTCCGTTGCCTTATCAGCCAGCACTTTGACGAAGCCATCGGTTTCGTTGTTCGTCTTAGCACGAGAGTTCGCCAGGAAGGGGAACTTGCCGACTTTGTAGGCAACACCCTCTTGCTTAAGTGCCTCCTCTGATTTGCCAACCCACGCGACCTCAGGGTGTGTATAGACCACGCTGGGCACGCAATTGTAGTCAATGTGCACGTGTCCGCCTTGGATGCCCTCAATGGTGATCAAACCCTCATCCTCGGCCTTGTGCGCCAACATTGGTCCATGAATGCAATCGCCAATGGCGTAAATGTTCGGCACCACCGTCTGGAAGGTGGCATTGACGGGAATACGACCGCGATCGTCCTTAACAATGCCTACAGCCTCCAGACCAAGACCTTCTGTGTAGGGGCGACGTCCCACGCTCACCAACAGGGTGTCACACTGAATCTCTTCCTTGGCACCAGACTTGGCATCCTCCACAGAGACTGTGACACTGTTACCGCTGCGCGTGGCACCCATCACTTTGGTGCCCAGCTTGAACTTGAGCCCCTGCTTGGTGAGCACCTTCTGGAAGGTCTTGGAAACCTCGTTGTCAATACCAACGCCGCCAATGGTGTCCATGAATTCAATGGCAGTAACCTCAGCGCCCAGACGCGACCACACTGAGCCGAGCTCCAAGCCAATAACTCCAGCACCAATCACGACCATATGCTTGGGCACTTGGGCTAGCTTGAGGGCGCCAGTGCTGCTCACAATTACCTCCTCATCAATCTGCAAAGTGCGAATGTTCTTAGAGTCCACACTGGACAAGACAACTGCCGGTTTTCATGCGCTTACAGTGATTCCCGGGAATGGAGTAACCTCAGAGCCGGTGGCAATCAGTATATTCTTGGTCTTAACGGTCTCAGTGGTGCCGTCGTTCTTCGTCACCTTCACCTCATTGGGATTGACAATGCTGCCGAAACCCGTCAGCTGTGTGACTTTATTTTTCTTAAAAAGCATGGCAATGCCGCCGGTGAGCGCTTTCACCGCATTCGTCTTCTGGCCCATGAGCTTCTCCAGATCGAGTGAGACAGTGCCGCAGTTAATGCCGCGATTGGCCAAATCGCCTGAATGGGCCATGTGATAGTAGTGTGAATTGTTTAACAAAGCTTTCGAGGGAATGCAGCCCACATTCAGACAGGTGCCGCCCAGAGTAGCCTCCTTCTCTACGCTGACGGCCTTCATGCCCATCTGGGCAGCCTTAATGGCAGCCACATAGCCTCCGGGTCCAGAGCCAATCACTACAATATCCGCCTCATGTGTGCTGGAGTAGCATCGAGAATTTAATGCACCCAGAATAGCGGCATTGGTGCGCAGCGGTGTCTAAAAGGGAAAGAAGGGATTAAACTGTAATGCAGATGGTCACACTTGGTTTCCTTTTTTTTTTTAATGTTTGTTGTGTTTACGCTAATCGATGGCACTTAACACACATATTTTGATTATAATTTGGCTTTATATCAACTGTGTCAGCTGATAATTGGCCTAATGAACGACCTTGACACTGGAGTACGCACTGTTTTTGACGTCACAACGATCGACTAATGCATTTAATGCCAAAGTTATGACCTATTTAGGTTAGAATTGCATAACCCCCCTCGAGAGTACGTTTGATATTGAAGCCATTTGTGTGTTTGTACCTTGGCTACAGCTGTCAGAGTTCTGCGTAATGTCGACTGCATTGCTGGTCAATTGGTAGAATATGTTGCCCTATAAATCAAAAACACTAATGTGACGTTATTTTCAATGTTCCACTGAAAATACACGATACTGCGCTAGAACACGGCAAACTGCGGATGATGACTGGCCAATATATCGATAGTGGCTGGGTTTCGATGACATTATTAATCGAGAATGCGTTTATTCTTTTAAGCGCCTTTGGTATTTATTTCGTCACGTTCATGGTATATATTTAGTTATTCGCTGGCTGGGCACACTTGTACGCGAACACAACAAGATGGCGAGAGTCTCGTCTGCAAATTGAATAGAAAAAATCGCAATAAAACGTGAAAAATAATTGATTAAATATACATAAAAGTGTCAAGCGGCCGCAATAACAAGTTGAGCGTATATTGCTCGCTTTTTGTGTATGCGGCAGCATCCGATAGCAAGTTGCGAAAGTTGCTACGCTGCCTGGCCTTGTTGTTGCTGCTGCTGCTGCTGCTTCTACTTTGTTGTTGTTGTTGTTGTCAGTGTGAGTGTGTGCCTAACTAACTGACTGTGTCCTAGCTCCTCGGCCTGTGGCTCTGCCGTTTAGCCGTAAAATGATGAACAACTACGGCAACATAATGATGGACTCACCCAGATCCTCACCACACGGCGGTCGATCGCCTGTGGTGGCGCGACAGGACTCGTCGGGAACGCTGAAAACGACGATATCCTTGGGTAAGACGCCGACGATAATACACACGGGTCCGTTCTACTCAATGAAGGAGCCACCGGCGAAAGCTGAGTTAACGGGCGACAAGGATCTCATGACCGAATATGGACTGCATCACACGCTGACCAAATTTAAGGAGAAGAAATTTAAGGAATCCCTGGCATCCTTTCTGCCCAACATACCCGGCATCAATGACCTCATCACGCATCCCGTCGAAAATAGCACGCTGCGCAGCGTCATCGAAAAGCCACCAATCGGTGGCAAGGAGCTACTTCCATTGACTGCAGTGCAGTTAGCCGGCTTCCGATTGCATCCAGGACCGGTAAGCATCAGCTTCAATAATTCATATACTCTCTCATGCTAATTATTTCGATTGCTTTGGGTCGCAGCTGCCGGAACAGTACCGCACCACATATGCAACACCTGCGCGCAAACACAAAAACAAGCACAAAAAGCACAAACACAAAGACGGAATTACCACTGGCGGGCCGGAGTCAACGCTGCTAGGTAAGTTAGCCGTAAATTGATGATATACATCATGAATGCGTCGCTTATCACATAACTCTGTAGATTCTGCTGGCCTGGAGACGTACGAGAAGAAGCACAAAAAACAAAAGCGCCACGAGGATGACAAGGAACGCAAGAAACGCAAAAAGGAGAAAAAACGCAAAAAGAAGAATCAAAGCCCCGAGCCAGGCGCAGCACTGGGCATCGGTGTGCCCAGTGGCGGCGGTGCTGTCGCCGCCGGCATGGGCGGACCAGTGATGGGTGCCACCGCTGGCATGTCCAATCCAATGGCAACAGCTGGCGTGGGCGTTGGCGTTGGCATGAATGCGGGCATGGGCCTAAACAGTTTTCCCACGTCGCTGCAAATGCAACAACAGCTCCCCATGCAGCATCAGCAGCAACAGATGCCCAGTGGGGCGTTATTGGGCTCTGTTTTGGGCACCAGTGGCGGCGGCGCTGGAGGCAGCGCTGGTAATGCCAGTGGCGGCCCAGGTAGCTTATTAATGTCACAGTTTTAGGTGATATCCATTAGTTAATAGACTTGGCTCATTACCTCTCACAAACCACACACACATACACACACACACACACACACACGCATGCACACACACGTCTATAGCCTACACACAAAAAAGAAAAACAAAACAAATGTGTCACTAATGCACACTAAATGCAATTTCTCGATAACGTTTCGTGTCTAGTTCTTAATTTATTAAGAGAATAATTATGATTATTGTAAAATAGTTTTATATTGTAATTAGCAAACTTTTCGTTCGTTTTACATTGCTAGCTTAATGAGATTTATTTAATGCAAATTATGGTACAAAATGCAAAATTTTCGCTCTAGATTCCAGTAATTACCCCTCCATGCCAAGACCCACTACTGTACACATATATATATACCATATATTACTTTCTAGCAGTTATTTCTTTCGATTTTGCTTACAATTTGGTGTAGCTACAGTATTTTTCTTTATTTGCAATTGTTTGTTCTTCCAGCATGTTTGTAAGAAAAGAGAAGAAAGTAAGCTGAGATTCAACAAAACAAAAACCTGTACTATAAGTAATTAATTGTATATGTAAGCGCCAAATACAATAATAAACGGCATGAAAGTGTTACTCAATGTTTCTTTAAGCGCGTTTAAGCACGCGGGCGACCAACAGTTGGCAGCTTTCAGCTAACAGCTGCCGTTGAAATGTACATAAAAATACCAAAAAGTGCAGTAGTTTTTCAACAGCTGTGTCACCATGCTAACAGCTGATAAGTAACGGTGCTACCAGACTATCTGAAACGCATCCCCCAGTAGATATACATAAATAAATTATCAGTGAATGAATATTTGTAATAAATAGATAACCTACAGTAGTAAACTGGCATTTAAGGGTTTCGGTCCAAACGCCTCTTCAACAGTTAAAGCGAAACTAACAGAATGTATAAACAAACGTGCACCAACTTGCTGAATCTTACACCTGTAGAGGTCACTGCCTGGCTAAACAGTTTCGATTCCGTTATTTCTGATTGTGATGGTGAGTGTGTGAATTTATCAATGAAGGATGCGGGGCCAATGTAAATTGCGTAATTCTGGAAGTTAAGACTACTTTTCTAAAAAGCAGGCGGTCACGTCACTTTTTCCCTTTATGTCGTCTGTCAAAACTTACATGCACATGTATTTATGGGTATGTGTGTGTGTGTGTGTGTCGCCGCGCAAATTTCAATGTCAAATTACAATGTCAGTTGGGTGCGGCGATCTTGACACTTGAAAGCTGCTACAATTGACGAAAATACGATTATTGATGTTTTAAAGTTTATGGCGTATTCTATTACCCTTTGGGAAACTTTTTCATAAATAATAATAACAGTCGAAGCATTTTGAGATATTATAATGAATATTATATAATGTTATATATATAGGAGTTCTGTGGGTATATGGAAATGCAATTGGCGGATCCGTGGATACCATGAATCAATTGAAGAAAATGGGAAAGAGCATTTATTTCTGCACAAATAATTCGACAAAAACGCGTGCAGAGCTGCTGGCCAAAGGTGTGGAGCTGGGCTTTCACATTACTGAGGACGGCATTATATCGACAGCCCATGCAACAGCCGAGTACCTGAAGCATCGCAACTTTAACAAGTGCGTCTATATTATTGGTTCGGAAGGCATTGCCCAGGAACTAGATGCAGTTGGCATACGGCATACACGTGTTGGGCCAGATGTAATGCAAGGTAATCTGGGCGAGTTTATGGCGAAGCATTTAAAGCTAGATTCGAACATTGGCGCCGTTGTGGTCGGATTTGATGAGCATTTCAGTTTTCCCAAAATGACAAAAGCTGCATCCTACCTGAGCGATCCAAACTGTTTGTTTATTGCAACCAATACAGATGAACGTTTTCCTATGCCTTCTTTTGTTGTGCCTGGAAGCGGAAGCTTTGTAAATGCCATTAAAACGTGTGCGGAGCGGGAACCCTTTGTTATTGGGAAACCAAATCCGGCCATATGCGAGGCGCTGATTAAGCAGAAGAAGATCGATCCCGCGCGGACTCTTATGATTGGCGATCGTGCCAATACGGACATTCTCCTGGGATATAATTGTGGATTTCAGACACTGCTGGTGGGCACGGGCATTCATCGCTTGTGCGATGTGCAGCGATGGAAGATTAGCACGAACCCGGAGGACAAGAAGCTGATACCGGATGTGTACCTGCCGAAATTGGGGGACCTGCTGCCAGCCATTGTGAACACCATGACACATGGAAGTTATTAATTTGTATTTGTTTTTCATATTTATTCAGCTAATGGATTCCGCTCAGGGACGCTACTAAAATTAACAATAGAAGGGAATTTATTTTTAACAACACGTTACATAAATTTATAGTACAATTTACAATAAAACTACAATTTATTTGTAAAGTGCTTCTGCTTATCGAAATAGCCATCCATCAAATTCGTTTGTAGCGCAGCGCAGTCAATTGTGTGAGCGGGATAGCATGCATTTTAAAACTCACGATGAGTCGCTCACTTGACGCTCAGTTCAGGCACAAACATACTCGAACACGGTCAACAGTAACAATCAGTCCGTGATTACAGAATGTTTAAGGCAAGCGCCACCAATTTGCTGGATCTTCAGCCCGAGCAGGTGAACAGCTGGTTGCAAAGCTTCGACACAATTATCAGCGACTGCGACGGTGAGTTTGGCATTTGTGTGTGTGTGCGAGCGAGAGAAAGAGTGAGAGAAGGAGAAGAGAGCTCCCACTTGTTGCAGAGCTGCCACCAGGCTTTAAAATGTTATCTTTAATCGATATCAGTTTAGCTTCATATCGTTGACTGATATCGACTTTAAAGTTTCTTTTATCGATATCAACATTTAAAATGAGGTTAATTATGATATTGGCGCGCTGGTTTAAAAATTGCTTGAAATAATTATTAATAATGTCAATTACTAACAGCTACATTGTGGCACGATGACAAGGCTATTGAAGGTGCCGCTGATGTGCTGAATGCATTGCAGACTCGTGCCGGCAAACGCGTTTATTTAATTACAAATAATGGCCTAAAGACGCGCCACGAAATTTGGCAGCGCGCCCAACGTCTAGGCTTTCAGCTGCCCAATGAGACGCACATCATCTCGCCCACGCAAACCATTGTCGACTATCTGAAGCAGACAACCGACATTACAAAGCGGGCTTATGTGGTTGGAAATGCGGCGATTGCCCGGGAACTAAATGACGCGGGCATTGAAAGTTTTGG
This sequence comes from Drosophila novamexicana, assembly GCF_003285875.2. Lineage (NCBI taxonomy): Eukaryota > Metazoa > Arthropoda > Insecta > Diptera > Drosophilidae > Drosophila > Drosophila novamexicana. Next base: position 2,016,228 of record NW_020824766.1, read on the forward strand.
CGCAGGCGAACCAGAGCAGCTGCAGCAAGACGTCAAGTGGCAGGAGTTTGTGCAGCGCGAATTTAGCCAGCCCGCAGCTGTTGCCAATGTGGGCGCCGTAATTGTTGGCTGGGACGAGCATTTCAGCTATTGTAAAATTGCGCGCGCCTGTCACATACTGTGCAGCAACAAGGACTGCGCCTTTCTCGTGACCAACAAGGATGCGGTGCACAAGTATCCGTCATATCACATACCCGGCACTGGCGCCTTTGTTGCCGCCATTGAGGCTTGTGCGGAACGCGAGGCGTTGGAAATGGGCAAACCCAATCCCTTGGTGCTACAGCCGCTGCTCAATTCGGGTGCCTTGCAGCCCGAACGCACGCTCATGATTGGCGATTGGTAAGCTGTTGCCCATTTAAGCAAGGATTGCGCCAATCAATGTCATTTGATTTGCTTTGCAGCTGCAAAATCGATGTCACCTTTGCCAGAAACTGCAATCTGCAATCGCTCTTGGTGGGCACAGGCAGCTATCAACTGGAAACACTGCATGCGAATCCCCAGCTGCCCAGGCCAGATGTTTTCCTACCCAAACTGGCCAATCTATTGCCATATATTTAAGCATTTTGCATGATCAATAAAGTGAGCCAATAATATGAACAATGCAGGAAGATATTAGCCTATCGGATATCTTATCAGTGTTAAGTGTTTTCCATATGTCAGTTATTATCTTTGTCTGGGCGGGATTGTAACTGAAACGCAATTCAGATTGTATATACATAATATTATTAGTTCCATTTAATTACAAATACATACATATACATATATATATTTACGCAATGTGCTGGCAAGTTGAAATGCTTATTAAATGTATGCCATTAGCTTTTAATTATTATAATTGTTATGATTTAATAGTGTGCAATAGCTTTTTAGTTTCTACTAGTAACCAACAGCTGTTCGTATTATATTTTTGCTGCCAGCACATTTATATCTCGACAAGCTCTTTGGGCGAACCGAACAATTTAATGCTTTGCGTTTAACAAGAACTTATTAGAATTAGCATTTATATTGTATTTGAACAAAGCGTTTAAAAGCTCAAGTAAATTGGCAACTTATTGGCTAACTGTACAAATAATATTGATGTATCAGATACACATACATATGGCATATACATATATAGTGCTATATGCCTATGTATATATGTACAAGTTATAGTCCTGTGATATGTAAATTTAGCATTTTATGTTTAGCAATTTAGCGCGTAAAGAAATCTCAGTAAGCGTTCATAGCAGTTAGCAAATCAGGTTAAGAGCAAATAACTGAAGCCTTAATACACCTCGATCCAATAGCTTAACACTCACCCAGTGCCGCTGCTCTTCCTTGTGGAACGCTGGACTTCTTTAGGGACTGTGTCTAAATTGCTAAAAGGTAACATCAGGTGCTCGTTGGCGTATTGGCCAAAATGCGCGAGCTCCTGGACAGGTAGCCATACCAGTAGAACACATTGATCAGAAAGAACAGCAACGGGAATACAATTCTTGAGGCCCGATCTATCTTCGATACCGAATTGTATTGCGGTGTCCGTTTGCCCTTGCGGCGCGCCTCCAGCTCCTCGCGCCTATAGAAGGACATGCGCCTGCGTCCCACGGTGGGCGGTGGGCTCTGTGCAGGTGTTGCCGCCGCCGCTGCCGCTGCAGCTGCTGAAGTGCAGGGCGCCTCATCGAAGCGCAGTTGCGTCTGTTCATCGTACTCCTCATCCTCATCGGAGCAGGTCGCTTTGCGTGGCTGACGCCGTCGTCGCCGGCAGCTGAACCAGTCCAAGCAGCGCCAGAAGCTGAAGCCAGTCAGTCCGTGGCGTCGATTACGCGTGGTGCGTCTGGAGTGGAGCATGCCCAGGCGACTGCTGCCGGATGCTGGCATGTTGATGGCACACATGGACAACGGTATAACCTCATAGATCTTGGATTCACTGCTGCCGCGAAAGTCCGACTGGCCGCTGGCATCTGCATCCGTTTCGGATTCGGCCGAATCCGAGTCAAGGTCCTCAATAATAAAGTAGCACTCCCCGGAACCATATTTGGTGAAGTAATGGACAACTGCGAATTGCAGAATGGTCGCAAAGATGAAGCCAAACGACAGGAACACAAAGAAGTCCAACGCTGTGGGATACGACACCTTGGGCAGATCTGTACGTGCTTCCAAGCCCAGAAATGTCATGGTCAGCACCGTGGTAATGCCCAGAGAAACGCGATCCGCAGTCGCCTCACGATTCAGCCAAAAGGAGACCCAGCTGAGCACCACCAGCAGACAGCAAGGCCCATAGACCTGAATCAGAAAGTTGCCCATGTGCCGCTGCAGATGAAAATTTACCATCAGCATCGAGTATTCCGCTATGGAAGAGGGGCAGAGAGAAGGCCAAGATTAACAGCTGCAAGTCGCAACACTAAGCTGACAACTTACATGGATGATGCGTTTCCAAGCTGATGCTGCCCGCCAGATTCGTGACAAGACCACCGCCACCGGCAACGCCGCGTCCCGAGCCGAAGGCGCCTTTGTCTAGTTTTAAGCCAGTGCCACGGACATGTTGATTTTTGGCACCCGGGCCCGCAAAAGTTGACATCACTTTGTTGTTGTTGTTGTAGTTCTTGTTGTTGGGATTGGGCGGCTGCTTAGATGGGAACGTGTCCTTGTTGTTGTATTGCTGGGGCATCGGAGCGGCTGCCTTGTAAACAATGTCCGTTATATTACCCGCCGGACAATCGACCAAATCGAATTGTGACAATTTCATGTCCTCAGCAATGGCAACTGCCGGTCGCTCTTTGTTCCAGCGATAAATGACATCCGACGTGGTGTAGCCAACTGTCCAATGGCAGCAACAAAATTAGTGGGTGCAAATTCAACGTGAGACATTTGTTATTCCAGACTATTGGCAATTAAAAGAGATTGCATCAGAGATGCAACAATTTAATTGGCCAACTGTGCTCGCACTTTTTTGGCTCGGACTAAATATATAACTGGTTGGGGATGATTCAAATATTCGTTTTAGTATAAGATTCTGTTGATTTTTATAACTTATTGCGTTTCTCATTGGTTTTAACTGGTCTATTTTGATGTAAATAAATACTTGATATAGTTACTTGAAGAAATACTTTGCCCAAAAGCCAAAATTATATGAAATGAATGTCGTGAAAGTTACGAAAAAAAAAATATTACCCAGGCTTATGAAACTTAAAAGAAATATCTAAATGTTGCACAAGATTTTTTTTACTCTTAGCAAAATAGTTTGAGAATACATATTTTAAAATTATTATTATTAATTACAATTATTATTGTTATTATTTTTTCATCTTTTTGTAATCTTTAGCGTTTTTATAGATTTGCAAATAAGCGACTCCCAATAATATTCCTCATCTCAGGCGCCAGTCCCAGCGACACACACATCGTGAGATTGGATGTGAAATTCCCTATGCCATTTCCTTAAAATGTTCCTCAAATATGCCAAAAATGTAATGAACCACTCAATTAACGTCTAACACCTATCCACCGTGACTGGGTCAATCACAGTGCATCATATTTTCCTCATCGCCATCGATTCAGTCGAGACCTCTGCACGTTTTCCTACTCTACCTGCTATCAACACACGTGCCAGTTATTTTATTTGTTATTGCAATTGTTGTTGTTGTTGTCGCCTTGCTGCACAAATTGCCAAACATTGCGACATGTGTGGATGCGGATTGGTTTACCTTATTCCTATTTTTTTTATATATATATATTTTCGGATACTATTCCGCTGACTTTGGCAATATTTTCGGTGAGTCGACGTCGCATCAAATGGGAAATTGTCAACATTAAGTGGCAGGCAATAACAGCGACAAGCTGTGCGGAGAGTGTTGCGGGGTAATTGAATTCTTGACTGCATGCAACATTATTCACAGCAAATCGGAAGCAATATCAACTGTGGCACGGGGCCTGTTCAGGTGTCGTCTGTTAATTTAGGTTAGCGATAAGGCATTCAAGCAGTTAACTGGGCTCATAAATTGTTGCCAAAAAAGAAAACAAAAATAGTATCCCTTAAATATATGCTATAGTTAAGTAACAGCAGCTTTTGTTGGGGCTTGCAAAATGTTTTGTTAGCTTTTCAATTTTGCATGTGTAACAAAAAGTTGTGTGATGAAAATACATCAACGTCAGGAAAGGTTTTTGGCTTGGCAGCAATAATTGAAATGTCAGCTGCATCTATTCAGAGAAGTATTAACCAAAAGAGACTGAAGAGTCACACAAAGTAAATAAAGTCTGCGTTTAAAGTATTAAAATAGATATTACGATAGCACCGGAAGAAATCTAATTCAAATACCAAAATAGAGTATAGATATTCGCTATGGTTTTCTGAGTTATTGGTACATACAATTCTTATAGCTAGCATGTTATATCATGATAAAATCGATATTAATAGCAATAATAACCCATGGCTTATGCCATTAAAAGCCTAAACCCAGCCAAAGTCACACATATTCACTTGACAATTCTTTTTACATTCATAATCACATTCAATGCCATGGCATTCAGCTTATGGGTCTAAGCTTGAGTCCTTCCATAGCCACACACACACACATTCACAGACTTAAAAGCATATGCTTCATTGTCCTTCCAACAAGTGGTCGCCACGGACATGCCATTCATGAGGCTGACAGAAGGCGCATCAAAGCGCTATAAGCGCCAATTATGCATAATTATGCCAGCGCACAGCCATGCCCCCTTGCCAGCACCCAGCCCTGTCAATCCAATGGGTCTTGCAAACATCCAATGTTTAGGGTTTTTTCTTTATATATTTTGCACTTACATGAGCCAAATTTCAGCGGGCATTTCTGTATGTCCATGGGAAAATCCGCGAGATTCATGGGGCAGCCTGCTTTAATTGTCAGCCGGCTGGAGTACAGAATACGCCCATTCTGATGGATGCGCACAAACTTATTCGGGGTGGTTATCGTGTGCAAATAGCTCTGTTTGCCATTGTAAAAATACGTATCCGGCTTCCAAATGCGCGCCAGCATTGACACTGACAGCGCCAGCGTGTCCTGGGCGCCCTCGAAGGCGAGCCGTTTATCCACCCAGGATTGCCGAAAGTAACAGTCCATCGAGTAGGTCTGCAAAAGACATGGTAAATGAAGGCATATTGAGAGCGTGTCTTATGGGCGCGGCAGGAGGCGGCGACCACTCAAAAGGTGTCCAAACGATTTGCTCAACGTCTCCTGCCTGACTTTTGGCACACAGCATGTATGTGAGTTATATATATGAAAATACAAAAGAGTCGTAAGTTTTTTATAGCTTACCATATCCACTTCTGATATTGGACCCATACTGCGCACCATTATGTCCACCTCAATGGTGGCAGGTGGACCTTAAAAAAGAGCGTACAAAGTTGTCAAAGCTTAATCAATATTAACTAAGATTAACTATTATAGTACTATATTGTAATAGTCTATGCTGATTTCGTACAAAGATGTTATGGAATCAAGATTTTTAAGATTTCAGAAATTTTTAATTATGATTCAAACATTATCTACTAGTACTTTAAAGGAATCTAAGCTTGGTTGATATTTCTTCTACATTATTCTAATAATAAAAAATTTTATAAAATATTCGAACTGTTTTGTCTATAATTTCGATAATATTTTTAATATTTCATATAAACCATTTTTATTTTTATTTACATTTTATAAACGTATTTTGGAGTTTTTAAAAAAGTATTCCAGCATGACGCAAGGATATTCGACATAATTCCCGCACATGAATAATTCATAGAAGTCCTTCACATGAAACGGAATTTAAATGTTGCCTCTATGAACAATGACACTTAAGCCGCTTGGCAGACAGTCCCATTCCATAGGCTCAGCGCAGTGTACTCGCATCATCTATGAGCCTTTCCATGTTCATGTATTTTGCGCTAATATGCATTTTTTTTTTCATTGGTTTTTTATTTTTGCCTATGCGAACAGTTTTTAATGACTTTGGCGTTGAGCTTGGCAAACACGCGCTATGCATCCTGCATCCTGCCTCGTATCCTTATATCCTGCACGCTCATCGCATTGCACCGTGGAGCACTTAGCGGCCGAGCCCATTCTTAATGAAGTGTTTAAAACAATGTAATTTGGGCTTAAGTTGCGTAAACGCAAACTTTTGGTGCAGCCGGCGTAGAAGTGAGGGGGGAATGCCCGTTAAGCTTCATTGAGTGCCAGCCGCAAGGCTTTTAAATTTCGAAAATATTTAAATTTTTATGGTGCAGACCATTTGGAAAATTGAAAAAGCTTATCAATTTGCGGGGCAGGGCGAGTAGCTTTTGTAGAATCCTTGCGCAACAAACAAGCACGCAAATAAAGGGAGGGGGAAAATTGCAATGAAATTGTATGTAAATAATTTGTTCTCGTTTTTATTTTTGTTGTCTATTTTGACACTAACTATTTGCCAAGGGAGCATCATCATCATCGTCATTGTGATCATCATCATTATTGTCGCCTTGGAGCTGTGTGTATGTCTCCTGACAGCGATTTCCGCTTCATTAAACGCTTCCGCTGAAGGAGCGAATCTGCTCATGTACTCGCATGCTGATTACAGGAAACTGGCAAAGGGTAAACAGCCAAAAAGGTATAAACAAAACTCGAACCACAGAACCGGATACAAATGGCACCCTTAAGATGAAAACTCAAGTGTTCCAATTACCCCTTTCTATTTATTTACAGACAATTTATGTATTTATTTTGTTGCTTTTGTTATTTATTTATTTGTTATACCAGATCAGAAAGTGAAAAGAGTGTTTGTTTGTGTTTGGCTGGGATAGACTGTATGTATTTATATTTTCATCAGGAAAGTTAAGACATCAAATTCCCAACCAAAGTCATAGTTTATACAGATATTGAACAATTAGTTATTGATTACTTTTGAATTTTGCAAAGGTTGTGAAATGTGAAAAGTTGCCCCAATGGAATTTCCTTAAAGATTTTTACAAATGAGTTAAGTAGTAATAGTTTTACGCCAATTTTCCACAGTTGCGGGTGGAATTTCGTTAATTAATTAACATAGAGCTTTGGCCAACAAATGTTTGAATCGCACTTTTCACAGATGAAGCTTGAATTTTGCAAAATGATAAACACTTGGATAGATCCTAGAATATATATTTGAACCGTCCAAGCCTTTGAGCACCATTTCCACCAAGGAGGGTGGATATTCCGGCAAGTGTGAAACATGTATTAGGAGAACTGTCCATTAAAGTTGGGCAGCAGTTGAAGCCGCAAAGCAGCCCCTTTAAGGTATGTATTTAATCATCTTTTAACTAATGTCTGTATATTCAGATAGTTGGGCTAAGATATGTCTAATTTTGTATAGCTATGTTACTTTGCGTGCTTAAACCGTTTATTTGAATTTTTTGTTGGCAAACTTACCACCGAAATCCGGTCGAATGCTATTATCATAGCCACGCAGCAAATTGTCCAACAATTCGGAGATGTTGGCATGATTATTGCTCTGCGTTAGCCAGGAGCGCGTCAGCGAACCAGCTCCAATCTCGTCCAGTCGGTGCGTTTCGCCGCGCCCTTTGATGCTGCCGGCCATGACCCCAAGTTGGCCAATGGACAATTGCCAGGCATTTGTATAAATGCAGCACATTAGAAGGCAGCAGCTAATCAAAAGTTTAAATATGCGCAAGTTTAAACGTTGTCCTTGCGCCAGCCAGGACGGACAACTGCTGCTCCTGCTGATGCCAGAGTAGTCGCCGCCGATGAGGTCAGCCGACGCATTGCCGGATGTTGTTTTTGTTTGAGTTGTTGTTGCTCTGCTTGCGCACATATTGCACAGATTTGTTATTGTTGCTGCTGTTGGTGTTCTCTTTGTTTTTGTTTGAGTCTATTGTTTAGACGTCTGATGGACAACTGTTCTGGCCTAATCTACACATCCGTTTGGCTAACATTTGTCGCTTTAACCGGCCGTTGGCCAGTCGGTGGCTAGTGACCAGCTACAACGGCTTCAGGTCCTGTTCCAGTTGCTTCTCTGGTTTCTGCTCCTGCTGCTGACAGTTCTCGTTTTCTGGTTTGTTTGCCAGCCGGCTTGGTATTTATTTTCATTTATGCACCGGATGTTGCACTCGACACTGGCTGCATTCCGAGCGTTTTTCTTAATTTCACAAACTCATCCACTTCCTTGGGTCGCATTAGTTCCGTTTATCTTGTCCTGTATCTTGACAATTGTCTTTGTGTATTTCAGTTCGCTTTGGCGGCTTTTGCGATGAGTTTTATGATTTTAATTGTTTGAATTGGTGACTGCCGACTGTCGCCTGCTCTTGGCAGTTTGATTAACTGCCAGCAGTTTGATTGGGCCAATTAGCCAGGAGCATTGAGCTTTATGCTTAAAAAAATAGTAAGCTCTTGGCAGTTGAACTAGTTTTTCAATTTATTAAAATCTTTGCTTTTTCTTTTGCTCGAGCTTCAAATTAATTTGCTTATGTTAAAAAAAATGTATATTCAAAAGTTTTTGATTAATCTTCAAGTGATTTTTACACACACACACACATATTTACAAACACAACATGGCGGATGCGTAATATACAATTTTAAGCTGCACAGCTGGGATTTGCATAAGATTAATGTTCATAAAGCTCATGTTGAGTGCACATATATATATATATTTTTAATAATATTTATATATTCATCTTGGCTACAGGAGGCCTGTACCTTAACCTTATTGATGGCAAGTTATTAAATCGAATGAAACCGCGCACAGCCAGCCAAGCAACCCGACCAGCCGGACCACAAGCCGTTAATGAAAAATCAACTGCCATCAAGCAAGACGAACTGGCAGCTGGAGGGCAGTCGGGCTGTCATTGCATAAGGAGAGCTGTCCTTAAATAGGTCCTCATGCTTGGTCAGTTGCTCGAAGGCGTCAAGGCGGACACCATCTATCTAATTATGCAAAATACAATGCGACCCATAAGTTGATTATACGTCTCACCCACTAACCTAATTTGGTGAGTGTGCGTGTTTGCGGTGGCATCAGGTGGCGTTAACTATTTTGAATAATAAGTAGGCTTCCGTACGGCACATTCATTCTGTGGCCACTTGCATTTCGCCTTGTCTTGCCTTGCCTTCAAGTTGGGCATCTGATAGCATCTCAGAGCCAGTGCATCTCATCTCAGCATCGAGGTCTCGTGCTCGTCAATGTTACTTGCCACTTGATTGGGCGCTGTGTTTGCTAATTAGTCATGTGTCTGAAGCTTAGTCTGAGTCTGAAATTCTTAAGCTCATCAGGAAATGTGCATTATGTTCGCTTCGTTTACTCAGCATGCGTCGGTTGTGGAAAATTTTTGAAAATAGCATTTGCTAGTTAATCTTTTGGCTAAATTTATTTACAGAGTTTATTAATGGTTTCGCTGGATTTTCGAAAAATAATATCAATTTATTATGAAGTCCGACTTTAAATCTAAAATTTGTTTGTAATTCTCAATTGGTTCTGACATAAATGTATTTAAGTTGTGTTTAGTTAAACTATAATTATGTGCTTAAATGTTGTACAAAATATGCCCTTATTCCCACTTTGTTATCTTAATATATGAAAAATAATCCTATTTCATTTGAATACATTAACTACTTGACGTTTGAGTACCCTACTCAGGTCTGTGCCATAATATTGGCTTTCATCATAAATTAAACAGATGATCATAATTTGTGCGTCGTAATCTGAGCCACACACTTCCCTTTTAATAATAATTTCTTTTTTTTTTCGGTCCTTCTTTCGTCAAACAAACAGAGAACAGCCATCCAACCAAGCATCCAGCCAGTAAAGGCATTAGCTTTTATTTCTAATTTCTTGCTTTGGTTGTCGCGACGCCTTTCCCAACGCTTTGTGCCTTTGTTAAACTGGCGAACGGGTTAAATGCGGACCCGGCCACAGGCGTAGAGCACAACTTGAGCACGTTCAACGCATTTTCTCATCAACGTCGTCTAAATTGCACTCAATTTTTGAAGGCTGCCCTCCTCATCGCTGACTGCTTCCGTTCTTTCCATGTTCCATTCTTTCTGCCAGTGCTACTGTGCCCAGGCTCTAAAGAATATGTCGCCTTCTTTTCGGCTTTGCCATCTGCATTGTTGCCCTCCGTATGTGTCCTTGCAGGGTATAAATTGAGTTTCAAATAGTGAAAACCATTTCTTACTAAAAAGCTTAACAATCAACAAAAATATTAAATATTTCAGAATACCTTTATTATTTTTTTATGTTTTAATACTCCAGTAATTCAGGGCTTTGATTAAGATATCTTTTGAATTATGCATTATGAATTATGACGATTATTTCTCAGCCTTAATAGAGCAAATTCCCTTCAAAACCCATGTAAATTTTAATTTCCTATTCAAGTTGCAGCTTTTCTTTATAGAGCATTTAAGCTGCGGTCTGATGTCTGCATATTTTTGCTAACCACATTTCTAAGCATCTGGTGCATATAAACTTATATGTATTCTGTTTTCTTACGGGCTCGCCTGCCTGTGTGGGTGCAGCAGGTGGTTTCTATGGACGCGGAACAGAATCTGAGCCTAAGCCAGGCATTATTTAGTTGCTCTTTGCGTCAGCACTTACAAACGAGTTGTGCATTCAATCTGCAAGTGCACAACTTATATAAGTATAAGCTCATATATCATATAGAGTTTCGCCTTTTTTAGGCGGCGTGTAAAATTGTATTGTCAGAGGCGGACAGCCACAAGTTTTCTAGTTAGCTTTAAAAAGCGCAATTTAATTAAATGCAAGTCAACATTTGTGCCACAGCTTTTTCGACTCATTCTGCGGTCGGTCGGGTCGCATGTAGTTCAGGCATTAAATAATACAATTGTTGTAATTATTTTACAGTAGAACTGCAGCACGTGCTGCTCAGAGCATGGCCAGGATGTCTGGCTCACGTTTTACAAACACGTTCACCAGTGGGGGGCACATTGAAAGCGGGTGAACTTCTGGTTGTTTGCATTTGACTTAGCTAAGTGCATTACCCTGTACAGTAGACACTGGGGCAACATGCAAAGAAGGAATAGTTAAAGCACAGCTGTGCTATCAATTGATATTGGAACATGATTATTCCGCGAAATGTGTTACAAGTTTTCTTCTTCTCTTTTCTTAAGATTGCAGCATAAGTATATTCTCAAGATGTCTAGGACTCAGTTAGTATTCAATTAAATAAAAAAATCTAATTCAATTATGCTAGGTTTCTATTATCTTTTGTTGAGCTCATCTTGCCAACTGACTAAATACCAAGCCCTCTCTTTTACATATTCAGCATCGTCTTTGGCACATATCCCTTATGAAAGCTTCATATATTATTTTCCAGCATTCAATTTGCTGCAAACAGAAACAACGCATTCCAAAGGTAAACAAAAACATTTCAACTTGCTTGCAAATTTAATGAACGCAAATGCAGTTCCCCAAGAAGAGCCGGAAAAATAAAAGCAGATACAAACAGATGCATTGCTGTGGCCAAACACATAATGACACACAAATTGCATAGGAGATTGAGATGCGACCCTCAAGCAAACTTGATGCTAGGGGGACCTCAACTTGACTTGTGGGTCAACTAACAAATCCCCAAACCAATTCAATAAAAGCAATAGACCATATCGTTGAGCTAGCCCCGGCCGGCTCTCGGCTCAAACTAAGAGTCCACAGACAACAACAAAAAAAAAAACTCTGACAAATTCAATTAATTTAAATGCAGTTTTTGTTAGGCCGTTGTATCATGCCGCGTACCATACGCGCATACACATACAGAATTTCTTTTTGGTGGGGGATAGGGTAAAAAGCTAAACGCATCACTTTACAATGTAAATCTCAAGAGTGCGATGCCCAGCTTTTTTATTTATATTTTTTTTTAGTTTTTCTACTTGAATCTGCTTTGCATTTGCCTATTCGAGAGATGTTTTATAGCGCGAAGCGGCGGCTGTCAAAAAATCTTACCAAAAAATAAAAAGGAGAAGAAAACTAAAAAAATTACAAAGCGCTGACATTGTCAGATTTAAGCGAAATGTTTGCGCTCGTCAATTTAAAAAGAGTGTTTGTTCTATGGATATATTTCTTGTAAGTTTATTTTCAAATATGTAAGAGACTTTAGTTATTCGAAGCCGTGAAGCTTCTTATATTTGGCTTGGCTTATGGAAATTTGAAGCGAGGAAATTCGAAAAATGAAAATTTGTCTATTACCAAATTGCAGCTTAAGCCCACATGATCACACTCGTAAATAACAGAAGGCAGACACTAAATTGCACTTACCCCCAAATCCCATTTGGGAGAGTTAATAGTTTTGTTAATGATTTGCTTGGTTGACCAAAATCGCTGGTGGTTTTATTAGTTGCAGCGATTTCTATCCTGCATATTTCGAACGCATTTACTGGTTACGTTTTTATCAGATTTTTAATTCTCTAATGTGCTATTCAATTTGTGATAATATCGTTTTGTTTGCACTTAATTTTTTTTTTTCTGTTGCTGTTCACTTTACTCATGTCATATTTATGGTTTATGCATTTAGCATTTGGTAATTGTGCGGGTCGACCGCATATGCAATTGATTTTTAATATATTTGGGGGTTTTCTGTAGTTGTACATAATTTTAATTGGGCAGTTGTCAGTTTATTGGGTCGCCTGTCTTCAATTTTAAACTAGTATTAGTCGACAGTTTAATTGCGTTTCAGTAAATGTTAATATGGCTAATGAGATAATTAGGGGAAACGCGTTTAAAACGCTTTTATATTTATTGTTCGATTTGTTTATTATTTGTTATGCACCAAAGGTTAGACAGCCAATTTATAATGCATAATTAAGAAAGAACGAAATAATAAAAATCAAATATTTATTTATTTAAGTGCATTTCTTTTACTCATCTTTAAATATAGCGCATACGCCGAGTTGTACGTTCTTGTTACTATCAATTAGAGGGTCAGCATTTATATAATGATTACAATATATAACATTGCAAAACACTTTATTTAAATATAAACATATGCACACATTTTTAATACAGTTTATCTTACTAAGTAATAAGGAGCTCAAATATTACGTATACGCCAAGCTGTACGGTATTATTATTAATCAATCTGATTTTTATAATATAAATGTTGCACAGCACTTTATTGAAATACATTTTATGCATTTGGGTAACAAACGGCTTAAATGTTACGCATACGCCAGGTTGTGTGTCAATATTTTAATTTACATTTGGGGGCATGCATTTATATTATTTGTAAGTTCCATAGCATTTTATAAAGATTATGTAATTATATTTATATATAGTATAGTTATATTTTTATTATATATATATTTTGTTCTATTCGTTTTATTCTTACTGGTGAACATCTCAAATATTATGCATACGCCAGGTTAAACTTTAATATTATTAAAATTGTGTTGGTCTGCATTTATATGATATTTAATTTGCATAACATTTTAAAAAGTTTTTGTATTTAAATATAAACACCGCACATTTCATATTTATATTCTTTTAAAATGTTTGATTCTAACTGAGTTATAAGCATCTCAAATATTACGCATACGCCAGTTTGTATATTATTATTTTTATATTATTTAATGGTTTACATTTTAATTATGTTTTATAGAGTTAAAGAGTTTCAAATAGAAGTTTGCTGCACATATTTTAAAATAGCATTCACAAACACAACACAAACGTTATGCAAACCATTTTTAAACAACAGCTTTGAATTGAAACATTTTGTTTAATTAACTTCCAACACTTGATATCGTTTTAACAATGCAAAACCAACTGTTTTCTGCAGTTTTTCAATTAATTTCTCAATCAGTCGCCGCTGTCAATACGCTATCAGCCTCTAATCTCCTAAGAGTGCAAAACAATTTTTTGCGCCGCCGCCGGCCAAACTAGAGAAAGAAGACGTCAACGGCTACAGTCAACAGCAATAAGAATCACAACAAACAGATAACGGAATCGAAATGGAAAACGAGGCCTTAATGCGCTGCCCGCTTAGCAGGAAAATTGGTCAGAGGACTACGTCGAGACGCGCCAAGCGCGCAACGCCAACTGAAACGACATTAAAACCCAACCGTTGGCCAAGATTCAATTGTGCAGCTGGGAACATGAGCAGAGGATATGCCGACAGCATAAAGCACAAGCACGCACACACACATACAGACAGCGCGCGCACACACACACAAACACGCACGCAACACATTCACGGACATGCAAAAGGCGCAAAATCAGTGACGCCCTGCCACAGCGGGCTAAATCATGGCACAAAATCCATTAACACTGCAGCGCCGGGAGTAGCGGGCGTTGTGTGTGTGTGTGCGTGTGTGTGTGTGTGGGTGGCTTCATTCATAAATGTGACTGGCTTTGCGTCTGTTTACGTTTCGAGCTTCTGCGCAGGCGCAGTGCGTGCTGCGGCCTGGCCACGTGCGCTTTGTTGTGACGCGCGCCAAATGCAGCTTGCACCTGTTGGGGGTTCCACAAAATTTGGACAATTTGGACAGGTAGTCGCTGTCACTCCAAATGCCAATTTCGATGACAGCCTAAATTTTGGAATAATAACTTAATTGTGTAATTGGCTGAGGCACTTTTTTTTGGGGCTAGCTATAAAAGCCACTGTTAACTGCGCTCTGTTCGACAGTTCAGTGCAATATGGCAAATCTGGAAATTTATAACTTAATTGTGTACAATTTGTTGCAAATAGATTTAAGAGATGTGGTCATATTTCATTGCTGGCAGCTGCCAGGTAATTAATTTGTTCGAAAATATTCCAAGGAGAGCCAGGGGAAATCAAATGAAATGCTTATGCTTAAATTATATCTAGAAAATCGAAACGACACCTCATCTTTATAGAAAGCCTGTAAAACTTGTTATGTAACTTTCTACATTTCAGTTCTCTTGCCACTGGCACAACTTTTTTCGCGAAACTTAATCTTTTCGCAATTTATAAGCCTCAGTCAATCCAACGAGTCCTTAGCTAATTTTTCAAAAGTGTATTTGGACAGTGAGTTAACAAAAATTGGCGTATTTTTGGATCTGGGCTGTGAGCAGAGTCCGTTTATAACTAATGAGGTAAATATACAGACTATATCTAGATATAATTATACAAATCAATTCTCTACTCCTTACAGTCAAGTCGAGCACAGCTTTATACGCATCGCTATCATTGGCTAATTTACGATGAGGATGGAAATATGAATTCATTTGTGGAACTTTTTGAAAGGGCTAATCTGAGCATCAATGCGGATGTGACCTATGTGCAGCGACAGCCAGCCGAAAGCTTCGACCATGGCAGCCTCTTTATACTCTATGATGTCTACAACAAGGGCAGCCAGTTGGGTGGTCAGCTGAATATAACCATAGATCAGAGCATTTACTGCAATCAGACGAAATGTGAGCCTGTGCAATATTTGAGTGAGCTGCACAAGAGATCCAGGCTGCAGCAGCGCACTGATCTGAGTGGAATTACCTTCAGACAGGTTGCATTGGTATGTGTCTTATCTTCGACTGATCAAGTTTGACCACCAATAAATTGCATTTACTATAGGTCACTGTCATACCTCTGAGCTCAGGAGAGGAAAAACTCCTCGAATTTTTGAATAGTGAAGAGGACTATCATTTGGATTGGACGTCGCGTGTGGGCTTCCGCCAAAATGTTCACTTGCAGGAGGTGTTGAGGTTCAGGTAAGTTGGAACTCCATTTAGCATTTGCATTCAAAATAACACGGGTCTTGTCAGTGTACGTTATATTTGGCGTAATCAGTGGAGTCTAGGTGAGACGAAGGGTGGCGCCTTGGGCGAAGTGACCACTGCAAATGCAGACTTGTCAACGACGGCATTTGTTCTCTCACCTGAACGCCTGCGCCACATCTTTCCGACCGCAGAAGTTAGCCAATTTCGCTCGATTTGCATCTTTCGAACTCCCCACAATGCTGGCATCAAGGCAGGCGTTTTCCTGGAGCCATTTAAGCTAAGTGTATGGCTCGTCTTTGGCGCTGTGCTGATGTTCTCCGGCATACTGTTGTGGTTGACATTTCGCCTAGAGCATCGTTGGATGCGGCATTATTTGCAGTACTATGTACCCTCCCTCTTGAGCAGCTGCTTGATAAGCTTTGGCGCTGCCTGTATTCAAGGCTCTCATTTAATACCCTGCTCCACGGGTGGACGTCTGGCTTTCATAGCAGTTATGTTTACCTCATTTCTAATGTACAACTATTACACATCCATTGTGGTGTCTAGCTTACTCGGTTCGCCTGTGCGTTCCAATATTAAAACCATACAACAGCTGGCCGATAGTTCCTTGGATGTGGGCTTCGAAACTATACCTTTTACCAGGGTATATTTAAATGTAAGATGCTTCAGCATAAAATACACATTTCCTTCGAAATTTACGTGTCTCTTCTACTGCAGAGCTCACCGCGCTCCGATATACGCGATTTGGTTAAGCAAAAGGTGGAAGGACGCAATCCCAGCAACATCTGGCTCTCTGCCAAGGAGGGTGTACTCAGAGCACGCAATCAGCCTGGCTTTGTGTTCGTCTCAGAAGCTTCATTTCTCTACACGTTCATTGAGAAGTACTACCTGCCCCATGAGATATGTGAGCTCAATGAAATCATGTTTCGGCCGGAGAGCGCCGTTTACACAGTAATACACATAAACTCTACGTACAAGGAGCTCTTGAAGCAAATCCAATTACGCATGATGGAGACTGGCATTACGCAGAAGCATAAATTTTTCTATACCAAAACCAAGCTGCACTGTTATGCCAATAATTATGTCATCAATGTCGGCATGGAGTACGCCGCCCCACTCTTTATAGCCTTGTTGTTGTCATATTTTGCATCGATATTTATTTTAATGCTGGAACTAGCCTGGGCTCACTTGGGCAGGCGGCACCTGCAGCATTTCATCACGGCGGAGTAATCGGTATATGGCGTTACAAACATAAATATTTAATTTGGTAAGTTCATGGTATTCATGGTAAGTACATTCTTCAAGGCTGCCTAACTCAACCTTCGACTAAATAATAAATGCCCAATTAGTTAGACTATGAATCCCTTCCAGACAGCTTTTCACCCAGCTGTCACCAACTGGCAGCTGCCAGCTATTGAAAGATATAAATATTTTTGATATACATATTTATTGCGCACATTTAACTGACAGGCTGTTGAGTTCATATAAAAGCACTTGATTCCAAATACTTGAGTTATTAGCCACTCTGTTGTTTAATTGTTTGGTTCTGGCAAAATGTTTCTGTATCAATTTATTCTATACTATTTCGTGCATATTGCCAAGTTAAAAAATATATTATTTTTGCATTGTTGGCCGGCTAATTGTGCGTTGATCCAGGCTTAAACTAATAAAATAATATTAATTTATCTCTTTTCTTTTAAGCACTGCTTCGCTTTGCACATTTAGCTAGTAGAGAACTGCTGTATACCCAATATCTAAACCTTAATAGGGAATACCCACTAATGGAGCACTTGCAAGATAAACTCATCGAACACAATCTCGTCAAGCTTGGCATTTATATGGACATAAACTGTAATCAAACTTCGGAAGTCTTGTTTATGGTAAGCTCACTTTTATATACTTATATCCTAGATAGATTCGGACGGTCGGACGGAAGGACGGACAGACGGACGGATATGGTTGATGCTGATTATGCGAATATAAAAGCTTTATGGAGTCGGAGATTCTTCTTTTTACCTGTTGTAAAAATTTTCACAAATACCTTGTATAATTTTTACCCACTATATCATCATATATATCATACATCATATACGGCAGTTACTGTAAGAAATTATCTTCATATTTCTCATCAATCAGTTGGTCATTTCTTTAGTCAGTCGCGTTAAACACTCTTATATATCTGATCTCCCTCAGGCCAATGGGGAGCGTCTGTTTATAGAACGCTATCACTGGCTCATCTACGACCAGAATTTCAGCTTGAGGCAGGTGCATCAACGTTTTGCAGAGGCGCAACTTTATCTGGGCACAGAGTTGACCTATGTCAAGCCCAGTGCAAATCTCAACAGCTTTATACTCTATGATCTGTACAACAAGGGAAAACATGTGGGTGGCAAGCTCAATATAACAATTGATCAGCAAATCGATTGCAACGATCAGCAATGTTACGTGAATCGGTATCTAAGTGATCTGCATAAGAGAAGCCGAATACAGCAGCGTAAATTTCTGACTGGCTTAACTTTACGAATCAATGCAGTGGTAAGTAATTGAGTTTTTTTTTTTTTTGTAAACTATTCCCCCAGCTTAGCAGTTTGGTCTTTAGCTCACCTCCATGCCGATCGACACACCAGAAACCGAGATCAAGAACTTTCTTAGCCGCGATGATGATATATATAGGGATTCATTTGCCAGGCTTGGCTACCAAGCGCATCAGGTGCTCAAGGAAATATTGGATTGCAAGTAGGCATACTAGCCTGTATATTACAGAAAATTAATTTATAATCAACTGAACTCTGCAGCTTTAGCTATATATTTCGCGATCGCTGGTCAGATTCGGAGTTGTCCGGCGGTCTTATTGGGGATATGCGCAATGAAACCGTCGATCTAAGTGCAACCGGTTTTCTCTTCAGCAGTGGACGCACCAAGTATTTCAAGCTCGTCACCTGGTTTTCCTCATTTCGTTCGATGTGCATGTTTCTCAATCCAAAATCGGCTGCCGGGGAGATACGCCTCTTGGAATTTCTGCAGCCTTTCAGCCGGACGGTTTGGCTTATGTTTGGCTCGATGCTGCTGTCTTCTGGCTTTCTGCTCTGGCTTACGTTTATTCTGGAACGCAAGTTAAACCACGTGAATGTTAGACCCTCGCTGCTTACCAGCTGCCTGTTGTCCTTTGGTGCTGCCTGCATTCAGGGCGCCTGGCTGTTGCCGCGCTCCACGGGCGGTCGCATGGTCTTCTATGCCTTAATGCTGACCTGCTTTCTTTTATATAATTATTATACATCTATTGTGGTATCCACGCTGTTGGGCGAAGCACCCAAGTCGAACATACGAACCATACAACAGCTTGCGGACAGCAACCTTGAGGTATCAATCGAGCCAAAAATATACACAAAGGTCTATATAGAGGTAAGCCATGAAATGTTCCCAGTGAAAGTACGCCTAACAAATTGTTTTACAAATTCAGACATCAAGCTATCCGGATGTACGTAGTCTATATCTGAACAAGGTTGTTAACAGCAAGCGCGATCCGAAGCGCATTTGGCTGCCGTCGGAGGAGGGTGTCCTAATGGTACGTGACAAGCCCGGATTTGTATATATTGCAGAGGCAGCTAGTTCCTATATATATGTGAGAAAGCATTATTTACCCCACGAGATCTGCGAGCTAAATGAAATTCTGCTGCGTGACGAGACAAACGCCTACACCATGATGCTCAAAACATCCAGCTATGTGGAACTAATAAAACTAAGGTGTGTACGCACATGGGCTCTGGGAAGAGTCTTATTTTTTTAATTTTTTATAGCCAGCTACGTATTCTGGAAACTGGAATTCATTTCAAACATTTTCACTATTGGATACAAAACAAGCTGCATTGTTATCACAGCAATAGGAACGTAGTTGTGGGCCTGGACTCTGCCGGACCACTGTTCCTGCTGCTAATTTGCGGCTATATTGTGTGCTTGTTGGTTTTTGGCCTGGAAATATTGTGGCACCGACGACAGCAGCGAGCTGTGCGTCATTAAGGCAAGTGCTCCTAATGACCAATCATATTTGCTTTGTTCGGTGTCCAATTTAAACAAACAAACTGACAGCTGACACAGGGACAGGTAAATTGCTTGAGAAGCGACTATAAAAGCGCTGACCAAAACTGTTTAAGTCAATAGCAAAATGCAGCTTTTGCATTTGGCCAACTTTGTGTTGCACAATTTGCTGCAGTCGCGCATCAGCTTCATCATATTCTTTCATTGCTGGGCCGGAAATGAAAGTGGGCTCAGTTATACCGCAGCCAAGTGCAGCAATAACAAGCAAATCTTTTAACTCTTTGCAGCTTTTCAATTCGCACAACAAATTAATAAGCCCCATCATCAGCCCATCTATCATCAGTTTGCGCACTTGAATGACTGGAACTGGGATCACTTGGAGCAGCGTTATTTGGATCACTTACAGCCCACACTGGCAATATATGTGGACCTGAACTGTTTGAGAAGCAGAAGCCTTTTGGTGGAGGTAAGTGCTGCTTGGAAGTATAGCTTATTTTAAAACTTAGCTATAAGGCGATAAGAAGCAATAGCTATGTTTAATCCATCGAAGATAAAATACCCTCTAAGACATTTAAAGTTCGTAATTGTTAAGTTTGGTTAAGAAAACTTGAAGAACAGAAATGTCTGCGACACAAAACGTAATTTTTCCACCGATTGCAGCTGTGAAACTGTAAGATATAGTAGTCCGATATTGATGTGATGTTGCTCACATATAAGAAGCAAAAAGTTTGGAAAACAAAGCTTCTCGCATAGCGAAAATTATATTTCCGTTATTCATCGACTCTGAAGAATCTCGCAAAGTGCAGCTTTACTTTACTTTACTTTACTTGTTCCTATGGCAGCTATATGATATGGCCGGTTGCATATGTGCTGCCTGAAGCAAAGAGACGGACCTAAAAGGTTCCACAACAGACAGACGGACAGACGAACAAGACTAAATCGGCTGTTGATGTTTATCTAAAATGTATATACTTTTTGGAGTCGGAGATGTCTCCTTCTATAAAAATGTGAATAACTATCTGCAGGCGAGTCGTTCAAAGCTCTACAATCAGCACTACCATTGGCTTCTGCACGATAGCTCGGAGTTCTTTGATTTCTACGAGTTCTTCAAGACCAAGAACATATCCGTCGATGCTGATGTTAGCTACGTCAAGCAGCGACACGCGGGCAGCTCGGACGATGTCATCTATACGCTCTACGATGTCTACAGCAATGGCAATCACATTGGCGGACAGCTGAATATAACCGCCGACTGTGAGCTGGTGTGCAGCCAGATCGATTGCAGGTTGAATAGGTATCTCAGCTCATTGCATATGCGTCCCAAATATAGTAATCGAGAGCAGCTGACGGATGTGGTGCTGCGTGTGGCTACTGTGGTGACGCAACGACCCATTACCTGGCCGCGGGAGCAGCTGATGCGTTTTCTGCACCAGGTGAACGAGACGCATGTCGATAGTTTGGTACGCTTTGGCTTTCAGTTATCCTTGATACTCAAGGATATGCTGCAGTGTGGGTAAGTGCTTAAGGGTTTCCCGCTTCAGTTGAGTGTGCGACCACATTTCTATTCTGCCAGCATGAATTTCACATTCAAGGATCGCTGGAGCATTAGCGACTTCAACGGTGGCTCCGTCGGCGCTGTGGTCGACCAGACAGCCGACATTGGCTCTGCGCCCTGCCTGGCCACAGCGGGCAGATTGCAGCATCTATCGGCCATTATTGAGACGGGCTACTTTCGCTCCGTTTGCCTATTTAGCACACCCCGCAATGCCGGCATACGTGGCGATGTTTTCCTGCAGCCTTTTAGCGCTCTGGTGTGGTATCTGTTTGGCGGTTTCCTGCTGCTGATTGCCCTGCTGCTCTGGCTGGCCTTTTTGATGGAGTCCAAGCGTATGCATAGCCGTTGGCGTTTGCAGTTTGTGCCCTCGCTGCTGAACACCTGCCTGATAAGCTTTGGAGCTGCGTGCATTCAAAGCTCAGCGCTAACACCACGCTCCACGGGCGGACGATTGGCCTATTTTGCACTGTTCCTGATTAGTTTTATAATGTATAACTATTATACTTCTGTGGTCGTCTCCTCGCTGCTGAGCTCGCCCGTTAAATCGAACATCAAAACGATGCAACAGCTTGCAGAGAGCTCGCTGACCGTCGGCCTGGAACCGCAATCCTTTACCAAGAGCTATTTAAATGTTAGTACAAACTAACTATAATATATGAGATATATTTATTCTTTCTAATATTGCTTTAAAGTACACGCAACGCCCGGAGATTCATTTGTTTAGCAAACGGAAAATCGAATCACAGTCCAAAAATCCGGAGCTCTGGCTGCCCGCGGAGCAGGGCATACTGCGCGTCCGCGATAGACCCGGCTATGTGTTCGTCTTTGAGGCATCCTCCGGCTATGCGTATGTGGAACGCTTCTTCACACAGCAGCAGATCTGTAATCTCAATGAGATACTATTTCGACCCGAACTATTGCTCTACACGCATTTGCATCGCAATTCCAGCTACAAGGAACTCATACGCCTAAAGTACGTTATAGTGGAAATCTATGTACGATAGACTGAATGATATGCTATATGTAATTCTCGCAGATTGCTTCGGGTACTGGAGACGGGCATCTATCGCAAGCATCGCACTCAGTGGTTTCGCACCAAGCTGCATTGTTATTCGCAAAACTTTGTAATTACCGTGGGCATGGAATATGTGGCACCGCTCTTCTTCATGCTGATCTGTGGCTATGTTCTGGTGCTGTTGTTGCTGCTGCTGGAGCTCGCCTGGCAGCGCTATGTGCAGCGCTCACATTAAGCCTTACATGTTTGCACCTCGCTTCAACCGCAAGCGGAACAAAACGCTTTAAGCTCTTATGCAAAATAATAAAGTATAAAAAAAAACACTTTACGTTAACTTTTCGCCTCGCCCAGCGACTGTGGAATTATGCAGTGCAGTGCTGCGACCCGTTGTCCCTGCGTTTCCTGTTGTCAGGACCCGTGCAAAATTGCCGCACGCCTCGTTGAGTGGACCACGTTTTCATGTTTTCATGCGATTTTCGTATTTGCATTAAAAAGTTTCCTGTTTGCCGTATTTTGGGCAATGATTTTTTTTCACCCACACCAGTAGTATTTGCATTTTTATGGCCCGCAGCAGAATGGGCCATTGTAGCTTGGCTGCGCGTGTGCCCGGAGATATGCCTAAGCCCACTTATTAAATAGTTATCTGAACTTGGCAATAGTTGGTTGCAGGCAGCATCCTTTTATATAACTTGGATATACGTCCTGTCATTTCAAACAATTTGGCAGAGTTTCTTAACGCTGGACTGTAATCAATCATCATCAATCATTTCATATTTGTCTCTTATTTGTCATGTGAACATTGTGACCTGACGGAAGCTGGATGTTGACCTGCGGGCAATTTTTTTCTATTCGGGGCACAATCAAAGACCGTGCGATATTACCCTTAGAAAACTAGGCAGCAATTATTAATGTTGGCTTTTGAAAGCATTACAAAATATATTTTGTACTACAATTTAATTCATTTCCCTACATGAACTGTCATTTATTCTTCTTTCAATATGTTTAACATTACATTACAATTCTAACATACACTTGTTATATACATAATAAACGGATACGGGAATCTATATGTTTACCTCCATATAGATCCTTTAACTGCCAAATATAAGTCTCAGTAACAGAGACTTGTATGACAAATTGCCGCAGCGCTGACAAATTGCCATCTCAATCTTGTTGTCAACAGGCTGTTTAACTTGTCCGTCCCCTGAGGAACTTGTAATACAATTCTGTCAGTCTGTGCACATGACAGTCAACGATAAATTGACAGCCAATTTTAAATTATTTACTACATTTACTTGTCTTTATCCGCGCTGCACAGGAACAGTTCTGTCCGCATTGTAACTCGAATACCCCAACACGCGTCCACCTCTTAGAATTCCCACCGCATGTTGCATTCGATATTGCAGTTTGTCAATAACAAGTTTCAACTTTTTTTTACTCTTTCTACCAGTCGCTCCATTTGGAAGTGCACTTTCACTTGCAATACTCTTTAAAGTGGAATACCTACCTCTGTTTGCCAACTCCATATAGCAGTTGGTTAAAAGGAATAACAAATTTATTGAATATGTGAAAAATATTTGTATATAAATCTCTATATATAAGATAAGTGTTTCGCACTTTTCGGAAAGTTCATTCATTGGTATAAATGGGAGTCAGAGATTTAGTGGGAGATGTTTCGTGTTTGAATTCACTTCGAAAGATCTTTATGATGATCTTTCATATATATTTACGGAATTTGATCATAGGAAAACGTAGATTTTTCTTCCTGGGTACAAGGTATAAAAAATGTTTGTATGTATAGAGAGAATATATAAATATTAATTTATATATATATTAACAAAAAGGTAATATTTTTATTAAAAAATATACAAATTAAGTTTATAAATAGAATTATTATTAATTTGAAGGGTATTTGTAAGTCGACCAATTTCCATGTTAAGTATTTTTTAGTTGCATACTTTGCGGCTACGGTGTGAAATTGTATTTGGCGGTTTTGTGTACGTGCTAAACAAGCGCGCAAATGGTTTTATTTTAAATCGCATCTGGCAATTTATTTACAAATTCAAAGTTCTTTACTCGCCCATATACATATATACACATAGTACTACATATCAGCTTTACGCATTTATGTGAAGCTGAAATTCGCTAACTTATAGATTTATAGCTAGTTTACGAGCGCCGTTGCCAAACGTTGTCTCGACTGATATCTTAAGATTTATACGGCTCGTGTTTAACATGTGTGCCTGTAAACATCTTATCGGATTGTTATTGCCTGCAACTGGGGCTTAATCTATGCCCGTGAATTACTCTGATAAAGTTAATGATAATGATGTCAATTGGTACTCGAGTAATTTAGCTTGAATTTGACACATTCAGTTCGGTTTCATTGCTCGAACGCGTTTAAACGTAAAGCGCCAGGCTTTCAAGTGCTTAAAGGGTAATATAAACGTATTCGATAAGGTTTTTGAATGGGTTTCAGCAGGCAGTTTCAACGATTTCATGCTTTAAGAAGCCCTAAAATAACTTGATACCTCTCAAGGCTCCCGACAGTCCTCCCACTTTGAATAAAATTAACATTTATTGAATGTAATTCAAGCAAATGCATTTCATCGGAGCATTTAATTATTGTGTTTATTTCCGCTAATGATTTACATTTCCGGCTTGCAGCACAGAAAGGTTTAAAATAAATATAATTTAAATAAATACACACTCTTCACTCAACATTCCTTATGCATATCTTTTCTCTTTGGCTAACTAAGCTAGCCAGGTGTTCTATTGACTTATATCGCATTGCGCATACGACACGTTGGCCGGCAACATATTTAAACTAGCTTTTAACAATTAACAATGGCAGTAACAATAAAAAGAACGTTGACTGCATATGAAATTTCCTTGCCAAAAATAAAATATATATATATGCATATATATATGTATATACTTTATTGTTAATTCACTTACATTTTTTTAACGCCTCATTAACAGCTGCCAACTCAAGACAACAACGACAACAACAAAAGCGACAAAAAAATATATAAACGTGACATCGCTGACCGGCCTCTTGCCATACGAAATACCCTTTCCCCTGCGGGCCCCACTTCTCTGCCCTCAGCAAAAGGTTTTCGCAATCGCATTCAACTTGTCGCGCTGTCCATTCACAGCCGAATGCATTGAACAAAAACAGAAACACTGGGAGAATCATTTCGTATATATCTATGCACAATTTTTGGCTATATACATAGTTACATGCCTGATCGACAATTTGGCACTTGTTGCTGCCTTTTTACTCTGACTTTTTTATGCTACCGCTCGCAACTCGCGTGATCTCAAGCGCTTGGGGTCTTTGGCGTTCAACGTCGCTGCCGCTGCCGCTGTCGCTGCTGCTGCTGCTGTTGCTGCTGCCACCGCCGCTGCTGGCGCTGTCAATATAGGCGGCGGCGTCGTTGTGGGTCTCATTAAGTGGGCGGTTCGCTCAGATTCAGTCGCTCGTGAAACGTTAAAACGCGCGAAACGCCTTGTCGTGTCGGCGACGTTATCTAAAATTCTCGGAAACAATTCCCTAGGTCTTCTGAAAGTACACAACCGTTAAGAAAATCTTGCAAAACAAATCGCATAAAAAAGCGTTACGAAAGGTGCGCAGAAAAGGGTAAAAAATAAAGTACAAATAAGATTAAAGACTAAAAATAAAGTACTAATAAGATTTTATATTCGTATAATTCAATATTATTTCAAAAATTTTTCGAAATCAAAAGGCTTCTGATTCATAGCATTTTTGAATTGATAAACTTTTAAAAAATTCTTAAACATCTTACGCCTCTTCTGTGTTTCTAATCAAATTATTTAAGTTCTACTTAATCAACTACTTGCAACATCTCAGATTTATGGCTGGCAATATTAACATTTATTTCCAAAAGTTTCTTAAACTCTAAACTGAACTCTTTCGTAACTTATTTTCGCAACCTATTAAACTTAAACTTCCTATAATGAAATTCAATATTCAACATAAACTATAAGGAAAAGTCAGAATGTCATGTGAATTAATATTGCTGTGCCATAAATTTAAGACCCAAGGCAAATGTCGCAAACTTACGGCTCAATTTACATTATCGGTTATTATTCAAATTGCATTTAGCTTTCGATTTGGATTTGGAGGGTGTCGGGTTATTCGCTGGCTATGCCAAATAAAAGTGAAAACTAAGCTGGGATAGTCTTACAAAGTGGGTCAACAACTCGACTGTGAGAAAGTGACTGGGCATGAATCAGAATTGAGAATATGATCGAGTATTTGAAATATCCGCAGCCTGAATATTATTGAGAACTCGGCCTGAGCCGTTATGTGCTTAATAAATCAAGTTGATATTGTTTTATTTATTGCCGCTTGGCCAGCTCACACGTGGGTCCCAGGCGTCTATTTAGCAACTATTTAATTGCTCATCTCAAGAATTGACAAGGTCACATAGTTGCAGCGGCATCTCGGCAATTCGCCGAGATAATTAGATTGGATACAACTTTCTAGTTGCATTACCTTTACCATTCTGCCGCCCTCTCTCTGCCTCTCTCCCCTTGGCAGTCCTTTATCATGCATTTGTTTTTTGTATTAAATCTCTTTTTTAGCTATTGTTTGGTTCTCTATCAAGTCACAAGTTTTTGGGTTTGTAAACAAATGAAACATTTTGCACTTTGCCCATGCAACAAGCTTTGCCAATAAATTGTCAGGTTTAAGGCAAACTATTTTGGATCTACTTACATCCGGACCCGGTACGCTACCCCTACGTGCCATTAAACGGTCGATAAACAAATTCTATTTAAATGGCGTTTAAACAAAAACAAAAATTAGTCGCTTTCCAGTTAGTAATTAATGTGTTATATCATATACACGAACTATAGTCCTATTATTTACGTATTTCCTCATTTTTAAGGCAATTTCTAATTGTTTGCTGCCTGGCTAAAAAAATAACATAAAAAAACACTCAACTAAGGGACGCGCTTACAATAAAGCTTTACTTTATTTTTAATAGTCCATAAATAAATAATAAGTCCAATTCGCGTGGCCATAAATCCAGATTTAATGTCTCAACAACCCAGGCAAATATTTATCAAAAATTCTGCGTCAATATTGTTGAATAGTTCTCAGAAAAAAAATCGAAAATAAATAAATCATTTTTAAATTGTAACAAATTATGATTTTTAGAAGGCACTTTCAATTTTTTACTTATCTAACATTTAAGATAAGCTTGATGTGCGTATACCTACCCTATATATTATGATTGTTAAAAACACATTTTTGTATAAGATTGGAATTTAAGAACTTCATCGTATATCAATGCGATTAATGCGAAATACGTGTGCCACATCCAAAAACTGGGTTCAAAAATTTTTTTTTTAATTTTTTGAGTATGCTATAAAATTAACTGAAACAAACAGACAGTCAGGAAAAGATAGATGGACTTGGGCATTGATACTGAATACGAAAAAATATATATATTTATTTTGGTGACGGAAATGCCGGCTTCTAATACCCTGTTCACAGAGTAACAATGTTCGTTTTCGTGATATTCATAATTTGCACAGCAGAACAAATCAATTTTTTGTGCCTTTTTTGAATAGGCACAGGGTATAACAATACTAGATACTTACTTTAAGTACTTAGCGGATATTAAGCAATTGCATCATACGCTTAGTTAGTTAATATTTGAAGCACGTTTTCGCCATGCAAGTGGACATAATTTGTTCTATGAACTTGCTCAATGAAAAATGTTCAAAGTCAAGACCGCAGACGCACATGTTTCGCTTAATAAAAGAAGCTTTAAGAGCCCCTTGTAAAAGCCACAAAATAAGTTATTTTTAAACTAAGCGAAGCTTTTAAACTAATTGCAGCTGAAAGCGGACAGAGCTTTTTAAATGATATTAAATTTGCATATTATCTGTAACACTTGAACCAATTAAGGCAGAAAGGCTCGAAGCCATATTAAGCTCTAAACAAATATTCTCAGAGCAATTTGGGCCCTGGGCTAGATGGAGATCTGTGATGTGCACAATTCTGAACCTAGTTATATCATTTGAAACAACCAGTTTGTTAAAGAGAGGGTATTCCTATTTCAGTCCTGCTGCCCAAAATGTCGCCGTCCAGCAAGCAGCAAGAGGCGGAGGATAGCGAACATAATCCCCAGGTGGTGGTCACGACCACAGGTGCTACACACAGCATACGACACGATCGTAGCCTCTGGCGTGATCTGACAGCCTATTGGATATTGGGTCTATGCAACAACTATGGCTACGTGGTGATGCTCAGTGCTGCGCACGATATCATTGCGCAGTTTAATGATGAGGTGAGACAGAATATGGCTATATTGAGTGACTGATAACTGAACTGATATTCCATATTAGCCAGAGGTAGACGATGGCGCTGTTGCCGGCACTGGACGTGAGTGCCATTTGGTATCGACGGGCGCCATATTGCTGGCAGATGTGTTGCCCTCACTGTTTGTCAAGATCCTGATGCCCTTCTTTCCGTTTTGGGTCAAGTGAGTTCTTACTCTCGCCACATTCAAGCCTGTGATAAATGGTTTTCTTGCAGTGTACGCATAGGCATAGCCGTTGCCTTCTCGGCGGCGGGTTTCCTGCTGGTTGGCTTTGCGAATGCCGAATGGATGGCGCTGCTGGGCGTGATTATTACCTCGGCTAGCAGCGGCATTGGAGAGACCACCTTTCTGGCGTATTCCTCCCGCTTTAACAAGTAAGTTTTGCTGTTTGACCATTCGCCTTGCCTGCTTGAACGCCTTCTTTTCCAGAAATGTCATTTCGACCTGGTCCTCGGGCACAGGCGGTGCCGGCGTCATCGGTTCACTGAGCTATGCCACGCTGCGCTCCCTGGAAGTCAGTCCGCGCGACACCATGCTGATCATGCTGATCTTTCCCGCTATTGAAGCTGTTGCCTTTTGGCTGCTGTTGCGTCGTCCCCAGATGCTGCCTGTCACCACTGTGGAATCTACCGAGGAGCTTATTAGCGATGATAAGCCCTTGGTGGGCTTCAAGGAGAAAATGTCATACATTAAACAACTGTTTAAATACATGTTGCCGCTGTGCCTGGTCTACTTCTTCGAATATTTCATCAATCAGGGCCTGGTAAGTCCATAAACTGGAAGATTTTCGTGCGTGTTCCAAATTAATGTTTTTTTTTTTTTTGTACTGAACAGTTTGAGCTGGTGTACTTTGAGAACATCTTCCTCGATAAGGCATCTCAGTATCGCTGGCTGAATGTGGACTATCAAATAGGCGTATTCATATCGCGCTCTTCCGTCAACATCTTCCAACTAAACAAAATCTGGCTAATGTCCGTGTTCCAGTTCATAAACGTTGTCTACTTCCTAACTGAAGTCATTTGGTTCTACACGCCCAGCATATGGATTGTGTTCGTCATTGTCCTGTGGGAGGGACTGCTGGGCGGCGGCGCCTATGTGAACACCTTCTATCGCATGTCCAAGGAAATACCGCCGGGTCGACAGCAGTTCGCCATGGCGATGGTCGTCCAATCGGATTCATATGGCATTGCATTGGCCGGATTCCTGGCCATACCCGTGCACAATGCCATTTGTGGACTGCCGGCGGCAGTGCGAAGTGTTGTCTGGTAACAGAACAGAATATAGGAACATAAAAAGAGCTCATAATGAGTATTTAATTATGCCTTTAAATTAGCTAAAATGTGTGAGTGTGAGTGTGTGTACGTTTTGTATTATCGCGCGTGTGTGTGTATGTGTATGGTTGGTAGTTAGTTTTTGTGTTTAATATTTAGTAATTTAGCAATTAGTTTAACAGTACATTTAACTTATAGACACTTCGAATGAAGTGTAATATGGTATTAATCTAGAGATAAATATCTTATAAACCAACTTTCAATAACAGCATAATAAGCTGAGAGAACGAAATCTGAACAATTAAGAAAAAAAAAGAAACAATGAACAATAGACATTGAAAATGATTACCAGGGCCAAGCTCTGTTGAGGTTATCATCTGGCTGCTTGCTATAATACCGTAAGCTTGTAAAGTGCAATATAATCGAGCAAAAAATATTCTATGATTGAGTCTTGGCAAGCAATTGCCATCAATTAAAATACAACAGAATTTATTTTTTGATACTTTATTACCAACAATGTTTCTTTCTCTTTTGTTTTTGATCGTTCTGAAAACTACGAATATGTAATTTGGTTCATAATATAATGCCAACTAATATGCCTATGTTGGACGCAATTTATGGCTAAACTTATTCAGATAGGATATAGTATATCATAATGCCCGGGTCTATAGATAAGATAAACCATAGGCTGAGCTCCCTCAGGGAAATCATGTGCCTTCACAGTGCCACCTTCGGCCCTGTCCAGGTATTCAACGCGCACGCCCACCCCGAGGGCGGCACATAGTGCTATGATGTGTATGTGATCGGATTCCTTGAACATTGGCTCGACTTCTTGATGGCGAAACTCCTCAATGGATAGATCACCTTCGATAAAGTGTTGATAAAAGTCGGCATCCTCCTGCAGTTTGCCCGACGTTATCAAACGCAGATAAACAATCACATAATCGGAATATCCCTGCTCGTTGAAGATATTATGCAGCTCAGTCTGCATCTTCTCAGATCCTCCGGCGTTATCTGGACTAACTCTATTTATAACATCCATAAACTGCAATCGAAAACAATTAAGGCATTCTTCTTCTGAACAAAACACAATAACTTACAGTTCCATGAAAATCTTCTAATGTAAAGCTGGGAAAACCGAGTTCTATTAGTTTATCCTTGGAGGCCTCTGCGATTTCTCGGAATTTATCGTAAGCAAGTTTATTCGTAATTAAATACTCCAAGTACGAGTAGGCAAACGCTCTAAAGAAGCAGTTGCCATCCGGACGTGTTCGCCGCATAAATTTATATTTCCCAGCCAAATCTTCGATCTTGGCTGTAAATACGGCATCGCCATTATATTCCGCAGTCAAACAAGTCAACGGCAGTTGTTCGCTGACCAAAGGGGTTGATTCACTGATCTAAAAATAATTCTTATCAATATCAAATAATGTGCAAGAAATACATTGCATCCTCACCTCCTTTTCAATATCACGCTGCTGCTGTAAAATTAAATCATCATGATTGCCGCCATTACGTTCCACCGACTCCATGAGTTACAAAAAAGTTATCAAACAAAATCACAAAAATATTTGTTCCAAATTTGAAAAAGTCATATAGGGCTAGTTTGACGGATGGCAAAAATAAAACACTACAAATATATCGGTCCCCAGAAAAAAAAAATACCCTAAAATAGTATTAATCGAACGAGCAGTAGGCTCTACAACTTCTGTTGATTTCTTAGTTCAGTTCTAGCTGCTACGCAGAACGGATCAGAAAATTACTTTATTAGTTGACTGAAGGATAGATAATAAAAACCGTAAGTTTAGAAACTCGGCGTATGGGAATTTTCTTTTACAATGCCTTCCTTTGTATTTAGCTGGGAAGATGACCTTGCCACGTGTT
Source organism: Drosophila novamexicana (assembly GCF_003285875.2). Taxonomy (NCBI): domain Eukaryota; kingdom Metazoa; phylum Arthropoda; class Insecta; order Diptera; family Drosophilidae; genus Drosophila; species Drosophila novamexicana. The sequence goes on from NW_020824766.1 coordinate 2,048,025, forward strand.
TATTTCGACATTTCTGCCGGAGGCGAAAAACTAGGACGCATCGTTATGGAGTTACGTGCGGACGTTGTGCCGAAGACTGCTGAGAATTTTCGAGCTCTGTGCACCGGAGAGAAGGGCTATGGCTATAAGGGCTCCCCGTTTCATCGGGTCATACCGGGTTTCATGTGTCAAGGTGGCGACTTTACCAACCAAAATGGCACTGGCGGGCGTTCGATATATGGAAACAAGTTTGCTGACGAGAACTTTACCTTGAAGCACACGGGTCCGGGTGTTCTTTCGATGGCAAATGCTGGACGTAATACCAATGGCTCGCAGTTCTTTATATGTACTGGCAAAACCAATTGGCTGGACAATAAGCACGTCGTCTTTGGCAAAGTGGTTGAGGGCATGGACATTATTACCAAGGTGGAGACACTTGGCTCTAACAGCGGCAAGACCGCTAAGAAAATTATTATTGAAGACTGTGGTGACTTGTAAGGAATACAACTTTGTCATATTTGTGCTCGTTTGTGTATTATAATCATACTACAAGATATAAAAAACGTGTCTGTGTATAAGCTTTAATTAATTATACTCTGAGAAACGACTTAAAATGGGTGGAGACGGTTATCATAATGACCAGATTAAAGATAATAATAAATGATAATATTAATAATGAAAATAATCATAATCATAGTACAAATAATAATTATAATGATAATGAAAATATAAATACCGATAATAATAATAATGAAAAGGATAATTGTATTTAAGAGGGTGATGATAATGTTAATGATATTAATGATAGCTTATAATAATAATAATAATTTTATTAATAATAATAATAATAATAATAATAATAATAATAATAATAATAATGGTAACATTATTAATGTTAACATTTTTTTCGGCTAGCAATTTTGGTTATAACATGACTGGTGGGAAATATAAATATATGGACAAACTTTGGATGACATGTTAAAGGTGACCTGGTTCGTTCGGAGGGTAAAATATTAACGTCTTAGCCGGGTGGATGGGACGTGCTTCAGAGGGAGATCTGGCCAGTATTTTCGCGTGTCATTTCAGCCGAACGCTATATCAGCGCTTTATTAACCAGATATTAACCAGATTCAGGCGAAGCGACGAACTGCGCACGTGCCAATCACAATAAGTAATTAGCAATAGTGCATTATTCTGAAGCGTTTGAACTTGTTTGCGGTTCGAATTAACAGCCATTGCCCACATCTCTGTTCCGTGTCTCCAGGTGGACACGATGACAGCATTATATACCACCCATTTATACCGCCGGGGGAGTAATTATATTAATAATATAGCTAAAGGCACCATATACAATTCAAATTCTTATCAAATTTTCGATTGCTCTAGGCTTTTACGAAATCGATAAGTATCGGTTTCCAGTACCTGTTCTTTAGAACAAGTATAATTTACTTTTTTTAAAAGCTCCGACGAAATTTGAAAAAACCCGTTTGCTTATGTTTGTGAGTGTATACAACAACTACGTGTGTTCTTAACGACAATGTGGATGACCTCTATATACAGGGTATTTATAGTAAAAGACTATATTAAAAGCCGTAGATAGTTCGCAACTAGCACTATTCAAAATGAAGCCCTAAAAGTGCGCCACACAATTTTTGATATTTTGAAAATTAACAACTTGTTTTATTTTAAACAACGCTGTGTATTATTTATGCTTTATCAACCCATTGGTCGTGTGTTTATACAGCAGCTGTTGCTGTTGCCACAAAAAGATCTCCGACGTAACAATGACAGCGGCACAAGCTACAATGTTGACTGCTAATTGCTGAGCGGCGCTTGAGCAGCAGCAAAATTTTTTAACCAGTCGTTTTTTAGCTGCCGCATCGAAAGGTTTTGAAGCGGCATTTAAATATTTACATATATTCCTATTAAAATTTACCGAAATGCGCGTCGTCATCTTATCAGCACTTTTACTATTGCTCAATCTCAATCTTAGCTGGGTTAAGGCGAGCGAGAAAAATACGTATAGAACTGGAAATAAATTGCCTAATATAATCATTATAATGGCTGATGATATGGTAATTGATATAGTTCACAACCAGTTTTGTATCAATATCAATAATTAACAGTTATAACTGACTAATTTAGGGGTTCGATGATATTAGCTTACGCGGTGGACGTGAATTTTTAACACCCAACATCGATGCACTGGGCTTTCATGGACGTCTGCTGGATCGTCTCTATGCACCGGCCATGTGTACACCTTCCCGTGGCGCTTTGCTGAGTGGCAAATATCCCATACACACAGGTAAGCAGTGTCTCTACAAAGTAATGCTGATGTAGTCTGAACAAACTGGGTCACCGTGACAGGTACCCAGCACTTTGTGATTAGCAATGAGGAGCCCTGGTCGCTAATGTTAAACACCACGCTGATGCCGGAGATCTTTCGGGCGGCTGGTTACTCAACCAATTTGGTGGGCAAATGGCACTTGGGATTCGCTAGGCCGGAGTATACGCCCACACATCGGGGCTTCGACTATCATTATGGCTATTGGGGCGCCTACATTGACTACTATCAACGGCGCTCACAGATGCCAGAGAAAACTTATATCGTTGGCTATGACTTCCGGCGAAACATGGAGGTGGAGTGCACAGATCGTGGCGTTTATGTTACGGATTTGCTGACCAACGAGGCGGAGCGTATAATCCAAGAGACTGCGGCTAAGCAGCAACCACTTTTCCTTATGATTAACCACTTAGCCACGCACACGGCCAATGATAACGATCCATTGCAGGCACCCGAGGAGGAGGTGCAAAAGTTTCTCCACATCAAAGATCCAAATCACAGGAAATATGCAGGTGAGCTTAATATATTCAATTATTTAGCATTATGTCTTGATCGTCAAAAGTATTTGAATAGCCATGGTTTCCAAATTGGATCAGAGCGTGGGCCGTGTGATTACCGCGCTGTCGCGCGCAGATCAGCTGGAGAACAGCATTGTGATCTTCTACTCGGACAATGGAGCGCCTTCGGTGGGCATGTTCGCCAACACGGGCTCCAATTGGCCACTCAAAGGTCAAAAGAATTCACCCTGGGAGGGTGGCGTGCGCGTGGCCGGCGTCATTTGGAGTCCATTGCTAACGGCGCGTGGCCATTTGTTTACCCAACCCATTTATGTTGGGGACTTTCTGCCAACGTTGGCGCATGCCGCGGGCATTGAGCTGCCTGAGTCGCTCCAGCTCGACGGCATTGACTTGTGGCCGCAGTTGTCGGGTAGCAATGATGCTCCACATGTGCCACGAGAGATATTGCACAGCCTGGACGATGTGTCACACTTTAGTTCACTGCTGCTGGGTCAGTGGAAGTATGTGAATGGCACCACTTTGGCCGGACAGTTCGATCAACTGTTGACCCACCGCGAACTGGACGAGTTGGATCCGCGCGCGCGTCGTTATGTGGTAGAGGTGCGTAATTCACCTGCCTCCAAAGCTCTGGCACGATATGATCTCCAGCGACTTACACAACATCGCATGCATACGCTCAGAGGATTAGCCACTGTGCGTTGCGGTGATATGCAGCGTGGCTGCAATGCTTTATTGGAGGAATGCCTGTACGATCTGAGCGTCGATCCGTGCGAGCTCAACAATCTAGCTTACTCGGAGGGACATGCGGAAATTCTCGCGACGATGCGCCAGCGTGTCCAGCAGCTGCGTGCTGAAGCTTTGCCGCCTGCAAATCGTCCAGGCGTCAGCTATGCCAATCCGAACCTGCATGAATGTACGTGGGACAACTTTGAAGTCAAGAAGGCGGGTGCAGGTAAGTTTAAAAGCAACAATTTAAATGTAGTATTTAAATATATTCGTTATTTAATGTTGGCAGTGCCGCTGGATTGCGATTACCATGGAATTCCCTGCAGTGCTTAGCCGTACCGTTAATTTCGATAACGATTTCATGCTCAGCACGTTTGAATATCGAATATATGCCAGCACGGTCTGGCAACGTTTCAGATCTTTCAAATTTAACTAAGATTTTTTGAATTATTTTTTAATTGTCTTTTATGTTAACTTTTTAATTATTGTTATTGTAATTCTATTTAATGTTTTTAAATTCTGTGAAATGAATACAAAGTGCATTACAATTTAAATGTAGACAATTTGGCGCCCAATAGTGTCAGCTGATGGCAGTGTCAGCCGTTGTTCATAAGGGTGGAAAGGAAAGCGCATACCCAGTATCTGTCACAGGATTTCAGACACACAGTTTTGTTACCATCATGGAGGAACGAGCTGTTTTAGCAAATATTGCCACAATCATTACAAAGGATCTGCTCATCGATGAGCAGCCCAGACACAGCAGCAGTGGCAGCTTCTTTTCCAGCAGTTATCCGTTGCTCGACGCCAGCGATGACGACGAGGCCGAAATCTTTGCATTGATGCAGCAAAAGCGTGCAGTCGCATCAGCCGGACAGGTTAAGGAAAAGCTGAAGCGCACGCACATCGAAGAGCCAGCGGCGGCAAGCGACAAGATTCCCAGCAAAATGGCCAGACTGGAGTGGAAATATGCAGAGCTTAATTTGCTGCAACGCTATGCGGATGCTCAGTTTGAATCTTTCCTACATATGCGCAAGCTAACCTTTCTGGTGAGTACACGCATACTCAAGCTCCAAATGGAAAAGCTGCATTACAACCCAATTGGGCTTGCAGAAAATCCAGCAGGCTCTGGAGGATATTTTGCAGAGAAATGCATTGCCGGGTGCGCCCAATCCACAGACAACCCTCTCGTTAGCTCTTTGGAAACTGGCTACAGATGAACATTTCGAGGAAATCGCACGCAAGTTTCAGTTTCCTTGGTCGGTGTGTCAGCAGGTAGTGCGCAGCTTCTGGCACATTATCTCCGACAACTATGAGAGTTTTATCAAGTGGCCCAACTCTCTGGAGGCCCAGCAGAGTACACTGCAGGGCTTTCAGAACGTGCCGCAGCTGAGTTGCTTCCGCGAGCTGTTTGGCGTTATATCCCTGAAGCGTCTGGACATTTTTTTGGAATGTGAACATGCCGAGGTGGCCGTAGTACTTCAACTGATTTGCAATGGCGAGCACAAGATCATTGACTGCTACGTGGAACTGGAGCAGGATTACACCTTCGAGGAATCGCCGATTGGACAAACGCTCGCTCTCAATCCACGCACAATGCCAGCGGGCAGCTATCTAATTGGCAGCAGTAGTTTTCCACTCAAATCCTATTTGGTACGACCTATTGAGGCAGAATGCTTTCGCAAGGATACCGTCTTCAATGGCTTGTTGGAGCCAGCATACCAGTTAGCCGACGATGTGATGGATACTTTGGCGCGTCGTTTTCAAACTTTATATGCTCTGGAGGCCCGTGATTTGAACGAGGTGCGGCTGATTGTGGAGAGCATTTGTGCTATGCACAACCTATGTGTAGATTTCCAAGACAATTATTTAGAGACGGATGAAGGTGGACAAAATAAATTTAGCTGGGGCGGAGATCTGCCTGGACGTAGAGGCAGCGAGAAGGATGCCAAGGGACTACGTCGCCGCATGGAGCTGCTTGACGCACTGGTGAACACTGAAGAGGGGGAGTAATAACATATATATATATACGCGATGAAATAAAAAAATGTAAATCACTTCGGAACATCAAACCCTTCATTAATATGAAAATATAAACAGTATTTAGTGCTAGTCATTGCGATATATGCGAAACTATCGATAACGCATAATGCTAGATCCGATAGTTTGATTGCCGGCTGCGCAACATCTGGCAACTCTGTAGCAATAACAAAACAAATGCACGTGTAAGATTTTGTTTAATTTAAATAAACCATTTGCGGATATAAAATGGATACATTCGACATATTTAAACAATTAACAGCTGGTGTACGATTTACTAAGAAACGTGCGGTATGTAGAATTTGGTAAATTAAAAGCACTCACTAAAACTTATGCTAGGCAGGCTCCGTCATCCAAGCCAAACACTTCCAACCAGGTAAAGGAACAACCGCAACCGCTACCATCTGCCTCTGAGCCAGCCGAAGCTTCCGAGGCAGACGATGACGGCACAGCAAAGGACGAATTTCGTTTGCTCACTAATGTCACCGGCACAGCACCAACTGGACCCAAGCAGAAAAAGGCCAAAAAGCAACTGTCAAAGGAGCAGGCAGAGCAACTGCAACGTGCAGAGAAAATTAGTGCCCTGCGCAAGGAACATAGCATAACAGTGCTGGGCAAGGATGTGCCAGCACCCATAAATAGCTTTGACGAGCTGAGCACGTCGGATTTCAAGCTGCTGCCGCGCCTGCAAGAGAATCTTTTGTCCTATGGCTTTGCACAGCCCACACCTATACAAATGCAGGCGCTGCCCGTGCTGCTGAATAATAGGGCGCTGATGGCCTGCGCCCCAACGGGCTCGGGTAAAACATTGGCATTTCTTACGCCCATCATTAACGGGCTGCGCAGTCATAAAACGACTGGACTGCGCGCCCTGGTGCTGGCGCCCACACGAGAGCTGGCACAGCAAATATATCGTGAGTGCGCGGAGCTTACCAGGGGGACGGGACTACGCACTCACTTCATCAGCAAAGTGAGCGAAGCACGGCAGCAACATGGACCCGACTGCAAACAGAAATATGACATATTGATATCAACGCCAAACCGTGTACGTTTCCTGCTGCAGCAGCAGCCGCCACTGCTGGACTTCAAAGGCATTGAGTGGTTCGTGTTGGACGAGGCTGATCGTCTCATGGAGGAGGGTCAGAACAACTTCAAGGAGCAACTCGACGAAATCTATGCGGCCTGCACGCATCCGCAAAAGCGTGTGGCCTTTTTCAGTGCCACCTACACGGTGCCTGTGGCCAAATGGGCGCTGCGGCATCTCAAAAATCTAGTGCGTGTGACGATTGGTGTACAGAACAGCGCCACGGATACAGTCCAACAGGAACTGCTCTTTGTGGGCTCGGAAAGCGGTAAACTGCTGGCCGTGCGCGAAATGGTGCGCCAAGGACTACAGCCGCCAGTTCTGGTCTTTGTGCAGAGCAAGGATCGCGCCAAGCAGCTGTTTGAGGAGCTGCTCTACGATGGCATCAATGTGGATGTCATACACGCGGAGCGAACGCAGTATCAGCGCGATAATTGTGTGCGCGCTTTTCGCGAGGGTCACATCTGGGTGCTCATATGCACGGAGCTGATGGGACGCGGCATTGACTTTAAGGGCGTCAATCTGGTCATCAATTATGATTTTCCGCCTAGCACCATTTCGTATATTCATCGCATTGGACGCACAGGTCGCGCAGGTCGTCCGGGACGCGCCATTACCTTCTTTACGCAGGACGATACGGCCAATTTGCGGAGGTAGGTGCTTATAAATTCCGACGTACTTCACATTCAATTGATATATATTTTATTAATAGCATTGCACAGATAATCAAGAACTCGGGCGGAGAGGTGCCGGAGTACATGCTGCAAATGAAGAAGGTCCGCAAATCGGAGGCGAAAATGCGTGCCAAGAAGCCGCTGGAACGCGAAGACATATCAACCAAAATTCGCCCTGAGCCGAGGCCAACGCCCAAAAACCTAGTAAAATTACAAAAAATAGAAAAAACCGAAAAGGTTCTCAATCAGCAAAAGAATAAGAAGCATAATAATTTGGCCAAAAATGGAGACGCAAATGCGGCACGCAAAACCAAAAAACTGGCAAAAATCAAAGACCAAATAGCGAGCAAAGTGGCTGCAAAAGGCAAAGCGAAAAAGCCCAAGAAGAGTGTTAAATGATGCGCCTATTTTAAGCAATAAATATGAAGGTAAGGTAAGTATATAAAAATATTATATTGAATTATATGGTACGCTTAGTTATGTATGTTACTTTGCAGATTTGTTCACGACTTGTGTTGATGATTCTTCTCAAAATCCTGCCTGGATTTTCACTTGTAAAAAAAAAAAAACAACTTGAGACTAAGTTTTAGTTCATAGAACATGGGAAATAACCGTTCAAATAATTAGCCAGTTATTGAGTTTTTCCAAGTGTGCATTTTATATCAAAACAATATCCACTTGATAAATGCCATATGCGATTTTTTAAGGTGAATCAAAGGATATTTTAATAACATTCAATAATCATTTTAATGTTCCCATATTTCAATATAAAAACATGTTTTCAAAAAATATGCGTGCTTAACTATTTGTACAGCATTCTTGTATAAACTCTTATACTAAGTTGGGTTTTTTAATTTAATACTAAAAGGCGCAATCGGAATAGTAACAATTACAAGTTCTATTTCTCGTCTTTGACAATCTTCTTTGATGGCCTTCCACGCCTTTTGGGCTGCAAATCACAGCCTTTGGCGTGGTTGGCCAAGTGAGTTTTAAGTTGATCGCTTCTGGAGAAGCGCGCCGTGCATTCGTGGCACTTGTATGGTTGTTCGCCTGTATGGACGCGCACATGCCTGTCAAGATCTCGCCGACGGTTAAATGCCTTCGAGCAGTGGCTGCATTTATATGGATGGTCGCCGGTGTGCACACGCAGATGCACCGTCAGATCGTAGTTCCGGACAAAAGACTTTGAGCAGCGGACACATTTGTGCGGACCCTCGGCGGAATGAATGTGTACGTGAGCCCGTAAATTTGATTTTTGGGTAAAGGCCTTCGGGCAATGTGGGCACTTGTGTGGACGCTGGCCGTAATGCAATTGTATATGGTCCCTGGCATGATGGCTTTGAGCAAAGGCCTTCGGACAGTGCGGACACTTGTATGGACGCTCGCCGGTGTGGGTGCGCCTGTGCGCCTGTAGAGTTTTGTGCCGGCTAAATTCCTTGGGGCATTCCAGACACTTGTATTGGCGCTCTTCGATCTGCATATGTTTGCGTGCTGCCTGTTGTTTCTTGCCTTGAAACTGAGATTCTTCTTTAACAGAATTGGTGTCCGTTTCCGGTTCCTCGCTCCAGTCGCTGTGGTAGCTGCTGTCAGACTGGGATATCTGGCTGCGTTCGATGTAGCTCTTACGCTTAGATTGACGAATGGGATAGCGACTTGAGCTCGATTGCGTTTCTGCCAAGTCCCCATTTAAAAGAGATTCACTTTCTTCAATGCTCTCTGACTCCTGACGCTCGATGTTCCCCTTACTGTGCTCTTCAGGCTCCAAGTAGCTCTCGAGTGAGTTTTCTGCATTCGCTGTTTCCATCTGTTCCAAATGCTCATTGGTTGGCTTACAGTTCTCTCGCTCCGGACTCGCCTCGTGCTCCACTTTGATGCAATCGATATCCGAAACTCGCTTCGGCAGGTCCCATTCCTCGGCTGCCAGCATATCACAAAAGGCATCGACATCGACTTCAACTGCGCTTTTCTCAACCTTCAGAGCAAGCAATTTGTAGCTATGCTCACATCTGCGCTTGAATTTAAACGCCGTTTGGGCATCCGCCGTGCATGGCAGGCATATCATCTTGGGAAATGTATCGTCGCTTTTCACTCTGCAGTCCGCGCATTCGTTCAGGATGTCTGCCAAGCTGGGCTCATCTTCCGACTGCTCTCGGTCGCCGAATATATCTATAAGACTGGCGGATCCGCTTAAGCAGATGCGGCATATTTGATCCATACTTTTAACAATAAAGCTGCTGAAGCTTTAAGCGGCCTTCGTTATTTACTTCTTGCATGCGAGCAACAGATGTGTAATATCGATTCTCTAGGGTGACCATCTTTAATATAGAATATTCAATATATCGATACTATCGATACTGTTATGATTATCATGGCGGCAACAATTTAAAAATTCGCACGTTCTTTAATAACGCTCTTTTAATAGAGCTCTCGACTGCCGCCTCACCCTCATAATAAAATGTCATGTTTTTAATGCGGTTTTGATATATTTACTTTTTGTATGTATACGTATTATCTTAGATATAGTACGTTTTCATAATTATTTTTTAATGTGCAATTGGGTTTTTGTTTTATTGATTTATTATCAATTGTGTCAATACCTTATTCATTATATAAATTAGTGGTTTTTACTTTCGTTAAATGCTATTCTTAAATATAATTTGGAAGCAAACTTCTAATTTGTTTACCAAGTTAACAACGTTTTGAATAAAAATAATGTTATACAATAATAAAGTGCGAAATCATTTTTAATAAAAATCAATAATAAATTAATATGAATGAATAATATATATATAAATGTATGTTTATGAGTTTCAAGGGAACAACGAAACAAAAAATATATAATAATAAATAAAATGCATTAAAACCTACTTTAAAAGTTATAGCTGCGATTTTGTATGTTTTGTTATTTCGAGTTGGTTCCTTAGCAACATATTGTGACTTCCGCAGCTGTCACAACATTTAACAGATTGCATTACTTTTCGACATTTGTTTAAACTTATCAATTAGATATATGTATGTACGCGTTAATTTTACTATTGAAATTTGTTATGTACTAGGTTAGGTCTAAATTTCATTGTATGTTAAATCTTTTTTTAAGCTTGATAGGAAGCTGTTTTTAGGGCTTATTGTGAAATTCTGTTTAAATTATTTGTTTGATTTACTTGTCGTTCTTTATGCAATTATCATTTTAATGCATAAACAATTTACAAATTCAAGTACCGTTTTATAAGCCCTACATGCATTATAATTATTTATCAGTTTTTTGCGTAGGCATTTTACAATAAGCATGTTAGCAATTATATATATATAAATATATATATATATATTTGATTCTTAATGCTTTTTTTCGAGAAATTTATATTAATTTTTTGGGGAGAAGGCATTTTAGAAATTTCCTTGAAATTTTAACCAACTTTTTTTTGTTTGTTTTTTTTTTTTTACAAAGAACATTTAGCATTTGTTGATTGCTAATGACATTTTACGTTCATGTAAGCATATGCATATGTTTATATATATATATCTATTTATATATGTATATATGGGGGTGTGTCTCGGTTTGAATCTAACACTATGCATATTTGCTAAAACGCGCGACACAACAAACATTTTCTTTTAAAGCGCTACCAAATGAGAAACAATTAACAATTAATTATACAATTACGTACACATTGCTCAACTTTAAAACGCTGGAAAAATTTGGCTTCGATTTGTTGCAGTTATCTGTCGGTCTGTTTGTTGTTGTGTTGTATTTTTTCAGTAGAAATGCGGCGGCGGCAGCGTTTGCGACGGCAAAGCTAACGTCGGCTTCGGCTCCCATCAGACGACAGAATCCTTCCGTATCCTGTGATTGTTCGTTTGTGTGTTAGCATACATGTGTGTTTAAAAGTGCAAGATGAATACAAAGAGAAATATAATTATGTAGTTATGAGGGAATCGCTTTATCGATCATGCAGTATAAAACTATTATCGCACCACATATAATTCTCAGTCTGGGGTGCACGCATAACGCCAACGCCGCCGCCCAGACGACGATAGTTCATGCAGCCGCACAGGCGCCATTGATTCGTCTCTGGATCATACACCTCAATGGTCTTCAAATAGGCGGAGCCATCGAAGCCGCCCACAGCATACAGTTGCCCGTTGACTACGGCTAGGCCGACCTACAAGAGATGTTAGAATTAGGATAAGTTGAATCATTAAATAATAAGGCATCAATTACGCCGCTGCGCCGCGAGGTCATGGCCACAATTGGGCTCCAGGTGTTGGTTAATGGATTGTAGCGCTCAGCAGACGACAGTTCCATGCAATCATCCCGACCGCCAACGGCATAAATATAGTTATTAAATACGGCGCAGCCAAGATGTTTGCGACGAGTGGACATAGGATTGACGGCCACCCATTTGTTTTGCCTATTATTTGTGAACAAATGCAGATTAGGCAGGACATATGTCGATAACTTGAACAATAATTTACCTGGGATCATAGCGTTCTACAGTGTTGAGCGGGCATTGACCATCGGAGCCGCCTATGGCATAAAGATGTCCGCTCAGGACGGCAACAGCGACTCCCAGACGGCGTGTGGTCATTGGAGCCACCTTGGACCATTTATTCTCCTTTGGATCGTAGCGTTCGACATGATTCAAGCATTGAACGCCATCCTGACCGCCCACTGCATACAGAAAGCCATCCAGTACGGCTACGCCGACGCTTGTGCGGCACGATGTGGTTGGCGCAACATCGCAGGACCATTGATTAGTCTGCGGATCATAGCGCTCTATGCTATTCAAATAGCTTTGACCATCGTGTCCTCCAACAGCATAGAGCAGATCATTGAGAACGGCAACGCCGACGCCGCATCGTCGTTTGCTCATAGGCGCAACCATTTTCCAATCATTGGTCTGGGGATCGAAACGTTCAACAGATGCAATGGCATCGCCCGAGCACCATCCGCCCACGGCGAAAAGCACCTCTCCGCGCCGCGTGGGCTTGCGTGGACGGGTACGCGGGCCCTGCATCAGTGGTCGCTCCTGCGGCAGTAGCAGGTAATTTTTGGCCTCATCGACCAGATCACGGCAGGCTTCGTCCGAGCGTACCAGGAGATCAGAGCCCACAGTGCCCACCAGGAACTTGGGCGAAAGCAGCGGCAAACGCACATGCTGCAGCACCTGTTTGACAATAAAGCATAATTAGGAGTTGACCAAGAGTAGAGTAGACTGGCACTTACCTGTGCCAAATGCTGTCGCCGCTCAGCGACATTGTACTTGAGCCAGGACATGACTGCATTAAAGACCTGCTCCTCGCTGCGAACGTTGAGCTCGTCGCTGCAAATGATATCCACCAATTGGCCGACGGGCAAGAGCAGGAACTCCTCGCTCTCCATTACCTCTTGGAAGTTGTGTTGCGTAAATTTGTCAGCAATGCGCAGTAGCTCGCGGCAGGAGTGAGTGTCGGCGAAGGCGCGTATGCCCAGGCAGTTGGTCGGATCGAGTTGACGCTTGAGAAACTCACAGCATATGTCCTGTATTTCGACGAGCTGCAGGAGGCAGGCGGCTGGTAGCAGCGTTTGGACATTGGACTCCTCCACAATAATGTGGGCGGTGTAGCAAAAATCAATTAGCAGCTCCATTGCATTCTCATCAATATCGCGAATGGTGACCTCTGTTTGGCGCGACTCCTCCAGCTCGCCAGTGAACATGGCACAAAAGTATGAGCTGCACGCGCTCAAAATGACGCGATGGGCAAAGATCTTGCGTCCGCCCACATTGAGTACCACGTCACAGAGCTCCCGATGCCGTCGCAGCATGTTTAGCTCGGTAAGCGTCACTTTTGGATGCTTCTCCGATGTGTGGGTGAGTCGGGCCGGCGAGGGCGGGCGTTCGGCACCGCTGGTGCCACCGCTGCCCAACCCAGTACCCGTTGTGCCCGAGCCACCTGTGGCTGCGGCAGCAGGGCCGCTGCCAAGGCCGGTGGAGCCAGGCAGTAAAGGATCGCCCATTCTGTTCGCCGCTAAGCGCAGCGGGGCGGAAGCCCAACCCCACACGGCGTCTATCTATATTGATGGAAAAGTACACAAATGAGTGGAGGAGAATGGATACGCTTTTGCCTTCAACATTGCCTGCTGCCCACACGCTCGCAACACAAGTCAAAAGCCAATTTGAGATGAGCGCGTGAAAGGTAGCTAATACATTAACTTCACGACCTAATTGTAGCCAAGTTATGGTAAATATATGGTTCTTGATACAAGGGGATCACAAATTTTGTATACTTTATATATTTTTATAATTGTGTATAATTGTAAAACAAGGGAATATACAAAATATGTTACGTTAGCTACTGTGTGGGCGTGAACAAATTGTCACGCGCTCATCTCTAAATTAAATCGTAGCCTCAATACCTTTGCGTCTCTGTTATCCACGGATCCAAAGCACGTCCACGGAAACCAGGTGCAGGCGGAAATGTTCGAAAATGCAATTTTGGTGCTTGATTAATGCGACATTTGTGCTTAAGATTGGATTTGCTCGTTTTCAAGTTGCAGTTGCATATGACCAGATTTTGCACTCGCACAGATTTTTGTGCTTTGTGAAAAATCGAACAATCAAAAAAACAAAAATTTTATGACGTTTAGCTAAAGTGTGCGCGTCAGTTTACAAATGGCTGCCAGTAGTGGGCATATCATTAGCACAGCTTGCATTATTTAATAATGCATTTGAACGTATTTTAAGCACAATAAACACGAATTTTCACAATATTTTCATCAGAAGCTTCTCGTTGAGATAGATAGAGGCTGGCCTTTTAAGAGCTATCAAGTATCGTTTAAACTATCGATAGAGTTGCTGACAATTTATTATCGATAGAAAAACATTGTGATATGTATATGCCAATTTTAAATATTTAAATATTGCTGTGATTCTGATGTTAAATTTGATATATTTTGGGCAATGTGCTCTTGCTGAATATTTATTATGACTCACTATTGTATTAATGAAATACATATATATTCTGGATTATACATTTAACGCATATTTGGACACTATTGATCGCTTTTCAGCCCTGTTGCGAGCAGTGTGACCGCTTGCAGCAGGCAGTTGGCTATACATGTGAATTAACCGACAACTACGCCAAGTACACATAGTTTGGTATTTTGCTGATGCTAAGAGGTGGTCTTACGTGTGCGACTTTCATATGAGTATGTGCGACGAGGAAGCATTTTTCCAAAAATTAAAAAGCTATTAAATAGTGCAAAATAATTGATAAATTTAAGTGCAACGTATAAATAAATAAATACTAATTACGCATGCATATAAATATCAGCGAATAAGGCAAATTTAAGCAGCGAATAAGAGTGACGCAAAAACCACATACACACATACAGGCAGCCTCATTTTTTTTTTAGAAAGTACGTGAAGAAAAACAAGTTGATTGTGTGCGTACGTATGTCGAGTGGAGAGTAGTGGAGACTTTTTGTTTCTGTTTAGCGACACAATTTATTGTGGATGGCTTACAACACAAACAAAAACAACACAACAACAAAAGCAGATAATGTTGATTGCAACACAACATCAACTAGAAGAAATGCATACAACAGAAACCATCAAGTACAACAATTACATTGGAAATTGAAATTTGTGCGACAAAAGCAGCAACAGCAGCTACTAACAACGATTTTCGACGACTGGCAGCCATATTCACAGCTACAACAACAGCAAAATCAGAAAAAACGCGATCCACGGTATTGCAAAGATACGTGACAAAAATCGAGAAAAGGAAGACGAAGACTGGGCATGAAATTAGCGTGAAAAAAAATAACCAAGAAAACAAATTTTAAAAAAGCAAATACTACTGTAAAAAAACCAACAAACAAACAAAAATTTATAAACTGTACTGCATACAACTAAACGTAATTAATAACACAATAATATACGAAATATTATGGAAATTGCCCCAATATTTAATACCGCCGTCGTCGCAACAGCCGCCGCTGCCACCGCAACCACGTCGACGTCACAGCACAAGCAGCGACAGAGGCGCTCCGCTGCCGCCGCACTCTTGACAGCAACAGCAACAACAACAACAGGCGAATCATTTAATGCCGAAAGCAGCGCCAATCAAAATGATAACGGTAAATTAACGCAAGGCAATACAAACAGAACAATCAAAATTAATTGCATAAACAAACTACAATAAAACAAAAAACAAAAAATGCAATAGTTTTACATGAAAAGCTCTTGAACAAGTGCAGCGAGCAAGCGAGACGGTGATATACAATACCTCTCGCTCTATCTCTAGCAGCACTCGTATTTTTTTTTATCTATTCGCCTCAGTAGTTTTCCACGCGCGCAGTTGCAGCGAAGTCGCTTGCAACATTTGAAAAAAAAACAAGCAGGTCGCTGAACCACAAGCCGCCCGTCCGCCGTGCCGTTGCTTTTAGAGGCCAAAATACGATTAGTAACAAACAAAAAAATAGTGTTTATAATTATTATTGCGCAATTTGTAGATCATTGGCCCAGCTGTGATCGCTATACGAATACGCGCACACACACATGCACTAGCCATGATTATTCAGCATTATTTTCAAGGTGCTCTCTGCCTGAATATTTAATAACTGAAACTGCAGACGACAAGGCAGCAAGCAGCGACTGAAGGTCGACAATATCAGGTGGTGCCATACTATTAGTTAGCATTTTGGGGACTCATAAGCACTCTCGTGGTTCATGGCTATCAAAGAGATTCAATTGCCAGGTGGCTAGTTGTCAATTGGGATATATAAATAGCATTTTTTTGGGTCTCCTTTGTAGTTGCCTGTTTTCCAAACGTAGATGAATTAATTCTTAATTTGTCGATAACTGTCCAGTTTTAATGAAATTGGTATCGATTTACAGCTACGATGTTTTGACCATGTCCCATAAATATTAAGAGAAATGTAGAATGTAGGCCTTTGTTTCTCAATCACAGCTTAGCTTTTGGTAGTAATCAAGAAATAGTCTCTATTTCATCGATCGTTATGGCACTTCTCAGCGAAATGTTGCCGATAAAGAAACTGAATTGATTAACAACTCAAATGTCATTGTTTACTATGTGAAATTTAATGCAATCTATTGTATTTCAATCAGTTCGAGTCCATACTAGAGTATACATAGATAATAGCGCAATTACTGCAGATTAATCAAGTTATAGATTTACATATTTATTTAAATAGTTTTGTGAATTTCAAAGGATTATGCTAAGATTTCAAGTCTTAATATTTATCTGTTCCTCATTATGCTTAACTGTATGTTATATCATTATTACATATTTATATATACATATGAATAAATTGCCGAGCAACTTTTGTCAGTCAAATACGGTTAAAATGAACCTGACATGTGACTTGTAAATTTACAATCAACTTGATAAATATTTGTAAATATGATAACAATAATTATGCAACAAATAATTATATCTTGCAACTGATAAAAGTTGCAAAATTTGAAAATTCCAAAAACAAAATATTTTCATATTTTATATCTAAACTTTATATTTTGTGTTCTGATTAAAGTCAACAACTTGGCGTTGATCGCATCGCTGACGCTGCAAAAGGTGCTCAATATAAACAATATTAACAACAACAACAACAATAGCAATGTCCCTGGTAGCGATGGTGTGTTGTGTTATCAGCAAATGTCAGCAGTCACAAAAGCAACGGCAGCAATTAAACAACAACAACAACAACGACGACACTCTGATAACGAAGCCGAGAATGATGTATTAAATCAATTGCTAAAAACGGGCGCGGTGTTTACAACAACAACAGCAGCAGCAGCAGCAGCAACAACTGTTGCTGTCGCCGCCGCCGCCGCTGCCTCCTCCGCGTCCTCCTCCTCTACGACTATCAGTGCGCCCATTGCGATTGAGAGGACGACACAGCAAAAGCAACAACAGAATGGGAATAGTGCACAAAAGCAACGCCTTAATTCATCCATATCATCGACTAACTCAAGCACATCAACCAACTCCTCAACGGCCAATAGCTATGGCAGCTCCTGTTCCTCCACGGAGGATCCCACGGCAACGACAACGGGCAAAGCGGCGGCAATAACAACAACATTAAAGTCGTCCAGCATTAGATTGCCAGAGAAATCGAAAATTCCGTCCGATATACTCGACGATCTGGCCAGTCGGTTCATCATAAATGTGCCAGATATGGAGCTAAATAATTTAATAAGAATTTGCTTTCAAATTGAGCTGGCACATTGGTTCTACTTGGACTTTTTCTGTGCGCCCGAGGATTCGGACCAACAGCAGCAGCAACAGAAACGAAAGCTGCCCGTGGTGGGCATCAAACAGTTCGCCATGCAAATCTTTCAGGTGAGAAAATAAACACTTAATAGTTGAATAATATTTAAATAAACCAAATTTTAATGTGTATCTATGCAGCACATTCCCTTTCTGAACAAGCATTTTGGCACTGTGGATCAGATATTGGAGGAATGGAAAAACTATAAACTATCCGTGCCGACATATGGCGCTATACTTGTATCGGAGGATCTCAATCACTGTTTGCTGGTGCAATCATATTTTGCTCGAAACTCTTGGGGTTTTCCCAAGGGAAAAATAAATGAGAACGAAGATCCCGCACACTGTGCCACCAGGGAGGTATGTAGCCAAGCTCTAATGACACTTGATCGGTAAATTAATGCCCCGTAAATATGTACTCAAATGTGTAAAGCATCAAGTGTACATTTCCTATCACAATAATTGAACAGGCAAATCGATATGGTATATATAACCATGTCTGTCTGGCTGTTAGCCTTAAAACTATTTGTTTTTGTGCAGTAGACAAAGCGTAATGTCAATAGTTGCCATAGAAAAATATCGCAAATCTACCATTTTAACAACCTTGCGACGTGGTCTTTTGTTGTTTGTTGCAAATGAACTGAAAATTGTATTTATCCATTTGCTTTAGGTCTATGAGGAGACGGGCTTTGACATAACGGACATCATAGATGCAGATGATTATATTGAGGCTTATATTAATTATCAATATACACGATTGTATATAGTGCGCAATATACCGTTGGATACGCTGTTTGCACCGCGCACGCGTAATGAGATTAAGTGTTGTGACTGGTTCCGCATTGATGCATTGCCGGTCAATAAAAACGATGCCATATCGAAAGCCAAACTAGGCAAAAACTCAAATTCCTTCTTTATGATCATACCGTTTGTGAAGCGCCTTAAGAAGTGGGTGAATGATCGACGCGCCGGCATAGAACCATCAACGCGTCGGCGAAAATGCTCTGGACAGCAGAGTCCCAAGGCCATCCAAAATGGTGGAACATCCGCATCGCCCACAATGTTGACGAGCAACAGTAACAACATCAACAACAACAGTAGCTGCAAGAAGGATCAGCAACGTGGCTCGTCGCGGCGACAGCGGCACAAATCGATGGGCGATTTGGATGGCGTTAAACTAAATAATCTCAATGGCAAGGCGGGAGGCGGAGGAGGAGGAGGTGGTAACGGCGGTGGTCTTACTGCCAGCAACATATGCAATAGTAATATCAAGCGCAATAGCAATAACAATAGCAATAGCAACAACAACAACATCAACAATAACAATAACAAGCAACTAAATGTGGCTGCGGGCAGCAATACACCAACAACAGCAACAACAACGCCAGTGACAACAGCAGCTGCAGCAGTAGCAGCAACAACATCAACAACACCAGCAACCGCTGCAACGGCAACAAGCAAACGCCAATTGTTTCATAGCCAAAGCCAAAACGATGCCCAACAGCCGGCAAGCAATGAGAAGGTAAGCAATGCTAAGATTGCAGCAAATGCGCTCAAAGCTAAACCGAAGCAATTGCAGATTGTCAGCTCCTTTGATTTGATACGCAAGGAAAAGCAGCAGCAACTGAAGGCGGCCAAGGCTCAAAAGCAACAGCAACAACAGCAGCAGCAATGTTCGCGCACCAAATCGCAAAGTGATAAGCAAAGCAATCAACAGCAGCCGCTGGTAGTCAAAAGCATTTTGAACAGAAACAACACACAACAACAACAGCAGCAGCAGCAACAAACAACACCCACAACAGGCATGGATTTGATTGCCATGCTGACAGCAGCAGCCGCAGCGCAAAACACACCAAAACCGGAGCAACAGCAACAGCCACAACGTCCACGTCCTGCTTCGGTGTCGCTCAATTCGCCAATAGCAACAGTTGCTGACGCAGCCAACAACAGCAGCACAATGCCAGATGCTCAAACATTGCACAAGCTGCAACGCATGGCATCCGGCACTAATTTGCGAATTTTAAAGCGTGCGCAATCGCAGCAACCGCAGCTGCAACTACAACTGCAGCAGCAACAGCAGCAGCAACAACAGCAGCAGCAGCTGCAACTGCAGCAGCAACAAGGGCCTTTAAACTTTACGCCCAGTTTTAATTCGTGGACGAATTTCTCATTCACCAAAAATTTTATAGCAAATGTTTTTTGCTAAGTCAATTTCTATGACTTTTCCTTCTTAAATTTTCAAACATTTTGCATTTTCCAAGTTACAAGGCCAGTTTGTAGGCAGCATACATAAAAACAATAATCGTTACACGGATAAAGTTTTAGGTGTTTCCCATGGATCTCTCAATAAAAGTCTTCTAGACTTTTGGAAAGATGCATTTTTCAGCAGCAGCAACATTTTTCAACATTCATATGTATATAGCAAGCAAGGACTGTATAAAATTTTGTAATTAACATACACATACACATTTTCATACCAAAAATCGAAAAACCAAGGAGAAAGTAAAACGTGAGTCTTCCGCTCCAGCACACGTCATTTTGTAAAAAATTTTCAGGCAAAATTTTTATATACACATGAAAAAAAAAACGAAGCAAAGCATGGTAAAGAAAAGCTAGTTATGAAAAGTTGTGCAATTAGAACGCAGCCAACACTTTTTAAGTACAATACGATATGAATAATTATGTTAATATATTGGTTTTTATTTTTTTATAAGCGATAAAGTGAGCGAAGAGAACATCCTTCTAATTAGAGTTCCAGCCAAGCCGTGTGCGTGTATTTTTTAGAGTAAAGTGAAAAGAATTAAGAGAGAATGATAAACACATGAAGAGAGAGAGAAAGAGAGTAGAAAACAAAAAAGAGGATAGGTAAGAGAAGAAAGCGTAGCTTTAAATGCCCAACGCTCTGTTTTAGGCTTTGTTTTCTATACTTTTCTTAAGTATATATTCGTTCTTTGCACCTAAGCGCAATGAACCCTTTTATACAATAACAACAACATAAACAACCAGAACAAGAACAAGAAACGTGGCAAAGAGGCAAACAACTAAAATGCAACAATTTGCATGACTTTTTGGGTCGTTTTAACTACCCCGCCCCCAACACCACCACCTATAAGATACAATGCGTTGAGCATAAATACTTATAATAACGAGTGTAAATATTTAATTGTGATATAGTATTTCTTAGCACAATTGTGATCTTAACAAAACGGCTAGCTACTACGACTACTACAACTAATATTACATAAATACAAGTACATACGCATACACCTACGTACAAACGTACCGAACAAGTTTTTTATAAGAAATTTTAATATAATTCAAATGATGATGCTACAATCGAAAAACTTTCCATTGCCCCGACATACACATACACATACACAAAGAACATACATACAAACACACACACATACACACACTCATACACCTAAAACTATAATTAGCGAGGCAGCCAGCAGGGGATAGAAACCCTACAATTAACTGGGGGCAATATCAGGTAGGCATATCCAAAAAACAAAAAAAAAAATTATAAGATACAACAAATTTCGAGAACTTGTGACAACTCTGATAAATTTAACGAATTTAACAAATTAGTTTAAAATATTTGAAGCTGAAAATTATCTTTAAAATTGTTTAAGCAATGCTGCCCATAAACTGGCCTTAAAACTGATCTTTAAAAACTTCTACGTTTTTCATCTAATTTTATGATTGACTTTTAAAGCTTTTTGAAAAGCCATATTAATTTTGTATTTTGTAACACCAATCTTTAGTTTCTTTCAATCTTTCGAAATTTAATTACTTTTTTTTGATTTCTTTTTCTTTAATTTCAACAAATGAACTGCAACTTAACGTAGCTGTTCGAAGCGCTTAGCAAATATGCAATGAAATTGGCAATAACTACCTTATTTTGTTTTTCATATCAAATGTTCTTTTGTCAACATTCTTACAATTTCATTGTGCATTTGTTTTGCGCCAACAAAGAAACGAAACAAGAACAAGAAAAAATCTTTTCCAAATCAACAACCACAACAAATTGCAATGAATTATCAACTAATAAACAATAGCATCAGCAACATTCTTCAATTGAAACCAAATTTATTCAAAAACAACGTAACAGCACTATACAATTGAAATTGAAAGGATTTAAATCTTAAATTGTAACAACAATAAGTACAGTAAAAAAATAATATTTTATGTTCTGTAATGTGCAACACGGAAAGCAAAAGCTTTTACAAATACTACGAGTATATCTTCCTACATTTACATATAGTTTATGTTTCAACAATCAATAGACATAACAAATAGTTAACTTTAGTGAACGGGCTGCTGGAGAAACAGATAAAACCCATTTAAAACAAGAAACATCCAATCACAAACCGAAAACATTTAAGTTTATATTTAAGAGAAACAATCCGAAAATACTTGGGCGAACGATTACGAAACTCTTTATAATACTCGTAGTATATATGTGTCTACAAAACATCTAAAATCAAATATATTTGCCACACAACAACAAGCTCTACACTTGCCGTAGGACTAGACCCAAAATCATTTTTAAACGTACCGCCCAAGTATTCATCGAAATGGTAATTAAGATACCTTTGCTATGCATTTGATCAGTTTCTTTCAACTGTAAAACGTCCAAAAAAACAAAAAGTTAATATCAAAAAATGGCAATTTGTAGACTTTGAACTTGAACTTAAAACCGAACCAAACTAAGAAAATTTAACGCCCATTTCATTCAATCAAGAATCAAGAATAACAATATAAATTACTCGTATCATAGACGATTCCCCCCAAAATATTTTTTTTTTATTTCTTTGTGCAACCAACGATAGCAATATTTTCCAAATTCTGGCAATAAAAACTGTATTACATTTTTAATTTGTACTTCCGAGAAACCGAAAGAAATTTGTGTTTTATTTTTCGCCCGTAAAGCTGGAGAAAATTATTATAATAATTATTTAAATTTGTGTTTCTGCAGCTGCTCTGTTTTATTTTGTGGCTGAGACATACATATATAGAAATCTCTCTTAAGCGAACAAGTACAGAACAGCTTACTTCATTTATAACTATACTAATTTGGCTCAGCTTGTCCTGCTGTCATTTTATATTCAAGCTAAACTTAAGTTTGGCAAACTGTTGTTTAAGAGAACTAACACCGTATACATATAGTTATTGTTATTGCATGCTGAGGCTTATAAACTGCATTCGTCCATGTGAACTGTTCGCCGATGGCGCGACATGTTGGATTTATAGCTAAACTGCTTGCCGCAAATCTCACATGAGTAGATCCTCAGGTGCATGCGCTCGTGTGCCAATAGCTGGTAACGACATGCAAAGCGCTTTTCGCACCTGTCAAAACTGCAGGCAAATTGCTTCAGTAGCTCGGCATTGAGATTCTTTTTACTATTCAGGTGCTTTTTAATGTGCTGATTATAGGCGATTTGAAATTTAAATGTTGAGCCGCAATCGCGGCACTTAAATTCCTCTTTTCGGTGGCGATGCACCTGGTTTTCATGATTCACCATGCTGAAGTAACGATCGAATAAGCAACCACACTCCTGGCAACGAAACTCAACGGAGCTCTCGTCTGCCAGGTCTAAGGGTTTCCTTTCGTGTCCCATGACTTGCTCGTGCTGCTGCAGTAGGCTGGCGTTGTCGAAGCTAACGCCGCACTTGCGGCACACATAGTACCGCAGGTTGTGGCTCATGTTGCTGTGCGTCTGCAATTTGGCGGTGCTGCTGAACACCGTGCTGCAGTAATAGCAAATCAGTTCAGGGCACAGTCCCTCATTGCGTATCGCTTTGGCCAGAACTACGCCGTCATGTGCAATGGCGATGGCGAAGTTGTTGTCCGCTGGCGACTCATCCGCCCAATCTGTATTTTCATCCATTACATCCGGACATAGCTGCGCGTCGAGCGTTTCGTAATCTTCATCGCCGTCGATTAGCTCCAGTTCCGAATTCACATCCTCAATATCAGACTCCAGATCGTTTACACTGTTCTCATCGTGGTATTCCGTTGTTGTAATTGTAAGCGGCTGTGCAAGATCTCCGACGTTTAGTTGGTTTTGTTGGGCGTTGCTCCAGCATTGCAATCGTTCCCATATGCTGAGCACTTCAGCCATGCAGGAGTGACACGCACAGGTGCTCAACTCCTGGACATCAGCCTAAGATCAGTCGTAATGGTTATTTTAAACGTTGCTCAGACTCAACAAATAGAATAGTTCTAACCTGGATTTGAAACGATGTAAACAGATGCTGCAGTAGCTCGGTTGCATGTTTGAATTCGTCTAAGTGCTCTGTACTAACAGCTTTATTTTGCACACATAACTTACAGAGGTCCATGAATGGTATAACTTTAAGAATTTAATTACAAAATAAAAACAAAACAAATTCCAGCGCAACACAAATTGACGAGCAACTCGATTAACATGGGGAGTAATGCTGTTAAGAAAGCAGAATTCTGTTAATGTAAACGGTGTGGCAACTCCACAAAGCAAAATCGATTGTTCAGTGTTATCGGTATTATTCTGCATTTCTTTCTATTCTGCGTTTTTTCGTCGGTGTTAAGTGCATAAAATTGTTACATTTGTGCTGTAATAATATAGTTTAAGTTCAAATAGTTGCCTAACAAAATGGTACGTACAACGTGTATGCAAATTCTCCGAAAAAAACAATATGTTTTTGCTTAAACGCGGCACTCGTTTTTTGGTGACGTGAATTATGCATGTGCGTGTGCTTGTGTATAGAATCCAAAAGCGGCCGCGTCACAAATTGTATGGCTGTTATTATAATGCAGCCGCACTTCGATTTTCCAAGCATAAAACATCTCAATAATAATGCGTATTGCAATTGTTTCTCCATGTCCAGTCGTTTGCGGAAAAGTTAACGGGACTGATGGCGCGGCCAAATCAACAAGATCCAGCTGGCGGTCCAGAGCAGCCTTGGTATCTCAAATATGGCAGCCGTGTGCTGGGCATCGTTGCCGCATTCTGTAAGTAGCATATCATGTTTATCAACCAGCAACAACAACAGCAACAACAAGAACATTCGATTTAGCTATTTGCATCGATTTTTGTGTTCTGCATGTAACATTTTGTTGTAACACTGCTTATCTGCTTGCTGGTGTGAGTATCAGTGTGTATCAGTGTGTGTAACCACCCACAATACTCACAGCACGCACACTCGGTCGTTCGCTCGCTCTGCGACCTGACATTGATAAAGGCAAAAAGCACCAAGCAACAACAACAATAAGAAAATGCTATAAAGGATACAGAAATGTTTCTATGTGTCTGTGAGTGTGTGTGTGTGTATGCTCCACACATATGGCAGGGCAGCATATATTTCTCTGTCGCTTTCTATGTCAAGTTTGTTGTGCTAAGTGCATTTTCAATTTTCCTCAATGCATTTCGATTTAGTCATTAAATTGCCATCAATTTTGCATGCTTGGTAATATAATATATTTATCAGTAATTAATTGGCACTCTCTTTGTCTTAGTTTTCTCTCTCTCCCTCTCTCTCTCTCTCTCTTTCCCTCTCTCTTTGTTTTCTGTTGTTATGCATATATCCATTGTTCTTCATTTCCGCAGTTGCGATGACATTGAACCCGCTGTCTGATGGTTTTCCCTTACTGTTTAACGCGATTTTCAGCAAACAATTTTATTTAACCCGCATAAAACCCGCTTTAAGTTCAATGACACGAAGACTCTAACAACTATTTCTAGCATCAAATGGAGCTTAGTTGTAAATAGTTGAGAATCAGCTGCTAGCTGAATCATATGCCAAATGTTTCATAACAAGTAAACCTGTGAGCAATAAATAGTAAATTAATTGAAAACAACGAGTAATCTAGCCCCAAATGTCCGACTGTGTAATACCCTGTAACGATTTAGATTCCAGAGAAACATATGATGATAACTTCCATGTCATATTTTAGGAATCCAACTGTAGGGCGAAGAGACGCACATAGCTAGATCTACTCGGTTGTTCGATATTATACATACTTATTGATTGGGAGATGCCATCAGGTTTTCCTTTTACCTGGTTCCATTGAGTACAGGGTATGCAAAGCATCTAACAGACGATTTATCTCTCCGAGAGTATTTACATTTATTTTTTTTTAAGAAATTTCAGTAGTGCGGCTTCCTTAAACCGGTTGTGTAATAAAAAAAAAAAACGCTCTGCTTTTTTAATTAATACTTATAACATTTATTAATAGCCGCTCGACAGAGCACAGCATGAGTTTGTGCATGAGTTTATTAAATTCTGCACCGCAATAACCTCAAAATTGAGATCAGCTTACAAAAGAAACTGGTTCACTTTTCGATATGTGTATGGCAAACCATAAAATACTCTTAGAAGTTATGATAAGAGTGTATGGAGGCTATATAAATGCAATTGCCAGAGACTGACGCTAAAACTTAGAAACTTGCTCAATTAACACAGTCAGTTATTTGTTTACTTAGTCGCCAAAGTGTTATCATTTGCGTCCAACATTATTTAGTTGCCTGATAAACGCAAAGCAGCTGATAAAATATTAAAATGTAGAGTGCGTACAAATGTTAGAAAGATATAAGGTTTACAGCCTCCTATTTGAGTTTTGTTTATAAATTGCATTGTTGTATGCTTTCATTTCCTTACCACCAAAGTAACCGCACAAGCTGCAGCATTCATTTAACTTTTCTGTATAGATCATCAGCTTATAGAACTCACACAACAGATGTTTATTCTCCATTCATTTGCCAGATACCGCAGCGACCAATGTTCCAATTGGAACAAGTGTTTTTGTTTGTCTTGTTACGCTTCTCTGCTCTCCGTGGCGTTTTATTATTTATTTTAGTTCTATTAACTTTATAGAAATAAAAGAATAAAAGCTTGTAATAAATTTAGCAGTTGAATGAGTCATTATTCCCTTCTTGTTTTTTTTTTTTGATTAGATTACGCTTGCAATGTTATACTATATAATATTTGTCGCGAAAGCTGAGAGATAATGAGGCCAAATGTTGGAGGCGTTGTTGATGGCAATATTTAAAATTTTGAGCAGATTCTAGATGAAATGTCTTTGTTGCGAGACTCAAACGCCCCATTTTTTTTTTTGGGAATTTTATCTAGCTATAAAACGCTTTAGTTTGTTGTATTCTATTTGCCTAGGGCTTATGATAAAATATCTAGCTTTGTGCACGCACAGCAAATGTGCGACATGAATCCAATTTAAGTAGATAGCATGCATATAGACAGTCAAATAATTTAGTTTGAGCTTCATTATATGTGTATGGAAATGTTGATAAATGTTGTTACCTTTTTCACATGAATCTTCATTACCTTGAAAATCGTTGAAAATATTCTTACATATATTTTCTCTCTTCGCTAGTTGCCATACTCTTCGGCCTGTGGAATGTGCTCTCAATAATTGGATTGAGCGTCTCATGCCTTGTCGCGGGCATCATACAAATGTTAGCAGGATTCGTGGTGATGGCGCTGGAAGCGCCTTGTTGTTTTATTTGTATCGAGAAGGTCGGCTCGGTGGCGGATATGATGGACACCAAGCCATTGTATTTCCGAGCGGGCCTGTACTGCGCGTGAGTAACACATGAAATAAACTAGACCATAAACTAAATGCTAATTATTTGATCTTATCCTCACAGCATGGCGGTGCCGCCCATATTCATGTGCTTCGGCCTAGCGAGTCTCTTTGGCAGCGGCCTGATCTTTGCCACCGGCGCTGTCTACGGCATGATGGCGTTAGGCAAAAAGTGAGTAGTTCTTGGAATCATTTGTGGGCATTGACCCATACAACCAATTAGTTAGCTAGTTAGCTGTTAGTTTTGAAACGGAGCAGAGAACTAATACGGAAGGCACAAAATGCTAATCAAAAAATTGTTCTCTCTATTCCTTGAACCGCTTGCGCTGTGATTACGCTTACAATTAAAACTAATGATATCTAACATAACTTAAAAAACAATAACAACATTTATTATCTAACACAATAATAAATAAATAAATAAAAAAAATACAACAACACGAATTATAAACAAAAGAGCTTCGCGCGAGGACATGGCCGCTGCGGCCACATCGCCCACACAAATGGCTGGCGGCCAGGCAGGCGGCCAAATGCAAATGGGCGGCGATCAACATATCACACTCATGGAAGATCCCGATGTTTGGCGTCCAACATAAATGCGCTAACCAAATGCATAAACTGCCAAAAACAAAGCATATAATAAACAATTAAACACACACAGACACACGCAAAACACCCAAAAACAAAAAGAAAAAAAACACATCACACAATTAGACAAGGAAATATCATAATGAAATAATGAGTAACAAATATTTTACGATGCATAGTTTTTAGTGTTCGTTCCAATTAAAATTAATATAAATAATGATTAAAACGTTGTAGGGCCGCGCAGAGATCATAATACACAATGTTGAATACAGATTACAGAATACAGAATTACAAAACACCCCACCAATTGAAAAATATAGAAACTTTTCATAATTGTTACTAAACGAAGAACAAAAAAAAAAAAAAAAACTAAACAAACAAAAAATGTTGACAAAATGTTGCGCAAATGCATTTGCTCCATTGTTTAGTCATTTATCGTCCTTTGCATGCAGTTGCATTTTTCCATTTTTAAATGTCCTTTGTCGCACGAGGTGTTTTTCAAAAGTACAGTTAAATATACAGATATATATATATATATAAATTATATATATTAATAGTAATTAATAGTAATACATGTACAATTTATTTTTAGTGAGAAATTATATTGATAACTAAAAAAAACACGCTAAATATTGCTAACAAGCAACAGCTTCCACACGGCTAAAGTACACAAATTACCTGCAACATAAAAGATAATGTCAAGAATCGTAGAGCAATAAATACAACTCAGAGAGCATTAACTTAATATATTTGATTGCTTGAGCAAAATACCAATTTAAATGTTAAAATGTTAAACAAGATAAACAAACGTTTCTTTGTTCATTTGCTCACGAGATAATGTAACAAATATCAAATTTAGAACTCCAATTTGCAGAATTGTTCATAATTTATTCTTCTTTTTGTGATTGTAATTAAGCATGAGATATGCATCTTATAAATTAATCAATGAATTCAAAGGGTTGTACCTTTACTACTGTATTAAGCTTTAGATTCTTTTGCTAAGTAACAAAAATGTATTGTAACGATTCAAAATGTATACTGTATATTCGGCTATGGCCTTTTCTCTCATTCCAATATTCTTTTTGTTATATATGTTTAACAAGTCTGTTAATATATATATATATGTATACTTGGATATAGCCTTTAGTACTTCCAGACTTCAGTCTGCCAAATAATATTCATATATTAATACTCAGCTGTTGATAAATTATTTATCAGATAGCAACATGATACTAAATATTGTGGGCTAAGCAGTTACAGAGTTCTGAATTTATAACTTGTTTATTTATTTATAATCAAAAATATATTGTTTAATCACATACAAAATACTCGCAAACAAAACATAAAAAGCATAAACATCCTAATGGATCCATATTGGCATCCAATGTGGCTTTCTTTATATAAATGCATACTCTCTGATTACAAATCACTTTCTCGCAAGCAGCCAGAACAGAGTCCTAGCTTAATATACCTTACATATAGTTAAAATTAGTTAATTAATTAATTATGCATAACGAACGCAACACTAAAAATCATTCAAGTAAAATATTCTGTTTAAAACTTAACTGATATAACATATGTACATTATGCTAAAGAATTGTACATGCCAAACTGCCCCCGAACAGTCCAGTTAATGCCAATTTGCAGCCTGCAGCAAGTCAACTACGTAAACTTCAACAACAACAGCAAGAAGTACGCTAATGTAAAGGCAATTCATTTTTGTATAAGCAATTCTCTTAAGTATTTCGAACGATTGTAGTTTAGACATTTTTTAGTCACTTTTATTTTTGAACTTGAAGTTTTTTCTAATTGCACTTGCTTTTAATAAGTATTTATATAATTTGATAGTCCCTTTATATACTTATATATATATATAGCTGACGATTCACGTAATCGGCTACGGATTTTGAAGGTTTCAGTTTGTCATCTCTTTTTTTTTTATTTTACTACGATCGACGGTTCATCGTGGCCGGACGCGTTGTTAGCTTCATATATTTATTAACTGTGCCTGTATATTTGAGCTTTCGATTTTCATATTGTTTTGTTTGTTTTTTA
The DNA here is from genome assembly GCF_003285875.2 of Drosophila novamexicana. Taxonomy (NCBI): domain Eukaryota; kingdom Metazoa; phylum Arthropoda; class Insecta; order Diptera; family Drosophilidae; genus Drosophila; species Drosophila novamexicana. The sequence goes on from NW_020824766.1 coordinate 2,077,885, forward strand.
CTCTTTCTCTATCGTACTTATATTGTTGCAGTTTGCATGGGCTTTTCCAAGATAAGGAATATAAGTTTTATAACTGACATAACTATAGATAGTTGTGGCCTATTGTTTAAATATTTCATATTTCTCTTCATGTACTAGTCTTTTAATATTCTTTTCGATAGGTATTTTTTCTTTTTCTGGTCGATAATTCAAATTTTATTTTTGTCCTGAACCCATTCTAATTTATTCTTAGACATTTTTATTTAGCAGTGTTTGACTTTATTGGCTTTTTTCTTTCTTACTTTGCTTAGTCTGTTATTCACACTCTTCTTTCCCGCTTTCGCTCTGAATTTATCATTCACTTATAAATAAATCACAAATTAAAACGCTGTAAGCCTTACATCAATTTATGAGAATCACATAGAAGGGCGGTATTTTAAAGGGATAACTAGGGGAGAAATTATTTGTTTCTCTCCAACTCTCCTTTTAAAAACCGCGCTACTATTCTATTTTCCAAAATTTATATAACCCTTACACGGTTTTTTTTGTTAGCGATTTATTAAAAAGTAAGTGGATTGATAAAAGTTTAACTCAAATGTTAAGAGTGCGAGTGGGAGATGAGGAAAGGTGTAGCTGGAAGAGTATTTATATAGGTGTATGTGAATAAAATATGAGTTAATGCGAATGTGTGTGAAACCAATGCAGACTTGGGTATAGGGTTTTTCCTAGTCGAACACTCTCGATTAGAGCACTCGCACTTGTTTAACGTTAACAAACATAGTTGTTTAATAATTGGCCTACGCATAGCAATACTCCACAGTTCTTAAGACACACATTCTTATTAACTTTCTATTTATTTAACATACTTTCCAGTATTATGTTGTATTATAGTGCGTTCTGTTTTGGTAGGCTTGATGTGGTAGATATGCCATGTCGTTGTTTTTGTACTTTTGTCTAAATATTCGCTTTCCTAACTCATCGCAGAGCCTCCGCCGCCGAAATGCGCGCCGCGGCACAGCAAGCATCATACGGTGGCAATGCGGCGCCAACAACCAACGATCGGGCGGGCATTGTGAATAATGCGCAGCCCTTCTCCTTCACCGGTGCCGTGGGCACGGACAGCAATGTGTGATGAAATCGGTAATGGAACATTTGGATCGTGGCTGGGGTGTGCGGTGAGAAAACAAGACTCAAAACGCAACGCAACGCATTGAAGGCAAACTACAATATACAAAAAAAAAAAAAGAAGCAAAGTAAAGCAACATCACAAGGCAAATTTCTAACTAACGTGTGCAATTTATTGTTGGCGATCAATTTCCAACCGGACCGTAAATATAAAGGATCTCTCTCGGTGTAGAGCTGAAGACAATGTTTATAAAACTGAGCAGATAATGGAAACCTCAAAGAACCTCTTCAAATAAACCGTCTAATCATTGATTAAAGTTTTTGTATTAAATGTTTTGGCGTTTTCTGTTTTATATTTCTAATTGTTGCCTGTGTATCATTCCAATTCCAATTTTTGGTTTTAAAAACAAAAAAACAAAAACTTATTTAAAATTTAGTAAAAATAAAACTATAATTGACCATATTTAAATTAAATTATTGAGCGATGGCATAATTGTATGCAATTTATGTTTAGTCATAGTTTAAATATACATATAATATATTTAAATGCATAATACAAATAAATATAAATATAAATATAAATATAAATAATTAAATGTTTGTAAACCATATTAAAATTGAATTATGCATACTTTAAATTATGTTAAATAAAATTAATTATACATATATTCAGCTTTTTGCGCTCTATATCAACTTTATTGCCACTTAAATGTTGTTCAATAATTTACAAATATTTAAAGTTAAAATCCACATTCTATTGCATTTGTGGTTTGTGAAACAATTTTAGAATAAGCATAACAGTTAACGAAAATATTTAAAAATAATTTTATGTAAAATGATTTATGCATCATTCTGGGAGCTGTCGTTGTCGGACTCTGCAATTTCTTCCAATACAATCTCATCATCATCTGTATCATCATCTTGTGCCGCATCATCGCCATCTTCATCGGCTTCAATATCACCGTCCGCACCGTCTTCCTCGTCAGCCTCCTCCTGCTGATCGTTGGAGCCTTCCCAGCGGAAACGACGGTCGCTGATTTTCTCCTCGCTACTTTCGGCAGACACCGCAAAGATCACAGCAAAGAGCGCTGCATATAAAACATAAATTGAGGATTGTTTTAAATAATTAAAGAATTGCTTAACTTACCAAAGCTCATGATAAGGAACTTGTTGGATAGCATGTTAATTGAGTTGATATCTCAGAAATATTCAATGCTAATTGTTGCGCGGGCTGCCCCTTTTATAGTCAAATTTTGGCATGCGCTTTTAGCCAAAATTTGCTGTGACTAGCGCTAAAATCTATTTGGTGTCAAGCAGCTGTACAAATATTAATGCTTTATCTAAATTTATGTCATACGTTATTAGGTCAGCGTCTCATAGCTTTATTATGCTACAATTCATTGCTAATGCTTCATTTTAATTATGTTTGATTAATGAGATCTCAAGTTATTGAGTGAAATATTCAATAACATATAGCAAAACAGGATTTTTATCTGTTTTCCATTTATTATCCATAGTGGAGTGGAGCGAGTGGAGTTTTCCATGTCCCCGTCTTGGCTTTCATATACATCACATAAGTTCAACAAATTCAGCTTCCTAGCTTCCACTTACTTCGTATTGGCTTCGTATTGATCGATAGATTCCTTGTTTAATTGCTCAAGGAACAATTTGATCATAGTTGCGTTCGCTTTTTCTCTGCGTATGTCTACGTTATCTTTTCTGTAATATCATAATATCTATCTCAACGGAACAAAAGTACAAAATATCTATATCTATGTATTTAATAGTACGATTCTGCTTTAGGGAAACCTTTTCTTATCCGAACCGGAGAATGTACGACTTTAAAGCATATCTTTAGGCTACGCAGGGTGTTTTTTTAAAATTCGACTAGAGCAAGACATATAGTGCATACTTTCGAGGATTACTAAAAAGTGTATTTTATTTGTTTCGCCTAAAATATGTCCATTATAAATTTGCGAATATGTGAATCCCTTGGTAATCCGAGGCGTGAGTTCGTTGTTGGCGTTACAAAAACTATATTATGTTGTATGTACACTTGTGTAAATTAGTGGTTTTTTCTTCGCTCTTATTCTAATTTGTCTCCTCACAGGCATCAATCCAGTCGTTATAGACGTCGACTGGTTCCGAAAGGGATATGATTGCCGTTTGATAGGATTCCTGACACACGCGACATATAATGCGACCTACCTTCTTCAATTTGTCCCTAATTAGGCAGATAATCATTAGATATAGGATTTTGGGCGTGTCCACCAGATAACACTTACAATATGACATCGCAGGAACGCTCGTGATTACAAAAAGGACAATTAAACTGCTTTTCCAGACTCTGGATGTTTTTACGCTTTGGCGGCGGCTTGCGCTTGGACTTGCGACGTCCCATGCTTAATTCTCAGTAATCTAACGGAGAAACTGGGGATATAGCACATTTTTTGGGATAATACGTACAAAATAAGAGTAAAAACTTACAATACTCGGCCTTTTCCCTAGTTCGCTAAGTCTCAGTAATCTGACGGAGAAACTGTGGATATTAACACATTTTTGGAAAAATACGTTTGAAATAGAGTAAAAACTTACAATACTTTGCCTTATCCGTTGTTCCTTGGCTCACGTTCAGCTGAGAACTAAATTTTTGGTAAATTCTCTCATGTTGCTAAGGGGCCTTATTTTCTTTTTAGTGACAGAAATATCAAGGAGTGCTTTGCTTTCCATTTTCTATTCAAGAAATACTATTTAAAATTTGAGACTGATATTTCAACGCTTACTTCTTTTTATACCTTTAAAAAGAATGTTCTTAAGTACTTTGTCTTGTGTTTCTATAAAAGAAATATACGATTTCTTTAATGTCAATTTGCCTTGAATTTTGTATTAAAGAATGATATACAATTTTTATAAGCCTTTCTCCTTGTTTAATACTTGTAGAGAATACTTTAATGTGACTGAAATGTTAAGGTACATACATTTTGAATTTTCTTTTAAAGAAAGCGTAGTCTGGTTTTTCCTTCATCCTTTTTATGCTCTTGTGGGTTTTTATTTTAAAATGTGTTACGCGTGCTTTCTATTACGCTCCGTGGCAATTTCATAACCGGGCGGATCAAACTACATAAATCGTATAAACATGCCTTATTAAGTTAGACTTAAGTTATAGAAAATATCAGTTGGAAACGGAGATTTCCTATAAAAGAAAGGTAAATGCTTGCAAGTATTTTAAATTTCCGAATAATGTCCGTTTTATAACCTTGTAGAGGGTTTTATATTTTAGTCATTAAATGCGTATATCATAAAAGGAGACATCTCCATTCTAGATCGGAATCAACAGCCGAATTTATAAAGCCATTTCCGTCCGCCCGTATGTCCGTCGCTCCGTCTGTTAGTCCGTCCGTTTGTTCGTCTGCCTGTCTTTCTGGATCTATGTGAAATAGTCTCATATCTTGGTTTGTTTTTCTGTAACAGACAGTACATGTCGAAACCAATATATCATATAGCTGCCATAGAAAAGATCGGTCAAAAGTAGGTTCTTGTATGTAAAAAATCGTTGTTTATATATGTATATCTTGACCAAACGCAACATTTATCAGTTTGACTATGGTCCTCGTAGATATATCATTGTCTGCCATAAAAACGATCGGACGAAAAGTTATTTTAATCAAATATCTGCAATGATCAAATGTCTGCAAGGGTATTAAATCTTCGGCGTGCCGAAGATATTCCCACTTTCTCGCTTGGAAGTAAATTCAAATGTTTACCAAATTTCTTGTGCCTGCCTCTATTACAAATTTGTTTGATATTGAAACCACACGAATACTCAATTGATTGTGCCCACATCTGTTAAGGATCTGGGCAGATGCCTCTTATCTAATGCTTTTGTTTGGGTTTGGGTTTTGCTTTTTATTTTTTATTTTATATTATTCAATGTAGCATAAAATCGCTTGTCCATTGTGAAAGATACTCAACTGATCACGTGAAGGTATCGATTACGGGCTGCGCAATTTGGTTGAGGGGAAAGATATGTTTAGATCTGTGTTGATATCGTTGCATGTGGGTCAAGTGTTTGGTTTTGGATGCAGGACTTATGGATCGCTGGCAAAGGCTTTCCCACAGTTGCGTTTGAAGCCAGCGAATGCCGACATTTTTCTGGCTAAAGCGCCGTAGAACTGAACAAAACACTCAAACTCTGACGACAGCTCAATACGCAGCACGATGCTCAGACAACCTGCTGTTTAACATATTAGCACCAGGACATCCCAGGGCAACGGGTGGTGTTTCACAGGACAGCTGAAAGTGTCAACAGTCGGCGGCGGCGGCGATGGCAAAGCAAAAAGTGAGTTGTAAACAGTTTGTGCCTGGCATGAAATTGCTAACAAAATAGTTTGCCAAAAAGTTGACACTGGCAGCAGGCGGCAGCCAGGACGCAATGGAAGCGTTTCACAGCACAACAGGATATATTGGATATGCAGCTGTGCAGCACATTTATTGCATTCGCCACGCTTTTCAAGGCAAAAAAAAAAAAACAGCAAAATTAACGCAACGATTTCAAATTATTCGCTAAATGGGTTTAAAATTTCATCAGGCTAGTTGATCGAGCTGCTTCCTGGCCAGCCTAAGACGCTGCTTCCGCCTTCCGACTTTCATCCATTGCAGCCTTCTTTTGTTGGTCTTTCGGGCCACATCATTTCTATTAATCTCCCTGTCCAGCATTTTTGCCAGCTGCTGCTGCTGCCGTTGGCCATTTGCCTTTTGTGGTTCCTTGGCCAGTTGACCGGTTGCCGTTGGCCAAGTGCTCGCTTGGCTTTTGTTTGGCCTACTTCAATGCCCTGCCGACGCGTCCTTAAATGCATTCGATGCTCCTTTTTTTTCTTTTATTTTTTTTTGCTACGTTCTTGTTACTTTTCTGCTGCTTTGTGTGTTCATTTGCTTAAATGCCTCTTATCCTGTTAAAGTGTGCGCCTTCTGTTCAGTGTCCCTTCGCAGAAAATTGATCTTTTTTGCAAATTTCCTGCAGTAGCCCGGTTTTTGTCTTCGTTAACGTGCTTTCGAGCGCATCTTAATTGAGTTTTTCTTTCTTCATATCTGCAGATAATGTTAGTGTAATGCAAGACCTAAGTTCCGCTTGCTTTTCAGCGATTGTTCATTTCTTTTAATGCTCTAAAAGGACTTAGATTTTTCAAGCATGTTTGCCCAAATAAATGAAAAACCTTTGTTAGATTTACCCAAAGCTATTAAATGAATAACTAAGCCCGTTGAAATTGTTGCGTTTTTTTTATGGCTAATAACTTTTTATCAGCAGTTTAATTTTATTGAATACCCCTATTTATCAATAATAAACCTCAACAGTTATTTGATAATTGTAAGCTTCATATAAACACCATCAAAACAAAACAAAAAAACTTTATTAACAATACACAATCTCATAAAGAGGCCACACCTGAGGGATTTCTCCATCCAAAGGCAGAACCAATTGGAAAAAAAGCTTTTTTAAGCATAAAAATTGTTGTTCTTTCTGCCCAATTAGTTGCTTTAAATACCATAAAATTATTATGTTGAATATTTTTGTGGACCGATTGGATTTTTATATTCAATGCCCATATCGTGCTGCCCCTTCGCCCATCCGTTCCTCTGCTCATCACTTGAATTTCACTCAAAGCAATATTTCATCAAAAATGCGATGCGCCAAGGCGCCCCAAACATAATTATTAATTAAAATTCCCAAATCAAAATCAAATTACCACTAAAAAAAGAAAGATGCATAAATTTTTGTAAAATGACAACCATACACACAACACACACACAAAGCACACTCAGCTGCAGTCTGCCGGGGTTGGGGAATGGGATGCCTGTCGCCAGCGCCTTCCGCTTTGCCTTGGAGCAACTTCCAAGAATTTTGAAACTGGAAAATGCTATTCGGAAAATGCATATTATATGAAAATTAAATTATGCATAATTATAATTTTTTTTGTTGCTGGCATTTAAACAAAACTAGCGTGGCGAGCAGGCAGAAAGGGCAGGCCCATAAAACTGTCATAAGGCGGTAAAAATGTGAGGAGCTAAACTAGATATGGGGAATACTTAACAAGTTTTTCATTTTCATTTTGTTGCGACACGTGTGCCTACAAAATCTGTTAGAGTATGGGGGCAAAACACTATACAACAAGGTTTTCAGAATTATAAAAAAATTTTAAGAACATTTCTTGTGTAATAAACTAAAATCTGCTCTAGTAAAAATCAGAAAACATAGAAACTGATCATGTATCATATAATATATACTCCAAATAAACCAATTAAAATATATTCTTCTATATTATAATTCCTAGAATTCCGTTTACATAGTTATGTAGAAATAGCCACAAATATTTTGGAATATATTTATCTTAGGGTTATCTTATTTAGTTTTGCTTAGCATATTTTTTCCATAAGACTGCGTAGTCCTCTTCTTTCACACTGTCAGCCCATATATTCCCATTTAAAGTCTAAGTCCTCTATTAAAGGCAATTCGTATTCATATAGTGCTCAACTTTGTTGCACAGTGTAATAATATTTCCATAAAACCAATGAACGCGCTGAGGGCCAAAATGTTTTTGTGCTCAATTAGCGTATAACATTGTCACAACCTTCTGGCAGCCCCCCAAGGCCCCGTGTTCGACAACATCAACAGGTAAAAAGCTGATTTGGTATGCGAAGGAGTGAGCAGGGCTGAAGGGAGCAGGAGCTGCCACATTGCATAATCGTTAAAATGGATAAAACCCCTTTTTCTCTAATGCTCATTTTCATGCGTTTTCCCGGAAAATTATGGCCACAAAGTGCTCGGGCATAGTTTTCCATATTTTTCCCTGGGCTTACGCGTGGCCGCGATTTAAATTATGACAACGTGGAGCCCAGCTAGAACCGACTCGACTCGCCTGGGTGCCTGGCTTCCTGGCGCCAGACCCGCTGGTGGCCTCTTGCATTTGGATTGGGTTTGGGATTTTGTTTGTCTGCTTAACGATTTAAATAATGTCTGGGCACAGGAAGGATAACAAACGCTATGGCGCTTCCCTGGAACTATAAATTTTTAATTCGAGCTTGTAGCAGAGCATAATAATGGGCAGGTGGCAGGGGCAACTACTAAGTAGAAGCTGGAGTGCTACCGGTAGCTGCAGCGGCAGCAGCAGCTGCAAATTGGGACAGACTAATCTTATCAAATATTGACAATAACCCAATTAGTAACCACCTACAGCAAAGAAACGTTGCTGAAGACAAACAAACATTGCGCAAAAGGTTTCATCCTCATCTTTTATTTCTTTAGAAATGCTACTAGGGAAGCTGTCAGCCCGACTGAGAATGGTACTGCGAGTAAGACATCAAGGAGGCAAAGTCGCAGGACAAATATCAAACGCAGCTGCCGTCAGGACAATGCGGATAAGTCAAATCGCAAGATGCTCGCGTCAACCATAAAACTAGCCAGAAAGATAAAACGCACGCCGGACCCAAAATCCGAGAGCTCGCACCAGGACCGCCCCTGGCGAACGCTACGAGTTTTGGTACACGCCAGGCAGCCTCTAATTTGTGAAACTTGCCTACAGTTTAGAAAGCGACGGGCAGTCGTCGTCCGTCCGCATTGGTAAGTCCCTCAACGAACCCCTAAACAAAAGAGCAACCTCCTACTTGCCATGACATTTGAGATTTTGCAGTCGATGATTTCCAATGCCGGACAATGTCGTTCAATTCTATAGAGATGTTCTTTTTACTTTTTTTTTTCGTGCAGCTCGTGAAAAGCGCAATTCTAACTGGCCACAAAAGGATCCGAAAATTTGCCATAATCATGACGTTTTGTAGTTTACCTTTTCATAGATCCTGTGAGCATTTGTCTCACCGTTTTCGCCTGAATAGTTGGATACATCTTCTTTATAACATAATCGTTGTAATGTTGCATCTTTATGCGACTTACCTAAACAGAACTGAGCAGTGAGGGGGTGGGAATACGAGTGTAAATGGATGAGCCAGCTATAGAGTACTTTTCCTGTGCATTTGATTGTTGATCATGATCTACAGAAATGTAACTTGTTCTTTAATGGCTGAATTACGAAAGATTTCCTGTGATTATCTTCTACATGTTCCTATAGCCCAAAAGCCTTAACAATTTCTGCCACAATAGTTATAAATTATATGATGATAGTTGTAGCTCGACTCCGTCCAAATTGAACTCTTTTTGAAAATATAAATTTTTATATCCATTTAATTCTCGTAAATATTGCCATATACAAATGTAGATAGAACGGAAGGTTCAAACTATAAATTATCAGGCATTCATGGGTCCGGTGAGGGAATGTACAATAAATCGCCAATAAATGTTTTTCATTTACTGAAAACGTAACTCATGAATATTTCAGCAAAAAACAACTAAAGGCCATAAAAATAAAATGCAAAATGTGCGACAGACGCCGAAGTAAAACAACAAATAACAAATAAACAAAAATAATGCACAGTTTTATTTAGGTGCAGGTTTTTCTTTTATGTTCCTTGTTTTTTTGTCTTCTTCTCTTATTGGTAGATGAGAACTGGAAGCTGGCCAAAAGCAACAATCACAAAAGTAACCTCAAAAATTTCAATAAAGACCACAACAAAGCAATTTATATAAAAATGCCACAGAGAGCAGGAGGGGATCGAGTAGTGTGAGAGCCAAAACAACGACAGCAGACGGCAAATAGAGCAAAATATTGGATGGGTAGGGGGGTGGGGGGCTATACTGGTTGGGGACCCGGCACGACATTTTAACAAAACAATAGAAATCAATTGATTGCGTTGTGGGAAGCTTAGCACTTGATTTCCGTTGTGTTGTTGTGTTTGGGATACCGTCAGGGGTAAAAGGGGGGCAAGGCAGTTAGCCCTGGCCCAGGCGGCGGCGTAGGGAGAACAGGAGGATTGCGTGCGCCACAAAAAAAAGCCAAAGGACTCGCTGTTGTTGTTATTTTTGTTGTTGTTATTGTCGCGTTACTGGCGCTGCGTTGGTGCGGCTAAAATTCTATTTTTCCAATTTTTGCGCAATTTATTGCATTGTCAAGGGATTCGCAGCAGAGCAAAAGCAAAAAAAAAAAAAAGAAATGAAAAGAAAAGCAAAAGGCATAAGAAAAACACCAAATACAAATACCAAACAAGTTATGGCCTCGATATTAATAGAAATCGATTTCCAAATACCCTGTAAACTGCTTTTACATGGTAAACAAATATCTAAACAAATATAAAATATATAAGGAAATCAATATAACATAATAAACACATAAAATATAAACATCTAAAAAAATTAAACAAAAAATATAAGATTAAATATGAAATATAATGTAAAATATAAACTATACAATAAATATAAAATAATAAACATAAAATGATAAATATGAAATAATAAATATAAAATTTAAAACAAGGTTTATATGCTAAAACTGATAACCTTGTGATCCTAGTCAATTCCGTCTTCAGCCTTTCTATAAAATATGATGTTGAATTCCTTTTAAAGCATCTCAAAATTTAAGTTTATATTTTAAATAGTTAAAAGTAGAATAGTATCAATTAATTATCACTTAACTAACACTAATATAAGAGATCTTAAGCAAACTAATCGAATGCTACAGATTTCATTTGCATTAGCTTCGCATGCCCTTTAAATATGAAGTACAGGGCATGAACACCAAATACAAATACCAAAACATAGTGCGGCTTGTTCGATGGTGTATCCTGGTGGGTCCTGTGGTACGTCTGTCTGTGGCTGGGGTTTGCTTATGGTACTGGGGCTTTGGGGCTTTTGTGTGGCAAGCGTAAAAGTAAACAAAGCTAAAAGCGGAAACGCAAGTGAAATAATGCCGCAGAGCTGCACGGAGCTGAACAAAGGCAACAACAACACGACATCAGAAACTAAACATCAATAAGCATTGACTAACTGGGATGCCGTAACCAAGGAACCTGGCAACAGCTCCTCCGACTGGCAACTGGGGAGTCACAGCATTAATAGCTGAAATTAAATAATCGCTCCTTAAGCGAAACGTCGACGACGATGACGACGATGTCTGCATGCAGCACAAAAGAATAAGTGAAGACCCAATTGGGATTTGGTTTCGATTGAATAAAATTAATTTTAATTGGTTCTGTCGGGTTGAATAACGCTACGGGAATAGTGTGCGAATGATTTGTTGTGCTTGAAACTAAAATTTGTATTACACAAGAACTATGCAAGTATTTAACTTCAATAGATCTCTAATCAGAAGCTATTCAAGCTCAGTCGCACATCTTTCAGCTGCCTTTTAATGTGTGACTCACAGCCGGGTTGTGAGTCATGGGGCAGAGGTGTATTAAAACCGTAGCAACCCTCCATAAACTACCCACAAGTGTTGTCAGTCTACAGATTTTTATCGCAGCATACCAAAAAAAAAGGAGAAGAGAATCCATTAGATTTTGACAGACGTGCGTTTATTAATAAAATTTTTATTATATTCCTCAATAGTTTAGAAAAGGAACCAAACCTGATAAGCATCAGCTGTATAAAGGGTACAAATACCAAAAAATACATGGAATCTAGGTTTTATGTATGCATTTTACCTGGAACGAAATATGACAAAGAACGGTTTGAGTTTGGGTTAAGGCTGAAATAGGCTACAGCTGTTTAGGTCTGGTCCGCACCTGTTGATAAGGCGGCTAATTTTGTGTGTGCCCATAAAAACAATATCTGTGTGTGTGTTTGTGTGTGATTGGCTCTAGCAAATTAGTCGATGATTTAGTTAGCCAAAAGGGTTCAAGGATTCTGGAAGCACACACACACACACACACACCGCCATACCATATGCTTGGAGCCTTGTCTCTTGGGGTCGATTTCTGAGTGTGAAGTGTGAATTTCTGGGCTGTGGCCAGAAACTTTGCTGAAAGCCGAAATGTAATCAAAATAAAAGTAAATAATAAAAGGTAAAGGCAGCATTGCCTACTGTGCCCAGCCTGTCTGATTGTGTTAAACGATTCGTGCGCACAGCTGATAGACAGCTGCGGGGGCAGGGAGGATTTGGGGTGGGGGGTGGCTGAAATCAATGCCACAATCAAAATCATTGCAACACAAAACTTGTCTAAGCCTTTTTCGTTCAGTCCTGAACTATCTGTCTATGCCTTGAAGGATGCAGCCAGTCGAGCATGTTGTTGTTTATTTTCTTGCCTTTGGGGAATGCCTGGCAACAATTTTATTATCCCTTTGCCGACTGTGTGGGAAAAAATTCTATATTAAGATAAACATGAGCCTTTTGATTTGTTGTTGTTTGTGCTGTTGTTGTTGTTCTTGTTGTTGTTGTTGCTGTTGTTGCTGCTGCTGTTTGCAGCCTCAAGTAGCCTGAACGTTGATTGAATCTTAAGGCCAGCATCCTTTTTGGGAGCCTTTTGAAAATTTGATTTTAGGTTAAACGCAATTAAATTTCGCCTAAGGCTCTGATTTGATTTACTCAGCTCCTTCCCAACAGTTTCTTGTTTACGCTAGAGAAAATTGAAATTTTATGCATTTTCCCATAGTTTGTTGGTATTATTATTATTATTGTTGTTGTTGTTGTTGTTGCTGCTGTTGGTTTAGGCTCTGCGGCATTTGCTCAGTGCGGTCAGCTGTCGAAAGGATTTGAAATTATTTTGCTCCTTTGCTTGTTGTGGGTGCTCGCAGGCATGGCAGGCGTTGATTAATTGATTTTATATAAGCAAGTGTAGACCAAATACTATATATGATAAACCATCTATGCCCGAAACAATTGAAATGCATTTTATTTGGATTAGAACTATGTGGGATTTTCGTCTCTGCTAATTAGTTTTTGAGGTTTCATTTTATTTGAGGACAGTTGAGTTATGCACTCACTTGCTTTAAGCTTAAAGGCATTTAAATGACTTTATAATATTGCCGAATCATTAAATATAAATTATCTATTGCAAACAAAGATTTTAATTGTCCTTAATGAGACATAACAGATGCATCAATTCATATCATTTATATGAACATATGTTTATAAGTTTATTCTGTATCTTTTCAGATCCTAAGGCAGAATCCTGTTAACAATTATACAAAGGTAAGTCATAATAAAATGTTATCTACTCGTCCAATCTTCAACTCCTTATTTAATTCTCAACAAATTTCATTAGGGTTTTGTTATCTATTCAATTTTCTTCAAATATGCTTAGCTCGTTTATGTGTTTTGTTTTTATGCACTGACATTGTCAAGTTCAATGCCAAGCAAATGTAGTTTCAATGAGGTTCAGGGCGCTTTTGAGCCAACAACTAGACGTTGGCATATTTCACGCTCACTTGGCCGCCAGGCGAAAGAAATGTTATTGCCAAAGCCAAGACGTTGGGCCAAGTCTAAGCTCTGTAAATGTAAAGCTTGCCAAGGCAGCCGTATCCACTGAGGAGCGCGTCGAGCACATAAAATTCAATAAAACGCATATTTGCTGTCATTTGTTCCGAGTTTTGGGCGCCAAAGTGCCACAAAATTTGCTGGAGTTGCTGGAAAAGCGACGAAAATGGCGCTAAACTTGCTAAGAAAACACAGCAAACAGACGGCAGAGCAGACAAGTTGCAACATTTTTATTTCTCATCTGCCATCATCATCATCATCATCATCGCCATCACCATCATCTTCAGTGTCAGCGTCATCATCATCATCATGTTGAAATGATTATAAGCATTTTTGGCTGATTTAGCATATTTTCGCCGCTCGCAATTCTCTCTCGCTTTCTCTCTGATTGGCACGCACTTCCGCTTCCGCCTTTTTGGTTTGACGTTGGCCTAAAGACTTCCGCTTTCAGCGGTGCTCTAACTTCATTTTCATCTTTTTTGTCCGCCATAAACTTGACAGTTGTTATATATGCCCAGACATTAAGAGCTATAAAGGCCATATTACTTCTTGCCTCTAGGTAGGGTCTGGTTTTCAACATCCTTAAATCCGGACTTTTGATAAATTCTACGTTTTTATATTTTTTTAACATTTCAATATCAGATTAACTTAATTTTTAATTTACAATTGCCCGCTGTACTGAAAATATTGTTAATAGTAAATATTTTCATATGCAAATGCGGGCTACATTTAATTCCTATTAAAATATGTAATCTACCAAAGATATTTAAATATATGCTTTGAAGCTAGATGCAGTTGCTTTTTGGACAGTATGACATATTGCAGCCATGTCATTATAGCTAAGCTATTATATAGGGTATCTTTTAGTTCTCCATTGTTTTGTCCGAGCTTGTGTTTTTGCGGTTTGTTTTTATATGTCGGCTGCGGAATTGGAGGCTGACGACGTCGGAGCTGGGTGGGTAAATGTGCAAATTTGTTTTGCTAATGTTTATGCAAATACGCGGGAGCACATCAAGAGTCGTACTCGGAGTTGGAGTTCGTATACAAGCTGGTACACTCATCTTTATATGATGTCGACTGTTGCTGTTTATGAAAATGTCTCGTAAGTAGATGGTTCTGCTCCACTCAGCCTTATCCACAGCATCCTTGTCTCTTCTCCAGTCCGCAACGCTCATTGTCGCGTCTTATGTAAATTTAATGCTAAAATGTTTATTTTACTAAGATTTGCTTAGCTCTCCAAATGCTGCGTCTGTTTTGCTCCTAATGTCTTGGAGGGCGGTGGGCGCTGAGCGTTGGGCGTGTTGCCCAAAACCTGGCGTCGTCCTTTCACATTTTGTGGTGTGGATGGCTGGTCATGGGGGTTGGCGAGGGCATTCATATAGCGTCCATAATGCTAAACGACGCATAATTGAAACATTATGTCAGATTATTGTTAGCAAGCGCAGAGATTTACTTAGTTGGCATTTTTTTTCTCCCTCTTGGTCTGCAACTTCTTGTGCGGTCTGTTTGCTAGTAAAATTGCTAAAGGAGCTGGAGGATAAGTTTATGAAACATACGAGCAATGTCAAAGAGATTTGCTTATTTAATGCTGCCCACACATATGAGTAAATATGATGGCAATAGTAAAATATTTTTGGGGTAGATAGTGGAGTTGAGTAATGGCAAGCGATAAGAAAGCTCAAAGTTGAGGCATGAAACTTGTTTGGGGCGTAATGCTAAAAGAAATGAGGACAGAGTTTATAGCTAAGCTTTTCTGTGTAACTAGAATGGTAAATGCAAACTTTATCCTGAGAGGTCAAACATCAAATGGACTATGGAAATTGATACGTTTGAGGAAAGTCCAAGTTTTAATTGGGCTGAGTAAGAGAAGTTAAGTTTTTGAGAATCTTTTAATTCCTGTCCAAAATTTGTTACACACATTTTGCTGTATTAGCTGAATTGATTGTGATAACATATCGAAACGTTTATTATCCCAACTTATTTTATTTTAACTTACAATTTTTCCTGCCTCTCTAGGAATCAGACAGAAGTAGGAATTTCCTGAGTAACCTATTATGTATTTTGAGCTACATGTTCAATACGCTTGCTTCTCTCACAATCCAATCCTAGCTAGTATGACTAATGATAATTTAAATCGCATGTAAACCGAGCTCATTTTTCCGCGTTAAACCAACAAAGCGAAGCCAAAACTTTTAAATTCCCCCAACATTTTGCCATTAATATCACATTTATCAATATCACAGTTTTTCATTTCATTTCATTTCTTCGTCGTCTCGCAAAACGTATTATTTTCTTTTATTTCCTGCACTGCTTTTTTTTTATGTGCAATTTTCATCCACAAGACGAAGTGCGCAGAAAAAAAAAACATTAAAAAACACAAACAAAAAGAAAATAGAAGTAAATAGAAAAACCCATTTCCATTATACAATGCCACATTTCTCTTTTCCGGTTTATACCGTTTAGATCGATTGCATTTTATAGTTTGTTTTAATGTTGCCTGTTGTTGGCCTCGCACGACGCAGGACGCAATAGATGCGGGTGTATCTGGCGTTGGAGTAAAGACTGAAGATGGGCAACTGTCTCCGGTACAGGCATTTATTTTAGCTGGTTGCAACAGCTTCCTTTGGCCCCGGAAGCGCTACAAATTGTCTGCTTGAAGTTCTCAAAAAAAGAAATAATTTTATTGCTTTCTTTTCATTTAAATGGAATACAACATCCGTTTGTGGCTCATACAATGCGCCATTGTCCCGGCCTCTGCACCTTCCACTGTCTCAGCTTCAAAAGATTTTAAGTGTCCGCCACTCTTGCTTCCAAATTTTTGCTTCTATTTTCACTTTTGCTACAATTCAATTAGGCATTCGCCTTTGTGCGTTAACCAGAACCTGAAAAGTCAAAAGTGAACACATTTTCCCCCTCCAATCTCGGGATGTGCTGTCCCTTTCATGGGGTCAGTTGTTAGTGGATTGGGATGAAAACGGGGTCTGCCTCTACTGTACATGTGTGTAATATTTGTATGTGAAAGGACTCAGAGCACTTTATATAAGTACAAATAAAACTGGTAAGTTTTTATAGATTGCTTTTAAGCGACAAGCTGTAAAAAGAATTCGACTTTTTATTCGACTTTAATATTACTTTGACAACTGCAATGTTGAGTTGATAAGAAAAATTTATATTAGAATTGCAGAACTACTTTATTTTCTGGGATTTATAACGAAAGAGTGGAATATCTTCGGAACGCCAAGAATGCATATGTGTGAGAATATATTGGTATAGTATGTCCAATTGCTATAATGAATTCCGAGATACATGAAAGTTTTCTATACACGAATCTACTTGCCTGATCGACACATGTAACGAAATAAATTTTTTTTTTTATCAATTTACTCAATATTTCTATGTACACTTTTGTATAGATATATACAATATATGTTCTCTACTTCATGGTGGAAATTTTATTCAAATAAATCAATTGATTCGTTAGGCATTCATAAAGAAATGAGTTGACAAACGGGGCTTATCACATGCCCACCTTTAAGCCATAATCCTTCAAAATAATGTACATTCAAATTACACCTAGAAATGGCTCATTTGTCTCAATTTCTCACCCACACACACACACGTATATAAATTCACAGCGGATTCGAATTTTCGCAGCAATTAATCAAATTAAACAAGGGCATTCGGGGAGGGGCAACCGAAAGGTTAACCTTTAACAAAGTTAATTGAAAATGTTGTGGTTGTACTTTTGCAAAGGTCTGTGGCCGAGGGTGCGTGGGTTCTTTGTGTCCATTTTGCAGCTGCAAAAATATATATGCATTTGGATGCATGCTCCTTAAAACTGGTTAACGCTCAGAGTGCAACAGCGCAGACGGATCAGAAACAGGATCAGGATTCACGCACAGCGTCAGGACAATTACGCAGACGATTAGGCACGCCGCTAAAATCCAATAAACCCTACACACCCCCGCACCTACAGCTCTATGCTCCTCTGCAGTTGCGTTTTCCTTTTGCCGGGATCTGCCAGCTTTTATCAGCTGTGAAACAGTTTCCATTGAAATGGTGCAGAAGTCGTTAGATAGATGGGCAGCAAGGCAAGCGAAAAACCACGCGAAGGATATAGGAGTCGCCACCAACGCCACATCGTCCTTAAGCCCAATCCCCTTGTTCGTATTGCTGCTCGTTCCCGCTGTCGTTTAAAGAAAAAACATTGCGAAAATTGCTTTACAATTGATTAAACACGGAACAAACGCACGGCACGTTTAAATTTGGGTTAAATAGATTATATGAACTGGAAGTGTTATGAAATGATGTGGTCTGCTAGCTCGACGAGTACGCCTCGCCGTTTCGGTTCCTCGAGTCCTCGTCTGCTCGTCTGCTCCGTTGCTTTGTTTTTCTTTTATCTCAATTCGCTTTTGGCGTACTCTGCTCCTCCAGTCGACTAGTTCCAGGCGTGGTGGCAGCGCCTTTTCACGCTCCAAGTGTGGCAGTTAATGGATTTTCTCGATGTTAACCACAGTTAGGGATTCGGATTTTGTTTTTATTTCATTTGTTGTTGTATTTTTATATTGTTTTTCCTTTGCCGATGGTCATTTGATACACTTACGTGAGGCAGGACATCATTTGGTTTGACCTTGAACGGATAATCGATTAGGGAATGCTCAAGCGAATGGAAGCCATCACTTGGCTTTTGAAATCAATTAAATAAAATAATATATATTGAGAAGAAGTGAGCAATAAAAAGCTTATGTATTGGAAAGTTTTTAAATAAGAGTTTCAAACCAAATGTGATATTTTTTTTATCTGAGACACTAAAATCTGTAAGCTTCCAACTGTAAATTGAATATTATCCACATACCCCGAAAATCAACTAAAACATACTTGAAAGCTGCTTCAATAAACTTGAACCCTCATCAATCATCATCATCAAATATCTGATCTTTTCTAAACACATGACGCGCCTATCGCTAACCCAAATCTTTCCAAAAAAATCCAAACATGCTAACAATAAAATGTGCTTGAAAAACAGGATAAGGGATATCACAGTCCAATGCCGCCCACTGACAACAAAAACTATCGCACACTGTATAAAAGGATTGAATAACTTGCTTTTGAATTTGACACGCACTTTGTAAGCAGATATCCAACTAAGCAACAGACCGGAGCTGTGCAGCTTTAACTAACAACAACAATGTGATGTTTTAGACGGGTTTGCGGACGGGAAGGCGCGTCCCAGACGTTGCCATGAATCATAAATGGTATCGTCCTTTCAGACATACCATCCCATTCTGGGCCCTCTGTCCGGCTTTCGACCGCCTTTGGCCACTTTATTTGTGTTGCGCTGTTCCCAGCGACTTTTTGCCGTATTTATAATTTAATTTAGCAGAAATTTTGTGGGCGTTAGGCAAAAGAAACCAAAAAATATGAAACGTTCGTCGTTTGCTTGTAAGGATTCGCTCGCTTGACCGGAAATTTGAGCGCTCCCCTCCCCTACGTCCAGCTAAACGTTAACAGGCACTAAAGTCCTTTCTTGGCTCGTCGTTTGCATGTTAAATGCACATATGTGAGGACATATGCGAGGTCACTACTTGGGCTTGCGATGTTTAAGTTATGTACTGCCCATATAAACCATGTCCACTAACCATATAGACAGACTGAAAACTGGTTGGAGTGGAAGCGGAGGGGATGCATTGACTTTGTGGTTACATTGCGGTGGCGTGTTTGGGGTTTCACTCATCGGTCCGCTTGGGTCTTCGACTCCACTCACATGTGTTTATGAATACATAGAAATTTTTTGACATTTTTATGGTTGCCTGGGGCGCTGGTGCGCTACGCACGCTTGCGGGAGCAGTTAAGATTGTGAGAAATACCAGAGATTGTTAAGGATTTGTCAAGTAAAAAAAAGAAGAAATATGCAATGTATCGATAACAACGATCATATTACGATGCACTGTTTACATTTAATATTGGGGCTTGCAGGATGCATACTGCACTGTATGGAAAAGAAATTTCCTAATGAATCAATGATAAAGTTCTTCAGATAATGTACTTATATTTATTTAATCGATTATTCAAATGAATTGATCATGCTAAAAGCTTATCGACATAAATTCGTGTTGATCGATATTTAAGCTTATCTTAAGCTTCCTGACAATATGTACTAAAGTTGAGTCGATTAGAAAAATATGTAGATCAATTTCAAACCTTTTTTATTTTCTGATATTTATAAAACTGTAAAGTAATAACAAATGCTTACTGAAATATATAGAAAAGAAATCACTTGATGAAGATATAATATAGATCTACATATGTATTGGAATTTATTTAATCGATTATTTTAATGAAATAATTATGCAACATGCTTATCGATCTTCGTTTGAATTTGTTAATAATTTAACTTATTTAAAGTTTCATAAAATATATAAAAATGTTAAATAGGCAGTCTATCGAATAGAATAGATGGAGGTGCTATTGATTCTGATCGGAATAATCATACAATTCATTCGTGTCTCGTATATGATATCATAATTTACTTGATGTCTGTAAACAAATATTTCACTTAAACTTCCTTTAATATAAACATTATATATAATTTAAATGATTGGTAAATTAATATTAATTTAATATAACTTAAGCTCAATTATATATAAATTTTATAAAACTGAAAACCAAGCCGAAAATCAATTTTGTATATAGAAAATTGGTCGCTTCATTGTAGAGCATACATGAATTCAATTAGTCTCAAACATTTTATGATTTTTCCCCAATTTGGCTGTCTATAATTTTTGTGGGCCTCTGGTACCGACTACCGGCTCCCTTGACTTGTTTATTATGCCTGGTAAATGGCCATACGGTCAAGTTTTTGTTAGCTTGGCCATGTGGGTGTTGACTTTTTTAATGTTTCAATATGACTAAATGCTTCGGGGCAGAGACAAGTTGGCTCTGGGACCTGCCCAGTTTGTGATGTTACCCCGGAGCGTGTTTCGTTGTTTGGGGAACGCCTCTAAAGCAATTTTTTTTTGGTTATGGCCTGCCATGTGTATTTATAGGAATTTATGAGGGGACAGCATGTTCCGGACATGTGCGGGAGGCTATCCCGTTCGGAGCAAGTGTCAAATTCTCATGCGTTACGGTCGATATCCTTTTGGTTTTTGGTTACGCAAGTTGTCCAACGAGCCCATGCCCAAGAATGAAAGCAACCTCTTAAGCACTTTGACAGCTACTCTTTTGCTTATTCACTGCTCTTCCTGCTGCTGCAGTGGCTCATCACTAATGAGGCTATCAAATGGCTGCTTACCAAGTGCCTCCCGGCTCTTGCCTGTCAAATGTGTCAAAATTCCAGTGTGCGGTTGATTCTGGTTGCCTACCACATCTCAGATTTGTATGTGTCTGTGGTCTGTGCGGGTCGGGTTGGGTCTTTCCATATGCATATAATGCATGTGCTTCCCCCTATACTCTTCACTCCCTTACCATTCACATGTGTCTGCCACACTTGTCACTTGTGTTTTTATAGCAGTTTTGTCTCTTGAGTGCCCGCCGCAGCGTCAGATTGTTTTTGGTTTTTTTTTTGCCCCCCTCAACTAAAGTGCTAAAATCTGTGTCATTTATTAATTTTGGTTGGGTCTTCGCTTCGGCAGTTTTGTGCTTTTACATTTGTCATTAGCACGGATTTGACATTTCAATTATTGGCCTCGTGTTTTGGCTTGTGGCGAGCTGACATATGTGGGTTCCTAATGGACTTTACAAATGTCCAGAAATCATATCGGCAATTGTGACAGACATCTCTATCCCACATGGGAAGCTAACGATGTGTTTGGTCGTTGAATTATATGAGAAATTTGCCTGTTACAGTGATTTTCAGTTTCTCTTAAAGAAATTTGAAATCTTTAATCCTATTCAGTTTACACCTTCCGCACAACCCTTTCGGTAGTTTCCACATTAGCGCCTTGCCCACCTCATTCAGCCCCAGACCATCTATCAACGGCAGACAGTGGTGGCTGTGCTCTGTGTCCTCTTACCCATCTTTCAGCTTGTTTGCACTTCGTGCTTTTGCATTCAAATTGCGTTTATTCAAATAGATCCGAGCGCACACACATTTTCAATTATTTTATGCTGATTCGCAGGCGCCGCAAATCTTTTTGTATCTGTGCAGTCGTGTTTCTGTTAGATACTTGTGCTAACAACAACTTTTTTTGTTCATTTTCAACAGTGCCACAAAAAATTTAATTATGCAAAATCTTTCGGTTCGCTTTTCTTTATTTTCCCAAAAAAAAATCACTCAAGTCATTGCAGAGCTTCTCTCTGTCATTCTCATAAAAATGCAAACCAGCGCGTTCACTTTTTGATGACACTTGAATGTCACATATGAGTCGGCGAATGTCAGGAGCTGTACACACACACACACACACACACACACACACACACACACACACACACACACACACACACACACACACACATAAAAGCTTACATATATTTTTTATATGCTGCTGCTGTTGTAGTTGTTGCCGTTCTCTTACCCTTAGACATGTCACAAAGTTTGACATTTAGTGGCTGGCAAAAACTGTCATCACGCGCTGGCAACTTGACGATGATTGCTCGGTTTGGAATAACGAAAAGTTCAACAAAAAGCTGTAAGTTGCATACTATGTGGTGTGATTTTCAGGCTAAACGATGATACAAAACTATACGATTAGGCTATTATACTCTTTATACTATACGTTAACAATAACGAACAATTTTCGTGACTGCGATGAGAACTTTCAGCGAAAAGTTGAATAAGGATAAGGAAAAGGTTAAATCTTTTTAGGCTTGTTGTACCAATTGTACATCGTCTTCTGGTTTCGATAGCCATCATATGCTAGAGCTCGTTATATCCTGCAATCCTTTAAAATGGGCTATATCGGGCGTGTGCAAATGTATGTCACAGCCAAAAGGCGGCAAATTCGACTCCATAAAATAATTATATATTTTTTTTAACCAGGTTGAGTCTGTCTGTGTGATGGCGTCGGTCTTGAAAACTACAGGAGCTATACACTATTATATATATACATATATATTCCTATACCATCCAAAAATGAGCTTATCATATCGTACATCATATGTGGACATGCTATCGATATGACATTCTTTTTAAACATAGCTCAAAAACTATTAGAGCCAAATTTGGTATGTAGGCTTTTGTAAAGTATACACAGATTAGTATACTCCCTTTCTGAACATATCCCCCCATTCCTCCAAATGTCGAAAAATTTATTTTTGATAGCTAGAGCTTTATAATTTGGTGTATATGCACGTTTGCATTTCATATTTATTCGGTTGAAATTTTATGAAGTTGGGATGAATATTAAAGCTATTTAATTTTATTTTTGCCGTCTAACATGAGTTTGTGTGCATCTGCATTTGAAGCATTCCAAGCCTTGGTTGTAAGCCAAAATATGTTATTGACTAAGGGACACAAACATGATAAATAATTTCCAAAATATATTAAAAAAATTCATATAAAATGATACAGAAATAAAGAGAGAGAGAGAGAAAGAAAGGGAGGCACAGAAATAATATTAGGGCAATTTCGTATATTAAATACTATATATAAACTTTATTTTTCTCTCCCCTTTGAATGCTAAATGCGAGTTTTCTATGGTATTTTTTCCACAACCAGTTAATATTTAGTTTGCATGGAACAGTTCCTAGTAGAGGGGTTACGTTTTCTAAAGGCTCGTTGTTTGCCAATTTCAAGCTGCTCTTTAATCTTATTGACAGAATCAAAACAGCAAATGTCTAACCAGCTGGATTTAAGCCCCTTTACCTTGTCTGTTCCCCTTTGCTGTCGCTTTCCCTTAATGCCCGCTCGCATTGTGCGCTTCCATTTACAAATTTCCACACCTACGCACACAATTGAGCGCGCGGGCAAGTGCAAAGAGCAACAACAGAAAAAATTGTTAATGCCATTTGACAGTTGACAATTATAGCAATTGTCAAAGCATTTAACACGAGCAGAGTGCAAAACACAGATGCAGAGAGCGAGCGAGCTATAGGTATATGGAACGGATAGACCTTTGTTTTCCGACCGACTCTACAATGTGCGGTACTCAGGAATCGAGCCTGCCCTGCGTCCTGCGCCCTGCGCACTGTGTCCTCTGTCCTGTCACTCATTTACCCTTTTTTGCATGTCAGCGCGCATTAGTTTTGGGCTGCTGGCAGTACTCGGACTCTGCTTATCTGCACCAAATTTGCACAGTCATTGTCGGGGCTGGCGGTACGTGCCCTCTCCGCCCATGGTCTGTATTGCTATTCTTTCATTTGTTGCCGCTGCTGTACATGTCTTTTGCCAGGACTCGCCGTCGCCGTCGCCGTCGTCATCGCCCTCGCCCTCGTTCTCGCACTTTTTGCCAACTTTGCATATGTGCGAATAATTTAGCAGGCCAACAACAATGTCTGCTATAGCAGCCTCTGAACCGGACGCTGGATTTACTCGAGATTAGGGATCTTTGTTAGCTCGGGCTGGCCGGCTGGCTGACTGGTTGGTTGGCTGGTTGCTTGATTCTCGTTTGTTTGTTTGTTAGTAGTTACAAGGATCCAAATAAAAATTACAGTTGTTGAGTGGCTGCAGTTGAGACTTGAAAGTGGTTTGTGTGTGAATTAGCCATGGCTTGAAACCAAGCATCTGCATTTTGGCGAGTAAAAGCTGGACTATCAGTTGGCCCCAAAAATAGTTTAAAGTTGTCCTAAGTTGAATCTTAGTGCCAACAAGTGCATACAAGTTTTGATAAAGAACCAGCTCCTGATGCAGGATTTATAATTGAAATCAATCTGGGAACTTTTTAACTAAATTATAATATATTATATTATAATAGAAACATTATGAGTTAAAAGCCTAGCTTTTATACAAAAATGACCAATAATTAGGATCTACAGCTTAAGAGGAAGGCATTAAATAATTTCTTCAGTAAATATAACATATAATCTGAATGAGAAGAAAAAATTCCTACTCTTGGGCTGGGCATGGCTCGTGATACCCAAGGGTGTATCGTGAAATTTCAGATTTTATTAGATAAAGAGATTTGCTTATTTACAATCTCTAACGTTGTTGCACACAAACAACAATTATAGTTTTTGTTTGATTCCTTGGGGATCTTTGGACTTGAATTTGTGAAGTTCGAAAGTTGTCGATTGCAGCCACACACGCTTACTTTTTATTTTTCATCAAAATTGTGTGCTTGGCGCCAACTCAATATAATCAATTTCTGCTTTTGTTCCATGACATTCTCACAACCTCAGCTGAGCTCAGTGGGTAGAAGCTGTCACAGCAGCTTGATAACTATTGACTAACGATATTTTGACACAACTTAACCTAAATAGCTGCTCGAAAGAAATTTACTTGGTTTCTTATCTAAAATAATCGTCAGCTGGCTTCGCATTTCAAGCTCATAATTTGAGCTCCCTTATCGCACAAATGTGGTCCTGAGAGTATTTTTTGTTTGTTATCCTTTAGCTGTAGCGTTGAGCCAGGAGTGTCTCATTGCTTTTTATGGTATATCACACTTTCTTCTATACAGAAATTGGCTGTCACACACAGCCAAACACACGCACACACAACACATTGTGCACAATCTTGAAAGTTCGACGAGGCGAACAAATATGAAAACTTGCAGCGCAACGAAGCGAATTTTTGTTTCTTGATGGCAAGGCAATCTCTCAACTCACTCATCTTCAACTCTCAGCATCTAGTCCTCAGATGCGGCTTAGCACTTCAAGTTGCGCCAAATGCATGAAAATGCAGCTCCTTGATGCAGCCTCAAATCCGCATCCAGCATTCAGCGTTTTGCATCCTGCACAACACCAAAGTCAAAGCTGCTGAAGTAGGTCAGTTATGAGAGTCCCACTCCCAGTCCCAGTTTCAGTCCCAGTCCCAGCTCCTGCCTGTCATTGTTGGAACTTAAAGAGCGCGCGTTGAAATCCTTTTTGTGTAAACAAAGTTGTGCAGCTCTACATGACCCCGCACAGTCCGGCTCACTTTTATGCCCCTACCAGCACCCCGACCTCTGGTGCTATTGTTCTGCTGCCAGGGCGTCATTGTAGCAGCATTTCAAATGCAAAATCCCATTTTGCTTCTAATTGCTTTATCGCTCAACAAGCTGTTGGATGTGTTGGCTATTGGGATCTGCTCTGCTCATTTCTCACTCGCCTCGCCTGCGCTGACAGGAGAGAAAAGTGAGGGGCAGAGGCGAGCAATCAACCCCTCGCCCAGAGTTCTGTTTACTTTTGCGCTCTGTCAAATATGTTCGAATTTTCTAACGATTACAACTGCATTGGGCCAGGGCTGTTGTTGGCCCTGTTGGATCCTGACCTGATTTTCCATTTTTCGTAGCATGTGTTTTCCATGTTGAGCCGTTCGGGACTTGTACAGCATATACTGTGCAAGCTGTTTGTTGTTGTCCTTAGACTGAAAACGGATTTGTCCAAATGTGTTGTCAGAGTTAACAACCTGCCATAGTTATAGTCACATACTGCCAACCAAACGAGCCATCGCCCGCCCCTTGTCTAATATTTCGTGCCTGTAAAATTGTCGATTAATTGCTCTCCGAAAAGTAGAGAAAGCGAGTAAATGTATTTGGGAGGTGTTATGGTCGATGTGAGTGGGAGGCGTTTACGATTTCGCAACAGTTGTGATATGCAGTTTAAATAATGTCTCGGGCAATTTGCAGAGTAAACGCAGCATTATTTTAGGTGGCAATTGCGTCAGTTAAGATTGTTTAGATACGCACAGTTTTGAATGCATGAGAAATGAATACAGAAATCGTCACCCGCTTTAACTCAGCTGAAACATAAGGTTGTAGTTTTTTAAAGCATGTTTCTTCTGCTTTGATATTCATAGAAAACATATAATAAATTTAATGTTTAGCTGGTTCTTTGTGCACCGTGCATTGTGTGCAGGGCATGTGCGTGTAATCAATTTTATAACACGATCCTTACAAAAGATCGACGTGTGTTTAACGCGATATTTTCGAATAGACGCAAGTTTCGTAGGCCCTTTGTGACCCTGTGGCCCAACACTTTATACCTGTGACAATGTCAAACCCATTTTTAAGCAGAAGTGCCAAGCAAGCTGCGTGCAACTTGTGGCAGCCACGGCGCATAACTAGAGTTACAATAGAGAATAGAAATGGAAAATGAGAAATTATTTTTTTGTTTTGTTTTGTTCTTTGTCTTCAGCTGAAGCTGCACCACGAGACGTCTGTGTGTCTGTTGTCTATTGTTGTTCGTGCGGCTCTGGCCCACGTTTTAGGGGAAACTCCTATTGTTAGATCATTGCGGAGACATAGACCCCAGTCTAACCACAGGTGTATGTGCATATAAATCTAGAAATCTATTTAGGCGATGCGTGAGAACTTTTCTTGGCTGAATTTATGTGATTTTCATTTCACTTGTTTTTCTTTTTCTGATTTGTTTGTTGTGCGTTTTATGGCTGAGCCCAGTCCGTTTGCGGTTTTTGGAACAATTGCAAAAATGTGGCTCGGACAATGCCCAGCGTCGCGCGCTGTGGGCGGCCTCATGTCTCTGGCGCCAGGACGTGCCAAACGGGAATAAAGCAAAACTAAAAAGGCACTCGTATAATTTATAACTTAAATTAAAATAAACTTCTTCTCCTGGAACATACATTTATATATATATATATATATTTTGGTGGCGCCTTCTCCCAGTTTTCCGGCACACTGACTTCTCATGCATTTTTAAGCACACATTTGGATTTGCACTGAGTGCTACTGCAGAGCTCCTCCAGCTTCTTTAGCTCCTGGCCCGGCATTATAACAAAGCCAGCGACCTCGTCTCGGCTGCAGTCGAATTCTTCAGCACATTTTATTTTTTGCTACTTGTAAAATATTAATTTTTATATACTTACTGCGCAGGTGGCACGTGGTGGTTGCCTTTCTGCACTGGAAATTGAAATGTAAAAAGGCGCTTAAAGTGCACATAAAAAATTGAGAAAGGAAATTGCATTTGAGCCCTACAGTAGGTCACAAGCAGAGCAGCAGAGCAGCCAAAAACCAGAGCCAGGTCAGCCGAGGTTAACTTCTCATAAATGGGTGCATTCAACTGTGATTGTAAGCATAGTTTATGTGGAGCATGTGCTTTAATCAATGAAAATTTATTGGTTTCATTAATTTTTACATTTTATTAACCATAACAAGTAAAGGGTTCTAGTCGGGAGCTCCCGACTAGGGGATACCCTGAACCCTCTTCTTCCAACTAGGAGCACTAGGAGCACCTACATCTATTTGAAGTCTCTACCTCTTATAGGTTCTGAGATCCTTGCGTTCATACATACGTGCAGACGGACGGACGGAAGGACAGACGAACATGGCTAGATCGACTCGGCTATTGGTGCTCATCAAGAATATATATTCATAATGGGGTCGGAGGTGCTTCCTTCTGCCTGTTACATACATTTGAATTTTGCACAAATACAATATACCCTTATACCCATTTTTAATGGGTTCAGGGTATAAAAATAGTGTACAACGACAAGAAATATAGTCCTCAATATATGAAAGGCATGCAGACTTGATAGGTCTCAAAAGAAAATTTAGATACATTTTTATTATAATTTTCTCCCCAAGCAATTGCCTTGTATGACTAGCTCCTATTATTTATATGCATTTAAATATAACAATCTTTACTTAAATATTCGAGAGACATGCGAGGACCTTCGCTTCATTAGCTTGGCAGGCATTGGGAATTGGATATCTTTTGAAAAATGGTTGCTCTAATTTCCTCACCCAAGCAATTGCCTTGTATGACCAGCTCCAATCATTTATGTGCATTTAAATATAACAATCTTTATATCCACACCCTTGACCCCACATACCACCAATTTGTCCCATAGCAATTTTCATAATTTGTGCCATACGTAGAAAAAACGGTTCAAACAAAAGAAATATTATGCGACTTGGCTTTGTGCTAAGCGCCATGCGAAACAAATGGCAACAATTTAAAGCAAATTGCCGACTGGACGCCCCATGGCGTCAACGGCTGGGCTCGTGCCACTGGCCACGCCCTTTTTTACACCTTTGATGCGAGGCGTTGGCAGCGAACAAGGCGTGTACGCTGCATGTCTCGGCACGCAACTCTGCACTTACAAGCGCCACACCGCGTCCGCATGGCAGGGGACACGCCCAAAAATATTTGAGTCCAATAATAAAACTAGGAGTATATACTTGCTTTAAATTCTCCATGACATTTGATTGATGTGCGCTCCGGACAGCTGCAAAGTGCAAACTACATACATATATGAAAGAGCCTGGCGCTATCAGCTGTTTTAGCATTCCGTGTTTGCTATCCAAGGGTAATATTTAATAAGGGGACTTATTTAGTAAGCGCATTTCATGGGAAAGCTGCGCTGATAGCACAAACGACCGCGAACCCATTTTGACAGCAAAATGCCCTCCCAATGGGTATAGGCAATATTTTGCACTGTATGTGGCGCAATGAAATCGCAAACATTTATATTTTAAAATAAGACCTGAAATCGCAATTAAACAATTTTTTTATTTTAATAAGAAACGCTAAATGGCCGTCTGATAGTACAAAATAAAACAGGATAAAACATTAAAAGAGTTTGATTATAAAGAAACAAAAAATAAGAAACAGTAATAAACAATAAAAAAATAATAAAAATGAATACAAAATATTAAAAAATAATAAAAAGTAAAATAATAATAATAAAGAAAAGTCTAAAATAATTATTTAAATAGTTTAGAAATCAGAAATATTGCTTAGACTTTGGCTAAATATCTTAGCTTAACTATTTAATTATTTAATATTTCGGGGAATTTTATAATT
Organism: Drosophila novamexicana; assembly: GCF_003285875.2. Classification (NCBI taxonomy): domain Eukaryota; kingdom Metazoa; phylum Arthropoda; class Insecta; order Diptera; family Drosophilidae; genus Drosophila; species Drosophila novamexicana. Next base: position 2,107,182 of record NW_020824766.1, read on the forward strand.
TAGCAGATTTTATTTATATACATTTTTTATCTTCAAGGGTATTTCTCGCTTCGTTGTGCTGAGACAAACAATTCTTATACGTTTTTGGGCCAATTTAAATATGCATGAGCGTGAAATTTTGCACGAAAATATGTCACTAAAACCAGCAGCAACAACAACAAGAATAATAATAATAACATAAGCAACAACAGCAACAACAATTATGACAAAATTCCATTTGGCGATCCCATTCCCGAACCGCTTTGGCACAAGTGTTGGGTGTTTAGCCTAATGACATTTGCCATCGCAGCGCCTGTTGTGGATTGGCTGAGGCGGGAGTGGTGCGGCATTTTCATGTGGAATTTGTCATGTGTCAGTATGACTTAAATGCCGAGAAAATATTTTATATTTTTTGCTTTTCTTGGACTGGCACCATAAATTGTGCCGAGCCGTGAGCCTCTAATGGACTTTGATAAGGTGGCAACGGTAACCGGCAAATTTATGCAAATCCGCATTTGACCTAAATTAGCACGAAAATTTGTTAGATTAGGCGCATTTCATTTCCTTTCTGGTGTAGCCGAAAAAAACAGAAACGCCACGCTAAAAATATCACACTTCGCCATATCGGCTGGCTGGCATTGGGTCTGCTTAACTAGGCAAGGGGGTAGCTTTTAAGAGTACCATTTCGATGGTCTGAAATGGCAGCCAGCTTACAAGCCATAAAAATTGCATGTGTGCATGTAAAAAGCAAGCTCTGGACATGAATGGGAACATTTCTGGGTAGCTTTTAAGTGCAACTCTTTGTATACAACTTCCGTTTGGCGTGTGACGTTGGCAAGAAATGCAAATTTCTGCACATGCTCCGCACTCGAAGCCGGAATCATAGTCGCAGCCGCAGTCGAGAATCGGAATTGAAGTCGAGTCAGCAAGCGCACACGCATTCCATTCCATTAACTTTATCAATGTAAATCACCGAAATGTGCTGGACGCCCGACTGGCCCCATTGTTATGAAAGAAAGGAATGTGATAGTACAAACGATAAAACAAGTGCGTGTTGGCGTGGGGCGTGCGGAATGTTGAAAGTACTCATAAAAGCAAGACATCGGAATCAGCGAAATGTGAATGTGTGCACTGGATACACTTGCTGAGTAGCACACAGGACAGGGAAATGCTAATGCTCTGTGTGGTAGGACAACAATACCTATTCATAACTCGGCAATCACTTATATGATCTCTATAAAAATTTGAAATATTATTATTGAGAGATTTTAAGTTATAGATAAAATTTCTCTTGAAATTATTAACTTAATAATTTTTTATTGAAAAAGAAATGTTTAGATCGGTGGAAAATTAGTGGAATCATAATTTATTAAATATAAAGATGCAAATTGGCCCGGGCAACGCCGGACTATGTCCACTATGTGTTTATGAACGCATGTGTGTATGTGTGCATGTATGTATGTCTGAATACATTTGTCTGTGCATATGTACATTACTTAATATTTTGCCCTGTAGTTCAAAAAACAAACTCTCCTTAAATATGGCCTTACTATGCGATTCTCATGTACTTAACATTACAAACTTTTTCTTTCAGTGTGTGGATTTGTCTAAGACTCTTCTTCCCACTAATAGATGGCAATATAAAAATCATGCATGAATATGTGAATTTCTGGGTAAGTGAATACTCATATTTACATTTCTATTTATATATAAAGAAATAAACTAATGTTTCAGACTTGGGAACGGGTTAGCTTCTAGTAATACATGTTTTCCAGAGCACCGAGCTAGGTGACACATTACAAGTTTTTTTAATAAATCACAATTTGTCCCATTTTAAAAACTCCCTCTAGACATTTTATTCATTTTTCTCGTCTTGTCGCTCCTGTAAATTATGTGTCAGGCGTGAGAACCTACAACTCGGTAATTGTATACGAGGGCGTCTCTTGGCAATTTTCACTGCATTTTCCTTGGCACCCCAACAAACCATTAGCATGTCAAATGCAACCCCAACACCAACCCCTCACTTTGAGGTGCTATGTAGAGCAAATCCCAACTTCAATCCTTTGGCTGTCAAGCCTAAAAATAACATTTTCTTTAATTTGAACAAGAACAACAGGCAAGCCAAAGACTTTAAGCGCCCTTTGACAATTTTCACGTCAACTACAAATCCCGCACGCAGATAACATGGGCCAGACACAGGCCACCTAAAGAAAAAGAATATTCCCAGCCTTGCCTCATTTGGTTGGAGCAAAAGGAAGAAAAAGATGAAAAATAAATAAATTTACATACATGTGCGGCATTCAACGAAAATCTGTCCCAGCCTGCCGCCTTTATATTATATCTGGTATATACAAAAATAAACACAATTTATCTCGACTTTTTGCTCAGCTCAGCTCCCGACTGTTTCAGTCTCTCTAGAGGCATTGGATATATACTCCTTTATCGTGTATATACAGATATATATATATATATATATGTTATATGTAAAAATATGAAGCGGAAAATCAGTGACAGCAGCCAAGCGCCGCTGCTTGCCACGTATTTGGAGTTCGGTTGGAGTTTTGAAGTGGAGTTAAATTACTTTTGGATGGGTGTTGTGGGTCGGCTTGTATGTAAGCATGGGTAGTCGCTCGTATCTATACGGGTGTGCACAGTGCGTTCCTATCTTTGTATGTTTTATTGGAAGTTATTCCCAGTTATCCCACAGTTTGGGCTGGCGCTGATGGCCGGCTCTGACTGTTTGTCCATCTGTCTGTTAGCTTGTCCGATTTGACTGGCAGCGAATGAAATATGGTTTTTGCCAAAAGCAACGAAATTTTGTTCAAAATCAGCCAGGGATAGAGAGAGGTTGAGAGTCAGACTGAGAGCGGAAGATGGGACATCCAGAAAGGTGTTGGTTTAGCAAATTGCATTCTGATATTCGGCAACTTCTGTTGCCTATTGATTTTTGGCCTGTCACAGCTTTAAAGTGTTTCAATTTCTTCGTACTTAAACGTTAAGCAATCAAATTCAAATTGAGGCTCCATTTAATGGGCTACCCCTATGCCAAAGATTAGTCCATTAATTTATGGCCAAATAATGTAAATTTCACCAAACATCAGACTTGATGATTGTTATTGATGAACGATTGCGTGACTGATGCTGCGCCCCTTCGCAGCTAATTAAATTCTTTTTTATGACTTTGTTGCTGCAATTAAATGATTTCTAATTGCTGTCAAGCAAATTTTCTCATGGGCTCAACTCAAATTTGATTTGGTGATTTATTATGCCTTTGGACTTTGCTTATAATTTGTCATATTTTCCGCAGCATTTGATAAAGATTTATTATGACATTTCCTTTGTTGTCGAAAATTAATCATTGCATATAAACTTATTCATACGAATATGAACCAAGTTTTCTTTTATGTTGGACATTAATGCAGCTAATCAAATCAATGTCCGATAAGTTCGAAGAGAGGGCCCGAATATTTCTGAAGGCTTTGTGATATCGTTTGGGCTATTCTATGTCATAATTAGGAGTATATAAGGGTACATAAAGTTAAGTAACTCAAATTTGGGTTAACCATTTAGCGTGTTGAGGTACAAAAAGCCAAGATCAAAAATATTGTTTAAGGTTTTACCACAATGTTTGATGAAAGCTCAGATTGTAGTGCGTTTAGCTAAGAACCAGAAGGTTGCCTTAAACGAATATTAATAATATATTTATTAGAGACGTGTTTGGTTATATCAATAAAGTTAAGCTACGGGCTTTAAGTAATCTCTTGAGCAATTCACTTATGGCTTATATCATACTTAAAGCCCAAATACTTTTCCTCAATCGCCCAGGGCATTCTCGTTGCATGCCTAACCCAATTTTTGACAACTTGTCGCACACGAAATTATGCAGAATATCAGCATGGAAAGTTAATCAATGAAATTACATGCAGCATCAGCACAAAATTTGCCTTAGTCATTGCCACACATACACACACATATATATATATATATAGATAGACCCAACCACATAGAGGTCCCCAAGCAATCAGCTTAGCACATTTGATTTTTGCCACGCCAGCGAGAAGTTTGAAAAAAAAAAAACTACACGTCACATGAATGTTCATTATCGATATGTATTTGTATATAGAATGCGGAATATATATGTCGTAGTTAAATTATCGCCTGAAAGAAATCATCATGATTGACAATTGACAGTTGGGCATTGGATTTGCCTGGCTGGCTGTCTGGCTGTGGGCTTGGCTGGGGACGATGCTGCTCAGCAATCAAGCAGCAAATTTTCTTTATTTCCTGTACGCCGCGGACAGTGGTCAGTTTTTATGGCAGCTGTATCGAGAATTGAGTTTGTCGTCTTATCAGTCCCATGACGTGCGGGCTGCACCACAGCTGACCAACGGACCAACGGACCAACGGACCATCATAAACTGACCATCACTCTGATTTTCATTTCATGGTCCGGCTACGTGCGTGTGTCTGCCATTTATTGCGCTGGCCTGGACAGACTGAAGACTGGGAACTGGGAACTGGTAACGGGGGACTGGGGACTGAGTTGTGGACCCTTTCCTAATTTGTTTTCTATTTGGTACTAATTTCTTAATTTAGACGTGGCTGTTTATCTGGTCATTGAGTTTTTCAGTGTGTTAGGCCCGGATCGATGCTGGTGCCCATTGATTGGTTTATGTATGTGTGTGTGTGTGTCTTTGGGAGTGTGCGCCCAGTTCCCAAGTTGGTGATAAAACTTTAATTTTGTTTGAATGAAGTGGGCAGCGTTTCCATTTATTTCACTGCCCAGCTCTGATGAATGGGCAGCCAAAGTGGATTAATTTAGATAATGTTTAATTACTGAAATTGTTTTGTAGTTTCAAGCTGTCTATCGTGGTATATCATGCTGTAGTTTGTAATAAAACAAACTGTTGCAAACAAACATTTATTCAAACATTGAGTATTTCGGTATAGAATTCGAATAAACGAGCTACACTTTTTTTTAGAATTATATTACATTTTTTGGTATGCCCTTGCCAATATAATACCTTTTTTTTGTACATTTGCTGTTTTATGCAACTACAATATAGAATATTCTGAATAGTATTTTTGAACCCAATTCATCATACCATGCCAAGGGAATATCCAAAATATGAACTGGATATAGGTTTTATTTATTTTGCGTTTTGTTATATTTTTATTTTCTGGTATAAATACGCCTTGTTCTGGCAATGTATTTTTTTCGAGATATTTTCTACATTTAAAATTTCTAATAAAGCTTTGATATTCCATAAAGCCTTTTCAATACTTTCTAAGTATTTTTGTACGGCGTGCCTCTTTACTGCTTTTTTCCTCGTCTTAATAGTAGACGAAATCCACTTGATACTCTATCTGCAAGTTTGGCTTTGTTAAAATCAGATGGCAAAAGCGCAGTGAAAATTTTTAATTAAAATCCACAGACACACCCGCAGGTATTTAAGAGCGACAGCTACGCCAACCTCAATCCCCACCCAACCCCGGAGCTCGTCACAACGCATATGCGCTGAGTATTTACCTGGAACGTGAGCCAATTATCAGGTAGAGTGGAGAAAATACTTGAGCCTTGCTTCACTTTTGTCGACACTTGATTCCTCTTTCGCTCTTTTACTCTGTGCTCATTTGCTCTCTCTCTACTCTTTACTCTTTACAACCGAGTGCAATCGAAGTTATTAATCTGATTTTTCAAATCGCATGCAAGCAACGTCATCAAGACGACGGTCGATGGTCGGCATCGCCATCATCATTCTCATTATCATCATCATCTTATATAAACAGAAACGCGCCCTGGCTGCAATTTCCATTTATAACCCAACTAAGCCGCTTATCTGGTACCCAAAATCCCGACAAATTGGCTGCAGAGCTCGGTTCTGGCTCTGGCTCCGAATTGAAAAGACGACAATGCAAACGTCAAAGTTGTAGAAGGAGACAGACGCTGATTGGGTTGCCCTGGGCTTTGACTTATGTTTGGGGTATGGCTAGAAATTATAAAGAATTACGATTTTGATTGACAATTTATGGCGGTGCCTGTCAGCGCGAGAAAAAAAAAAAAAACAAATAAGAAAAACTCAAATAATACCCATAATACGAGTTAGTTTCTAGTTGCTGTCAAATTGAACTATCGATTATGACTCAATTTTTTCAGTTATTGTGGAAGCTGTCAACAAAAAAAACTCTGCTACTGTGTCCAGTTTTTTGAGGGATGCGGGCTTACTTATATATCAGTCTACCTAGCTATCCCTACAATTATTGACTGCTTTATTTATGAGATTTTACAGAGCGCAGGATCGAATCGCGTTCGTTGCGAGTCGCGTGCGCGGTGGTGGAAAATGGAAAATGCATTTCAATAAAAAATTCTGTGAAAAGGCAAAAGTTAATTGTCTAGAACAAAAATCATCCACATTCATTTATCATGCTTAAAGTTTGCATAGAACGTGTGCAAACAATTTACCCAAGAATAGAAGTGCGATCCGATGAAAAGAATTCCATTTCAGGGCGTGCCAAAAACGCACATTGAACGGACACCTTGGGTGGTATCAGAGAAATAAACAAAAAAAAAAAAATGGAAAAACAGAAAAGAGAAATCAGAGAACAGCGAAAAAAATAAAAAATAAAAAACAAACAGCGGGTGGTCACTAATTTTTTACGTGACGCTTACATCAGGCTGGGTGAGAAAAAAAAACACGCGAAAATCAGCGGCAAGGCGCCAAAAAGTATGCAATGCCAGACAGAAATCAAAGAAATGAACTTTTGTAGTAGTCGCTATTGCGATTCCGATTGCCAGATTGCCCCCCTCGCCCACTCTTCATCTTCCTGCCTGGTCATATAATTGAAAGGGCGTGCGGCGGGTGGAAGCGAACGTGCAAATTGCAAGAGTTTCCTTTAAGTAGCAGCAAGAGGTTTGATTAAGAACTTAGTCTGAATAGTAGAGATCGTAAAAAATTATAGTGTGCTAAAAAACTCTGTTACGATTGATATGTCTTAGATAATATATAAAGACTTGTATATGTCGAATGCTTTTCAATACCGCCGGATTGGCTAATCAAAGAATCGATGCAAAGCTTAATAGTATCAAATAAGTATAAATCTAAAACTGATATCTTTATGATTGTTCCTCTGTTCCTTAAATCATTCTCTTGTTCAAGCTGCGCCATAAAATTCAAGATTGTTTAGAGACTTAATATATAATAACTTTCTCTGATTAACGAACAGCCGAAGCCGTAAAAGACAGAAAGTTGTGTATTATTAGTTTTGTGAAATTCTACCCGCAAGGGTGGAAAATACGCGAAAAACAATTGTATGAAACTAACAACCGATCGGCCTCAAACTCGTTTTCGAAGAACATTGTTCGAATTCCTGAGGTGTGACAAATAATTTCCTAGGTGGTGTGTCGGGATCAAATTCAGTTATTTTTGAAAAATCATCTTGGACTTGCAAAGATTTACGTGAAATCCTAAATTTTAAGCACAAGTCTTGCCACGGGCAATGCCAGTGAATACCCACTAGTATTATATATATTTTTAAACAGCCCTCGTTATTTGATGCTTTTTCTTACTATCTATGGGGAATGCTCCACTGGCCAACTCTCTGCTTGCCTTGTGCAGCTCTGTTGCTGTTCCGGCTGTCAACCCGTTTCCTGCCGCCAATAATTAAAGTAATTGCTACATTTCTGGCACTTGCCCCTGTAGACCTTAAGAGGCCGAGACAAAGAAGCAGGGAGCTAGAGCGAACTAGAGCTGGGGAGATAGACCAAGTGCCTCTCAGATTCGTAAGACTTTGCCAAAAAGGAAACTATTTTAAAAAGGCAAAACTACTTTGGTTTTAATTGCAACTATTCAACTATTCAACTGTCTGACTGTCTGCGTGTCCTGAGTACATTGTAGTTTTGGACCGCTGCTGATGTGGCCTGAGTGTAATGTCCTTTTAGGGTCCTGCAGCTACAATGTGCTTCCGTTTGCATGCGACTGCGTTAAGCTGCTTAACTTGCGGCTCAGTGGGCGTGGCACCAAGCCCTAGGGCCGGCCCAGTGCCCAGGCCCACGGAATGGTGCGTGTTAATGATTCCTTGAGCTGCCATTTGTGGCCTGATCCTGCTCTTTGGCGGGCTTGGGGCACGTAAAAATCAATGTCACTGCGTTGTTTGCTGTTTGTTTTTGGTTAACATTCCTTGGTTCCGTTTCCGACCGCACTCCCAGCTTTCCATTCCCTCGCTCTCGCACTTCAACAGTGATTTTCCCTGTAGCTGTAATAGCAGCCGCTGCAATTTGCTGCGCTATGCTGTAAAACTTTTGCGGCAAAAACAAAAAGTTTTTCACTTAAACTTCGCCGCATTGCTGCAGTAAGTCCAGAGTCCTGTACTGCCTTTGCCTGCATATTACACACTCTTTTCTCAGGGCATCACATAACTGGCATGTTTTTGGACTGAAAGCCATGTAGAGCCAAATCTATGCGAAGAAAATAACATCATTTAATCTATAGATAAGTTTATCTGTGAAGTTGGAAAGTAACTGAAATATATATTGATTGTTATATGAATTTCTAATTTAAATTATAAGTATATTCCAACTCTGTATGTGTTTGCAGGGTATCTTTTATTTTTTCCTTCACGCCATCGAAAAGCTGCTTGTGGTGTATTTGATATTCGTTGAGTTTCTGTCAAGTCGAGAATATTGTTGCTCTCGTGATTATTCCCACGTTGGTTCCGGGCTGCCTTTGGGCTGGCGCACCACTTAAAATTTGTTTAAACATAAGTGGTTAATTATCTTGAACGTTTGCGTGCCACGGCCACAGATAGTGAGAGCTACCGTATGGAAGATACACCTCAAGCACAACCCTAACCTACTCCCCTTTACACACACTGACGCTCTCTCATGCGTGTGTGTATGTGCACCCCTATAATTAGTTCTCATAATTTTATATCACTGCGTATGAGAGCTCTCGTGTTACCGTCACTTTTCGTAAAAAATATTTTCAACTCTCAAAATGTTTCATGTTTTGCTACTGTCAGTTGTTGGCCGAAGAGAACATTGGTTAGGAGGGTGGGGGACCCGCATGAAAGTTGTTTTTATCATTTCGAAAATTAAAACAAAATATTTACATTTGCAATAAGTTGAATGCTGAATGGGTTGCTGTATGCCACTCTGCGACTCTGTCACTCAGTCAGTTGGCTAGTCTTTTAGCTGGTTTCTCATTCTCTTGCATTTCATTAGAGTCGGCCAATTTCTTCAGGCGGTTTCCTTTTATCAAATTTTTGCCAACTACGTTTTTGGCTAGCTAATTTTTGCTCAGTTTCTTTGTTGCTATTGCAGTTTTTGACAACTTGACGGACACTTTGAATTATGCATAGTGTCTCGGTTTCGTCTATGCTACAGTTCCTTTTTTTATTTTGCATAACAATGCAGAGAGCCTCAGAGCATCTTAATGTTATTGTCTAGGAGCGGAACGCACAAAATGCTAATGCTCATTTGCATTACAAGCTGTGGGTAGAAGTTATGTAGGCGTTGCTCCATAATAGCAAAACTAAGTCTTGGCTTATGAAATTTATCCAAGCTATCAATCTTGGGTAGTACAAAAAATAGTTTAAGGATACTTTAGTTAGAGTAAAAACAGATATTCTGAAAACTATAAAACAGATTGAATATTAAACAAAGTTTTTTGTGTATCAGAATAATAAAAGGTATTACATTATAAATTAAACGAGAAAGTAGGCATATTCTTGGCACACCGAATATGTGATACCCTTAACTTTTGGAGATATATAAGAATAGTGCAGCTCGTAAATGCTGCGTTAGATAAAAATATCTTGGAAATCAAAACATATTACCATATAAGAATCCGCTTGTTGACCGATTATTCCTATGGCGGCTATATGATATAGTGGTCCGATGTTGATAAGATAGAGTTCATACGACGAGCGTAGTGAAACTATTTAATGCTGAGTTAGCTCATGATATGGCTATGGCAGCTATATGATTTAATGATCTTATCCTATTTCAAGTTGCGAGACGATAGCTTTACACGAAAATTTCATTCTATAAATACTCCATTAGCTAAGAAAAAGACTTTTATTATTTTATGACCACATTATAAATATCTCAGATGCAAAAAACATAATTTAATTATACATAAAAACTGTATCGTTAAGAGACGCCCATTTAATCAGCTAAAAAGCTTTAACAGCTGCTTTCTGCTTATAGTCATAGGCCTTAATATCTTGCAACTTGATCTAGGTGCTGTGGCAGCCATAAAATCATATATATATATATATATGTAAAAGGCATATATAATAATAAACTGGGCTTGGGAGCTGCTCAAGGGACTCTTAATAACTTAATTAACTTCAACGGCGCGCAGATAAGAATCAAGCGCAAAAATTAACAGCGAAAATCTGCAGCAGAGGCCAATAAAAGTGCGTCGAAGGGGCAAAATAAATAAAAATGAAATCAAGAGGAGAGCATAAAAAATTAAGCAATTACATGCACGCAGGATACGCCGGATACGTCAAAATGACAACAGGAAATGCACAACAGCATTTTATTTGCGTCGTTTTTTCATCACGCTGGCGACAGCAAGCGGCAAGCAGCCAGAGAAATTCAAAGAGACTCCCAGAAATTAAAGCGACAACTGACAAATTACCCCAAACAAAAAAAAGAAGAAGAAGAAGACGCAGAAGAATATATTTATAGATAGAAGCAAGCGAAGAAGTTGCGTGTCTTAAATTTGCCATAAAAGTGTCACACCAAAAGGCCAGAGACGGACAAGGACATGCGTGTCTTTTGTTTTTATGCGCCACGCCCCCTACAGCCAACCCCACCGCCCTACAGCCATTAAGCTTGACGAGAAATGGCAGACGGCGAATGCTTGAGGTTAGGTTCATTTGCTCTAAATCTTTTAAATGCCTTTATTTAGACTAAAAGCGTCGAGCAGACGTGACGTAGAGGGCCAGGGCGCGGGAGATGGGCGATGGGCGATGGGAGTCGAGAGTTGGGAATCGGGGGAGTCAGCCAGAACGTGGCCCGCCTGTCAGTTTAATGTTTAGCATTGGAGGCTAAATTCATTCCCATTTCTCTGGAGTTCTCTGGTGCTGTTGTGCTGTGGCAAGTGTTTCGCTGGGAGCCTTTGGCTTTAATGTCTCGTTCGCATGTCCTGTGGGTGTCCCGGTTCCGGCTCCGGCTGTGGCTTGGTCCCAGCTGCCTTTGCGTGCTGTAGTGCTTTTATGTTGAAACGCGTGTAAATATTTTGTTTTACAGCTTCTAAACACAGTCTTCTAATAGACTTGGCGGCTTTGCTCTAGCCGTAGGTGTCTCAATTTTCTAAATAGTTGCGGATTCCCCGAGTGCATGCCCAACCCCAAGCTCAACCAACGTTCAGCAAACAAACCGTACGAGGGAAATTTTCTAAATCAATGCCAAGCACGGCAAATATCATATAACCACGTGTGTATGTGCTTTTATATTTGCTTAGGGGCACCTTTCTGATTTCGCATTTCTATCGTTTCTTCTGGTGGTAAGGGGATGGTAAGGGGGTGCCTAAATGCCGCCGGCGGCGGCCACTTTTGAGGGTTCGCTAACCAAAATGTTGACTGAGTTTCCTTTGTTGGATTTACGTTTATCAAATTGAAGCTTAAGCTTTGTAGCCATTAGATTGTTTTGGCTTTGTGCAAAAACTGTGGGATACGGGCTGCTCCGCCTATAAGGCCGTCATTTAAGTGTACAGTATCTTGGCAACGTTAGCTTGAATGGATATTTCGGAATCCTGCCATGCTTGGTATTAGTCATAGTAACCGGACGCATAGCTACTTAATCACTTGCTCACACTCAATATATCATTTGTTGTGTTTCATTTGGTTATAACCGATTCAGCACTCCAAAAGTCACATTGTGCTCATCTGTCTTAAGTTCATTTCTTGGCACATTTGTATTTGAGACCTAGTTCAATTTATCTAATCCCTTTTGGCAAGCGATCCCGGCTGGCTTTCAACACATTTCCCTACAGAGCTGCCACTTCCACAGCTGCCTGCCGGTTCGTTTACTTGGGCCAAAGTTAGTCGGGCCTGCAAAACATATGCATTTATACTCAACTACATCTGCGTCTTGTCCAAAGTCGAGCGTCGAGTGCGGAACCCAACTGCAATTACAGTTTACAAATGTCCGCACAATTCACTGCACATGAAACACCATCAATAAAATTAGAGCACAGAACACAACCAAGCAGAATAGAACAGAACAGAACAGAACAGAGCAGAGCAGAGCCGGGAACCGCAGGCCATTCTTTATGGTAGCTCAAAGTCAGGCCCATAAAAAAGCATTTATTAAAAATTCTCTACGCAAATAGGTTTTGAAATTAAAACAACATCATTTTGATTGAATACTGACTGTCCCGGTTGCGGGCATCTCTCGACCGCAAAACATATGCTACCTAATTTGAAATTATATTACACAAAAGAAAATGTTAAGGAAAACGAAAAGAAAAGCCACTTGAAACACAGACGCACAATGACTGAAAGAAAAGGAAAACAATAGCCGGGCACAGTTCGTAAATTGCATTTCAGATACAGACCGCAGTGCGATGCCGAGTCTTGAGACCTGGCGAGTGGAAAATTTATATAAATTGACTTCTTTATTGCTGCGTTGCGTTGCCCTTAATTTCGCAGAATTTGTCGAGGGCTCTTGGCTCGACCAAAACAATTTACCACCTAAGAAGCCACAGACGCAGCCGCAGTAGCCTCAACCTCAACCTCAAACTTGAACTCAAACTCCAATCTCGACCTGAACCTCGACCACGACCTGATTGAATTTTACGCTTCATTTAAATTGAATTTATTATCCAGGCCTCCTACTCAGGTGGGCGCTCAGCTGGGCTCCCCAACAGACCCAAAATCATAATTAATAGACACGCATACATTTCAGTGAAATAAAAAACTTAATATAAAATAAGACAAGGCAAAAAGCTTTTCCCTTCAACTTTTGAGCCTTACAAATTTCCACGCTTATTTCAATTACCTGCGGCGCCCTCCTCGAGGAGACAACCTCAGGAATTTCTCGCACTTTATCATAAGTTGCCCGGGTAGCCAGCCTGCCTGCCTTTGGATTATTTTCTGTCTCTCGGATATGTATGTGCTCCAATTTGTTTGCTACTTTATTAGGTTCCTTTTATTTTTTTTGCGGCTGCTGCTGCTCCAGCAGCCCCAGCTGCATCTTTTATTTTGGCTTTTTTCCCGATATTGTTTTATCCGCTTCGTTTGTTTTCCGTGTTTACCTGGCTGGAAGTTTTTCGTGTTGCTGTCAGAAATTTCAGTTACAATAATACAAAAGAACTTTTTACTTAGGGCTGCTTCTTGGTTGCGAGGTTTCTGGGTTAACAGGTTGTCCTTTGGCTTATCTCAGGTTCGAGTTTCCGCGTGGCCCTTAAAACCCACTTTAAGAGCTGTGCTTAAAGTTTACTTACTTACGCCCGACAGTTGGCAGCTCCAGTTCCTGCACATCGTTCAGTCATCAATCAATCTATCAAGAAATCGATGCGAGTCATCAAGTCAACCAAACTGACAGCCGAGCTGCAAGTTCACGAATCAAATGGTAATCAAATTGAGGCGCCTCCTTGCTGCCAACTACAGCCGAAAGCTTTTAGGGTATGCAAATAAGTCAAATTGGAAATGTGGCTAACGTGCAGAATAATCGTAATATTAACAAAAGTTAAGAAAATGTTGATTTTGCATTAGGATAATTTGAGCATCTTATCTTATCCTATACGAAGAAGGGGACTACAAAAATTGTCATATAGTAATTGTATATTGTTTCATATATATTTGAGTACATAATTATATACTACTTATTTCTATATGATGATACTCAATGGAGTATCTTCTTAAATCTAAAGCTATATTTTTAAATAGTCTAACTTCTAAGATCTTTAGTATTATTTGCACCTGAGAAATCGGATTCTTGTGTCCAGTTGTCCGAATGACTTGGTCACCAAGTCAATTTAGTTATCAGGGACTATAGTTTAGTTTATTCTATTTGTATTAAAAAGTTCGTAACTGCTTTTAACTTCTACTTTAAACTGGCAGCAGTTATTTAAGCCATTTCGCTTTAATGCCCATTGTTCTGTGTGGTTGGCCTAATAAAAAAATTAAATTTAATTACCAGCCAGAAAACTAATTTGAAACTTTATCTCTGGATCGGCAGCACATACACACACAGACTAGCACGAGGCACCCGAGCATTATCTAACATAAATTTCCCATTGCGTGTCCAAAAGCTATTTGTTGTCTCTGCAACGCACTTCGTCGGTCGTTCGTCTGACATACAGACAGTCAGTCATTCAGTCAGTCAGTCAGTCAGTTGGACAGTCGGCATGTCAGTCAGCAAGTTAGATAGACACACGTATCCCACATCATTTCACCACTTTTCCTACTTTTTCTGCCATTTTTACACATACACACACACATATTTTAGTAGCGAGCATTTTTGTGGTTTGCCGGTGGTCTTCCAAGTTATCCTACACTGCGGAGGCTGATTGCCTACGCACTTTGTTGGTAGCCGATCCCCTGACTCTGGCTAGTTAAATGTGATACGTGCTGCGTTGGCTGCGAGTCCTCACTGAAGTCAGGAATAAACTCAGCTGATTTAATTGGCTGTGCAGAGTAAGGCCATGATGACCTTAGAGGCAGCACATTTGAATTGTATATACACATATTATTTATATAATATTTTTGAATTTTATTTATCAAAAGCCATTTGTTACTCATAAACGCCGTGTGTATATACTTATAAATACAATTTTCTTTTCGAATGGCATCAATAGTAGAAGTCAAAGTCAATAATAAAGGGCTTAACATGATTGCAGCATAAATTTCAGTTATAGCCGTAATTGTCAATTGCGCAGATCATAAAAATACATTTGGAGAAAAAAAGAACATAAAATGGTATTTTACGATTTTTCAATTAAACAAATTATTCGAAACAGTTGGCATTTTGGGTTTGGTTTTAAAATGGGAAGTGGCACGCGTTGGGTTCCGTCATTCGTGTGCCGAGGATTGATGCCATGCGGGCTGCAGGCTCATCAAATTTAATTTCCAATAAAAATTTCAATTGTTAACGCGCGCTGATTTAAATAGTTTTAAAATTTAATTGCGCTGCATTGTCAGACCAAAATACAAATCGCCCACACCTAGGCACAACAATCTAGCCACAACAAGGGGGCTAATTCAAACTTTTTGATGGATGCATGTGAAAACTCAACGAACTGCAACGAATTGCTGCTTGGCTACGGCATTAAACAATTTGTGCATTTTTCTTAGAATTTCCGCTAGTTCCGCTGTTGACAAAAACACAACGCGCTCAATTTTTCAACTTGGCAGCGCTGGCCCCCTTGCCGCACATGTCGCCGACCTATTGGCGACTCGCTGGCTCCGCCTGGCTGACCTGACCAGATCTGACCCGACCCGAAACGACCTGACCATACCAGCCCAGGCCAGGCCAGCCGCAGCCACCGACATGACCAGCGAGTCTCGCTGGCTTTGCTGTTGTCGTGTCAACCAAAGTGTTATTAATGGCTTGTTTTTACTAAATTTATTGCTTGCTATTTATTAATTTATTGACTTTAAATGCAATTAGATAAGAAAAGTGCATTGCAGTGGCCCTGGTCAGGCGCTTTGGGCGCCTTTTCGCTCTCCTGGGCTCTGTTCATTTTTCTTTGATCAGACGCATGCATATGACATGTGTAATATGCACTGCAGCTGGCCGATAGCGAAAATTGCCATTTAATGTTTAATAATCGTTAAGGTTTTATGTTGGCCTGAGAGAAATATAGTTTCGCAGTTTCATTAATTTGGCTTTTACAGCAAATTTTATAATGCATAAAAAGTTGTACACTGAAAATACATATTGGAGCTAGTTTGAGCATAAACAAATTTCGCTTGCAAGTTTGAAAGTATCCTGAAATAATCCTGAGTTATCTTGTTGTCAGAAATTTCAGTTGCAATAATACAAACGTTTTTTTTACTTCGGGCTTCTCTCTGGTTGCGAGGATTCTTCGTTAACAGATTGTCCTTTGGCTTATGGCAAGTTTGAGTTTCGGCGTGACCCAAAAACCCTCTTTAAGAGCTGTACTTAAAGCTTAAATATGCCAGGCAGTTGGCAGTTCCTGTACCTATAAGCTTTTTTGGCTATAAACACTTTTCCCTTGGAAGCTTGTAAAGATCCCGAGAAAATCCTGAAAAAGTTCCACTAGCTGCATATTATATTCCATTGTCTATTAATTCTGTACTGTGGTCCTCAGTTATCTTTAGGAATATGTTCATAACATTGCTCGCCCTTTGCTGGATACATGCATACCTACTTTGGTAGCCTAATTTTCTGGTATGCTTTGAATGTACATAATAATTTGTTTGTTTTCGCTTTCGTTTCAAGCACTTATAAAGCCCAAAACATGTCACATACTCCCATAGCTGTTCGGTTCTGCTTTGCCAATCAATAACAATTTAAAAGCTGTTGCGACAACATGTGCCAAGGCCCCAATAGCTTTGCTATATGCCACACACGCCAACTCCAATGAGAGGCCCACAGATTGCAGCAATTACGCAACATAACATGCAACAACAACAACAAAGACAACAACAACTTTGGCAAGAGAAGCGCCATATTGTGAGAGGAGTATGAGGGATGTTCTACCCTAAAATTTTATGTCACATTTGCGTCACATGCCGAACAGCCGAAAAATTCCAAAGAAATAAGCTGCAAAAGCTACAAAAAAAAAAAAAGGAAAAAAGAAAATCGAGATGTATTTATATATATATAAATAGCTATGCGACAGAATACGACGAAACACCATATAAAAGTTAAACAGTAATTTGACAAAGACGACAACAGCATATGTGGGAGTGCTCCTCGTGGGGTGGATGGATAGGGGCAGGGGCTTTTGTATTTTGAAAATGGCTTACAAATTCGGTCTGACAAGTAAATATTTTTTTTAGATAAAGCGTCCGAGTGCGTGAGCGTGTGCCCCGACAAAGCGTAGGCGCGTGAGCTATTTAAAAAAGAAAAAAGTAAAAGAAAAAAAAGGTTCCCAGAAATAAACCAAAATAGGTCATAAAGGAGGACATGTTCTGTTGGTCAAGTTCGTCCCTTGGGCGGTTCTTTGAACTTTGGCATTGCTTCATGTTTAAATATATACATAATAAAACAAAGGAAGGTATTTTTGTGGTTACAACTGCTGCTGTCATTTGCTAAATAAATTCTGTGGTTTCTAGTATATTTCTAAACAATTTTTAATTATTTCTTTTGCTATTGGTTTTTATGTAATGGCTTTTTTTTTTTCGCTGGTCACGTTTTAGATTCAGTCAACCACATGGCGCAGTCATAAACATGTTCATCTTCAGCAACATGCGCGGTTCGGAAAACCACAAATCAAAATGTCAAAAGTGCTACAGCTGTTGATGTCTCTATAAAGACTGCATCTCTCACTCACATAACTGGAACGGAAACTGGCCGGCTACCGTTTGGCGGAGCAGCTCGGCTGAGCGTCAACCTCAGGTAAGCGTAAGCAACCACCAAAGTCTGGCGCTGAACAGCGGGCAGCTAATTTGGAACTGCTAATTATACCTGCAGGCTGCAGGCTGCTTGAAGATCATATAAATACCAAAAATTATGCATTGCATGCAACCGTTTTTTGACTTATTGCCTTCATTTTTCGTCCACCCAATGTTCCTTCCTCTATTTTATTTTATTTTTTTTTTTTTTTGGCCAGCAACTCCTCGTAATTACCAAATTATAGGCTTACCCTTTTGGCTGACTGATTAGACTCATTTACAAATTTTTGTCTGACTGCATTTGGCTGCCGTTTTCCACTCTCGGAGACGCTCTCAGAGAAAGGTACGACCCGACGGCGCTTAATAGACAAATTAACTTCGGCTAACTCCGGTCGCAGCTGTCTGGCTCTATCTGGCTGTCTGTCTGGCCTATACTTAGCCTCGATAACATCTTGTAAATATTATGTAATTTTTTATAAATTTCCCATAATTATAGTGGCCAGGTTGTTAGGCTATTTGATTTATAAGTACGCATAATTTTCTGCAGTTTGCGCTGGTGGTTGAACTTCTGAGAACTCGAGCACAGAAATCAATTTAGTACATTGTAGATTATTAGCTTAGTTAATTTTCTCTACTATCCTTACATTGTTTAATCTATCTACATTTGTTTGAGAACGTTAGAGATTCAAACTGATCACAGAAATCAATTCAGTGCTCTGTAGAACATAGCACACTCGATTAAAAT
Organism: Drosophila novamexicana; assembly: GCF_003285875.2. Lineage (NCBI taxonomy): Eukaryota > Metazoa > Arthropoda > Insecta > Diptera > Drosophilidae > Drosophila > Drosophila novamexicana. The sequence continues at coordinate 2,125,444 of NW_020824766.1, forward strand.
TATATGTGTAGTCAATGCTTCACAATTTAAGTTTTGGCCTGGAACCAGTTCGTCATATCTAAATCTAGTGCATTGTAGAGCAAAGTACACTTACTTAAATTAATATGTATAGTTAATGCTTCACAATTGAATCTCTGATATGAAATGATATGAATATATATATAAAATGCTATATGCTATGGCATTTATTTAACTAAATACTGCAAAATATATTGAATACGTAGCTAGATTTCAATCGAAAAGTCAAATCAATTGAATCACTAAAATGTTCCCTGCCCGTTCTCTCTGTCTCCCCTTTTTTCCATTGCGCACTTTAGTCAGTACTTACATTTTATTTGTGAATATCTGTTTGGAACTGTTCCTTTATTTAAATACCCCTCAGCTCATAAAAGAGAACTCATTGAGGAAATGTTTTGAAATGTTTGCCGTTGGTACTGTCGGGCATTCCCATTCCCATTCCCAGTGCACGTTTTAATAGAGTTGTTTAAGGTAACTGTAAGTTTTTATAGATGTTCGTGTTTCAACAACGCTGGCAACTTAAATCAATTTGAGTAGTGCACAGCCGGAGGATTTTATACCAAATTTTTAATGGTGTATTTTGAATGGCTTTTCATTCCACGTCTGGCAATTTATCATGGGGCTCTTAACGAGCGCGCCCCGAATGCGTTGACTATAAACAAACAATTAAAAAGCGCAACGAAAACTAAAACTCAACACTTTCATTAAAGCATAGATACAAACTGAATTGGGCAACAATAAAATATCTTTATATGTTAGGGGAGGTGAGGGAGGAGGAAATACGGCCCTGAAAAGCTGTCATAAGGCAGCTAAAGTCGGTTCTTTGTTTGTCTGATCGAGAATAAACAAAAACTGAATGTGACTTAAATGATAAAAATGTCAGAAAAGTGTCAAATGACGTCGACGAGGGCGACGAATGATGATAAAGAGCTCTGACTAAGCGGCTACCAGCACCCCTTTGCTCCATTTGTCTTGGGGGAGCTGCTTATAAAAAAAAATAAATAAATAAAAAAATGGATAATAATTAAACGCACGGGACACATTTGAATAGCACTTCTTTCTTATAAAGAGTCTGCCCTGCGTCTTACTTCCGTTTCTGTGCCCCTCTCTCCGCCGACTGGCGATCGTGTTGCAGTTGCATTACCATTTCCAGTTTCGATGGGTTCCCGGTTCCCGACCGGCGCGGCTCGACTTCGTCTTCTCGTTCTTCGTCTCCAGCAACGCCCCCTGCTTCCGCCGAGTCTGGGGCCAGCCTCTGGTGATCTTGCCGCTTGATTTATGCGCCGCCTTTACTGAAATTTTGTATCTAAATGTGGCATTTAAGTTATCAACAACAACAAGCAGCAACTTGTGGTCCGTCCACGGTCCGTTCCTGGCCATCTGCCGCCTGGCGGGGCGCGCGTTCTTGTATTCTTATTGCATGCCCTTCAGTTTTCAGCTCTTGCCTCATTTCTCTTGTATGCGTTTCTTAAATCCCTGAAATATTTCGCGGCATGATTTAGTTGCATTTCACGCACATCACACGCAACGCACGCGGCCATACCTAGGGCCTACGGAGTGCGCGGCTATGGGGCTATATGGACAATGTGAATGCGAGTTATTCGCGTGTGCGTAGCTGGCATATCTTCATATGCATACATACATATATATTGGAAGGGGAATTCTACACCCGGGGTAGGTGTGCCACACAGCGGAGCCTCGTTGCCAGTTCCCAGTGCACAGCTCCCGCTGCGTAAAACGTTGTGCCATCATTTTTTCGATATTTACAGCAAAAGTCGCTAAGACTGGCGGCCCATCAAAATAATCTGGGGCGCTGCAAATAGTGGGATATTCCCATTATGTGGACACGTTTGCATTAAGTTGTAGATGTTCAGCTGATTTAGCATGTGCAGGGTATTTAAAAAATATGTTATTTTTACCAGATACTAAAAGGGATTATAAATGAGTTTTGCAATCAGTTTCTTGCGTTATTTTATGGTGTTAATATTTTTTAAATTTATTTATTTTACATGATGATAAAAAACTACTTTTTAAAAGTAAACGTCAAGGCAGCGCAAGCACTTGACGTTTGTAAGCCAACACTAATTTTGATTCTAATTTTTCCATTTATTATTTAAATTTAATATTAATTCTAAAGTGTATTTTCTTGTATTCTCACCTTTTAATATGCCCTTTAATTTCTTGTGCAGCTCATCAAAAATTTTGCAGCTTGCCGAAATTCGCTGATTCGCTTCCTTTTTTTTCTGTCTTGTTTTCGTTTTTGTGGCTCCATGGGGTTCTTTTTGCGTGAATTTAAAACAAAAGCCTACCCAGAGCAACAGCTGCCTGCCAATCGACTCATTTCAGACTCAAGCCCAATTCCTTTATGACGCGTCTTAAAGTTTTTGTTTTTTTCCCCCTCACTTTTTATTTAAATACACTTGAGGCTCTTAATTATATTGCTGCGTGTTTTATTTTGCTCTGCGTTTCGGCCGGGCTTGGCTTTTGTTGTTTTTTGTGATGGAGCAGAAATCACCTGCGGCGTTCCAATGGGTTTCTGTTTGAATTGCTCGTTTTAGTTAGTTTTGTTTCGTTTTTGGCATGTGTTTCATCTTCCTCAGCAAGTCGGAAATTTAGTTTTCGCTAATGGCCGCTAATGAAGCAGCTCGTGTCCGACTCGCTGTTGGATATCTTAAGAGCTTGCAAATTAGGAGCAGGCTTTTAGTAACCAGCTAATTAGCAACTGTTCTGCATTTACAACATGTTGGCCATTGTGTTGGGGCCAGCTCCAATGCCCGGTTATCATAATTAACAAGCTCGCGCATTGTCCAACTCTCAATATGGAATGCACACAATTGTATAGAGATTTCCGCCCCCAAATCTCAGTTAGCCCACCCATCGAGTTGCTTCCGTTGTTTCCTTTTGGGGCCGCGCTGCAGGCACTTGAACCGCGTCAAGAGCGGACCACACACACACACACACAGGCACAAGAACACACACACGCACACGCACACTCGCATACAGAAACCTCAACGTCGACGCCTGACAGTTGAGTTGGACAGGCCCAGAAGAGGCGTCGTTGTCGAGTGGCTAAAAAAGGAGAAATACATACTTTGCCTTTTTCTGTTGCCTTTTCATACAAATTGAATTTACAGCTATAATTCCAAGTATTCTCTGACTAAATTCAAATGATTGTAGACTAAAGGCAAAGTTTGCAACACTTTAAAGAGCTCCATTTAATCTACAAGTTTATTACTTTAAGCAAATGAAACTATTCAGTAAAGAATTTATTTATAGCTTGCATTAAATAATTTCAAAAGTTAACATTTTTTCGCTCCAGGAGTTTAATCTTTGTCTAAAAATATAAAACATATTTCATCCAGAACCTGCGTAGTTTTGATGAATGTGGTCTAACCTTTAAAGGGGCCATATAAATCATATATATCTCATGTCGTTTCAAAGGTATTCCATCTTCGTTGTAAGAAAAAATAATCCTAGGCTTGTATTAATTTTTTTTTGTAATATTTTTTGCCATCGCCTTTGGTCGCGACATTTTTGTCACCAGGCCGCGACGCCTGCGTCACATTTCATGAGAAAAAGTGCAGTCGGAGTTTGGGTCTGGAATGGACGAGGCGACGCGTCGGGTCCGGAGTCTGGGGAACTCAAGTGGTGACAGCTCTGGTTTTGTGAGGGGCCTGCGGCTGATTATGGCCAGCACTTGGGCCTGGGCTACTGTTTGTATAGACTCCTGCGTCCAGTCAAAAACTATGCCCCGACACGACGATGATTTACAAATCTGTGGAAAAAGTTTTGAAAAACTCGAACTCATTGCGGTTGTGGTGCGTATCTGGTGTCACATTGTTTACACAGACAACTGTGGTGTGGTTTGTTGTTGTTGTTGTTGTTGGTGTTGTTGTTGCTCTTGCACTTCAGGGGGATTTGTGAGATTAACGTGTTAAAAAATAAATATTTGGTCTAGTTAGTTTTCTCTGGCAATTTGTTATTCAACTCTCGACAACAGCAAAAACAAACAGAGACTCGGAGACAGAGCACCTCACAGCATGCACAGTTTTCCATTTCTGCAGTGTTTCATCTTTGCAGTTTTCCAGCAGTAGCAGCAGCAGCAGCAGTGGCAGTAGCAAAGGCAGTGGCAGTGGCAGCAGCAGTAACCCATCAACATCATCATCCTCAACGTCGTCATCCTGGTCATGGTATCTCAGCTCTAGCGCTCAGCTTGTTGTTTTTGTTGTTTGTTTACTCTTTTTGAAATGTGCATAAATTCATTTTGGTAATGGGATTTTCCTTGGCTTCAAACTGTATCTTTTTCTTGCTTAAATTTTTTTCTCTGTTGTGGGTGTTGCCTTTCGGTTTAAGAGATTTGTAGCTGCTTGTTGCCCATGGCAAATGTGCTGCATTTAATAAGCAACAGCTGCCAGCGGCAATGCGATTGCCACTGAATGATGAGGTCCAGCTTTGTGTTGAAATTAATTTGAATTATAAATTGTATACAATTTTGTAATTTGCACTTGTGCTTGCAATTATAATTCATTTATGGTTTATTTAAATTGCATGCTATATTTCGCATAATTTGAAATTCCGGATTATTGCAAAAATACAATTTAATTAATCAGTTTTTAATAATTTTTTTATAAAATTATTAGCTGGCTGAATTGTTAAGCATTCATAATCAATAAATGGGTCTACTTTAATTTTATGCATAGTTCAAAACTTAATTTTATTTTAATAACATTTTAAAAAATAAATTTAGTGTATTTATATAAGCCTTTTAAATGAGCGGAAATTGTGTTTTATATTCGAGTCCTTTTTTTGTTATTTGCAGTTATATTGTTATATATTTTTTTTGCAAATCTCTTTTAATAGATGCTGTTGGAAAATATTCAGAGTTTTCTGCTCTTTTCACACTTTTCTTTCAATTATTTTCATCTCACCATGCGTTTGAGATCAAAGAGCATGCGAAAAACATTTTGTGCAACTTATTGGCCTCGAGGCCATAACAAATTGAAAACGCCTGCCAATAGGCTGAGGTTTTCCATAATAGTTTGTGGTTGGGCATTTAAATGCATTTCCCATGAGCTAAGTACATTTTCCCAGGCCCATTAAATATAAAGCAAAACTAGAACAACAACAACCCTGCGAATAATTTTCAATAGTTGACTAATTACGTCATGGTCAATTAGTTGTATTTGGGTCACAACTACTCAGCAGGGGGTTGCAGGGGTGTGGCCGGCTGCCCAAAAGGTGTGTGTGCGCGTTCTATATAGGGCCTGTCTGGTCAGTTGCTGCTGATCGAATGGAAAATTATGGAAAAATTTAAATTAAACATGGGAGGAGCTGCCTACACGCACATGAAGGGTTAAGATGAGGCCCTGGGGCATAGGTTCAACCCTTGTTGGTGTTCACCTCGTTGTTGTTGTTATTGTAATCATAGTTGTTGACATTTCGTAGCGTAAATTGGTATTTACATATGTCCCGTTGTCCTGTGCCGTTACAGAACCGATCAATGTGCCCCGCCTGCATTACCAATTGGGAAATTTTGTACATGTCCTTTGAGCTTTTTCCGCAGGACAGCAGGCGGGGCACGGAGCTACCGAGGACGTGTTAGTGTGTGTATGTTATCGTTGTGTGCATGTTTATTTGGTGATTGTCCTTTCGTCCTCGTCGCAATGCAGCTGTTTCATGCCCATTTAACACCTTCAATCCGCTTTGCCTTTGCCTTTGGTACGTACCAATAGATACATAGATACATTTAAATATATTCTAGTATATATGTCTGTATGTATATATATATATATTTCCCATATAACAAGCTGTGCTGGAAAAATATTATCGCTTGACATACTCTGCCTGTCAGTCTGGGCATGTTTGCGCGCTTCCCACGTCCTGTCTGTGCATTTGTATCTGTATCTTTCAGATGCACAAGGCAATTGGTTTATTTTCCAATACGGTAGCCGCTCAAATATGCCAACAGCACAGTGTTCCGGGGGCTCCGGGTAGCCGAGGTGGTTCACAGCAAATGTAATTTGTGTAAACATTTGCCCAGTTTTCTCACTGATTTTTGGCTCTTGCTCGTTCGCTCCTTTCGAATCTTTTTTATGATAAACAGTGTGAGAAATCGTTGGATGGATGCCTCGTAAATTTCCTATTTGAAATTTTCACTTTGCATTTCGATTTTCGTGTAAGTCTCTTGTGTAAACACATCACAGATTCTGTTTCTGTTTCTGATTCGGATTCGAATTCATGTGTCTGCAAAATTGTTCAACAACAAAATGTTGGCAGATTATGGGTTAAATTTATGAGAATATTTGCTTGATATTTGGGCCAACGACGTCTTATTTTGTGGCACCGAAATGAAAATGTTTTGAGCTCAATGCAATTTTCTTATTTTGAATTTTATTTCCCAATGGATTTCGAAAGATTAACTATTGTGCTAGTGGAAACTAAGTCCATGGGGCATAAATGGCTAGTTTTGGTCACAGTTGACCGATAAACATCTCAACCGTGCATTGTTTCTTGTAGATGAAGTCATGAGCAGTAGTTCATTTAGTTGCATTCTCACCCAACTAAATGATCCCAAAAGATCCTACTGCATACGCCTGAGTGCCGCAGTGACACAACACTTTGTTAGCCCCGGAATTCTACTAAAATAGCAAGTAATGCTGCGGCTCGCAAGAAGCAGGATATTGCCACCCACAGACTGGCAGAAACTGAGGACCAACCGCATAGCTTACGCCCGAAACAATTTTCTGAAACAATTTTCCCATGAAAACAAGGCAAAAATTTACTCATATTTTTCACAACTCCAGTGCCAGAACATAGATCATTTTTAACAGGGGTTGCTGCTGGGATGCTGCTACTCGTGCGTGGCGCTCCCTCTGCCCTCGGTGCTATGTCCTGTGGCCTGTGCACTCTCCCTTTCTCGGTTTCCTTTCGCTTTCATGTTGTTTTTCATGTTTATGTGCATTTAGTTAATCAGTTACGGCTCTTTGATAGTTGCTTCGGGGGCGGTTTGGATTACAAAAATTATAAAACACGTCACGCTTAATGAAACTTTATGGCGCCTACTTTGAAGCACAGTGCGGGTGCGAGCGAGAGGCGCCACTCTCTTACCTGTTCATAATTAAGCGGCAGGTGTAGCAGCTTGCACGTGAACATTTACGAGCCCACATATCATTCCTGTGCATAGTTGTTATTGTTATTTCAAGCGTTCGTTGCTGGCCCTTCTCTCCCCCAGCCTCGAGTGGAAATCCGTTTGGTTTAACAACAGCTCCGGGCTCGATGCTCGGTGGTGCTCGGTGGTGCTCGGTGCTCGGTGCTCAGTACTAGGGAACCCACACATAGCCATAGTTACATCCTCTTGTATGGGCGACGCCCCCTCCGGCCCCGGGCACATACATCAAAATTAACTGAAATGTCAGCTGCAGTTACAACAACAGCAACAACAGCTTCGAGCAGCAACTAACTATTTTCACTGGCCAGCACCGAGTTGTTCGCATTGTTGTTTTTTATGTGTTTATAATTCATGCTCATTCATCTTACACATACTGCAACTGCCATTGCCACTGGCTCTGCCTCTGGCTCTGGCCATGGATCCTGGGTCTGTCATATTGGTATTAAATGTTAAGACCAGGCAACGTCAACCTTACTACAAAGATAATTACAATTGTGTCATATTTTTCTCATTAGCGCAGACTTCGGACTTACTGTATGCTCGACATGTCGCTGGGGTCGCCAGCTCTCTACACGTTATCCATTGCTCATCATATGGGGGGCGCATCGTTAGCTGCTTGCCACGCCCTCCATTTGAAGTGCGCACCTTTTGCGACTTGACTCGAACTGCAGTTGCTGTTGTTAATTAGCTACACTTGATTACTTTCGAAAATTACAACTGTCAACGTATTATTTATGGTTAAAAATGCATTTCTGTTGCAATTTCCAATTTTTTAATGAAATTTATTTGTGCTCTGTTTCTCAAATGGCAAGGGAGCATATTTGAAGGCAATAAATATAACATTATGAATATTGAGTAGGCTCTTTAAAACTTAAAACCCAAAATTCTTATGCCAAGCCCAAGTTGGCATAGGTTGTATTTAATTTATTTGCATGCTAGGAGCAGAGTATCTCACAATGCATATTTCAATAAAGAAAAGTCTTCTTTATCTGAAAGTGAAACTTTAAATATAGCTTCATTTAAGCATAAGAAAATAACTTCATGCGTAAATTGAGTTTCTTGTTTCATTAGCGAACTTTTAGCTCATATGCCATAAAAGTTTAATTTATCTTGCAAGGAACAGAACATGCTGTTGGTCGGGAATAATTCATCGCAACGCGTCAGAAGTTTCTTATTTTATTACCCAATTTATATCTCATATATGATTCCTCAACTCTTTTCTTATGCAAACAGGGAAGTCAAACTTGGAGCTCTAAAGAGAAACCGCCAGTTTTTAATTGCAATAAGAAAATTTTGACTTATATGCAATATTTTTTGGCAAATGAGAAAAATTTCAAATTAAAAGAAGTAAGAGTCTGACTGGGGGATATCCTGAGCTTTCTACTAAATACAGCTCAAATAAATATTTTTTTTTTTTACTATTGAGTTCCTTGTACCGAAGTCGAACTCGCAATTGCATTCAACGTTGCCACCGCCCCAAACCCCGTAGCCATATCAAGAATTTAACTTTGATGAAAAATAACTTAACATACACACAGAGCACGGTATGCGATACAAACGCAGTAGCAATTCTATTTGTGTGTGTATGTGTGCACATGCATACAAAAAACCTTGCAATTTGCGCTTGTTGCCGCAACCACATGTTCTTGCCAATATAACCACATGTTCTCTTGAATAACTTTTCTGTTCCTTTGCCTTTCTGGATGAAATTTTCATCAGTAGATTTTATTGTGCGATAGAATATTCCTATATTCTTAAAAAGACAAAAGCATTAAAATGGTTGCTAATTGGTGGCTAGATCCAAATGATTTATAGCTATGTCGGCGTGGCGAAGGGTGAGGTTGGCTATAGAAATAAAACGAAAGATACGCGAAATGTATATACTATCCTTATAGATGGATGCCAATTTTGGTGACAAAAAGAGATTTGCCCTAAAAAGAGGATTTCGATACCGATTTCTTATCGATCATATCGATACAAGAAATTAAAAGAGACGGACATGGCTAGATGGACTCATCTATTGATACTGATTAAAATATATCTTTAAACTTTATGGGATTGGAGATACTTCCTGCTGCATTCATTTGCATAAAACCATTTACTATGGTTTTAGGTTATAACAAAGGGTTCTGCAATTTATGCCGAGTTTCCTTATCCCATTTCTCACCTTCAACTCCATTTATAAACCTTTCGTCAAGCTTTTTAATTTAAATTACTGAATTCCTTCAGCAAACAAATTTATTGATACACTTTGGCTAAGGAGAAATAGCCCCAAAAATATGTCGCTATCAATTAGTAGAATCTCATATCGAACACGCCTCGCAGCACAAATGGCTGGGCCTGTCGCTAGGGAATTCCAGTTAACCTCAACATGACATCTCTTAAATATATGTGTAAATACCTGCGCATAAAGCTGACACACATGATCAAATTATCGGCCTGACATGTTCAACGGAAAGTATCTGCTAAATGCGTTCGAGCGCTGATCAAATGAACTGCCGCCTGATCTATGAGTTGAATGTGGCCTCTGGCCCAACCACAATTTGCCCCACTTGGCCAGCTGTGTGGTGTGAATGCAATCACTTCCGTTTCACTGGTTCTGCGTTGCCCCTTTGAAGTGATCGTGCGTGCTGATAAAAGCCAAAGGCGACTGCCTCATACGTTTCGTATCTTGTATCTGGTGCGAGTGTATCTTGTATCTGACGGATAGGCATCGCTGTGCCGTTTACCTTGCCTCAGTTTTGTTTGATGTGCTCTGTTGATATTTCTATGGCAATTAATTGATTGTGACAGATTGCTATGAAGTGCTCAAACCCCTCACACGGACCACCCCTACCCTTCGATTCTCTGCATCTCCGCCTGACTGACACTTTTGTGTTGTGTCATGCGTTTAAATTGAGAAAAATTCTGCGTTTCGTCAGGGGGCAACACACACACGCACAGATACATCTACGAATGCTGATGGCTCGCTGCATCCTCTGCCAGACAATGTCTTCCAGCAAAAAGTAATACATTCTGTTTACATGGCGCAAATCTAGCAGCAATTGCCATGAAAGACGCAAAAAAGCTTCTGCTGCCATTCGATGGCACCGCTGATATGCAAAACAGATGTCGCCGCATGTCGTTGCATGCCGCTGATGTGGCCGATGTTGCCGTTGTTGCTGATGTTTCGCAGTTCGGACTGTCATCAAAACTGTTGTCCCAACATGCATATTAATTTTATTGCTAACAATAACAAATCCATCGACAACTATTGTGAAATGCATTTAATAGTAGCACTAAAACGCAGCAACAATGCAAGCGTCAACAAAAGAATGCATTGTCGATGGCGGTTAGGGAGTAGCCGACCAACGTTCGTACTCTGCAATAACAACTCTTGTGCTAATTCTTAAACTTCAGACTTCCACATAATTGTTTATATTGCCTAAGGCCCCATGCTATAAGTAATATATGTGTTAAATAGTTATCACTATTAATATTATTATATAACTGGGCTGCAAACTGAAAAAATCGTGGGTATCTCAACTTACGACTCGAACCAACTTTCTTTGACTCGAGCTTTGCACATCTATAAGCCAAGGCTTTTTATTGTGAAACCTGATTAAACATCAATTTGTAAAATTTTCACAAAATATATTATTTCAAATGCTCAATTGCCCGTTGTGTCGAAAATATTTTTTGCCATATATATTTTCAGAAGCAAGTGCGGGCTAAATTTGATTTTTACTAAAGATTTAATCTACTTTTGCTGAGACTTACTAAAATGTTTATTATTTTAAACGATCATATTTTTATATTTAATTTTCTGATGGTGGAATTTCGATTCAGATATCCTTAATCACAAAAATGTTATGGCTTATGGAATCATTTTGCTCTCTACTCATTTGAGTTAAGAATAAAAAAGTTGCTCATACGTCTAATATTGCATACATTTCTCTAATAATATGAGGCTATATTTATTTTATATTTTAATATTTAAATATTATAGTCTGAATCAAAATTTTTTCAATTTCAAACCATGTTATGCATTCGACGTTCTCTATAAGAGCACTTACATAGAAATGTAGGGTATGCAATGCAATGAAGCGAGGGAGCAAAGGAGCATCACAGTTGACAACAAGTGGGGGACACCTCGGACTCGCTCTCTGCGCTGTCAACTGACAGCCTGTCAGTGATAGGGCACAGTCTGTAGTCAGTGTCGTCATTGTTGTCGTTGTCACCGTTGTACGTTGTTGTTGTAGTTGTTATTGTTGTTGCTGTTGCAGTTGTTGTTGGCTTGCCACATGTGCAGCAGCAGCAACAGCAGCAGCAGAGAACAAAAACAAACTATAAGATTTTATTGCTTTCTCGCATGTGAAGAACTACGCGAAGTTGATGCTGCAGGTTGCTGCGGGTTGATGCTTCTGCTTCTGCTGCCGCCACTTCCACTGCTACTGCCACTGCTGCCAGTGGCAGGAAGCAACAAGCCGATGGCTGGCAAAACCCTAAAAGAAGCTACAACCTGCCCCGCCTCGCCTGCCCAGCATTCAACGGCAACTGCAAACAAGGGCGTTGCACGAGCTGTCAAAATGAGCAATTACTTTGCAAAAATGTTGCACAACTCACGTGTTCTATGCGCTGCAGCCCGTACAGATTTTGCTGCTGTTGCTTTCACCCAATCCCGTTGCGTCCCTCTGACAATTGGGCGGGCCACCCCCCGCAGCAGTGCACAAGTCGTTTGTCTTGTTGGGCTGCTGTTTGGCAAAGTTTTCGTTGCGCTACCCCCCAAAAACTGGCATTTGGAATATGGAAATTGATAGTGTAACCTACTTATTGTTAAGTTTACGGACTTATGCAGTGAATGCCTGTCTGCAGCTGCCTGGTAATTAATTGTTTGGGCTAATTACCTGACAAACAGGTGCTCAAGTTACAGGTTAACATGTTAACATGGGAGCAGTTATGTACGTATTGTTAAATTCTAAGCCTGAAATTTGCTTCTTGTGAGTTGTTTGGAATTGGGAAGAGGATCTCGCTCGGTTACTGGCAAACATTCACATTTGAACAATTTTAAGCTTAAACACTTTGGGAATTATATTTGAAATTAATGTTGCTTTTTGTTGTAACCTGTATCGTGCCCGATTTAATAAGTAAGCTTTTCGTCAACATTTTCACGCTTGAACCATATGCGAATTATTAGCACTCATCCTGTAAATAATTGGCTTGTGCTTCTCTTAACACAGCCTGGTCTCAACTGGTTTTTCACGACATTCTATTAGTACAAATGGCTGGCCACACCCATTAGCATCCTGGTGAGACCCTGGCATCTTTAAACACTGCCACCTGCACTTAATGCCCTGACCACAATGGTAGTAGCCCATTAAAATTTCGACTCAACCTCAACCTAATGCTGGCATTTCGTGCTCACTATTCCTGGACCAATTTTTTTCTTCTCTTTTCCGCGCCTCCCATCACACACGTGAAAGATGTTGACGTTTACGACGCAGACGAGACTGCGTCACCGTCACCGTCGCCGTCTCCGGCTATGATGATGATGATGCGGACTGCGGCGACGACGATGACGTTTGAGCCAGTCAAAGAGTGTTGCCCAGAGCCCTCGACCCCCAACTTCCAACACGCTGGCAACGCTTTTGCGGGTGTTAAATGTGTTGCCACTGGCACTGGCTGCAGTTGGCCCCCTTTTACTCCGCTTTTCTTTATTTCTTCTTCATTTTTTTTTTTTTTGGTATTTCGGGGCAACTTTTGCCGTTCATTTAATGGCTTCATTTTTGCTTTGACATTTTTCCATGTAGCTCGTAGCTCTCGTTTTTCCTGCTGGCATGTTTGTTGTGCTGTCAGCCTGTCAAGCTTCTCCCTCGCCTTCAGCTCGCTTTTTCCCAAGCTGTTCGTTGCTCTCTTTTTGGCCTTTTAAACTAATTGCATTGCCGTGTGTCTGTTAGTGGATGTGTGCTGGAAGAAAAGTGCAATAACTATTTAAATGATTGCATAGCGCACATGTGACAGCCACAACCGCGGACTCTGCCTCACTCTCTGCAAGTGGAAAACGGGATACCCTTGGTATGTTCTCTTACACCAAAAGCAGAACAGGCTTACTTTACACCCCTTCTCTGCGATTCTCATGATTTAAGTTAATCTTAAATCATTTCCTTTTGTCTCTCCCTCTCTTTCTCTCACTCACTCTCTACATCTCATTTGCTCTTTCTCTCTTCTCCTGATCTTTCTAATCTGTTCTCTAAATTTTTCTTTCAGTGATGTACATATATAAATGCTTGCCTCCCTCAGCTCATAGGGGTACATCTTATATTAAAATAATAATAAATAAAAATTACTACGCATGTTTACGGGATATTTCGGGTAAGTACATATTTAAATTAAATTGATATAGTTATTCATAAGATTATTCTTTCCTATTAGCAACAAGAATACAAAATTCGAGCTTTTAATTTAATTTAACAATGAAATACTAAAATTACAATGCTATTTTCCTAATATTTGTGATATGACTGCAGAACTATGTTATAGAACTTAAGGAAAGCCTTTATTTGTCGTAAATATTTTATTTTGCGTGTTTTCAATTTGAAGAGCATTGATCGTTCGCTTAGACTCTGCTCATTTGTTGTTATGGTTTCCAAGTGCCAATTAAATGTTGCTTATGTTTGATTATTGCTGTCAATTCAGTTCCAAATTTACGTCGGTTGGCTGTTGTGGATGCTGCGCCAGTCTCTTCCAGCTGTTCGTCGTCAATGGAGCAGAAGCTGGCGGTGGGGGCAAGTGAAAGAATTCTTTTTAATGCTTTTCACTGGAACTGCTGGCACTCTCAATGCGGGAGAGTGGGCGTGAAGGCGATGCAGTGCGTTGACCGACACTACGAAACCGCCCCAAATTGCGAAGGCGTGACCTCCGACGGCTTCCTGTATTGCCTGATAACTGTTGAAATGCTGAAATGCTTGGCAATCAATTAATCATAATTCTGATAGCACAAAACATGTTGCAACACGACCGCAACAGCAACTGAAAGCCGAAAAGGCTAAATCGATAGCACGAAAATCTGAACCCCAATACCGCCCCACGCCCACCTTCTGCACTAAGCAATTGTGAGTGTGAAAAACCATAACATGTGCTTATCACATCGCAAACACAAATACAAAACACTCTTCAAACACACGCACGCACACACACAGTCATGTGTAGCTGAAAACCATGACAAATTAAAGACTACTCCCCCTGATTCCAATTCCAATTTCAGTGCAAAGCCCGAACCCAATTCAATTCGGAGTCTAAACCATATTCGAAACGTGCCACATTGCGGCATAAACGATAATTACATTTGGCAGAGTCGCCGTTTACCTACACGACGTGGCGACATATATTCGTATTATCCTTATTGATCCTTATGGACGCGGCTTATATGCAATTCGAGGACGTTGATAAATTGTAACAAACTGCAGCGAAAGGAAAAAAAATCTATAAAACTCAAGAACTGCTCTCGACATGTGCATTATAATCGGGTTTTTCTTGCTATCTGCACAATGGAAAATGATGCAGTGCCTTTTTGCTCGGCACTTTTCTTCGGGAAATTTATCGCATATGTCGCAAGTCTCACATGATATGCCAGATTCTCGACTGTCTCTCTGGTGCCATTGTAATTTTTAATGGTCTGCCGGCGTTGCTTCCTGCAGGTCATGCCGCCAGCCCGGGCGGAGCAGCATTTGGTCTGTTGGTTTGTAATAGAATTTTTGCATTGCATTTGGCCTGAGCTGAGCTGCCTGCAGCGATAAATGTGATAAATGAAGCTTTAGTTGGTCTTGTTTTTGGTCTGCATAGAAATGCATTATGCAGATGGCCGCACCGAAGGATTTATAACCCTGATGTTTGTCTTGGTAATAGCCCAAGTCGACACATAGGATAAAAATATTAGCCAGCATTATTGCGAGAGCGTTCAGTTTCATGTTGTCGGAGACACTTGCAATGTTCACTTCGAGGCATACCGAAAGTTTTGAGTCCAAAAAAGATAGAAGTCCATGCCTTCAGTGAGTAGGGATTCAAATGGCGTTGGTCTTTGAAGTCTAAGGGACAGTTGTTTTTGCCCTTCAATGCATAATTTTATGTGACTCCTATGCTGACTGCCTTTTTAATCGCCGCAGGGGCCAAATGCAAACTATTGTAGTTTATGACAAATAAATATATTTTTATTGCATTTCCTGCAATTTATTGCAATGCAGTTTCGCACTTTGCAGTTGTCAATGCGTTCTGCTTATCGATAGCCGCAACATTTTGATAAGCGGTAGGGCTTGTACTTGGACCGTATTTATTTGAAAAGCATCGACGGTTATTTCACATTGTATATGATAATCGTTATATTTCGTATTTATTTGCATATATGAAAATAGGGGCCAAACTGACGACAGACGACCGAGAGTATCCGATTCTCTGAGTATCCTTATATATAGGAAATATAATGCAATGCGCGTGTACAGAATTTTAAATCGTAATATAAACACAGACAGTGGAGTCTGTGGGTTCAGGGCAGGGGGGCAGAGGTCGGGTAGGGTAGGAGCACGGCACACTTAAAAGATTAACCATAAGCGCACGGCACACGAAGGAAGCCAGGTTCGGGGCTTCAGCGCACAGTTCTTCATATAAGTACATATACTCACTCGTATCTATCTATAAACAAACACACAAACCCGCACACGCTCACATATATGTATGTTAAAATTGTTGTTGGTTTTGTTCTGTTGTTTGGGCTTTATTTTTGTTAAATATTAAACATTGCTTGAGCTGCTGAAAACAATAACAATAAAGCCGCTCACCTCTTTATAATTGAAAACGGTTTGTCTCGCCTCCTATTTATGTATATCTCTCTTTTTTTTGGGAGGGGGTTTTTGTTCCTTAAACCGATTTTAATTTTAACGTTGATAAGTTGCCGTGCGGTGCTTATTTTTGCCCTATTAGCGAGTGGAGAACATCGAATATGAAGTGCAAAATGTACAAAAGCTCGGAAAGTGGGAAAAAAATGTCTGTCTAGTTAATCCAATAAAGTCTGTTATCTTAGAAAAATGCATATACTTAGTAGGTGAACGATCGTTTGATTATCTGATGCGAATTATTAATGAAGCAATGTGTTTTATATTGCGAGAATAGTTTTTATATTTTAGAAATTATTATAAGTAATATGCTATAAAGATGAAGATAGTATTTTCAATATATCTATACTAGTCTGTTATGTCTTAAAATGAAATCATAAACATTTTTTCTTGAAGATACAGAGGACCTACGTATATATGATATTCTCCTGAAAGATATAGATAGTAATCATTAATTAATGGGATGTGCTCAATATGTTTGGACTTGTGGGATATAAATTGAAAATATTAAGAGGCTAAAGATGCAGAGAATATTTAAGATATTTGCCTGAAAGATAATAATATGAAAATTTTTAAAAATAAGCTGACTCTAACGATAGAAAGTAGCTGAATAATAACGATATTCCCCTAAACATTATGAAGATGTAGATGTATTTCGAGAATAGTCGCTTATTTTTAATATAAATTAGTAGAAAATTGACTATGCTATTTTCGGTTGGAAAGCGTATTCAATTTTCGTGCTGGCTCAGCTATATTTTCTTTAAGTTGGTTTCTTGTCTTTTATTTACATACGCGACTGCACACCGACAATTTGTTTGCCTTTGTTTTCTGTCAATATCGCAAGGAGCAGTGCGCACTTGTCGTCATCATCATCATCTCCATCTTCAGCTTCGGTCTGGGTCTGTGCCTTGGGTAAACAGAAAATCCCACGCACGTCGGTTTACGTAACAGATAGATAGAGAGCGAGAGCAAGAGTGAGAGAGAACGAGACTGGGAGATAAGGATAGCGAGAATTGCAGCGACTCTTGAGGGTCTGAGGTAATGCAAGTTTTACCGCCAAAATCCACTTGACTTTTTGTCAGATACTTGAACAAGTCAAACTGTCGGTCTCTGAGCTGTGTTCCAGCTCTGCTTCTTGCCGCCTTACGGGTTTCTAATTATAAACTGCTCTGTCAGCAGTCAGTGGAGCGACCCGTAAACCCTTTGCAAGTTCCAAGTTCATGAACTTGTGCATTGAACTTCGGCCAGTCAGCCAAGCCGAAAACCAACTTGAAAACGGCTTCAGCATCGAGTTTAGACACGAATTTTCTTTTTTCAGCTCCTGTTGTTGTTGCTCTTATTGTTGTTGTGGAAGTGTTTGTTTTCATTAGGTTGCAGTAGCCATCTGTTCTTACTTGCAACTGCCGCAGACTTTTAATTTGTGTGGATTTCCAGTTCCGTTCTACACAACGATGCACGGCCCCTTGGCCGAGGTCGAGGTCGACGGTTGCAGTTGAGGTCGTTGCTTGAGGTTGAGGTTCCGCTGTCGTGCCATGTAATGTAAAGTGGAAGTTGTAATTTAGTTAGCTCCAAATGACTTTTCGGCACAACATTATCATTATGTGCATTTAATTGTTGTTTGTCTTCCACTTCAATTCCAACTCTTCTCTGCCTCTCTCTGTTCTTTTCAAGACCCATCCACTAATTTGTATGAACTTCCTCTGATTGCAGAAGATTCTTGCGCTCATCGGAAGTGTGGCGCAGGTTTTGTTAATATTTTTTAAAATAATATAACTGGGCAAAGTACAACTCCTTTTAATGAATAAAGATATTAATTATAATATAAATAAGTAATTAAATCTGTGATAATTTGTATCGATTCTTTAAGCTAACCCAAGAATCATTCCAGCTACTATAGAGCTTTAAGAGACTGCCACATGTAGACTGTGAACTCTCTCTTTGTTCCATTTTAATTTTCATTTGATATGAGGCAAAATAGTTGTCCAGCATATCTACTGGTTGCACTTACATATTATTAAATGTGAATAGTTTTGTCTGTGCCACAACGTATACTCATTTACGAGGCTCGTCGTGGCTCAGGACATGGCCTCAGAGACCGACAACTGTCCACAACCACAAAACACATCAACGGCAGCGGGCAGCAAACAGAAAAACGTTGAAATTAATGAGAAAATTCTCAGCTTGATATAAAAACCACAAGATAACACAACGGGACAGGAGCTAGTCGGACTGTAGTCGTACTGGCATTCAGGATATGCAAGTCCAGCTACAAATGCAAAGCGCCAACATCACGTAGTCGAGAGGGAAAAACTTCAGAGCAGATAAAAATTGCAATGCATTTAACAGCATTAAGAGCCCCACAACAAAGTGCTAAATAAAATTTGCAACAAAAAAGGCAGAATAGCAAAAAACAAATAAGAAAATTAAAAGGAAAAACTTGCAAATGATATTAACAGCGAAAAGGACATTTAATGAAAACACAACTGGCTGCAGATCTAGTCGGGAATCTAGAGTAGGTTGTGGCTGGCGGATTCTTGTTCGCCATTAGTTGGCTTAGTTATGCGCTATCTTTTAATGACACCCGCTGCTAGCCATAAAAGCAATCATATACTAGTTGCAGTAGCAGCAGCAGCAACTGTGCCACTTGCAGTTGCAGTAGTACTCGAGTCCATTCGCCATATGCCTACAAGTGCTCCAGCGCTGCCAGCGACGACACGTGGCAGCTGCAATTGCTGCCCGGGATTGGGTGGCTAGGGAGTGCCCACTTTCCGCTGGAACTGCCACGAGGCAAGCGTTTGCCGGTCACGTGCAGCAACTTCAGCTTACAACGCCCAGAGCTGCCAACGATGGTGGGTGTTGTGGGCGGTCTATGTAGCTGGCGGGGCAAGGTGGGGGTGAGCGTTACTTGCAGTTGAACGCTTTGCCAACTTAATTTTCATTTGGCTGTACACAGTTTACCTGGCTGCGATATTCCATACCCAACCGCATCATCAACGACGTCATCCGCATCATCGTTGACGGATGCGTTCATTCACTTGGAATGGCAAACAAGTAAGCCAAGTATAACGACATTTAAATGTTCTTGATGTGTTGTCAAGTACATGGAGAATTGAAGAAAAGGCTTGCATTGAAGATTTTAGAAATATTTGCTAATAATGATTTTTAAAGGAAATAGATTTGTGAAAAAAATTTCCCTTTATTATATAGAAATAGGCTTTATTTAATTAAATTTTTTATTTATTTTTTGAATATTTTCCCTTAGCATATAGAAATGGGCTTCATTTTTATTTAGTTTTAGATTAAAGAACACATTTTTTTTTTTTAATATATTGCCAACGTTTTGCACATAGTTCAAATACCCAATGAAAGTACATGCAAATTGGCTGCCATTTCAATTTTTGCCAATTGATTCCAATTTTTATGATTAATGCTCGGCTGTTTGCGAGAGAGAGAGTGGGGGGATGGGGAGAGGGAAAGCACTTTGTTTGGCACTAATACAGATACGCTGGCAATTTAATTAAAGTGCCGTGCCTGTGCGCCGATAATTATGCAACAGCTTTTCTCTTTGATGCGTTTATCGATTTATTGAAGTGTTAACCAACACTGCGGCCAGTTGTTGATATGGCTCGATGTATGTTATCCAATAACTCCCACATACGCAATCGCACTCGCACACACACATTGATTGACGTCATGTGGTTATTTTGCCGCTGCCACTCCCCCTTTGGCCCAACGCCCACACACTAATGACACGCTTCAACGCGTTTTACATTGATTTCGCCTCGTTGACGCGTTATTTATTATTATTTTGCTGCATGTCGCCCACATTTTTATTCATTTGTATTTTTTCTTTCTTTGTTTTTGTTTTTTGTTCTCGCATTTAATATTTTTCATCATCGGGTTCTTTCAATGGAATTGTGAAATTATTTTTTTTTGCTGTAAATTTAAAAGCGCATTTTATGCGCACACACGCTTCATATGGAAAAATATATCTATATATATATATATATGCATAGTAATTAAAAGGTAAATCGACATTCGTTGCGCTCAATTAAGAATATAATTTAATCAATATTTCAAACGCACGAATAATCCATAACTATAAATGAAAGTAGATGTTGTGTGATTATTCCATTGAGCCCTTACCAGCACTGGCTGCGCACTTTCCATCTGGTTATTTCAATTAATTTAACTATGACGCACTTAAAACCTCTTTCCAAAATTAGCCCGCACAAAGAGTATTAATCTAGCCGAAAAGTGTAACTCCCCTGATATTAATTAACTCAACAGCGAACGCACCCACATCCACATCCTGCCACCTGCGCTGCTCTTCGTCTGCCTCTGGCCTCTAGAAGTCCATTAAGTTGGGCGGCATTCTAAGCACTTGCCAAACAATTAAAATAATTTGCCACATACTCTTATCGTCCCTCGACGCAATGCACTATGTACAATAAGAAGAACAACAGCAACAACAAAGTTTTTTTTCAAAGACTAAAATTGCCAGCACTTAACTCTGACAGTGTCCAACTGTACTTTCAGGCCAGGACATGGCTCCGAACATGCTGTAGATGCCTAGGCAAGCGCCAGGCGGCCGTTGGTTGACGTCAACGTTTGGGAAAATGTGTGCTACTCTTGTGCAAGTTTCTAAACACCCTAACCAAAGCTGGGAAAGCTCAGCTGATCAGGTGAATGCTATTCGAAAATTTCTAAACAAACATCAGAGATCAGAGATAATTACAAAGTTTATTTAACTGATGCCAAAATTGACTTTGATGAAAGCAGCAGAAATCTCGGAGAAATCTTCTTGATTAAAATTTAAAAAATTAAGATATTTCAGAATATATATCTGACAAGTCTTCTAAAAAATAGGGTTAGGGCATCAAAATTGCTTCTATGCAGACTTGGTGTAGTTGTTTTTGGTTGGCTGTTGTTACTGGGGCTATGTGTGAAATATGCCACTTTAATGAGCCAGCACTGCGCACTGAGTGCCGCCTCACTTTGTGCCCCAACAGCCACGCCCACATAGCAGCGATTCGCGCGGCAGTTGTTGTAGGTGCAACGACGTGGACTAAACTCAGAACGGCCCGCGGCGCATGTCGTGAATGTTTGACGTCCACAATTCGCAGCAGGGCACCAGCAGGGTAGTCTGGGTAATGCCATAAGTGTGTAGATGGGCGGGGGCAGGTGGATGGGGGCATACCCTGGCTGCTGTGGCACTCAAGTGCTGTTGGACTGCCACATGGCCGCATGCCTCAATTGACATTTTGAATTGTGCAACAGCAGAGTGCAAAAAAGCGTTGCATATCGCACTGGGTGCATGTAGGTGTGTGTGTGTGTGTGTATGTGTGTGTGTGTGCGTTTGTTGTGTGCTGTGTGCTATGCAAGGATAATGCTGGGCAAAAACACGTGTTTAATGCATAAGTGCGAACGTGACGCTAAACTCATTTAAAGGATTACGTACTGAAGAGTATGTGTGTGTGTGTGTGTGTGTGTGTTGGTGTGTAAATGAGATTAAATTTTGTTGAAAGCAGAGCGAAGGGCGACAAAGTGCGGTGCACACTTTTTTCCACAGATATTCAAAGCGCTCGCAAGTGGAAAAGGGGCTGCGCGGAAGGAGGTTAAGTTTATTTATGCATATGTATATACAGTCAAATAAATGTGTGTGTGTGTGTGTGTGCGTGTGTGCTTGAGTGTGTTTACACGAAAGTAGGTTAAAAGCACTTTTGGGCCAAAGCCACGCCCACATCCACCCGCCCATTGTTTATCTGCTGTTGTTTCTGTTTTTTTGTTTGCATTTTGTCTTCGGTTTTTGGGAACAGTTTAAGCGTCAAATTGTTGGCTATTGTTGTCGTATTTGTTAATCCTTTCCCTGCCTTGCTCTGCCCCCGGGCAACCAGTCTATGGCGCCAATTGTCTGACTGCAGGAGTTGACTTTAAATTTAATTAATTACAATTTTATGCGCTGGCTGCTTAATTCATCCAACTGACGGACTCCCTCGCCGAGTTCCACCCAACTCTGCAGCAAGGGCTTCCCTTCAGTATTGTTTACTTATTTCATAAGATTAAATATCAAATATTTGTCTGGCCGTCTCTCTGTCTGTTTGTTTGGCTTACGACAAGGCTGTGCACTTGTAAGCCAACTGGTTTGGCCTGGTTTGGGTGTGTGCTAAGCGCTTAAATTTGCATGGTAGGGTTGCCAGGTGAAGCACTTTAAAGGGTTGTACATTTCCAATTGTAGCTCTGTGGTCTGTGCACGCTTAAGGTTAATCTTTAATGCAATACACAAATATATCCGTGTATCAAGAGAGAGGCATATTATTAAAAATCTGTGCTTAAAGTTGCATCAAAGAAATATATTTAATATATGAAGTTTGATTCTCCTTGTGCTTTCTAACGGTCAATTTGTGGTCTATATATTTTTCTACCAACATTTTATACTGCCGATATTTTTGGCATATTCCGTTCTTCTCACTTCACTCCAAAGTCACCCTGTTAATTTTAAGTGTTTTTTTTTGTGCTGCCTGACAACCCTGGTTAATCAATTCTATGCGGTGCTTTTGATGTGCCCGCCACTAAAAAGGGTTCCAAAAAATCTGAAACGTTTATTGACATTTTAGCAATTACGCCGCCACTTGCATTTACCAAACCCTACGAGCCACACCCCCTCCCCCTGTTGACGGTTGCCAGTTACCAGTTTTGGCTTATCAAATGTTAAATTAATGAAGTTAAAACATGAGCATTGTGTGACGCAAGCTGCCACTGCGTGTGTGGGTTGCCAGCTCTGGGGAAAACAACAGCAACAGCAGCTAATGATATCAGGGCGAAGAGCTTATCGATGCTTCATTTAATTATGTTAATTTTCTTGACGCGATGAAGTCGACGACAATGTCCAGCGCTTAGTATCCATTTATTTTGGTCTCTCTGTTATTTTTTTTTACCGTAACGAGAAGTCTATCAAAGCTGTCTCACGCCGCTCACAGGTGGTCAACTAAGCGTGACAGAGAGAGTGGGAGAGAAAGAGAGAGACCGTCTGACCATTTGCTTATGTAGTTGGACATCTTGCAGTTGGGACATAGACTAAGCCCGACGGGTGTCTAATTATGCAGCTTGACTTGTGAATACCTTCACTATCTCTGCCCCTCTCTCTCCCTCTCTCTTTCTCTCCAACTCTCCCTCTCTCTCGCCTTTGTTTTTGTTCATCAAACAGTTTAGGTTGGGGGAAATCAAGATAAACTTTTAATTTCTGGTCAGGTCGTAAAAAGTGGACGTGGGAAGCATTATGACCAGTCGCGGAGCAGCTCCTTGTCGCCGTAGTTTTGTACAATTTATTCAAAACCCATAAAACGGGCATTTTATGAGCGCACTTTTAATTGTCCTAAGACCAGAGAGTCCGCACCTCGTACAACAACTGAAAAAAAGGGTTAATTTGCAAGAGGGACGGACGACCATGTGCTGCCCGCCAACTGCGCCTGGCCCTATTCCTGTTGTCGCTGAGTGAGTCCTTGGACCCTTTTTTCAGTTAGCTGCCCAATGCTCGGGCCATCTGATAATTAGAAATTTATTAAGCTTAATTATGTGTTGGCTCCAAGTACGCACTTTGAATATTTTCGGTTAGTTCCAGCTGCCTGATTAAAGGCAGACCACAGAAAAAAGGACTGCGAGTACTTGGGCTTGGGCTGGGCTCTTGCCAAAAGTTTGCTTAATGCGGTGGCGTCATCATGAAAATAAAATTAATTTCATGAATGCCTCTTGTAGCGGAAACAAAAGAATTTGCATTCGGATGTAATTTTTTTTAGTGGCTTGTAATAAAAATAAAATAATAATCGTAAAATCGCCTTGCGGCCGAGTAGGGGGTGCCAAGGATAATACTAGTATGCTATAAAGTTGAACTTTACGATCTTGAGTTCAACATTTGTGAGCTTTCACGGTTTTAAAAACAAGTTCAAAAGTTTTTCAATATTTTATATACGCTAAAATATTCTTGGGCGCTTTTATATAGCTTTGATAGCTCTTTTAACTTTTGGTTTTATTTGTTTATAAATATTTTAAATATCCATTCGGCGCATTTAACATACCATAAATCTTTTCGGCAATGCGAACGATTCAAGTCATGTTTCTTGATTAGATTTGTTTTATTCACAATCGTATCGTAAACATATTCCAAATCATGCACACATAAACGCCCAATCTAAATGCCATAAAAGCAGCCCAAACATTTTGAAAAACTTTCCAAAACAGAGAAAACTTTCATCTAAATACGAACAACAACAATGAAAAGTTTGCTGATCGATGATCACATTAAACTTTTAACCCGTTTAGAACTGAATCCGAAAATAGAAATCAAAACGCATCATTTGGCGTGGGCTGCCAATGAGGCGACCGGAAAAACGCCTCGAAACAAGAAAATTATTTAAAACCCCATAAAATTTGCATATTTATGGGTTGACTTGTGAGTTGACGTGTTTATAGGTCTGCCAGACCCGAATGTGGGCCTGTGGGCAGCCAACTGCCAACTGTCATATGTGCATGAGGTGATAAAAAACTTTTTAATTGGGTGTTGCACATATCAAAACGTCTAAGTTTTCCCAAATATTTTAAATTCATATATGCCAAAAACATGAACACATGCACAACCTGTCATTGGGCAGAGCCTCTTCAATGCTCGGCGCATTCGGTACACATCTCGGCCCGAGACGCAGACGTGGCAGATGGCGTACTACGTGACCAATGTGAAATCCGTTGACTTATGTCAATATGTCGTAGCGTCGGGCTGGTTCGCGTTTTTGCCAGGAAATCGACTCAACTCAAATGAAGATAGGCAGCACAGACGACAGACGGCAGACGGCAGACTACAGACTCTAGACAACAGCTCAGCTCTCAGGTTTGGGTTAGAGGCAGTTGCACAACGTATATGAACTTTTCGGCAGTGGTGAGAAATCAAATAAGGACGCCGACAGACTCGACAGGATGGGTAGCCCGAAAGGCTGTCAGGCAAATGACAGTCTGAATTTTTGAACTTGAAATTATTTGCACGACAGCACAAATTTCTGCCCTGCAATATGAAAGTGGTTGCATTACTTTTAGGGGTAACTATGGCACACTGCACAGTGAGAACCATTCTAATGTCATCTACATATTAGAAGATTACACGCATATGCTGCAAAACCTACAAGAAGAATAGGAATTCCTTATAAAATACTATATAATATTTCTATTTCTTCCTATCTTAAACAAAATATACTTTATCTAAGATCTAGTACAGATCTCTGCTTTTGATTAATTGAGAATATATGGAAAAAATATCAGATACAATTTTAATAGAATCGATTACTAGATAATCAACATGGGAGTGTTTTGTAGCTCTTAGTAACTTTTACATATATTTTTTTATAGCTCATATTTGCTGCTTTAGATTATTTCGTAGTCGATCAGCTGCTAAATTCGAATTTGTCGTTTAATTTATTTTCACGCCACGTTGTCAGGCGCCACATTGAAAAGTAGTTTTCACATAGGACTAAAGCGCTTAAAACTGTACGTAGACACAGACATGCACCAGCCTGCTGCCATATCCTCTCATGCCCATTTTACCCTTTCCCCATGGCAGCTGTCAACAATTCGCCAAATGGCGCTCAGATTGCAGCCAAAAAAATTGGAGCCGAGTGGCTGGCAGCAAAGCTGGCAAAGTGTTTGCCGATTTTAATAAAAGTTTTTTGTTAAAAAAATATTGATATATATATATTGACACATAAAGTAAATGCATATATATAAATTTAACAATTTATATTAAAATTTGCAATATGTATTTACTTTGTTATAATGTTATTTGATGCCAGCCGCTGGCAATCGATAGCACTGCCAATGCCCAGTGACAAGTGCTCAAACAGGATACAGCACGTTGCCCACTGCGGTTTCTGTTGTTGTCGTTGTTTTTGTTATTTGTTTTGTGTTTTTTTATTTTTGCACGTTGACGCCTCTGGCCAGGGCATATAAGCACTGGAGCACACGCACAGAATCAGAGCTGGCAGCTGGCAGGGGACGAGGAAGTGGAAGTGGCTGGCATGCGTCGCCAGCTGTCGGAGCTGTCCACTCAGTGCGTGCAGCCACAAAATGTCATGCACCTGTCAGCCTGGCCATAATAAGATGCCAAAACAGTTGTGCGGTTTTTGGCCTCACCAACGGCTAGCCCCAGGCCGTAGGATAACAACAGGCTGACCAGGCAAACACCAAACACGATGCAGTTCTCAATCAGAGCGAGAGAGAGAGAGAGAGAGCTGAGTCATCAAATGTGAGCTTTGCTTGTGGTTAAGTTGCAGTTACTAATATTGAATGGAGTATTAGAGCATTAGAGCCAATCAAGTTGAAAAACGGTTTTTGGTATTATTCCAATATGGTTTTTTAATCTAAAATGAGGCTTTCTTTACATTTGGCTAATAAACTGAATGTAACTTGCAATTCGTTGGATTGTTTGGCTTATTCAGCTCGTGCGTTGCTTGGTTTCAAAACTTTCTTAAGCGCATCTAACTACTCAACGTTTTACGTTAACACCATTTCTGCAACTTAATAACTTCCGCACTTTTTAGTAAATGAGCTTTTATACCACGCTTGTTAAAATAGGGCGGCATGGGACATAATTTTTTTAAAAATGTTTAAAAGATGTAATTTTCACATTAACTAATATAAATGTTTTTAAGGGTATTTTTTTTTTGTTTTGTATAAATGTGCTTAACATATTATATGTCATATTTTATATTTTGCTACTCTCAGGGAATGCACTTAAATAGTATTTCTTTTAAAATTATAATACCACAGTACTTCTAAGTCGGTCATCTGCCTTGGTGTGACTGTCACTTGGCTTTCATGTCAATTTAGCAAAAGAAAAATGAGAAAGTACAAATATTCACAGCATGCCGTAGATTTAATGCCCTTTCTTCTTGACGGTTTTGCAGATATGTAAGAAGAGTAAAGCTCATAAATGCTGAGTTTGGTGAAAATATCTTGAAAACCAAAAATAACCATGCAAAAACACATTTTTCGATCGATTCTTCCTATAGAGCTAATATAGTAGTACGAGACTTGGCTCATATATGAGCAGTATGGTTAAACTAAATACTGGGATTGAACAATATATTTTGGGAAAACGAACAAGCTTTTTATCCAATTTAATTTTCGACAGATCCTTGTCTGATGTTTATAGGATTTTGCATATTACATATAGATCATAGAGAAATTACAATGTCTTGATAAGGAAAAAAGCTCTTCATACAAGAATTTAATTTCCAACTGATCGTTCCTATGATATATGATATAGTGGTCCGATCCGGCCAGTTCCGAAATATGTACTGCCTGCAAGACTGACCTTTAAAACTGATCGACTATTTCACATAGAAACAGTCAGACGAACAGATGAACTATATCGACTCAGCTGTGTATGCTGATATAATATATAATATATGGAGCATGACAAAATTATAATATCCTCTACAAGGGTATAAAAAATATCGCTGAAGTAATTTTTCGCACTTTACAGTTTCTGCTCATCTTTCTTTTTGTCCACTTGCAGGCAACTTTTGCCTCCTTTGCCCAGGCATTCAACGCTTGGCGAGGCTTTCATCATTCTCGGCAGGCGCTGGTTGTGCGTGATGGGCAGGGGGCGTGGCACTTTTGTCGCGCACACTTCAAAAAATATGGCAAGCTCATAATTTTAATCCAGCTCTCAGCCTTTTACTCCGCTGCCGCCTGCTGTTCACGCACAATGTGGCAAATTAGCAACAATATTTAAAACTAACTGCCAGGACTCTCCGCTGCCTTCCGCTCACCCTGGCGCTCGCCAATTATTTAAAGCTGAAACTTTTGCCACTTGCGACAGGGCTAGACAAAAAACCAAGCCACAGGGCGAGAGTTGTGGGGGACAGCCACAGTAATGCAAAGTTTATGTTAAAAGCTTTGCATTATGGCCAAAACACTTCAAGTTACGAGGACGACACCCGCCAAAAAGCCGCCCCAGCTCTATCACAGGGTAGTAGCTAGTGGGCGGAGGGTGTGGGTATGGGGGCCGGGGCCTAGGTGCGAAATATGATCGCAAAGTTTTCTACGCAAATCGTGACACATTTTCTGGGTCAGCTGAGCTCTGGTGATTTTAATTTTCAATTTGCTTGCGTAACAGTTTTTAATTAAAAGCAAACGCGCGAAATAAACATTAATTTTTATTAAGCTGCACCCGCCCCTCCCTCCTGCCCGGCTTACCAAAAACCTGTCAGCTCGATTTGCTGCCTGTGGCTTATAATGTGTATTTCTATGTTAATAACATCATTATCGGGCGTCTCTCGCTCTCCCTCCCCCTCTCCCCCTATTGCTGGGCGAGCGCCAGCTTAGCCTGACAAAGTTCTAGCCAGGCTGCGCCTCGTTCTGGCTTTTAACGCCTTTGCTTTTAGCCATTGCCATCATTGTCGTCCTTTTGGCTACTTGGCTGGCCGCATGCCTAATGCAGCCTCGACCATTTACCATCTACCATCTACCATGTACATAAGTAGCTGCGCCTTATCCTTGCTTTATCCTTATTGCCAGAGCATCTTCATTTTTGCTCGTTCAGCTTTATTAGAGACGCGCTTTCCTGCGGCCCGTCGGCTGCTTGCTACCACCCCTCCCCATGTTTTCCTGTCCACGCAAATCCCGCCATCAAATTTACACAAATTTCTGCTCAAGTCCGGCCCGCCAAAGGACATGCTTTTTGCTATCGCTCAATGTGGCAGAGAGCTTTGTTTTTTGGACTTAGCGTTCCTGTTCTTGTTGTTGTTTTTGTAGCTGCTTCTTGTGGCCTTTTCATATTGCCGGAAATTGTGGCTACCGGATGTGGGATTATGTTTTCAAGTTTGTACCGGAACTTTGGCGCTTCACGGCTGTCGTAGTAAAAGTCAGGACTGTGTAACGATTCAGTTGGGCCCCGTTTGGAGTTGGGCATGTTCTTTGCATTGCCAAAGGTCAGTTTTTGATAGCATAGCTTAGCATAATTCATGTATTATTGCCAGAGCTCGGCGAACTGGATTAATATTAGGATTTTGAAAGATTCTTTATTGGCGTTCGCTTTGTTTTTTTTTCGAAAGCAAAGCTTAATCATTTAGTTACTTTATGTTTTGAGTAGCTGAGAATCTCTGCTCATAGAAACTGATAGACAAAGCGATCTACGCTCAGACTTCTTACTTATTTAAATTCTTTGTAATTTGATCAAACTCTTGTTTTGTTTTATTAAAACTTGTACCTCAGAGCTTTTAGTTACAGAAACCATTTAATCAGACTCTATTACTATGGTTACTTTAAATATGGCCTGGCTCTGCTTCAGGCATCAATTAATTTCACGCTGCTTTCGGAATTGTTGTTGCCCCGTCCAAGTCAACACTTGGGAGCAAATTTTGCGATTTAGTTGGCGCAACTTTTATTGGCTTGTGGCGCCTTTTATGTTGTCACCAGGCAGCGACACCAGCTGTTGGTCGAGCTGAAGCTGAAGCTGGAGCTTGAGGCTGGCCACTGAGTCACTTGGCTGTCGACGGCATTGTCGTCATTTGCGCACTTAAAGTAATTAAGCGAATTACTTCAGAAGTCGCCAAGTTTTCTAATTATATCGAATAAATTTGTTTAATACGCGTATATTGCCAGAAGAGTTCTCCCCATTTCACAGCCCATCCTCCTTTCCTGGCATGGCATTGGTTATCTTTGGCAGCTTCCCCTTCTGCTGCTCAGCTTGGCAAAGCAATTTGCACAGCTTTTTAATGTATTTTTTAATTTTGGGTGAGTTTTTGTTTTCAGTGATTTGGGGCCGTTTCAGATTGTTTACTCTGGTGGAAATGTTAATTTCTGGACTTTTGACTGCCCTCTCGTCGGTTTCTACCGAATTGAACTTTGCTGATTTGAATGATTTAGTTTTGAATGGCAGGCGTCAGTTTTTTTTTTCGTTCGCCCGTTTGGGTTTTATTTAATGTTTTTTCTTTTGATTATTTGCTTCAGTTGTTTATTCAATTTCCTTTTTGCCTTTTTGTTTCTTTTCTTTTTTTTCATTGAACATAACGATTCCTCTCGATTGGCTTTTACATTTTTAAATTAAATTGCTTTGAACAGGGAAGCTCTTTATGGGTATTTAAAAACCTCGAAATTAGCTTAGAACTTTGTTCACAATAATCAGCTGCTCATTAAAGTGAATAGAAAGTAGCCTTAACTAATTATATTTACAAATAACCTAAGCTCACAAACGCTGCACACGTATGCGATCAGTCTTAAAGCTTAAAGCACAACGCAATAAAAACGCCTTTGCTGGTAAAAGCTCACTAATACTATTGCACATATACCAATACGTACGTGCTGTTCTCACATAGTTCTTTCCTTTGCCACATTGTGCGAAGTTTCCCATTGAATTCACAAACTAAATGGAACAGTTCATAACTTGAGCCACACATAATCTCCTTGCACACTTATTAAACAATCCAATCTATATCAAAAGCAAATAAACACGCGCCTCTTGAAAGCAACCCTACACTCTGCTCCCCCGTGCCAACTCCCCGCTACGCTACCCTGCGACTACGACTACGACAACGACAACTGCAACATTCATTTGGTGGACTGTCTGACCCAATTTAAGTCTGTGGAAATGTAAGAGTAGTCAAGTAACCCTCGCGGCAAATGTGACGCCCCTGAAGTGGCTTACCTCGTCCAGCTCGTCTCTACTTGCTTCTCTCTCTCTCTCTCTCGGTCTCTGTCCGTCAGTTCTTAATGAAGCAACGCACGTAAACAATAAGCAAACTTTGAAGCGAAAATTTTGCGCAAATAATGTTGGCTTTACATTTTTTTCTCTCTTCTGTTGCTGTTGTTGTTGCTGCTGTTTGTTTGCTGCAAAAAGAGATACGGATGCGGATACGTGCGGCGTCATGCGCCGGCAGGAACTGGCACGAAGGTCGTCCTGCTTCAGGTCCTTGCAAAAGTTTTGCGCGCCTGTATAACAAGTTGCTCAGAATTAGTTGCGAAAAGTGTGGCAACTCTGGCACGCATACCGCCGATGCCCTGCCCTGCTCTGCCCTGCGCTGCCCTGTCAGCTCATTAATTTTAAGGCACAAAACGGAAGCGTGCAGCCAGTTTCCGGTTAGCAAAAGGCCCACAAGCCCCAAACCGGAGACAGCCAGGACCATGTCACGGCTGTGGATATTCTCATTCGTATTTGGTATTTGTATTTGTATTCGCATTGGTATTGGTGCTTCTGAGCCGCACTTGAATTATGGCTAAAAATTCTTTTGGCCCTTCAGTTTTGTTGGTTTGTTTGTTTGTTTTCTGCACGCAGCCTCTTAATAAGCAACGGCACAGAAACTTTTCAAGTGCGCAAAATATGCGCGAAAGGCACGCGATAGGCCAGCGGAGCAGCTCAGAGGGGGTGCAGCGGTATCAGGGAAAGGGCTGGCGGGTGGCACAACAGCTGATGCTGCAAGCCAGCAATGAATACAAAATTAATGTAGGTCGAAATGGCAAAGCATGCGACTGAAACTGAAATAGATTAATTACGAGTAGTTCCACTTTGGGGCTCTGAGAAATTGTTGAGCATTCCGCAGCGCCCCAGTCCCCAGTCCCCTTGCCCCTTGCCATTTCCCCCCTTCCCTCCGCCACAAATAGCCTCTGTGGCAGCTGAGAGCTATTTATTTTGCATATGAATTTTTGGTTTGATATATTATCACAATGGCAGCAAAAGCTGCGAACAATTAAGTTCATTCAATTCGAAAAGTAGTAGGAAATCCTTGTAATGAAATTTAAAAATTGCTTATAAAACATGCTGCATGCTCAACGAAAAATGAAAATTAGCGAAAAAGTAAGGACATCTTTGCCATACCGAAGATTTAATATCCTTGCAGACATGTGCCCTTTGCAGATATGTGAAAATAGTAAAGCTCGTAAATGCTGAGTTGGCTGAAAATATCTTGGAAAAAGGAGCGATCATTGCAAGATGACAACTCGTCTGTTAATGCTGATCTAAAATATATACTTTATGCGATCAGAGTAGTCTCCTTTTATGCGTTACATATTTCACGACCAATTTTAAAACCATGCACAAGGGTATACGAATTGTATGATTCTAAAGTATGCAGGCCCAACAAAAACTATTGCTGGCTTATTTTGCATATTTTTATTTGATATGTTAACAAAACGGAAGAAAAAACTTCTGATGATAATTAAGTTCATTCGATACGGAAAAAAGAAAAATTTGGAAATGAAAAATTTTAAATTGTTTTATAATAAAGGCGGCAAAAACTTTCGCTGCTTCGGCAAAGAGTTAAAATCAACTTCTTGCCTATAAGCTCGTGAGCCTGGCTTCCATGTAAGCTCAAACCTTTTATACACATATTTTTGATTTTTTATAAATAAATTCATTTTATTACATATTTAATTCATTATATTTACATATATCCATATGTTCATAAAATAAAATAAGTTTCTTTGCAATGAAAGAGGAAAGATTTGTGAGTGGAAGACAAAAGATTATGGATATGACGAATTTATACAAGGTGAGAGGAAGGGAAGTAGTTACAGGATATATTTAGGGTCATGTCTGTGTTTAATGAATGCATTGTTGAGGAGCTTAAATCGGTTGCTTGTACAGCTCCAGCTCGCAATTATCCTTTTTGTCTGAATGCTCAGCTTCTTTTGCTATCAAATTGTTCTTTTCACTGGTGTCCCCTTCTATTTGCATAATCCGTCTGAGTAAATGTTTGTATGTAAGTAACTTAAGCAATGTGCTGCACATATTTCAGGCAACAAATCCTTTTAAACTGCTTTAATGTAGTTTGCCTTTTGCTTTGCCCTGATGCAACATGCCACAAGCAGCCAGAGCAACAGCAAGAGCTGAAGCATAACTACAAACAGGACCTCAGTCCGGCGTATTTGTTGTGCCAGTATCCCAAAAGAAAATATGCAGCAAAAGAAACAAGGGCAGGCTAAAAAAATAAAAATAAATAAGAGAAAAAAAAATGAGCACTTGTTTGTTTGTCAACAGTTTGTCCTGTGCAGTCCTTTTGTGGCCTGGCTAGTTTCCTGCCTAGTTGCCAGCCATCCTGCCTGCCTGCCTGCCTGCATATGCTGTCAGCGCTAATCAAGCGCACATATGATAAACACACAACTCTATAGTTATGCAAACATATATATAAATGAGTGTGTGTGTATGTGTGTGTGCTCAGACAAAGGCTGAATTGCCAGGACTTATGCAATTGTATTTGTTCAGCCTCAGTCTGCCTTAGGCTGCGGTCCATCTCATGCCTGCATCCTTGGCATTCTGTGCATTTCTTTCCGTCGTTCAGCCTTTCTGCACAATTTCACAGGCCTGCTTTCGCCTGACGGGCTCTCAAAGGTGCCGAGGTTCGCAAAGGTTGGCATTTGATTGATTTATGCTAATCCTGCGAATCCTTGGGCAATTATGCAAATGCAGACAAAAGTAAAAGGCATGCCAATTGCATATTTCATTAATATGATTATAAATAAGGCTTTGTCTGCCGCAGGCATTGCAAAAATGTCTTTGTTGCTTATGAGCTGACTGAAATTTACTTAAGAGACACGCATACTTCAGACGCTGTCTAAACTTGAAACTAACGAATAAAGTAACATTTTATTATGTCACTATGTCACACAGATACTCTACCCCACCCACCCCCACACACACACACACACATACACATACTAAGGCGGCGAGTTGACATGTTGACATGTTAAAGAGCGTGTAAGTGAAGTGTGATGGAAGCTCGCAGATACAAGAGCACAGAGTAGTTGCATAGAAAGTGTGAGATACACATAGTTAGGACTGTGTTTGGTCTGGAGTATTTCGCCTGCCTAGCCTTGCTTCCTCTTCTCGACCCTCCTCTAGTCTGCTCTCCTCCCCGCCTGCTCTCTCTAGTCTTTGACTTGACAGCTTTTATGGTTTACTTTTTAGTTAGTTAGCGAAAAATATATATACAACTTTTTCTTAACATCTCTCTCGCTCTACCTCCGTCTCTCTGTCGCTCTCTCTCTCTCGCACCGCTGCGGTTCAGGCAGCTACTGTCTAGGTATTCTTTATGATGGAATTTTTAATGAATTTACTTTTAGTTTGGTGTCACACAGCATCTGCATACATGGAATATAGCATGAATGCCTCGGCTTCATAAGCACTGACAGCTTACATATTTTCTTAGAATATATATGCACACATATAAATGCATATATACGTATATATGTTATATTAAAAACGTGCACAAAATGAAAGGTGTAAATTTGTTTATAAAAGTTAACTTCTGCCTCACTAGCCACGTCTCGTCAGGCTTCTTGTATTCCTCTGGCGAGATGCACAAGATAGGACATGACGGAGCATCTATTGTCATAGATGTGCCAGTCATGTTGTGGGCGTAAAGGTGGGTTAGGGGAGGGGTGGGGGGCAGCGTGCCAAGGTAGGCACAAGGCAGCAAATTTGCAAATTGAATGCGACAAGTCAAGTGTTGTGAATTTAATTTCCATTCACATGGAATTAGATTAAAATGAAAGAATAAGGAAAATAATACAAGCAAGTGTTGACAACTGAATAGCTAAAAATCCATTTGAATATTAATAAGTCTTTGCTTTTTTCGATAAAATCTATTTCTCGTACGATATGTAAATAAAATGTTCATTTGACCAAGAACTGAAGTAAGCAAGTGGAAGAAGTCAAAGGTTAGCTTGAAAGTTGACATGATGATAAAATTGGATTAGCCTAGAATATTTTCTCAAATATTTTCTATTTATTTCATATAATCAAATGAAGAATATATATTTACATATGAAATTTCATGTGTTACTTTAAATATATTTGTTTATTTATTAATTAAGAAAATATTTTCATATGTTCAATAGAATATATATTTACATGTGAAATTTAATAGAGATTTATATTTAATATATATCTTAAACGTATCAAAATATTAAATATTAATTTACAAACATTTTTATTACTATTATTATATTAATTAAAAAAATACTTTAATACCCTCTAATATAATTTTGTCCTGAAATGTGTAACGCATAGAAGGAGACATCTCCGACCCCATAAAGTATATATATTCTTGATCAGCATCAACAGCCGAGTCGATAGAGCCATGTCCGTCTGTCTGTTTCTATGCGAACTAGTCCCTCAGTTTTAAAGGTATCTTTATGAAACTTTGCAGAAGTATCTTTCTGTTGCACGCAGCACATATGTCAAAACCAGTTGGATCGGACCAATATATCATATAGCTGCCATAGGAACGATCGGTCGAAAACTAGGTTTTTGGTTAAAAACCTTTTTTGTTTATCAAGATATCTTGACCAAACTCGGCATTAAATATTTTCCCTATGCTTCTTAGATACGGGCAAAGCACTATAAGCATTATGAAAAGGTTGGGTCTGCAAGGGTATTAGATCTTCGGCGTGCCGAGGATAGCCTTTCTTTCTCGTTTTATATTAATATAAACAAGTTTTATAAAATTCTCAACTATCTGCTACAAAACATTTTTAAAAATCCCTCAAACCTAGAAAATTATATTCTTTATATAGTTTGTCATAAAATCTCTTATACCCCAAACATGTAGCTATACAGATACACTTATTTCACACTTATATGTGATTAGGAAAACATGTGAATGTTTTTTTGTTTTTACCTGAATTCCCAATTAAAAGCAACTTTATTTTGCCCGTTGGCTCATACGTATGCAATTTGCCAGCTTAATCGACTCTTAGGCAATCTACGTTAAGCCGGTTGCTGTTAAACTTATGTTTAAGTTCAAAATTAGTCGAAAGCTAATTAACGATAAGCGTTTGGCTGTTGCCCGAAGCTTAAGCCAAGGCCCAAGTTTGCAGCAGTCGAAAAGTTTTAATGCATTTATCGAATGACTCTGGTAAGTGCATATTATCGGGCATCTATTTCAATTTCCTGCAGCAATTACAAGCATGCACGCCCTCCGCCCCCTGCGCCACCACGGCACAGACGAAACCAGTTGCTGATTTTACGTAGATACTTTTACATGGATGTGGAACGCACGTAGCGCCCACGCGGTTCGACCTTTAGCCTGGCGCAGTTCAAAGGCGAATGCTGCCAAATTGACTTTGGGTCGTGCATTTCGTCTGCGAGAGTTTAGGGAAATTTTACTCATTTGACATGCTCACCGAGTGCGCATGCGCGCTCTAACAAACCGGTTTTTCGAGTTGCACTCAAGCAATTGAGTGTGACTGTCGTTTGTGGCTGTGTGTTGAGTGAGCGAATGTGGGCCTGCGGGAGAGGTGAGCTGCCAGCTAAGCAATGCATTTGTGCCACTTTCTGAGCACGTTTTTTCGGCCAACACAGCAAGAGGAACCTTTGTGCATTGAGCTATGCTGTCCGGCTTTTGGTCAGCATTTGGGTTGGACTTGAAATGAGGCGTGCCCAGGACATTCACGTTCCTGTCCTGGTTGCCACCGGCATTGGGCAGGCAGCATTGCGGCATCCCCTCGCCCAAGAGACACATAATGGCTGAGATTTGAGCTGCAGCTCTCAACTATTCACCGTTCTTTTTCCCGGACATTTAAAGCTGTTTTGAATTTGAGAGATTTAATACTTAAAATACCTCAAAAGAATGTCTGAGTTTTATGGGAAAAGTATTTCAATTATGTATATTTGTTGTCAGTCTCGGAGGCTTGAAGATATCTGCACACGTTTCTTGATAGTTGTTTTTTTTAACAGTTAATAAAATGATTTAAGCACAATTTAGAGCTACACAAATTTGTGTGCGCTCTAAACTCTTCAGCATAACCGTAAAAACCAATGAACAGCTCGAAAGTTTCCTCCAACTAGAACCATGTTTTCCTGCTGTTAGTTTGGCTCACCCTGTCCATAAATCCCCGACCGAGCTGCAGCTTATCGAATACCCCGCAGCCCCGCGCAGGTGAGCGAGTCACTTTTCATTATAAGCGTTGTGGAAGTTTTGGTTGCTGCAATTTGGTTTTTGCTTGAAAAACTTGAAAACTCGAAAACTTTAAACGCTGCGAAATGCGTCACAAAACGTGACCGGGGCGAAGTTTTCTTTAACCAATGCGACGACGTCTTTTGTCTTTGCTGGCCAAAAAGGCAACCGCTTCAAACTGGGTCAGCAATGAGGACGTTGAACATTTCAAAAAATAAAACCCACAAAAAACATGCGGCAAAAATTGCAAACGCTTCTTAAAGGCCAAAGGACTTGAACATAAGAACTCAGCTGGCAGTGCACTCAAGTTGAGAAGGCGAGCGTCTGAGTGAGCGTAAATATATCCCCGAGAGAGCGCGAGCGAGCAAGCAAGCACTTGTCACTCACTCAGCTGCAGCCGGCACTCTCCGAGTGCATTTCCCTTGTCGCGTATCGGGCAGCAACTTTACCTAGCGCTCGCATCGTGCGAGTCAATTCAGTCAACAACGAACCGCCACAGCGAACGGACGCACTGCGCGGGCCAACTTTAAAAGCCATATCGAACTTCAATTCGACCAATGCATATTTATAGACTGCCTTTTGTTTACGTCTCGTGACGCGTGTGCCAACTACACAACAACAACAACAACAAGAATAACATACGCGAATCAGTGTTCCAAGTGATAAAAAATAAAAAAAAAGAAAACGACAACAAACAAAAGAAGAAGATTCCAAAAATGTCGCTACCCATCACAACTACGGATTATCCGCTGCCGGAGACAACGGTCAGCAGCGGGGAGCTATACGCCGAGTACATCTCCGCACCGGCTAGCAGCATGAGTCCCGCCGCCATCGCGGAGCACATGCAGCAGAACCAAATCACATTCGAGATACCCACAGCGCACGATCTGCGCCACATTGACGCACTGCACTCGTTCAATACGCTGCTGCAGCGGATTGGCAATGCGGCCGTTAGCTACGATTCGTCGCCGCCGGCCAGCATCAGCACGGAGCAGCTGTCGAATTCGGTGGTGCTGGATCTGGCGGATCTGCGCGAGCACAACGATGCGGACGCCAATTCCGTGTGGGAGCAAATCTTTGGCGATGCGGACATGCATGCCATTGTCAACTATCTGTGGATTGGCGTGGTCACCTCGCTGGTGCTGCTCTCCCTGGTCTTCATTATGTTCAGCTGTTATTTCTATCGCAAGTTTCGGACCTGGAAAAAATGCAGTAAGTATTCACGGACAGACGCCCCTTGCCCATGCCCGCCCCCCCCCCCTTTTATGTGCAGACCTTGTGACTTTCATCAAAATGTTGTCGTTGTCGTTGTTTTTTTTTTCTGTCTCCCTGTTTGGGGTGCGACCTTATCAACGGCCATTTATCCAGCTGTTTTGGCTGCCAGGCTAAACAATATAAAGTGCAGAATAAAACCCAACTCCCACCTCTCTTCACTCTCCCACCCCCACCCCCCCACTCTACACTCAGCACTGTTATGGCCGACAGTCTCATAAATTTTGGCGCGCTTCGAAATTGTCAGGCGCTTCGCATTCCCATGGTTTGTCTGCTGTAATTTTAGATACACA
This sequence comes from Drosophila novamexicana, assembly GCF_003285875.2. Taxonomy (NCBI): domain Eukaryota; kingdom Metazoa; phylum Arthropoda; class Insecta; order Diptera; family Drosophilidae; genus Drosophila; species Drosophila novamexicana. Next base: position 2,163,998 of record NW_020824766.1, read on the forward strand.
AGTTTATGATGCCACAAAATATATGTGCTGCATATTTATAATATTAAATTGACCCAGGCACCTATCAGAGCCACTCCCTAACCGCGCCGCACGCCTCTTTTATGAGCGTGATAATGTGGAAGCTGTGCGAAATTTGTTGCTCTTTTTACCGTTTTGTTGTTTTTGTGACTTTTTGTGCTGATAGCGTGAGACGCAGAGAGAGAGAGAGAGAGAGAGAGAGAGAGAGAGAGTGTGTGTGCACAATGAGTAGGAGTGAGACGGCTGATGCATGGGCATTATTATTGTGATGGGGGTAATTTTGTCTTAGCTCAGCAACAGTTAGGAAATTATGCCGTTAAAAACCAAAAACTAGCTGTAAAAGGGCCACAGCATGAAAATACCAAAATATATTGAAAATAAAATTCCATAACTCTTAGCAGCTGTCAACTTTTGAGGCAATTTTTTTTTTAGCATGGAAATTTTTGTAGCAAAAGCAACATCAATTCTGGCTAAAAATTCAACTTGAACTAAATCCAGTTCTTGGCCAAAACCTGTTGCTTGTGCAGCTTGTGCGTTTAAGAGCTTGAAACAAATACCGAAAAGTAAATCATATGCTTAGGCACTTTACACATAATTAGAAGCAAACGAGCTGTGCACACACACACACACAGAGAGAAAGAGAGAGAGAGAGAAACACTTGAACAAGCTGGGCCAAAACCTGGGCCAACTAGGAAAGTACGAAACTAAACAAGTCTCAACTCGAGTGTCAAACTTTTTGCAGACCAATTTAGCCAAATGATTTATTTAGGCCAGAGCCGGAAAGAAACAGTAAGAGAGTGAGAGAGAGAAAGAGAGAGAGAGAGAGGGAGAGAGTGTTGCACAAGCTGTGAGGGGCCAAAGGCCGTGGCATTAAAGTATGGCCAACTCAACTGTCAAACTGTCAATTTCGTGCTAACGAGCCTTAAAAACTTTGCGCCCCACAACAATGTTGGCCAGGAGAAAGAGACAGTGACACGGGGGTGGGGGGGTCAGGTCGGGCACTACGTAAAATATCAATTTGAGCGATATGTGTGCTGGTCGCTTTATTTTTTTGGGGCGCCTGTGCGTCTAATTAGTTTCGTTAGTGTCGTGTAGGTTTTACTTTTCGCTTTTGCCGTATTACCGTGTTACGTGTTGTTAGACTGGCCTACATAGATAGGGCCTAGGCAGTGTATATATATATAAATATATGTGCTTGTGGTTGGCTCTGCCGCACACGTGTGTCATTTATAATTAAGCAACTTTGGCTTAAGTTTGCTCGATTTTCGTAGCACGCTTTTCTGCGTTTAATGCTCCGCCACGCCACGCCCCTTCTGCCAGCCTTGCCCCGTCTGCTGCACGTGCTTTGTTGTCGCTGCTCACACAGTGTGCTTACCTTATAAATACTTAACGAGCCTGAGATGCCAAGCAGCCTCTGCCTGGTCTTACAGTTTATTTATTAAGCCAGGATACACACACACACACACAGATACTCTCTCACACACACACACACGCATGGCGCAAGCACTCAGCGTGTAGCAAGTTTTGGCTTGTTATCAATTAGAGCCGCACACAACTGAATTTATTAACAGGACAACAGCCAGCGGGGCCAGGCAGTTGTAAATGAAAGCGTTAGGACGTAACAGGACCTGCTGCTCCTGCTGCTGCCACTGTTTATTATGTTGTATAGGTTGTGCATAATTTACTTCCGTTAAAAATGTAATTAAGCGCAGCACATTTTCCCTTGGCCCGGCCAAAAACTAACAGCCAAAACTTGCTCTTAGCTCTGCGAGTCTTTTCAATTTTTAATGGCTTTTGTGGCTGCACGAAAAACTACCAAACTGTTCTCTGACTTTTCCCCAGCCATATATATATATATATATATATAGTTTTTTTTCTAACAATGTTTGTTGGCGCTTTGGTTTTCATTTAGCCAACGCAAATTGAGAGTTGTAATTAACCAAATTGTTTTGCTGCTCGACAGCGTTTAGTGCTGGCTGGAAAACTGTTTGCTTGTTTTTAAATAGAGTAATATTTAATATTGGGGCTGCAATTTGACAAGGGAACCTTGTTTTCTCATGCCACAAACGTTTTGTGCATTCTGGATAAATTCGGATAATGCCGGATAAACTCGAATCAAAGTTAAATAAAGCACTATAGCCGCAAATTTTAATTTGAGCCTCACTCAACGCTCAGCTTTCATTGGTATCACCTGCAAAACCGATTAAATGTAATAAAACTGCGGCCCCCCTCCCCCCAACCCGCCACCAAACCAGCGAGCGTGTTAAAAAAATTAACAGACATTTATGAAAAACAACAATCCATATATAGAATGTGCGCGGCTGTGCAAATAAATAAATAAACAAAAAAAAAGCGCTCAGCGAGTCGAGCTCAATTGTTGGTCCTTCAGCATTCGTCAGCTCATTGCAATGAATTTAAATTGTTGCATACATTCGGGCGCAACGGCAAAAAGGAGCTGCCAACTGCCACCGATGTAACAAAAGCCAAAAACAAATGGCGTGCTAATTTTTTTTGTTAACCCAGCCAACTGCGTTACAGCTGCGCCGCCCAATCCCCAACGCCTTGCCTGGCCATGGGACACACTCAGCTTTTGGTCTTTTTTTCGAACACTTGCATAAAATATGAGTGCGTGTGCGTGTGTGTGTGCCACGCCCACTGCGGCCGCATTGTTGCTGCCCCTGTTGGCCGTGTTTGCCGTCTGTCTATCAAAAAATGAAACAAAAGTCAAATGGGGACTCTGTGAAAGTCCTCGACCAGACAGCACCCAAAAATATACGAGCTTGCGCTACAGTTATAACAATAAATCAACAACCGCTGCCAGCAACAGCAGTACAGTGACTGCTGCCAGTATGTGTACGAGTACTGGCCGTGTGACTGCTGCTGCTCTGTTTTAATATTGTAATGTGCACATTTTTTTTCGCTCACAACATGTGCCACGCCTCCGCCCAAAGAGGCGGCCAGTCGCTTTAATGGTATGCCATTTGGCCGAAATATTTGTAAAAGCACAAACAAAAAACAACAAAAATCAAATAATACAAATAAATTAATTAAAATTGAGCACAAAACAAAAGTGAAAATATAAAACGTTTGCGCTGACAATTAAAAAGTTGTCCAGACTTTCAATTGCATAAAGCACAAGGTGGCTTTCATTTAATAAATGCAGCTTAAATTGCATTTAATCACCGCAACAATTTGCGGCACGGCAAACAACAAAAGCCAAAAGAACTATAAGCTTACAATTTCCATAGAATATTTTTTCAATAAGCTGCTGTTTTCTCTCTGGCAAGTCCTTGCCAAAGTACTGTAAACGAGCTTCGTATTATATTCGAATAATTTCTGCATAAATTCGGATATTAACGGATAATTCTCTGCTGTTATTACAGTCTTAACTAAAGTCGATTTTGTTTAATTTCAAGCATAAACATTTTGCGGCTTGTGGCATGTTACAAATTTAACATTTGCCGTTGCATACTTCTCGGGGCGGCTTTTTTTCTCTCTCTGCATTGCTGCAACTTCTTCAATATTTATTTCGTTCTCTCTCCTTTTTTTCGCTTCGTTCGTTTCATTTGTGCCACGCGCGCACTTCCGGCGTGTTATTGCCTACTTGTTGTTGTTGTTGTTGCTGTTGTTGTTGTTGTTGTCTGTCAGCCAGCCAGACGGCGGGTTGTTGTGTATGGCCAACTTTGGCTGTCCGGCCAAGCTCACAGGCATTTCCGGTCGGCACAAAAACTTTCTCTCTCCTCCTGTACCCGCAGTTATTCTCTGTTGTGTTTTTTGCGTCTTTTTTTGTTTCTGTCTTTTCAATAAAAGATGCAGAGGTTCCTGCTCATGTCCTGCCATTGACAAAGTTCAACCGTTTGCGCCTTTACGCTAAATTGAATTTAATGCCAAAGTCCTTTCTCTCTTCGCTCGCCTCCAATCCAATCCAACAAGTGTCTTTCGTGTGTGTGTGTGTGTGTGTGTGTGGGATTCGACAAACAAACTAATGAGACGTCTGTCAAAATCAAAGTCAAAGTTGGAGGGCCGACCAAGAATGGAAAAACACAAAAACTTTGCTGCTTGCTGTTGCAACTGGAACTAAACAACTTTTGTACCCGTTTTCGTATTTGCAGACAAGGACATACGCGCACAGATTCATGCCGCCGACGACTCCTACTCCTCGCATGGCGCCAGTCATCACCTGATCAGCTGCCGTTTCCTGCAGCAGCCTGCCGCTGGCAGCGGCGTCGCCAGCGCTGCCGGCAGTGCAACGGCCGGGGGCAATGAGGCGGCCTTCTATCAAATTGAATCGCCGCCCTGTTACACAATTGCCACCGGGCTGCCCAGCTACGATGAGGCGCTGCATCATCAGCCGCGTCATTTTGCCTACGGCATGAAGTTTGTGTATCCCAGCCTGGCGGCTGTGCACCATCATCATCATCATCACAGTCACAGTCACAATAATCAGCGTGCGTGCATTAGCAGCTGGGAAAAGGACGCAGTGCAGCAGTGCAGTTTGAATAAGCTGCAAAAGTGCAAACTGTCAGCAACAGACGAGCAGACGCAGACACAGACGCAGGCACAGACACAGATACAGACACAGACACTGGAGGACAAAGCCTCGCCAGCCATTTGCATTAACATGCCGGATGAGCTGGAGCAGCGGAATGAGCTGGTGCATCGAAATGGGGCGTCCAGTGCAGCGTCGACAGCTGCGGCAGAAACTTTGCTGCCGGCGGCAGCTGTTGATGATGATTGCGCCTCATTGGTTGTTGTTGTTGCCGCGTGATTGGCCAGCAACTAAAGTGGGGTTGGGACAAGGGCCAGGGAAAGGGTAAGGGGACAGGGATTAGGGCTGGGGATGGCGATGGGGCTGGGGATAGAGAATTGGGCCTGATTTTGGATTGGGGTTAGGGATCATGCTTACATGCTTAGTCACTTGTAAATAGCTGCATCAGCTGCCCCCATCAAGTTGGATGAATCTAAGTAGGCACCTATAAACACACACACTCACACACACTCACACACACACACACACACACACACATTCACCAACTACAGCTCCTATACGTGTAAATGATTTAATTTCGTTTTAGTTATTTGTTATATCGTGTATTATGCAAGACTGAGTATTATTTATTGTATCTAAATAAAGTAATTTAAACAAATTGCCTATCGATTAAGCCTAAATGTTAATGAAAAATATCGAAAAAACAAAATATATATATAAAAATATTAAAAATTATGCTAGAAAAAACGATTCAAGCAATCAATATTTAAATACAACACTTTTATTTTATTTATTTCTTACTTTTGATCATTGTTTGCCTAAGATATTAAATCCTGGCAACTAAACATGCAATGCACCAGCTGCCAAATCCTTTTTCAAGTCTGCCCTACAGCAACTGAAATATTTGAGTTTTGTTTGTTCGCCTCAAAATTGCGTACGTGATGTTGGCCCAAGCGGCAGAGATTGGCTTAGAGCAACAACACGTTTGTGGCCCAAAGCATATACTAACAGCCAGTTAATCTAACCCGAAAAAAACAATAACTGGCCAAGATAATCATGATGTGCGCCTGGGATAAGCTTGTTTGCATAATTTAATGCCGGAAAATCAACAAGCTGCGCCCAAGCAGGCAACATTATGATTTATATGCTTGCAATTCTCAAAGAGTTTTGCAACTGGCTGCATGTGTATAAATATTTCTTTATTTATTTATTGATTTTATGAAAGCAATCAAATTGTTGAAAATTGGTTTCATTTACAGTGGCACCTCTTGATCAAGCACAGTTAGTTCATAAAATGTTGCAGTTACTAAAACTAGAAAAGAAAAATAATTGAATTACAGAAACTAATTACATAAACATATACACTGAAGCTAAAAATCTATAGCTAAAAGAACTTCATGAATTAACTAAATAAATAATTAAATATTGTCAAATATGGTAAAGAAATATAACAAGTATGAAAATCAAAATAAACTCTCTTAACTGTTATTTGGCTGACTCGGGGGAAACTCAATTTACCTGCATAACCAGGTGAAGTTCATGTGTTGTTGTTAGCATAAATAATTTCATGTCAAATTTGACACTTTTGTTGAAGCTTCTGCGCCTCAGCTGCTAATGCTGCAATTTGTATTCAAATGTACGATTTGTTGATGAGTCGACATGGGACAGACCGACCGCCCGACTGCCCGACTGATGGACGGATGGACGGATGGACTGAGTGACTGACAGACGGATGGACGTCGTAACACGCCACATCAAACATACCATAACGCAGCGGAGCAACAAACACCAAAACAGGGCCATAAATTATATTATCGTGCATCGTGTATCTGGTTCAGGTCACAGTCATGAGTGACTACCAGCTAAACTGGCCAAAGGGGCGTGGGACGTGGGGAACGGGGCGTGGTGAGTGGGTCTGGAACCTGGCACTGACATCAACACCAGCAGCATTTGCAGTTGCAGTCAGCGTTGGGTTTGTGTCGCGGTCGTGTTTTGCGTTCTTGCCATGATTTGCTGTAATGCACAACAAAAATATCACAGCAGGCAAACAAGTTGTTAGTAGCCGACAATCAGATACTCTTTAAGCTTTAACAACTGCTAAAATCAATGAATGCCACTTAACTAATTGAAATACCCTTACGATGTTTTACTATTGGATGCAAACTTGTATTTGATAAGGGAAACATATTGAATACGAATTTTGTTTACACTTTCCTAATTTAATTGAATTTTTCTTAAATTTCACTATTTATAATTTCTTTTATAAAAATAAATTTTAAATAGGTTGAGTACAAATTCGAATGGGTCTCATCCAGAACGGACATAATACTCATACCTCTCTCGTTTAAAGTATGCTCGAACTGTTAAGGTTCGCCAAGATGTGGGTCTGGATAGGTACGCTAAAGTATGTGTTACGGGTAATATATTTATCTGCTGTACTCGTACGTTTTTATGGGGTCTGCACGTGCTCTGGTCGTAATTGGTCGAACGGTTTTCTTTTGTCTTTTTCACAGGTGGAGTTCATTGAACAGGTGTTGTTGTGATTTGACTTTTGAGTGATAAATCGTTGGTTTAGTCATTTTTTAGTCACCTGTTAGTAGAAAGACAACTACATTGTAAGCGTAAATATTATTAGTTATTAATATTGATATGTTGTATGTGTAAACTGACAATCACAAATATCTGTTTATTGGCTTTCCGTATGTACAGTGTATGCTTGAAGGGTAAATTCGTTGCCCTCAAGTAGAATTAGATATTATTTAACGTTATCAGGATCTTAAGCTCTTATAGTCGAGATATTCACATTGCCATCCAAAACATTTGCACTTTCAAATCGAGCCTGTGGCAGCTTCCATCTGACCTCCAACTGCTTCACCTCCTTCTCCAGATCTTACGCTTTCCTCTTCGCTCGGCTCTTCCGTCGTAGTCTCCTTCAGAGCCACCTACGCCTCCAGCTGCGCCATCAGCATTGACACCTTCATCGCCCACTCCATCTGCCTCTTTACCAGTGTACTGAGGGTTTCCATCAGGGCCATCTACATGACCATTGGCAGGCTCGTTCGTATCTGCACCAGCAGCGTTATTTACGTAGCTCCCAGTGTCTCCATCTGCGCCTGCACTGCCGGTTTCTTCTGGCCCTAAATATATGTCTGGATTGACTCCTGCTCCTGCTACTGCATTTGCGCCAGAGTCACCTTCAATAACTCCACCACCATGACCACCTGTGCCCTCAATTTCCCTTGCGCCTGAGCCAGCGCCATCTACGGGGTCCGCAGCACCAACAACTGGGCCTCCGCCAACAACCGCGTTACCACCAGCATCACCTTCAACGTCACTTCCAACGTCAACACCGGTGTTACCCCCGGCGGCAGCATCGGTGGCCCCACCGGTGGCACCACTGACGTCTCTAACGTCTCCTCGAACATCACCACTAACGGCACTTTCAACGGCACCTCCAACGTCATTTCCAAAGTCACCACCGGTATTACCTCCGGCGGCAGCATCGGTGGCACCACTGACATCTCTAACGTCTCCTCCAACCTCACCACCAACGACATTTCCAACGTCTCCTCCGACGTCACCTCCAACATCACCAGCGACTCTTCCAGCATCACCTGCAAAGTCACCACCGGTGTTACCTCCGGCGGCAGCATTGGTAGCAGCATCGGTGGCACCACCGGTGGCACCACTGACACCTCCAAAGTCTCCTCCAACGACACCTCTAACGTCACCACCGACATTTCCAACGTCTTCTCCAACGTCACCTCCAACATCACCACCAACGACACTTCCAGCGTCACCTCCAACGTCACCATCTGCATTACCCCCGGCGGCACCATCGGTGGCACCATAGGCGGCTCCACCGACTTCTCTAACGTCACCTCCATCGTCACCAGCAGCGACACTTCCAACGTCACCTCCAACGTCACCACCGGCGGCACCACCGGGATCATCTCCAGCATTAATATTCCCTGAGTACTGGTCTCTTCCCAGCGGATCAACAGAATCCTTACCAACTGAATTGTCTTCTCCGGCTTCACCGTCCACTTCACCCCCATCAGCGTCTGCGCCTGCGCGACCAGCATCGTAAGCAGCTCCTGCGTGTTGCCCGTCTTCAACTGCGCCGCTTGCAAAATCTACATTCAATCTTTCAGCATCTTCACCTGCTTCATCATTTGTTTTGGGCTCTTCGGCAGAGGCTCCAACGGACAGTGCTCCATCTTCATCTGCCGCTGCACCTGGCTCTGCGCCTTCTACCGTGGTCACACTGGAGGATTTGGTGTCATCGACAGCTGATTTGTCTCCCACAGCATTAATTCTGGCGCTTTTAGGTTCGTTCATGACCACGCCACCAGCAGCCCCATCTGCCTTGTCTCCACTAACTACACCAGCAACATGGCCGCTGCTCGCGTCGGCAGCAGAGCCCGCATCCTGGTTTCCTTGTGCGTGTAGCTTGGGGTTTTTAGGCGAATACAACCTTCTCCTGGACTCTTTTTTAGAGCCTCTCTTGGAACCAGTGCCCCTATCATCGTCCCCACCTGTGTTGAAACTTGGTTTTTTTCTTCTTTTTGCATTCGTCCCTTCGTCCTCTTCTGCGTCCTCCTCTTGCTCTTGACCACGATCTTGGGCTCGGCTTTTTACTTTCTCAACGTCTTCTTCTTTATCATCCCCTTGGCCGCCGTCTCCGTCCTTATCTTCGACTTCATCTTCGTTATCATCTTGCTCCTCGTCTATATGAATCTCGTCTTGTACTTTGTTAGCATCCCCTTTATCTTTATCGTCTTTAGGAGTAGTCCTGGCCGTTGAGGTCGTATCGGTCACTGTGGAAAGATATTCCCAATTGTCGGGCGAGAAAGGCCTCTCTAGGATTTGCCAGTAGAAAGTTAACCAATAAATAATAAGGAAGTCGTGGAAAAGAATTAGCGATCCCAGTAAGGCGTCGTTCAGACGCATCTCGGCGAATCGACCGCCGTTGATGGTTTGCGCATGGTACATGACAAACTGAGAAAATGTCTGGAATTAGCCGGGCTCCGATCATCTAGAAATAAATGGAAACTTACGAACAGAATAATTATGGTCACTGCGACTTCGAAGACTATGTATGAATGTATCTGCACTTGGGGTACCAAGAATCGAAACATCAAAAAAAATATGGCAATAGCTAGGAACAGAAAGCCGACAATGAATAATATGGCCACATCTAAGGTCAGGTCAAGCTAAAGGATATTTACACGTATTAAATACAGCAAGATCTGCGATAATATATATAAACAAATACAAGTACCCACCTTCCTCGGAAGTACCGAACCAATCAGAATGAACAGCCAAAGAAGCACAAAACATATAACAAAGAATATTATTAGATCCATCCAGTACGTGCGAGCGACTAAGGCAAACAGCGCTATAATTTGCAGCTCGACCTGAAAAAAAATCATGTGAAAGTTAGGGTATTTCATGGCTACAGATTGCTTGCCATAGAGTCTGGTAATTGAAACTTACAATTATTAAGCAGACTATAAAATTCAATACCGGGATGTAACGCAGCTTCTCAACGAATATGAAGATACCAAACAGGAGAATTGCCAAAATAAATGCCACAAAGCAGATATAATAGTACTCAACGAAGAAGTCCCGTATTTCATCTCTGCATGTAGGATACACAACAATTCAGTAAGGTAATAATTTAAAGTAATTTTACTCACATGAGGCAAACGACGGCCCACTGCACAATGGCTAAAATCTGCCAGACAAGCAAAAGTATATAGGTCTTAAGGGAAAACCTTCGGCGCGCTTTCTTGTAATAAACATAGTTCTCGTAGGTGGCACTCATGTCGCTCCATTTATAGGACAGGAATCAGTAGACGTACTGTCTACGTAGGGCTCAACATTTACTCAGAATTTTGTGTGAAAATAAACTACAAGCAAAAAAAGACAATTATCAACTGCGAATTTCACAAACACAAGACATTAATAATATTTCTAACATTAATTCTGACTAATCTGCCTAAAAAAAAAACCGAATCGAATGACATTTGTTTAGACAGCAGCAAAACTGGCAAAGGCAACTATTCGAATTAGCCCCCAAACAAAGAAGATACACGGAATATATTGAGAGAATTAATGTTTTTCCTTATCATTTCATTTATTTTCTGCCTCATTTTATTGGTATGGTCCTCATTCATCGAAAATATATTCAGCTGTCGAGGATTTATCTGCTGCACTCATGTCGTCGGCTTCATTTGCTGGACTTGGGCTGGGCTCTTCGATATTAGCATCTAGAATCCCTTCGTCACTTGCTGGAGAATTCTGAGCAGGATTCTGCCTTGACTCAGCCCATATATTAGCCCAGTTGCTGTCTTTAGGAACTGCTGTAAGGCGTTTATTGTCATTCGGCATAAAATCGTGGGTTATCGTCAAATCGGTTGTTTCGCAATTTGACGTCGGTCTAAATTGGTTTAATCTCTTCGGCATATACATCGGTTTAGCTACAAAAAGCGAAGAAGTACATTTGAGAGACTGCCAGGAGTTTTTAGAGTATCTGCTTGACTTACTCTCGTAATCGACAGCGAAGTCGTCATCTCCAAGATCTAAAGCCCTGGCACTAGCGGTCGTTTTAGCTTCGGTCGTGCCCCAATCAGAGGGCGTGACCAGTCTGCCCCAAACCTGCCAGTATATTGTCAGCCAAAATATGATAAGAAAGTCATGGAACAGAATCAGCGATCCAAGGCAATAATCATGCAGTCGCATCTCCGCAAAGCGCCGCCCGTGAATCGTTTGCGCATGATACATGACAAACTGAAGGAAACTGGAATGCATTTGTTGATGATGGCAGACTAATCCCAGCAACTTACAAACAACATAGTTATGCTGATGGGTATCTGGACGAGTACGTACGCATAGCCCTCGCACTCGGGCACTATCAGATGCAGCATAAGGAAGAAGACGGCGATGAGCAAGAAGAGAAAGGCCAGAATGAATAGCAGAGCCACATGGAGCGTAAGGTCCATCTGAAGCGAACTCACATGATCTGTTGGAAACTCGCTTAGCAACAGGGCTGACGAATGCTACTCACCTTCCTGGGCAAGGCAATGCCTATGGCTACGAATATGAACAGGAGCACGGCGCAGATACAAAAGTACATGAGCATTTCCGCCCAATAGGCGCGGGCGACCAGCGCGAATGTCGCAATGATTTGGAGCTCTACCTAGATGGAAGAAAGAGATTTTATTTGCAAATGGAAATGGAATCTATATACTCACAATGAAAAACGACATTATGAAGCCCACCACATTATTGAAACGCAGGTTTTCAAAGAACAGAAACAGTGCGAAGAGCAGAATGGCGATCAGAAAAGCCGCAATGCTGATGTAATAGTGCTTCCAGAATATTTCCCTTATAGAATCGCTGTGATCGGGCAGTTCGAGTCAGCTGTAGAATGCCCCATTCGCTAGATTGCACTTACACTAGACAGACCACCACCCACTGCACCAATGCCAGGATTAGCCATAGGAACAACAATAAATAGGTTTTCACCGAAAACTTTTTTCGAGCCCTCCTATATGCATAGTAGACATTATGCGCGGAGTACATAGTTTTTGTCCCTGGGCTGGGCAACCAAATGCAACATTCACTTCAACTTTAATGCCATCCGCTAAGAGTGCAGTCAGAATATATGAAACTTAACAATTATGTTGTGTATTATGTGTATGGAAAACATTATTATTATTTTTTTTTAATTTTTTTTTTGTTTTTTTTTTTTTTATTCACTTTACACCTATTTAAAGTCATAGCAGACTTGATTTTACTGCTCACTGATTTTGTTTTTAAAATTCTCAATTTGTCAAGTTGGTCTCTGAATTTGTTTTGTTGTGATCCACCTAGCCAAAGACCATGAAAGTAGGGTATAGTGTAGCTTTAGGGTATTTGCTATGTAAGCATAGCCTAATAAACTAATAGGATTTAAATAATTCGCCTTGTTAGTAGGTCGCAGAGGTTTATTGTTTGGAGGCGCCTCTCTGTGAAGAGAAGAAATTTATCTGATTTCCCACCTTACTTCTAACTTCAATCTTTACATAGCTCTTATCCAAATATCTTTCCGGTGTCTTGTTAAATCAATCAATCATTTTATCAATCAATCCGATTTCAACAGCTGCATTATTATAAGTAAATATCCTGTAGACTTCGACATGGGTTTGGGAACATCTTCCGTTATGCGATACATATTTCATGACAAAATTATAACACCCTCGACAAGAGTATTAATATGTATACGTCTTAAGCCCAAGTCTTAATCAATATTTGCAACTACCGCTGATCTCAGCTAATTTGAAGCTCATCATCAGCTCTCACGGCACAGCTGCGAGACTTAGCTAGACAATTTTTGCAACTGAAGCATTGACAAACAAAGGAATAGCAAGGGCAGGCAGACAACAAGCTAACACATAAAGTCAACACAAATTAACAGCAGATGCAAAACAGCAACAAGAACAACTTTGGTAAATGCAGCAAACTGATTTACGCTTGTTTGGCAAATTTGAGTACGTATAATGTGACTAACGTAAAGGCACAAAAACACGGCGAACTGTCAACGTCAAGTGTTAAAAATGTCAAACAAATAATGCTAGAGCAGCAACAACAACAGTAACAACAACAACAGGAACAACAAACAAGCACACTAATGAGCTGCCTGGCAAATGCAATGCAAACTCAAAGCTTGAACCTCGTACGCAGCTCTCGATCTGCCAGAGCAAAAGTTTTCCATGAGGCTTATGCAAACAGCCAAAGCAATCAACACCAACAGTCCCGCTCCCGCCCCCACCGCAACTCTTGCCCCTACCACCGTCCGATTGAAGCCCCATTTGCATACAAAAACCGAAACGAAGCCAAGTCGTAAGCTAATGCCAGTCACAAGCTGTGTCGTCACACGGGGCGTATGCGCAACGCACGCCGCACACGCCTAGACAGGCAGGTGAGCAGGCGGCGCTGGGGGAGGGGGCCAGGCAGACAGGTGGGCAAACCCGCTGCCAATAAAAAGAATCATTTAGCGACACATTTGGCATATCAAAATTGGATGCCCGGGTCCATCATGAAACGTCAAGCGGCATTCAAAATCAGCTGCCGTGTGCGTCGTTTATTAACTCCCAAAACTGACAGCCGACAACCGAGAACCGAGAACTGAGAACTGGCGATACCACGACTACGCACTATATACAAATTATGTGCCGGGCACTATATAGTCTGTCTCGGAGGTTCAGTCTCCATCTCGCTGTCTTTAGCTGACTTGCATGCAAAATTAATTACGAGCAAAATTTATTTACGATGCTGACGTTGGCGCTGCCTTTGCTGAGCTTCTTCCATGCGCGCGATGCCCCAGCCAGTTTTACGTTTTAGCCCTAACCGAATTTAGAGGCAGCATAACAGAGTCAGGCCCAAGCCCAGGTCCGGGCCAGTCGGCTTAGATACATTCTCATAGCCATTTGCGAGGAGCGCCATAAAACTTGAAGCACCGCTGACATTTTTGCTGCTGCATTGCAGTGCCGACGTCGTGCTGCGGTTGTCGCTGCAGTTTTTACGAGCACTACATTTGGGGCATTTGCAACCCTGGCCGTCTGGCCCGCTGGCTACCATCATAGCAGAGGGTGCCCACTGCCCAACACCCAATAGAACAATCACAGCCAGCCCAGTCGGAAGTGCGAAATGAAATTTTAATCAGCCTCGGTTCGTGTTTATGATTTGGCTGTAAAATGGAAGCTGTTGCTGCCGACATTTCATTCGAAAGCCTCTAATGCAGTTTATAACATGTTGCCAGAGTAATATGGCATAGTAAATGCTTGAAATAACAAAAAGTCAGCAGGTTACGGAATTGCATAGAATTTTACAGAGATAATAAGATCCAGTGCAAAGATAATTAGATCCGGGTTTGAGCATGGATGTAGAGTTGGCTTAGCTGATGGAAATAGTAAAAATAAAAAAATAATAATAATAAATTGTTATTTTTTAAGATAAATAAATTTATATAGCACGAATAACATTAAAAATAATAATAATGATAATAATAATAATAGTAATAATAATAATAATAATAATAATAATAATAATAATAATAATAATAATAATAATAATAATAATAATAATAAGAATAATAATAATAAGAATAATAATAATATTTCAACACTCAACTACATCGTCAGCTCAAACGCTTAAGAGTACCTTCATTCTCGAAGCTCCAAGTATATATGCTATATTTACAATTCCAACATCGAAACAACTCGACAACAACGCCTACGTATGTACTCAGTAGTGCTGCGGTTCGAACCTATTCTCTGCCTTTGGGTGCCGCTCATAACACCCATTTTACGCATCCTTGAACTCATGTGTTGGTTCAAGCCTTGATTTGTCGGATATTCTGAATTTCGAGTATAACAATTTTTAATTTAAAATTACCCGTTCGACTGAAAATATTGCAAAATGTAGATATTTTTATATAGAAGCTGTGGGCTAAATTCGATCTCTACCCCAATTTGGCATCTACAAAAAGTGGTGGGATAAGTGCATTGATTGGGGACCAAGTTGTTAATGCTTTGAGACTGAGTCTGTAATTTTATTCCATACTACTGCTATAAATATTTCTTATGAAATAGTTTCTAGATAGTCTTAAGACTTATGCCAACATACTAAATTAGTTTTCTTTAAATACTGCCCATAAAAGGTTAGAGATAAGTGCGAATTGTTATCACATGTCTCATCTATGTAGATAAGCATACAAAGACTTAGCGTAGGTCAGGGTCGAGCTGTGATAAACAAAACTGTTGCTTGCATTTCAAAACAATCACAACAATGGCATTCAAACGACTCATGCCAACTGGTTGTTTAACCTCGTCTAATGCAAATATGAGTAGAGGCCACACCGAAGTGGAGCGGCAGGCAGGAGTCAGGCAGCCAGTGACAAGTGAGGTACATGCCCAGATAAGGACCACACCGGGCAGGGCTGGGCCACGTGATAAGGCAGAGACTATGCCAGTGGAGTAGGGCAGAGCGATGATAAGATGCCGCTGGCCAAGTTCAAAGAGCCGGCGACACAAACGTCGTCACATCATCAAACAATGTGAGCAACAAATTAGAGGCAGCAACTACCAAGAAATTCCCCTGGATTAGGCAAGATGCGTTGGCTTGCGTCATCAAATTTGTAGCTGGTTATCAACAGGCAGGCGGTGGCGACGGCGGCTGATAAGCTCAACCAGAGCACAAAGAGCTGAGGCTGTGCCCGCAACATGCCGTGGCCCTGTGTGACTCATCCAGCACGACGGCGACCACGACTGGAACGTGACCTGGCACCTTGGTGACATTCCATAATCGCTTAGTTTTTCCTGCAGCGCATTTTCGTTCTTTGTCCTTATCAATTTTACGACTTCCTTCTGGCCTGCGCTCGCCACTCAGAGCTCTTTTCCCGAGTCCAGACCACCGGCTAGCTGCAATTAGCCTGCTTTTCGATATTCGGATCGTAGCCCGTGACTCGCTTTTGGTATATCTCAGTTAATTGATATTTATTGCTGGAACACGTTTTAGAAACTTTTCTCTTGAAATTTTCGAAACAGACAACTTTGTTTTTCCAATCTTATTTTTATTGGCAATTTGTTAAATGTGGAAGATTCGTTAAGCTCGAAACTTAATGGTTCTATAGAGTATAAGAAGAAAGTCCGTGAATCAGAGCTAGGAAATGGGTAGACGCTTAGACTCAGCCTTATTTGTTTAATAACTAAGAATGAAAAAAGACACTCTTCAAATATATTTACCTATACCTATATACCAAATGGCAATAATATTCCAATTGCTTCTAAAGATAAAACTGCTTGAGGAGCTATAAAAAGGCAACTGCAGGCAGCGTAAGAAGTGCCCGAAGAAGTCCCCCTCCGCTTGTGCATTCGTCAGCTGTCCGTGGCTTGAAGTCATGGGCTATCATATTTCCAATACATCCATGCTGAAATAACCATGAGGAAGCAGTTTTTTTTTTCGTCCAACTTAGCAACACTTAAGAGGTTTCCCTTAAAAAAATAAAAACATGGCATGGATGTATCGAAAATTAACAATCGCTGTAGCCTTGATTTATGAATGAGTTTGTTCTCAGGATATTTTCCACGGCATGATGCGCCACTTTTTAGGGGAGTCAGTCCGGGAATGGACTATTATGAATGTGTGTATGTAGCCGGGCGACTACTTAAAAGTAAATAAATAATAAAGGAAATTAGAGTCTTGTTTGCAAAGGAAATGCGTTGGCATGAGTCGCAGAAACCCTGAGATAGGATGTCATTGACAGGCTACTGTTGGGTAAATAAAACGCAAAGGTAAGCAAACCTGCGATAAGTTATGGAACTCAAAAGGTTATTTATATCAGTGAAAGTGAAAAGAAATGTATGTATTCCAAATTTAATAAGAGTATGATAGGGCGAACGGGTAATTTTCAACTGTTGACCCTTGATTCATGAAACAACCTGCCTTGGACTCTAGAACTCCTGCGCTGCGCCACAGGAACAGCAGCTCTATCAACTTGAGAGAGACCTTGGCTCAAATGTATGGCATCGACGATTATGAATCCTGTCAAGCAGCAGGCATATTTCCAGTTAAACCAGATAGCAGCACACAGTGTGTGGCTATTGCGTTGGAGTTGAGATTGCTCGAAATTCTGGGAATAGATTGAAAACCATAATTATGCTCACGCTTGCCATTTGCTGGCTGCTTGTCAATTGCAAAAGCAAACACAAGTCTTGACAGACGCTCGCAAAATGAGCACAACAAAAGCCCAGAGTTGGAAGCCGAGCTGTGGGCAAGACAATGCCTATAAGTAGGATGCGAGTTACTGCTACCTGCCACATGCAACTCAGTTGTTGGCCTTGGCATTTATCCAGTTACCCAGTATTCGGCCCTAAGACAATGTCAATGTCAATTCCCTGCCTCGTTCTGGTGCTGACAAATCAGCAGGCTGGCCAAAAATTTATGAATAGGCGTAGGATGAGCGTTCGTTCTTTGGCTCAGGATGTGGCCTGTGCCTGCCACTGATCGCTTCATTATGGCATAAAACATGTCAATTTGCTTTGGCTGAGCTAAAATGTTGCAACTGCTCACTTCCTGCAGGACAATTCACAGATCTATCAAAGCAACTCAACTCGGATAAATCAATTTGTCGTCCAAGTGTCAGGGCATAAATACATAGAAAATATTTTTGTTATTGCTCCAAAGTCAATGCCAAAAGCGGCTTAAAAGAAATTGAACGGCTCGCACGGTAATATAGATTGATGGCCATTTAGATATGGCCCCAAGGACAAGCGAAAGTGTCTGGAAAATTAAAGCGACAAATTTGCGCGGTCCTTCAAGAAAGCCAACCATTTTTGCTAATTTTATGGCTAGTTCGTGACCGAAACTATGGCCGAGCACAAAAAGTACCTGTACTATGACTTCGACGAGAGCCAACACCAGGACTAGGACTAGAAGGGAGTCCTTGTGCTAACCTGTTACGCCAGCCGCATGTGGGCATTAAATTGGCTTTCCACGAGTCTAAGCTCGCGACTGCCACGCTCGCTGGCCCGAAATTTGGTTGCAGGTAAATAAAATTTTTACGTGCTCACGCGTCCCGTCAACTGTTTTTCCAAATTTTGAGTGCCTTCGCACGTTGTTTTTTCCAGAAAATTAGTTTAAAAGCATCATAAAATAATTTTCGTGTGCACGTTGAACATTTTTCGCGCTCGCATTTGCCGTTTTATTGCCAGCCAAGTTGAATGGCTTTTAACCTTTGTACCCTCTACTCTCTGCAATAAAGAATCATTTGCTGCGAGTCTAGGTCTTGGCATTGACAATTTGATTGCTTAAATAATAATACAAAAGTACATTTAGATGAATTTGAACTGTGAATGCAGGGTATTTGTCAGTTGAGCATTGTTAAGTGTATCCTGTGCAGCTTGTTATTTTACGCGCAGGTGTGTAAATGGATTTTGAGTACTTTTCGTTTTGGGCGCTTAGATAGACCATCGCCATCATCATCATGAATAGCATTTGGCAATTCTGTTTTTCAAATGATCCGCTGCACGGCCATCATAAAAGACCCAGAGCCAAATTAGATTTATGCGTTTTCGGAGATTTTACAATTTTATGGCGGTCACAGGGTTGGGGCTGGACTGGGACCGGAACCGGGACTGGGACTGGGGCAGTAAAAATCAAATGCTGCTCGTCCTTTGGCTGGGGTCAGTAAATGGTAATTAGATATACAATTTATGCCGGGTATCCAAGGAATATTGAAGCCAATTACGAAGCTCAGTTAGTATCTTGTGCATTAACAGATTATATAAAATAGCTCAGTTAGTATCTTGTGCATTAACAGATTATATAAAATACTAATTGACTTTTCTTTGGATAAATTTGGATAAAGTATAAAAATACATTTCCACAATATTTGCACTTGTGAAGTGAATCTTTAACTTTAAGATTAGGCAATACTTTGAAATACCTTAAGTAATTATTACGCAGCCAAATGACGTCTGCGGATGATCTGCGTTTCCTGATTCTTATCTCTAGACAACATGAATCATGTGTCTGCAATCTACAATTATTATGCATATTTCATACTAAGTGTTAAATCTTACAGAATTTAGTGTGTGAATCACAAGGAGATAAAATAATCTTATGCATGTTACTATTTGGATATGTTAACAATTTGTTTGTTTCGCCTTTTGATTCATTTGACATACTTGCATCTATTTTTTGGTAATCGAACTTCCCCATTTGTGGCGCATGCGATTGTCCTTTGGCTCCGGCGTAATCCATACCACAATGCACTTAAGCAGCTCACTTCCTCCCACATGTATCCTCAAGATACAAATAACTACAAGAACATGAGAGCAGCGAAGCAAAAGAGAAGCGTTGGCAAGACAAAAAGGCGAACCTCTTGTAATTTGAGCAATTTGTTTTCATAAACAACGCTGCGAGCAAACCTTCTGCCTTATACAATATGAGGCCAGCGGCCAGTGAATAGTATCTGGTATCTTGTATCTGGCATCTCGTGCTGGAGAGCTGGCAAACTGTTTGCGAACGCTGCTGTGTGTTTTCATAGGAATTACGCTGAAAACTGTTGTTGAGCATCTCTCAAGTTAAGCATGTGTGGATGTGGATTTATTTAAGATGCGGCTGCATGTTATTCCTGCTTTTAGCAGCACATCCTCCGAAAACAATCACAGATCCTTAACAAACCACTTGCCTGAAAAAATATGCTTGCAACTTGCTCGTGCGGTTGAGGCGTCAACGTTTTAAGTGCTGTGCTCTGCCCCCGCTGCCTCTTGCCCCTCTGCCCGGTTACTGTGTAATGGGTTTTAATAACAATTTACCACAAATGTGACCAGGTTTTTCTTATACTACTTCTGTTTGTGTAAATATAATTTCTTTAATTGGATTTTGTCGCCGTGGCTACAAACACGCGCATTAAAAGCGCCCGCAAAAACATTCGCCATTTGGCGGCGTCGGTGTGAAATTAAGAAGCAGCCAGCAAAAAAACAACAAAAGCCAACCAGACAGCCGGACAATTGGACAGACAGCCAGACAAGCAGACAGCCAGACGGACAGTGGACAGTGAACAGTGTACCATGCAGCTGGTAAAACCCGTTAAAATAGCGCCCAAAACAAAAAAAAATGAACACAACTTGAGACTAGGCTCAGTCTCATAAACAGCGGCATACGCTGCAGCTAAGTTTTATTCAATTCTTTAAATTCTAAAACACGGGCTCTTATTTAGTTGTAATTTATTAATGTGGAATTCTTGAAAAATTTCAATAAATTTAATTACACTTTGTATTTAGTAATTGTTTACGTTTTTAGCCTATTCTGCTAAATATTATGTTTCGATTTTAACTTAAATCTAATTCCTGTTTTGGCCACGTTTGTAGGCTCTTTTCCAAACTTCGAGCTCCTCTTAAACTGAGCCTTTTTTATGAGGCCTAAAATCGTTGCCTTAAGTTCAAAGCAGGGCATACGTATACGTAATATGCTGAGCAAATGCCTCTGACAGGCGACAGCGCGACACGCTGTCTAACAATTTTAATTTTCAATTTTAACTGCGACGGACAATGGGGCCGACAACGATGACGACGACGTGGATGTGGACGGCGACGACGACGTCACACGGTTCGCCTTTTAGTCAGCTCCAGTCGCAGATGGAAACAGCGAAGGAGGCAGAGCCAGAGCCAGAGCCAGAGTTGGAGTCACGTCCAGTTTTATCCGGCCCGTTTAACTGGGTCACTGGTGTCAATCGTTAGCTGGTTCTGCTTGATGTTGTTATTGTTGCTGTTGTCGCTGTCGTTGTTGTTGTTGTTGTTGTTGTCAACTTAATTATGTCGCAATTGCTTTGAAGTCGACTTTTGCAAATGTAAACCAACAGCAGGTGGCATTGCTCCATGGTCCATAGTCTGTGGTCCGTGGCCGCCAGTCCGTGGTCCACAGAGCCATTTGAAATTGCGCTTTATTCAATTTTTATGCGCACCCCATACCATGCCCCGCACTCGGCGCTCCAGTGCCCCCTTTTTTAGTGGCTGCAACATCGTTGTCACCACTTTAATTGGATTTGCCCCGCTGACGCGTGGCTTTGCCTTTGTCTTTGTCTTTGGCATTAGCTTTGCCATTGCTGGCGTCCCAGTCTCTGCCCGGCTGCGTTGCTTTACTCTTACTTTCCCCCAGTCCTCCAAGACTTGGGAGCCATCGTCATCGTCATCATCATCGCCATTGCCTTCGTCATTTGCCATTCTCTGTGGCAGTAGCTAAAAAGCTGCAGCGCATTACAAATTGGTTTTGTTATTGGCTTAATTGAATTGTTGCAGATTGGACTTTAAATACGCGACTGCCTCATTTCGCCGCCACCTCCAACTGGCTGTTGCTGTTTTGCCTGGGGCAGTCTTTCCTTACACGAGTTTTCATAAGGTAGCGTCAACAACTTGGCGTGCAATTAATTGTAGCTCGACATGCTTTCAGCGCCAGCAAGTGCCATGGAATGGGATGTCGTGGAATGGATGGATGAGTAGGGTGGCTGGAGCCATTGCTTTGATACCCAAGACATGTAAGTCATGTAATTAGAGCAGTGCAGCGGGCGTGTGCCAAGTGCTAGAGGCTGCTAACCTCATTTGAAATGCAAATTATGTGGGCTTTCAAACAATGACCGAAATGAAAAATACAAAAATTAGAATACAGCTCAAAAAAGACGAATATATTATTATTATAGTGGCAAATGCAATTAAGTCAAGTCTATGTCTATATCTAGCTTGTTGCGCCCAAACCTTTTGGGAATTAGAGATGAATGCTTAAACATTATGCCTTGATATAAAGGTATTCTTTTTCTTAGAAATGTTACACTGTGTGTATTTACTTTCATTGGGGCCGTGCAAGAAATTTG
This sequence comes from Drosophila novamexicana, assembly GCF_003285875.2. Taxonomy (NCBI): domain Eukaryota; kingdom Metazoa; phylum Arthropoda; class Insecta; order Diptera; family Drosophilidae; genus Drosophila; species Drosophila novamexicana. The sequence goes on from NW_020824766.1 coordinate 2,185,924, forward strand.
AAGGCTTTGTATGCCCCATTTACCCCATTCCAGTGTCGTTTGGCCATATCACTTACAGCGCAAAACAAAGCGCCGCTGTGACACTTTCCCAGAATTGCTAACTCGAAAAGTCAAAAGCAAACGCTTTGTAATGCTACTGTCGCCAGTCTGATGATGTTGCCCCCGTTGCCTGCACTCGACGCCCCAACCCTTGTTGCCCCACAAAAGTGTATTAAAAAAAACCGATTTCATTGTTTGCATGCAACAACGTTGACGAGGCAGAAAGAAATGTCAACAAAAAAGAAAAAAATCAGACTGGGACTCGAATTGGAACTGATTGACACCAAGATGCACAGCAAACGTGGCTGAAGCAGGCGCGGGGGGAAATTATTGTACAAGGTAACACTCGAAAACTAATGCGCTTATCAGTGAAAATTGATCGGGCCTACGCGAGCGTACCGTCTCCTACAATGAATGCAGGTGATTGTTGCTTGTATGTGGAAATAATTAACATGTACTTTCGATTTCGTGACTTGAGGTCTGGAGGCCCGAAAAGAAAAGCAGCCCGTGGAAAAGTGAAACGAAATGGAGCCACAACTGACTAGCTCCCCCCCCTCCACCCGACACTCTTACACACTTCTCCGGAGTACAATCAATAACATTTGTAATGTCAATAATGACAAGCCCGACAAGGCGTCGTCGGGCAGTTCTCGAAATTGAAAGTTTATGGCTGATGGATTTGATGAATTACCCAACCAGAAAGCCGTCCAAGCACCTTGCATATCATTTTAGGGTACCCCTCGCAGCGATAAGAACGCGCCGATAAGCCAGTCGAGTGGTTTCCCAATGCAAGTCAAGCGTAATATCTGGAATGAATCATAAAACGCATTTATTGATTGGCCAGTTACAATGTTGTACCCTGTTTTTCTCTGTGCGGGTATCGAGAGAAGGCAATTGAGGTCGCCAAAGTAATCCCTCGATCGGTTGGGGCTGGGCGCCAAGTGCGAAATTAGGGTTAATTGAGATATATTTTTTAATAGACAATTACTTGAAAATCCTAAAGCTTTTTAGAACCTAACTGTTGATTGCACATTACGGGGCTAATGGGCCACATGAGGTCAGCTTCAATGACTGGCAAAATCCACACCCGGACTAAACTTAATTAGCACACACGCGTTTGGAGAACATATTTGAAAATTTAGATAAATTATCAAAAAATTCAAACGAAAACCAGTTGCATTTCTTGGCTATAAACACGACTATTATAGATGCACAGTGAGTAAGATATGATCAGACGGTGTCTAAATAATCCGCTTATTGTTAGATTTATAGCACGACTACCGCGAGCATTTCTAATTAATCGTGTTGCCATTTGCATAGCTATAAGCCGAGACTCTAATGTATATATAGCTATTCAATTATTTCCTCGATTTTATAGCGTGATTCTACACATTCGCACATTGTCAGATATTAACGATCAATTTCTAATCGATACAAATTATCTCTGCCTATGTAAATGTCAGCAAGTGCTCAATAAAAGATATGTATACCGCAGATTTCAACCAGATGTTTATTTTTATAAAACATTTCCAGTCGATTATTCAAGTGGTCAACAACGGCGTTTAAAGCCTTTAAGCCATATTTAGTTAATCTTTGATCTGAACTTGAACGTATGGCTTTAAACTGAAATGAATAATTGTATATTTAATACTCGGTTTAATGTGCTCAGTTATGCCATCCCATGGGCGGAAAATTGTTGATAGCCACTTTTTGCATGAATGTGTGTGTATGTATGTATATATGTGTGTACTTATTTGTGTATGTATGCATGCAGAAAGCGCATTGTACTTCTCGCTGCGCTTAGAATATAAATCAATTATTTTTAACTACCGCCCTACTATGCGATTCTCATGAATTGTAGTTTAATTCTTACTGTGCTGAGAATATAAATACAATTGTTTTTAAATACCACCCTACTATGCGATTCTCGTGAATTCAAGTAAGCCCATAAAGACTTAATATTTTTATTACGATCATTATATTTACCAGTCTTGGTGACAATCTAACAACTTAATCTCTGCTCTAACTCTTACGCTAATTTACTCTCCTGTAGTATATCTCATTATATTTTTATTTCTTTTGCTGTTCCCAGAACTTACTTTTACTTCTATTTTTCTTTCAGATATGTGAACATATTGTTTTCTGTACTATGTAAATTTTTGGGTAAGTCGTTTTGTACATATATATTTATAGGTAAATTAGAATTTATGTTAAGGCAAATCAGTCATGTTATCTTTTACTTATATAAGAATGTCATATAATGTGAAAACAAAAGGAACAATCAGTCGAAATTTATTGAGAAATTAATTTTTTGATTAGAATTATATATTTTTAGGTAGAACAAGTTTGATAACTACTTTGGCGTCGATTTTTGTATTAGATCAGATTATTATATTATTATGTATTATTCTGCGATTAGCACTCTGTTGAAATTTGATAAGTTAACTCTTGCGCTATCTGAAGTATGACCAATCGAATCCATATACGCAGTAGTTAATGTTGCATTACGACATTTTCACCTATGCCGCAAATCGATTACACGAATTGCCGAACCAATCAAGACCCATATGGTAGCCCATGCCCCCTGAAAAGGAGGGACTGCAAAGTTTAGCTGCACCTATAATAAAAAATTGACAACAACAACAAACTTATAAAGCCACTTAGCGGTCTAGAATGTCGAAAAAATGTATGCTTGAGTGCTAATAATGTTCAATGAATTGTTGTACGAGTATTGAGGAACCTTTGAAGCGATAAACCAACAAAATTGTTGAAAACTATGACAGACGACGACGACCACGACGACGACAGCCAAGCTGAAGACGACAATAAAATGAAATAACATCATAAGTACTATATACAGATACAGATACATATTTACGAGTATGGGCCCTAGGCGCGGGCACGAGTAACCTGGCCAAGCGCAACGAACTTGAAGCTAACGCGCCCCAAGATTATCTGAGACGGGCAAAACCATAAACAAATAAGGAAAAAATTCAATCCGAACGACAACGTTCTTGGTAGGTGGACTGCAACCGTGTGTGTGTATCTGTGTGTGTCATTACAGCTGCGGTTCATTGACATTGAATGGGTTGACAGTTTGGTTGACGTCGGATCTTGGCTCGTTCGGGGGAGTTGTGTGCAGAGTGAGGGAGAGAGAGAGAGAGCTCCAGTTGGATTGTGTTTTGTTTTGTGCAACTGCGTTTTTAATTGTGCATGCAATGAAAGCGGCACTCAAAATGCACTTGTTAGACAGCAGACACAGAGGAGACACACACAGTGGGAATCATCAGGCAGAAACATAATAAGGACTAGGGCTAGTGGCAGGACCAGGACCAGGACTAGGCTACTTTCTGTAGCTGGTTCGCCGCTGCCTCGAGTGCTGCATGCTCACGCGTAATTTCTACGAATTCAAAGAGCAGTTACAAAAGCCAAAGACAATGCAGAGGCATGCGGCATGCAACATGCGGCAACGGGGGCTTGAGGCAGGGTACTACGCGGAACCTTGAGGGTTGCATGACCTATATCACAGTTTAGAGCTCAGGCAAGGCTTGCCAGCAGCAGCAGCAGCAGCTCGACTTCGAAGACGTTGACGACAACTTTCCCAGGGCATCTCACGGCACGTCTCGGTCCATATGACAAATGTTTCACATCAGTGCGTTCCGACTGCAGCAATTACCTGCCTATGCGACTGTTGTTGTTGTTGTTGTTGTTGTTATTATTATTGTTGTTCCTCCTCAGATCCCTCCCGGCGTCACAGCTCAGTTGGTCGTCCGTTGCGTCTTGCTGAGCTTCATACCAAAAAAAAAAAAAAGAAAAGAAATGAGCCCCTGGTCTGCAGCCCAGAGCTGTGCTTCGATACTGAATCTTCGGGCTCAGGGAACAAGTGCTTCCATTATCCAGAGCCAGGCAGGATATCGTCAGGGTATGACTTTATGGCGCACAGTTCACCGCAGGAGTTATCGCAATGCAAGATCTAGTTTTTCCTAGACTCAATTTTTTCCCTTTTGGGCTGACTGATGCTGCAGCTGATTACTCAATTAGAGTGTGTGAAATGCATTGAGAGCATGTAATTATGCGGAAATCGAGAATAGATTTTCACATGTGCGAAAGTGCACAACTGACGACTCGATTCGAGTTGCAAGGAAACAAACAATAAACTTGAGGAAGTATCCGTCATAAATAATTTTCATATGCTAAGTGGAAAGTAGTTCACGCTGTGTTCTTAAGTGGAAAAAGCTGTGCAGCTGAGTAAATGCAATAGTATAATATATAAAAAAATCTATTTAAGAAAATCTATAAATGTCTGAAGAACATGCCAAATTGGGACGAGGTGGGTAGATGCAGATATTTAGCTGACATCTCAGGATAAGTGGCTTTTGTAATCTATATAGTTCCGCAATGATCGCTTAATTTTTGCATTTCCAATATATGTTATAATTTGTTATATTTATATGCCGAGTCTAAATTTAAATTTAAAAACAACGTGAGATGCGATTAATTGTCTGTTTCTAGAAAAAGTCGGCGGCAGCTTTATTCATATAATTAAAGCTGCATTCTTGCGATTACGGCAAATGAGGCTTTTGGGCCTGAGGGGGAAACCAAATTTGAGTGGAATGCAAGCGAGGGATACACAATCTGGCTTTATAAGGTCAATTCACACAATCAATTTAGCTATGGGAGGTTAAGGAATGAAATACGTTGTTCAAGATCAAATTTAAGCCGATTTATGAATGTCAGAAGCGCTTGACAAGCCTGCAGCCAATAGGTAAATGACCAACGCAAATGGATTGGAATGATTAAAATAAATATATAAAAAATGAATAACCTATGGAAAATTTGTTGGTCGTTGTGCTGCTGCATTATGCAAAGCAGCGCAACGACTTGGTATTGGACTTGGACCCCGTGGCCAGTGAAAAATTAAGCGGCTTTATCAGTGCCATCACCCGCATGCAAAGACAGAGTCTCGGAGACTCTGCCTCTGCCGCTTGCCCGGCTTCAGTCACCGTCTGGCCGTGGACTCATTAATTTTTGTGGGGCTCAGCACAGTAGTCGGCATTGAATACAAAGCCAGAATGCAGAATGCCTAAATGGCTCATTAGGGTCTTAAATTAAAGCCACTTGGCCTGTGCTAACACAAGTCGGTCAACTGGGCCCCAAGGGTCAGCCCAGCCAGAAGCCAAAAGAAAGCGGCAGAAGACAGCGCAACAAAGACACGTCTTGCCACCAGCTACCGCACCGTACAGGGCTTTATGGGTAGCCCGGGGCAGGGTGGGTACGCGGGCTTAGCTCACCTAATTAGATGGCCATTGTCTTACTGCGTGTGACAGTTGGGCAGAAATTATTGCAATAGGTCTAGCGACAGACAGGCGAGTACCTGGCCAAGATCTGGGCCCATATGGTTAGCCGCAAGAGCCGCAAGTCTTCGCATTAAATGAGCTGCAAAAAAAAAACGTCATCAATTGTGACAGAAGATGCAGCTACCCGGCAAGATTTGCTAATCTGACCCTCGTAATAGACAATCAGCTGGGTTCCCTCCCTGGACCAGAGCCGCAAAAGGGCCTCATCATCATCTTAGTCTGTTGTGCTGATTCATTTCGCTGGCCGTAAAGATTAGCTGATCATGATAAGAATGTTCTTTTGTGCAGTCGATGAGCTCATCATTAACAACAGAGCCAAGCAACCCTTTATAAATTGCAATGGAATTTATCATAGAGGAAGCTTGTTGAAAGGCTATTTCAATGCTTGTTTTCTATGAGAAACTGATCTTATCCTGGATATGTTATGAGTGCATGTGTTTTCTATATGAATTCTTATCGGTATCCTGACAAAAAGTGGCAATGATCAGTGTTGATTTATGTGCGTATTTATCATACATTAAGATAAATGTGAATTAAAAAAAAAAAACTAAATCCAGTTTATGTCCATATAAAGTGTTTGTCCTGAATGACTGACTGATTGATTGACTGACTAACTGAGTGAGTGATTGGTGATGAAGTTTATGACGGAATTCCACCCGCATGTGTGGAAAAATGGCGAAAATGTTTGTATGAAACTTTTCTGTTTACCATCCGATCGGCATAAAACTCATTTTCAAAAATCTACAAAAAAAAGTTAGTGAAAAAGTGTTTCAGCGGATAAAATCAATCTCGAATGCGCCCTTCGTGCGGATGAATATATCATTTTATTTTAGCACAAAATTTACCACGGGCAAGGCCGGGTAATACCCGCTAATATGTACATATATATATATAATCATTTTAATCTACAACTGACTCGTCACATAATTACATATCCATCAAACCCAAAACGAGCAGTTCTTGCATTTTGTGTGCTGTACCAATTGCTGTCTCCTACCTGACAGCAACACCAAACTTGATCTTCCACCAGGTGAATGCATAAAGAATCCGCTGTTGCTTAGGCTTGTGCGCCCACAAATTGCTCTTCAGTCCCGAAATACCGAAATAAGATATCTGCACGTAGCTGTAATTTAAAACCCCACCAGTGAAAAAAAAGAAGAAAATTAAAAAAAGCAACAACTACAGAACGAGAAATGGTCTCAGGCCCAGTCCGAAACCTACAAACACACACACATACACATACACACATACAGACAGAGACACACGCGTATTATCCTACGGCAATAATTTCTTTTCTCAGACAAACGGCCGAACAATACAAATGTAGAGATATGTCATTTGCCAGGCAAAACGAAATCAAAGAACAGAACGAACAGAACCGAAATGAAGATCGATGCTACATAACAGTACGACTGGGACAAGATCTGGAACTGGAACTGGGACTGGGACTGCGCTGGAACTGAGACTGGGCAGGCAACATGTGCGCCGCTTTGTAACGCCAATTATGGGCCCATAATTCGAAGGCATTGTCTGGAGCACAAAAGACGAACTGAGCGAGCATTACACGAGCGAGAAGAAGAAGATCATTTCCCAATACACACACACACACACACATATGCACACGCCTCAGGCCCAGTTCTTGGCGATGCGTAACGAAGCGGCAAATGAGCAAAAGCCGCTTGCTGAGCGCATTGAGCACATTTGAGCGCATCTTTGGCCAGGTAGCGCGCTCTCTCCCACCCTCGCCGGTCGATCGCATGCGTTGCCGCTCTCTCGCTCTTGAGTGGAGTTAACAGAGCGCGCTTGACGATCGAGCCGAGCTGCCTTCGGCTGTGCTCTGCGTGCTGAGCGCTAATCAGTTTATTTGCAGACGTAGCCGCCGCCGGACGTGTGTGTGCAGCGCCAAGAGCCAAGATACAAATACAGATACAGATCGAGATAGAGATACCGATACGGTTACAGTGAAAGTGTGCCGCAGCAAAAGATACTCGTAATTACTGAACGTGATCCGAGTGCGTACAGAGCTAGAACGAGCAGAACACAACGATATATAAGATACAATGGAGGGCCTGCCACGCGCATTAAACTACGAACTGTCGCACGATCTGCATTTCGATCATTTCGGCGGCGCCGCACAACAAATATTAGAGAACGGCAAGAACCCCGCCGCCGCGGAGGCCTCAACACCCACGATCAGCACACTGGATGCGCTGGCCAATAGCGATTTTCTGCAAAAGATTGGAGCCACCATCTTCAACTCGATACAGCTGAAGCATCACAAGCTCAACGAAGCGATCGCACAGAATTCCAGCGAACTGACCATGGATTACGACTTTAGCGCTAACCGTGTGGTGCTGGACAGCAGCAGCGTGGATCAACTGCAGCAGCAGCTGGAGTACGACAAGTTCATGAACGAGGTGTGGATCGGCATTGTGTTCACCCTTATCTTGATCTCCATGGTCTTCTGCATATGCTCCTGCTTCCTGTACCATCAGTTTCGCACCTGGAAACGAAATTGTAAGTAAACCCCAACGGATTCCACAGCTGTGACAAGTCGCCGCCGCCTCCAGAGCAATCGCTTTTTGAATGGGAAGTGGGGTGTGTACTATATATAAGTACGATTAGGCCTTATCAATCAACATCAACAACTTAGTATTAAGTTAAAGGTTTTTCCTGCTTTGGTTGGCATTTATGATTAGCGTCCAGGGGCACGGAAAGTTACACAAACATCGACTGAGGTCTACGTGCTAAAATGTAGAGAACAATTTCAAGCAGCTCTCGGGCGATATTCATGAATGAATCAGAAATGCCATGAAATTGAGAAACAGTCTTGAATGGGAATTATCGTAAGGCTAATAACCAAGTTTACTTCAACTGAAATGCTAATCGCATCAGCTATTGCGAGCCGCTTTAATAGGCCTGAACTAAGTTGGCCTAAACACAAGCTAATGCCTGCAATTAGCTCGGCTCCTACTTAAGGCTAGACACGTGCAAGCTTTAATTTGAATAGACTTTGACTTTCTTTGAGAGCTATTCACACTCTGAATTCTCGTCAAGTTCTAATTTGTTTTTACTGTTTCGGCCTTCAAAAGAATTGGCACATGAACCGAGGCCATGGTTTCTTGTTCTAAACTTTTCTTTTCTTTTTAATACCCATGTTTGCTGTGCAAGCAGAAAATGTATGAATAAAAGTAAAAAAGTGAAGCACAAAATAGATTCATGCCAAGTGCATTTTGTGAGCGGCAAACAGGTTGAAATTAAAATAAATATTAAATGCACACAAATCTATATACAAACTTCAGTGCGGCGTGCCTGTAATTAATATTGTTGGGTAACACATAAATAAAAGTCAACAATTAAAACACTTCATCAAAATACAAATGTCTAAATGGAACTGGATCATTTCTCAAAGCGACTTGGCACACACACACACACACACATGCAATTCGCCATCCATGAAGTCTGTCAACTAATTAACTGCCTTTCTCTCCGTGTACAGATCATAACAATGCCAATAGCTCATCGCAGTGCACAATTATTGATATCGAGGCACTGAAACTGCAGCCCGATGCGGAGGATCCGGTGCCGGAATACACATTGGTCTCCGGTCTGCCCAGCTATGAAGCTGCCTTGGAGTTGCTGCAAAAAACCCCGCAATCGTCGTGCCTGATTGTCTATCCAAGCGTGTTTAATATATTCAATAAGCATGAAAGAGGAGCAGCAGCAAGAGCAACATGTGCAACGGCAACAACCACAACAACAGACGCAGTAGAAGCTGCAACAACAACAACAAGCACATCGCGGTCACAGACGTTGCCTTTGTGTGAGGCAACAACTCCGCTGTTGCCAACAACTACAACAACAACAACAACAGCAACAGCAGCAGCAGCAACATCCACACCCACATGCGAAAGCAATAAGTCCAATTTTGTGCCCAGCTACGCTGAGGTATTTGGCTTTAAGACCATAGACGAGAAGAAGAAATCTCCGCTTGGCCAAAACCAAACGAAAGACGAGACATCGAAAGGCCAAGGCGATAAATGCTAAATATGGCTCTCCAGGGTGTGTGTAACACCGAGATCTGAACTAGCTGGATGGTCAAGATCGCAAAGATACCAACCAAAATGTGCTCTGTGATAATTGTTGCTGTTGTGGCTAAATAGTTAGTTGGCCGCGATTCGATGCGATATGATATTTATGTACTTAGATTCAACTAAGCGCTGTGATTATAGAAAAAGAAGGAAAGAAAGACAACTCGCAACAAATGATATAAACTACCTGTACTTATAAAAATACCTATATGCTCGATAAAGATTTGTTCAGCTTTATTGCTTTATTGTTATTAGCTTCTAAGTAGACAACAATGTGACGCATAATAAATTATACAAATATTATACTTTAATATCGCTAGTCTTCTATTGTTCACAAACTCACCTCAACTGCTGCTATCAACGCCCTTTGCATTCGCATTTATTATTTTGCTATCAATCAAAGTGGCATTCAACTTGATTTGCAGTCGCTGCATTTGATTTGATTGACGCCTGAATCAGAAACCATTCCGAGTCCCTATCAGCCCCATCGTGTCCCGTCAAGGGCTTTCCCAGGCATCTCTTTGTTGAGCTTTATAAATAGCGGCAACAGCTCAACGGATGCCCGACTAGATTGAGATAGTTGCCACCCAAGTAGATGGACGGGCGGACAGATGGAGACAGTTTGACTTTGACATTCGGCAAAGAACGTGCCACGTGATAAGCTGCATAGAGAAGCCAGCTGGATATAGCTGGAAAGAGTATATGCTATTATACACGCTTCTACGAGCACTTGCAATGCAATTGTTCCTGTCATTTGTATTGATAAGCTCGCCAGACTCGGTCCAGCTATGCAAATTTGTTTACTTGTGCTCTGCTCAGCTCAACTTGGACATAAATAATGATGTTACAATGTGTTTTTTTCTTTTTTCGTTTTTCGAAGCCGTAAAGATGTGTGCAACAAATACGAGTAAACAAAAAAATCAAGTCACAGGGCACGAAACGTGCGGCAAAGTGAAAAACAATGTTAATAGATCGCTTACATTTATTGCTCCTAAGTGGTTCGAATAAAACTAAATGTGGTTTTGTTCGAGAACCGGTTTCTTTTCAACTGAAACACTCTGAAATTAACGGAAAATGTAATATCTTTTGGACTTTGCAAATAATTTGATAAGAAATATAGTTAATTTTACAATCAACTTTATCTGTAGGATAAAACATATGTGCCTATGAATCGCAGCATTTGCAATCGAAATGCATTTGAATGCACTTTTAATTTATTTATTTGTGGCTAGGCGTTATTTATTTTACTAACGTATTTTTATCTGCCCAATTGCAATTTCCACGCTTATCTCTGCCGTACGTTTCGCAATTATTATTTGTTTGCTGCAAATGGCAATAACAAATTGCTATGAAAGTCGCGAAAATGCTTGGTCGCCAGCCAGCGCACCTATGGGGCAGGTCAGGTGAGCGCGCAGGCAAATAAAATTCCATAACTATAAAGTGGATGGCGCAAATTATTCACTTTACAACTTAACATTCAACATAGTATTTGCCGGCTCTGAAACGAGTGCAGCCACTGCCACAGCAGCAGACGCACCTGTACTCAGGGGGCAGGGTATCCATCCGCTTGCTATGCATGCGCGAAAAGGTGCCAACTGCCATTTGCCATTTGCCATTTGCATATTGCATATTGTGTGGCAGTGTGTTCCAGTCGCGCAAATAATATATTTTAATTGTAATTGCAATTTATGACAGCAGTAAGTTTATTTGACACTTGATGATATTTTCTATGCATTCTAAGTGGGCAAAAACTGAAATGGATAAATGACTCACTGCCAAAGCCTCCTTTGGTGGCGGGGCTTTAGCTTTCTGTTTCTGTTTATATCGATTGGTGAACTTTTCGCTGTCCCCAAAACAAAGCAAACTTGTCAAACTGTAGAGTGTGCCGCAGTGTGTGCAAATTAATTCATTAGCCGGCATCGATATCAAACAACGCAAAATATGCCAAAAATGTTGCGCATGCGCGTGCCTATCAATGCGTGCCCGGACTATGTTTCCCGTCTGCCGTCATTCATAACAAATCCTCTCACGTAGGCTCCATATACTACCAAAACCGATTAAGTTTCCAGTTCTCGAACCAACATACATACGCATCTATAAAAGCATTCTCTGTCATTTGCCGTGTTGTTACTTTGAGCACAGACTGTATTCTCTGTCAAGAACTTGGAGTTCAGAGGAGAAAAACTTTCGATTGCCGTCTTTCTTCTTTGACAATTAATACATAATACCTTATTACATTAGCATTAAGGCAGAAGTTGAAATATCTTTAAGAAATTGCCAGCTTATGCTCTAAAAAAACAAACCCCGTTCCAGAACTTACTTTTGTTCTAAAAACTCCGCCTTAAATCAATCTGTTAACAGACTTTGCTGTTTCTATTAACAACATGTGTTACAATGAGAATTCTTCAAGTATTTTTAGCGTTTTAGTCTAATAGTTAATTGCTCACAAAACGGGCAAATATTTGTAGTGTGTACTTGAAATAGTTGCTAATGAGTTTCGGTTTATGCTAACTAATTGATCGGCTAATGGGCTGAAGCGTAATGGTTTTATAAAGGTTGCCTTATACTCTGGGTACTGGCTTAATGCCTTAGTCACGCCTTGGGTCTGCCTTTGAAATCGACTCGTATCACAATATCATCTTAAGAGATCTCATTTGCATTTGATAGGGCACGCCTCAAAAAGTTTATTGCAAAAGCAAGAAAACATGTGTTGTCCGGACTGCATATCAAAATATTATACAACATAAACAACATAATTAGCTTACAATTCAAATAAAATGCCCAAATCCGTAACTAAATGCAGATGCCGAGTCCGAGGCAGAGGCAGAGGCAGTTGATGATGGGCGGGAGAAAGAAAGCGCAACCAAAGGGCAAACAATTTATTAAAAAACCATCCACGAGATGCAGATGGGGAGAAAGTTGCCCTGTGGAGTCTGCCAGCCAGCTAGCCAGCCAGCCTAATGAAACGAACAATTTATTAATAAAATGCACATTAGCCCACGGTTTAGGCCAAGCTAAAACTTGGCCTCAGTCCCTCCAACGGCAGCGGTATTTAGTTGAATGAATTTTCAATTAACCGCCAAATTCGTTGGCCAAAGCTCTGGAATAGCTGCAGACGCCCCGCCGCCGACGATGTTTGAAAGTGAAAACCGGTCGGACGACGAATCCGAATCCAAATTCGACTACGTCATACGCAACATTTGACCCACTTTTCAGGAGGTGGCGCAAAAAATTGGCAAGCCAGTTTGGTTGTTTTTTATCTCACATTATTTGCTAGAAGCGGGTGCATAAATAAATGAATATATAGATATATGTATATATGCATACATATGTACAAATATTTATATTGGGTCAGTTTGGTTCGTGCATATGGTATTTTGGCAAATAAATATCCAAGTAAATGCATCTGTAAATATATATAATAAATATTTAATAAATTGTTTAAGCTCGTTGAAAAGGTTACGCAAAAAATACAAATATTGCGTTTTTTGCCAAGGCCCAAGCCTCAACGAAATATTTAACTTAGTTAGCCGCATAAAATGTGATATTATATAATCGAAAAGGTCTTATTAAATAGTATATTGACTTAATTAAAAAGACTATTGACTTGTACGCTGACTAAAATAATTAATATTTATAACATACCTACTACTGTTAAGACCCGATGCATTTATAGACAGTTAATTGAGCAATCGCATATGATATATTGACATTAATAATATTAAGGCATTCCAGAGAGATTTGTTTCTTCAGAGTTTACACATTTCATTTGATTTGAATCCAGCTGTGTCTATCTCGCTGCCTTGTCGTGTGTCAAAAGTAACTAAACTCTTTAAACACAGCTATTTGCATTCGCATTAAAAGTCACACTGCCTCAAAATGTTTGCGACTCGTGTCAGCTTTTGCTTGTTTTTATTTAATATTTTTAAAAGCCTTGCGTTAATTGTGCTTAAATATTCAGCTTTGAAATATTTATCTCTTTCCTTTCGACTTGAGCAAACATTTTCGGAACACACGACGCTGCTGATTTTACATGGCTTTTATTTAACGTTCTACTCAAATTTTATGGCCACACAAGGTGAATGAAAGGTTTGGCTAAAAACAAAAGCTGCTAAGTAAACGTGAATTGATGGGCATTGGCTATAAAGATTTTGCCATTTGATTTGTTTGCCTTTGCAATGTGCCACGGCAAATGTGGCGCTCGAATAAATATATAAAATGAATATTTATTATATTAAAAGTGCAATAGAATATTTTCTAAGAACAAATTCATTTTAATGAAAGGCATGCAAAAAACCACTTAATGCATATGTAACAAATGTAACAACCCGAGCACTCGTGGTATCTCGCAAATAGTTGAATTAATCAACAGATTCAAAAGGTAACTAATTATTATTATTAACAGAATACGGGATAGTTGTAAACTAGTAGCCTGACTTTTAAATATAACTGGCTACTGAATTCTACTACTGGCATTTAGCTAGGTTAATACATGTGGGTAGCTGCAATGCACTGTATACCCTGCATTGCAAATGGGTAAGCCTTGGAACAATGTTGACTTGGCTATAAATGCAGCTGGCAAAATACTTGAAAGTTTACTCACTCGAAATATGCAAATTATCATCTCGGATTGGATCAAGTTTGACATGTAAATAAACGCTAAAAATATCGAATAAATACTCAAGCGCAATAAAGTTCAAATTTATGCTAAATAAGTAAAAACAAAACGAAAAAGTAGATGCCAGTTAGGCATTTTTAAAAACTGTTTGTTTTAGTCAACAAATCAAATTAGATTCAGCCGGCAGCGAAATAAAAGTTCTTAGAACGAATAAAAATGCAAATAAAAGTTAGATGAGAGTCAAAGTTATGGGCATGCAGCAAGATGCTCGCCAGACCTAAACGTGAACCCAACTCATAAAAAATAGAACTATACAGGGAAATTGAGAGTGAGAGGTAGAGAGAGAGGGTCGAAGAAGGTTTAAGAGTGTTGCCAACTGCTAACTGTTCCTATCTCGGCGCTTGCATCAGAAGACATCAAAGCGCAGCATTCGGGCCAAGGGGTAAAGGGTTTCGAGGTAGCTGCAGATACAGACAGATACAAATGCAGACACAGCCACAGCCACAGTTACAGATACACAGATGATGCAGCCACAGATACAGCTACAGCCACAGCCACAGCTACAGATAGAGATACATTCACATATAAAGTAGGTTGCTTGCAGGTTTGTTTTGCTGATAAGCTTCGCGTCGCAAGATTAACGTGTTGCGCACTCCCTCTGACACACGCGCTCCGTCTCTTTCTGTTATGCTCTCTTCTGCTGTGTTTTAATTTTATGGCCCAAAGATTTTATTTTGTAACTTAATGTTTGTTTAGCTTGGCTTGAATTGGATTGGCCGGGCTCCGATTGCTTTGGAGCAGCAGGTTGCTGTTGCTTTAGTTGCCAGATTTCAAGAGAAATACACTAAAGCCGCGATGCTCCGTTTAGTTGGAGTTCGGTTCAGGGATTTGGGTTTTATGGTCCAATCTGGCAGGTCTTTAATTGTATCTATTTGTAGTGCTTAAGCTGTCTGTTTGCTGTGGCAATATTGGACTTAACTAACAACAGATGAGAACAATATGAAGTCGACTGTTTAAGCTGGGATTATATAATATTTACAATGCAAAATAAAAGCGAACATCAGAAGGGCACGATCCGCTAGCTTTTATTGTATTGGTAACATATTTTTAGCATTTGCTTACAGAATCAGCTCAAACTAGTTGTGTTAATTCTAAAAGTTGTATCTTAAAGCTGCCACCCGTCTTAAACTTGATCCAATTATCATTTAAACTTAATTTAAATGTATGTAATTGCCCATCAAATCGGATATGCTCTTGAGTGCACGCAAATCATTCATTGACTATTGCAAAATATTATAAGAACAAAATATATGCCAATTAAAAACAATGTAGGAAATTAAATTATCTGACAGCTTAGCTGGGAAACATAAGACTTAATCCAAGCAGATAAAAACTATAAGCATCATTATAATGGGTTATTATGAGGTTCACTTGACAAAGTTCAATGTTCTTTCAACAAAGCACAATTGTTTTGTTATAAAAACCGAAATTAAGGAAATAGCTCAGCCATAAAGGAAAGCCGGTTTGCAATTTACGGTGTCTGCTTCCGTAAGAATCTGCGAGGGAACAACACGCCACACTGAGCACATCGCCAAGCCCAACTAACTTGGGTAGGAAACTAACTGAACTTCTGATAACTTAGACGAGTAACCAGCTAGAATTGGAACCTATATCTGCATGTCAAATTTGTATGTTAGGTCTGATTAATTTCTTATCATATGTGCTGCTCTGCTGCTCTAGTGGGTGTCATTAATCACAAGCCCATTTAGTATAGTTGTCAGCAATGGTTTCGCATAGACGTGGCTTCCATGTGTTCTACATCTGCATTATACTCCTGCTGCTGGTCGCGCTCTACTGGAAGACCCAGGCGAAACTGAAGGCCACCAGGGTGGGGCGTATTGCCAAGAGTGGGTCATTAGCAACACAATCTATAGTCGCTGACCCACTCTACGATAAGATTCGTGTCCTTTGCCTGGTGACCTACAAATATTGGTACACCGATGCGGCCAGGTATGTGAAGCGCACCTGGGGCAGGCATTGCAATGTGCTGCTGCTGGTTAGTGGGCAGGCGGATCTGGAGCTGGAGCCCTATGTGCCACTGGTCAACACAACAGACAATTGGACGCTGGTGCGGCAGGGCCTTATCTACGCGTTCGAATACTACCAGCACGATGTCGATTGGTTTCTCAAAATCGGGGACTGGAGGTATCCATAACTTTATTTAAATTGTGGCATTCATAAATTGCCGGCTCACTCTTTGTCATTATTTTTTATCGCTTGCATATGTTATGACATTCAAAACATTCGTTTTACTTCTTTATGTGCTGCCCCCCACTCCGGTTGCATTTGACTTTTCATTGATAAAGTTATCAGCCTCTGGCTATGGGTTTACGGTTCCGTTCCGTTCAGTATCATTATTTTCATTCTTTTTTCTCGTTTTCTTGTGCTTCCTTTGCTGCTTTGTGGTTTGGCTCACACAACGTTTCCTTTATCAACTGCGCCACGGCAGCAAGGAAGTATCTTTTGAGAGCAGTTTTTATCTGTATCTGCCTTTTGTCGTCATATTCAGGCAACAACAACAACAACAACAAGTATATGCATATGCGCTTAGCTGATTGCACTCCAGGGAGTTTTTCTTTCATAATTGGTACAAATTTTGTCAGCTCTTTGAAATTCAAACTGAACATTTTCCCAGACCCAAGTCGCAGTAGATGAAGATTATGTTGATTAGCAAAATGCAAAACTACTAACTGAAATTAAATCGAAGAATATACATATATTAAAAGCTATAATTATATGCACATTCGTTTCTTAATCCATTTATTTAACGTTCAGCAAATGCAAATATTTTCGGTTGAGTTGCACATTGACACAAATAAAAAATGTATTTATAAGTATAATTTACAAGCGAAATTATTATCATTTTATTGTGTTTTTCATATAAAGAGCATTTCAAGATTGAACATTCATTTTTTCTATAAATAATTGCAATGCAAAATGCAACAAATAATGTAGCATTCATTTCTAATCTGTTTTAAATTTTTGTATATTTTCTGTAAAATAAGCGACGCTTAAGATTAATGTACTAACGACGTCATATTCTGCGCTTATCGCTGACATTTTTATTTGATTATTTTTTATTATATATTTTGTCGAGGCAAAGTTAGTGTTAAAGGGTCAATTAAGTCTTAGTGCGCTGTCAATGGATGCTTCGTTTAATTTATGCCGACACACATAATTGGAAATTTATTACAAGTGATGTCAACACCACGAGAGATAGAGATAGAGAGAGAGAGAGGGAGAGGGAGAGGGCGTTGCTGAGGGAATATGAAATATCGAATTTAATGGACCTTGAAATGGGGCGTCTTGCCGACCTATCGACTTCTAATGAAAACATTTTTTCATATTTTATTACCAAAGCTTATGCGCTCATTCTTAAGCCTTTACCAGTTTCTGGGTTAGGGGCAAGGCCCCCAAAATCGTTGTGCAAAATTTAATTAGCTATATTCATCGCAACTGAGCACATACTCTAATGAAACCTCAAACAAATGTGCTGCGAACCGGTTCTAGTTTGTTATATGGTGGGAAAAAAAATACATCTAACTAAAATCAAGTGTAAGCACCTCACCTTATCGGCATTATCAACTATTATTTTGGCTCTTTGTTTGGCAACTAACACACACACACACAC
The DNA here is from genome assembly GCF_003285875.2 of Drosophila novamexicana. Lineage (NCBI taxonomy): Eukaryota > Metazoa > Arthropoda > Insecta > Diptera > Drosophilidae > Drosophila > Drosophila novamexicana. Next base: position 2,203,720 of record NW_020824766.1, read on the forward strand.
ACACATACAATTAGCCGCAGACACACCTCGAGCTGACGTGTGTGTGTGCATAGAATTTGTTTAAGTGTACGCGTGTTAAATGTGTTTTTTTTTCTCATTTTATTATTATTTTTAGTTTTTTTTTTTATTGTTTTCTTCTTGTTTAGTTTGTTTACCGCGCACATTTGCGGCTTGAACTTGGCATTGTTTGCATTGGGTCGCCATTCATTCAGAAACGGATATTCGGATCTTCACTTGCCGAATCTTGTTGACACGGTTTTCAAATAATAACTGTTTGCATTTGGCTTTACGTTTATTTGTAGTTTTTATCTTCGATGTCTTACCTATGGATTTCTTTGTATGCACAACAGATCAGCGTTTGCAATATTTGTGAATATGATTTTGTTGGCTTCAATGGAGAGTTTGTTCTGCCGAACTATTCCGCTGAGAGTTCTAACTGAACAAGCTCAAATGAACTGAAATTAAACATTTTTATTATTTTTTCATAAGTCAATTTAATTGGGCTAAAATAATAGTTAATTTGTAGAACTTATACGCTTAAAGTTCCAAGTGAAAGAATTCAAAAATATTGAAACCTAACATTTGTATAACTATATGTTCTCAAAGGTAATTCGAATCAGATAAGCTTAGGATCCTTAATATCTTATTATATTATAATAATGAGTTTATCATTTCACCACAAAATTATTATGCCCCTGTAGAGGTAGCTATACCCCTGTTGTAGGATAGATTGTCCTCATGTCTTATTATATTGTTTTAATATTATTAAATAAAATATCTTTCTATTTGTGCCCACAGTTTTGTAGCCGTTGAAAATCTCCGCTATATGCTTCAAAACTTTTCTGCCTCTGAACCCATTTATCTGGGCTATGAGCTCAAGTATCCTGGCACCAACCTGGTAAGTTCCACAATCTAGCAATTGACCTACCAAGTCTATGAATACTTCTCGCTAGCCCTTCAACTATTGGAAAAGTGGCTACGTGCTGAGCCGAGAGGCCTTAAGGCGTTATACAGTAGAGGCCGAGAAGCCAGATACGAAGCACTGCATGAAAATGCAGGGCTTCACAGAGGATTTGGAGCTTGGACGCTGTTTAATGAATGTGGGCGTGGTCACAGGCGATACTCGGGATGAGTTCGGTCACGAGACTTTTATACCGATCGTAACAAGCGAACTGTTTATAAAGGGCTACGAGTATATTCCCTGGCTACGGAATATGAGTTGGCACTCCACGGATTTGGTAAATATTGCTCATTATTGTATTTTGGAAAAATCTTTTGAAGAATTCTTAATTTAAATACTTACAACAGCATACGGTCCCCATATCAAGACGGGCAATTACATTCCAGGTGTCTTATCCACCCAGAATATTTGATTTATATTACTTTATGTATCATGTACGTATTTTTGGCAAACCTCTGCGCAATTCCATGGAGCTGTTGTCTTAATAAAGGGACCAAAAACTGTCGCAGCTGCCAGTTGGCTATAAATCGGCCAAAGTATTTCCGTATTTCGGATATTTCAATTACGTGTAGAGGGCAGCATCTTGGGTTACGGCGACGTTTACTTCCGTGTAACCCACATATCATCTATCATCTAACTACTTAGCTCAACAGTTTCTCACATAATTCATGCCACATACGGGTCCACAATCTCAGCCCACATACAAACACACTGACACACACACACACAGACAGACACACGTGGATTGAGATACGTGTTCATCAATGAAAAGTTGTCTCCCTGTCTAGCCAGGTCTTCGTTTTCCTAAGCCCTTTGTTTCCATTGGCTGCCTGCGCAAAATTACTTCCGTTTTGTTGCAACTGCAAAGTGTCATTGTTGCAGCATGCCTGGCACTGTCTTCGGGCTCGGCATTCGAATCGCTATTGGAGTCTCTTGCCAAAGGGCGAAAGGCAAATTGTATGCAATATTGCGCATTTTTCTGCCGCTGCTCCGGCTGCTGTTTCCTGTGCCTCACTGTACTCGTGTGTGTGTGTAGGCCTATTGTTTACCATTTTGTGCTGCCAACCTGTTAGCCAACAATGACAACTCATCTGGTAATTTGAGCACGTAAATGGAGACATTAATGCCCTATATGAACAAATATCGCTTACCTTTACTTATATTTATACGTATTTTTTTGACAGTTTCACGTGAATCGGCTCACATGTTATTATATAAGTTATTGTATCGTGTGTTGTTTTTATTTTTTGGGTTGCAAAACACCTTCAAATCAAACAATAGCTGACATTTGTTATCTAATGCGACAGTTATCTGTGTTTTTTTCAACGGAATTTGTAAAGATACACATGTCTATGCAAATCTGGCATACATCTCAGCGAACTGACTGATGGCTTAATAACATCCAGAGCGCATGAAATGCCTAACATATTGCTGTTTTTGAGGGGAGTTGAGTAGAGTTGAGGGACATGAAGATAGTCAGCTTTTTATCTTCCGTAAAAATCAGCATTCTCTTATATCAGCTTACGTCTTAACACTTTCGTTACCAAATCGCAATTTTTCAAGATAAGTTCGGTAAATGAAGTAATGTAACTATGTATTTCCATTACTTTATATAAAAATATTCCATAAAATACAGCAAGTCAATAAACTCGACCTTTCCGGTGTCAAATTGCAGATTATCAGGCAAGTGAAGTAAATTAAAGAAAATGTAAATGTAAATGTTTCGTTCAGTTATATTCTTCGCTCTCAAGCCTTTTGCAATCAAACTGCAGTTTTTGGGAGGAGTTGAGTATCTTTAAAATCTCTTAAAAAGTTTACTCTTAAATGTAACTACATGAATTCAAAAGGTCAATTCTTCGATTACTCATATAAACAACTTCCTTAACCCTTTCGTTACCAAATCGTAGTTATTGAAGAGAAGCTCAGTTCAGTGAAGAACATTAAAATAGTAAGCTTTTTAAATCTTTAAAGCTTCCATAAAATTTCACTTCTTCGTTCACCTTTATCGACTACTGTTTACAAATTTCGTTAGCAAATTGCATAATTTCATGGGAAATTCAGTAAGTGAAAGAAGTCGACTATAGTAATCTCTTTAAATGTAACCCTATGTATATTCCGTCTTATATAAACTCCATAAAATTTAGCATGTCACTATTCCGTTCAATAATGTAAACTTCGGTCTTAACCCTTTCGTTACCAACAACTCTCACTGTCAGCACTCGCTTACGTTGCCATGCTTTCAACACCTTCGCCAGCTGCTGCTCAGCCCATTAGGTACATTACCAATTCAACATTGGAGATATTCCTCCCAATAGCTCAACCCGCCCAGCAGCTGACTAGTGTTGCGCCTTTGGCTCGTTTAACGCTTCCCGCATTCAACTGCACTTGTCAATTCTCAATTTCAAACTGCAAACGAAGCGTAACCAAAGTTTTGCATCAGCTTCGACTTGCGCGGCACGCAAAGGCATTGCCCGAGACAGCTCCCGGCAGGTGAGTTAATATTTCTAATTGAAAAAGGCAATTTGTATGCGGCGAGCCAATCGAGAGTTGGGCTGAGGTGGCGGAAACCGAGAAACTGAGACAGACAAAAGCACTCAATATAATTAAATTGTAGCCAGTACAGACCACAAGCCACGGTTCACAGCCGAGACAGCCGACATATCATCATCATCATCTTTCGAGCTGATTTCAGTACCAGTTTTAAAATGAGACAGCTCTTAGGCACGCGACGCTTCTTTCTGAGTGGCAAAAATAAAATTAGCATCATAAATCCGTGCAGCGGCTACTCTGCGATGGTCTGCTCCATACTCCGTACCATCCAGAAATTGGCGATTCTCGGACTGATCTGTCTGCTGGTCATGATGTTGCTGCAAAGGGCTCCAGAGCCAAAAGCTGCAAGGGCTGCTCCGCCAGCAGCGCGTATCTTTTGCATTATCTCCACCTACTATTATCGGCAAGAGTCGACGGCGGTGCATGTGAAACGCACCTGGTCCAAGCACTGTGATAAGTATCTATTTGTCAGCGATGATGCCCACGAGGAGCTGGAGCCCGCCGTTTTTCTGAATTTGAATGATAAATGGATGCAAATGCGTGCTCACTTTGAGTACGTGTACAAATATCACTTCGACGAGGGCGATTGGTTTCTCTATGCCAATGATGATAAGTACGAGCTGAGCTCTACGACTAAGTCCGTCACTGACTAACACTCTTCGCAGCTTTGTCGTGGTGGAGAACCTACGCTACATGCTGCAGCCCTACAGGCCCGAGGAGCTCATTTACTTTGGCTGCAAGATGCGCAATGCCGCCAACCAGGTGCTGACCCAAACTGAGACTATACATATAAGAACAGCTTTTCCCTCTACTTTCAGACCTTCATGTACCAGCGATCGGGTATTGTCTTTAGCAGCGCTGCACTTAGGCAATTCGTCCTGAAGGCCATGCCTAATGAGACCATCTGCAGCTCAAGCCCACAGGGCGACGCCGCAACTGAGCAATTGGGCCGTTGTCTCAGCAATGTGAATGTTCTAGCTGGCGATAGCCGAGATCACTTGGGCGATCACCGTTTTATACCTTTCGTATTAAAAGAACACCTGGGCAGACCACTGAATGCATCGCTGGAGCATCACAAATACTTCCTCGATCGGTTCTACTACGATGTGGTCGATGTAAGTTTTTTCCGGCCACTGAACCACTTTTTCGGCTATAATAAAATCTCTTTTTAGCTCAACGTGCCAGCCTCTTTGCGCCTAATTTGCACAAAATTCGAATATATGCCACATATATACAACTTTTATTATCTAACGTATCAGGTGAGGATATTTGGAGCCTCCGAAGCGAGAGCATGGAATGAAAAACTCGAAGGAGTCCAAGCCAAATCCAAGGTACCACATCAAAAATAAAGCTATGCCGTTAATCAAACTCAAAGAGGAATTAAGTAAATTTTAAATAAATTTTTTATTGTACTTACAAAATGCTCTATTCGGCAATGGCCGACTAGCAGATACCCTGCACCCAGTCTCTGAGATCGGCACGATAGACGTACAGACAGACAGACAGGTAGAAAGCTACCCATTTAGTATATTTTCCATGGAGACAGGGTATTGTTAGACTTATTAGAATTACTTGCCAATTATTTGTAAAGCTAATGAGTATCTTCAAATCATGGTCAGGTAAAAGGTCTTGCAGTCAGTCAATCAGCCCTTCTTTGACTTCTTCTACTGAAGTAAATTCTTCCAAAAGTCCTCCAGCAGTTTCTCATTTGCATATCCGAACTTCCATTGCTGCCGCAGATTATTGGTATCACAGATATTGGCAACCACCTTGCGCTGTTCCACTAGAGCTTCGAGGCAACGTTGCTCAGCTCTGTTCTGGCCATGGATAATCTGCTTGGAATTGGGGTCGAAGGACCAAAACTGATTGCCAGCATGATGATGACATTGCCAGAGCCAAATTTCAGCATTTGGATGCTGCTGGTGCAGCTCCAGGCAACGGGAACTCGAATGTAAATCACGGAAATGGCTCAAAGACCACTTTTGCTCCAACTTGGGATACATGAGATCCTCATCGCAAGGCAGCAGTTGCGGATGTTCCGCAGTCTCTGTTCGCTCCAAGCACAGTGTGGGCGCCGCCAAGCTTTGCACAGCGCCAAAGGCGTAATCCAAAGGCTCGTCCATTGGATACTGCTCCAAAAAGTCGCGACCCAGGTGATCCAAAAACCATTTGAAACGCTTACAGTGTAGACGCTGACGTAGTGCCTTTTGCTTCTTCAAAGAACCCACCTTGATGTGGGTCAAGTGCGGCATATTCGCATAAAGCTTGTCCTTGTACTCATCCAACCACACCTCAGCCACACGTCTGTAGTTCTGGACATGGGAATTATGAGATTAGTCACTTGGTCAAGTCTACTTTCTTGGAGGGCCTTACCCTAGCTACCGCCTTGCTACCACTTTCGGTTTTCATGTACTGCGCATGGAAACCGCCATTCCTGAAGAGATGTCCCACTCTGGAGCAAGGCACCTCCAGCAGACGACCACCGCACAGCCATATCTTGAGGCTCAGCTCGAACTGTTCCGCGCCCCAAATGCGCAGTCCTTCATCATAACCACCCAGTTGAAAGAACCAACTGCGATCTATGGCAAACAGACCTCCATTCATGATGGGATTGTCATGTGGCGCAGGCAGCGCCTGCTCCTCCTCCTTGAGCAGCGGCAGCTGCACGTAGTTAAAGTCCCAGTCGAAGAAGCCACGCGATGGCTTGCCGCGCCTATAGGCAAAGGTCTCATAGTCTATGGTATCCACGACGGGTGTGCAGCAGGTCTTATTGTTCTCGAGCAGCGGTGCCAACAAGGGCTCCAGCCAACCCCTAGTGACCTCCACATGGGCATCAAGAAATACGAGAACTTTCGACAGCGCCTTCTCAGCGCCCGCCAGCCGCGCCTGCATCAGGCCCAGCTGCCTTGGCAGACGCTGCTGCTGCACCAAGCCCCGAAACTGCACGTCCAGAATTCTCGCAAGGTACTCTTGCTTCAGGTCACTGCCATCATCCACCAGTATGATCTCTCGCAGTAGGCGCGCCGGCGTTCTGCTCCTCAGACTGTTCAACGTTCTTATCAGCACACTCGGCTGTTCGTTGTGTTGGGTGATAATGACACTGATAGCTGGGAGCTTTTCCAATGGGTACTTGAGCTTTTTGCAGCTGTCAACAGTTAGCGCAGTTGATGAGAGTGAAGCTCTTATACTTGGCTGCCGCGACTCACCTGCGATGCCGCATATCGAAAAGCTTACGCGCCGGCGATATGCGCTCTGAGAGCCAGGCATTATAACCCGTTTCGCGCTGGCTGCTCTCCATGGCCAGCAGCTGCTCAGCAGTCCAGTTGCTCTCCGCCGGTCGACCTAATGCGCCCAGACCGGCCATCACTAGCGTCTCCGACTGAATGAGCTCATGTGGCGTTGTTGCCATCTTTGGGCCAAATGCTGCTGCTGCTGTTGCTGCAGCTGTTGTTGATGTTGATGTTGTTCTGGTTGTTGAAGCTTCTGTTTTCGTGTCCATTATGTAGAGATAAATGATAACATTGCAAATTACAGCGAACAGCAACAGCATTAAAATAGTTTTTTTATGCCTTAATAAAAGCTCACGGCCCAACATCATAAAAAAAAACACTCAACACGAGTTTAAGCGGCTTAAACCGCGCACGTTTCGACCAAGACTGAGCAGCTAAAACAAATTTAAGAGCCAAGCATGTATCTTATACACGCCAAATGTCATCTTATACGTTGTGAAAGTTTATAAGCTGTCGTTATGCGGATAAGAAGATTCAAACAGAAGCTTGGTTATTGCAACAAATTTTTATTTAAATTGATTGAAATTATCTTCTCAAGCCAACATTTTCAAAATCTACTTATAGGTCGCCAAATATATCCGACTCCCTAATATCGTACGCCTTCAAAAAATCGCTGGTCCATTTATCAAGTTTTTGCCTTTGTAAGGCACTCAGCTCATCGTTGTAGGAACCCACAACTCCACGACGCATGAATCTAAAACTCTTATGTTAACATTGATTTGTCGAGAATCAAATTTTGAACTTACTCAAAGTCCTCGGTAGTATTTAGCCTTTTTTTGATAAGGTCCGTCACATTACTGTATTTGCTGCCTGAAATAAATAATGTGTCCATTGAATATGCATTTATTTTGGAAACTACTCTTATATCTTACCCTTCATATTGTCAAATGATAAATGCTGCAGCAATTGTTCCATTTGATTATCTTTAACATCATCCACAGATAAAAACTTGCATAGTCTCTTAACGACAGCTCTTAAATCCCGCTTCATTTCCTCATAGGTTACAAAGAAAATGTTGGGTTCGTTGCGCATTCTCCAAAAATCCACAATATGTGACCAGAAGGAGGTGTATAAAATCTCATCCTTCATAAACTCATTCACAAATGTATCCAAATCGCCCTTCCACATTTTGATCCCATTCAAAAAATGATACGAGGAGACCACAACATCCTTGGGATTGCGAGCCACATAGATTATTTTACGGCCCTGCTGCCAGACTTGCTGTGGCAACAACTGAGCGGGCAAATGGGATTTTATCAAACGTGGACTGACCATCTCCTCGCATGCTGTTATCGTATCAACAGACAGCGGAATGGTTGCTGAAAATCTATAAGATGAATGAAACCGGGATAGTAATGTGCAAACAAAATTGTGAATCGCGACTCACTCTAAGAAACTACTGCGTTCCGTTAGATAGCTACTCTTGGCGGCCGTAAAGTTCAGCTGATTTAGGAGCAACCACGCCAGCTCCTGCATCCAAGTGGTGCCGCACTTCATAAAGGTTACCACAAACACATCGCTGTCACGGGTCTCAAATGCATGGATACGCTGGGCGTTCTTCATATAGCGTTCCGGCAGCGTGCAGCTGCGACTGCTCCAATTTTGCTGCAGTGGCAGCCATTTGCCGACCGCGCCATCCATGCAGCGTATCCGGACCATGGGCAGTGTGGCCTGCGTCTGAAGAGGTTCGGTCTCGTACATGACTATAGCCGGTGCACTCCTAGGTTGGTTTGGTTGTTTTAATAGCTTAAAACTATATTTAGTTAAGAAAATGCTATCAATTATTTTTTTGTGCACTACTCGCTAGGCAAATAGATTGTTCTTCGATAACAGATTATAAGCGCAGCAAACTTAATAGCACATACGGATCATCTACACGAGGTTCGTTATTGTAGAACTTTAGATCTATACTAAGTATATTCTATAATTGTAGACCCCTAAGTTTGCATTCTCCGTGCATGTTTTGGCGAAGACTGAGCAACTGAAACGAATCGTAGCGCCAAGCATATCTCTTATACGCGTCAAATGCGATCTTATATTCTACGACAGTTTAATAGCTAAAGCTAAATTGAGTAATGCGGATAAGGCAAAAGATTAAAACAGCACAAGCTTGCATATTTAATCAAATTGTTATGCAAATTTATTGAAATTATCTTTGGTGCTGATCACAAAGAAAAGCAAACATTCTAAAATGTTTTTACAATTCACCAAATATATCCGACTCACTAATATCGTATGGCTTCAAAAAATCGCTGGTCCATTTATCTAGTTTTTGCCTATGCTCGGCACTCAGCTCATCGTTGTAGGAACCTACAACTCCACGACGCATGAATCTAGAAATGCCGCAAAATAGAGTATAAATCTTAGTGCATAAGACATCAAATCTTGAACTTACTCAAAGTCCTTGGTAGTATTTTGCGTTGTTCTTAAAAGACCCGTCAGGTTGCTGTATTTGCTGCCTGAGACATGAAAAGTGTCCATTGAATACGTATGTCTTTTGGAAACTACTCTCATATCTTACCTTTCATATTGTCAAATGATAAATGCTGCAGCAATTGTTCCATTTGATTATCTTTAACATCATCCACAGATAAAAACTTGCATAGTCTCTTAACGACAGCTCTTAAATCCCGCTTCATTTCCTCATAGGTTACAAAGAAAATGTTGGGTTCGTTGCGCATTCTCCAAAAATCCACAATATGTGACCAGAAGGAGGTGTATAAAATCTCATCCTTCATAAACTCATTCACAAATGTATCCAAATCGCCCTTCCACATTTTGATCCCATTCAAAAAATGATACGAGGAGACCACAACATCCTTGGGATTGCGAGCCACATAGATTATTTTGCGGCCCTGCTGCCAAACCTGCTGTGGCAACAATTGAGCCGGCAAATGGGATTTTATCAAACGTGGACTGACCATCTCCTCGCATGCTGTTATCGTATCATAGGACTGCGGCGTGATCGCTGAATACCTTTAAGATGGGACATGAGGCATGCTCAGTAATTGGATAATAAATTGTAATGTGGGCGGCTCACTCTAGGAATCGACTGCGTTCCATTACATAACTGCTCTTGGCGGCCTCAAAGTCCAGCTGATTTAGGAGCAACCACGCCAGCTCCTGCATCCAAGTGGTGCCGCACTTCATAAAGGTCACCACAAACACATCGCTGTCGCGGGTCTCAAAGGCATGGATACGCTGGGCGCTTTCCATATAGCGTTCCGGCAGCGTGCAGCTGCGACTGCTCCAATTTTGCTGCAGTGGCAGCCATTTACCGACTACGCCCTCCATGCATCGTATCCGGACCATGGGCATTGTGGCCTGCGTCTGAAGAGATTCGGTCTTGTACATGACTGCAGCTGGCGCAATCCTGGATTCATCTGCTGTGAGTACATGCATTCGCAACTGGTTTTAATAGCTGCATACTATATTTACATAAGATTACATTAATTATTTGCTTGACGAAAGCGGCGATAGTCTTTTACAGAACTTTATTGCACTACACACTAGGCAAATAGATTATTTTCTGATAAGCGCTCAGCTTATCTTATATTATCTGTATTGTGGGATTACAGATCTTAACATACTGCTTTTAAAGTTTACGTTCTCAGTGCACCCCTAAAATAGCTTTACACTCACTCTCCACCCAATCTTACTCAATAAAAATGATCTGTACCTTTTGTTTGCCCCCGGCCGCATGCCAAAACTTGCCAGACTTGGCAGACCAACAGCTGCAATAGAATTTGCATTTGCGAGAACACTTAACGAATCAGTTGCAACCCCTCAGGCGGTCGGCTGGGGGCTGGGTAATGGGGGCTGGGAAAGGAGTGGACTCATTAATTTACGTAAAATCCACTTAACTTTTTGTCGAGGCTGAGGCAATAAATTCCACAACTTTGCGCCTCATCAAACGGAATGAATGTTAAAATCTACCACGAGTAAAAGTCAGACAATAGAATAGATAGAAATCTACATGAAGTACGAGATGGCGACGTGGCGACGCCAGCAGCAATTTTAGAACATGTGGTGTTATGATGAGGCCAGAGACCTATCTACCAACCACCCAACCACCCAACCACCCACCACCGGGCGTATTGAAGCCACCCCAAATCTTTAAGCTCGGACCTTAGCCGACAAAGGGTAGCTGCAGCCAATAGCACAGCAATTTTTTTGAGCCTGCTAGGAAAATTTGGGAAATTCCCTTAAAGCGGCCGGGTATAGCCGGGTACGTGCCGGCAGAGCGAGTCTCATGCCAATGCACTGCATCATTTCAGGCAATTGTCAAACAAAACGAAGGGTGGCAGGCGGATAAATTAGATTTTTACTTGCGCGCAATTGCATAAAGCCAAATAATCCTCAGAGGACCCAACGGCGCCCGCTCGTAAATATTCATTGCATGCGCACGGGCGTTCGAGCTTTAAGTTCTATCACTCACCTCACGCTTCATTCCCCATTCGCTAGACGGGGCATTCACTGCTGATATTTTTTTTCAAGGTCTATGCCAAATTTTGGGGCGGCAGCAATTACATTTTGCCACCCACCCGATGTCCTTGGATTGGGCCGGGGCTCCGGGGCTGGCCGTGTGCGTGCGACCTCCCCAAATCGTCCCCTTGACGGGCAGGCTTTATACGCCAAGGGTGTCGAACTATAAATTGTACCTTTTGTTGCAGTTTTTGCTTGAATAACTGAGGGGGCTGCAACCCCCAACAAGGGTCTGTCATGTCTTTAATAAATGTTTGAATGTTTCGTTGCGAGATTAAGTGGATTCCTTTTATGGCATGAGTAATGATCGATGCATAATGCGCTCCAATGTGTCAGGTGTTTGGGGCGGGGCTGCGATTTAGTCGCTGAGCAGTTCAATTCATATTAATTAGGATACATCTAAGTCTAAGTTGAGCAGCTAGAAAGAGAATATAATCGCAGCTATCGATTTGCTTATCGTGCCAGAAAAGTGCTTATTGCAGTTGCAATAAACGACAAATTTCAGATATATACCACAAAACCGTGATTGCTGTTGAAAACTGCTCTGTAGGTGCCATTAAACAAGAATACGCCCAGGAGGGAGGGAATATCGCAGCCATAAGTTGAGCTTTTCCATGCAGACTGGACAACTCAAAGCGCCCACAATAAATTTCACTTATCAAAGTTTTCGCTAGCGTAGACCAAAAATCAGGCATGAAAAAAGCAGAAGGAGCAGAAGCAAATGAGGGAGTGAAGGACAAACTTTATGGCAGAGATACTCGAAGCGGGCAAAAGCAAACTAAGGCAAAATTAAATGTCTTTTGTCAACAGCCGTTCCAGCAAAGAAACTGATGGGAACAGAAAAAAAAAATACTGCGAGACTCGAGTCCAGCGCTACAACAATGACGCACTTTTTGGGGGCCAGAACTTTGCCCACTTTGATATGCATTAAAAAAGAATTGGCCAGGCAGACGAAGGCAACTGACAAACCGACGAACTGAACAACTGAGGCACTGAAGGACTGAGGAACTGAACAACTGACGAACTCCAATGGAGCGCAGCGCAATCTCGCTGTGCAAACTGGCATCATAATGGGCCACTTATCATGGCAATCACTCAGCAGCCAGCGCCCTCTGGCGACTGCAAGCTGCAGGCAATGCCAGCGCTCGCCATGGACCCCTGGAATGGACACCCTACCCTACACCATCCCCCCTACTCCGTTGTCCCCTCCTCTGTTTGGCTATCGGGGTGCTACTCGGTTTGCTTTACTACTTTTCGATACTCAATCGTCGTTGCCTTTTAATACTTTGCGCAAACACATTAAATGGAAATTTCGTGCAAGGCGACCAGCACCCTGCTTCGAATGGGTGGTGCATGGGGCAGTGGGGGAGAGGGGTTGACAGACCCCCAAACCATGCTTTATAGTGAGGCAACCCATGCAAAGTGCCGGCATTTGCACAGCGAACGCATTTTTCATGTGACATTTGCAAAAGCAAAACAAACTTTCACTCAAGCGACTCAAACCCAGAAAACCTCAAAGGACTTGGCAACTGGATTCGCCAGGCGGACCGCCTGCCTGGTCGTACTACTGTTTGATCTCTGCTCAGTGCTCATTGCACATTTGCCACTGTGTTTTTTTCTTCCTTTTTTGTCGAGGCAAAATCCCTGCGTCAATATGCTGCCAAAAAAAAATTGGACTTCAAGCTGTGCGTCCTGTTCTGCTTCCTTTTCAAGTGTTTTATAAATAAAAATCCTGGCGCTTTTTGCTTGATAGTCACACACACATACACAATCACATGACGAGATGAAGGGGGGGAGGGCAGCAAAAATGTTTACTTTGAAAATTGCTGTGATTCGGTCAGTTCTTGCAGCATTTTTTGAATGCTCTCTGCTCTAAGCCGTGGAGCACAAAAACTGAATTTGAGTGGCATATCTTAAGTGGGAATACGAAATTGAATGATTGTTGAATTAGCAGATTAATATAACTGCAGGCTTGGGGAATAGCTCTGCTTGGGTCTTAGTGTTAGAACTTTGAGAAAATCTGACGTCAGCTAGGTCTAGCGACAGTTAGGTTGAGGTGAAGTCAAGACGAAATTGGAACTTGGACCTTAAATTGATCGACTACTAAATAAAGTGTTGTATTTATATGAAGAGATCAGCAATTGGCTAAGACATCCTGTTGTGTACAGGCGACGATCCTAGAATTCGGACAACCGAAGGATATGCAGGTAAAAAAAAATAATATACATCCATGACCTCTAAGCATCAGCATTTCTTCCTTTTCATTCTTTTGGTATGTTTTAAGTTTTAAGCAACGATTTAAAAATACGCCTGCTGTTACTTTTTAATCGTTTGGAAAATAAATGATCATTTCTTTCCCTTTTATATCGATACCCGATTTATAGCAGCGCCTTCCAAAGACACGCTGGGTTGGCCCTTGGGACCTATGAAGGTCCTCTGATGTGGATGGAACTAGATTATCTCGCTCAGTGCGAGTGTGACTTTACCCATCGTTACGTCCGATACGTCCAATTGTCAGCTATACACGACGAATTGCTCTGGTCTAACGTACCTACGGTGTAGTTAACACCAAAATAACTTTTATTCCGCACTTTATTTTAGTTCTATATTCGGTAAATTTACATATTCTATTCCCGATTTAGGATCTGTACTTTTTCAATAGTGAAGCAGCAGGTTTTTTTTTTGTATTCTTTTATTAAGATGAGAAAAAGAACTTGACGTTAAGATGTCTGTTCGGCGCTAGTACTCTCGACTTAATGATCGGCTGATAATTATGCAGATTGCTGAACACCTGCTAAGCAGAGCTTTTACGATGCAATCGTGCGATATTGCTCTACGCTTTGTGCAATTCTTTACAGTTCAACACGCCGCCCAAAAAAAAAAACTAGAACAGGGTGTCTCACTAAATAAGCGTAAAATTACTTTAAATATGATTTCCCCACTTCAATCTAGAAGTAAACTAAGATCTAATCTAATCATGGGCTGAAACGTCAAGTCGACCACGCGAAGCTTGGCAGATTGAAACATGTGAGAGACAACTATCTAGTAAATTACGGACAATATACATATGTCCCTAAAGTGAAATTATGGCATCAATAAATTAGCTTGGATTCCATCCAAAATTGAGCAGCTAAACTTAGCTGAACGTAATGAGTGATTTCTAGAGAATCTGGTTGTAAGCTGTAGACATCGTCTGGCATATCTGTGCCTAATTAATTGTCAAACATTGCGCGCCTTGTGACGTTTATAAATGTCAACTAAATGAGCTGCATGTACGCAAACGAAGCGCAACGAACTCCCTGCAGTTGCAGTCGCAGTCCCAGTCGCAGATGCTGTTGCAGACAGGCTACTTAGTGCCAATGCCAATGCCACATGTTGCAGCAACCGAACCAAGTACAACAAAAACAAATGAAAACTATTTTAAGCCAATGTCAGCAAGGAGTCGAGTCCGGATCCGAGTCGGGCGTCGCTCCTCCCTCTTCACTCTCCGCCAGGCAGGTGTGACGATGAGTAGCTGCCTGTTTACCAAATTAGATGCATTTGAATTGATGTGCGTGCATAAATTATGCTCTGCGTTGCCGAATCTAAGCCATGTGTGTGTGTGTGCGGGTGTTTCTGTATGTTGGGTTGTGGTGGGACAAGTTTAAATTAAATGTTTAACATTCAATCAGAGGCGCCGCCTTTTGTGGCCTGTGGCTGTGTCCTGTCTCCAGTCTCCTGTCTCCTGTCTCCTGTCAGTAGTCTCTTGCCTCCTGTCACCTGCGAGTGTCACAGCTTCGGGCTGCCCGTTGACAGTTGAGCAAATGAAATGCATTGTAAACTTTTCTATTTGTCAAATGTGCTATCTATATACTCACTATATATATGCTTATACTGTTAGATACAAGCACACGCACACACATAGTCTGCGTCACTCTCACTCTTGTAATCAAGTCAACTTCCTGCCGGTTTTCACACTTTAATTTCCGGCCTTTATTGTTATAGTTTCATGAGTTCAGGTTGAGTTGACAGCGGCTACGGTTGAAGTGGTTTCCCGATCTGTCAACTAAAGGGTGGAAATAGCTCGGCTTTGCCCAGCAGCATTGAGGGCAAATACCTCATGCAATGCGCAGCTTTGGTTAGGGTAAGACGCTGCAGTCGGCCGAAAGAGTTGGGAATTGCAGAGTTACTAATTAGGAAAACCAGGAGCAAACAAAGAGCTAGAGGAAATATTTAAGACCCAACCGAAAAGATTAATATAGCGTTATTGCTTAGATAAATCCATTTAAAATTACTTGTTTCAAGTACATCAAGATTAATGAGATACCATTCTCAAAGGGATTGCTGAACAGAAAGACTTTTGTTCTCGTGTTGCACCTATCTGAAATGCAACTCTAACAGATTGATAGATAAATTAACAGTTCGAATTACACTCACCTGTTCAAACATAGTCCGAAAACTGTGTTGCATCTATCATTGACATATCATTCCAAATCTGCCCCAAGGCCAACAACCTTCAACAAAAAAGCAGCTCCTGCAGCTCCTGAAAAGCAACTCCTGTTGCCGTTCGTCCTCCCCTTTACAGCAGCAACAGCAAATCTCTTTCTACCTTAGGTCATTTTCAGCATGACAGTTAGGGGTACGCCCTCACACACACACCCCCCACACACAGACGGACTGGTTACATGTGTATTTGTTTTACGTAAGCTTTACTCGGGGAAAGAAGAGCGAAACGTGGTATAAATATGCGCTTGGGGTTAAATTTCTATTTGAACTTTCTACTTTTCTCTTACTGCAGCTGCTTCACAAAAAGATGAAAATTTCATTCACACTTTCATTACATGTGGCTAAACTCGTGTATATATTGCACCCTGGAGGCGTTTGTCACTGGCAGTCGAGTCGGAGTCAAAGTCCTGCACGGGCAGTCCATGGCACAGTTGTTGGCATTAGAATGTGATATATTCGCATTGAAATGCGCTTTAAAACTTTATAGACGAGCTTGACATTGGCTGGTATGAAGTGCAGCCTGGACTGCATTCCAATGGATGTATATTATATCTACCATGAGTATCTGAACAATGCCGCGCAATTAGTTGATAGCACGCCCCGCACCGATGCGACTCATGCAACTCATTTCCCGGTCTTTAAAAAACGCCCAGTCACGCGGCAAGTTGAGGCGTCTCCTCCACCTCACATTAATCAACATTGGCCACAGTGCAAGTACTGCAAGCCCTGCTGGCGGGCAACTTGTAGGTGCAAGCAACAAGCAGCAAGCAGCACAGCTAAGATTAATTAAGGTCAGCCCTGGGTTCGTTCTCAAAAGAATGCCGCCTTGAGAACTGGCCTAGTATAGCGGCATAGTCATGCCAACTAATGCCAACACGGGCGGCTTCCTTCTTCCGAAACGAGACCCACTTTGCGCAGGGGGAATAGCAGAGGGCTGTTTCGGGTGTGGGGCATGACTTGAAGGCGTCTTGATGCATGTCCAATGCATCGTAATGAGCGGGGGGTGGCAGCACATGTGCGCCATATGTGGTCCACTCCTGCCACTTGACCACTCGCCAAAAGAAATCTAAGGCGAAATCAGCTGCAGAAGTCATCAAACTTCATCAATTTAATCAACGGCCCGGCCTGCTGGGGCGCCTTGGCACTTGGCTAGGAATGGTATCGATGGAATCTGGGGAAACGTCAGCCAATGCACTGCGAAATTGCAAAGTCAAACGGCCTGAACCCAGTCGATCACGGGGGGTTGCCGGCTTACAAGTAATTAAGGGTGGCAATTTTAAGACAAATCCCAAATCCTCCGAGCCATACATGGGCTAAGGTGTGAGCTTAGGCTGGAGGCTGTGCTGGGCTGGGCTGTGGTGCGGCTTTTGTCGCATTGAAATACGTGATAAGGGCATTAATGATGGCTCAGCCGCCACCTTCTTACAACCCAATAAAGCTTGATGAGTTTCAACTATTTTCGGGGGACGGTTCATTGATGAGGCGATGAGCTGTTGGCTGAAGTATTCAAGTGCAGCTCAAGTTATATTTGTATAGCTCATTATTTAGGAACGTTTAGCGATAGAAATCAGGCAAAATTAAGTAAACTGTTCCAATGTGGAATTGAATAACTTTTAAATAGAATGGAAGTCTTAAGGCTTTAAGAAACTCCCAGTTTTGTCAAAAGTCAAAAGGAGGCATGAATAGCAGGAGGTTTATTTAATTATTTAAAAAGGAGCCTTGATAGCTTTTTGAATTTTATTTAAAGAAATTAAATAGCCATAAATCCTCGCTGCAGAACTTGTTCTCTGCGTGCCATCCAACTAATATCCGGTCTGCCTCGCAGTCATCTTCTCAGTTCCCTGCCTCATCTAAGACAGAGATGATTATCAGTCTGTTTCTTCGCCAAATTGCACCTGCAGAATTCATTAAAATTGCTAAGGGCCTGGCTGAAAAGGCGCAAAAACCAAAGAACTGGCCCAATTTAAAGCTGAAATATGTGGTTTCAGCTGCATTCGTGTATTACACATACTTAGCCACAAAAACATCATTAATTTGGCACGTAATTATGGGAGACACACGGAGCACACCTAAACGAAGCCGGGACGGGAGAGCAGAAGCTGGCCAACTCCAAAACTGTAAATCAGTGCAATTAAATGCGACTTTTCAACAAAATTTTCAGAAAATTTATGACAACAAACGAGACTAATTACCCAAGCAAGCAAAAACAAGTGCAGCTGATGGCGGGAGCCACAAGAGGAGGCCAGAGAAAGATGCAAAGGACAGATATACTTGCGCTGCAAATTGTGAGCCATGACATATTTTTGGGCAAAAGGCGCAACAATAAACCCTAAACGGGCATTACCAACATTAATCAAGGCTTTAATGAGCGCAGCGACTATGAAAACTGACTCGAAACTAGTTGCTGTGCCAAGATTCGAGGCGTTTCGGGGCATTATCGCAGGCTGGTCATCACAATTTGGCCAACAATGCATCAAAGTCCGAGACGCAGACTTGAGACACAGCCCACTTAACAAAACTGACAGTTCAGCTGCTACAATTTAGTCGATTAACGTCAGAACGCCAGACAGAAGGCTTCGGGTTTTGGGTATTAGTTTGGGTTTTGTAGACTCCGATCAGGCTGCGATCATTTCAACCTGTCGTCATCAATTTTGTTGCTGGCAGGGCAAAAAAAAACCCCGAATAAAAAGAAAGGTAGCAGCTGTTGGCCAAGAAATCACTAAATGCGGCAGCCGCAGGTAGCGGCATGCGGCAGACAACGTGCAGCAGGAGGCACGCTCAATGATCAATGATCCTCGTGAGGCAACTGCAACTTTAGAATTGTGGCACAGTTGAAACATTTTGTTGCTTACATATTTTTGTGGAGAGCAGGTGACTTTTCACCGGCAACTTGAATTATGAAATTATGCGCGACTTGAACAAAAGACGCGATCCTACACAGATTTTGGTAGCTGCATCTCCCTCGTCCGGGTTACATGATATGTGGACTGATCTCTATCGGGTAGCAAAATGAATACAACCTTCAGTCGTATAATTAAAACTCATTAATTTGCTCGTTTTTCGCCTTATCGGATATTTCGAATCTATTGATTGTCTTTCCTGGAACAGCATTTGGCTTGTTAGTTTAACAAGCTCCACACGCAGTAGAAGCAGCAGAAGCTGACCGCCATTTAACTGAAAAATTAATGGTCAACGGGCTTTGGCTTTGGGTTCGACTTGCACCTAACGCCCGCTTGCACCTAACCATCTGTTGCCACAGACATTGCACAAAGGTTCGATTTAGGTGGCCACCGGGCAGCTTGTGGTACGCGTGTCCGCATTTAATTTAATAATATGGTGTCATGTAGCAGTTGTTAGGATGCGTTAAATGCCCCGTCCCCGATGGCCAGGACTATGAGCAAACAGAGAGGCACAGCCAAAGCAGTGCCCCGGCATCTGTTTGAGTTGTGTAACCCAATGCCCAAGCCAACTGTGCCCCTGCCTCTGCCCTGAATGGAAATTATAGCGAAGCGTTGTCCATTTGAGACGACTGTTAGGTGCGTTCCCTTTATGCTAACAAGGCGCGTGTTGAATGGCTTTTAAAGTAGCTGCCTCAAATGCTCCGAATTCTTGTTAAGTGTATGAAAGAACTAACAAAGGATGCGTCTGGGCAATGCCACTTGGGTACAGCTTAGCAAGAGTGTGTTAAGAGCTGAGCATTTAGCTCATCAAGTGACCACACGGGACTGGAGGTATTTGAGATATGATCTCAGATTGCCAGAGATATGAGCGCAACACAATGACCATACATCCTATGTGCAATAGTCAGTTTCATTATATATAAAAGATTGATATAGTTACCTTATGTGGTGAAAAGGCACGACGAGGTTTTGAGAAACTGGATAAGAAAGTTATATCTAAAATGATATGCACAAGACTTGTCACAGGCAAGGTCGGAAATAGATTTGTATAAATGGTATAGTATTGTATGGTATAGTCTAGTCTAGTATAGTATGGTATTAGGATATTGTAGTATAGTATGGTATAGAACAAAATAGATGTTATAGAAGATACAAATATAGTATACAGTTAGTACCATTATTTATCATGGCCAAGTTTTGTATTAGTACAATTTCTTCTAAGAAATCTTAACTTTTATGCTTATTGCCCATACAAATTGTGCATTATCAGTTCAGCTGTAATGCAACTTCAATGAAGTATCACATAAAGACGATTGCCATCATTCGAGAAATCAGTTATGTCCGGGCTAATGCTTTGTAGTTATGAGTATTTGAGGCTGTGCCCTTATCGCTTTGTGATTGTCATAAGCGCCTGATTATCATATCCATCAGTTGTCCAGACAGCTGAATGCGTCCTTTTACTTATTACTTATGCAAATGTCAAACAGATTTATATCCCTTACAGCCGGCTGGCTGGCAAGCCATCAGCATTTATTTGACAACTTTCTATATAGTGGCTGAACTATATTCAAATGCAAATCCCCCAAACTAATTTTGTTTCGAAAACATTTACGCCCGGTTGCACTTTTGGAAAACCCTTTCGAGGGTTCTCCCTTGGCGTACCAGCTGGTCCATGGCGAATGCCAGTCACAATTTGGCCACAAAAGCCACTTGGAAATATTAAAAAGGGCGCCACAGAGAATGACAGAGACGACTGACAATAAATCGCATCAAAACATTTTTCATTTCATTTCGAAATGTTGCGTGCAATAAAATCTAATAATTTTCCACGGCTGGTGGTTGGGGTAAAGATGGGCTGGGAGAGAGAGAGAGATGGAGTGGGGAAAGGGAGTCTAGTTTGCTCAGCAACAACAAACAGGATAACTTGGGGTTGCTTGGCGTTCGCTGGGCTGACAAAACAGTTGCAAACAATTGGCAACACTTGTGACTCAGACGGAAAAACCAAAAACAGTGGCAAGCAACCCTCAAGTGCACTTGCCGCGCCGCCCGCCCGACCGCCAATGGGGTGTGGGTGGTGCGTGTGGGTGGTGCGTGGGGTTTTGTAATTGCAATCAAAACGAAATTATTTTTATGCTTACCCCAACCAGCTGGCAAGCAAACTGATATATGAGACATAATTAAAGCGCCGACCGCAGCCAACGACGTTGTCCAAATATTCGCAAATCAGTTTAGGGCTATAGTTGCGCCCGAGAATGGTGTGGGGGGGGGGGGGGGGGGGAGTGGCTGCAAATTGGTCATAGCCTGTTGGTGACGTGTCTTTGATTACGCCGCAAGTCGTTGGTGCCTGTCATCGTACAGGATTTCAGCCTCAGACTGAACGTAGTTGCTGCTGCTGCTGCTGCCTGGCTTGTTGTTTGTTTTTAATATAAATGCAAATTTGGCCAACGGCATTCGCCCTGCCTGTAGGACTTTGAGCAGGGCTCACACACAGAGTTCTGTCATAATTAATATTTTGCAGCTTTGTCTACGATTTCCTACACGTCCTGCATAGTTGCATGCCGCATATCAAACAGCCAGCCCCATTGCCTGAAATAGTTGCGCCTACCGCCTCGCAGTTTAATGCAATCTAAAGTTTTTGACAGCCCCCCGATCCCCCCCACAGACCCTTCCTCTCCGGGCTTATCTATGTGACGGATCCAGACAACGGCTATTAGACTGGGCTCGGCCTAATTTATGGCTTGCAATTAGCAACTGGCAAATGTGTCATTTTATTGGCCCAAAAGTTCGGCTAACACAATAAGTGGACATGCTTGAAAAGATATTATGCTAGTTGCTTTTGAAGTGCTTACAAATTGCAAATCAGGCAAAGGACCCTCAGGGCATGTGAGTTCTAATAAAACCACGAATTTGCCAACTAGAGTGTTGCATATGTTGAATATATGCTTTAAAAGATGCGATAGTTTCTGTATACATTCTATATATACATTGGCGTTAAAAAAATGAAATCCTTAATTTTGACTAAACTTTGAAAAATTATATATAAAGAGTCTTTTGGCATATTTTGGACCGATTTTGAAATGCTTTACCATTTGGGACTTGTTAGGATCAAATCAAATTATAAATTCTGATCAGATCAAATCAAGAAATATGCAAGATAACAATCTCTTGCAACAATCTCACAAATTTTTGCCAAAAAATGGGTCGGGTCCAAAAAAATACCCTGTGATCATTAAAGTGAATATCTCGGGTAAATAATGTCCGATTGCGGAATGTTATGGCTTTTTGAACTTTTACGGTTGTCAAATCAAAAACTTAAAAGTCATGAAGTCATAACCACAATTTTTACAAAAATGTTTATGATAAATATTGACTTTAAGAAGTCTTAACCCTTTTCAACATTTAGCTATACTCAATTATTGATTCCCATATTTTCTATGGAGTTTCACAAGTCTAAAAATCGTCGAATCATATTGACAACTGGGGTTAAATAAACATAAACATAATAAAATAAGCAAAAACCGTAATGCACAAGCACTCAAATACACATACATACATATGTATGTATGTACATATTAGGCGATTATCTCTGAATACATATGTTTGGGTGTGTGTTTTCTGCAGTGATATCTACTTATGTTTGTGTGTAGCTGCTTATGAGTTATCTACCTTTGAGTGGCGCTCACGTGCATTTTTGTTGTTGCTTAGCGCTCCAAAGAGCTTATCTTGAGATCATTCGCTTGCTCTAATTTCTGTGCGCCGAGGCACCATTGAAAATATATGTATGTATTAGTCAAAACGAGTATCAAAATATGTATGAGCGTATGTATATGCGCAATGGTTGTTGGGCATAATAAGTATAACTCTCCTTTTCTTTTGATGTCTGCACAAATGTTGACATATGTCAACACATATTGACCGCTTGTTGTAGAGATGGCACTCTACGTTAATACATATCGTCATAATTAAAACACTTTTGACTTTACAAAATTTTTGTTTAAGCACATTCCTCAGAAGGAAACTATTAAGTTTGCTTAATATCAAAGGCCATTTGTAAAATATATCTTTTTGACCAAATATGATGAAATATGATAAAAAACAAATGGTATATTGCATATTTTATTCTAATTGATTATATATAAATCAACTTTTTTAAAGGGTAAGACATTTGTCGATCGAGATTTATTGAACCGAGAAATGTTCAGTTGAATTTGTTAAATAGATATAAGCTTGCATATTTAGCATAGATTATATGCTCCCACAACCAGCAATTAAAATATTGCGGCTGCATAGAATCTTCAGCCTGCTGAAAGTAAAATCATATTGACTAGTGGGTTCAAAATGTCACACAACTAATTTGCGCGAGCCCAAAGGGACAACAAATTCGGCGCACAGAAAATAGAGTAAGTAAGAGTCTAGAGCTATAAGCAGATAAAATTCGTGTGGATGTGATGCATAAGAAGATAATGCAAAAGCACATAAATACACATACATATTTGGCGATTCTCTCTGCGTACATATGTTTGGGTGTCTGTTCTTAGAGGTGATATCTAAATATGCTTGTGTGTGGTTGCTCATATGTTATCAACTTTGAATGGCGCTCACACGAATTTTTGTTGTTCCTTATCGCTCAAAACCAGAATATATCTTGTAATCATTTTCTTGCTCTAATTTCTGAGCGCCGATGCAATATTGTGCATATATGTATGTATGTATTAAGCGAAAATCAAAATATGTACATATTTATATGTGCAATGGTGCCTGAGCATAAAAACTGAAACTCTCCTTTTGCCGTTATTCCATTGAACATTCATCAACACAAGCTTTCTTTCGAGCTGGCTACATTTTTATTTAAAAAAATAGTTTCTACTTAAAGGCCGCTTCTAAAATATACCATTCCATACTCCTCCGCGTGAGGAACTTCTAATATTTGACAACATTTAATTTTAAGAAAAAGGCAGTTGGTTACATTACATTACAGAATCGTCAGCCTGACAAATAAACAGAGTGTTAAGTTCTGAGTGCCTTTAGCGGACGAAAAAACCGGCGCACAGCAATTTAGCAACCGATCAAAATTCGAGTGGGAGCGATGCATCACATTGATTAGCATACACACCCACACAAACAAGTGTATGCGCTGAGAAACGCCAAGGCCAGAGATAACTAAGCACTCACCTGTGTGTGTGTGTGTGTTCGCTGCCATTATCTACATATGCTCATGCACTCACGTTTTTTTTTGGTGCTTATCGCTGATTGGTCCAATCAATAATTGCTTACATTAAAGTTCTCTTCTGGTCGTTTGCCTGCTCTATTTGCTGAGCGCCGGTTTTTTTGGTCCGCTTTTGATCTGCACAACTTTTTCTGTTTTAGTGTAGCCCATTAAGTCAATATGGCATGATGTTAAGCTGCGTGGAGCTATTATTATTTTAATAAGGGCAAGTATCGTCCTATTTTCGAGTAATATACCTCTTTGGAATCGCACAGACTAAAACTCTAATTATATAAAAATATATTAATGTTTTTACGGTTTTAAATTAATTTTAAGTAACCAGCTACCGACAATTAAAAACCTGTGCTAATGTGGAATGAACTACTGTGGTCAAATGAACAAAAAAACTATGTTAAGCTGTCGCAAAGCTTATTAAAAGCGATAAACGCATGTGCATATATATACATACATACCTATGTTTCTTCAATGCCCAAAGCATGTACATTTTTGTCTGCTGTCCAGTTGTACGTATCAATTAATAAATGTGTGTGTGTGTGTGCGTGTGTGGGCAAAACAACAAAATTATGCGAGCGGACTAAGAAAGAGCACACAGAAAGTGGAGCTGCTCACAAAAATTCGGGAGAGAGCGACGTACAAGTTCACAATGCACCGACATACATACATCTGTACATTTTTGGCGATCCCCTCTGCATGTTGTCTATTTGTGCATGTGTGATTGTCTGTAAGTTATCTACCGTTGAATAGCGCTTACTCGCATATTTCGCGATTATCTCCGCATACATATGTTTGAATGTGTGTTTTTTTGAGTGATATCTACCTATGCTTGTGTGTGGTTGCTTATGCGTTATCTACCTTTGAATGAAGCTCACTCGAGCTTATTTGCTGCCTGCTCAATTTGCTGTTCGCCAATCTTTGAGCACTTTGTGTCCACTCAACAGAATTCTCCTGTAGTTAATTGTCGAGCAGCTGCTTTCAGCCTAGTACGGATTGGAAGTATCAAAATGACTAAGGTTAAACCCTAAATTGTTTGACAAATTCTAAATTTGTAGATTTCCATGGACTTGAACAACTTTTACAAACCTCAATAGGTAAGGTATATCCTCCCGAAATAGTAGAGCCGTTCAAAATACTAATAAATTTTTCATTTTGTATTTTTCAGCCAAATCTGTCATCAGATGGAAAACATTCAATATCGTCGGTACCTGGATAACCTTGGTTTTTCATATAAATTTTGACCAAACTGCCAATGTTTACATTGTAAGGACTCACGGATTCTGCAAGGTTCGTCTTTGCAAAATCGGATATTTAGTTTACAAAAACTTATTAATTTTGTATTCTATCTTTCAGCCAAATCTGCCAGTTTCTTTGGTACCTAAATGGCATTTATGGATTGGTTCTAAAATAAAATGTTTGGTAATCTATCGATTTTTCAGGCTATCACAAATCCTAAACGGTATGTCCTCAAAATCAATCGTATTTTAACCGATTTATTTAATTTAATAAAAACTAATACATTTCCCATTATGTATTTTTCAGCCATATCTGCCACGCCCATGGACAACAATTATAAACAAATAATTATGTCGTTTGTACATCAGCGGATGTACGTTTGTACGTAGTTTTAAAGCGATCGAACAAAGTCGTCGCGGAGTTATTTCCATGGAAAAGCATTTAAGAATTTGTATTCTAAATTTGGTTACAATCAGCAAAGATTCGCAATGTTGGTACCTAGTTGCCCTATATATCGTTGGTTATTCCATACCATGGATATAGTCCTAGCGAACCTAAAGGACCAAGTTCTTGAAAAATGCGCAAGCAGATGGTCCAAAAATATGTATGCTTTCTTTTTACAGCTTCCCCTAGCAACAGCCCCGCCTCCTGGATGGTTCCTATTTGACTATCATATCCTTGGTTATACCATGCCATCGATATAGTCCTTGAGAACCTAAAGGATCAGATCCCTGCAAAATGTGCATTGAAATGATCCAAAAACATGTATGCTTTTTCTTTCAGCCGCCCTTTTACATTAGCTGCTGTTTTACAGCCGCCTTACAGCACTCCTTTTACATGAGCTGCTACTTAACATTACTCATTTTAAATGAGTTACATTTTTGCCCCTTAAGGCTATGCAATGAAATTTTTTATTCGAAGCACTCGTCGACCTTCTGTGCATTTCTGTTCGCCTGGTATTTCAGTGGAATTTTAGTGCAAATTTGGCCCGGCGACGAGGGTGCCCCTTTCTACTACGTCATTTTTCGGCCGCAAAATAATTGCTGTCGACCTTCTGGGCATTTCTGTTCGCCTGGTATTTTTGGGAAATTTTAACTAAAATTTGGGACCCGGCCGGTGACGAGGGCGCCCCTTTTGGGTATGCAATGAAATTTTTCGGCAGCTAAAAATTTGTTTTGTCGACCTTCTGGGCATTTCTGTTCGCCTGGTATTTTGGCAGATTTTTACGAAAAATCTCGGCAGCCAGCGGTTGCCAACCGGGCGCCCCTTACGGGTATGCAATGGACTTCCAAAAACCGTTAAATTTTCAATTTTCAAATAAAAAAACAGGAATTTGTCCTTTTTATTTTAAATAATTGATTTATTTATGCTTAAATTTATAAAATTGTTGTTTTTATGAAAATTTTCCAAATTATTTCTCTTAAAATTATACAAATCGAGCATAAATTATAATTATTGCTTATTTAAACTTAAAATAACTATATCTGGCTAAGACGTTCCAAAACGACAGAACTCCAGCGCCAGCGGTTGCCAATGGAGATATGACGTTCCAAAACGACATAACTCCAGCGCCAGCTGTTGCCAATGGAGATATGACGTTCCAAAACGACATAACTCCAGCGCCAGCGGTTGCAAATGGAGATATGACGTTCCAAAACGACATAACTCCAGCGCCAGCGGTATGCAATGGATTTCTAAAAACCGTTGATTTTTGAATTTTTAAATAAAAAGCCAGGAGTTTCTCTTTTTATTTAAAATAATTGATTTATTTATGTTTGAATTTATAAAACTTATGTTTTTTATGCTAATTTTCTTAATTATGTCTCTTAAAATTATACAAAACATGCATAAATTATAAATTTCGCCTATTTTAACTTAAAATATCCATATCTGGCATAATTAAAGTCCGATCTTGACCAAATTTGCTTTGTTACTCGTAGAGGTCCTTGGAATTAATTGTGGTCCTTAATTTGTCAATCTGAAAAGATAAAAACACATTTAAATTAAACAAGGCAAAAAATATATAAAGAGAAAAAAGGACATAACTCCGTCATATCCTTGCAGATTTTCAAAGGACATGGTCCGTTAGGATCGTATAGACCCACTGCATCGATCTGCATCAACAAAATATGGGGTCATCTAAGAATCATAGGACTTGTATTTTCACTTGTAAAATTTCAGTCGCGGAGCGCATGAAAATGGGCTGAAAACACATATCTTTGAATATCTCCCAAACTAAAAGGACGTTCTTAATGAAATTTGGCCAGGCGGTAGTCCTATTTAATACAATTATTTTGACACATGACTCGACAGGATACGGCCGAGTTATGACCTATTTTTTGTTTACAAAATTGTCCTTAAAACTTTGTTGTCTGAAGGACTTTCGTCCTTTGGGTTGTAAATTCTTTAATGCGAAGGTGAGAACTATGGCCAAAGGACATCCCGATAGTCCTTCAAATGGCGTAGTTAGCCCCGATATTTTCGATTTTGGCCAATTTTGTGACTTACCCCCTAGGATAAATTTTGATGAAATTTTTTGTCGAATTCTTAAAATCCTTGAATGCCAATCGATAGTCTCGCTTCCTACGAGTTCAAAAAGGCATATCCTTCCTATATCCTTAAGGATTTGGCCGAGTAATGGACATTTAAAAAATGTCCTTTTTAGAAAATTGCACATAATTCGGAAACGACAAGTTCGATTTTGATGTCCTTTGGCCAGTTTATGGTCCTTGTTCATACGATTTGTTTGACATAATAATTGTCAGGATCCGCAAGGATACAGCCGAGTTATGGCTTTGTTCATTAACGAAAGAAATGTACGCAAATCTAGGCTGTCTGAAGGACCTTCGTCCTTTGCATTGTATATTCTGCATCGGGAGGATAAGGAGTATTGGTCGGTCAAAAGACATCATGATCCGCAAGGATACGGCCGATCTACAGCCTTCTTTCCTTACAGACAAAAATCTCCTTTCGTCAGCTCCTTGAAGGACTTTCGTCCTTTTTACACATTCTAAGTTGGTAGGATAAGGATTGCATGTTGGCCAAAGGACATCACGATGGTCCGTAAGGTTGCCAAAATATGGCCATTTTGGTTATTAATGTCCTTTAAAAAATATAAATTTCTCGGAAATTATAAGCACGATATTTATGTGCTTTGGACAGATTATAGGCATATAGCGAAAACACCAAGGACGACTTTGATATCCTTTGCAAAGTTGGTACCCCTTGTGTTTACGAATTGGTCTGCCATGAGCCGATTTTGTGATTTCAATCCAATTTTTATACGCGGACAATAAAGATGTCCTTTGGCCTGTTTGTTTAAGTTTAAGAACAGCAGGAATGTGACTAACTAATAATTATGTCCTTGACAATGAGCTAACTAAATATTGAGACTTAGATATAACATACTTACTTGTGAAGCTGGAGAAGCCGAGTCATCCGCAAAGGCTAGCCAACCTAGCCCACAGTCCTAGGCCTCATCTACGCCAAAAGCTGCCAATACCCTCGGGCCCATTGGCTATGGCAGGCGGGCAAGAAGAAGCAAACAGTCCTGCACAACGAATAATGTAATATGAACAGAAGGACCTTAAGTTTATGCTTTTACCTAGTATCACAGCAAGCAGCCTGATGTGGTTCTCCAGACAAAGGACGAAAGCAGCATTTTGCATCCACTTGGGTTTCGTAATGCGCTAGCGTTCTCTACAGCCACGCAGCCGCTAGAAATACAAAACACTCAAATTAGTAAATTACTGATAAATATTGATTTTAACAGGTACGATTTTTTTTACCCATTTTAAATGGGTTCAGGGTATTAAAATAGTTCGAATTATCCCGTATAAATAATATACAACCCTGCTGTTAACTTATACATATATCTCATTAATATTGTTCCAGCTGCAGTTCGGTGTACATCTATGTTATGGTTATCTATAGGTTTATGAAATTGTTTTCTATGTGTTCTATCTCAAGTATATTTACTAAAGTGGCTCAGCACAGACGTCCAATCGATTAGACACACAGAAATTGGCTTGCTCATATCTGCCTCTATCGGGAATGTATCTAAAACAAACTCATTAAATCGCCGGCTAGACAGATAAATTGACTCGAAAATCGTTGCTTCGGCTACGTGTGCTGTTGACATGCCACGAACTTGAAAACAATTAACGTAACATTTTGATATGTGAGCTAATCGAAAATCCGGACACACACACACACACGCACACACACACATGCATGCATACAATGCAGGTAAACCTGTAATATTTGCCAAATGGCTGAACAGCAACAAACAAAAGAAGGGGAGCCAGAAAGAGGGAGCGAGAGATGAGCAGAGACGCTGCTGGCCCTACCTGGCCGGAGGGAAAACAAGTGCTTTGAATGATAACAAAAGGTGTTGCACAAACCTGAAGGGCTGACGGCATGCAGCTCCTGCTGGCAACAGGATTTATGCGATTACATAAACCAGATACGAGACATGGACGAGCTGGCTGTGTGTGTGTGTGTGTGTGTGTGTGGAGCAGGGTCGCATTCTCGGGCTCATTAAATGTCAATTTTTGGCTCGCACAGGACATTGCCGAGTCGCGTCGCCTCACATCAAACGTTCTCCTGCTGCGCGCGTGTCGCATCGTTAGCTAACCAGCGTCCAGAGTCCTGAGTCCTTTGTGCCGGACAAGTGCATGCAGTGTGAGAAAGAGAGAGATTGGACAAAAACTATGACCATAATGCGGTCAGCTTTGGTTCATCTGGCGCGCCTAAATTTATTATTATATGGCCAGTTGCATTGTTTGTTGTGAATTGTGAATTATTATCCCTTTCGCATATGTTGTTGTCCTCTTTGGTATGCTCGGCTCTCAAACGTCTGCCTGTTTGCCTGGCCCGCCTAACTGCCACGCCCTCATCTTTTGTTTTCGTTTTGTACTATTTCATTTCTTTCGTTTTACTGCCAAGAGTCGCGTTTCTAAAGTTTTCGGGGCGTGTTGCACCATAAATTGTTTTGCTTTCTTTGGAATTCGTGGGGTTCGTTTATTGGGTTTATCGTACACTTTGCGCTTCAAATTTCATAATTATCGGGGCGTGTATTGCAACATTCTGCATACAATTTCAGTCTGCGTCAGGCAAACGTTCCCTCCTGGCTGCCACTGTCCCTCCTTTTGGTATCCTATATCCTGCACTTGTACTCAAAGATACAAAATCAATTTATTGTTTTTGTGCTGCGGTCAACGTTCTGTCCTCTTTTTTTCTCCTTGTTGTTGTTGTTGCTGTCGTTGTTGTGGTCAGCCAAGTGTTGGACAGCATTATAAATATTTTAGCTTGCTTTTGCAGCTTATGGCCAACAAATGCTTGCTGGCGGGTTTTGGTTTTCGGGCTGGCAGGCAACTGCAGTCCATTGAATTGTTTAAGTATCCGAAAAGCTCAACTTCTGTTTGCTTTTGCAGGCGGACAAATGTTTTGTTTGAATTGTGTTTTAAGTCCTTGTAATGAAAAGCTCGAGTGCCAGTGGCTGCCTTATGATTTACCCACATATAAGAATCAAAGTTTTTTATTGTTTTAAGCATTACATTCGAGGCGAATAAATCATGGAAACACTTTTGAGGCAATTGCACGGCTCATAAGAGTTCTCACATATGACAGCACCTTTCTTAAAGCATTTGTTTAAAGACTTCCGATTTAGTTCGAGTAGAAAATGGTAGCTAATTTGAAATTCACTTTAAATTCCATGAAAATGAAACACAAGCCCAAAAGCAGCCCCACTCACTGTCAAGATCTTTAAATATTCTGTCCAAAAGTCAAGTTTTAGTTCACATTGCATTGCCCACAACTTTCTGGTTCTCAAAAATAGTTTAATAAATCGGAAAATAACACTCAGCCCTGCCGTGTAAACAAATCGATTAGCATTTGCACTTTGCGGCCCTCTGAAAAAATATTAAAACCCCAAGCACATGATTCGGCAAACACATTTGGAGTGGCCCCGTGCACACCCACCCCTCCGACAGACTTTTGAGAAAGCGCGTCGTAGACAAGTCCTTTAACGGCGACCACATTGCGGCCAAATGCCGGTCACATTCGGGGCACCAGCTGTTGTGCAACCACCGCAAAAGCAACGCCCTCCCCACAGCCCAGACAACCCACACTCTCGGAAACAACCAACTGAATTCTAATAATTTTGAAACAAAAACAAACTTGCGCCCATGCAGCGAATTCTGAAACATTACAAAAATTACAATGAGACACATTCGCCACGAGTTTCGTGTGTTTTGTTGTTTAGAGAATTCGTTTCGAAATTTCACGCCAACGTCTGTGACGAAATTTGCCAGCGTGTTCGGTCGTTGGGGTCGTGGCATAGAACAAGTGCAGCAGCCGGCGGATGACAACCCCCATGGACCGCAGAGCCAAAGGGAAAGGTTGCAACACGAAACCAACCAAAAAAAAAAAAAAACAGGAAAAGGAAAGAAATACCAACTCAACCCCATGGCCGGCCCAGGCATTGCCACTTTTAATCAGCGCCCTGCGCAGCTATTTAAGGGACCAGAGCAGGACCAACCCGCCGGATTCCCCTGGCACTTGGCCGCTTTCTGCAGCGGCATTAAAATTCACTGAAATACAAAATGAAAATTTCTATACTGCGGGCCTTGCGTTAGTTTTTTAGCGGCAAATGAATGAGGGAATGGGCAAGTGAACGAATGAATGAATGAATGCATGAATTCCAAAGCAATTTTGATGTTGACATTGAGTAATGTTGGCATTGGGCCCATACGCCGAGCCCCGGGTTCGGATTTTGGGCACAACTTGCGTTGGGTGGTTGTTTGGTTTGGCATTTTCATATCATTTTCGAATATTACATGCGGATTAGCATTTCCTCATTGGGATTGCAGCAAAAACGTGCCATCGTTATGCCTGGAGTTCGGGGCGTTGGGTGGGTGGCGCACAAAGGGGGTGGCTTGCATGCGGGCGGCTGGGCGGACTAATGGCTGGGTTTGAGTTCAGACAATGGGAGGTGTTTCATTGTATCTAAACTTAAAGCTGATAGCTCATTGAAGGGTTACGAAATTAACAAAAAAGATAAATAGAGCACGAAGGTAGAAATTCATCCATATCCATAAGAAAGACAAAGACAATAAATTGACGAAATCAACTAAATTAGAACACATTCAAGAAGAGCTCTAAATAACCCCAAAATTCCATAGAAAAGATTAAAGTGCATTTGGTATTAAATTGAATCTTAATTTTTTAGTTTTCTACTATAATCGCTTTTTATTATTAATGCTTTATTCAAATCTTAGCTTGCGCACCTTTTGTCCACATCTTAATGAAATTAAATCCTTAAAGCTTTGAAAAAGAGAGCATAATTGCATTGGTTCTTATTATTTCACTTCACTTTTCTTATTTATTTCTTACAAAAATATCTTTATATTCAATTTGTTGAACTTTACAACTTGTAGCTCAATTATTAGACTATTTCTTTTTTGCTCAGTTGCTAGTTTTTAGTATTTTTTCTCATATCTCTAAAAATGGAACACCCTCCTTTTTCTCACAGTTTACCGCGTGAATCCTGCCTTAAAGTGTGCCTAGCCCAAACCTTTTTCTTAACAAGTTGGTGCAACTTTTTGAGAATTCTCAAATCAACAGCCTTTCCAAACTCAGAAACGAACAACTTTTCAATTTGCTTTTCACGCTTGCAATTTTACAAGCTGCTACATGATTGGGGTCTTGTCCGGACATAGTTCCTACCAGCCCCCCTCCACACACTGCCGACCCTCGCCAACTGGGCGCTGTCTGCCCATAACAAGCTGCCAAATTTCACACTCAGCTCTGCTGCGGGAAAATTCAATAGCCGAGCACCTAACTAAAACTTTCAGCGCGTGGCGCTTGAAATGTGTCAGCGATATGGAGAATTCTTGAGCTGCAATCGAACTAACCCCCGAGGAGCTCCAGCACAGCAGCAGCAGCAGCTACCCTTTTGTCAGGCATAATCTAATTTACTGAACATTTTATTAACTGACAGTTTATTAAAAACTCATCCAAACTGGGCCCGACTTGGATTCAGATTTGGTTCTCGGCTTTTGGGGTTGCCTCCTTATCAAGATCCACGACACATGTCAGCGCTGCGTTTGCTGATTACCGTCGCTAGATAAATATTAAGCAACTATATAACAACTTCCCCATGCCCCTTGCCCCTTGCCCCTTATTCCCTCCATTCGTTTGGTTTGTCTCCATGGAACGACGTCATCGCCTGTTTGTTTCGGGAGCGCCAAAACAGCTTCCTTTCTGTAATTGACTCAACGCCAAGGGCCAGACCTCCACGTCGATACCGCCCCGCCCCATTCTCCGCCCCCTCGGATGCCCTGCAGCACTGTAATGAAATTTTTTGGCTTCGAGTGCTATAAATGTATGCAGGGCCAACTCTAGGATTGTTAGTGTTGTTGTTTGGCACGTGGCATGCGGCAGTTGCTACGTGCAGGTGGTGGTGGGGGGGAGAGGGGGACAATGGGAGGAAATGGCATGAAATTGATTTAGATTTTAGTTATGTTGTTATTCAACTTGCCTCCCGCGGCTTGTATGTAATTATTTTTGAACAGGGAGTTGTGAAATAATTAAAAATGATTAGCTCATAAACATTTCCTGCCGTCGTTAAACTCTTGACAAGGACCCAAGGCGTATTTATTTTGGCTGAAGCTTGACAAAAAGCAAGCAATATTTATTGAAAGTTTCAGCTGCTTTTAAACCGAATGCCACGAAAACATAAGAATAATAAGAAGAAAAGACTTTAATACAGTTTAAAATTCTTAAAACTTTGTCTGAGACTAAGTCCTTTTTGTGTTTCCTTCAGCTACGCTTCAAAGTGATAAATTTCAATTTTTTATGGCATCAAGAAAAATCAAAACAATTTCATGTGAAAAATTATGTTTTTGAAAAATGTATCAAAGCAACCGCACACACAGAGAGAGAGAGAGAGTGAAGAACGTGGGGCTAGCGCATGTCAAAAATTTTGAAGAACTTCTCAGATGGAGGAGGCTGCATCAAGTGGACGACCAGCATGACGATAATGTGGCTACGCTGATGAGGATGCCGTGCGTGCTGGCTGGAAGAAGATGACGAAGCTGCTGGATCTGTGCCTGTGCCAGTGTCTGGGTTTGGGTCCGCGTCTGGGTTTTATGGTAATGCCAAGTACGTGAAAGATGCATCAAACTTGGCTGCTCATTCCTAGAATAGATGCCAGCAGCAGCAGCAGCAGCGGTGGGGGATATTTGTGCGCCAGACAAGATTTATCGAAATAAGTCGAAGACACTTGTTTACTGCCCGGCACAATGCGCTCTTATACTTACATTTGCCAAGCCACCAAATGTATCTGCCGCCAGAGCAATGCAGCCGAATAAAGTCGAATATAAAATTTACAACAAGCTTATGGCCATCATATAAATTACGTTGTTAAAGATACTTTTCTCTGCCAGTTGCTAAGTGAGCTTGGCTGCAGCGAGACTTCTGCCAATTTGACATATATTTTATTAGTTTTATATTATGGTCTAAGTTCTACTTAATATAGAGTAGCACATATGTAGCTGAAACTAAAGATTAAGTTCTCGAAATAAGGTATATTACTTTATAAATCTGTTGTGCACGAATTCAAGACGATTTGTTTAAATGACTTACAGACCAGACTGGGTGCTGAAACAAGCCCCAAATCTAGTTAACAAATTAGAAACCACAAAGCCAACAACAACAACAACAACAATACAAACCGCAGCTACATCAACTGCAAAAGCAACAACAACATTAGCTTGAAAATCAGTTTTCGCCTCTGCCAAGCCACAAAGCCACACCCCGAAAAAAAAAACAACGCCCTTAAATGACAGGCATGGAGCTGGGGCTGAGCTGTGGGAGAGCTACTAAAGCCTTTTGTCTGGAGCCTGAGACTGGGACTGGGACTGAGACTGAGACTGGGACTGGGTCTGGGGCACATTGGAGTGTGTTGCACTTTTGAATTTTCAACTTTGTCTGCTGCGCATAAAATTTACTTGCTCCAAATTCAATTCAAAAGCGATTATCACCACTTAGCTGTCAACGACACGACGCCAACTACAAGAGAGCCCAGCTGGGCGCAGTCCTCAGTGTCCGAGTCCGAATCCGAGTCCGAGTCCAATGCCAATAACCAGCGATGCCACTTGAACACATCACAAAGGGCATGGCCGTCTGTGTGTGTATCTGTAAGTATGTATCTACAACTATAACAGTTGGTTGGCTCAAATAAAATTTACACTTACAAGTGGCGCTAAAGTCAAGTGCAATGCTTCCCCATCCCCCCCGCCCCTCTCTGACCACATAAAGCAGCTGCCGTCAGCTGGTCAGACATGGTCAAAGTGTGGCCCGAAGACGGGCGCGATTGCGGGGGGAGACGCTGCGGCAAATGTGGTCAAGAGTTTTATAAAGTTCATCATCCATGGCCTGATCCTAAGCATTTTTCAAGTGCAGCGCCAAAAGATTTTCAATTTCAAATACGAGCATGTATTATATAAGCAGTTGGCCGGCAGTCGCAGCCTGTGAAAACCATTTCCACACCTTCCCGCAACGACTTTAAGCCAGTTCATTATGCTCTACACAATGGGCACAATAGCTATGCCATCAAGTTGGCAGTACTCCAATCATTTAATGTGATTTTGCAGTAAAAGATATAAGATATCACTAAAGTAAGCTTACGTGCGGCTAGACTTTGAGATATTTGATCAATTTAAGACATATGTTTTACGATATTTATAATCAAAACTTAAGTGCGTTCAGATTCTGAGCTATTGAGATATATAAATATATGTATATATATTATATTAAATTCTCTAAAACTATAATCACAATAATCTTAAGTGAAAAACAGGACATCAATTTTGGATATCTCATAGAATATAATTCTCCATCTCTCTCTCTTCCAAGCATCCTCGAGCATTATAAGATTTTATAAAATGTATGATATTCCCAATGTAAGCTTATGTTCAATTAACATTTAAGATGTTGACAGACTTTGAAAAATATATTTTTGAATATTAGTTTAAAAATTACAATAATTTTGTTAAATAAATTCTCTGAAGAGCTGAGAATCTCTTCAATCATCAAATTTTGGGATATCTCATAGAATATATTTCAACCTCCCAACTTTTTTAAATAAATTTTCTCAAGATCTGTAATTATAATCTCTTCAATCTTAAGTGAAAATTAGGGCATTAAATATTTGTATATATCATGAAATATGTTTCTTTCTCTCTCCCTCCCGCCCACTCTCTCTCTCTCTCTCTCTCTCTTCCACTTATCTTGCTGCACATTCATAAAGTACATAATCATGTTCATGACGTGAGCTGAAGTGGACTCGGACTTGGGTTTGGGCTTGAGTTTGAGTTTGAGTTTGGGCTGGACTCTGCTGGCTCTGTGGTGTCTGTGCTATAAAAGCTTAAACCGTTACAAGTATTTAAAAAGCACTTCAGAGTGAGGACTCGCATAAATGTATTAAAAGCATATTGAAATGTATTGCATTGTTTATTTTGATTATTTCAACAGCAAATGGTATGTTATGCCTGTTACGTAATCTTCATTTTATTTAAGATGTTTTCTTTATGTAATGAAAATGGAAGCAGAATTAGCCGAGTCTGGGCGTCATTTTGGCCAACTTGGCAATGTTGTCACAGTTGAGTTTCTGGTTAGGATCTAGTTGGAAATATAATTAATCAGAATCTTTGCAACAAACCCTTTTCCCTGTGGACTTACTTTCGCAGGAAATGCGCAGAATATCACACTGTGATTGATCTCTCCAGGTCCAGCGATCCTTGGTCTTCGAGCGACACAGAGAATTTAAATCAATTGTGTTGCCAACATTTCTTGAACAGGCCACACAGCTTTTATAGATCCTAGTACAATTAGGCCTCCGGGCACTACCGATGCCCACGCAGCAGAGCACCAAGAGAAGGACGAGTACGCTTTGGATATGCATTTTGCGATCTATAGCCGATTACTGATACTCAATTGGATTTTAAAGCTGGCTTATATAGGCAGAAAATACTATTGAAGCGGGTCAATCAGAAACACCTGTTCTTTAGATATATCGCACAATGCCACAATATATCTGTTTCCCCAAAGTTTTTCAATTCAATTAATTAATCAAATAACTATATTATGCGCCCAAAAGAAGACACAATGTCTCATAGTTCAACAACAAAGCATCTGACTGACAGCTGGGCCGCGAACAAAGCCCAAAAATGACTTCCTTAAGTTGGGCTTTCACTATAAATACCTTGTACCTTAGCACAGATAAGCTAGAATACAACTCGAATTGCATTGCTTAGTAAACATGTCGAAATTTGTGCTGTTGTTGGGTAAGATAGCCACAGTTCAGGCCTAAGGCTCAAGGATAATGCCGAAAGTGTTTTCTCCTTTATAGCTATTTGTTGCATGTGCCTGCTGCAAGTTCAGGCGAATCGGAAGACATGCGACGAGGTGTCTGCAATCTGTGTGAAAGCCCAGCGTTTAACAGGACCCGAGGATGATGTGACAAACTTGTACAATTTCCAATGCCGCAGACAAATTCGCAATTGGAAAAATATTACACGCTGCCAGCTGGAGCGTGCCGCCTGCCTATGTAAGTCCAAGCAATTGATAAGTATCTAGCACGTCTTAAGTAAAATATTCTTTAAATTGACTATTTCCAGTAACTTTGGTCAAATGCGATCGTCTGAGCTGTGTTAATGTGGTCAATGCACTCCGGGGATAAATTACCAAATGCAATGAGACAAGTAGCACACATATGATATTTCATATTTTGATATCAAACAAAAATGATTGACACAGAGGATTCTTTTGCATATTAATTGATACAATAAATCAATACAAGCCTAATCTTGTGGCCCTAACTAAATCGTAAAAGTCTTAAATGATAAACAGGTTTGAGCCTTAATTCGTCCACTTATCAATAGCTGGCATTTTATTTTTAGATGCTCATGGGCCGAGTTCCCACTTTGTTGACTCAAATTATTATAATCAAATTGTGGAATTTTCCCGCGCATTTATAACCCACCAATTCGCATGCAATATCCAACACAGATGCTTATCAGTCAAGTGCCTCGCCACAAAGATCTGTTAAGCTCGCTCAAGAAACCCACCACTCTTTTTTGCATACGCTCTCTCACAAGTGCCTCTCTGCTCTATTCTGCTCCCCATATGCCCGCAGCTCAGCTTACATATGTATTTTGAATGTATTTTCACCATAGCTCAGCTGATTTCGCGCTCTGTATATCGCAGTGCAAACAATGGGCTCAGCACTCTCGCATGTAAACAAAACTCGGGGCGATGCGGAGAGGAGACCAGACGCCGGGCACACGTACAAAATGCCTGTCTCTCTGTCTATCCGTCTGTCTGTTTGTCTGTCGATCTATCTGCTAAAATACACATGGTGATAATAAAGATTGCGGCCGAAAACAAAATTTTTGTGCGGCGTTAGTCGCAGTCATCATTTACCTGGCTGCTCTTGTTGTTGTTACTGTTGTTGTTGTTTTTGTTATTGTTAATTTTTCACGCACACAAACAAACCAAACAACGTAGGAGCCAGCGTTTCGGCGTAGCCAACGCTCTAGATAATAAGCCAGTTGCACGTCCAGTCGCAGTCGCCTAGTTGACAGTTGTCGTGAGTGTCGCGTGAGCAACACAAAAGCCAGCCGCATTACGTTATTGTTCCTGCAGCGAATTTATTAAAAATTGCAATATTGATCGACTGACCAACTGATTGATTAAGTGATTCGTGTGTGTTAACGAGTGAGTGCAGCCGTTGCCCATGCTGCCAAAATGTCAAATATCACATATTTGCGTCTGACCAAATTGCAACCGCTTCTCCATATGGTGGGCAGCAGTTACGCAGCGCTGGCGAATGCCGACGATGTATATTCACCAGACTTGCAAAGCATTCACAATAGCAACTACAACAACAATATCAGTGAGAGCATTGGCAACAACAACAGCAATCACAGTAGCGACAACATTTTGGTTCTCTACGAGGAAGAGAATTACAGTTACCGTTCCACATCGACCATTGTGCTAATGGTCGCCGCCTGGATACTGCTGATATTGGGCTTTGTCTTTTGCTGTTGTGCCGAGTGCTTTGGCGTTAGCGTCTGGCGGGGCAAGAAGCGGGCCAGCATCACGTTGAGTGGCGCTGAGAGCGGCGCTGCCAGCGCCACTGGCAACGAGCTGAGCGACCTCCATGCAGGTGAGTTTCTTAGCTTACGAGCTTTAGTGGGGAAAATGCCAAAGAAGCGGCATACTTTTTGGCGCAGCTGAGAAATGACAGCTAAAGCAACAGCAACAACAACGTGAATGAAACTTTACCTTATTTGTTTCGCGTTGGCCAGAGCAGCGCACACCGCCCCCCCCCCCCCCCCCCCCCCCACCCGCTCTGCAGCATAGTTTGAAAATACAAAATGGCAACAATAACCGAAAAATGCAAGCGCAACAGAGCCACAAGGAATTAGAAATACCCTCGCTAAAGCGCGTAAAGGGGATATTTGGTATTTCAACTATTAATCTAACATATAAATGAATGAAGAAAAAATTGGTTAAGTTGTTTTTAAAACTAATGAAAACTCTTTCCCATTTTTAAAAATGATTATATTTAATGCATTTTTGAGCTAAAGGCAACTTTAACGCCTTTTAGATATGATTCAATGAGTATCGAAGTTAAAATAGCTGCCTTTGTGTCTAGAAAACCTACGCCTTTTGTTATTAGCAGAGCATATTTGGTAGAAAGTTTTTGCTTAAGAGTCATCAGTTTGCATTGAACGAGTCGAAACTTTATGCCCCATTGGGAAATGCTTGCGCATATCCGAGTGCTAAACAAAGTGAATTTCTCTGGGGGTTAGGGTATGGAAACGCATTTGTATGAGCTGTCAATGCGCTCAACTGCCACTGCTGAACTACTTTCAATACAGCAGAGGCAACAACGAGTTCCTGAAGCGCCAGTGTTACCCATGCAAAAATGTATTTTCCGTTTTGAGTGCAGTGCATGCAGTTTTTTTCTTTCTCTGTGTGGGGTAGGCGGCAATAGGCGCCTGCCTCATCGATAACATAAAATATTTAGCTATTTTTCGTATCTCGTTTCGTTTTGTTATTGGCAAATTTGGCATGCGTTTTGGCCAAAATTGGCTTTTGGCCAAGTAAACGAGCGGCAGATACACACGTACGACTACAGACACAAATTGCCCATATTTCTGGCATCATTTTGAGTTTATGAGCCTCTGACTCTGCCTATCATAGCAACCCCCTCCCGTGCAGTTATCGCTTGCAACTTGTGCATTGTGCAATGCCTCCTAAATTCTCAAAGATATTGGGTTTCATTAAGCCAATATTTGTATATGTAGAGGAGGCCGAACTGGCCAGCATCAGCAGTCAGTGGGTCATTAGATGTTCGTATCGATAGCACGAAATTTGTTTGCAAATTTATTTGGCCCACAAATAGTATGAGTATTGGGCTGCTGGGATTTCTGGATTGTGGCCTTTCAGTTGCTGCATTCCTTGGTGCAATGTTGCAAATTGCAAGTTTGTCATTTTTTTGAACTAATCGATAAGTTTTCATTAGAATGTAAATTTCTAACAAGTTATTCAAACAAAAACTTAGAAGACTTAAGTGTTTATAAGTCTGCTAGAAGTAAATAAAATGTGAGCAGATTCAAGGAATTCGTTCACAATTTCAATTGGAATGAATAGAGTGCATCGCTTTATTTTAAGCTTAGGTAGAAGTACTAATCACGGTATTTAAAAGACTTTATGAAAGCTTGAAGTCGAAATATATACATTTATCAAAAAGTATTTTCTTCTGAACATGGTGCAACCAAATATGCACTAAGCGATAACAATAACCGATGAAAAATAAATAGATTTAATTAAGCTATGATAAAAAATGAGATAAAATAGAATCAAGATCTAAACCGTATTAGCAGGACATTATACAAGCTTGTAGTCGATGAAGGCACATTAATCGATAACTACTTGTATTCTAAATATAGTACAATCAAGTATACACTTTATCGATAACAGTAATCAATGACACCTTTATCGATAACAGAATAATTTAAATGAAAAGAGTGGCTCAATTTATTTTGAACTTAGGTAAAATATGAAATAAAACCCACCCAAAAGTACCAATTACGGTAGTATACATAATACAAGCTTAAATTCGAGTATTATTTAACGATAACAAAATCGATGCCACTCATATCGATAACACATCAAGAGCCGCAGCAATGGCAGCACTGCTTTCAAATCAGGAAACATTGTTTTGCCAATGAAACGTCTTTGATGCACCCATTTCGTTAGCGATATGAACCGTAAACCGTAAGTACTAAGCTGCACGGAGCGAGACGTTGTGCTGAAGCTCGTAAGTAATCGATTTGATGGCCTCCATTCAATATATGCACTTGAGCACATTGGCCCATTTCGATAACTACACAGGACTCGCCTTAGTGTGTCATGCGATAAATTCTTGCACTTACCGAACCCCGAATCCCCATCAATGTGGACCAAGTTAATACGTACAAAGTGAACGAGAGCGGGCGATCCGGAGGTCGGGAGACGGCTGAAGCAGCAAGTGAGATAACTTTAAGTTGCAGCCATAAAAAATTGCGAAAGTCACAAATGTTTTATGAAAGTTTCTCATTTTATTTAGCCTTTTATATTATATCAGCGCCCTGTGCATCGACTCGACACAACTCGGCAACTGCACAAGTTTTTAATAAAAGTTCTGTGTGCAGCTATTGCAATACCCCCCCCCCCCCCCCCCCCCCCCCCTCAAACCGATGCCAGTATCTAGCTATATATACCTCTAGCCACACTCCGCTTTTCTGTTCAGAAATTCATAACCGCATTTCTCTCGGCTCCTGGCAAACCGAGCAGCAGGCGCAGTTGTACATACCAATTACTTACATATCGACGATGTGGCTGAGACAATAACTGAGAGCATACCCCCCCCCCCCTTCCCCCCTAGACTATGCCCCACCCCGTGGCACAGCTGATGCCGCTTTGGCTTATAATAAGTTTTTGTCTCTGGCACACAATACGAGCAATTCGCACATAGAGAATTGAGCATCGCTTGCCAAGTTTCTTGCAGTTCGCTTCCTACAATCTATTTAATATATAATTCAGTTTTCCTCTTCGATTCGTAGACACTTTAAAATTTGGTTTTCTTTTATTAATGCTGGGCGAAATTGTCCGCGTTTTATTTGCTGTTTACGCGCTCCATTGATGTTTGCCCCTCCACCCGCTGTTTATGCGTGTACATCATTTTTTACGGCCCCTCATCAGCGCAAGGTTAGGAGCATTGAATTGCGCTGCTTAGTTAGTCCTTCATGGCACTTTGATTGCTCATTTGGCATTTATTTGACGACGCCAGGACAGCCAAGACACGCTGCCGCCTACGCTTCCGCCTCCGCCAGCCTTAAATTATTCATTGTGCGTGCCCCGTCCTGCCCCATCCGCGGCGCCTGCAGCATCTTCAATCTTATGCTGCTGCTGCTGCTGCTGCTGCCCACGTACAGGACTGCGTTGAGAGCGCTGCGAATTTTTAAAATATTCATGTCCTGCCGCTGGCATCGTTGGCCAAGAAACTCGCTGAAAACATCATCGGACCGGGCACTAACTAAATGTGCGTAATTTTTACCGACAGCGCATTGAAAATATCGCTCACAGCTATCAGACAGCAGCTGTACGTGAGTTTGCAACTTGTCCCGGGCCAGCGTCTCGCGGGGCAGAGAGTCTGAACTCGCATAATATTGGATTTGCTGGCTGGTTTAGCTAGGCAATATACACTGGAAGCCTGCTTATTCTGCTTTTTGGATGAACCAAAGTGGATGCGAATTGTGGCAAAGATATTGAAGCAGAAAGCAAGTTAGAGTATAGCCTATATTTTATCGATAAAAGTTCTCTTCTTCTTTATACTCTTATTTTGAAATACTTTATAAATATATATTTTAATATATGTCTTTATACCCTTTCATTTGCATTGCATTGCATTTTTTGAAGCATATTTAAATTGACTCGAAATTAGTTTGTCTTATTTTATAGAAATATACATACTAAGCACTAATGCCAATACTTTCTTCTTCTTATTCCAGCTTGATTTGCATTTGAATTTATTTTTGAATCCTTACGTTTCGATATATTCTCCTTGTTGTCAGTTTTGGTTCACTCTAATTCACGCATGCGACATCTCAGTGTGCTTGTGCTTTGACATTTCATCTAATTTGTATTTATTGTGCAACAACTTCTTTTTTTTTTTTCAAAATGTGCATAAAATTTACATCTTTTATTAGCGCCGGCCACTCCGAAGAAGAGCCAATAACAAAAGCCGCCCAGCTCCCGGACAATTCACACGTTCGCCCGCTGATTGTGGGTAATTTTTATTGATTGTTCGCATCTACGAACATGGCAGATACACGCAGAGCTATATGTTGTTATCCGTAGTATTATATATATGTTGGTATTGAGGTCAATTCGATTTGTGTGGTTAAAAGCTGGCCAGCTAACAGTCAGTCGGGCAGTCGGACAGTCGGGCAGTTGGGCAGCTGCATTTGGAGTTGACATTATGCAATTTGATTAAGTTGCATTTAATTGCTTTTGTTGTACAAT
This sequence comes from Drosophila novamexicana, assembly GCF_003285875.2. Taxonomy (NCBI): domain Eukaryota; kingdom Metazoa; phylum Arthropoda; class Insecta; order Diptera; family Drosophilidae; genus Drosophila; species Drosophila novamexicana. Next base: position 2,247,490 of record NW_020824766.1, read on the forward strand.
TATAAATAAATGCAAATTGCTTTGGTTTTGTAGTGTCATTTATATTAATTAATAATGTTAAATTTGCGTATTGATGGTTCTCTGGCTGTTTGAATGAAATTTGTCATTTCAAATGAACAATGAATGCATTTTTCTTCCAATATTGAATTTTAATTGCCTGCAACAATTTTAGTTGCAGGCCCTTATTAGCGCTGGGGCTTTGTTATAAACAAACCCAATTTGTTATCGAAAAGCTTAAAATTGCAAATTTAATATTCTAACTCTCTAAATTTGTTTATGAGAGCCAAATAGATAACTAATTTATGCAAAAATATCTAATGTTTCCTTGATAGAAAACACATTACAGCAAAGCTGCAACCGCTTTTAAATTGGACCGAAAAATATGGTTTGATTCCAAATTTGAAAAAAACCTGAATGTAAGAATATCTTCGGTTTTGTAGACATTTGCATTTTGTAAATATGTGACTTGTGAAGGTTGTAAATACAAAGCTTGATGAAAATATCATTAAAACTTCCAAGCGAAAGCTTTAAAATTAAGAGACTAGTTAGCATAGAAACAGGCAGACAGCTATGGCTATAACATATATATACTGTTGATATTTATATAGTTGATCTAGAATATATACACTCCTACTATGCGTTACACATTTAATACAAAAATTATAATACCCTCTACAAGGGCCTAAAAACCAAAGTACAAATAACTTTGTATACAAGCATTCAAACAATCTGACCCTTTTTGGTAGATGCCAATTTTTGTAGCCCACATTTTGTGTGTGAGAATATTTACGGCTTACAATATTTTCAGTACAACGGGCAATTGTTGAATAAAGCTTTAAATTGAATATTTTTAAAATAAATGAAAAATCCAGATGTGAAGCAGAGAGTGGTTTTACGAGCCGAAACAAGTTTTTATATGTTTTGTAGCTCATAAATACAAGAATTATATTTTCAAAGTAATTAAAAGGAAAGCAATAGTAAAAAAAGAATGTTAAATGCTTAAGAGAAGTGAAGTTTGTGAAATGTCTTGACCAATTGTGTCAGCTTATAACGAGGCAACGCACACGCCTATATACAAAACATTCACAAAAGTCTTTAATGGCATACCATTTCGGGTAATAGTGCTACCCTATAAAATCTTTGAAAAAGTCTCCTTTCTTCATAGACTATATAACACTATGAATGAGCATCTGTCATAAAAGTGCTCTGGCTTTTCATTAAGTATTCTTCTCTGGCCCCACATTTGCTTTTTATATCAAGCCATGCACGCACTAAAGTTGCATTTAATATCTTTAATATATATATATATATATATATACATGCGTATCTTTACTCTGAAACAGTTGTGAAGCCTGTTTAAAGCGGGCTTGCCAGCTTCATAGGTTGTGTACGACTATCGTTTGAGTATATTTTATACCCTAAAGTGATTTCCCTCGCACTACTCACTTATTAAACTGCCCCCCCCCCCAACCACCACTCAAACGCCACGCCCACCTTGGGAAAACCCTCTCCGCGACGCTCACTTGGCAGCCTTTCAACGTAAATTACCATAATTCGCGCTTTCAAAAGGCGCACACTTAACCTTTAATTAAGATACTCGAAACTTTTCAATATTCAGCGCCACTGTATGCAACGGCGCCGCATTGGCGCCCATTTTCTTTGCCCACACACGCCCCCCTACCCCTACCCACAGCCCTTACGGGCTTTCCTTTTGACATGCACACACACACACACACGTGAAGTTGCTGCATTTTGCCATAACGAAATTAACGCCACGTCTGCTGCGCTGCAAAGTATGCAACATAAATTTTTGCGCCGTGCCAATAAAAATAATTGAAGCAAAATGCGCGGCACATGAGCTAGCACGGCGGAGACGTCAGCGGGGGCGGTGGTAGTTCGACTCCAATGAGGCGCCAATAAGACTCCAATGGCAATTTTTCTTTTATTGCCTGCCGCTTGACGTTGCTGCCGCCTTTTAAGTGGCTGGCTCTTTGTTGTGGGCGCTGCTTATTGGCCCAATTGTTGTTGTTGCCTGCTTGTTGTAGTTGTTGTTGTTGTAGTTGTTGCCTGTTGTCATGCCCATCCATCCATCGTGAACGCTCACTTGTGCTTGTTTTCATTTCCGCTGCGCTTATCACATTATTGCAAGCTCATTGCCGGCTTCTCTTTTGATTCCCTTTTTTTCTGCTATTGCTATCAGTCAAGTTGACTTTGGCTTTTCCTTTGTGACGTCACGGCAGAGCGTCTCTGTTGCATTTGTGCCATGCTTTGCCATATCATTCATAGAGCTGCTTATAATTTACTTTAATAAGAACTATAAGATAACTGAGTAGTCTCAATTTGCTTAGGCTTTAAGTTATATTCTTGAGCACACTTTCTTTGTTATTATAAATAGAAGGGCCCTGAATAATTCTCGTGATTCCTTGAAAAGCAGCTTTTCCCAGAAGCCGTTTAAAGCAGTCAGGCAAACAAATTTATAATCGATTTCTTGATGGTCTTTTTTTAGCATTGCAAAGTCAATTCGAAAGTCCAAACCAGTCGGAAAATGTACGAAAAAAGCTGTCAAAGCGTCGACTGCTTAAGGGTTTCGAGGTACGAGCTTCCAGCTTAGCGGAACATTTTGCATAGAACATTAATAAATAATTTGGTTTGTGTGAATGATTTTCATATAAATCCCCGTCCAGGAGTCGTTACTGTGTTCCTGTGTGTGTGTGTGTCTGATTGTGTGTGTGTGTTGTCCTGTGTGTAACGTTTGTCTACTTTGCAGCTCATGTAATATTCATGATTATTTGAAATTTGCGCTTCGTTATCCTTTATCCTTTTTATGTGCAGCTCGCACACACACACACACATATGCATACGCACACAAACGAGACACACGACAATCATATGTTAACGCGTCCGGGCGCCTTCTGTGTTTGCACAGATATACACGAATACAAACACACTCAAGCACACACACACGCTCGGAGGGGTGCATTTGGATGGCAAGTCCTTGCATATCATCAGCCTTTAGTCGCCAGCTAACGTAATCGGTTTTCAGTGCCACAGAGAAGCTCGCCTGGGGAATTCCAGCGGCGGCATTGATAGCAACTCAGCTCGGCCCAGCTCCGTCCATCAATGTGTCCCTAACAAACTGTTGCGTTACCTTCAGCCCCTTCAGCCGAACATCCACAACTGTCTCTTGGCTGCGTTTTTATTTGTCACACGTTTGACGGCGCCATATTGTCAATACACAGACAGGCGTGTGTCTGTCTGTGTGTGTGGGAGAGAGGGGGACACTTCCGTTTCAGCGCTTATCAGTTGTCGCTTCGCGTTTGTTGTTGGCGGCTCCCTTGGCGCGGGCTTTTTGCAGCAAGTTTATGCAACGGCAAACGAGCAATGCGCAACGTGCAACGTGCAACGTGCAACGTGCCACTTCTAACGGTGGCAAAGTCAACGGCTTTTGTTAGGACTTAGGGCGCCTGCCGCGCGTAGCTGTGGGCGTGGGCGTGGGCGTGGCCCCACCGTCTGGCTGCATTGCGATAAAATTGTGTATGGCAACTTCAACAAGTGAAGCGCTTCACGCGGCAAGTTTGTTGACAAACTGAAAAACAATTATGATTGATTGTTCAACACTGGCGAAAGATTGCCGGCATGAACGGTGTGTCTCGCAGTACTTGCCAGATAGCCGGCAAAACTTGTGCCACCTAACTTCAAATTGTCTGCATAGCTCGTCAGGCCACTGTTTAGAAGCTAGATCCTAAAGTAAGCTAAGAAAACTTCAAAAGATAACTTAGACTTAACAACACTGTTTTTGAAAGTAATTATGCAAACACGATAAAGGAAGAGAGTGAGATGCATTTGGTGTTGAAGTTAAACATGATATCCTGCCAAAAATAAAAAACTTGTATGTAAGGAAGTAAGTAAACTGGATAAAATGAATTTAATAAGCTACTTTGACCTTGACATGAACTTCAAAATATATTTAACAACACTGCTTTTTATAGTTATTGCGCAAATTCAATAGATTGATGTATTTAGTGTTCTATGTCAGGAATTATTATTATTCGTTAGAATTATTGAATAAGTTAACTGGGTAAAATGAATGAAAGTAGCCAATTTTACTTGACTTGAAGTTCAAAAGATATTTAACAACACTGTTAGAAAGAGAGAGATGCATTTAGTGAACTGATTTCCGAGCCGATAAGCCCAAACAGCTGGCATAGCTCATCGAATCGAGCTCCATTCAATGCTGTTGCCTTTGTCTTACTCGACACGCAACTCCTTTAAGCCCAAACCCTATTCCTATTGCTACAATCTTTATCAAGCCAAACACGCCGCATCTCCAGCATATCCTTTATAACAACACATGTTAACCCAAAAAAGAAAAAGGATACAACGAAATGCCGTCAGTTGTTGCCGCTGCTGATGCTGATGCCGCAGCCGCTGCCGGAGATAGCTGTTTAAGCCAATTTGTAAACCATCAAATCGCGTTAAATGCGCTTTTCCGGTCTATGTCGATGGTGCACGGCGGGCCCCTCGGTATCAGTTAAAAAATCTCTCATTGTTATTGTTTTCTTTGCTAAACGGAAACGGTTAGGCACCCCTCGCAAAAGGCACTCAGTGCACGGCTCGGTAAGCGCATCCTTTGCGACTCTGTTGTATTCTTTATTTTCCATTTTTTTTTCTCTGTCTGTGGTAAATGCTTTTGCACCTCAGACCGAGCACAGGTATGCGAGGATTCATTGACATATGTATATGCGTATTTGTGTACGTATTGCCAGCATTCGTTTGGCGCTTCTTTTTCATCTCTCGCCTGGCTTATTCATATTGATTTGTTTGCCTTTTGGCTATACTTTGTGTTTGTGTGAGCAGAGGAAATTGAAAAGGGGCCGGCCAGAGAGGGCCAGAGAGGGCCAGAGAGGGCAGACAACTTCAGTGGCTCAGGCGAGTTATGCAAACGGTATTCAATTATCGATCCCATAAAGCAGATTGTCACCAACTTTGCCTTCCATTCTTTGACCTCATATTCAACTCGGCAGCGACTTCCGTTGCGGTGCATTCAACCGAAACATGAATTGACCGGGCCAGACCGAGACGTACCGTGGCCAATCAGTCCGGACGCATAAGGTAAAAACCCTCCTCATTCCCTCTCACTCATTAAATGCCTAAAAAATGAGCGAGTAATTTACGAGCTGTTTGTCAACAATGTCCACAATAGAGTCCAGAAAACGACTTTGTATTTTTCTTTTTAATATATTGAAAAGAAGGAAACCAAATTGAAACTGGAACTGGAACGGGAACGGGAACTGGGGCGTAATGAGGCGTTTGATCATTTCCGTTCAATATCGAATAAATTTAAATGCGCCGCAGGATTTGAACATACAAATCGTATTACTGTCATTAGTCGAGACAGCGAGCCATATATCTTACTTTATTATGATTTCAGCTCAAAACAACAGAGCTGAGGGGGTTTGGTTCAGGAAGCGTACGCGGGGCTAAGAATTCAGGGAAGCCCTTGGATTTATTTATGTAAAAAATATTCAAAAATAAGAGAAACTTTCTAGATTTTTATATTTTAGTGCATGAAAACTGAAAATGGGTAAGAAGGGTCTAATGACTTCGTGCAAATCACATATATTTGGCAAACAGGGAGAAGAAAGCATCTCCAACCCCATAAAATATACATATTCTTGATCAGAATCAATAGCCAAATCGATTTAGCCATGCTGTCTGTAGTTTTGAATAAAATAACTGAGAACTACCCCCCCAAATTAAGTCACTATTTTAATTGTATTGTCTCTTTTGAGAATATACTAATATTCTATCGCACAAGAAGATCTTCTGCTGAAAATGTTATCAAGATTAATTTTCAAGCTGCAAGCTCAAAGCGCAGCAAGCGAGTGTTGGTAGCAGATGGTTTAGGGTATACCCTAGTCGAAAACTCCCGACTAGAGCACCCTTGCTTTATTTTCTATATTCTTCTCCTAGCTCATCACACAAGCATTCTGCTTGATAAAATATGTTTATATAGTTTCCGCTTACTCAAGTTCTAGACCTTCGGAGATAATTCGTTCATAGAGCCAAACAGGCGTACAAAAGTCCAAAGAACTTATTCATATGCTATAATTAAATGCACAAAGGAAGTAATAACAAAAGTGTGCTATGCGCGACTACGTTATACCCTTGCCCAAGTTATATGGTAAAAGAATTTATATAGTATACAATTGATGTATATAGTATACAACATTTCAGCAAACTTTTCTGCATAGTCAATAAATTCTGCCTAGAGAAGTGGAGACAGAGACTTGTATGTTTCCAAGCAAGCCAATAAGTTATAGACCTCAACGTATACCTTTATATATAGACTCTGGCCGGTGTCTGTGTTTACCGGCTTGGCTACAGTGCAAACAATGATGACGTTGTATTAAAGCGTGTTCAACTGCATGAATCGTTGTAAAATCGTTGACTTAAGAACTGTCCAAAAGGTTAATAACACAACCGGGCTAATCAGCATGACTCGCAGCCGAATACAAAGTACAATATAATATAATCCACGTTGATTTTGTGGAAATTCCAGAGATAGGCAAATTACACAGCACAGCGCATAGTTAACTGATAGATTTACATGCCAGACTGGCGGCATTTTATCACAATTGTGTTATGTGTGTATCATTAAGTGCTCTACCATGTCTTTTGGCCAGACTTGCCGGCGCTCGAATCACTTTGAACAGACTTCACTGTAACTCGGTGGGCGAGACATCATGTGAGCTGCGTGTGAATCCCATGACTAAGTTTGCTGAGTGTTGCTCTGTGCCAGTTTTAAATGTTTTTTTTAAGCCAGATTATTTAACGCATGCGCAACCAGTTACCAGTTTGCACCTGTTGATTATTTTAAACTGGCACCGTCAAAAAAATAACAAAAGCCACTTTTCAGAATGTATTCAAAATACATATTTTGGCCCCCTTTTTTTGTTATGGCCATGACTTGCGCTACAACTGTTTCTACCGGGGTTGCTTCTGTTGTTATTGTTGTTGTTGTTTTTGTATTTGTTATTGTTTCCAAGTTGATTAATGCGTCTGTTCAGAGTTCAAGAGTCTAATTGACGAATCCAACTGGAATTGAGTACATACAGCGCAGACACAAACCCGAAAAACGCTCAATGGTGAATATGTTACACGCGACATGCAGTGTAGGTGAAATGGTTGCACTTAAGACACGAACCTCTCCTGATCTCCATTTGGTGAAATCATAGCGTGGACAAACTATCCTAATGTTGAACAACTGTCATTTAGAACATCCGTGGAATTATGCGTATTTAGGTCACACACCCCTTCTGATCTCCTTTTGGTGAACTTATATCGTGGACGCACTATCCTAGTGTTGAACAACTGCCATTTAGAACATAGGTGGAATTAGGCGTATTTAAGACACGAACCGCTCCTGATCTCCTTATGGTGAATTTATGGCATGGACACACTATCCTAGTGTTGAATAACTGTCATTTAGAACATAGGTGGAATTCTGCGTATTTAAGACACGAACCCCCCCTGATCTCATTTTGGTGAATTTATAGCGTGAACACACTATCCTCATGTTGAACAACTGTCATTTAGAACATTCGCGGAATTATGCGTATTTAGGACACGAACCCCTCCTGATCTCCTTTTGGTGAACTCATAGCGTGGACACACTATCCTCGTGTTGAACAACAGCCATTTAGAACATACGTGGAATTATGCGAAGATTCAACTGTAGATAATTTAAATTAGAACCTTTTATGCCAAGCTCTAATCTCGGAATCAAAACACTTTATTTATTTGCCAGCTAATTGCTTTAACTAAAACCAGTTATAGCCGAGCGATGCTGATACTTACAGCAATTTTGCGGTTCGTTTAATTCTCACATTTTACATTTTCGTGTACATGTTTACACAATCGCAAAAGTCAAATACTGGCAAACAAAATGCAATCAATGCCGGGTGATGCGGCCCATAAATATAACATACATATATTACGAGTGCTACTTAGCACATATTTATAATGCTGTGCTCCATTTGATATACGCCAAATGGCAGCGCGGCATTTTAGTTGTCAAGATAATAAACGGCACTTCAGATAAGCGTCCATCGCCATAGAATGCAGCCCACTCGTAAATCATGCGAATTTCACACAGAATCAGTTTCAGTCGCCTTATCTGGGCACCCAAGACTAGGCACAATATGTGGGTTAAGAGCCCACTGTACAGTACTAATGCCTGGCAATAAAATTCATAGCTCATATAAAAGTTAAATGACAAATAGAAAGATAGTTTTATATTCCAACGACTAAGATAGATTGCGCAATGAATATGCTTAGCATAAAAACGAGATACCTGAATTTACCATAAATATATTCCCTTACTATTTACAACAAGTTTTATATTCCGCATTTGTTCTAAAGCCCATCAAGTGTACGTTTATTAATTAGCTCTGAGTACGCTCTCAAAACACGTTCATTGTGTTTTTAGTGTAATGTAAACTAATTTACATGCACTCCACATTGCATGCAAAGAGTGGCATTTATTATTATTTATATTACAAACAAAATTTAAGAACCAGATATCGATATTTTAGGATGAAGAACAGTTCAATACCCTTGTAGAAATATAGCAAATGGGCGGCATATGCCCATCCACACAATTTGCTCATATGAATGCAATTTCCAAGCAAAAGATGAGGCTAGCTCTTAAATGTTAAATTTGAATAGGACGTTCGCAAAACAAAAAACCTAGTTCCTATAGCAATAGATACAGATACAGCTATATAGACTTCTGACACGCCTGTTATAGGCAAATGAGCTGCCCATAATCCTTTCATGCCTTCCATATCTATAAAGGGGACAAGCCTCTGCGTGGATGGAGTCGCATAGATGTGCCCAGAGGATGGGAAAGCAATCGATTACATATGTATTTATGCCACGTGCAAATGATGTTCAGTTTAAAGTACTATAATCAATCGAGCGACAAGCTAATAACTCAAATCATGTGTAACTAAGCTGTGTTGAAGTTTAATTGATTTGGGCCACAAAACAGTCGAGAGTGAACGATAAACATATACCCTGTAAACGTGCTGATAAGAAGAACACATGCTGGGCTGCAGTTGCGAGTTGGAAGCCTAGACTCTAGACATTCATTAACCTGGTAAGACTTGAGTATACCCTGTACAATCCATTGTTTTTACAGGGTATTACAAGAACTTAATTTATAGCCAACTAACTGAGTGGAGTCTATTTTCGATTTATGCTGGCCATAATGAAAACAACAAACATTTAACTCTTCGGCATAAAGTTGGCAACAAACAACAACAACGAAAAAAGCTGCACAAAGAGTTGCGCGAACAATTGCGAATACGCGAAATGAGTGCTTCGAGTGTGCATTGAGTGTAATTGTGAGTATCAAGCATGAATGCTATGTTATTGTGATTGTGATTGTGATTTTGATAATCGTTATGGGCACGCCTTTGTTGACATTATTATGCAATGCCACAATTTGCATGCAACGCGTTCACGCAACTATGCAACATGCCGCATTGCTCGCATTATCAACGTTGCAGCCACAAATTGTGCAAATAATCAAATGGAATTTTGAATATAAATTTCAACAAAATAATTAAATGCAAATTTTAATAAACATGGCCAAGGTGGGTATGCGCAACTGCGAGATACCCAAAAGATAAATGAAAAAAAAAGCCAAGCAAGAGATAGAAATATTTGCAAGTAGAGAGACGGAAAATTATTTGAGCTAATATTAATTGAACAAATTCATAAATTTGAGAAAATATGGAAGTAGACAAATAAAAGTCATGGCCATAGAAAATCAATTAGGCTTGAATAGAAAAATTGTTTTACTTACCCTTTCAGCCAATGCAGGGTATTAGCACAAGAATTTCTTTACGGTTCAATGGCGTTCGGCTGTAGAAAATTATCCGTGAAATTTGCAACTTCATATAAATGCAATTAATTGCAAATGATATGCACAATTTAAGATTCCGCCTGAGGGATTCTGACACACATTCCCCACAAATCGAGCGCTAGATTCCAGTAAGATCTGAATGGGCCACACATTGTTGTCACTAGACAAAGAGAATACAGGGTATATAAAAGGTGAACTAATTAAATAATTAAAGGTAAAGTAATATTTAAAAATGCATTTAAAAGAAATAGTTAAGAAGTGTTTGCTGTCAAAGAAAATTACAAATATGGCCAACAAGAAACGTTGCCTCGCTTAGTCGCTGCTATCGGCACAATTTGCACTCTTTTGATGCCCTCGCAGAGGGTATTTTGCTTTGCTGACTAAACATGTAACATGTCGTAAAGGGAGACATTTACGAAAGTCTGCTCAAAACAGCAAAGCAGCTTTTCTTTGACCTTTTTGTCGTTCGAGTTACTTTGTGATCTCTTTCGGAATGGATCAGTAGCTTCTGATCTCTACCAAGCGAATAGACTATAAGAATAGAGCATAGTCACAACATTATGTAACCTGTAGGCCTTAAAGCTTTACGAAACAACAAAATATATAGCTGTCGCTTGGCTTCCAGTCAAGTTGTGGACAAGAATTTGGTAGAGCTTACATGCTTCTAACCCTATGACATTTTGCAAAGAGTATTATGCCTGGCCTAAATGTCATTTTGCAATCTGGCAATAGATATACATATATGCACACTATCCCAATCAACAAATTTCCAGAATTTAACTTTTGGTTGCAAGGATTTTCCGATATTTATATCGAAATGTAATTTTTTAATCCCAACATGCTTGAGGGCTGCTCTTTTTTGGCCGTAATACATCCAAACACCTGAAAAGTGTATTCAAGCTTCGGCTTGTCAAACATAGAACTGTGCATTAGTTGTTGTTATTGTTTCTAATTTATTTCCGATAGTGAAAACATTGACGTTCTGCCCGATTCCCAGTTGGTGGGGCCTGCGTCTGGACGTTCCGTTGCGTCGTTTCAGTTTATTTAATTTTTTGCGGCGTCTTCACGTCAGATACAGATACAGATACACACACACAGAAAGAGATACAGATACAGTCAGTGCCGGCAGCTCAGTCCGTAGTCAGTAGTCAGCTGTGTTCGGGCTCTTTGCTTGGCGGTGCTTGTTTGCGTTTTGTGCTGCCAGTCGCTGCCCAGATACAGATATATTTACTGGTACTTAGGTACAGCAGCAACAGCAGCAGCAGCAGCGTCAGAAGCAGCTGCGTCGCCGGCAGCGCAGTCGGCGTCACTGTCGCGACAAGTTAACGTTAAAGTTAACATAAACATTTCGCAGTTAACTTGGCTGTAATTGCTTGCCGCTACGGAACAGTTTTTAATTGTTGTAAACAAGCGCGCGCGTTCGGTTCAAAACACACAACTTATAAAAAAATATCTATATACATAATATATATAATTAATAAAGAAAAACCAAATCAGCCGCGAGTTGTTTCACATTCAAAGACGCATATGTTGTTGGAGGTCATATGAAATGTTCGTGAATTTCGTTTTGCCGCCGAAATAAAAAGCATTTATGCAAATCAATTGATGCCGGCCGAGCAATGGAATAGGCGCCAAAAACTACGGAATTTGTTGTTTTCTATTTTTTTTCGATTTGTGTTGCCGTCAAAGTAAACAAAATGTAAGCGCAGTCGTCATTAAGACTCTAGACAAAATACTATATAAACTATCGTATTATAGTAATTCCATAAATATAATAAAAAATAAAAAAAAATCGTTTCCTGCATTTCCAATTCGCGTGTTGTGCTGCGTCTTTGCGCTGTCTTCCATTGATTTGTTTTGTTTTCTTTTATTGTTTATAACTAATGCCATAGTCCATTGTTGTTGTGCTTTCATAGTAATAATGCTGAGAATATGCGCGCCAATTAAACCAAGAGCTGCTTCAATTGAAATTGAATCGCTTTCTAAAAAAGCTCAAATTCTCATCTTATCAAATGTTTCTGATATTTTAACAAAAACAAAAACAAACACACTGTAAAGTGCAATTCAATTAATGAACTGCCAATTTTAGTATCTAAGCTGTTATCAAGTTGAATTGATAAGAAAGCTTGGGCTGAGAAGCAGAGATTTATAGTTGGACACTCACAAAAGATTTCGTGAGAAGGCATTCATGTCGTGCAACGCAGTGAAAACTGGAAGTCAAGTAGTATATCATTTGATATCTATACAGATTTGCATCAAAACAAGCTAGCTGAGGCACGCGCTCTGTTCTGAATTTATGATAATATAGCCGAGACGGCATTATCTAGGGCCTGTCAATTTGAATGGTTGCCAACTGCAGCGGCAACTGTTCTGATTCAGTTGTAGCTTGTTTTTGCTTAGCGAAATTTTCCACTTGATTAATTCATTAATTACGCCCTTTATGCCAGCATTGCATTATATGGTTGACTATAAACACTGCAACTATATTTCGAGCCGAGGCCTACGATAATTCAAATTGCAAGTCGCTTAACGAGCGGCAACTCATTCATTTTTTATGAGCTGCAATTACAATTGAATCTAATTGGATCTGCTTGTAGATGTTTCTCCGACAACTGATAACAAAAGATCGCTTGGCGACATGTCTTGAGGCTGCGTTTACAATCGCCGCAATTATCAGCATTTTTTTTAAATGAAATAGTTTACAGCAATTTATTTATATTTTTCTAAAAAAAAAAACCTTCATAAATTGTATTGTAACAACAATTTATTTATATTTTCATATATATTTTCGTAAATATTTTTTTTTAGTTTTGTTTTGTCAATTTTTTATTGAACTGCTGCAGAAGTTACTTTTAATTTCTAGAATTTGAGCTAATACCATTTGCTATCAGTAGAAATAATTTACTTATTAAATTGTTATTAAATTTTGCAACTTGCAACAAACTGAACTTTGGCATTCAGGTCTGGAGTAGTCCCACAAATGCTGTCTATAATCGAATTGCTGCACCTTGTCCTTAGTGATTCTTGACGTGTAGCTGACAATTTGAAACTCAAACAGATGAACTTTTTATGGCATCAAAGGGGGCAACAGTAAATGAAACAGAGCAAAGCACCAGCACGACCAAAGCTAAGTAACAGTTGCCTACATTTTTACAGCCTGAAAAAAAAATATCGACTTGGCAAATAAAATAAAAGCCATATGCTATCAGCCAAAGCAACTGGCAGATAGATAGAAAGACGAAGCTTGAGATACGAATATCCCGTGTCCAATACATTATTTAGATACGTTTATTGCTAAGATAAATTCAGTAAGGAGTTTAATAGCCACTATCAATATTTGTACAACAAATAAGCAACGAGAGCGACCGGGCACAATGCGAGACGGTGTATAATGTAGTATCTACAAGATACAACCGCAATCGCAGCAACAGAAGCAACAGCAGCAACAGCAGCAGCAGTCGCAGATGCGTATGGCGAATTAACACAAGCGCGTTAATACAATTAGTTTAAAAGTGAAAAATCTCGTATATAAATATATATACATATAAATATACGAATCAGCAAAACCAAAAAAAAAAAAGAAACTGTTAACTAAATAATAAAAACAATAAAGAAATACGCAGCGAGGCTGTCGACAAAAAGCGCCACAACAAATTTGCAACTTTACACTCGTCGGCGGTTTTCAGTCGCGAAATGAAGCCACAGCCTCAGAGCTGAACCACAGAACGCGTGTGCCCCCACATAGAAGAGAAATATTAACAACAACTAGAAGAAAAAAAAACATCAACTGCAAACATGGTCGAGTTACTCAAGGCGCTCAATTTGACGGGCAATTTGCTGGCAGGCCTTGAAGACAACAGCCTCGAGAATGCCCCGAATCCCATTGCACTGATTGCCGCCGCGGAGCCCGGTCTCAATGCCACGGCCATGAATGTGACTACCACAAGCACAACAACAACGCTGGCCAATGCCACGAACAGCGCCGAGAAACTACAAATGGACGGCTTCGATCTGCCCGGCAATTATTCCATACTGATTAACAAGCTCGAACAATTGGCGCTGGGCCTGGACTCGGCGCTGGGCAACTTCACTATCGATCGCCAGGAGGTGGAAATCAATTTAAATGGCGCCTCTGCCAACGATGTGGCCGACGTTGCCGATGATCTGCTCTTCAGCGATGTGATACCCGCTGCACATGCTCCGACAACACATATAGCGCACGGCTCGCGCATTTACACGGGCGAGGAGGAGGACTTTGCGCATGTGGTCAGCGATATTTGGATAGGTGTCATTCTGACGCTGCTTATTGTCTTTGTGATATTCTTCATATGTGCTTGCTTTCTATATCACAAGTTTCAACAGTGGAAGAATTCATGTGAGTTTTTGAATCTTTGCCGCGCGCCACATGGCGTATACTTGATAAGCTATTCCCAAAACATTGCGTATACGCAAAGATGAACTTTTGCAAAAATTTCATTTTCGTTTTAAGTCTAAATTTAGTTAATATCAGTTTGTGGGCAGCGAAATTTATCGGAATATGCAAGCTATCGAAGTTTTAACATTGCTATCGATATCGATTTAACAAGCTATCGAAAATGACAGCAAATCATAAAAGAGAGAGTATGTTAGCAACAATTGATTACATGTTGATATTTATCGTAATTGTCTTAAGTTTGAATTTATCGATAGGCGTTATCGATTCTTCCAGGGCCACTTGATCATAACGTTTGCAGTTGATTTTTGTTGATGCAAAAATGCAATTGCCGAAATGATTATTTCCACTCAGAAAGTTGGTGATTCAAAGTTGTTGAATCATAAACGCGTCAAGGCTTAAAGGTACCATTTATAAGGTCTTATACGCATTTTGCCAAATCTCAGTTAAAATGAACAATAGCTCTTAAAATAGCCCATTTAAAATCAGTCAGTGTGTGTGTGTGGCCAAGAATTGCAAGGCATTTGGACAATTAAAAGCTCAAACAAATAAACAAAGTGCCAAAGCAAAGTCTGTGGACAAAGAAGTTACGCAGCAAATGCAGCAAAAACAAAAACTGAAGCTCGAATGTGACTGTCGATGAGAAAGCTGATGACGATGATGATAATGATGATGGTGGGGAATGTTATTATGATGAAATGACTCACAATTAGACACGGCAGCAAAACGAATTCAAATAAATTGAAATTTTAGCGCTATTTATTTGCTTAGCGTGTGAAGCCAGAGAAGTCTTGTGACTTGGTGAGTTGTGAATATATTTTAAGAGCTTAGACAAAAGCATTTCAGAAATAATTCGCCGAATGATAAATAAACAAATGACTGTCTTGCTGTTTGACTAACTATTTATATTCCATCTTAGCCGCTTGTTTGCCAATTGCCAAATAATTGTGGTCTTGAAACCAGAAACAGAACTTCTGTTGCCGGCCAATTGGTCTGCTATCATAATTTGTATCTGGCTTTGTTCTAATTATAAATTATAAGGCAATTAGCTAATAAATTCCCAGTTACAATGATTAAGCACGCACACACACGCATACGCACACGCACACTGAACATGGCACACAAATGCATTTGGCTCTTATCTCTGTATCGTTGTTTGCCCCTTTGGGTCGTCTTTTGTTTGCCAGCCAAAAACAAACATAACATTTTCAGTTAATTAAAGCTGCAGTCAAGTGGCCCATTTCGGGCTAGAAGACCAAAAGACGGAGACGACTCAAGTGCTGTTTGCCCAGTTCGAGGCTCGATTACACTGCAAATTTGTGTTAATTAATTTAAATTGCCTTGTACTAAGGCAGCACACCAAAACAAAAGAATCGTCTTCATTGCCTGCCAATGGCCAAATACCGAGTCACTGGGCCACTTTCGTTTTGATTAGCCAGCCAATTGCTCTGACAGAGGTGCAACCAATAACAATGGGCGGCATCAAATGCAGGCAAGACCAAGTGCTCAAGTACCCGAAAGAGGCCAATCAAGTGGTGAACGAACGATATCCATTTCAATGGGGCAAGATAACGATATAGGCAATAAGAGAGTCAAGTCCAAGGTATTACTACACAGCACATTACCCCATGCGCATTTGTTTATACTGTCTTATACCACAGAGTTCGCATTGCGTTCTATAAACAAAGAAAGTGACTCGTTCTCAATCAAATATGTGAAATTCCTTTTTGCATCCATCTGAAACTCGCCTAAAAGTTTCGAGAATATTTCGTATGCATTTCCAAGTGTGAAATTAGTTGTTTCATCTCTAGGGAATGCACTTTGGCCCCTCTTCAGCAAACAATCAATCAAAAACATTGGCTGTTCTGCTGGAATCTGACTACTTGAAACATGGCTAGCCCAGCATTTGGCACAAAACAAGTAAGAGTGCTCTAGTCAGGGTTGCCCGACTAGGGTATACCCTGAAGCTTCTTGGCAGCTTGCCCTAGTAGAGGAAAGATAATAGATATGTGTATACTTTTCTAGAAGCTACTTGTCAAATGTGGCTAGAGTTCTTAAAACCTAAGAGATCTGCTCAAAAAACAAGATTTTCAAGACTCTAGCTCTTAAAGGTTCTGAGCCGGACGACTGGAAAGACGGACAGACAGAACAGACGAACAGTCGCACAGACATGACTTGATCGACTCGGCTATTGATGCTGAGAAAATTATAAAGAATATCGGAGATGCTTCCTTTTCCCTACATTGACGTGCATACAAACAGTATACCCCTTTTCACCCATTTTAAATGGGTATAAAAACAAAACGTTAACGTCAAAATTGGCATGCGGACAAACATTAAAAAAACACAGCCCCCACTTAGCATTGTCTCGGGTTTGGCTTATTTTTGTTTCTAGCGATATTTATAAACACTTCTAGGCCGCGCAGAATATACATAAATTTGAAATGAAGTCTTGAAACCATCTAGAATTCCAAGTTTGTTGAATATGAATGCGGCATTGTTATGCAAATATTTAAAAATGATTTCGTTTATTATTGCTTATTAAGTGTGCCTCGATCTTACTGTAAATAATTATAAAAGAAGAACGCATACTCTTGGCTGAGCAAAGCCGAATAACAAATACACTTGCACACAAGTTAAACAAAAGGCAGCGAGCACTGGCGGAAAGCTATTTAAGTTGGCTTTAACAAACAATGTGACAGCCGTAATATACATATTCAATTTAAGTACATGCGTGCATAATTATCAAACAGCTCGACGTCACGCATACGCAACGTTGTACGCATTGTCTCCGGTATTACGGTGCGTATGAGTGACGTTTTTCGGTTCACGGCTGTTTAATTTCCTTTTAATGAGTTGTTTATCTCTGTGCCTGCTCTTCTTCGTCTCCTTCATCTTTTCGTTGTTGTTGTTGTCAATGACATTGTTGTTGTTGCTGTTGTTGTTGCAGCTGTCATTGTTGCGGGCGGCACTTGTTTGTTTTTTCAACTGATTTGGCGGAATCTTCTCTTTTTGGTAGTTGCATTTATTTATATAATTAACGTAAGCCTTTCGGACACTTGCAAATTAAGTTTTTTTTAATATAAAATGGTAATTAACCTGCAGCTTTTCGAAACTGTTTTTGCTGCTTGAGCAATTAATGAAAGAGAAATCAATGAAATTTAATCTATATACATATATATATGCATAATATGCTGCAGATATGCATTGGTTTGCTCAGTTTAAAATAAATGCTCGCATCAATATTTTGTATATAGCTTAAATGCGCAGCTATATGGAATATCTTGCTGAGTGCACTTGTTGTAGGTGTTTTTCGAGCACTCTTTTTGACACATTCGGAAAATGGAAACCCTCGAACAAAGTCGTTAAACTTTTGCGCTGTTGCTCCTCTCGCACTTCAATTCAATGCGAGTGGCTGGCAAATAAAGCAGCGAATTGTTAATTAAATTAGGCATTGATTAAATTTGCAAATAATTTATAAATCGTAAATTTGCAAATGGAAATGGCAACATCATCAACATCATGAACATCATCATTATAATTGTTATAAGGGAATTAAATGTGACTTTCAGCCCGTTCCAGGCCGGCTCCAGCTTTAAGCAGCTTTGACGTCAATACATTTTCCAGTTGTGTATCAAATGTTTTTCACAGCAAGCATCCATTTTAAGCGGCTTACTTATAAGCAGATAAATATGTATAGATTTGTATATGTATACACAGATCTCTACATATATGCATGCTAATATTGTTTGTTATTTTTGCTTTATTGAATCTAACGCGAATTTCACAAAAATATGCTAAATGAATAAAACCCAAACCCAAACTGAAACAACAACAACAAAAAATACAAAGCTTTGTAAATGCCAAATTAGTAGCAGTAACTAAAATCGAGTTTGGCAATGCAGAAGCCAATGCTAATGCCGGTAACAGGCCAATAACTAAACAGAGTATAACCCGCAAAACAGCCAACAGGGTTTAACGGGCGTTGGGTTTGGCCGAGTCGATATGATGATGCTTCAGTTTATAAGCCGCAAAACGTGTTGGATTTGTTTCAATGGCGCTAATTGCTTAATTGAAACTGTTTTTCCATTGCATTTACTGTTAGCTAACGCCCCGCCGCGACAGCGCCCACCCAGCCCGCGCCTGTTCTACCTTTCATAGCAAAATGTCAATTAGTATTTGCCTGCTAAAAGCCAAAAAATCGACAATAGACCAAATTAGCTCTTCGCTTGACACACTCGCACACGCACACACATATCACGCCACACCTAAACGCACTCCTCGTTCCGCGTTCCAGCACATGTCACGCTGTCGTATACGTAATATACATTTTGATTAGCATTGTGCATACGCAACGTTCGACATTTGATATTTGAAATGCATTGCGAAAAATTGTTCCATTTTAATTGCAAATTTGTAAATTTACTGGAGTGCAGCATATCATCATAATTGGCCAAGGGGCAGCTGCAACCGCCGCTGCTGCTGCTGCAGCATATTTCAATAATTGAAGCGCGCTATATTTTTAATTAGTTAAATGCGCGTTTAATTAGCTTTATAAATTATGCACATGCAGCGGTTAGTTGCAAGCTCTGCGTTTTTTCTTTTTTTTTCAAATTATTTACTGGCCTTTGCAGTTGTCTCCCTATTTTTTTATTTTTTATTTATTTTTTTTTGGTTTGCCGCTGACTTTGGAGTTTATTTTTGTATAATTTATGAATGTTTGTTCAACAGACAGTCGTGCTGGAATGATGGTCTTTCAGTTATGATTTATTTATGTATTTTGGCATTTTTTTTTTACCATTCTATTTGTTTGTTCGCCTGTTTATTTGTTTGTCTTTTCGCTGTCGCCGGAAATGAACTGCGATTTTTATTTATTAATCGCTGCATGATTTATGGATAAATAATTGTAATGCCCTTTTACTACGTGGATGAGCTGTCAGCAGCGGTTTTAAATTACGTGCAGCACAGAGGCTCAGAAAAGAAAGCAAGAGAGTATACATAACAGAGGCTTTTTTGAACCGCAGCAAATAAAATCAATTAATTGCCAGCTAAAAAAGTTAATATATAATTTGCTAAAATGGACAGTTTTTATACTACAAAACTATATTTGATTTATAATTAAGATTATGTTGATTAAATGCTATTTTAACCTTCTGCGGATGATCGTTTTTTACATAAAGCATACGCACCGTTACCAATTCAAATGCTTTGAAAAAGCACAAAGCGCGCGCTGAACAGTGTTGTAAAACGATCAACAGCTAAGACGCTCTCACACAGCTGCCCAAGCGGCTCACATTAATAACGCAACCAGAGAGCGCACAAAACAAAACAAAATGCGACGCGCAATTAGCGCACACACGCGCACGCACACAGAACTAATAACAGACGCTACCAGAGAACAACAACAACAACAACAACAGCAATGAGCAAACACGTTCCACAGTTTGGCGGCGCCGCATGTTAACGACCGCGCAAAGAATGCAGCAGGCAGAACGTCGAGCAGAGCGCGCCAAAGAGCAGCGCGACTTGGCAGGCAAATCAAGTAAGTAGACAGACCAAGACAGGAGACAACAACGCGAGAGAACCAAAGAGCTGCAGCACACAAAGAGCGATAGAGAGTGAGAGAGCGAGAGAGAGCAGAAGAACTGGCTGGCTGGTAAATTGTATTGGCGACAAAAGCCAAGCGTCGCTGTTGCTGTTGCCGTCGTCGCTGCGTGTGGCTTTTATGGCTAGTTTTAAAATTAACCACAGCTGCAAAAACAACAAAAAAAAATCAAAGACGAGGCAGACAAAGTCGCAGACTGAAACGAAATTCAATTAAAAGGCAACAGCGTAAAAGTGTGAAAATGCTGACACAGCCAAAAAGGGCTGCGACTGTGGCTGAGCTTGCGGCCGAGACTGTGGCTTTGGGCAGCGATCAGCACAGACACAGACACAGACACAGGCACACTCACACTCACACTCATACTCAGTCACACATATATGCAAGGCGGCGTCGCTGCTGGCGTTGTCTTTGTTGACTGTACAACGGGGCGTATACTCGTTTTTTTCGGCTTGCGTGCTTTCTACAGCCGTCAGCCAAATAATGTGTATACGTTTGTAGATTTTTTTTTAATCATATTTGTTGTTATTCTTGTGTTTGCTGCGCGCTTTTTACGCTTTCTACACCACCGACAACCACGATAACAACAACAACAACAACTACAACAAAGCTCGCCACACTTAATTTGCATATTTTTGCACAACAAAAATAGTTTGTGTGTGCGCTTGTCTGCATGTTAGCTGTCACGTTGACTATCTTTTTGGCTATTGTGCTGCACACACACACACACACTCACACAGACTGAGACATGTAGTGCAGCAGCACCACGTCGTATGCGTAATATTGCATTGAAAGCGCATGCAGCAACGAATTTTTTGTTGTTCTGCTGTTGCTCTATTTTTTCTTTGTTGTTTTTCTAGCTATTTGTGCTTAGCAACGTTTTTTTAGCTTTTCGCTGATTTTTGATACCAAAAAGTAGATTTCATGCTTTTGTTTGTCGCCCGCTTTTGTTTCCCAAACGATATGCTGTTCCGTCAGACTGTCATATATATACATATATATTCCTAGAGGTGTATGTGGCAAAATAAATAGTCATTGTCTGATGATAAGAGTAGAATAATAAAGAACAAAATTTCAAACAATAATACTCAACACAAAAAAGAATATGCGCAAATTAAATGAAAGAAAACTTTTCTCAGCACAAATGAAAATAAATATTGTTCGCATCAAATTGAGCAATAAAAAAAAAAAAAACTAATAAATGATCAATTGCGACGAATACATTCAATACATTTTTAAGCTCAATTATATATTCATGTAAATTTTTTCACTGATTGAAAATAGGGAACTTAACACGATAATAAAGCAAAAACAAAAGCAGTTGAAATGAAATATACGTCTAACCGAATTAAAACAGTCGCAGTTCAAATTTACTCTCCAGGCTAAATTTTAACATTATGATAACATTAAGTTCTTTTTATCTAAATAGATCAAATCTTATGCTGGTAGCTCTGATTCCAGTTCGTTTGTACATTTCGAACTAGATCCTTTATTCTCTCTCTTTCTCTCTCTCTCTCTCTCTCTCTCTCTCTCCATTTGCCACCCCTTTTTATCGCATGCCCGCAAAACCACCGAAGACTACCCCATTTGTGAAATGACAAACTATCTTGAGTTTTGCTCTCTAACATTTGCTCTCGCAATAAATATGTGTTCACCCACCCCCCCTGGCTGATCCCAAATCGAAGTTGACAAAGGGGCTGCAGCTGCTGTTTGGCCATAAACATAAAACTGAAGGCCATCGCAAGCACGTTAAAGGTACAAGATACTAGATACACACCCCGAATTGGCACACTGACATTGAGATAATTGCAGTAAGGGTTGCGGCTTGCGTGTTGCATTGGTGGGCAGCAGCAACAATTGCATAAAGTAATCGTAATAAATGTATTTTCATTGGACTCATATATCTGCTTATATTTATGTGTATAAATGCTCGTTGTCTTAAATTACAAAATTATACTTCGCCGACTTTTTGCGTGCGTTTGTCTTTTCGCTTAGCTTAAGATTCGAGAAAAAATAAATGAGAATGTATCTCTTAAAAATGAGTAGCTTAAATCAAACTATTAAATAAATATATATATACATATATGTATATATATATATATATATGTATAAAAAGCATTTCTTCCTGTGAGTTGGGTATGCTGCAGTTGTCATATATGCACATATATAACTATATAACTAGACATAATTTGGAATATGAGCATGTGTAATATTATAGAGTTTACACATAGCATAAATTGCATAATTCGTGACTGGCAATTCACTCGCTTCATGATAATTTATCAAATTACATAATATTTGCATATATCAACAACTCTGTAAATTAATTTTGTTGTTCTTGTTTTTTTTTCTTTGTGGAAAGAGGTTCAGATATATATATAATCATTCAAGTCGAAATGTCATGGATTTTTTACAGAAAAAACATCTGAAGAAATCCACAACAATTCCAGTTAAATGCAACTCGATTTGTTCTTTGCTTTTGCTTTTTTAGAAATTAACAATTCATATTGAATCTTAAAATTATTTACAATTTATATAGTTTGACTGTGCATATAAAAACATATATGATGTATATATAAACTCTTTGCAGTCTCTTATTTTTTTTTAGTTCTTTTTTTTTTCTTTTTTTTCTTCATATAATTAATGCTTTTAAAACGTAGTCTTCTGTTCGTTAAGGTTAATTAAATGCGAAAAAAATGTTATCGTTAGATGATTCTTCTTCAATAGGTTGACTTCATAATGATAATAAGTCTGTATACATAGAGAATACTTAATCCCTGCAAAATTGAAAATCTTATAAAGAAAGTGAAATCATCTCCAAGTCTGCGAGGTTTACACTATGCTACAGAATTTCAAGTACAGTTGCATCTTAAGCTAATGAGTAAGAATTGTGGATTGGAGTCTGATAAGTCTTTAGATTTCCGCCTGCTGTCCAACTACAGTAAAGTAGCTTGTAATCTTGCGATTAGTCTTTGTCTTGCCATTGCTGGACACGGCGTCCGTTGTTGAGCCGCTGGACAGCGCATTCTCCTTCTCCGGCGTGATCTCCTCATCGTCATCCCCTTTGGCCGGCTCCACTTGCATCGAAACTGTGACCGAAACCTGAGCGCAGCTTCCGGCAGCCGTGCCAGCGCCTGCATCAGCTGCCAGCTCAGCCATGTTGTGTTTGCCGCCCTCAACCACGGGGTTTGCCGGCGGCTCCTCCACAATGTCGTTGAGTGTGCTCAGGCTGCGCTTCAGCTCATTGAGCAGCTTCTCCTGTGCGGCAATCTTCTCCTGCAGCTTTTCGCGCCGCGGACGACGCGTAACGGGCTTCGACTTGCTGTTATCCGGAGATGCCTGCTGCTCCTGCGATTCGTTGGCCGCTTGTCCGCCGTGTTCGCGCTGCTGGTGGCGCTGCAGATTGACGCGCGAGGAGTAGCCACGCTGGCAAGAGGTGCAACTAAACGGTTTCTCGCCTAAAAGAGAACGCATAACGTTTGATCCAGTCAGTCACCAGAGATGATAGCCATTCACTTACCTGTGTGCCTGCGCATGTGGACGCGCATGTCGATTTTGCGGGAGAAGCGCTTGTCGCACATCTCGCATTGGATGGGCTTGTCGCCCAAATGCGTGCGCCGATGCACAATGAGATTTTGGCGGGCACGGAACGCCTTGCCGCACAGGTCACAGCTGTAGGGCTTCTCGCCGGTGTGAACGCGCACGTGTATGGCCAGATCGGAGCTGCGCACGAATCCCTTGCCGCAGCGCTCGCACTTGTAACGTCGATCGTTCTTGTGATGGCGCATATGCAGCGCCATGTCCTGTTTGGTGGCCAGCGGCAGACCACATAGCTCGCACTTGAATGCCTTCTCGGTGCGATGTCGCAACTGATGCTCGGCCAGCCGCATTTTCAAGCGGAACGCACGTCCGCATTGGCCACAAACATGTGGCTTCTCGCCGGTATGCAGCCGCAGATGATCCTGCAGCCGTGAGAAACGCTGAAAGGTTTTGCTGCAAAAGTTACAGGTGTGAATGGTGCCGTTACGCTGCGATTCCTCAGATGATTCACGCTTGATGGAGGCCGCGGCATGGCTATCATCCGTGGAGGTATTGTGTGGCGTTACGCTCTCAGCGTCTGAGTCGGTGTCCTTGTCTTCCTCCTCCAAATCGTCATCTTCATCCTTAATATCGACCACGTAGTCCACATAGCTGCGTGATTTGCGCGCGCGTCTTGGTTCCACTTCCTCTTTGATCTCCTGCTGCACGTGCTCCTTGTCTTCCATCGGCTGCAGTCCTTTTTCTCTCGTCTCCTGCTGCTCGTGCTCCTTGTCTCCCTTGTGTTCCTTCTGCTCCTTTGGTCGCTTTTGCAGCTGCTGCTCCTTCTCCTCCTTTTCACGTTGCACCTGAACCTTTTCCTCTTTTTGTTGCGGCTCCTTCTTTCGTTTCCCCTCCTGATTTATTTGCTCCTTCTCCCGCTGCTCCTGCTCCTCTTCTTCCTTCTTCGGCTGCTCCACGGGCTGTGCCTGCTTTTGTGCCTTGCGGCCTCGCTTGCGTTTGCCATTGCTGACTGTGGCTTGACTCTCTTGTTGCTCGTTTTCCTGCTTTGGTTTTTCCTCCTTTTTGCGCTTGCGTCCTGCTCGCTTACCTACGGGCAGTTTTATAATCATCTTGTTGACCTTGGGACTGCGCTCGGCAGCAATTTCCGCCACCATAGCGCTTATCATTGCGAGATCATCTTTATCAGTTGTTTCCTTCTCCGGCGGCGGCGTCTCTGGCAACTCCAGTGCCTGCACCTGCACCTGCAGCTGCACCTGCGCCTGCGCCTGAGTGGAAGCGGAATTGGACTTGCCATGGGCCAAATCAGATGGTATGCTGACCATGGGCTCGCTGGGCTCCTCCTTGGGCACCAAAAGCTTGAAGATGCCATGTTTCTCGCTCAAATGCAAATGCAGTTCCCTTTGCTGCTCAAATGCATCATTACAGGCAGAACAAACAAGCTGCTGCTTGGATATGTCATCCTCGCGCTCCAGCAAGAGCAGCTGCGCGCAACACTTTAAGTCGCTCAG
Organism: Drosophila novamexicana; assembly: GCF_003285875.2. Lineage (NCBI taxonomy): Eukaryota > Metazoa > Arthropoda > Insecta > Diptera > Drosophilidae > Drosophila > Drosophila novamexicana. The sequence continues at coordinate 2,272,506 of NW_020824766.1, forward strand.
TTGGAGCCCGTCGCTCAGCTCCAGTGGCGGCTCGAGCTTAACTTGCTCATCAGCCGGCACTTTGGTTCTAACGCGTTTGCTCTCCCGCTCCACCTGCTGCAGGTGCTCTTTGTGCCAGTGTTGAGAGAGCCCCGACGCATCCCCGTACAACAGAGAGCAGCTAACGCAATTGTAAATGAAACGATGCGCCTTCTCATCCGCGTGTATTTTGGCAGCCACAACGGGTGAGGAGGCGGGGACGGAGACGGCTACATCAACTGCGACGCTTGCGCTAACGCTGACGCTGGCGCTGGCGCAGGGGCTTTTTGAGCTTTTGCGTTTGTTTTTGTTTTTCTGGTTTTTGTTGTTATTTTTATTTGTGCTGCCCGGTGGACGCCCACGCGGCTTGCGCGACGCTGGTAGCGGCTGCTGCTGCGACTGCGACTGCGGCTGCTGCTGCTGCTCTGCAGTTGTCACTTTACCGTTACTGACCTGCGACTTTGCTGCGGCCGCTGCCTTCAAATCGTCCAAGCGTATGCGCTGCGCCTCCAGCTCAGCCTCGTCTTCGCTATCGATTTGCAGCACAACATCATCGGCATCGTCCAGCAATATGTCTTCCTCTTCAATATCCAAATCCGACTCAGAGTCCTCATCCGATTCGTCCGTGTCGTCTGTTGCGCAGCGCAGCGACGCAGCTGCGACGGCTGCTACTCCATTATGCTGTGTCTTTTTTGTTGTCGCTGCTGCGCTGTTGTTGCCGCTGCTGCCCAGCTTGAGCGTGGTCGGCATCGGCACATTTGTCATTTTTAACATGTCACAATACCGAAAATGATTTGTTTGCGTTTTATATTAATTAATTCCACCTTTTTTCTTTTAAATTATTATAATTATTATTGCTTTGGGAGCACAGCAACGCGCACCACTGAGGCCACTACAACAAAACTAAATCCACTGACGCCGCTGGCAGATTTTTTAACGCTCTTGCTCTCTTTTCGTCACTCTCTCCCTCTCACTGCGTCTCTTTTGTTCTTTGAGCGCGCAGTATTGCCAGATGTCGGTTGAGTGAACTTGGTTCACTGATTCGTGCTGCCAGACAATAACAAAGGAGATCATTATTGCCACCCTGTTAAGATCTTGCGAACTTGAAAACGTGTGGCAAGCCTATCACTGTAATTGAAATGTTACTAACATAATACCGTGTTGTTGCTCTTGTACTGTAACATGACGCGAGAGCACAAGCATAAGCAAATTCACAGGGGTATCGATGCTAATAATATGATCAATCGATTTCGATGCATAATCGATAATAGCGATGTTGGTGATAATATAATCGAAGTTTAAGCACATTTAAGCTAAAAGCAGCTGCTGCTATCATGGCTAATGTTCTTTTCATAGATATTTGACTTTTGCGCAACCATATTTGGCACTCGGGCCAACAAATTTTGTCTATGCGGCTCACGCGCTCAATTGGCACGTTTTAAGTGCTGCCTCCAGTGCATCTTTTGCCGTTACTTTTCTTCGTTTTATGCTTGTTCGTTCGACTTGGTCTTTTTGCGCAACTTCGTGGTTAACCGTTATGCCACACACACACAAGCACACACAAATATACTATATAAATAGCAGAGCAGGCCTATTGTGCACATTTTTTTTTATCAAGCTCGAAGCGAGTGTACATTGTTTGGCCGCATTTTGTTACGCCGGGCAACATGTGCAAAAGTCAATTTGAAAATTGCGGCACAGCCAGCCGCAGCAGTGCCGAGTTCCGCCCTCAGCCCTCGGCCCACCCCACGACTCACGACTAAACAGGCTGCTGCCTGCCTGGCAACTGGTACTTTGTGGTCCGCAGTCGCAGTCGCAGTCGCCATTGACGCCGACGCCGACGCCGACGCACATAAACAACATGCTACGACGCCGGCCGGGGCCCCCTCTAACCCCGCGCCCACCCATTGGCAAGTTGTTTATATTGTTTTTAATAACATTTAACGCCGCGGCAACATGTGCGCTGTGCACTGCATAAATAACTCTAACTGCCTATGCGGCCTTATAAGTCAAACACTTTAAAGTTAAATTAATAAAAGCAATAAACAACAAACGGCAAAAGAAATAAATAGTATATGCAGCCAAACAAGAGCTCAACGAAAACTAAGCAACAAATAAATAATCAAAGAACAACTTCTGTTCTTAAGACTTAATATAGACATAATTAATTAGCTACTAGATCAGGTTTAGATGGTTTGGCTTACCTTTACAAATATGATGCAGCGAGGACATCTGCTCGCTAAATTGTTGATCCTTGTTATCGTAAAGTTAAATTAAGTTTTTGGTCTCATTTTGGGGATATCCTCGTTGTGCGGGCGACTTGGCCAAAACTGAAATAAAGGCACGGGAAATGAAATATTTGCGAACAAATAGACACACTTATTACATTTTCGTCCTGGCGACTCCTTCTGCTCCTGCTGCTGCTGCTACTGCTCCTCCTGTTGTTAATGTTGTTGTTGAATGCTTTTGGCGCGTGTTCCCTGCTCCGGCAATGTCTTCATGTTGTCTGTTTGGTCCTTTTTATTGTTGTTGTGCCTTTAACTGACATGCCGCAATTTTTCTTCATTTTTTTCTTTTTTTGTTCGCCCCGTGGCACAACCCCCAAGATCCCTGAGATGGATGGGTTACTTTGCTAATAATTTAGCAGCTAGTTTTAATGCGCTACGCCAACTAAGAAAACACAGAGAAGAAAAGGATATAAGACAAAAACAAAAGGTGACGTTTTTTGGAATTCCCTTAATATATATACAACTATACAACTAAATATATATGGCAGCTCGCAGGTTTTGTTGACATTTGCCATTTGCAGCTCATACGAAAGTCCTGGAGATCGAACCAAAGAACATCCACGTGCTCGCAGTCATGCCAACATGTTCATAATCATTTTTCTTGTTTCCACAATGCCGCAGCCGAAGGAAAACATTGCAATTTTCTCAGAACAACGCGTTGAGTCGACTCCAAAAAAAAAACAAAAAAAAAAACATGGGCAACAAAAAATATTTGCATGCACATACCTGGCACAAGTTTAATTAGTTAAGCGAAAGCCCCTCTCGCCCCCCCCCCCCCTTCTGTTGTCCTTGTAGACGCATAAACCGGAGAGTCTCAAGTGTTTGACATGAATCAGACTCCACTGGGAGGCATAGGTTGCAGTTAACGCCTACAGGATAATCAGCCAGACATTGTCTGACAGCCACAACTTCAAATATAAACCTGCAGCAGATCCCGCCCGTGGTTTGAAGGGGGAGGGCGGGTGGTCAAGGTATTTCGGCAGATGCCGCTCCCCGGCTGGCAACTAACAATAGTCATAATAATGCTTCAAGGCCGCCCGTGGCCCCAGTCGGTCGCACACATTGGGGAGAAATTTAAACGGCAATTTGGTGCCGTGTTTACCAACCCCAAGGACAAAGGACACGGCACAAGCGAACGACAGCAGCATCCAAAAACTGTGGTTTGTCGCTTTTTTTGGGCGTCTTCATGTGAAGGGCAGTATAGAGGGGTAGAGGGGCATGGGGCATCAACTGCTTACGTGCCTGGCAAGCATCACACAGAGACCAAGGAGAGCTCGGCCCCCAATGTGGCTGTTGTTATTCTTGCTTACGCCTGGCAGGCATGGGCCACAGCCATGTCGCCATTCGCCAACATCCTACATCCTACATCCCGCATCCCACATCCGACTGGGCACGTCATTTTTGGCTGCTTGAGCTGCGTCGTTTGTTTTCTTTTTTCCTTCGGTTTTGGCGCCCAAATCCGCAAAAAACAAAAACGAAGACTGTTTTCGGCATGCCGAACACCAAATACCCTTTAGTTTAAGAAATATATGGCCAGGATAAGTGGGGCGATATTGAAGCTTGGAATTTCATGAAGATATCTGGATTGACAGAAAAGAAAGGGTTCCCAGAAACCCTTTGAAAAAGAAGCCCGGCTATTATAAATTGTTGCAAGGACATTCTGAAAGCACACAAAATAATTTGATTATCGACCAGTCGAAAGAAAAACCTACGCTAAATTTTAAGGACGACACACAGGAACTATTTTAAAGCTTCTTCTTGTAGGCATCGCATATCTCATAAGAAAACCAATATACCCTCTGGAAGGGCATACAAACGCATTGCCAGCACAGCCCCCAACATAAAGTGTGTTTAACTTTTTCGTGAACGCCCAAATATCTTTGGCCTGCCTTAGGTTATGCTTTTTGCTTTTGCTTCTTGTTGTTAGCTCCCGCTGCTGCCATTGCTTGTAGTTGTTGGCGCTTGGGCTCGGCATGACCTTTAGCATATTGACTAGTGTGGTTTTTGGTGTCCATTTTGCTTTTGGCTTATAACTTGCGGCGCATACTTTATGCACAACGCACTTACACTTTGTGCCTTTCTCTTTTTATATATGTATATAGATACCGTTTCGTTCTTTTTACTGCTGCACTTCATTTTATTGTGGCGCTAAGCTACGCTCGGGGAATTGAAATGCGTATATCCTGGGGGCTTATGGCGACAGACAGTTCATCAAATGAAGCTTTTAAGTGGCGCCCCCACCAGCTCATAATTTAATATTCGATGCTGCTTTAATACTGAGAGACTTGCCGCCGCTTTAAGCATCGATGCTAGATCAAATGAAATAAAATGCAGCCACTCTGTTTGGAATCAAGCCTGGGCAGTCCTGTTTCTATCGATACTCTGCAAGCAACAGATCAGGTCGATAGATTTGCAGCATCGATATGTCACTAAATCAAGTCTTTTCACCGCAATTAACAAAAGTCAATTGAAAATTACAAAAAGCCTTAAGCTCGCTGAGCTGTTTGCACAACGAAGTAGCTTAACGGAGTCAGGATGGGTTTACCATATGGCTAAACTACCCTTACCCGACCCCCAGCCAATGCCTCTACACACAAATGACAATGAGTTTCCATTTTGTCTGCTGCTCGGCTGTGTCCTGTGTGCATCATCAATTTAATTTCGTAAGCTTACAAAGCGTTGCATAAAAAATGAACGTCCGTTCATGTGGGTGTGAAAACGCTCCCGGTTTTCCGGTACCACCCCGAGCGCCAGCTTTTGAATTCTAGCCCACACACAAAAGGGTGTGAAACGAAGCATGCGCCATTTTCGTGTGTTTTTTAAAGCCACGCAGCATGCGGCTAATCTTCAAAATCGTGTAGCACGTCTCTAAACGCTTGCCGCATCAACAGTTTTCTCTATGTTGCTTGATGGGGGGCAGCTTGCTGCTGACTCACCTCGCTGAAGGGGGGACATTGGGTATCCCCCTCCCGCTGAACGACAAGGCAATTGCAATAAACATTTGTTGTTGCCTACTTTTAAGGGTTGGACGCAACTTGCACATTTCCGCCGGCGGGCGTTTTAGTAGCTTTTAACAGAATGCTGCGACATTTAAACATAAAAATTTCATTAATGTACACAGCATACGAGAACAACCCCCCCCCCCTTCCCTCCCCTCCCCCTAGGAGGCAATCCCCACAAGCACACACAAAAAACTAAAGGTAGCTGCATAAAAGCGGATCGTCCCAAGGGCACAACAGAATTGATTTGGCAATTTGGATTGTTTTTGCCTTTTCCTTTTGTTGCCGTGCGGATGTTGTATAACTTCCGGCAGCTAGTGAACAGTTGAAAGAAGCATGGCATATATATAATTGGTGAATTCAATTTGCAAGGGCTGAAACTATCAGCGAAACAACTCAAACAATCCCACAAAGGAGCCTGCCTCAATGAGCAGGTGGTACAGGACTATACGACTCGGGCGGGTTCCCAATTTTAGAACCGACGAACTCGGATTTAGGGCAACGGGAAAAGAAACTCAGTTTTGGCCAGAGCCAAACCTGGGAAGGGTGCAAGATCTAGGTGTCTCTGTTAGTCGCCTCGTACGACAAGCGGTGACATGCTGTGGAGGTATTCTGTTGCCCGCCACCCACACGGGTGTGGGCCAATGCAGAATGGTTAACATTGATTTAATTCTGGAATGTTTTGCGCTGCTTTCAGATCGTGCCAATCATGGCGATACCACCATTGAAGTCTGCCGCCACTGCCCGCCTGAATATGAGGTCGAATCACTGCCCTCCTACACAATTGTCTCGGGTCTGCCCACCTATGACGATGCACTCGAGGAGTTCCGCAAAGCGGGCATTATACTGACGCCCGCCATGGTGCCTGTCATTAAGATATTTGAGAGTCTAAACAACGAAGCGGGCGGCGCCAAGGAGCCAGCGGTGGCGTATACCCTGGTGGAGACCTCGCCCAGCGCTGCCATCGATGCCAATGCCGACACGATTTCACTGAACTCCATCACCTGCAGTTGTGGTGGCTCCTCGCCCACCGGCTCGCTGCCCAGTTACAGTGCTGCCACGGCAGCGGCTATGGCCAACGGCGCACTGCTCAGCCCGCAGACCATAGAGCTATCGCCAGATCATCTGGCCTCGCTCTCCCAGAAGCGCCTCTCGCTGCAGATCTCATTCAACAACTCGCTGCGCCGCCGCTCCCGCACCACGCTGCACAATCATTTGCTGCGCTCGCGTGCCGTGGGGAACACCGCCGGCCTGGGTCCGATTGAGACAGCAACGGCTGCTCCAGCAGCCGCCAGCAGCACAGCAGCTGCCCGGCCCAGAGATAGCCAAGTGCTGCCGTCCATACATCGATCCTCGTCGACGGTGTCGCTGTCCAGCGAGCGCCAGCTGCTGGATCAGCGCTTGAGGCATTTGCATCATCGTGGCTCCTTGTACTGAGGAGCAAAATGCAAATGCGAAGCGCTCAAAATTCAATTACTTAACTCTTAGTCTTAAGCGACAACAACAAACAAACAAAACTGATCTATAAACTAATAAAGTGTTTAGAAAAATGTAGCCTAAAATGTGAACGATTTCGAGTCACTTAATTCAAAACAAATAAATGTTCAGAGTCTCCAAATGCTCGAAAGCTGAGAGGGAAAGCAGAAGTTTGAGATATATGCAAAGCTATTAAATCTTTATAAAAGGGGCCGAGAATTCAATTTCGGTTTTGCCTTTTGCTCAAGCTTATTTGATGGAATTGGCCTCTAGCTAAACAATTTCGTATGGCAACGCATTCAGGGAAGAAGCCTTCAAACAGTCCGTTTGTCATGGCAACGTGTTTCGTTGTTTATGAACGCCGGCGGCTCTGCTGACTTCTCGCAGTTGTAACCCATCAAGGATGAGCGGCACAACGCGCAGCGGCCTGGTGCCTACGCCCAAGCGGCAGATCAAATTTGTCAAAAAGGTAAAGGAAACCCCATTTAGTTCGTAGACGTTCAAGCTAATCCGCGTGGGCGCTCACAGCGCAAAAGTTACCATGCAGATTCGCGCATGCCGTTGAAATTTGAGGCGCAGCCGATGCCTCTTTCGCTGCGTCCCTTTGGCGGGCTATTCAATCCCTTTGCCAAAGGCTGTTCGGTGCTGTGCAATCATCCAGCGCCGCCGGCCGTGAAGGATGTCATCAACCAGCTGAAAACATCGCTGGCCGTTGAGGGCAAGGGTCAACTGAAAGCGGCCAAGGAGAAGCCGCTGGAGGAGCAGCTGCAGCCGCACGAGGCGGACAACATACCGGAGGATCTGTTTCGACGCTATGCGGAAACCGATTCCAGGCCCATGACGCCCACGCCAACTGTGACCAGCATCCATACGCGCACCAGTGCGGGTTCCTTCTATCGGCGCTGCATTACGCCGGAATGGGGCAAGCATGAGAACATTCAGCGTAAGAAGATTATATTGGATCTGCGGCGAACGCATTCGCAGGAGACGCTCTACTGGAAGCCCAGCTCGGAGCTGACCCAAAGCGGCATCGAGGAGGGTAAGAAACCAAAGAGTGCGGGCGCCAACGAGGATAAGAAGGCGCGGCGACAACAGTCCAATGAGCAACGACCCAAATCCTCGCTGGCCACAGCCACTCTGGCGCCTGGCGAGGAACAACACGCTGAAGTGGAGCCAAAGCCGCACAAGACTTGCATCAACGAGCACGACATAAGCGATGAGGATGCCCGACGAGGCAAAAAGCGGAAGAAGCTGAAGCCCACGCAGGGTGCGTAAGGGAAATATTCATGGGAATATACGTAAGTAACATTTCAATCCCCCTAGCCACCACCACATTTCATCTGAGCGAGGATCCGGAGACTCAGGTGGGCACCCTGGGACCCGATTCCCTGAATGCCAGCACCAGACCCAGCCTGATACCCAACTCAGCAGGTCTGCTGGTCAAGGATAAACACGAGCTTGACCGGGAACCCATTTTGCTCAAAGGCAGTTTCCTAACCGACGAGGCCTTTCAGGCGCTCAAGACGGATCTTACAGTGGATTTAATAGAGAACACCTTTGGCAGATATGTGAGTATAATCAGGGTATATGAAATTCTTTTATATATGCAAATTTCTACAGCTCAACCGAGCGCTGCGAGAGGCCATCAAGTACTTACCCAAGGCAGTGCACAAGCCGGCAGAGGAAGTGGACAAGACAGCTGTTAATGCGAGCTCCAAAATGCCACGCAAGTTCTCCAAATCCGCGACGCGTTTCGATGTGCCCATGGATCTGTCCATGCTCAAGAGTTTGTATTCGATTCAAGTTTGTAAAAGCTTCTTCCGGCAACTTCTCCGTTGTTTTTAGCCATGACACCTTTGCATTACCTCAGCAATTATGTGTGGGTTTCGCAGCAGCGCAAACAGCTGTACAAACGTGTCTTTCTCAAGTATCTCAGCCGTTGCGAGGAGCCGGAAACGGAGCTAGCATTGAGCAATGATGAGGCGCCTCTTATTGAGTACAAGGAGCGCATAATGGTATGGCGCAGTCTGCCGCAGGCTTTGGAGGATGTTTTAGAGTTTCATGGCACTGAGAAGAATGTGAAAAATACACTTAAGCATTTGGGCTACCAGCCGGATGGCGTTGGAAATTTGGATTTTCGCGCCTGGTGCGGAATTGTCTCATTTGCCGAGCGATTGGCTTTGTCGAATCCCGCGTGCAGCGACGATGACTCCTGCGATGAGCTGGAGAAGGCTGACTTTAATAGCATGGAGCAGATTGTTGATCAGTTTGAAGTGCCCAAAAAACTACGCGAAATATTCAAAATTATACGCATAACACACAAATTAAAGTATTAAACACGTTTAAATAGTTCGCACAAGCACACGAGATTTTAACACTGAAATTTTCGATAGGTTTCTAAATATTTGCCATTCAACAAAAACGTCGACAAAAACAGCTGTTGCTGCAAAGGTATCGATACTTTTGTAGACCTCTTTGCGAGTTTGCTTGCAGTTGCTTAATTTTCTATAATTAAATTAAAAAAGAAAAAATTCAACATCATGGCCACATTAGAGGATAAATTACTGGGTGAAAAACTGGAGTACTACTGCAGCAGCAGCGAGGGCGAGGACAATGGAGACGATGGCGACGACGAGCAAGGTGCTCGTGGCTCTGGCAGAGGAGCTGCAGCTGGCTCCGGACTGACAATCAACACAGATCCTGATGCAGCGCCCCCGGGTGGTTTTCGCCAGCAAGGCTCAACCAATACAGGTCCCAAGGGCGTTGTGCAGGACTGGCAGCGTTTCAAACAACTCGAAGCAGAGCGGCGCGAAGAAACGGAACGCCAACGCTTGGCGCTGGCCAAAAAGCTTAGCATGACGACTGCCACAGCCGCCGAGGATGAGGAGCGCAAGCGGCAAGAGGAACTGGATGCTGAGTTTGCGGAATTGATGAGCGAGGATTTTCTGCAGCAATATCAAAAGCAGCGTATGGCCGAAATGCTGCGCCAAACAGGGCATCATCAGCAATTCGGCAAGGTGCTCCAGCTGGCCACGCACGAGGAATTTCTGTCTTGCGTGGAACAGGAAAACAAGCACACAACCATCATTATACACATTTATGAGCGCACCCAATCAGCCTGCAGCACGCTCAACAACTGCCTGGACACGCTGGCCAGCGAGTATCCGTCCATTAAGTTTGCCAAGATCTGCAGCTCTGTGGCGGGCATGAGCCGGGACTTTCGCACCAAAGGATTGCCCGCCCTATTGGTATACAAGGCGCAGGCGCTAATTGGCAACTTTGTGCGTTTAACTGACGATTTGAGCGACGACTTCTTCGCCTCCGATGTGGAAAGCTTTCTCATCGAGCACGGCATTATAGTAGATAAAGCCTTGTACAACTAAAATCTGAGATCGTGAATTATATACTTAGATTAAGCTAGAGAGAGCTGACCAAATGATGTGTTCGAAAGTTTCGCATTTAAGCTAATCGCACTTAAATTTTAAGCTAAGTTTGTTTGAATTTAGTTATTTATTTTTCGCATTCAATAATTTGTTGTGTTACATTATATGTTTGATTCTTGAAATCTTGTATACAATTTATATGTAACTTTTTTTTTTATTTTTTTGTTTTGTAAATGAAAATAGAAAAAGAATGTCAATTTATTATGCTTTATATTTATATATACAAAAGAAGCCAATTTAAAAATATATCTGAAAAATATATTCGAAATGCAATCGCAGCAGAATTAAAAATTATGAATGTACTTTATCCATATATGGAAATAGAACCGTCTTGCTTTATGCGGCAAATTCCAACTTTGATTCTCATCAGCAATCATATACAATAAACATAAGATTTCTAATATTTAAGGGCTAATGAATGTACTTCACTCGAAATCGTACTATGTAAGATTTATACATATACAATACACAATATATATATATTTATATAGCTTATAGCCTAACATGAACGGGCAATATAAAAATGATGTTGATAATAAAAGTTTTGGTAATCAACAAATTGGTGTTGCTTGTTTTCACTTCACTTTTTTTTGTTTTTTGTTTTTATAGATTGGCATCATACTATGTATGAAATGGCCAATTTAGAATATTTGTTTAAGGTTTAACTAAGCCTAGTTACATATATGTAAGTATAAATTCAAGTTGTTTTTGTTTTGTTTTCTGTTTTCGAACAAACACAATTTTTTGTAGCACAGCGAGTGAATTCTAACATTGTTGGATTTTTCGCACAATAACGCGAAAAATCAGCAAGTTATTAGTTGGCTAAGGCTTAAGGAGGAGCAGCGTAAAGTTTGGGCATTGCGAATAGGTTGTGCGGGGCAGTGAACGAGTTTGGAGCATACATTATGCAGATGTGATAATGGCATACTGTTCAGTTGGGATTGCTTTAGTCGGTTGGCTTAAACTGGGCTAATTCTTAAAGTATGTGAATGGTTTTGTATTAAATGAAGTCGAAATTGTTTTCACTTCTGCGCACCTTTACCGTGGATTGTTTTGGCTCGCCTCGATCGTATTGCCCGAGCTGTGCTAGCCTAGTTTAGGTTTTTTTTTGTTTAGATAAATATAACATATATATCTTTTGGACACACAGACATTAGCTATAAATATTTTACAACTTTCTTTTAAATATCTATTAATTAAATGCTACGTAATTGTATATACATGGGTTTTTATAAGTTTTTGTGTATTTATAATATGCATATTTCATCTTGCTCTTTTATTTTTTGTTAAATTTTCGACCTGATTTTTGTACTATTACGTATATATTAATATTGAGTTTGAGTTGCGTATCTTACAATATTGAACTCTTGATTTTGATTGTAGGATGAGTCTTTGCTTGAAAAAAAACGGGCTTGAAATCTTGGATATCTGTAATAATGTATGTACAAAAATGAAATTTGTTTAGGTTTCTTCTATGTGTGTCGTTGCTTTTGATATTTCTGTTAATGCTCAGTTCATAGGTTTCACAAAAGAAATGCACCTAGCTTATGATTTCTATTGACAATGTTCCCGAGTGTTTTGAATTCTGTTCTTTCCCTTTTAAACTAACCGTAGAGATTCTTGAATTGAATTTAAACATATATATTCGAATGGATACAACAAAAGAATGCATTCAATTTCATTTCGTACAGCTTTTGCTGCCTGCTGTTTGTTCTGTCTCAAATAAAATTTGGCAATTTGTTGCAATATCCGTTAATTTGTATCGTTATAAACTAAAGAAAATCAGCCTTTTCTTGCTATACACATAAATACAAAACATATATATATATATATATACTATATAGATGTGTGTGTTTTGTAATAAAACTCCATTTAAAATTGAATTATACGCTAGTCAAATATTGAATTAATTAACTTGGTTTTTCATATGTTGCTTGAGCCTGCGTTGCTTGCCTCCAACTTGGCCTCCGGCTGGTCCCGCTACTGTTACAGCCGCGGCGGCTTGAAGCTCAACGTTGTGCTGCACTCCACGCTCAGCTGATGCTCCATGGTGTCCATTTTGTCATAGTCAAGGCTGCCGCAGTCCGCGATGGAGTTGCGCACCGATGGCGGCTGCTCCGCGCCGGGCAACAGACCCACCAGCAACAGCGGCTTGTTCAGCGACGCTGCTCCAGCAGCAACAGTTGCTGCCGTTGTTGCGCCGCCCGTCAACTGCTCGTTGCTGATGCTGTTGCTGCTGTTGCTTTGGCTGCCGCCGATTTGCTTCTCCTTGTGGCGTCGCAGCGAGGAACGCAATGGATACTGGCGTGGCACATTGATGAGCAGGCGGCGGGCGTTGCTGCTGGGATTGCTGCTGCTGTTGGTATTGCTGATGATGTTGTTGGGTCGACGCGCTGTGTACTGTATGGACTCGGCGCTGTTACTCAAACGGATGTTGCCAACTAATTTCGTGTGGATTTTATATACACAGGTTACGTATTGCATATGTATGTATATACATCGGATGGCCGGGAGCGAAAGAAGAGAAACGAAAAACAAAAATTTGTTCATCAATTAAACAGGGCTTCAAAAAGGACTCGGCTTGCAAAGATTATTTTGTTGTTGTCATTTATGGTTTTAGTTGGATGGATGGTTGTTGGACTCAGCTAATCGTGGCTGTGGTTGTTGTAGTTGTTGCTGCTGCGGTGGGCGTGTTGCGTTTTGTTGCTAACAGACACAAACTACTCAAAAATAAACGTGAACAACAATAACAAGCAGATTACACATAAAACACAGTGGGTTTTCTTTTGGATAAGTTAGTACACAACAATATAGACAACAATTACAGGAAATACATTAAAATGTTTGCATGTGTGAATCTGTGATGCGTGTGTGTGAGTTGTGTATGTGTGTGTGTGTGTGTGTGTGTGTTTACATAATTTTCTAAATGTCCTATACATAAAATAAACAAACAAAAGCTTAACATTTCTTTTAGCACAAATTTAATAAATATATGTAAATATTTGTCTTGAATACAAACAGAATTCAAATTGTTTAAACATAAAAAGCAATAAAATAAATACGAAATAAATGTTTCGCTTTCCACATGCACGCACATACATACATAATTATATTGATAAGATAAGTATACATGAATAACATTAGAATTATAAATAAATATTTACGGTACAAATATTTGGATAACAAAAAGTTATTTTCTATTAAAATATATCTAACTGACGAGTTTCGTGATCGGAAAAACTCTTTTATGCATGCAAATGATATATTTCGATTCGACTTCACTCTGAATATATATATAATATATATATAGTTGAAGTTAAGAGAACCACAGTTATATACTCGGAATAATCATATTTCGGATTTGGAGTATTGCCAAGAAAGTCGAAGTCAACAAATTTCAAAAACTCAAAGATTGTTGATAACTTTTCCATAAATCGCTTGAGTTAACGGAAAATATATACTTGTCTATTCCAAGCACTATCATATCTGAAAAAACTGCTAATTGTTTGACATATTTCCATATTGGTTCGTTCATCAAATGAATCTACAATTTTAGATATGTTGCATGATGTACACAAATACACAAATGTTACAAAATCAAATAGTTAATAACATTCATGTTGAGATGCTTAGACAAAATCGATTTCGAAAAAACAGTTCAGAGAACTATTTGCAATGCATGTTAAACACAAGTATGTGAATGTTTATTGCAATGTTGAAAGATATCTCAACATGTGAGCAAATGTCGGTTTTAGATGGACATGGCTACAAAACACAGGACATTCCACTTGCAAACTGTTTTAGTCAATGGATGATTTTACAAATGATAACATAAAAAACAACTGTTTTAAAACAGGAAATCCAAAACATTAAATATGACTGTGACCAGGTTGTTGTTGTTGTTGCTGCTGCTGTTGCTGTTGCTGCTGATGTTGCTGCTGCGATGGATGATGCTGTTGCTGCGCTGTGTCTCGAACGACTGGTACAGCGATAAGGCGGACGCATTGCTGGCCAGGCGCAGATGTCGCTGCTGCTGTCGATGCAACATAAGCGGCGTGGAATGGCGCAACAGCAGCGACGCTGGCTGCACATGCTGCTGCAGCTCGTGTGCCTGCAACGTGTGCAGCACGCGTCCATCCAGCGAATCGCAGTCGCTGTCAGAATCAGTTATATGGCTGGCAACAGCAACACCAACAGCAGCAGCAGCAGCAGCAGCAGCAGCAGAGGAAGCAGCTGCAGCAACAGGTAGATTCTGTGTAGAGTAGTAACAAGAATTGTCGAGTGTTTCGTGTAGATAAAAGCTTTGAGCATGCTGCAAGTGTTGCCGCTGCAACATGTTGCTGCTGTGTCTGCTGCTGTTGTTGCGAATGTTGTTAGACTGCTTTAGCTTGCCAGCTGGTGCGTTCGTGATTTGGTGGTGATTGTTGGTTAGTGTGGCTTCCGTTTTATAACTACCCGAATTGGCGTCCAGCAGCAGGCGGCGCTGTTGCTGTTGCTGCGGCGGCCGCAGCAGACCCTTGGAATGTATGTGTTGCTGTTGTTGCTGTGGTTGTTGCTGCTGTTGTTGCTGCTGCTGCTGATGACGACCGTAGCTGTAGCTATCCTCGGTGTCCATCATGTCGTCCAGCTGCGGCTGCTGTTCCCGTTCACGCTGCTGCCTGCGATAGAAGTGATAGAGCAGCGCCGCCTGGCTGCGCTCCGCATCGATGTCAGCCGCTCCACCGACGCCGGCAACAGTCTGGCGCATGTCGCGTGTGCTGCCGCCGCCCAGGTAACCAGCAGCAGCGGCGGCTGCCACCGCCAGGCAGCAGTTGCTGCATGTATCCGCCGGCAGCTGCAGCGAGACGACCGCATCCCGAGGCCCCAAGAACCACTCGGAGCGGGTGCGCATGCGTGCGGTTTGCCGTTCATGAACCTAACACATTGTGTTTGTGATTTATATTTTTGGATTTTTGCATTGAGATTTTTGTGTTGTTTTTTGTTGTTTTCATGTGTCGTTGTTGTGATGTGTTGGTTTTTTTTTGGGGGGAAGACGGGGATTCAAAAATTTCGCATTAGAGTTTTGGCATTAAGAATATTTGGTTTTGTTCATAATTAAAAAGAATTTGTTCTTTTCAAATTTAGCTAGGCTCAATTTTTAAATTTGTTTTGCTTAAAATTTAAAAAATTTTCAAGACATTTGTAGATTTAGCTTAAAAGAAAAATTAAAAATGATAAAATACAAACGGAAATTTTAATAAATAAAAAAAAGTTGTTAACATTTAAAATTATAAATATTATATTATTTACATATATGTTTTATAGCACAGCGCAGCAGGAAAAAAGTGCGGTAAAAAATTATACAAAAACAAAAAGGTATTCACTGTGAATGGAATTAGTTTAAAAAAATCGATATTTGCAATGCTTTAGTTCTTTTAACCCCGTCCGTGAATACCTCCGTTTTATTATAAACAAAATAAAATGTAAGCAAAATTGCAGCTAATAACAATTTGGCATAAATAAAGCGTTTGATAATTGTTTAGCACACTTTATGAAACATTTAAAAATTGTGAAACAATGAAGGAATTTGCAAATGCAGTTGCGGCGCTTTCTGGTGTGTGTATGTATGTGTGTGTGTGGCTTAAACTAAAAGTTAAGTTGTTGTGTTAATTCTGTGGCTAACTACTAAATAAAAAAGACATAAAACAAGACAAGGAAACAAGAGACAGGAGACAAGATACGAGCACAAGCAACAAACAAAGAGTTCGGTTAATTGAGGCTACGACAAGACGACAACAAACAAAACTACAAATTAACAATTAACAATGCAAATTTAACAATTGCGCGGCTTAAACATAACTTAAGCTATTAACTAAATAACTAAAACAAAATCATTTGTGCTCTGTTGTTTTTTTTTTTTTTTGGTGTTTTGTATTTTAGTTTGCTTTGGTTTTCAAAAGATAAATAATATTATTATTGATAAGATATTAACTATAGATATATGTGCGAACTGTTTTTCAATTGTTTGCTTTTAATGTGTCTGGACTTAAATCTTGATACGACAACGATATGTCCTATAAATATATATGCACATATATATATTTTCTAAATGTATTTTCTTTTGTGTATTATCAAATTTATATAAATTATATACGCAATCTGTTATTCCTTAGAATACACGTGTTTTTTATTGTAGCAAAAAATATATAGCCTTAAATCAATTTAACAAAATTTGTGTAAAATTCTGTTCTTTTTTGCATATTATGTTTTTGATGAAATTAAGTTTTTGTTAAGATTACATATTTATATTAAAAAAAAAAACACAAAAAATAAGCAAAATTATAATTGATAAATATAATTACAAACAAATAATGAACAAAACAAAATTGTTATTGTTGTTGTTGTGTCTTTAACTTTTTTGTACAGTTTGTGTAGTTTTTGTACTTTTTCGAGTATTTTTCTGCGCTTTTAGTGCCAGATTTGCTTACAGCTACACTTAAATGTAAAAAGGTGTTGTATTATTTGTGTGTGTGTGCGTGTGTGTGTGTGTGTGTGTTTGGGTGTTTGTTGTGTGTCTGTAAGTAGTACTTGTTGTTGTTGTTGCAGGCGCAGCTTTAGTTAGATATATATTTATATATAAGTAGTATAGCACAAAATACAAAACTAGAGAAAGAAGGCGCAGCAAAACGTTCAAAATTTTAGAAAAATCCTTTTTTAGATTAATTAAGAATTCAAATTGCGGTCAGTAAGAAAGTGAAAGTGGGTTTATAGCGTGGCAGGAATCGGCTGTCCAAAAGTTATTTTTTTATCAAATTAAACAAATTAAACGAAAAAATTATGTAATTGAACAAAATGATAATCAATTGAAAACTAAACAAATACACAGCGTGAATATATTAGAGATTACAAAATAAGGAAATAAAAATAATAATAATAATACAAATCAAAAGTGAAAAAAATTCATCAAATCAAGAAAAATTCTTATAAACTATTAAATAATTCGCAAAAGATATTTTTGCAGTTTGCTTGCTCAAACCTGCAAAAAGAATACAGAACTTAAAATTCGAGCAAGTTGGCTAAAAGCTAGGGGAAGGTTGTTGGATTGGGATTATCTTTTTTTTTTTGTTTTTTTTGGGCGTGGTTGGCTTCCTTTTAAACGGATATTCTAGAGCCAGGCCAGAACTTATCCCTCACCTGTGGCAAATACGAGAGACTCTTGGTGCTCTCCGCATAGCGATTGACGGCGCGCAGCTCCTCCATGGTCATGCCGCCAGAGTTGGCTCCGGTGTTGCCATTGCCGCCGCCATTCGAGCCAGCGGCTCCGCCCGAATTCGAGCTGCAGGAGCTGCTGTGACGTATGCCCCGATTGCAACGGCTGCAGGTCCTCTGTTGCTGCTTCAATTTGCCGCCATTGCTGCCGGCGAGAGCTGTACTTGTTGTCGCTGTGGCCGCTCCCGTGGCAACTGTTCCCGCGGCTGTGGCATTGCTTCCGCGTCGCTCGCCGCCGCCGTCGAGGCTTTTGGTGCCGGTGCGCAGGCGTCGCTGGTGATGGCCGCTGGGCAGCGGCTTCTTTTTGTTCTGACGATAGCGACGCTTCACGGTTGTCAGTTCGTCATCCTCATCATCTTCCTCGTCCTCGTCATCCTCCTGCGAGTTGCTTGCCGCGCCCATCATGTGCTGATGTCGCTGCTTCAAACGCTGAAAGCCGCGCAGCTGCTGCTGCTGCTGCTGATGTGCTGGCGTGGCAGGCGCAATGCTGCTCAGCTCCAGCTCGGCTGCAAAGTCATGGGCCAGCTCATCGTTATCCTCATCATCGTCCACATAATCATCATAGTCATAGTCGGTGCCGTTACCATTGCCGTTGCCATTGCGCTTGGCGGGCAGCGGTGAACTGGTCATGGCAAAGATGCCGGGTCCCTCCAGCGACACAGAGAGACGGGCACAGCTCTCGATGAACGAGTGCTCTGGCGATACGCCCAGCGAGAGCACGCTGTTCTCCAGCGCCGAACTGGAGCTGGTCAGCAGTGCGGGCGTCGAGCGAGATTCCTCCTGGGCCACTGCATGCAACACGTTTCGGTTTTAAGAGTAGTTCGTACGTAGTTGGTAGGTTTTGTATGAGCAATGAAATAGATATAAATATGTAGACATAGAGCATTTTTTGTGATTCGAGCGAAAGTGCCTTAAGCAGAGTGCATAATTAGAGAGATAGACAGAGAGAGGGGGAAGCGAAAACTTGTGATTGTATGTGTGTGAATAACGTGTGTTAAGCCCCAAAGCGAAGAAACCCAAAAACATATTGCCCAAGCAATGCACTTAAGAATTAAGCACAGAACAGACCCCAAGTCGGAATAGCACAGATTATATAGATACAGATGATGATAAATATATATAGATATATAGTTAAGTAGGCATAAACAGTTCTTAAAAACAATTTAAAATGCGATTGGTACTCACGTAAGCCCCAACGCTCGCATTGGCACTGCAACCAAGTCTTTTCGGCCTCCAAAGAATGTTGCACTGCAAATAAGAAGAGATTTGATTAGACAAGCTCAAATCAAGAAAACATTACCATATACATTATCTATACTCTATAAGTGCACAGTTATGGCCCTTTTGCTATACCATGCATATCCAACTAATCGATTCTGTACAGTATACCGCTGGAAAATTCTGAAGCAACCCTTGTAACTTAAATCTGTATACCTTATTGAGATTTTAATACTAGATAGTTTGTTTTTCTGTGGTTGTGGGTGTTTTTCTGATATACTATGTCATAACTAACTGCGTCTCAGAAACAGGTCGACTGGCATAAATTCCATTTCAGTTCATATTCAAAGAATTTATAAATATATGCAATTAAATACCGCATATTCTGCATAATATGCATCGGACTACCACTTACTATATAAAATAGTTTTCTGGCTCAAAAACAAACGTACTTATTATGGGAATGTTTTCTGGAATACAGTTTTAAGCTTCAAAACATAGTTTGACGCTCGATTCATCAAGTATCTTATGTGTAGACGTACAAAAGTTCTATCAATCATTATGTTACATGTTAGCCCATCTTAATGCCTGCTCCTCGCTTAAGTTATGGGTGCAATACTCAAGTCTACATTTCTCACGCTCTAGAATACTTATCCACTCACATGCATATTTCTGTTGTGCCAATTTGCCGCGTGGCGGCGGCGGATATTGAAAACTGCAGATCCATTCGTCCTGCACCTTCAGAATGCGTCCCGTGACGCGCGCATAGTATTCATAATTTTCGCGTCCAAAGATATCGTGTGTGGCAAACTTATCGATTATGTGCTGCATGATCTTCGTGGCCACCTGGAAGACAGAAAAACAGAAACGATTCAAGTATCAGGAAGCAGAGCCTAGTTAGATGTGTGACTTACCTTAAACTTGAGCACATCCTCCATGCGTGCCGTCTTGCCGTCGCTGACGCAGGATTGAAAGAAACTGGGCGCCACAGACACGCCCAGAGCCTCACTAGTCATGCCCGTGGATGCGTGGGCCGCATTGCTGGCGATAACGCGGAATGTGCCAAAGAGTAAAACTAATAGATGTTGCGTATATTTGGGCAGTGATGCAAACAGTCTGCAAAGAATGGGCAAGAATACATATATTAAGAAATGTCGCAAAAAAATTGTATATATGTCAAGTCAGAAGCCGTGTAAAGATCGTCTTATCTATATGGATTTAGGTGGAAGCAAGTGTTACTCATATTTTTTAATTTTCATTACACCGCAGTGCACTGACTCATTGTCTAGCCAGGGCCATCAAAGAAAGCCACAGAGATGGGTTGAGGGGGAGTGGGCCTACAGAGCTAGAGCTAGAGCTAGAGCTAGAGGAAGAGCCAGAGGCAGCAGCTGCTTGAATTGTTCACACTTTCATTTTGGCATGTGCGGCTTGGAAAACCTGGCTAACGAATAAACTACGAAACTGGTCGCTCTTTCTGCCTGTCACTGCCTCTCACTCTCCCCCTCTCTCTCTCTATCTCTCTCTTTCTGTCTTGCTCGTTACACAACTGGCAGAGACTAGCGAGCCAGCGAAGCGAACTAAGCAACTATCAAAGCTATCCAATCAATTAATGCTCTTTGCTCTTCGCATCTGCAGCTCCCATAAAAAAGTGAAAACTTGAAGATACAACCACACATAGTCGAAGGCCATAAACGACGCTTGACAATGAATTATACTATAATACATGGTATATAAGGAGTAGAAGACTCTGACCCCCCCCCCCTCGCTGTTTCCCTTTATATTTAGCTGCTGGTGTGAATTGACATACAATAAGCAAAGAGGCTCAAAGCAAACACGAACAGTTTCGATCATATAGCTGCAGACAAAGCAGCAGACACCTGTAAGGGTGTTAAATGCATTGATTAGCTGCAACAATAAAGGGCGGCCTTTAAATGCAATTCCAATTATAGTTTAAAGAACAAAAATAAAACCGTTTCTGATTAGAAGAACAAAGAAATTGTACACAAGAGAAGAAATCATGACATCGCTAAGGCTTTTAAATAAACAAGAGCAAGAACAATAAACGTAAAAACGAGAAAGTTGAGATATCTCCGGCAGACCGACTATTTAATACTCTTGTAGACATTCATGGTTTGCAGATATGTGAAAATAGTGGAGCTCCAAAATGATGATGAAAATATCGGGGAAAACAGAACAATTGCCATAGCTACTGTTAGATCGATCTCTCCTATGAAAGCTATATGATATAGTAGTGCGATGTTGATAAGATTAAGCATATATATGAGGAGCATAGTGAAACTATAGAGATATCTAGATAAACGAAAAAAGGATTTCATTCAATAGCCTACTTTTCAACCGATCGTTCCTATAGCATGATAGAGTGGTCCGATTCGATCGGTTCATATATATGTTCTGTCTCTAATAGAAAGACGAATGAAGAACACACTAGTTCGCAATATCAACTAGGCTGTTGATGCTGATCTATTATATACATATATACTTAATGGGGTCGGAGATATCTTCTTCTATGCGTTACAAAATTATAATACTCTCCACAAGGGTATAGAAACATAAAGTTTATTTAAAGTGTCATCTGATTTATTTAGATTCAGAAAATAAGAAGGCAGCTTCATATTTCCACAGTTTTATTTTTAAGCAAATTCCACAAAATAGTAGAGAATCCATATCTTTATGTATTTCAACTAAACCAATTTTTAAGCAGCAAGTCTTAAAATCATATTGACAACAACTTGACCAAGTTGAACTTTTTTAGCTCCACACACAGATTTTAATTTATTTTAAATTTTAGTCGACAGTTAACGCTGAATTAGTGATAAACATTGTTTTTAAAGAGCAAAGTGCTCGTATCATGGGTCAAGGCTTTATAAAGTTACTTCATCTTTTAACTATCAGCGCGTTCACCTGTTTCCTCATTAAAAAAGCCAAGCAAATAAAGAGAGATACGATACAGCAACCCGAGCAATGGCCGCCTAGCCTATGGGTTGAACTTCTCGGGTCTGGCCCCCATCGATATCAACGACCCGATGTGAAGCAAACAAAACCCAAAAAAATGAAAACGTGCCGCCGCTGTAATAACATATTCTATATGGCCCACTGTCTAATCTTATCGAAGTGTTAAACTCTTTTCTTTTAAAGTTTACGAAGACTTCTACATGTGGAGGACATAGCTGATAATGAGGATACCTCGAACTCGAACTCGAACCCATAAAAACAATAGAATATAAACTGAATATAAAGCTGATAGCTCCGATTATCAATTATTATTAAGACCTATCAGCATTGTTTGGCTTTTGTTTACTATTTTTATGTTGCTCGGCGACACTCACAAATGGAATGCGTACAAATCGTTTACTAATTGCATCAATTACATGGAATGCGTTAGAGAAAAAAAATGGAAAAAAACAAAACAAAATAACACAAATAATACAATTGAACACGATTGCTTAAGCATAGCAAGTGTGTGTTGTCGTCTGATATCGATTCGATAAGCCGCACGACAGTTTTGGGTTTCCTATGAAACCCCTAATGGATGATTAATGCGCTTTTCAATTTGATTAATTTTAAGGTACAATAACTATGCTATTCATTTGGATGCTTGTTCAAGTTATATAACGATGACATTAGCTTAAGCTTCGAGAAAATTGCGGCTGAAGAATATTATACCATTAATCTGTCTGAAAGCTTTTATGAACTTTGAAAGCTGTTTTCACAGATATTAAGTGCTGACGGGCAATGCTTGAAAGTAAATGAACAGCAGTAAAACTGCAATTAAATGGCTGCTACTACAAGACTTTATTGCAAAGCAGAAAATATCTAAAGTGTGTTGCTTCGAACAGCTGTTCACTTATTTGAATCTCAAGCAATTTAATTAAAACTTGTTGCTTCATTTAAATGATAGTTTTCAGCCAAAAAATGACATTACTTTAAGCCAATGTCATCGTTAATAACAATATTTCGATTTGATAGCTGATGAAACTTTGAAAATCGCATAGAAAGGCGGCATTAAGTATACTTTTAGATTTTAAAAGTATTTTATTCATACATATATTTTTATAAACTAAGATTGTCTTGTTGGGGCAATTAAAACCTGGTTATGATGTGCCTTAAAGTTTAAGGAATTACTTGAATCTTATATATTTTACTTCCGTATTATATGTAATTTATTCATACAAATATTCATAAATTATTTTGTCAACTAAAACCTGTTAATAGGGCATCTTCTAGTCAAGTTCGATTTTGTGGCCTTAACAAAAGTTGTAGGAATATCTTCAATCTTTGAAAATCGCATAGAAAGGCGAAATGTTCTATACTTTTCCTTTATATACATATATATATTTTTGAATTCATTTACAAATTATGGTTATAGAGCATCTGCTAGTCGAGTACGCTCAACTGGGCCCAATCTTTCTTATTTCTACACATGATTTTATGTGTAATATTAATGGGATACATTAGAGAGCCTCATTTGGGCGCATACAGCTGGCCGCCTTATATAATAGTCAATCGAGACGCGTTACGCATGCGCCGTGTGGCCAGACAGCGTGGATATTTACATAATACTTTAGAAACCGGCTATATTAAAGGCATTTCTCTGAATTGGATGCTAAATAGTTTTTCGTATGTTTTACGCGTATCTGCATATTTGTTGGGCGCGTGTGTGTGAGCTACTGTTAAGGCCAACGCTGCGTCACATTATAGATGAATCATTTATTATTATTGTGTTTTTCATTCATAAAAAAAAAAATAAATATGTCGGCCACATACACTGTTTTTTTTTTCTCGCACTCTTCTGCCTTTTCAAGTGCCGCATTTGATTTGCTTTTTATTTCTTCTTATTGTTGTAACTGTCTTATTTCTTTCATTTTTTGTTGTTAATTTTTTGTATTTATCACATATATGGATGCATGTATTATATATGCATTGTTACGTATTTGTGCCCTACAGAGAAACCAGTTTTGATATTCCCACAACTCTTGTGCCACTTGAACGATTTCAGATGCGAGCTTTGCCGGCTGATAAGAGTCGCAAGTGCGGTGCAGGCGGCAAAAGGGGAAAGGGGGGAGAGAGAAGGAAGAGAGTAGCAAGATTGTTGAAATCGGAAGCATTCAAGAGGTTTAATCGCTTTTTATATACACCCAGCCATACTATGACTTGTATCAAGCATAATTACTGTCAAAATCTATATGTATACTTGAGAGATCACGAGAAACTAAGTCTTAACAACCCTAGCTCACAGCTTAGGCAAATAGTGAGTCAGGATACCAAGATCCTACTTGGTTTTTATCTGAATATAGTATGCACAATCCACTGGAATCGCAGTTAACGCACTTGCGAGAGAACAAAGAGAATACGAGACCAATGAAAAGCCCATGGTTTTCTGTATTGACGTCAATAGGACTTGGTTGCTTATCGTGCAACACAGTCTCTGCTTACTAAGCAGTGGTCGATCGACTATAAATATATATATATATAGGCATATCTTTCAAGTATATCTTTAGAGTCTGCATCAGCTGCAGCTGCATCAATATTCATCAATGCGGCTTCGATTGCGTTTGCGGCTCAACGTCTGCGGCTTCGCGGCGCCACGCCCCAAAAGCCTTTGTGTTCATTTAGCAAAAATGAGAGATTCAAACAGATGCGAAAAGCGAACCGCATCAGCAGCAGCAGAATTTGTTGTTGGCGTTAACAACAAAAAATACAATACGTCATAATAATGAGCCAAGTGAAACAGCAAACGCAAAGCACGACAAAAAAAAGAAGAAGCAGTTTCAACATATACTCATACATATGCACACACACACACACACACACACATACATGTACTTAGTACAGACATCACGATACTTGCATGGCCCAGCCACAAGTAGGAATCGAAGTCGAGTACTCGGCAAGCAGATACCATGTACTTGTTTTACTCATTACCATTTTTAGGATAATTCATTTACACCAAGAAGTCCAAGTGATATATTACTTTAACTCTTGATTGATATAACTTTTATCTTCATGCTCAAATAGCTTCATATATTGCCAAACAGATTAATAAAGAAAGCGATCGAGAATTTATATATATATGCTTTACATGTATTCCATAAATACGCCTCGCCTTAAGATACCCCTTTGTAGCGAAATACAGGGTATAGCAACGACAATGCCCAGTTAACACTATAGAGCAAAATATATATGTATGGAGAACAGAGTAAAAGCTAATGATATGACAAATTACGGCAACAACTTAGATAATTCCCGAGAGAGTTCAGTTGAAAGTACTTTTTTTTTCAAACCATATAATATTATTATTAGAATCAATTTGATATAGTCTAAAGTTTACTCTATCGTTTTTGTTGTATAGTGTTTGTCCGGCATATGGTTTAGTTATGAATGCGACTACACGCCAAAAGTTCAGGGCATTCACTGAAAAAGTCATACCAGAGGCAGAGGAAGAGATCCCGAGTTGGGGTAAATGGAGACAGATGCACAATATGAGCATGAATATGAAGAAGAAGAGGTAGAAGCAGCAGGGGAAGGGCTGAGACTCACTCGATGATGAGCTCCACTGACGCACATTTAGTACTGTGGAACAGATCAGTGTTTATATGCGTTATATATGAATGTATATTTATATTGTGCACTCGCTTATTTTACTTTTATTGGTTTTGTTTGGGCATTGGGCATTATATGTTGTTTATATTGTGTGACTGACTGACTGCCTGACTGTCTGACTATGGCGGCAGTTTAAGTTTATTTATGCAGCCCGTGGCCAATGAAAACTCTGAGTTAGCAGTTTATTCTTATTCTTTTCGTTATAAATGTATGTATATTAATTTGTTGTTGCGATTTGCGAAGCCCTTTAAGAAAACAACTATGACGAGAGTTTAGCACATTGAACAGAACAGAAATGAAAACAAAATAAAACAAAACAATTCTTTACAGTCCCGGGACTGACTACATAATGTAATAATCAGGAAGTGAACATCAGTCGATATTGCAATAGACCCAAACAGACGTCCAAGACAGCGACAGCGACGTCGACAGCGACGTCGCCTCTTGTTAATGCATTGGACAATGCGGCTTTTGTTATAAACTGTTTCCCTGTCTCCGTCTCTGTCTCTATAGCCTGTCCCTGCCCTTTATTTTGTTCTCTCTTTCTCTTTTTCTTTTTCTGCCAGCCGTCTGTTCAGTTGCCATTTCGCCTGTCTAGACCAACAAAAGCGGGCAATTTTTGCACTTATTGATATTCACAAACGGAAGGTTTCTCTGCCTAACTATTGTCACAGGCAGCCAGCCAGCCAGGCAGGCAGCAAGTCAGCCCAGGCAATTGTGCAAATATCCTATTAGCTTTGAAAATATACATGATATGACAGGCAGCTGCTAGTAAGTATACGAAAAGGTCTAACCCGAAAAAAGATATGTTTGAAAATAAATCTTCGAACGAGACAATGTCTAAGTACTTAAGAAAATGCATGCAAATTAGTCGCGCCTCACAATTAGCCAATTTCAATGCTATAGATATATATAAAGGTATTCGAGTAGCCCATATATTAACATTCAGTGCATATATTTTAAGTTATGATTAGACTTAACAAAGCTCGCCAAAGCTTTTCTGCATTGCTAACGCTTTAACCGACGTTCTTAAGCTTTATCTAACTTACAAGCGTATAAGCGCAACAGGCGTCCGCAAAAATAAGCTTAGAAGGAAGCCCGTTAAAGCTTTCAGCTAGGCAACAAGTTGAAGCCACAGGAACACAGCAACAATTGAGAGAGACAACAATGGAGTGTGCTTGTGTGTGTGTGTGTGTTTGAGAGAGGCAGTCAGGGAAAGAGGTTACACACACATACATGGGCAACACACCTGCCGTTAAACTTTCTTAAACATCAACGACGTCAGCGCCTTGATTGTGTGTTGTTTTTCTAGAATGTAATTTAACAAACAGAAGCACACACAAAAAATACACACACATGGTCTTATATATAGGGTTTTATATGCGAGTCTATTGCAAAAACGTGCAACCATGACGTCGTAGCTGCCGTCGCCCGTCTGCTGCAATAATAATAATAACACTTAACAACAGCAGCGACTACAACAGCAACAACAACAACAACAGCAACAAGAACAACAAGAACAAACGATGTGCCAAGTGATTGAATTAAGTGCCAATAGTTTTGTGAGAGACCTGTTTGCTGGGTTGCGCTTGCTCTTACGTTTTTACGTTTACGTTAATTGATACAAAGTCTCAAACGTGCGTCTCTTTATCTATTTATAAAAGTTTCAGCGGCAGCAGTCGCTATTTTCGCGCATTTGTTTGATTCGGACAACGAATCTGATTGCGATTGCTTAATGTGTGCGTGTGCATGTGTGCGTATGTGTGTGTGCGTGCGTGTGAATGCGAATGTGTGTTCGTTTTGTAGATGTTTTCGCTGTTCGCTTGCCGTTTGCCGTTTGGCGGCCTGTGCCTGCCCTAAAATGTAAATAAACAAAAGAAAGGTAACAGCAAACGCAGCAGCAACAGCAGCAGCAGCGGCAGCAGCAACACATAAACAATTACAACAATAAATGTGTATATAATTGTATGCTGACCACGGACGAAAAGTTTACAGTAACCAAATCGAAATTTACGCTTGAGTTTGAATAGCGGCTGCTGCTGCTGCTGCTGATATGAACAAATTATTTGGCGGTCGATTTTTACGCATGTACCGATACCCAATTTTAAATTTATGTTTTATTGCTGACGTTATTTGTTTACACGCACATTAGCATTAATGTAACAGCGTTGCCACTACCGCTGCCGCTGCTGTTGCTGACGTAGTTGCCGCATCCACCGCCATTCATCGTCATCTATCAAAGTGGCAGCGCGTATTAACAAAATCAAATATCGGGCAGAAACTCAAAATAGACAAATGTTAAAATAAAGCGTCGGCAATCAAACAGCTGTCAATGGCCAATTCAACAGCATTACGAGCTGGCAAGGTCGCTGCAGCGCCGATAAAAGCGAAAGATAATATCGATTGCGATTGTTATTAATGCTTAATTGCCAGCGCCGCTCACTTCGCAATCTCCTTACCCCCCCCCACCCCCCCCCCCCCCCCCCCCCCTTTACCACTCTTCCCACTCTCTATTTCACCCACAATATGCGCTGTTGTTGCAGTTGCAAAAAAAAATGAATACAATCGCAAATTACAAAACTGCAACATTATTTGATTTATTTTAATTGAGCATGCGTGGGCCTGTCTGTCTGTCTGTCTGTCTCTTCGTCTGTTTGCCCACGCTTTATGCTCTAATTCAGTTTGGTTAGAAATCGATTGCAGCAACAAAGCAAAGCAACGCGAATCAGCGCAAAGCAAACGAGCAAGAAAAACATTCAATTTACAGCTGCAAACTAAGTACTTACTGTGGGCCTAGGGGATTACACCCCGACCGACCGCCCGCCCGCCCGCTTGCACTTCTCAAAGCCAATTTTCGTCGCCTGCGCTTAGCGTTTAAGTGAAAATTGGTGAAAATCTGGCAAATGTGTCAACAAGTGCCTAGTCAAACGGGCATGAAACGCAGCTAAAGCAATAACAACAACAGTGAACAGCGCAGCATAGTAGTCAACGCTTTTCACTTAATTTCAACTAAATTCGTAGACCTCTTCACCCGCTACCCCCCTCTATTCCCCGCACACCCACCCAACATCTGCCAGCATGTGTGTATGTAGCGAAGATTCTTGAGCTGCAACCAAATCTAGATCCGGTTCAGCAAGTTTACCGCAAGCTAGTTACAATATACATACATACACATATACACACACACTGACATGAGATGGGTACATCAACGTTACTAGAGATGAGTGCGTGTAAGCACGATATATAAGTATTTTTATGCAGCAGCATATAATGAAAGGCTTAAACTTAACATACTCATAATTATTGTTTATAAACAGCAAATGGGATATCAAAAAGGCGCCAAAATGTTTATTAACATTTTGCAATATCAATTAATGTTGAATATATCAAATATTGTACATGAAGTCGTGTCACGCCATCAACACACAGTTTGCATATATATATATATATGTATATATATATATGTGTGTGTGTGCATACATAATTGACAATGTCGGCGACTCACCTGTGTAAACGGTCCGTTTGCTCGGCTTCGTTCTGCAGCTCGTTAATGGCAAAGAGCTCCGTCTCGCCATTGCGTCCGAAGATGCCATTGGGTATCTTGCGAAGGAACTTCTTTAATACGCTGGCAATGGTGAACACCGAATAGTTGTCAACGTTAACAAGTCGGCCCGCCTGCAGGAAGTGTATGAGCTTCTTCATTGCGCCCTGATGGCCGGGCGCACGAAAAACATCGCGTCGATTGGGCGACTCCTTGTTTAGTTTCAATATGAGCACAAGCAGCGGCCCAGGAATGTTGTTGTTGTGCTTGCATACCTCCTCCAGGGGTACACCGAACTTCACCTTCTCCAAGCGGTACGGATAGGCGGGAGCGGTCGCTGGATGGCCGCAGGATGTGACAACGTTGCCCAAATCAGCGGCGCGTCGATGCACGCGCTCAGCCCAGCTGGACATTCTGAGTGTATATATGTGTGTGTGTGTGTATGTGTGTAGATATTTGTAAGCGTCTGTTTGTTTGTGTGCGGTTATTTGCCTGCGTACGCGTTATGTATATCAATTCGTATGTGTGTGTTGCGTGTGTGTGTGTTTGTGTAGGCAACACTTTTCTTTCGGGCGTTCGGTTTTCACAGAAAAATGTGCTCGTTCATAATTTTATGCTGTTTTATGCTGGTTAAAAACATGTTCCTCTATTTCTCCCTTACTTTCCACTGGAATGTAACTGCGTTGTTATTGTAGTACTAGTAGTAGTTGTTGTTGTTGTTGTTGCTATTTTGTCTCTGAAAGATAAATGCATAATCTTTCGTTGTGTCGTTGTTACTCAGCTCCTCGTACTTGTATCTGTTAATTTTTTGTTGTTTTGGGCGTTGTTTGAATTTTCTTCGAACGTAGTAATTATTTTCTTCGTTAAGATTTCTCAAATGTTAATTGAATATTACAAGATCTTTGTTTTATATATGTGTGTGTGTGTATACGCTTGCTTCGATTTGGCGATTTCAATTTTTTATGCTCGCGCAGTCACAGCAGCAGCCACTCCAGTATGCACTTTTTTAGCTTTGCTGCTTCTTTTTTTTCACTGTTGCCGTCCCTTCACAGCTTAAGCGTAGATAGTGCGCCGCGTTGTAGCATATTGAGCGCAGGACATATTATCCACAAGCTACGTTTTAGGTGTACCGACGCGGCTGGTTGTTGTTTTTTTTTTTTTATTTAATTAATGGGTTAGTTTTCGTGGCTCTTAAAATAATTTTCGCGTCTCTGCACGCACGACTTGCAGCTTCAGCACTTGTGTATACACTAGCGATGCGCCACTTTTTTCTACTAGGGATGTACAGATGTATTGCGGCTGCCACATACCGATATATCGCACGAATAAACTATCGACACTCCTTAAGCTATGCTAATTACAGTGTATCGATATCGATGAATAAAATGTCACCCTGCATACAATGAGTAGTATCGAATCTCTAATTATGGCGAATATGTGTAAAGTGAAATTGTTGCAAAGGAAATAACAATAATACAAAGCTACCAATAAGCCGCTTATTCATTACAAGTTTTTAACCAAAAGAAGTACGTATTAAGCATAGTAGGCTATGAATGTATTTATAGCGCATCTGACACACATACATTCATTTAATTTATTTTTGCTTGTCTCAATTATTTTGTTGTCTGCTTCAAAACAACAGCAACAACAACACGTACAATTTTAATCTTTTTCTACGAAAAAAATATAAGTTAATAATAAAAAAAAGGCGACTAACGCAAGACTACGAAACGCAGCGCATTTTGCTCAATCGCTTATCCAAAATTTTCAAGTTCCATTTGCAAAAACAATTTTTATATGTGTGAGTGCCGCTGCTCACCTTGAATCCGTAGTCGTTGGCTGTTTCCCCCTCCGTACGCGTCTACGTATATAAGATATTGACCCTGTACGCCTGATACATATTTAAAACACACGCACATGCAACACACACACACACGCACATCGACGTACATACCTAAATAAGTTGCTGCATAGAAACTTTTTTCAATTGGCAGGTGAACAAATGACCACCGCCGCCTCCACATCGCAAAATGCGTCGTCGACGTTGATGGCAGCTGGTGGAGCCGGTGGCGCGGGCTCCACGACAACAACAACGTTGACGACGACACCCAGCAGCTCGGCTGTGCGTGCCCTGGCCATGGAGTACAAGTCGCTTCAGGAGGAACCAGTCGAAGGATTTCGCGTTAAGCTAATGAACGATGATAATCTGTTTGAGTGGGAGGTGGCCATCTTTGGACCGCCAGATACACTATATCAAGGTGGCTATTTCAAGGCGCACATGAAATTTCCACACGATTACCCGTACTCGCCGCCATCCATACGCTTCCTCACCAAGGTATGGCATCCGAATGTGTACGAGAACGGCGATCTCTGCATATCCATACTGCATCCGCCTGTTGATGATCCTCAAAGCGGCGAGCTTCCCTGCGAACGCTGGAATCCTACACAGAATGTGCGTACCATTCTTCTCTCGGTTATTTCGCTCCTTAACGAGCCCAATACATACTCGCCAGCCAACGTGGATGCTTCGGTGATGTATCGCCGATGGCGGGACTCCCAGGTAAGTGTTAATCCAATCGCAACATATGAAGATCTAATATATCACGCAGGGCAAGGACAACGAATATCCGAACATAATACGCAAACAGGCACTAGCCGCCAATGCGGAAGCCAAGCGCGAAGGCATTGTGGTGCCTATGACACTGGAGGACTATTGCCTGAAGCCCACGGTCAAGCCAAGCACAGAGTCCGGCCTAGATGCAAACTTCTATGATGATGATTTTGATTTGGAGACCGAAGATTTGCCAACAGACTCGGATGAGGAGGATGATGAGGATGAGGACGATGAAGATGAAGATGAAGAGGGCAACGGGGAAAGTGCACCAATTAGCAAAAATAATGGCAATGCAAAGTGCACGAACAATGGTTTGTCGGCAAAATCAGCTGCAGCTTCTGCAACAGATGATGCCGAGTCCGCTGATGACAGCGGTAAGGGAGAGACTACATAATGCAGATAAACACGCTCCATCTCCACTCTGCTCCTGCCCTAGGCGTCTGCGTAGCATTTAAATGATGTACTAAGTGTGAAAAGAAACGAAACGAGCTGCTTGAAGACGCCCCCTAAGGCCAATCGCTGGTTTATCATTTCTCTCAACACAATTATTATTTTTTTACCATAAATTATGTACAATTGTAAAACTGAAACGTGAATTATTTCTTAGCTGGCCCGCTTTATATCCCCCAGCTAGCCTCTGGCTAGGCACGTTTTAAACCCGTTCATAGAATTTCAAGAGCTTGCGATTCCTTTTAAAGCAACTAAATACCACTCAAAAACTGAAAACGATTATACAAGATATATATATATACAATATACATATGTATTAGCTATTATTATTTAAAAAATATATATACAATTACACACATCCATGTACTTGTATGTACAAATCATTAGAGGGGGCGCTACAGATGCAAATTTTTAATGAGAACTATCCTAACAAGCGAGAGACATCCTAACAAAAGATAAACTAACAAGAAAAACATAATATACAATCAACGGATTTCAAGAACGGAAAGCAAACATGAAAAGTAGCAATTAAGGAATATTTAAGTGCAAAAGAACACCAATTGCAATATTGAAAAGGAAAACTGCATTGTATGATAAATTGCAAAGATTCATAAGCCAAATAAAATGACAAAAAAAAAACTCCAACGTTGATTACTTGAAAAGTGAACAGTTCACATAAAATTCGAATAAGCAAAGATACGGCACGTGTTCATTCTTATTCCAAGTGTACGGAAAAGATCAAAAATATATATTCATTGATTTGAGGAACATTCTCGGAAATATGCTATTACCAAGATCATCAAGGCATTGTTAATTGTGATAAGGTATTTATCGAAAGTTAGTCGATCGTTTGCGTACAGTACGGGCTTCTCGCAGAGATTATTTTGCCATCCGTTTATTTGCTCAACTTTTGAATATTTTAAATTTGGGTTATGAGTTTGGCGCGCTTACGCCATGCCAGAAGCGCCGGGGTAAGGTCCTTGTCCGTAATGGCAGGCATTCGTATAAGGGAGCTATAGACACCAATGTCCGCCACGGACATTTGGTCGCCGCCAAAGTATTGTTGCTGCTGCAACCGCTTGTCCAGCAGCCGCACCATAGCCACTTGGCTCTTGTGTGTGGTGCAGCGCAACAGTTGATAGCAAATGTCCAGCACAGCATCGATTTCGTTGCAGAGCGGCGAGTTTTCATAGCGATATTCTGTGGGGCCCACTCGCCCCAAATACCTTATGATATTCACCTCACCATAAATGGGCACATACATTGTAGGCGAGCTTATCATTTCGGTGTGTTCGCCTAAGCAGACAAATTGTAAGATTAATCTAGATATAACTGAGTACCATAAGCCCTTGCGTACAGTTCTTCCATATAAGCGTCACGTTGATCTTGGGCAGCGCTGGATTCATAGACACCTTCGCCAGATTAGCCTCAAACTCTCGCGCTGCTGGCCCAATATCCGCCATCGTTGAGTGAGTAAAGGTCTTCACATCAATGGTGTACAGGTCGCGCCAAGCGTTCTTCAACGCCAACAATGCATATGGTATAAAGTTGGGATGTCCATTGACGACGACATCATGCAGCGGCACCTGTCGCAACACATTTGCATAGTATTTTATATGGTTATAAGGCCAAAGCTAACCTACTTCTTTTAGTCCACCGTTCTGGTAAGCTGTTGTATGCTGGACGGTCTTGCCACACACACGCACACCCAAGCTGGCGCGTATTTTTCCCAGCTGCGCTTTGAGCTCCTCGAGTTGTTTCAGCACCTTTTCCTGTCGCTCCAACACAGCTGTTGTGTCTTGGTTCTAAAACAAAAACAACAAAAAGGCAACGCACTGCATCAATAAAGGACAATTCAGTTTCCAAAACTGACTGCTAAAAAAAACTAGAGATGGGCGCGTGACAATATCATATCGTTGCATATCCTTTGAAATAGTTAGGTTATCGCGTCTGGAAATACTCGTTCGTTAGATAGATAAAAAATGTTTACATTTTCATTAAATTTGTTGTTAGCAACAATGCATAGTGTTAATAGCCAAGTTTTTAAATACCCTGGACTTATTTTTGGGCACATTTTCACACGGGTCGAAAAATCATGCGCCCATTTCTAATGTGAACACACGAACACAAACTTGAAAAGCACGGTGCGTGTTATGCATTTTTGTTAGTCAGTGGAATTTATAAATAGACTTATAATTTTGTGTTTAGCATATACATCTTTTAACCTTTAGCAAATGTTGTATTTGTCTGCCTAAAATGTCCAAATCAAGTGCACAGGTGCCAGCTTTTGTATTGTTGCTCTCAATCTCCGCAGCGCCACTGCATTGAATTTGATGGGCCTTTTATTTTGATATCATGTAGTGAATGAAAATTAAATGATTTTTGAGTTTTCACACAGGCTCAGCACAGAAGTAAGCTCCTAGATGGAGCATTGGCAACCAATTGAAAAGCAATTCACTGGCACTTTAGTCACTGTGACATTCTGTTCCAGCAACGCTCATCTCTAATTTGGGCCACGGCAGCTGCGAACAACACTTACTGCGGGGCCTGGTGTAGCGCCGGCGGAGAGGCTGACATTCCTTAATTCGTACATACAGGTGGGCAGTGTAATATCAAATTGTGGCAACAAAGTCTTCAGCTCGTACATTTCACGATCCAATTTGGTAGCGGGTTTAAGTGGATACAGCACAGAAAAATGTGCTTGGCGGTAGCGATGAGTCAAGTCTATTATCGATTTCTCGAATTTCTTATGATGTCTATATATTCTGAGCACGCAATCAATATCGATAACATTGACAGATTATGCTTCTTTACTGGCAAATAGTTTGACCAATTTTTCTCACTTCAATGACCTTTCCACTGCCAACAATAATACAAGCATAAGCATACAAGCATAAATTAACAAAAATTATGCTATGCCACTGCTAAAAAGTTCCTGTGATTTTATTAATTCTACGCGACTGCTGATAGTTGAATTTAACAGCCTTAATCGTTATCGATAATTCGATATACAATAATGACATTCTCTGAGGCGTTGACGTAAACATTTTAAACGAGTTGACACTCCCATCTAATGGCGTCTATTTTTTAAAACATAAGAACAGAATTATTTGTTTACCAGAACAAAAATGAACAATAAAAAATCAAGAAGTTCGGTGAGTGAAAAATCATATCTCATAAACGGAATACATATAATACCCATTCTGTTAGCTAAAAAAAGGGCCAACCCAGGCGGATGAGGAGCCTGATCCTGTACGAACAATAAAGCGTCGCATCAGTTTTAGCGGCAAAAAGTTTATAAGGTAACAAAATTTGATAATATATACATATATATTTAAAGCATCGCTCTTGTTTGAAAAATACAGAGAATTTGATACTACGGAGAAACCACGCGACTACGACAACTCATATGAAATATCGGACCATACCAACGGCGACGATAGCTCCGGCCAAACCCATGGCACTGTGGCAGCGTCTGTACTGCAAAGTACAGCCCACATCTCCACATTGCCCAATGAGATGGACAAGGAGAATACATCGCCCATCGCAATAGCTCCAGGCTCAGTGTACGATCAGAGTTCTCGATTTAGCGATTCTACACTCAAACTCCAGACGAGCATTAATGTGACGCTGCTACCAGATGAAATGGCCAAACACCATCGGCGAATGGAATCCTCGGCCCTTTTAGAGTCAATGTCAAGAGACAGTTTATCCTTGTATGAAGCGGAACGTGTAAAGCTGCGTGAAAATAGTGTATATAGACTGCCAGTTTTTGAGAAAACAATGGATCTGATTCCAGAAACGCTTGCTTTTGCTGAGGTATGTAGAAGAATCTAAATGAATTCTGGCTAACACCATTTTCTTGCTGATGTCAAGCAAATGTACTTTGTAATGGTTGTAACGTCATAGTTGTCTCAGTTATTTGAGTATAATTCATAAAATATCAAATGTTTTATGATTAAAACGACACTTTTTTAATGACATTTATTAACCATTTCAGCTAGAGCCCAAGCATCTGGAAAACAGAGACGAACATAAAACTATTGTAATACCTGCGGATATTAGTTGTGTGGCTCAACAAGTCAGCCAGAAGACGGTGCTATTCGAGAACAAAGACATATCTTGTGATTTTACCGACATTGGTAGGGATAACAATGAAAAAAGCCAAAAGCCGAATGCCTAAATATTGAAATCCTTTTTTTCAGAGCCAAAAGAAAGTTGTTGGGCTGCGGGTGCGACGGCAAAACCAACGCAAGAAAATGAATCCATTGATGTGGTAGAAAAAGATTATATGAATTATTTGCCAGATGATTCGACGTTGTCTTCGCCGTTAATACCCTTGGATGTGATATCAGAGAATGGGATTAGCAAGAAATTGAATTTTCGGCAACTGAACGATGCCTTGAACTCCGGCCAAATACAGTTGTTTCCCAACGGTCCGAAAACACCAACTACTGATCGCAAAGCAAAGCAACAGCGTTTTTGGCATGGTCTAGAGCAGCAGCCCGCGGAACAGGATGCCCCCCTTAGAGAAGTCATTAAGCCACGCGGCACGCTTAATTTTAATGAGAGCATGATGATGTCGCCCATACCGCAAAAGCCCGAACCTAATCTAATGGCAACAGCAGACCATTTTGAGCAGTCGGTCAAGGCTAAAAGCTCAAATAACCCTAGACGCAACTATCGCTTCTCCCAGGCGGACGAGCTGATGCTAGACAATACAAATTTTCTTGTCCATGCCAAAATAGGCGATGAAACACAGTCACGAAATAGTTCCAAATCTTCATCGCGACGGGAAACGACCTACAATAATACTGCTATGGAATTGGATGATCTGGAAAAATGTGAAGCAGCAATGAGAGCTGCTCTGGAAAGCGCCAAGCACAAGGAAACTATGCAACGCCCAGAACCGATGGAAGAAGAAACTTTATTAAGTCCCTGCAAAAATGCAATCAACACAATGCATAAGCCAGCTGCAGTTCAGCAATGCAGTCAAGCAGATTTGAATCCCCATAAAGCACAGCCATCTCAGCAGCTCAGCAATCTAAGGCAATCATTGCACGTGTCTGAACCCATTGAAGAAACCTTCCTTGACTCGCACAATGAGTTAAAGTCAGTTCGGCCTGCTGCTCCAACAGTATCGCAACGCATGAGGCATGGGCACACATTGCAAATGACTGAACCCATTGTAGAGGATCTGGTTATACCACATATTGAACCGGCAGCTCATCAAATGAAAAACAATACCCGCAGACAAACTATATACGCAGCAGAAGCCATGGATGAAGATATCGTAATGCCTTGCCAGGAATTACCCTCAAATTCGTTAGCTCCTACAGTGGAGAAGCAGTGCAGCAGGCGCCGGCAAACATTGCACGTGGTTGATTCCGTTGAAGAAGACTCATTCTGCTCGAATAAAGGCCGTAAGACAACTGCTTCCATGAAATCCAAGCACAATAAGTACAGGCAAACGTTGCTCATGGCTGAACCCATTCAGGAGGATGTCATGGGGCCACAAAAAGAAGCGATGCCGCAACCAGTGGAGCAGCAGATCAGCGGGCGTAGACAATCACTTAATCTGGACGAATCAATTAGAGAAGATTCGTTTTATTCGGCGACTGCTGCTCCAGTAGAGCTGCATAACAAAAAGAACAGACACACAATGCACATGGCTGAATTCATTGAGGAGGATCTTGTAAGACCACAACAAGACTTACATGCTCAACCGACAGCTCCTACGATGGAAGAGCAGTATATTAGACGTAGACAAACACTACACTTGGTTGAATCCATTGAAGAAATTGTCGTTCAACCCCAGTCAAAGTTTACTGCAGTGGAACAACAGTACAGCAGGCGCAGACAAACATTGCATCTGGCAGATCCCATTGAAGAAGACTCGTTCTGTTCAATGCCCAACGCTGCCAATCAGCATAAAGATAAATTCCCTGGGGATAAACCAATTAACGACGAATTGACGCGACAGTCAGAAGCTCCTGCAGTTGGCCTGCAGTCCAATAGGCGTAGACAAACTTTGCACATGTCTGATCCCATTGAAGAAGACTCTTTCTGTTCAATGTCCACAGCAACCAAATCGCATAGACATACATTGCAAAGGGATGCGCCAATCGCGGAAGATGGACCAAAGCCGCAAGAAGAATATAGGCGACAGTCAGAAGCTCCTGCAGTTGGCCTGCAGTCCAATAGGCGTAGACAAACTTTGCACATGTCTGATCCCATTGAAGAAGACTCTTTCTGTTCAATGCCCACAGCAACCAACTCGCATAGACATACATTACAAAAGGATCCGCCAATTGTGGAAGATAGCTTAAAGCCGCAAGAACAATGTAGGCGAGATTCAGAAGCTCTTGCAGTTGGCCTGCAGTCCAATAGGCGTAGACAAACATTGCACATGGCCGATCCCATTGAAGAAGACTCTTTCTGTTCAATGTCCACAGCAACCAAATCGCATAGACATACATTGCAAAGGGATGCGCCAATTACAGAAAAAACCGTAAAGCCGCAAGAAGAATTAAGGCGGCAGTCAGAAGCTCCTGCAGTTGGGCTGCAGTCCACTAGGCGTAGACAAACATTGCACATGGCTGATCCCATTGAAGAAGACTCTTTCTGTTCAATGTCCACAGCAACCAAATCGCATAGACATACATTGCAAAGGGATGAGCCAATTACGGAACATAGCTTAAAGCCGCAAGAATTGGCGCGACAGTCAGAAGCTCCTGCAGTTGGCCTGCAGTCCAATAGGCGTAGACAAACTTTGCACATGTCTGATCCCATTGAAGAAGACTCTTTTTGTTCAATGTCCACAGCAACCAACTCGCATAGACATACATTGCAAAGGGATGCGCCAATCGCGGAAGATGGACCAAAGCCGCAAGAAGAATATAGGCGACAGTCAGAAGCTCCTGCAGTTGGCCTGCAGTCCAATAGGCGTAGACAAACTTTGCACATGTCTGATCCCATTGAAGAAGACTCTTTTTGTTCAATGTCCACAGCAACCAACTCGCATAGACATACATTGCAAAGGGATGCGCCAATCGCGGAAGATGGACCAAAGCCGCAAGAAGAATATAGACGACAGTCAGAAGCTCCTGCAGTTGGCCTGCAGTCCACTAGGCGTAGACAAACATTGCACATGGCTGATCCCATTCAAGAAGACTCCTTCTGTTCAAAACTAACTCCCGTTCCCGTAGAAGCTCAGTCCAGCAATAATGCAAAAACTTTGCTCGTGACAGATGCCATTGATATCGATGAGATGAAATCTCATGCACATTTACAATCCACATCAGCAGCGCACCCAGCTGAAAAGCCAAGCACCAAACATAGACAAACTTTACTCATGGCTGAATCCATTCAAGAAGATATAACTAGCACGCACAAAGGAACCAACTCTAAACCAAAGGCCAGGCAAACACTAAACATAGCTGAGCCCATTGAGGAAGCCATTTGCAATGCAGCAAAATCGTTAAAGCTACAAGCAGATCCTTCCATCGACCAATATAAGAAAAGTGCACGTCAAACATATTTCATGGAGGAAGCTATGGAGGAAGACATCAGTTGCAATCAATCAAAGCCGACCACCCCACCCAAGTTACAACCACCAAGGAAGCCAAGCCACACATTACACAGAGAAGAAGCCATGGATGTAGAAATGGCAAAAGTTCCGCCAACTGAGCAGCGCTTCAGCAAGTCCAGACCCACACTGCTGATGTCGGAATCCCTAGAGTTGGAATTGCTAAGCCAAAGCGCCTCCGAGGATATTAATAAAACGTTAGATGACAGTCCTTCAGATTCAGCAGAGTGGTTAGCCCAGAGGCTCAAAGCACGTGAAGCATTGTCCAAGTCAATGCCAGTTAAGCAGGAATTTCCAAGTCCAGATCGGCTTAAGAAAGAGCCACAATATCAAGCTGTAGACACAAAAAGCGTCTTAAATCGACTTATTAACCGTACAAGTGTGGAAACCCCTGAGATGACTAAAAAGCAGCAGAATTGGCATCAAAATTTTTTTCCCATCACGCCCGGTCGTTCAATGATTGAGTATGAGGACCTGGAGGAAGAGTGCAAGGTTGAGAGCCCAGCTGCAAAACCTGCTCTCCAATCTATATACAACACTATGGATATGGAGCTCGACATGGACACTTCAAACTTTGGTACTCCCAAGCAACCGACTTCGTTTACCGTGAAGCGCTTGCCAATACACTTGACACCTAATTTGCCGCAGCCCAAAAAACGCAACACGCACTTGCCAGTCAAAATGGAGGACCAGAATGTGTAAGTCAATGTTCTCTCCAGACTTAAGGCAGTACCTAATTTTGTATTAATAAATTTCAGTAGCTCAGCAATTGAACTAGAAGCATCAGCACAAAAATTGGAGCAATTAACGCCCGCTAGAAACAGATCACGAATTCCTGTCTTAGCCAAATCATTGAATTCACCTTGGCGTGAAACGGAGCAGCTGGACGGCACCGTGCAGATGGTGAGGGCAGTAATGATGGGACAGACACGCTGCCAGAAAATGGAGATCACTCACTTGACGCAAGATAAGGCGAAAACGGAGCCAGATTTGTATGAGGATAACCCCATAACCATTTCGGATGTGTCAAATCATTTTACGGCGCAGCGCGAATTGGCCAAGCGTTCACAAGCCAAAAAAGCTGAGCAGCAGGCCAGGAAATCGTCCATTGAAAGTCGCAGCTCAAATGAGCATTGCAATAAAAGCTATGCGACAACCCATAAAAGGTTTATAAATCTAAGTGGCGATACCGTAATCCTTGCCGCCGCTGAAGTTCTTGACGAGGAGTCGGAGGTTTATGAAATTGATAAGACACGACTCAGTCTGGTG
Organism: Drosophila novamexicana; assembly: GCF_003285875.2. Classification (NCBI taxonomy): domain Eukaryota; kingdom Metazoa; phylum Arthropoda; class Insecta; order Diptera; family Drosophilidae; genus Drosophila; species Drosophila novamexicana. The sequence goes on from NW_020824766.1 coordinate 2,313,279, forward strand.
TCGACCTTGCTGGACGAGGAGGACGACAGAGAAAAAGAAACAGCTCATAGCAACAATATCGAATTAGAGTCCAATGCCGAATCTGATGCTTGCCTTGAGCAACTTAATCCACCAGCAGTGGCTGGGGCAGCGGATGCGTGCAAAAAATGCAAACATTGCAGGCGCTCAATGGACAATGCGACAACGCGCAACATCTCTGCGGATTCATTCGAATTGCCGGATTCCCCTGATCTAGATGAGCAGTTTGAACGTTTGGATAGATTACGACAACGGCCACGTCTTGAGGATGTGCACAAATATTGGGAGCTCAAAAAACTGGAACTTAACCCCGACGATGAAGATGAAGAGAAAACGCACAACCCTATAAGCGATACAAGTAGTTTAAGTCTATCACAAATGCTTGAGATGTTCAACAACAAGTGCGAAGAGTGAGTAAAAGACTGATATCAAAAACGATTTCATCCTTAAAATGAACTCCTTTTTATTTAGGTACAAGCAATTCTGTCCAAAACCAAAACCAGTTGAAAGGTTTGTCAAGTGCTTGGAAGACTCAATGCGCGACCTGTTGCCCAATTGGATATTTCATGATAATCTTAAGTATTATCGTAAATATATCTTCTCACATCGTAAAATAACCACATTTCAACTCGTCGTTGATTATGAGCCGTTGGACTTACTGGAAAGTAAGATACGCGTGAGCAGCATTAAAATGAGAAAATCGAACATACCTCCGAAGTGTAGGTGTCTATATTTTAGACTCTTAACTCAATTTATAACTGGTTCTATTTCACTTTCAGTTCCATTGTGGAATGTCTACGACCATCTGATGGATTTTCAGCTTAAGCTTAATCTACCATTGAACCTGGATCGTCTGTTGGATGGCAACGAGGTTGTAGATTTTGTCAAATTCTTACAGCACATAGATGGAGTCTGCTTGAGAGTATATAGCATATGTAGAAATATGCAAATGGTGTTGACTACAGCAGGAGCACGGATCTTAAGGTGAAACCCCAAATCAGTTTAATAATTTGATTGTTTAATTGTTTTAATATTTCAATTATTAGAGAGTCTAATCGCATTATTCTGAGAAAGACTGTGCGTCGATTAATTAAGAAGGAAGATGAGGCATTTGCACGTATGGAGAAAACCAACTTTAAAATTGAAATCGGTAACGTTCAGGAGATCTCGTTTAAGGATATTCTGCAGCCAACTTTGTATCAATTCGATGAGAAAATTCAATTTTTACCAAAGGGTATCGCATTTTTGGAAGCCTTCCTGCAAAATCCCGATCAATTTCTAAGGCGTAACGTCGAACACAATAATTAAAGTTTTATTGTGGACGATTTGGTGAGCCAGAAATATAACCAATAGGACTTGTTTTATACATAAAATATTAAGATATTCAAAGTTATGTAGTAATTATATTAGATATAAATGACATTTATAATCAGTTTGCCAATCAATACTTTTAAAGACTTTTTTGTTGTTCTTTTTTTTTTGTTTGCATTCTAACTAAAAATTAAAGTTGTTCTTAAGTTATTTACATTGAATATAATAATATACAAATGTCGCTTTTTAAATAATTGTTCATTTTGACATATTTTAAGTATGGCACTAAGTTATACCAAATAGAAACCGCAGAAATAAATGTGAATATTCAAAAATCAACGGACAATATTTTTAGATGTACAAAAAAAAAATACCATCGTTCAAATAAATACTGTATGAAAAAGCTTGTTATTTATGTGTAATTTGAATTCCAACTGTCGTTTAATAAAGTAAGCCAATATAAAGCCTAGTATTTTAATAGTATTTTTGTAGTTTTTCGTATTTTGGTCTCTCTGAAAATCGGCCACATTCCAATACTGGAGCTGGTTATCAAAACAAAAGTCGAAAGAAAAATTGCAACAAACACAAACACTAATAAAGACGGAAATATTGGAAGCATACGATTGCAGTATTGAATGACATGTGGTTTGATCCATCCGGATACTATGTGGTTGCCTTGAGCACTCTGCTGCTATGCATTTTAATAGCCCTTTATTTTGCCAACTTTTTGAAGGACGATTCTGTGAGTAGCCAATTGAAATAATCTCAACCCCGAAATGCACTCGAATGCATGTACTTAATACAGGAGCTGGAGGATGAAGGCCTTGGCGATGACGAGGTGCGTTTGGAGGATGATCCCGTAATGAAAGCACAGTTGCAAGCGCGCCTGCAAAGGGAAATCGATGATGATGAGGCCTACGAGGAAGAGCAGGAACCGTTAAGCGAGAGCGATGCAGAGCAAGGACCAGGACCAAAGGCGCCCAATTACAGCAATCTGGTGGGAAAGTTCAAGGCCAAGCGATACCAGCACAAGCTGGAAAAGAACCTATCACCCAGCCAGATTGAGGAGGAACGACGGATCGAGCGTGAACAGTTGGCGGCGATTTTTGAATTGCTGCGCAAACAGGAGGATGAACTGAATCTTAAGGATCGCATAAGCGATTGCGAGCTTAAGCAGCAAGTTAAATTGTATCGTTAGACACATTTTCAACCAGAGCGTGTGATTATCACTTTTGTGTGCATGGATTTCGGGGAACTTCTGTATCTGCTTAGAATTGCAAGGTTTAGGCTGGAGCCTTAATATTAAATGCTTAACACGGAGTTCCGGGAAGAGGCAGAGACGAGTGTCATTAATTTACAATTTATAGTCAAAGACGAATAGATTTTATTCTGTATTTAAGTGTCTTTTATATATATATATGATGTATATAAGATATAGAGAAAGCATGTTCTACTTCAAGTATTAACTAATTACGAAGTGTGTTTGGGATAACTTAGCCCAAAGGACCTTCATATATTTATAAATGTGCGTTGATATTCTTGTCCCCATGGAAATATATGATTTATTTAAAATACAATCTGAATGTACAAAATCTAAAACCTTTACGAATGGCTGCACGGGGCCTTTAAGAGATTGATAAGTGGAATTTCTCTTCCCAAACATTGAAGAGATAAAGGAAACTGAAAGATAAGTAACTACAGCAACCCCTAATAACTTCTCTCTGGAGGCAACATAGCAACCGAACAATTTCTATGACAACCAAAATTTGATTTATGTAGCATTCTGTCCACATAATTTTCTACTCGCAAGCTGCAGAAGCTAGTGAAATCAATTCCAAAAATTGAATTGAACAAAAAAGAATAACAATATAATGGTAAACTTTGTGTACCCGGAGGAGCTTTACCTGTTCGTGGAGAGCATTCGTTCCTTTCAGGTGCGCGATGTGGGCAGCAGCAAATGGCTGGAGGTCCACGAGATGATAATCAAGCTGAGCCAGCAGGCGGCGCTTGAGGTGGCCGAACAGCGTGAAGAGGAAGTCAAGGAGTTTCTCGTTTCCCGGGACAAGCTGTCGGTGCTCATAAATGAGGCCTATTGTGTCAATCTGTGGAAATCACGTGTGCTGCCCCATCTGCTGGAGATTGATCCGAATCCACAGGCAACATTCTTGATTTACACGGTGCTGTACCATGAGGCTGCTGTGGTGGCGCTGCTCGATCTATGCCTTTACCATCCCAGTGGCTGCGAATCGCTTCAGGATTCGGTGCTAGATTTGATCGATTACTGTGCCCAGGGTGTTGCACAGGTAATCGGTTTGGTTAGCATGGGCTACCACGAGAACGAGACCAAAGTAGATGTGGACGAGGCCGTGCTCACCGAGCTGGAGCGCCAAAAGCGCGATCTCATCTATAAGATTGGCCTGCGCTGCGTTTCCCTGCTCAGCTACCTAGCTGACAATGTGTCGCTGTTCCATTTGGGCGCAGCTCGTCGCATGCTAGTTACACACGATATACCCTGGCTCATGGTCGATGTACTCTGCTTTCGGCCCTGGCAACGCAATACCAGCAAGGGCTTGGAGAAGTTTATCGACGAGAAGTGGGGCGCCGTTGAGGACGCAGCTAAAATTATAAAGCCAGAGGCCCAAGCCTGGTTCTGTGTCCGCCAGCTACTGCTCAGCCCGCAGATAGTTGATAATTATCCGCTGAATGAGGCGCGTTGCAAACAGCTATCCAAGGTAAAAAGATGTAGCTGCATTGAATCCGGGCTAATTCTCTTCATCACAGCTGCTGAGCATGCTACACGAAACGCTGTTGGATCAGCTGCCGGTGCTGATCGAGCTGAAGCAGTACATCAGCCGCTTAACACTCAGTGGGAATTCTGGCAAAAAGGCTCAGAATCTAATTTTAGAGGATATGCCACAAATTCAGGATAACCTCATCAAAGAGGTGGAACGCGACGGCGGCTTTTACCAGGTAGCTCAGAACCAGGATGGCGTGTTCCTCAACAACAATCGAGAAGAGATCTGCGCACTGGCCACCAAACTGAGCAGCGCCTATGGTACAGAGCTTTTATGTGAATTGGAGCAGCACATGGCCGATTTGGAGCTGAAGAAGGATGAAACCAAGTCAAATGGCACTCCTGCAGCCGACGAAACGGTCCACAAATGCGGCACTTGCCAGGAGCCGGCAAAAAAGAAATGCGCCAACTGCAAGCTGGTTCATTATTGTTCCCGGTGGGTTTCACAATTTTCGCGCGAAAACTTCTCACAATTAACAAATGAGTTCCTTGTTTCCAATTCCAGAGAGTGCCAACTTAAGGATTGGCCGCAGCACAAGGACACGTGCATGAGCAAGGCTGTCTAGCATAACTGTTTTATCTGTTTACTTTGTATTAATGTTAATCACACTAAAGAACATTCCAAAAATTGACGTTGCACTCCTTTTTTTTTTACAAAATTTTTGTAGGTGTTTTTTCTTTATTTAGCAATAAAAAACTTGCCAGGTAGTCTCTCATTCAGCAGACGGGGGAACGGCAACGGCAACATGTTTAGCTGTTCTGTCTGAGATGGTCCTTAACTACATCCAATGCGGGCGTCTCCTCACCGTAATCCTTAATGACAACCACAGAGCAGCCGCACACCTTGCGTGGCTTGCCCTCCTTGTCGATCTTGCACAGACCGGACCATTCGCCCAGTTTCTTGTGCGAATCGACACGAATCAGCGGAATCTGATGCTCATTGCACAAGGCTGTGATCAGTTTCTTGTAGTTGGGCTCATCAAAGGATTCGGCCAGAATGCAGAGGACAGCTTGACGCCTATTCAAAAAAACCAAAAAATACCGATTAGAATCAATTTTATCCAAGCTTATGTTTACATTAATTGGCTTTGTGGGGTTCTCAGTAATTGGAAATTTGCGATCAATGTAAAATTCATAAACACGGACCAATTAATCTCATCAGCGTGTGCCAAAACAAGAGCCAAATAATTATAAGTTAATGTTGCTGCTTACTTGTCCAAAGCCTTGCAGGCCTGGTGGATGCCATGGACGAGTCCATCAGCGATCAGCGACTTCTTCAGCACTTCTTGTAGCGCGGTGTTTATGTCCATGGCGCCGCCAAGAACGGGCGCTGCGGAGGGCACATCTCTGCCGGGGGAAAAAGGCTTGTTAGTCGAAGTTACAAATTATTGTCACAGAATGACGTATTGAATAATACTTTAGCACTATTAACTCAGTAATTGGAAGGTTTGAAATCAATATAAATTCATAAACACGGACCAATTAATTTCATCAATGTACACTTGTTTAGTTAAAAGTCAAAGCATTTTGCACTTACACATCAACGTCGGCCATATCTGAAAGGTTGAGGCTGCACTGCACTGTAAATGATTAAAATAAAACTATTATCAGAAATGATGTCGCACATAATTGTAAATTAAATTCGTCGAGGCGGCTTCAGCACAAAATTAATATGCTATCGTACCTTTTTGACAACCGGAAAGAAAGAGAGCCAAGCTATGTTGCGGCCAACTTCATGTTTTTAAATCAGTGATGCTTCGAAACTTCGATATCAGCTGTACACACCAATGCCATACAAAAGCTTGTTGCTCTATAATTCTTTATATATTCAGTTTTAATTATTGTGACAAGCAATTCGATTATTACATTAAACTATTCCTCTTTTAAATGTTATTTTTCACTAAAAATGTTTAAAAAGGTACTTAAGAATTGTTAAATATGTAATTTCAATAGCTTATGACCAGTGGAAACGATGTAACTAAGAACTATCGTAGACCATATGATTAAGTATTTTTTAGCACATTTTTAGCGGCTGTTCTCTGTGTCATTTTGCGCCCAAAATCTTTGGAGCCAAGCAGCTCCCGCAATTCGTCAAATACGCTAAAAATAGCCCGTAATAAGTCTAATTAAACTAAGTTATAGTTCATAGAGTGATACAAAGTCAATTTTAAGCTACAGCTTCTCAGTGCAATAACGTGTTTATGTTTACATAAGCAATCGGCAACATCCAAGACAACAACAACACCATCAAAAATGACAAGCAAGCTACAGTAAGTTGTGTGAAACAGTCCCGACTGCCCTTAGCCAACACCTTATAGTTTATTAATGTCTACAAATGGCACCACGTGCTCGTATTGGTTCGTGCGTCTAATTGCCGAAATTTACAGCAACATGTGAAAATCGTGTGCCTGTGCTTGCTGCTCTGACCGACGCTATTGTGTATTTGTGTATTTGTGTGTTGTTCCGTTATCTACGCTGAATTGTGGGTCTCCACTTTGGATATAATTGGCGGGGGTCGTTCTATGAATGAGCTCCCAAAATTGTTGCTATAAAAATGCGATGCGCTGATAAGAAACATTCTTGTTGACAAATACAACAAAACGCACGGTAAACAACAGTGGCCACCAAAAAATTTAGTAGAGCTCAAGACGATATCGATACTTTGTATTCATACATGGAATATCAAATTCCGGCTGTACTTTAGGGGTTTAATAAATTGGTATTTTTATAAATAAGAAATGAATTGTTTTCGGTATATATTATACAAAAATATATGTAAAATTTTTAAAGTCTAATTTTATTGGGTATTTATTCAACATCTCTAGCAGTATGCACACCATTTTAGCCAGCACTGTAGCGCCTTTTTGGGGGCTATCGCTGAGGTTCATCGACAACTAATACTGATTAGAATTTGACGCGGCACTCGTTGATGTTGGATTTCGGTTTCAATTGCTAATTAGGCGGCAAGCCCTCGACTGGAAAGCATGTGCGACATTAAGAGCAACTCAAGCAACGTGAGGTTGCGTATCGCTTAGCCGCTTAAGGGAACTTCTTCATTAACATGAGGCTAATCGCTTGTCGCTTCTCTTTTCATTTGCAGAGAAGGCATCCTAGTCGGATGCGGTAATCCGTTGCTGGATATATCGGCGACCGTGCCTATGCATTTCCTGGAAAGATATGGCATGAAAGAGGATGATGCCATACTGGCCGAAGAACGACATATGCCCATCTATCGTGAACTGGCCGAGGACTATCAGGCAGAATATCTGGCCGGTGGCTCGGTCCAAAATTCATTGCGTATAGCCCAATGGATAATTGGACAGCCCAATGTCGCCGTCTTCTTTGGCTGTGTGGGCAAGGATAAGTTTGCGGACATATTGAGGGAGAAGGCACGCGCCGCCGGTGTTGATGCGCATTATCAGGTGAGCGAAGACACGCCCACGGGCACCTGTGCTGTGCTCATCACGGGCACGCATCGCTCTCTCTGCGCTAACCTGGCGGCAGCCAACAAATTCACCATCGACCATCTGGAGGTACCGGAAAACAGGCATCGTATAGAGAATGCTTTATACTATTATATTTCGGTAAGTGTAGAACACACAAGAATTGCGGATGTTGTTGCATTCCTGCTGGCATAAAGGGGTTTTAAACTATTTTGTGATCTTTGCATGCAGGGCTTCTTTTTGACCGTTAATCCACCCAGCATAATGCGTGTGGCCGCCACCGCCCATGCCAAGCAGCGACCGTTCCTAATGAACCTCAGCGCACCATTCATATCGCAATATTTCATGACACCGCTGCTGGAAGTTATGCCCTATGTTGATATCATTTTTGGCAACGAGGCGGAGGCGCACGCCTTTGCCACTGCGCAAGGTTGGCCCGCCGACAATGACCTGCGTGAGATTGGCAGGCGCCTGGTCGCGCTAGATAAACTGAATTCGGAGCGACCACGCATTGCCATACTCACGCAGGGCTGTGACCCCGTGCTGCTCATACAGCACGATTCGGTCCAGGAGTTTCCAGTGACACGTTTGACGGTGGATGAAATTGTAGATACCAATGGCGCTGGGGATGCATTCGTTGGTGGTTTTCTGTCGCAGTTTGTGCAGGGCAAGTCTTTGGATGTGTGCATACGCTGTGGCAACTATGCGGCGGGTCATATTATCAAGAATCCGGGCTGCACGTATTCCGGTTCGCCGGAGTTTGTTGAATAATCATCCAGAGCAAATATCCACCCATACACACACATACACACAAACTACACACACAACACAATGAACCGACAAACCTGTAAGAGGCATAAGCATTGCGCAAATAGTTTTGCAACTACTGCAAATAAGTTCGAAAAGTGACTAAGACAATTTTGTTAACACTAATAATTATTTGTACATATAATCTACACTCACACACACACACACACACATATATATACACACACAGTTGGCAACGAAGATGTGTGTTATGCACGGCCTTGTGGTTTATATACAATGTTAGAGCAATATTCGAATTTAAATTGATAATAAAATACAAAACCCACAAAAACAATCACATTTTTAAAAAGCGCTATTATTGTTGACTCTTATGTGACCTAGAAATGCCCCTTCGAAAACTAATTGATAGCAATTGTGTATGACTTATTCATTTAGCCAAGTGTTGAGATCCGGCTGCAATAAAAGTTTAGGAATTTGCTTCCGCTAACTTTCTTCCAAACACATTTGTGCGTTTTATGATTCGGGCTACTTTATATTTGAGTCAGCTATCTGATTAGTTAGGAAATATTACAGCAATGACCCTTGAGGTGCTTTGATTACACGCAGGCGTCATTCTTTTATTTTTACTGTAATATAGCACATCGTATCTGAGGTTGATTTATGTCTCTTAAGCAATCTTTGCAATCTGTGTTGATAAGCTTGTGTCATATCTGTGATGCATTGAAACAATGAATGATTAACCATATCATAATAGCAGGGATTATAAGGCTACGAAATGCCAGCTACAAAGTAAATTTCATTTACAAATATTACTTTAAAGCTGTCGGTTGACTTATTTTTAGCTGACAAAGGAGCAGAGAAATGATTCACAAACTGCATTTACTTATAGAGACGCTTCTGAATTTATTTCGTTGTTGAGAAATACTAATAATATAACATTTAAAAATCGTATATTACCTAGCTGAAAACAATACGAATAGTGTAGATAATAACAGAAAATGTTCTTCACTATTTCTATTGTTCTTGTGTGCACAAACTTGAGTTTTGTATGGTTCGTCCTTAGAAAAGTATAGGAGACTGAGGGAAAACTATGGCTACATTTGTTGTTTGCTTACATTTGCATTTGTGTGGCTGACATACTTGATCCCCATATGGCTGCTATTCAATCAGATAGCCTTTGATGAAGGGCAGGCCCGTTGGCACTTGCTTCTGATAGCGCGCATAGTCCGATTGAAAGAAATACAGCAGCGAGTATTCCTCAACGTAAATGCGATCGTGAAAGAATAGCCAGCTGACTAGAGCATAAATGCAAATACACAGCGGATTCATCAGTATGACTTGGGTGCCAATGGACCAATAGAACCAGCCCACATACGACGGATGGCGACTGTAGGCGTACAGTCCATGGGTTATTAGCTTGTGGTCTGTGTGCTTTTCATCCTGCACCTGTTGTAATTAATAGTCATGTACAAATATACTGCGACCAATTAAGATAATATATATTTACTAAATGCGTAAAGCTGCGACCTGCCGTAATGATGGCCACCTTTCGCACAATTTCGCCAAAGGTGCATAACGTCACGCCTAGCAGCCACAAGTAGGACCAACGCTTGAATTCGGGCAAAAAATATAGCTCTAGGACAAACTCCATCCAACTGGCTGCTGCCGCCAGGCCATAGTGCACCGAATGATTCAGCATGAAGGAGTCCAGTGAGAGTGTGCGTGGATTTGCAAACGCAATAACCAGAAACTCAGAGTAATGAAAAAAGGACATGAAGCAGCCATATACGCCGAACTGCTGCCAAGGTGTGGGCGCAAAACAAATGACTAGAACGCTCGCCGCCATGGTAAAGCCCAAAAAAGAGGCGCGTATGGCAACCTTATAGATAACAATAACAAAGTTAGAGATACTGGGGCACTTATAGAATGAGTCATCCCATACCTGATATTCCATGTTTCTGAGCACAAAACGTATTATCATGTTGATGAGGGCGTAGTACAACATCGGTCCCCACAGGATGGCGCCCCAGACATTTGGCACAATCCCATAGTATATCTGAGGAACTGAGGGCACAAGCACGAGACCCGCCGTGGCCAGAAAGCAATACAAACTGATCCGGCCCTCGGAGCAGAGTTTGGCGTGGGAGCCTGCCGATGCTGAGGGCCGTGAATTATTTGCGCACATTATAACTAAATCACAAGGTTTTTTATGTTGTACTTGGCATAAAACACATTAAAATTTGGATTTTGTATAGCATTTGCAGAAATGTAAATAAATAGCTCAACACCGGCAGCGGCTGTGTATGTCAATAGCAATTGTTTCTTAATTTATAAGGTTACAGTTCAAAGTGCACTGTTCTGTGCAGCTACGTCAGAAAATGTTCAACATTATAAAACCAGAGCCGCCATATATTCAATGGACGGTAAATGGGTAATATGTTGCTTGCAGTTTATTATTTGTTATTATCATTTACGTTAGCCGCCCTATAGTCGCAGAATTTTGTGTAAACAGGAAAACTAGTCACCTTCGACATAAATTGTTGTCAGTCATTTGCAAGTGTGGCGTTACCTTCTCAGATTTATGAATCTCCTCGCTATTCCAAAGTAATCGATAGTTGGTCGAACGATGTATAATTTACCGATAGTCAGCTGCGCGTGCACAGCATGAACTTCGATAGGTTGGTCTGTGAGGGTTATGTAAATTAACAAATTGTTAATTAAATCCTTAACAATTGCTATACATATTGACAAAAAGAGTTTGCTATGGTGTTTATAAGTATCCCCCTGATGGTGCGCGCCCGCGGCCCGGACGAGTTCTGGCGCAAAAGGCGTATTTTCAAACTCGCTGCGGTATGTACCAAGAACAGAAATTCATGAAATTATTTTGACCGGTTAATTAATTCTTTCAGCATTATCGCAGCCGTACGCGCAATGTTTATTCTTTTGCCATACGCAGCGTTCATCGTGCACTCGCATACGCCACCAAGGGCCGCAAGCTCAAGAAACTGGACATGGCTCAGCTGTGGACAACCCGCGTTGAAGCCGGCTGCCAGCAGTATGGAGTCGCCTTGGACACATTCAAGGAGGGCCTTGCACGTTCGGATATTTTGCTGAACAAGTTAGTTGGCGGCATGTACACTTATTGACTGTATATTAACAGATTTACTTTATAGAAAAATGCTCTCAGATTTGGCTATTTGGGAGCCGCGCTCGTTTGAGGCTTTGGTAAACATTTCTAGAGAACGGGCTGCTGTGGAGGGTCTGCCGGACATTAAGATTAGATCGGCCTTCAATCAGGTGTATGGACTGAGTAATCTAAAGCTAGATTAGGCTAAGTGTTTAAATATAGTTTTATATATCAACTGAAGATTCATGTTTTATTTTTGGGTAATGCAATCAAAAACATTGCACTAAACTTTTATTGTAGAGGGTTACGCACTAATAGAAAACAGAATTCATAGAATTATTGGTAGCCATTTATTCTAACTTGGCCAAGATATCCGACTCGCGGAAAAGGAACAGCTCTTTCTTTTCATCACTATCCAATTGGACCTTGGTACCGCCAAATTCAGGCAGCAGAACGCGATCGCCCTCCTTCACACCAATTGGAATATGACTGCCAGTTGTCTAAAACAATAAATAGATCCGATCAGTATTATGTGACAAGCTCAAGAATATGTTGTAATTGTCGCGCGCAATTATAAAATACTTACAGCATTGCGTGTTCCGGGGCCCACCGCCACAACAGTGCCTTCCAGCACTTTGCCCACCGATTTTTCTGGCAAGACAATGCCACCTTTCGTTTTGGTAAGGGCTTCAGCGCGTTGCACCAAAATGCGGTCAAGCATGGGGATGATCTTCTTAATAGCGGCAGCCTATATACAATTGCAAATCATTCGATTTTAATAAGCAATTTACTGTAATTGATTTCACACATTATTTCCCCCCGCCTATGTGCTGGGGCAGAGTTACACAACAGCCCGGCACGGCGAGTTATCAGCGTATGCAGAAACTTCGAGAAGCTCAAGTGAAATTCTTTGAACGCCACATGCGATTTTAGTATTTTTAAATAATTTAACACTGTACTTACCATTTTTATGTAATTAAATGCAAACTGGAGCGCTTCGAACAGCTAAATCTTAATTAATAAATGAAAGTGAAGTCTCACTACACGTGCGGGCCGGTCGCAGTTGTTCGTAATAGTGATGCACAACCACCGCACAATTGGTATCGATGCTATTCTCTATGTACGATGTATCGTACTATCGGGAAAAGCATTTACTCGACGTTTTGAAAGAAACCCGTTGACATTTAGACACATAGGAGGAATGCAATAAACTTTTACGAGTTGAATAGGATTTATACACTGGTCACAAAGTAAGATAAGCATATTGGCACTGTTCATACGCATGAACGTTATTCGTAGATGAAGCTTGGATTCCGAATTTATTGTCGCCCTAATCACAGAAAAATAAATAAATAAATTCGACTTTGGACCAGTTGTCCATTATTTTTATTTTTATTTATAAAAATATGAATGTCCACATACAATTGTAGTGGATGTCATATCTATGTGTTGTATGGTTAGTGAACTAAAGCTTTAAAGCAACTGTTTTGGGTTACAGTCGAAAAGCTATTAAAACAATAATTGAAGAAATCTACATTGAGAGCAGAGTATTACGAAGTCGAATGCACCAGAATGCAACGATACAACAAAGAAATGGAGTACAATGTTTAAGATTGTAAGGGAATTGAAATTGCAAAAAGGAGACGTAAGGAATGTGTTCAGCATGTGCGTGTTGAATTCATTTCAACATTAATATTAAGGAATTGTAGTTAGTCAATCGATGTTGATATTTTGTAGTATGGATCTATGCAGTCGAAGCCAGATTTGCTACCAGGTCTCATGTTCAGTGCCACCTCGTCCGATTTCTTTTGCTTGTTAAACTCGCAGCTGAAGTTGTCCGACATTTGTTGCAAGTCGCTACAAATATTTCCGTAGATAAGCGTATCGTGTAACTTATGTTGTAATATGGCAAGTTTTCCCAGGTACTGGATCTGACCTCTGGATAAAGGGCGTGCGGTGAAGTTACGCAGCGATTCGCTGGCCTGCAGTAATAGTAAGATATCATTTCAGAGCTATACACAGAATATGGTCTTTCTTACACTAGTTATCTCGTGGCAGGTTAGCTCGGACAGCGGTAGCTCGAAAATTAGCGCAATGGCGTCCTGCAACGTGCAATTACAACGATCCTGTCGAGCCACACACATCGCGACGAACGTATCGCAAATTCCATTTATTCTTAGCTTGTGCTGATGGAACAGCAAATCACATATTCGATGGCTGTAGTGCATTATCTTTCTAGGATACTCCGCCTCCAGCAGCACAGATAGTTCCCGGAAAATGACACCCAGTGCTTTCAGATCAAACACATAAGTATTATTCGCGGTGGCAATAACCATGACGGATGTTATGCAATGCCGCCCATAAAAGCTTGGCTCCACCAGCACCGAGATGATGGCTTGGTCGCGTATGTCGCTCAACGCCCTATGGTATGACTGATCCGTTTGTTGAATAACCACAATGCGCTTCAGTTTCTGCTGCAGGGACAACAGTTCGTGTGGCAGAAGGGGCGCACTTTTTATAGATTTTCTTTCCCAAGCAGCAGCTGTAGCAAAAGACTCTACGCTGTCATTGTCGCTGTTGTCAATGTCCTCAAAATTGCTATTGTCATCGCTCATTTTCTTATTCTTTTTTTTTTTTTATTGCGTTTTAAGTAAAGCTGCATAAATAAAACAAAGATTTATTTACAATACGAGCAGCAGAGAGATGACACACTTCAAAAATCCTTACATGGTGGCAACACGTCAATAATAATCACCAGCTCAATTGTAAACAAACACTAATGTAATTTTGTAATAATCTGCTCAGCGTTGCCAGAAATCCCGGTGTAAGGAACAAAATTCTTGTTCTGCTTATCTCCAAATATATTGTAGGAAAACACGTTTTTCTTTTAAACACAATACGCCAGACAACATTAAGGTAAATGCGTGTATCTAGTACAGTAATTGGTGTTTAATTTACACTTAACTCTGTTATAATTGCTGCGCGAATAACCTGAGCACTTTTTCAGCTAGCGGGTGATCGCTTTGCGAATCAAAATGCAAAGGAAAATAACTGAACCATAGTCAATACAAAACACTGGCAACCTGCGCACATTTATAGTGTTTGTGAAATTAGCGGTAAAACACACAAACAAAAAGTTAAAAACATATGAGAAGGTAAACGGGAAATTGGCGAATATAGAATTAGTGATGAGAAAACAAACTTATGTTAAGTTCACAGTGAGAACGATTTTCGATAAGCATACACCATTTACATGTGTTCATATACATATATGTATGTACATGTGTCGTATAGGTAAAAACTTGTGTATTGTTGCATGTATGTACATATGTATGTCATTCTTATGTAGATGTTCATATATACATATATGATCGAATTATCGCATGTGCCTTCATGTACATACGAGTACATATTTATCTCATTTTGATGTACATATGTATATGTATAACATAGCATTATCGCATGTGCATTCATGTACATACATACACATGTGCAGCTCAAGTTTCCAATAGCCAATTTGTTAAATGGCCTATCGATGCTAAGGCAAGGAAACTTTCTCAATCAGGTCAATGGCTTCGGGCATTGCAATACGGCCAATTGACGATCTCGTCGAGGACTCAGATAGATTTTGCAATATGATTTAATTTTCGAATTTACTAATTGCAATTGACTTTCGACTACATCGACCAGCAAAGCGACAGCCAGCCTTGCCATCGCCCAAATTGGTCCATCAAGCTATCATCTGGGATGATACTTAGCAGTTTAATGCCATGGCAGCCAGACGGCAATCGGAGGACAGCCACACGACAGCTGTTGCCAGTGTTGCTAGGTTTCTGATGCGGATTTAATTCGGCTGCCCGTTAGGCCTTAACCATGGCCAATTGTGAAATTGTCAAATGATCTGTAGATGTTATTTTCTTTAATCTTATTTTAGACACTGAAAAGATTTTTAAGACAAGACATTCGGCTTGTTGTAACCTTTTTATGGGCATTTCTAGCAAAACGACCATGGTCAAAGAAAACATTTTTTTCAAATAATATTTAAGAGGCCGACCTTAATTGTTACCTAATTAAAATTTGGTTGTAAAATAGATAACAGTTTCCTTTTTTTCAATTTAATAGTCAAAGAGGGTGTTATAATCTGGTCATTAAATGTGTAACGCTTAGAAAAAGACATCTCTGACTCCACAAATATATTCTAGGTCCACAGATATATCCTTGGTCAGCATTAACAGCCAAGTTTATATACATAGCCATGTCCGCGTTTCAGTCTGTCTACAGTAGGTTTACAGTCTATCTACAGTCTGTCTACAGTCTATCTACAGTCTGTCTACAGTCTGCCTACAGTCTGTCTACAGTCTGCCTACAGTCTGTCTACAGTCTGCCTACAGTCTGCCTACAGTCTGTCTACAGTCTGCCTACAGTTTTGAAACTGCATAGGTTCGTCTTTCTGTTGGTCATATGCATGTCTGAACCAGCCGGATCCGGTCAAAAGCAGGTTCTTATATGGTAAAATATTCTGTTTTCCTAGATATTTCAATCAAACTCAGCATATGCGAGCTTTACTATTCTTGGATAACTGCAAGCCTACAAGGATATTAAATCTTTGCAGGCATAATTTTTTTAGGATTTTTAAAATGTACAGAAGACAAATTTAAAGCAAGTAATTGAGGACTAGGACATAAACAGTGTCCAGTTCGGAATTGACATACTATATAATCATGTTTATGTGTTAAAAAATAAAGTTAATATGTACTTACTCAAAAATATAAATCCACATACAATTAAATAGCAGAAAGTTGAATTTTTACATATGCACACACCTGAAAAAAGTAGAATAATGCAGTTCGTTAGATAAATTCATACACATACAGGTAATTTAACATATAAATGGGAGTGGATTTTAAAAAAGGTTATTGCGTAGGTATTCGTAGGTATTCATACAAATGAAAAGTAATTATCGGGATGTGGACCTTACAAAATGGGAATTCATAGTTTTATGATTTACAGTATAATATGCTAGTTTTAAAGACTCTTGCTTTATTATATTTAGCCCCAAGGCAAGTAATTTATATTATCATGTCTAATGATGTTATATTGCAATCTTTTTGAATTTCTACTTTGTTCTTTCACGTGCCTGAAGTCCAACTCTGCGAGCCATACCTGAAATCCACACTGATTAAGAGACTTACAAACGCTAAGCGGCTGCGTAGCGAAAAGGTTAATTGCATTGTAAGCGGCTTGATGAAAAAATGTGGAGTTAACCACGCGGCGGCAGACAACGTTGGCGCTGACTCAACTTAATTGGCGCACGAGGCGCATACTTAATGCGCTTAGATGCGGGCCAGGCTCATCGCATCGCCTCATTGGCATTACAGAAGCCGCTTTTGTGCTTCTAATTAGATCCAACGGATACCATTGAGTGCTGCAGTTTGTTCGTTACGCTCGGCCTCGAAAATTGAGCCCTTCAATAGACGAATTTCATTAAATGCGTTTGTTAAGTAAATTAGGTGTGAAAATAAGTGGAGTTTATTGTCGGTTTGTATGCGTGTGCAATGACTATGAAATGATTTTAATTGAAATTGCAATGCTGAAATGGAAGTGGAAATCTATCTGGCAATTTATTTTAGGAGTTTTCATATCAACTTCAATTCACTGAACTGATTAGTTCAAAATGGGGCTTGCTTTAAGTTTCGCTTTTTTCATCTTCTTAAATTCTATTTAATGCCAATCTTTATGCATATATTAGGGGATGTGACAGAAATTTCCCATGGGTAAATGCAAAACGCAAACTGTCTGGCAATTCTAGAAATAAATGAACTAATTAAATATTCTGATTGTGCGACAAGCTACGTATTTGATTATTGCAAATTTAATGCATAACATCGCCCAGGCCTTAGCTAGGGTCAAATTAGGGCAAGCTCTTTGGCACTGATTCGATGTCACAAGTTAAATCAACAAAAACATGCGACAACAGCAACCATCAGAGCAAAAGCAACATCAGCAACAACAGCAACAACAACAACAAAAACTGTGATGATGATAAACACGCGATGACAACAAAAATATATAAAACAAATATGCTTTGAACGGGCGCATCCAACCATGAGATACCCTGTAGCGTTGGCATACGATTCTGACGATTGCTGGATTAATTATGTGCAAGAAAGAAGAAAAAAGAAGTTGAATAGAATATATTGCCTTGTAACCCTGGCATTGGTCTTTGAGTTTAACCTTGCCACTGGAACTTATTCTAAATATATATACTTATATATATATACTTAAATAATCCACTCAAAGGTGCTCACTTCTACTTGTTGTTAGCCAGCACACACTGACTTTATTCCACTCCGTTTAACTAATTTTATGGGTACAGGGTGTACTAGAATAAATGAACGACTGATTGTGTTGGTGGTTTAATACTTGTGCATGTGAAACATGAAAATGGCTTTGCATGTTATGTGTGCCGAGAGCAACAACAACAACAACAACAACAACAAGAGCAAAAAGCACGTTACACTAATTACTCTAATTGTGCACGGGAGGTGTGGAAACACTTGGAGCAACGATGACGACAAAACTCCAATTTGGACTTTGACTTTTGTCTGCCAAAGTTTTCTAACAATGTCCGAGATGGTCACGTGACAGCATCCGCTATATAAAGACAATTCGTATTAGATAAAATATTCAACATTTCAGACCAAATACAGTTGATTCGCAATTAATTTTGAATAGCATTTATCACTTAAATAAACTAATTATGTTTTACAGCGCTTGTTGGTTTGCTTGACTCGACTGTGCTTGGCCAATATTAAATGGATGTGTGAAACGAGCCGCTGCATCACGAACTAGCCAAATCACGTGCTCAGCTCTGTTCGTAAAACTTGTTGGGGGCTAGTGTTACTACCGTTAACGTCATCGGGTTAGAAGGCCGCAGCACGTTGGCATCGCGTGCTCGACATGTGCCGACTGTTATTACGTATACGCCAGCGCGGCCAACTGTGTAGAAATAAAACATTAAATTACGTAGGTCGCCAGTTGGCCATTGTTTCTGTGTCTCCGACTCTGTGTGTGCGAGTGCGAGTGTGTCTGTGTCTGTGGGACTGACTGCGATTCCAACAGCGACTGGGCAGGTGTGGCGCACACGTAGACCGCGCACGTAGCTGAAATTTTAAGCAATCAGCCAGGTAGAGCGGGGACAGACAGATAGTCAGACGACAGGAAGACAGCCGGACAGACGTTGGGTTTTTGGTGGGTTGGACCGCCTGCGGTTTCGTTTTGAAGTGGCCTTTAATAGTTTGCTGTCTGCAACTGCAGCAGTAGCAGTGTGTGGCATATAGAATGCTGCATGCATGGGATGCCGCATGTTGAGTTGTGCGATTGTGGCGTGTGTTGGGCTAGCCAAAGAGCACCAGTTTAATGAAATAGCAAAGAAAATTGTGGCTGTTGCCACGGCTACATAAATGGCATTGCTGCAACACGAACTAAAATTGTAATTATGCAGCAATCGCACTGACTGCCAACCGAGAGCCGCATTTCAAATGGCCACAAGCCGATTTATAATTGCCGCGCCGCGTATACCCAAAGTCGAGAGCCCACTTTCTATAAATAATGGAATGTTTCAAACTTATTATATCATGCTCCAATACCAGGCATATTTATGACTCTAGCCAAGTTTTTTTTTACTCCAAATTTATATGCACGGGCCACACACTCATATGCATTCAACTATTTGCAAACGTATAACAAATTATGTACTTATCTGTTGTAATGCTAAAAAATTATATTTTATAAAAGCATTAACAAAAATTGCATTCGTATTTGGCATTATGTGTTTTGATGGAATTAAAATTTGATTTTCCGAGAATTTATTGCATGAAAACTCATCGGTAATATTATTGAATTTTATTTTTTTCGTAACAGGCAGCATGATCTCTCCCTCATTATTTTATGAAATCTGAAATATGTGAGCTTTGATGAACGAAATAAAAACAAAACTCTGAATTTTAGCAAACTATGGAAAACCCTAATATGCCTGGTTGTTCAAATTTCTCGATATTCTTTTAAATAATCTGGTTACTGAAACTGTAAAAATCTCGACTTGCTTGCAATTTTTATTTCTGCCTGCTGGATACAATTGCACAATTGCTTTATTAGAGCCTTTCTAACACAATTCTATGCTAACAGAGTATACAAATGTTTGATTTATAACCCGGGGCGTTTTTCTTATTAAATTGTGTTCTATTTACAATTTTCCCGGAAAATACACAAGCCATTGATTTGTATCTGAAAACAGTCAGAAGAAAATTGTCTGCACTACCTTTATTGGCAAACGAGAAGGCATACGGGGAGGCATACGAGGAGGCACACGAGGAGGCATACGAGGAGGCACACGAGGAGGCACAACTCAAATAAGCAGCGATTGCCAATATTTCAATTTGGCAAAGACTTTTCATCGCCTTAGGAAAATGCAGGGGCTTAAATAAAATCCAAACATCTGCTACACGAGTAGCCGCAAAACATGGCTTTAAGACTATTGGCCCACAACTTTAAGGCCACAATCCGAAAAACCCCTCTCAATAAAATTAAATGAGTGTGTGAGAGGCATAGAACAAGCAACGTTTGCATTGTACATGTTTTGTGTGTTGTGCGTGTCTGTTTGTGTGCGTGTGCGTGTGTGTGCGTGTAATAACACAGCAAACAAACAATGCCAAGAAAACAAATATTAACAATGCCAATAAACATAAGTAAAGGGCATACTGCGAAAAGTGCCGAGAAATAATCCTCAAAATAATCATTATGGCCATAAGGGGGTCGTGTCGACTGTGGAGTAAACAGACACAAAGCTATGTAAAAACTGCAATGGGCTATCAAAAAACAACAGCCATAAAATGGACAAAACTGAAATATGTTCACATCCTTGGCCAAGCACTTTGGGTGTATTAGTGGCCCGAGCACCAGTGTTTATCCAAACATCTATGTGCTCACATTAGGCGACCGCAGACAGGATATTTGAGCACACACATCCACATAAGCGTTGCCCAAAAGGATAATCGGCCAAGATTTAATGGTATTTTTATGTTAGCAAAAGGATTTTTAATTGCTTATACGGAGACTGGCCCACATTCGCCAGACGCTAGGGGCTATTTATATGTGTGACAGGTGTATCGCAAATTAGACACGAATTAGCAGAGCTACAGGCGCAAAAAGAAGCTGTAGTCGCTCCAAAAATTGATGATAGCTATGGGCATTCAAATGCTGTGTTAATTAGTTTTGTGTCCTTAAGGCTTGTGGTTAAATATATTTAATAGCAGATTGCAGCTTGATTGATGACTTGCATTAAAAGATTGATTATAAGTTGGGTGAGTGTCAGGGCAGATGCGAATTCCAAGGTAAACTAAAGCTAACAACTGTTTTATCATAAAATAGTTAATATACACTTTATTTGTTTTATAATAAAATGTAGGTGAATAATAACTAATTTATATATGTATTAGTTAATATATGCATAGAGAGAGTGATTAAGTTCATTAGTTTGCTAACACAAAATAGACAAAATGACTAAATAACAATTATAGTAAAAGCATGAAAACGTGTAAGTCGCCCTTGAATTCATGAGAATCGCTGAGAAGGGCAATAGTGAAAAATACATTTCTAGTAAAATACATTTATTGTAAAAACAGGAAAACGTGTAAGTCGCCCTTGAATTCGTTAGAATCGCAGAGAAGGGCAATAGTGAAAAATACATTTCTTTCATTATGCAGCGCAGTGAAGAGTAAAACTTATATTCATTTCATATGAGAGAGCACGGAAATAGCTAACTACTAACAAAGCTTGGAATGTGAATTGATCAATCAATCAATCATTTAGTCAGTCAATCAGTGAGGACAAATAGAGTTAGATATACTATACAAGGATAATTCGAATAATAATAACAAATAACATACCAAATGTATATTTTTGCTTTTTATTGTGATTACTTTTTGTACTTTTGTCTACACATATGGCTCGGTTGTCAACGCAATGTTGATGAATGTAGCGCAGTTCCATTAATGATTTCCAAACTAGGCAGCATGGGAAGGAAAACAAATGAAAGTTGAAAATCTGTAGAGCGGCAGGCAAAATTCATAAATCAAGAAGATGCTCATTAATTCACATCTTGACAATTGGTCAATGTTCACGATTTAAAATGCATTAAAAAGCAACAGCAGAGCGTGGCCTTAAAAAATTGAAAGAATTATGTCAAAGAAAGAAAACAAAAAATAAAACGAAAAACAGAGCGCTGCGTGGAGTTCAGTGTCCTGGTCATGTCCTGGCCGCGAAAATGATTAATGATAAATTATTTAAGGAACGTTGACAGCAAATAAAATAACAACGCGCCACGGAAGGCAGGTGGAATATTTACGAGCATTTAATGTATTTAAAATGGTATAACAGCGCGTTGCGCATGGTGCCGAGACAAGCACTTGACGACCTCCAAACAATATAAAGCATAAAAGCAAATAAATTATAAATATTAAGTTGTCCAACAATGAACAAAAGTCAATTGCTCAAGTTCATTGATGGAAACACTGCCCGCTGGCCCCAAAAGTGACTCTACCAATGGCCCTCGGGAGCTAAACGGCTTAGAAAATGCTAAAAGTCTTCCCCCATCCCCATACCTTACCCTCAAAACAAGCAGGATCCGACAGAAATGCCATAAGTTTGCACTGCCAAACATTTGATTAGATGGCCTGCTCGGTCATGATTTGAAATATACTCGAGGGTAGCAAATGCTTATGCAATTGGATTCAATTTTTCTATCTCATGATTTGAGCATTTCAAGCATTCAACAGCATAGAAAAGTCAGCCAAATATTCCCCAGTGACTGTATGTGTGTATCTGTGTGTGTGTGTATGTGTGTGTGCACTTTGTGTTGGTGTTTTAGTATGCAGTCTACTTTGCAGGCATTTATGGTTTTCGTTTATCAAATTCCGGCCCGGTACGAGCCCACAAGTTTTGTTGAGCTTCGCCCAAATTCCTGTCAAGCTCTCACAAAATGTGTACAAAATTTGAAACGCATATGTTGGGCTATGCATTTTTTAAGCTGCCATTTACGGAAATTCTGCAGCAAGCCGCAAAATGGCCACCAGGAATGGGGCAGTCAAAAGCTTTGCATTAGAACTGAAAAACTACAATAATTCTTAAGTATCTATTGCAGCTAAAACAATGCTTAAATGAGCTAACTTGATTATACAGTTAGCTAATATCCAAGACAGCTCAAAAGCTATTCGAGTTTGAAATTAAAGCATTGAAGAAAGTATATTTTCGATTCAGATCAAGTACATATGTGTGTTTGCCGACAAGCGCAAGCACAATCTCAGCGTGTAAAAAAGATTTAATTGAGCTTACCTTTCAACACATACAAATGCTATAAAAACCTTATGGTAGTCGTAAAATGCACAATTGCCGAACCGCGAACGAAGGACGCAAGATTCAGGCAACATAAACATAACAGAGACAAACAGACAGAGAGACGAAGAGGCAAAGGCAAGCGTAGTTGCTACAGCGAGCGAAGCTAATTTCGTCTAAGTGGGTAAAAGAAGTGCTGAGACTTTGTGCAGAAATTGTGTCAGACCAATTCGAGAAGTAATCCCCCTAGCAGCCAGTGCGCAATGCTCAGCTTTTCTTTTCTTTTTCATATTTGTTGGCTGAATTTTACTGCTAGCTGGGGAGCCGCTTGTAACTTCAAAAGAACCAACAGAAACCAAAGAAACAAACAAACAAATGAAAAACAAAAAAAAAAGCACACACACACACCAAGACAAATGACAAACAATAAAAATCGAGTATACGCACTGGTTGCTTAAAGGATCAGCGCGTGTGTGTCCTGTTGCCGATTTGTGGCATTGCGGCATTGCGTCATTTGTGGGCGTGGCAGCGCGTTCACGATATTTTAAGTGCTCGGCTGCCAATTAAAGTTATGGCTGCAAAATTACCGAGAGCTATACAATTTCCGCTGCACATAATTGTGCGCATAACGAGGCCGCAGCTAAAACCTGAAGTGAAAATAAAACTGAGCCTAGCGAAATTTAAAAAAACCAAATAAATATAAATAAATATTGCAGGCGCCGCATGTTGCGCTGCGATAAAAAGTGCCTGTTAATGTATGTATGCATGCCGCGCCGCCCGTTGCCCAGGACAATTGCCCAGCGGTGGGCCTGGTGCCGCGGCCATTTTGTTTGGAGCTTACGGCCAGACCATTATGGACAACTGCAATGGCGACAATAACGTGCCGTTGATGTTTCACACCTGAGACACATTTTCGGGAAATGTGCGCCTGCCAGCACACCACACCACACCACGCCCCTCGCACAAGCTAAACTGAACAGGTGGTTGGCGCAGCGCCCGAAAGTGTGCTATTAAAATCGACTGCGCCACAGACACACACACACAAACACATGTGCATGTGTTCAGACATAAGCTGAGAGGTTGAAGTGTTGCCAAGCTGGCAAATGCAACACAAATTTTGGGGTTTTGTGGTTATCCTTTTAAGGTGCCAACAACAACAACCAGGACCTGGGCGTTGCCAGCTAAGCTTGTTAGGCGTGAAATATGCCATTCGCCGAGGGTATTTAATAAATAAATTTACATGCGATTCAGCGCTTTGCTCATCGAAGCGGCTGGCAAATTGACGGCTTTGAATTAATGGGATTTTTTACTTTTGCGGGTCTAAATAAAACAAGAGGGGGTGTGCGCGCGGAGGGAAAACAAAATTTGAATTACATATAAGCGAAATAACAATTGGGTCTAGGCTATAGAAATGATTAGATTTGATTGAAAATGAAAGGAAAATAAAGCGAATTGCGCTCCTGTTAAGCTTATCAAATTTGCAATTTATTGAAATCTAAAAAATATGCTAAAAATTATACGACGGATTATTTGAGAACCTAAAGCTCTTGAAGCACAAGAGTTACGCACTTCGAAGTAAAGCTAAGTCTTACAAATGTATTACATTTTTCTAGCTGCAAGTGTAATCTAAATAAGTTCTGCGATTATTTGCTTAGATTCCAGGCCTACATTTTGGCTTATTTTGTAAGCGGTGAGACCTTTTATAGCAGGTGCCGTGCCTGGCCGTAATTAACCTAAACACACAAAATGATTTCGTGTGTGCCGCTGGCATTTTGCCAATCAAATTGAGCATAAATCTAAACAAAATTCTAGGCTCTGTGGCAGAGTTTGTGTTTCGTGGGCCGCGGGCTGAGTTTAATTAAACCTGAGCAGCGCAAAATTTAAACGCTTAATTGAAAAACTTTAAACGCGAGTTGTCCCAACAGAATATAAACGACACTTTTTAGTTGAAATGCCAGCAGAAAGTGTTTGGTGCTGGCGGTCGGTAAAAGGCATTTCACTGGCATCTAACAATGCCACAAGCGGCAACTTTGACGCGAAGTCAAACGAAATTTTTGAGCGACAGTTTTTGGTCGCTGGCTGGAAAATAAATTTGCGACGCTTGCCAGCAAAGTTATCAAGAGAGCCAACAATATGGCTAGCAGCATGGGATGCAAGGCAGGAAGGTAGCCAGAAATTATGGCAGTTGATAGTTGGCAGACAGTGGTGGTGCAGCATTAAAATCACTCATACGCACCGTGAGCTGGGGAAAAAGCGACTAACATCAGCTCTTGTTGCCAGTCGCCGGTTGCCGGTTGCCAGTTGCCAGTTGCCCTGGGAGCAGCATTAATTGACACGTGATAATTTAATTAACGGCGGCTCCAAACGTGGCCAGAGCTAGTGCTAAGCATCATCATCATCATCATCACCTTCATCGCCAACACCATCGATGGCAGCAACAGTAAAACGAAAGCTATGGAAACATCGCAGGCTTTTTTTCCCAGCGAGTCTGCTAATTGGGTCAGCTTTGAGGTCTGGGTCCGGGCTTGTCCATCATTGTTTGCGCATTCCCATTGGCCACAGGCGCTACCATTGGAGTGGGCCTGCCATGGAACGCAGCTCTGTTGAGTGTCTTTTAATTACAGTGTGCGGCGCTTGTTGGCAAAAGGGATTTTCTTGTTGTTTGCCGATGACGCACCGTCACAGTTTTCCACTTCGCTACGCTTCAGAGCAGCAATGTATGCAGAGATAATTGACATCAGTTCAACGCCGAACAGCGCGTTTCAGACCTTCAGCCTCCTTCCACCACATTTATCATAAACTACATGTGCCTTGAATCAACTTAGCGTGCCCCAAAACTTGAGTCTGTTGTCTCAAACGAGTTTAGCAGCTGCGCCAAGCTCCAGCTATATCCTTGCGCGAGCTCTCTGAACTTAATGACTATACGAAAATGGCCAATTCACTGAAACTCATTTGTATTCTTTGAATATACTCATTTTAAGTAGGAATCCTTTTTGTCGCATACATTTTTAACAATTTTACAGGCTTCTTTTCACATGGGCAGCCTTATTAATACTGATGGCTATTCTTCTTGCGGAGCCCCTATAGAAGATAAATTCTTAGCCAGAATTAATAGTCTGTCTCTTTTCATGCCGGATCGGACCATTTGATAATACAGCTTCAATTGATCAGTCAAAAATAAAGTTCTTACTAAAATATCATGATCAAGTGTATAGTATAGTGTTCCTTATATATGTGCAAAGTCTCATCAACATCGGACTACTTTATCAGACAGAGCGAATATTTATTGTAAAAATTAGCAAATAAATGTACATATTTAATGCCTGAAGGGCTGCTATTGTTATTGTTGCTATGCACTTTTGATAACTATATTTAGTTATAATGGCAACTGAAGTGCTTTTCTAGTTTGTTTTTGTTGTTCCCGCGGAGAGCTCTAGGTTGAGGTCCGCTACTTTAAACTTTTCGCCCCTCATTGTAGGGCAAAACTATATCAAGCGCTTAAAACTTGTTATTATTTTTACGGTGGCCGCTAATTCCTATGCTCACGCCGCTTAAAAGGTTACAAGGATTACGCAATGCTCGCTGCAGCTGTAAATTTAAGTCAGCAAACACATTTTTGCGGCACTTAGATATATTAAAACATAAATTGTGACTATGATGGCTGGCAGAGATTCTATATGGAGCACTCAAAAGCCTTGATTAGAAGGCGTCAACTCTTTATACGCGTTGCTTATCCATTGCTGCGTCGCTTTTAATAACCTTAAGCTATATTTATGCGATAATGCGTATAAACTTTGTCAACCAGCAACAACGCGCAAAAGTATGCTATGAATATTGACCTAGTTTAACAGTGGGCTTGAGTAGAGGAAATTTCAGAACATTTTCAGTCAACAGAGATTTTCGAAAAAACCGTTTGTTATCAAAAGCTGATAAATACGCATTCGGAGGTATTATAATTGCGAGAAAGATAAACTTTGCGAGAAAGATAAACTTACACAACTTGGTATATTCAAAATAATTAAGGTCAGTTTATTGTTTTTACCCACTGTGCTGCAATGAGTCAAATGGGCTGAGTCGAAGTTAAGTGCCGCTTGAGCCTTTTTAAATATAGATGCTCAGTGCAGCTCACATAAAAATTCTCGTACGCATCATTGCCAACCAGCTTGGCAGCTCACGGTTCGTCCTTCGTCCCCCCACCACCACCTCCTGCTCGTTGCCATTGTCAACTGACAATGCCGCTGGCGAATGTGTTTAAATTTCCAAGTGCTGGCTGGTTGCACGAACCAGAAACGAGAGCGGGTAGTATGGCAGTTGCAATGCAAATATTAATAGCGCAAATTTTCTGTTGCAAAACAGGAATAATGCGGATACGTTCCACATGCGTCTGCCCGTGCCCGTGTTGTGTGCGCATTCAGACTATACAAGTAAATAGCAGTGTGTGTCATTTGTTGCTGATTTCTAGAGATGCGAAAGTCAGGCACGTCACGGCGGCATTTTCTATTGGAAATGTATGATATGAATCCTATTGAGCTATATATTACAGCTAGCAAGTATTTCTTCGCTTCGATTTGTTTCTTGCTTGTTGTTTTGTTGCATCGCATCGATTTCCGACTTTACACACAATGCTGCAGAATGTGTATAAAATATTGTCATTAAGCACGACACGCGCGCATTGCCATCGCTTTTCTTTGTGTGTAAAATTCAAACACAATAAGCGGCAAGTAAAAATTGTGTGCATATTTATTTTTTTTTTGTGTTGCATACGAATCAAATTAATAGAGTTGTGCGCTGTGTTTACACTTGGCACATACTGTTTGTGTTCTTAATTTGAGTGCAACATTTTATTCTCTATGCATTTATATTTTGTTTTATTAATTCGTGTATTTGCATATTAAGCGTATCAATATTTACTTGCCTTTAATTTATAATGGTGTTCAATTTTATTTAACAAATGACAAGCTTTAAAGTGCTCTATTCGAGGGAGTTCGACCGAAAGTTATCATGAGTCACAACTTGTACCACACACTACTTTATTATTATACAAATACATAATCAAAATTGATAGCGAGAAAAGTTGAAATTTTATATAATTAATACAGATAAGATAAATTAGTTTCATATATCTGACAAGGAAATTCTAGACTTAAAGATCAAATAAAATGCACCTAGTAGTAGAGTGTATCTAGCTCAATTGGAATGCATACAGTAAGTCAGTTTTCTATTAAAGTTACCTCTGACGAGAACTAGAAAATTAGCCATTAAATGCAGAGCAGGGCGTGCAGCTGACCACTAATAAAAATCAACCAGCAAATCCAGAGCAGAGGAAAAGGAGACGTGCTAGTTAATAAAGGCTGGCATATGGTTCAATGCATGTCAGCATATGGTAATGAAGTGCAACAGTCTAGAAAAATGACTAGCACTATTAAAATTTAATTAAATTTGTTGAAAGTGGCATAAAGAAGGCGTGGCAACATGTGCAGTTAACGACATAGACATGAGCATATGCAGCTGGTATAGGGCAAAAAATAATGAAAAGTGATATATTAATTTATATAAAATAAAATTCAGTGTCCGAATTTTAGTTTATTGATTGACTGATAAGAAACAATTAAAGTTATCATTAGTCAATGCTAATCCTTAAGCTATGTTAATACGACTTAATGCAGCCTTGTGGAAAATCCTCATTAATTACTAATGCGCAGCTTAGTTTGACTTGCCAAGAGTCCAGCGTTGCGGTTGCTTGATTAAATTTTAGCTGCAAGTGGTAATTATGACACCTCAACACACTTGACCCACACTCGACACACACTCGACACACACACACAGGGCAATAAGCCAATGCAATTGGATGAGTTGTCATTAAGCAGACGAGCGAAGGATACGTTTGAAATATTGCGCAATCAGCGCATTAAATAATTAAGTGCTTAATTAAATGGTGACCAGGAAAATAGCCAACAACAGAAGCAGCCTGTGGAAGGCAATACAATATCCTGATTGTATTTTAGTCTCTCTATCCCCTTCCCTCTCTCTCTCTCGGTCCCGCTTGCGGCCTGTGGTGGGCAGACCTTCAACTAATTTTTGTATTGTATTTCGTGTGCTAATGGCGCATACAAATGCGAAAGGTTAGCGGATAGGATGGATAGAAGGACGTTATCTGCGGTCATCTACTACTGAAATGGAAATGAAAATGAAAATGGGTTGGCATGCACATCACGTGCGACCTCAAATTTGTAATGAAAATTAAATAAGAGTCAGATAAATGACTGAAATGGCGGCATTAGTTGCTAGTTTGGTGGACAGCCTGTTGAATGCCTCGTGGATCCGCTCATTAACTTGTATAACAATTAGCCCCAAGCATTAAATGTACGATTATTGATGTTCGACGGGGAATAGGTGATAAGTCTGCGAAGTCAGCTAATGACTGTAATTAATTATAAGCGACACAATGAAAAGCCCATCAGATGCAGGTGGACACATACCACAGACATACAGATACAACCATAGATACAGATACATACACAGATACAGATACAGTTACGGATACAACTACAGTAAAAGACACAGGTTCAGGTACAGGTTCAGGTACATATACAGATGCAGGTATACATACAGATACAGTTATAAATACAGATACAGATACAGATAAAAATACAGATTCGGATACAGGTACAGGTACACGTAAAAGATACGGAGCTACATAGATACAACGATATTTAGATACAGTTACACATACAGATACAGATACATACAGACACACAGCTACACAGATACAGATGCAGATACATAGATACACAGATACCAAGATACGTTAATACATAGAAACATAGATGTATAGATACATAGATATATAGATACATAGATAAATAGATCCATAGATTCCTAGAAACACAGATACAGATACTTGTACAAATTAACAGATACATAAATGCATATATATATATACACACACAGCTACATAGATACAGATACAGACACAGATTCATCGACCTTGAATTTATTATGTTTTCATAATTTCAATTGGATTTTAACATTTCTGATATGTACACGGATATTCAAACACCATCTAATTACTGCCTCTTGAAATTTTGAAGATGTGCAGTGTAGGACAAAGACTAAGATATACTTGATTTACTTGAAGACCATCGAGCTGCGGTTCATCGAAGATACCGTTGAGGAGCTTGTATTTGATCGCGGTTTTCTGGCTTTTGACACTGTGCCCGCGGCGTGGCGTCTTACAGATCCCTTAATGCGTGGCATACTGTCTTTAATGTATAGCTCTTGTACCTGCTCCAGTGCTTTCTGTAGCTCCCTTTGACTGCTATGTCGGACAGGCGGATTTTTCGGATCTTCGTAGATGATTAGTTCTATGGGTATGCCGAGCTTGTACAGCTTCGACTCTGAGCTGGCGCCTGTCTTGCTCATGCTCATAAAGTCATTGACTTCCGCGTCGCGCAGCAACAGATAGTTGTCCTCATTGGGCAGAAATTCGCTGGGATTCTGGTAGTGCGTGTAGTCGCGCACCACGCGAATAACACTGCGCGAGTTCAGATAGTAACGATCATAGACAGTCAATGTGTAGTAGATCTTGCGAGTTGTCTTGGGTGCGACCAGCCAAAAGACATAGATGCCGGCCTTGTTGGCATTGATTGAGACCAGCTGGCGCTCCAGTTGCTTATCCTTGAGCTGGGCATACCAGGTGGTACGGCAGACCATCAACATTATGGGCAGATAATTGTCAAACCTGTGATGATCGTTAATAAGCGCTGAGTTCGGATTGCTCAGATAGCTGAGGCCCGGTTGTGTCGACGGCTTGCCCTTCACTCCTCCGTACAAGAGCGTGGCCATGCAGTTGTTAACGCCGTGCTCGTAGCCTGTCGGATCAAAGCACATGACCAGCGGCTTGTGCTCATAGATCTCAGAGTTCGTAGTGCCCAGAGTATATACATGCTTGTGCAGCATGTGCATCATCATATTTGATGGGAATACTATCTCGTTGCACCTGCCAACGGGACAGCTGCCGGGCACCCGGGACAGATGTCGTACAGCTTCTTGCAGTTCAAGATTTCTCTGTTCGTTGTCTTTGGCTTCCTGCAACTTCTTTTCCATTTTCATTTCAATTTCCTTTTGCATCTGCTTTTGCGTTTTCTTATCTTTTGACATGATGACTGCTTGAATTTAATTTAATTATCATACCTTAAAAAAAAATACAAATATGTGAACTTTGAACGTTTTTTGGTTATAGCTCAAAAGTGCTGAAAATTATCTGAAGGATGGGGCGTGGTCTACTAGACTTTCCAAGTCGATATAATCAATTTCTTGAATTTATTTTTATATTTTAGCCAAGATTTCTTAAGGTGAAATCAAATTGAATTGAACCGAAGAAATCTGTAGCCAATAGACTGTTAAATAAGTGAAGCAAGTCATCTTTGGCAAGTTGAGGCCTCTGTTTTTAGCGGTTCGCTTTTCGGCGCCTTGTCAGTTGTTGTTGTACATTTTATTTTTCTCACTTTGAACAGCCAAGTTTTGGAAAGAATGAAATGAAAATTGGATTGGACTGTGAATACAAAAAGCAAAAATGCTTGGCATTCAAAACCATTTGGAGAGGTGCGCGGGTAATGCAAAAAGTTTGCGCATAGTCGCAAACAGACACCAAGCTGAGCACTTTAATTTAAACTTTTGGCCGCCCGCAAGTTTTTTTGGGACAGATTCTAGAAAGATTGTTCGTTAAATTAGACGAGTATGACAGCAAATTATTACGCTTGTTGTTGTTGTAGCCAGCTTTGGCCTTGGCTTAGAGCGCCTCATTTTGTTTGGGTCTGGGTCTGTTCTATCAAAAGGGTCGCGCGACCAGCTCGCATTACCAAAAAAAAGTAAATTAATTGCTTCACTAATCGCCTTTGATTAGCTAACGCAAAAAAAAAAATGTATGTATGTATCTGAAATGTGTATAAAGGTATAAATAAATAATGTTGGCTTGCCTGCAAGTGGCTGCTAATGCGTCTGGTAATCGCATTACTTCTTGTGCGGGAATTGTGTGCGTGGCCCGTATCCCACTTGGCCTGCACATGTCCAATTTTGATGTGGGTGCGTGCCACCTACATCTCAATTTGACCACAAAAGCCGGCACTCTAATGCCATGAGCTGCAAAAAAGGTCGTGTGCTCCCTTTTTAAAAGCAGGTTCAGTTCGCTTAGCTCAAAAAGTTCGCTACAGAATTCAATTCGCAAAATTTTGCCCCAGCACACAAATTACACGAGTCTCAATAGTTTTTTTTTTGTGTCATGCGCGCCGCAACTAACTTTATCGACACTTTGAAGTGAGTTCAAAAGGTGCATGTCTAATTTGGGACTTGCCTCTCTATCTTTGACAGCTCCGACGCGCCGGCCGTAAAATTGAGAGTTGCCCACTTTTGGGATGCACACGCATGGAAAAAATTTAAATGGAAACGGAAATGGATACGGGCTAAAAAGAGGAGAAAAAATTCCATTGCTGAAAAGGCAATTTAAGACAAGTCAAGTATGCCGAAATAGCAGGTGAAGCATTTTAAGAATTTTTCAGCTGACAATTTGCATATTGATGGCAAATACTTTGAGCAAAAGTAAAATGCATAAAGAAATGCCAGCAACATACAAATTAATCCCAATAACACGGAAACAGTTGTACAAGTATTGTGTTGACCGTTTTTAATACATTTTATTTGATCAAAATATATTAAATTATTATTTGCCTTCTTTGTTGGCTTTTTAAAATAACGAGCTTGAAATATTTTAGACAAATTTATCTGAGGAAAACCAATGCTAATAAAATAAGAGATTGAGATAAACTAAACATAAGTATTATGATTGGTCTCTAATTGACGTTTGACTTCATTTATTTGAGTACGTCAATATCTAGACTATTTTTGGACCAATTTGTGTTGAATCAGATACGTTTAGTTATTATTCCTGATGTGCATGCATGCAGTATACTTGACGCGGACATTAATCAAAACAAGTAAGAGGTTCTAGTCGGGAGCTCCCGACTAGGGGATACCCTGAACCCTCTTCTTCCAACATCAAATGCATATATATATTCTATTTTAGAAACTATATGTCAAGTTTGGTGACTCTAGCTCTTATTATTTACCAAAATTGCCCAAAATACAAGATATCGATATCGATTTTTATCGATTGCTTGGAAACGGAGTAAGTTATCGATTATCCGAAACAAAATTCTGCGCAGGCACTAGGAGCACCCACATATTTAATTTCTCTAGCTCTTATAGGCTCTGCGATCCTTGTGTTCATACGTACGGACAGACAGACAGACGGACATGGCTAGATCGACTCGGCTATTGATGCTGATCAAGAATATATATACCTTATGGGGTCGGAGAAGCTTCCTTCTGCCTGTTACATACATTTGGATTTTGCACAAATACAATATACCCTTATACCCATTTTTAATGGGTTCAGGGTATAAAAATGCTATGTACGACAGTGAAGCTTTTACATGTCACTGACAATGGGTTCAATCAGCGAAAATATTGATTGACATATCAATTTTGAGCAACAAACTAATAACGTCAGGCACTGACAAGCAGCTGAGTGCGAATTGGAAAAGCGCATTTCGCGCAAATTACGCAATAGTAAAGAGTGCATGACGGGCTTGATCTGTTTGAAGAACCAATGCACAATTACCCAGCAAATCATCGAGTTTCGCGGTAAATTTGTCGACATTTTATATGAACTGCAGTGCCAGTAAAATATTCTCATTTGCATGTGAACACAAACGCAAACGCAAACACAAATGCGAGCACAACTGGAAATACAAATACAAATACAAATACACAAACATTGCTTATACACACAAACACAAACACAAACATGAACACAAACAGACACTCAGACTCCACTTAATTTGTTAATAGATGCGGCTCTACGAACTAAAGTTGTTGGCATACAAACCAGACTCATGTCGGTTGCCAATTTGAAGTTGATTTTGAAAATCCACTTTGGGACACAACATCGTGCAATGGTTTGTAAAATTCGTTGAATGGATGCAAATGAGCTGCAATCGAGCTCACATATGAAAGCACTCATAAAATGTTACAAATACCCAAACGTACGATTTGATAATGATGTACAGTGGTTATTAGTTTCTATTTTGTGTGCCACCAAAATGGCAAAACTTCATGTAAGTCTATCAAAGGGTATTAAGCGGAATAAAGGTTCAATGCACACATACCTATATTCCGTTGTAGTTAGTTTTTAAAGAAATAAATGCAAAAATAAAAGCTAAAAAGAAGAAAGCATTTTAAGTTTGTTAGACTGTTGGGCAAAGATTATCATTAGAGCGAGAGATGGGGAGAAGTTGTCTCTGACATATTCTGTCGGATAATCAATAAAACCAATCACTTGTTCTTAAGGAATTATATTTATTTAATTGCCGTGCGAGCGTAAGATGAATCGACATTGATGCACGCCCCAACGCTCCATCATGAAGTTATCTACTTCATCGTTAAGCACAGACACGTCTCTGTAAATGGTATGGCCCAGATCCACTTGAAGGCCAACATATGCAGGCAAACGATGATAAATGATGACAGAGATGCCGTTAATGCAAAAGAGAGTACAACAAATTCGAAAAAATCAGCTGACCGATAAATATGCTTTCGCTTAATATGTATGTCTATACGCCTATGTTGTCGCCAGAGCGCGTGCTGACCCCCAGGCAAAGGACCCAGAACATGGTCGTATTAAATTCAACGCAGGCGTTGGCCTGAACATCATTAATTTTCTTATATGCATTATGAAATTTATTATTGATTTTACGACGGAAATTGTGCGTGCCTTCAGATTTGGTTTCCTTTGATAAAATGGCGGCGCGGCTTTAAAGCAACTTTCCATGCGGCGTATACGTAATATGCACGAAAATGGTTTTGCAAACGTTGTTAATATTTGCACATATATAAATGCGCTTAATTGGCTAAATTATGTGCAGGCAAAAAACTGTGCATGCAGCAGAAAGTCAGCCAAAAAGTGTCTAGAAAGTGAATGCACAACATATACGAATTGCAGATGCCCTAAGCAAGCGAACACCGCAATATAAAATCAAATAAAATTATTCTCTAAAAAGAGTTTGTAAACATTTTAATATAAATATTTTAATTGTAAATATTTATTTTGAAGTTATTGTTTTTTGAGTGTTAGTCAAAAATATATTAAGGGCTTGGCTGTAAATATTAAATACCCCTTTGCGGAAAGATATTGGTGGACGTTCTGGTGGAAAAAAAGCGGGTAAAGCCCGTGGCTAAAAGTGCTGCCAATTGCAGTCGAGCTGTGGTGCTGCGGCAGTGCGGCTTTCGGTTAGCGGGAGTGAAGCGGCGTTTAATTTAAAATGAAATACATCATACTGGCCAATTATTTCAGCAATTTTGCAAATTAGTGGCCCGGACAATTTCAGTTGCCCAAAAAGCGACCAATTATCAAGCAAGGGTGTGTCTCCATCTCCTCTAAACGGGAGCGTGTGTGTGTGTAAATTTTCGTAGCACACTTTTTTGCAGTTGGCGCTAATTACGAATGGGAAAAAAGTAATTGCAAAAGTTAAAACTGGCAAAGAGAATCGGGCCACAATACAAGGCTAACAAGTGGCCATTGTCTATGTCTCAAGGGTCCAGGCAAACAATATATGACACAAGGGCCAAACGCATTAACACAAAAACAATTGTTAAACTGACGAAGGGTTAAATCAGAATGTAAATGCAAAAAAAAAAAACACAAATAACAAAAGAGGAGTAAAAGGTGAGCCACATACAATGAAATTTTAATTAAGTCTGAGTCGGTTCGCTTTTGTGCTGATGCAGCCAAATGAAAATGCCACTGATTATGTGCATGTGTGTGTGTGTGTGTGTGTGTGTGTGTGCGCCCGAGTGTATCTAAAATGTTGGCACACATGTATGTGCATACATATTTTGTTTACACTTTGCTTTATGTACTCTTACTTTTGTGTGTGCTTGTGTTTGTGTTTTGTTGTGTTTTGTTCTGTTCTGAATGGCTGCACAAATACAAAACGTCTGCAACTTTGTGTATGTCTGTGTGTGTGTGTGTGTGTGTGTGCGTGTGTGAATGTGTTTCGGTCTCTGTGCAACATAAATGCATTTGTGTAATTACACAACAAACACAATTGTATCTATATCATGTACTTTGTAGCATTTTAGCCTTGTTGCCATTTAAAGCCTTTCTACTAATTGAAGTAAATGTGCTAAAGACCGTAAAACCTTTGGCAACTAGAAAATATCGTAAGCATTGCTTCTAAATTCAGCTCATTAGCCAATTTTCCACAGATTTTGTTGGCTCGATCGCATTTTCACAACTATTTCGTATCAACATTTGTGGCTATTTCAAATATTCAAGATATGTTCAGGAGCCACAAGGAAGATACAAATGAATTTTGAGATTTTGCTTACAACCAAATGATGTTTATTGGAGATTTTATTTGTGGGTGTTGAAATTGAAATTTTTGAGGAAAATATTTGGTAAGAAATTACCATTTGTCAAATTAAATCAGAAATTCTTGTGAACTTTAAGGTCGTTCGAAATTTAAACGCAATCAAGCAATTTAAAAGCATTTAGAAAGCGTTGAGCAAGGCAAAAGCAGACTGAAAAAATAATATGGAATTTTATTTTTGAGATTCGTTTTACTTGGGAGTATAAGGTGAGTGGGTCGAGTGCTGTGAAATAAACAATTTGCCTTAAATTGTAAAGAAAGGTAATATTTTTTTTATTAAAGAAAGTAAACATAATCAAATTGGCTCATAAATTCTTTAACCTCAATTCAAAAAGATGGACCGATGGCCTTCAAAGGGGAAGCCCGTGGCGAAGTGCGTCTGTTTTGCTTCAATTAATTAAAAATGCAACTCAATTCATGTTGTATGCCCTGAGAATTGCCAAGCCCAGAGCAGCGTTGACCCTGGTTGAAGAACTGTGTCGAGGGATGCAAAAAGTAAAACGCGTTATTAATTTGACCTTTGTGCAAGGGGGATAGGAAAACTGTAAGTCGACAGATGTAGCTGTTGTTGCCGTTCTACTTGTTGTTGTTGTGAGTAAAGTGAATAAAATCTCTGAGCCGACGGCACTTGAGTGGTAAGCCACGGCGTTAAGAGGCGCCAATTAATCAGCACTGAGATTTCCACAGAAGAGCAGATAAAGTTGCAGCTTAAAGACATTTAAACCGCCTTCCGGCCGACTTACACTTGTGCGTAATGGTCAAGGATTAAGCCGAAGGAACAAGCAAAGTTGAATTAAGTTACTAAAAGTCAAGCAGCGTAAGGAACAAGGATTCAACAACAAGGACAACTGCACGCTTATTCTGAGTGACAGTTTGACCGATTAAAGCTAGAAAGTGGGATAGGTGGGGATTTTATGTAAATCAATCGGACCAGAGGTTGACTAGCTCTCGCATATAACAAATACACATATATATATATTTTTTTGTGAACAGAACAATTTTGCAATAAATGCACAAAAATGTCAATTGGCTCGCCTGCGAAAGAGCAGGAAAATTTCATAAATAAATAAAAAGCAGGTCATGCCAAATGTGACCGAATCACACACACATACACACCCACAAACACACACAAATACGAGCATAAACAGAAGCACTCACACGCTAGCAGGCACTGAGACGATTTATTTCAATCAGGCTGGAAAATTGCGCATACGCCCCGTCAAACGGGCAACAACATCTGACAACTGAAATCATTATAGTAAGGCAGAGTAAAATAGACGCTAAAGAATATATCGACATGCAGTTTGACAGTTTGACTATTTGACTTGAGCGAACTCGGATGCCGGCAGACAGCAGCAGCTAGTAGTAGAAGAAGAAGCTTGGTATTTCCGCAATTCGGTTCAACTTCCATACAAAATGACGTTGCAAACGGGCTGCCAAGCGAGAGCTGAGAGCTGTGCTGAGCCACGGGGCAGGCACTAAATAAACTCGTACAAGATGAAAATCGCAAACATGCTGCCTTTCCTTAACCCCAATGGCGGCCATAGCCACTGGCAATGGCAAAACTTTTCCTCAATGTGTGAGCAAATAAAATATGTTTAGTGCACAGGCGCAAAACTGCAACTGCCAGCCGTGTTGACGTGTTGCATTGTCGTTTGTTTACACAACCACACAGCGTCAAGAGCAGGCAACAAAACTTTTCGACATGCTTGAAAAAAGCTGCACTCGCATTTAAATCCTTGCTTTAAAGATTGGCGAACATTTTCTCCCAAGCCTGCAGTGAACTAAATGTGCGCTGTACTTTAAATATGATCCGCACATCAGTTGAATATATATTGTCTCATTGAAGGCAAACTAAACAGGTTTTCTCTATAAACTAATTCACGTATGCTCTATACTTTATTATTCTCTGACCGACTCATCAATCCACTTTATGGTGGCTTCCTTCATACCATGCATAATAAACTAAAACAAAAGCAAAACGTTGCCTGCGACTCACGCGTTTCAAATAAAATGCTGCCAATAAAATGTCATAACGCGGGAACGTGTGTGTTTACATTTGTGAGTCAGTGTGTCTGTCTGAGCGTGTGTGTGTGTGTGTCTGTGTGCGTGTTGTTGTTTATGGTTGTTGCGATCACGTGCTGTAAAGTTTGTCGGGCCGACAGTACCCAATCCCTTTATGCGGCACACGCAGTGCGCTCCAACTGTAAAAATGTCTAAACAAACCAAATAGAATCAGAGCAAGGCAACAGCAACAGCAACAGGAACGGGCCAATAAATGTGCAAGTCATACATACATACATACATATATATATAAAGCTATATATTTATATATCTCTGCACAAAATAACAATGGAAGCAACCATGAAGCAACCACCCTTTTTTTTGGAGTTAAATGCATTTCAAAGCAGTTTATACAAGTCATTTGTTAAATAGAGCATGTACTATAAGGTTCGATATATAGAATTACCAGAGATATATTTTTCACTTATATAGAGTATTTGCAATCATGTTTGCTAACAATACTTGCACACCAATTGGCCTCAAACAAAACAGATGTAAGTTTTATTGGCAAATACATTCAGCTCTCATACGAAATTGCTTTCAAGTCCCTCTTTGAACAGGTGCTGTGAAACTGATATCAAACAGACTATGATATTCATATGTGCTGTGTTTTTATCAAGGCTGAATTGGACCTCGGTTTGTTCAATTTATTTTGTACTGTGAACCGAACTTCAAACCAAACCTGGTACTCAAAAACAACTGAAACGCAATTCAATACAAAATATATATATTTAAAAACAAATATAGCGTTCTAAATAAAAAATTTTTGGGTTGACCTAGTCCAAAGGTATAAATAACTTTGGCCGCAGGCATTGGATCTATCTAACCATATTGGGTAGATGCCAATTTGGGCTTGATATCAAATTTAGCCCGCATTTTGTATTTACAAATATATTGTATATAAAACCTAAATTTCATTTAAATTTTCAATGATGCACGAGATACTTAACCACTTCATCCAAAACCTTGGTAAAAGGATGTGTAAGGCGAGCTTTATGAAGCTTTAATAAAGGAAGTTCATGATTCGAACTAC
The DNA here is from genome assembly GCF_003285875.2 of Drosophila novamexicana. Taxonomy (NCBI): domain Eukaryota; kingdom Metazoa; phylum Arthropoda; class Insecta; order Diptera; family Drosophilidae; genus Drosophila; species Drosophila novamexicana. Next base: position 2,352,715 of record NW_020824766.1, read on the forward strand.
TGGAAATTATTTCTGGATTTGCAGCTCTGATTGTTGTCTTTATTTGGATGACTTTGGCAGCATTAAAAGCTTATACAATATTTGCGCCAATTTGACATTGATTAATTAAAATATTTGAGAATTCTGCAAATTATTTAATTTATGGATGCCAAACAATTTTGTTAAGTTTTGTTTAATTACATTCAAATAACTGCAAATATGAAAATTGATTGCACAACATTTAAATAATCTTTTTTAATGAATCACAATTAAATGTTGCCCAACAATTTACAAAAATGTCTGTCTGAGGCCGGGCTCGGCAACTGACCAGAAAATGTGTACAAAACGCCGCTCACAAATATAATTAAGCGACCAGCACATAAGCAAACATTGGCAAACAATGAACAAATCGAGTGGAGGGCGTGGCTGGGCTGAATTGTTGTGTAAATGTGCTAGGTGGACGTTTGTTTGGTGCACATTACGTATACGATGCGTGTTGCGTCAGAAAATAAAGCAGGGCTTGCAAATTGCAATGTTAAGTGCGTCAACATCGGCCACGAACATTATCCAACCCCATACTTCACACCAAACCGTGGCATAATGACACCAACAAATCGACGACAAATGTGCTGGCAGTTACACAATTCTCCGCCCGTTTCGCCCCCGGGCCAACGGGCGGACTGCAATAACAAATATTGGTCGCTGGCAAAGTGCTAGCGCATTTTCAATTGGGCTGCGATATGGGGTTTTTGTTGATATCTATCAGATACTCGCAGCAGTGCTTGTATTATTTGTACTCGAACTATTTGTCATGTGACTTTCCTGCTGTTTATTTAGCCAGTGAAATGCATTCCGAAGTGCTTGATCATTACTTGACAAAGTAATTGAAAATGATTTGTCCGCTCTTATCAGGCAAAATATGATCGATCTACTAAACTGTTTACAGCTAGTTATATATGCAGAGTGCGCTTTTAAGTAGACTGGATTAGGCTTTACCTGTCCGTTGCTCAACTTCCTTGGCACTTCAGATTCCAGATTCCTGGCAAACTCGTTAGGTTGTAAAAATAATGGGCATGTCGGGCAGACGGCATGAGGCAAAGCCAATGATTACAATCAACATGGCCACGGGCGAAATGCAATTGCTGTTAATACCAGAAACCCGCTGCAGCGAGTCATTGTCCCAAATGGATGACACGGAAATCGATTTGCGCTTTGATTGACTCCTCAATGCAAGCGTTCTAATGAGTGCGTGTCTGTGTGTATGGGAGTGTATGGGTGTGTGTGTGTGTGTGGTATGGCAACAAAATGGCGGCACTGGCAAACACATGACTCGGACCATAACGCAGCGAAATTAACAAAAGTCAACGCATAGTCAATTACTGGCAGGCGATGTTGACCATGCCGAGGACATGGTGTCTCATCAACCAAATGGCTGACTCTGCCTGGGCATCGGCTGGTCAGGCCCACTTATCGTAAAGGACGTACCCACGCACACACACGCACACTCTTGCAATCGTAACCAATTTGCGGCCGGATTTTCCGGCTGTCCTCGACTAAGTTCTGGCTGGTAGTTTGTGGCTTGCATGCTCAATGCTCATTGATCGCTGCACAAAAGTTTAGAAATAATTAGTAAACTTTTAATTGGAAACTAGTACGCAATGCTAAATCGATTGGTTTGCTGCTGCTGCTGCTGCTGCTGCTGCTGCTGGTGCTGCTGATGCACTTCCAGCATTCAGTTCCATTCATCCAAACCATGCCTCCAGTCTATTGAGAGCCCGTTCGTTTTTGGTATTTGCCGCTGTTTTTTCGAGTGCTTTCTACTTCGATTGCATTTTCGGTGTTCTTTTGATGTTGTTTTCTTGTTCCTGAACTTGTTGTTGTTTTATTTTTATTTTTATTATTATTTCGCCAGTGTTTGTGTGTCTGAGTGTGTGTGTGTGTGTGCAAGTTTGTTTCGTTGCAATTTTATTCCCATGAAATTTGTGGCTCCGCACAAATTTTCAAGTCTTTTGTGGCTTACAAGGATTTCCTAACGAAATATGCACTGCGTGCTGTTGGGTTAGCAGTTGCTGCAAAACTTTATGGCCCATACTTTTAAGAGGGATTGCCACCGGAATGGCACAACTGTGGGTGACGGGGCTGGAGCGGGATGCGTGTGCTACTAAATTAGCAACATTTACCCTTGCACTCCGTACGACACAGTGCGTATACGTAATTTAACTGAAAGCTATCCATGGTTTATTTTCGGACAATTTAGGTCAGGGTACAGCCATAAATGATTCAAGTCAAAAACAAGTTTTCAAGCAGACCATTAAATTGCAATTGGCTGAAAAGCAGCCTTTGGTCAGCAAACATCTTTTTTATTTGGTCTCAAGTAAATCATTGATTTCGCAATTGAAATGAATTCAATAAATGTCTAACACATTTACGGAAACTGAGGCACAGTTCTTGCCTAGTTAAATTTGAGCCCATAGCCACTTCCTTAAGCAACTGGGTGCAATTTCTTCTTCTTCGGAACAAATTTGATTATGATTCATTATATTTAGTAGCACACTATAAATGAAATTTGTGCACTGCACTTTAAATCTTAAACGTAATTTAATTTCCAATGCAAAGCAACGTCGGGGGAATACAGAAAAATACAACGCACCTGTGCAATGCGGGGGGGGGGACACATGCCTCGAGGAGACGGGCGCGGTTCCAGGAAATAGAAGGGAGACGCAAACACGAGGCTGCATATTAGCAGTAGGGACAGCTTCTTTCTATCCATTCCAATGTGCAACACTTGCTTAGAGTTATTTATATATACAAACAAGCAGGCATGCTGCAACGGACGCGTATAGACTATTAAATACCCTGCGCGCGATTAACTATCTGCTGGAGCAAACAAATCAGGTGTTTTTTTTTTACCGAATAGAAATTGTTTTGGAACAAACTCGTTAAGATTATAAAATATAATATATCAATATAAACCTTTTTCAGTTTATATTATAACGTAGTTTTTTTAAACAAAATCCTTATATACACATTTATATAAGGCATTTACAGGGCATATTAAATGCTCAAGCATTCAGAACGCATTAGCGTGAATGTTCATAACTGTCGTCCTGTGCAAGAATGTGTGTGTGTGTGTGTGTGTTGGTGTGTGTGGGTAGGTGAATTCAACTGGCAGCCACTACGACGGCGACTCGGACTATGACTCCGACTCCGACTCCGATTCCGACACCGGCTTTGACTCCGGCTCTAACTGTGCCAGAGTCTAATGCGTGCCTCAAGGCTTCGTTCACAGCGCTTGCTAACGGTAACGGCCGCCATTTTAAACTCGTTTCGCATGCAGCACTTTTTGCATTCTTATTTCATGCCCAACGTGAAAATGCCGCATGCTATAATGAAATGAAATGTAATTTGCATTTAAACACACACCCACACTCTGACACACACACACACACCCACACACACATACAGAAGGCAGCAAAAAAAAAACCCTTAAAGGCATGCCGGGCTGTTGGGATAGAGAGCGGGTGCTGGACGTGCGTGTCTGTTGGCGCATTTACATTTACACCGCTGAGCCTGAGCCCACATGCATTTCATTTCATTAAAATTGCAAAAATACATTTTAAGTGAAGCTGGTTACATTTTTTTTGTATACCCTGCACACATTGTAAACTGGCCAAAGGGCATAAGAATGACTTGTGCCAAGTTTCTTATTCATGATGAGGCCTTGACTTATAGCATAAAACCATTTTCCAATAGGCGCGCATTTTTTAACATTAGCAAATAGTTAAATACGAACTTTTTGACAAATTTGAAAGGAGGGTATCTGCTAGTCGAGCCGTGCTTGCAACCAAAATTTTGGTTTAGTTCATTTTGCTCGCAGTTGTTGGTTTGATCTTTGTATTTTTTTGTTTTTAAATTGGCATTTTCATCACTTTTTTTTTTTTTTGAAAACGTAGCATATATAACTTTCGTTTAATTAATTTTTTATACTGAATATTTGCGTGAACATTTTTATGGGGCTATGCTTGTAATAAAAATGCATAAGTAAAATATTTCATATGTATATGTTCAGCACATATGGAATTTTCAAGTAATGTCATTATCCTCATTTCATGTCAAAACTAATTTTATTTGATAGATCATATAATTTATTTAACAAATTTCTGTTCAAAGAGTTCAGTTTGCCAACTCTGGGGAAATATACGTGGACACGACTAAATGAAGGGAACAATTTTATGGCCAAAGATACAAATCGATTGAAATATCGAGCAAAAAGATTCATTTTGCGGCTTACCCATTGCCAACCAAAAATATTCCCAAGAACTTAAACATTATTAAATAAAAACTTTGCATTTGTATACATTAAAAAAGGGATATCTTACGGGTCGACACTTGTTTAGAGTCAATCGCGTTTATTTGTACTTATTTAAATATCATATGCAGCTATAGAAAGTTATTTTTAGCTTACGTTTTGTTATTCGTTTACGAATAGTCGTGACAATTTAGAATTTTATATTTTGTTCTTATTTTCTTGTACGGTTGGTAGCTTTTAAAATGTGTATTGATTGGCAGAATATAGTTGTATTTATTTAAGGGGAGGTTATCTTTTATTCTGTGCAGTGTTCAATATGCCAAAGTATATGCGGTATGAAGAGTTTCTGAAAAGGTTTGTGAAACTATATTTAAATGTTTATTTTTATATATTATGTACAAGGTTTTGGTAAGGCTTAGAGATAGCAAAACTTCTGACTTTTACTCAATGTAAAAAAAAACATTCGTTTCAACTATTTCTATTACATGCCGCTGATCTGTGGTGCAGGTATTTCATAGTGAATCATTCTGCTGCAGCACTCGGACCTGTTTTCGTTTGCTATTGAACTGAAAACTATTATTTTTTAACGAACTAACGAATTCGGTTGATTGGACACCAGCAAAGCGTAAAACTGGCCGATGACATGCGCAACAAGTAAAAAATATATATTTTTATTTACTATATAAATGGATTATGGGACCATCCAAACGACGTTACGTGGACATTGCGGATAACTTCAAATATTTATTCATTTATTTTTTAAGAAAAAAGTACATTAATTTGATTTCAGACAAATCGCAAATGGTACGAAGTGCAGTAGCAACTTTTTGGGGTCTCTATGGAGCATAAATGGATATGTGTAAATATTTTATGCTTTTAAGAATTGAGTTTAAATTATTAAGTTACTGTTGCAGATACACTCTCAGCCAATTAGTGGCTGTATAACGAAACTACCCTGTGTCTCGGGCTCACAATGAGACTATGGATATGATAAGTAAACAAAATATTGTGTTATGTAAACATAACATTAACATGTTTGTGCTATGTAAACCTAACATTAAGTAGTCAGCAACGTGAGAATTAACAGCTGTAACTTAATAATATGAAGTATGCCACATGTAGGTCAAATGTTATTGATAACAGGAGAAGCAAGGAGTATCGCTGACTATCACGAGATAGATCTGAGACATTCCCGCCCGCAATTACTACAGCGAACTAACCTCACTTCTGTGCCCTTCCAGCATTAGATCTTAGCCCGGGTCGATTAAGTTTTACAACTCCGACTTAATCAGTATTTTACAATCTTTTGCATAAGTGCATTTGCATTTAAATTCATAAGTTTTCGGTCAAATTTTAATTTGTACAAATTTATAAGTGTTTCAAAAATACTTAAAGCCCGATTGGCTGAGACGTATATAAATTGCTGGTGAAAATACATTCGGTATATATTCAGGCTGTTGGCATGCTCTCGGCCAAAGCTCAGAAAACCCTGGCGAAAGTTGAAATTTTCAACTAATAGACAAACATTCCTGTCAGTGCTTTAAAATACGCTTTCGTTTAATTATAAAATTATTTATATAAAAGATAATTTGCATAGAAGCAGTGAGCTTATTACTCTGCAGAAATCGATTTAAATTTCGTTATATTATATATATGTGTATATATGTATGTATATGTATATACAGTACGTGCAATAAATTTGCGGTCCTTTTTGATGGCGTCTCTAATCTCATTCTCTGTTGATGTGAACTTTAAGTCTAACTTTTTAACAACTTTCTTCAAGTTTTGAGCGACAGCTGTCCAACTTTTTAGAGCCAAAGCAGTCGAATTTTATTTTTATTAAATTTCGTTTAGCCTAGCAGACAGCAGACAGACCCCTGGGCAATATATCAGAGAATACTTTAAATATATTTGACTTATCATAAGTTAATAGTGCAAACATGTTTCTGACAAATTGTTTGCCCAAATCAATAATGCAAAGGCAAAAAATGTGGCCAAGATGCTTTGCATAAGAACAAATGATTGTGGCTTAAACAAGTGTATTCGAAAAATAGCATAAATCTAATATTGTTCTAATAATATAATTATGATTTTTACTCAAGACTCTTTTATATATATATATATATATATATATATATGTATATATATATATTTTTTTTTTGGCACGTCACTTGGCCTGTTGCCGCTTCAGCCTGCAGCTGTTCTGTGCATTTCAGTTTATCGCCTGCCCAGAGCCAGTTGGCTGCGTGTTTGCATAGTTTACCTTGCGGAGATCTGCCCCAGCAGTTGGGCACGCCCACACGCCTTGTTCGCCTGTAGCTTTTTATTTTCGCATTTTTGGAGCGCGCCTCGTTTTTGGGTTATTTATGCAGCAACCCTTCGGCCAGGCCCCGACCACACTTTTAATGCTATTTGCTTGCCATTTGGGCCAATAAATCATTTTGGGCGCAGATAAGTAATTTTTTACCAGCATTACGTCTACATTTTCTTACCAACGCAGCTTCTGCACTCTGTTTTTCTTTTTCTTTTTCTTTTTTTTCCTATGCCACTCCGTTGCCTTTTGCTTTTCTCACGATGTTTTTCTTAGTGGCAATGTGATGTTTTGGGTCTGTGTTGTGCCCTCGTCTTTAGATTCCTTTCCACCACGGGAAGCGGAGCTCTCTTGATTCATGACGTTGCTGTTTGGTCCAAACATTGCTCGATATCTGAATGGTACTTGGCGAGTGGTCGGAGGGGCTGAGGGGGTTGGCGGTTGGAGGGGGTGAGGGGGGCAGTGGCTTGTAGAGTGGACTGCTTATTGCGCTCTTGTGCGTAAAATTATTTGAGCTGCCGACCAAAAGGAGGCAACCTTCGAGTACACTTTGCTTTTAAACGAGCTTTATCAAAACTGTGCAGTTATTTCAAATTTATCATAAAATTGCAATAAGTTCGCTGTGCTCTATTTCTATTCATAAATAGTTGTGGTAAGCAACAAAGGAAAGCTGCTGGTGAAATCAAATAAGCCTGAAGTACACATTTTGTTTATTTATGTTTTGAATTAGTTTTAAAGTCGAAAACACAAACGTTCATTTTTTATGGGAATGTGGGAATTCTTTGCAAAAGACATCGGGACGTTATGTTGATAGGCACAGATGGTCTATAAAGGCCCAGCTCGACGATGCGTACTGAGTTTGCCCTTTAAATTTATACGATATCTGGAAAGTCACTTTAGAAACTTTTCTCCCCAGTTCTGTAACATTTGATTAGCTCAGGCAACTAGTTTATTGATGTCTTTGCATAATATTAATATTAATGTAATTTTGGCATCTGCGCTTAGGAGCGCCTAAATATGCCCAATCAAGTGTCTCGTAGTTAGCAACACCTGCGGAGATACACAGGCAGAGACCGAGTGGGTGGTTGGCTGGGTGGTTGATTGTGTATCTCACGGCATTTCACAGGCAATTTGTTTGTGGGCGTTGTACCGGTAAAGTGGCACGCATTAAACGGTCTGATTGAAATTTACGCCTGAAAGTTTTTTGGATTCTGTGGTCGTGTTTTCTTTTAGGGGCGTGTCAATGAATGCGTAAGAACGGGTATGTGTACATTAAAGAATTATATAAGTGTGCTTGGACAGACAGCTGGAGCCTAGCATAAAATTGGGCCAGTTACTTGATTTCAAGTAAGTTAAGCTAGGTTAAATATTAAGCTAATTGCTGTCTAGATGCAAGAAGGTAACGAATATTTATTGTCCAATGTTAAAGTTTATACTAAACACAATATATGAATATTTAATAGATTCTTAACAGTTTGCGAATTGCGAAATATGTTGATGCTCTTTTAAAACTTACCAAAATTGTGTTTGTATTCATATGAATTTTGTTTGTTTACCTTATCTTACCTTAAAAATATGCTTTTATTATGCTTAACTTTCGGAAACTTGCGGTGTATTTTACAGCTTGTTTTCAAAACTGACTTGATGCAAACAGCATTGTCTGCTTCTTTTTTATTTACTTAAAAAGAACTTAACGTCAACTTGACATCAGCCTTAACCAGCAGCTGTAGCAACAGTAACCAAAACAAATATAGAAACTTTTCCCTAGAAATGCGCAAACGTTTTTTGATGTTCGGGCGAGAGCTATGAGAATGTATTGATTAGCTTGTAATATGTGTATGAAATACGATAGTTGATTGTTTGAAATTGCTTCTTAAAATTGAGTTGTAATTTAACTGTATACCAAAGTGAAGGTATTTTCATGTATATAGACTTAAAAGTTTTCTCATTTTTGTGGCCCATTTTTCAGTTTTAATTTTCACAGAGCTGAAACATGACCTATGGCAGACATTGCATATTAAGTATATTACACGCTTTTTACCTTGACTTTTATTACATTTATTTGCATATTCCCAAAACTTTTGCGTTCAACATTTTTGGTAAAAACTTTGGCACAAAAATGTGATATGTATGTAACTCATTTGCTTTGTGAATTTATTTCATGCTTAATTGTTGGCCATTTATTTTGTGGCTTCCCACTCAAAGTTGTTCTATTGCCAACGCCTATTATGATTCTATTGCATCTAAAATTAGCAGAACAAATGCCAGATGTATTGTACATATTAAAGCATTGCTGAGAGGCTGCATCACAATGCTTGATATTAGAATTCATAATAATTAGCAAATTGTAGCCAAACTGACCACAACTCGTAAGCATGACCCACAGAGATGTTGCTAATTTCTACAACATATTAAACGTGATTAATATTTTCTTGGCTTCAACATTTGGATTTTTTCCTTCCTTGGCTCTTGTTCTCGTTGTTGTGGTTGTGGTTGTGGCACTCGTATCCTGCTGTGCCCACCATTTGCGTTAGGGCTCTTTATTAATGAGTGCCGTTGTGTCTGGCCAGGACTTGGCTATTTGTTGTTGTTGTTATTTATTGTACGGGTATTTGCCGCTTTTGCCATGTTGATTGCGTCGAGGTTAAATGCGTTTACTTTTTGTAACGCCCCGCCCTACGACTGAGCTGCCTTTCGGTCTAGCCGCCCCTGTCTAATTTTGGCCCCATAAAGGCCCCAAGCGTTAAGTGTGCTCTCATTTGTTCGGTGTGGAATGGGCCTTAATTAATATGAATTAATTTAAGTGTTAATTGCAAGTGGATGGGTGTTCCATACGCTTTGGATGCGTGTGTACCGCGCCCGGCTCATTACAAGTGAAGTACACTGCACGAAAAGCAGCATACAAATCCATATATAAATATTGTATGCATAAGAGTGATGAAAATGGATTTTCTAAAAATAAATATAATGCTCTAAAAAAGCGCTTTTAGCTTCAACATGATTTTTGCAAGAGTTTTTTAAAGCTGCTTTAAGAGCTACTTCCCATGTTTAGCCAACACTTTGCCCATCAATCACAAAAACTTCGCCTCATTTCCTCATATTGTAATGTATTGTTCGAACAAAAGGCGATAAGGGTATTACTCATGTGAGTTTGCTCAGAGTAATTTAGTTAACGACTCAATAATATAATTAACTCGACCAATTATAGTGTACGATAGTAGGCCAATTGGCCTGGGTAGAAGTTAATGTTCGCAGTGCAACAGGACAGCTCCGAAGATGTTTATCGCTTATGAATAGAAGCAGGATCCCTTCTTTTCGAAATTTTGGTGGTGTTTGTGTGACAGAAAAAGATTAGTAACTGGCGTTACAAAGTTCGTTTGCATTGCCTGCGTTTGTGTTGGCCATGTAATTAATATTAAGTATACGCCGTGTTTGACAACTTTTAGTTGTGTACCGAGGAAAAACGGCACGTAGCATAAAAGAGCTTCTAAAATTCGTTGCCGCCAGCAATGTGAAGACACAACAAGGTGAGCAGTAGAACGATCACTGGAGTAAATAATAAATAAATATTTACCGAAAACGTTTCTAGCTAGCAGGACACGTACTGGGGATTAGCCAGAGGAAGAGCAGAACACCAAACCCTGCTGTTAAGACGTGCGGGCTATCTGCCCAAATCTCTGACCAAAACTCAGCACAAAAAACTTTTCCAGCTATTAAAGTTTAAAGATGAAAGTGATAGCTGCTGCTGCTGCTGCTGCTTCCACTGCTACTACTGCTGGTGGTTGCTATTGGTAAATGTTAAGGGAAGCCAAACCGCCAGGCCATGCGCTGACCCCTAGCAGCAATAACCGCACCGCAGGCAACAGCCTAGGGATCGGTTGCCCGCATAGATTTACAATCAGCTGCTTCTCGGTTGGCTGGCATTATGCCACAAATCATAAAAGCGCATCTAGTATCAACGCCAGTTACGTGTGCTCTTGTGTGTGCGCCACCCGACCGACTGTCTGTCTGTCTGTCTGTCTATTTTCTGTGCTGTGCGTATACGTGATATTTTATGGGTCACTCGTTTCGCAAACGTCTCATAATTTTATGACCACGCCCCAAGCGTCCACAATTCGATTCTCTGGGCAACAATGGAGGCCGTAAAACTCTGCTTGTAACTGTTACTGTATCTCATTACATATGATTTACACACAGCCAAAGCGCACATCTATTGAAATATGATAAACACCTTCTTCAAAGCTTCTACATTCGCTTTTGCTTAATGGCACTTAAGTGACGTATAAGACTGTCCATTATGGGAATTAACAGCCGACTCCAGAGAGTTTTGAGTACTAAGTCGGAAATTAAGTATGACAATGTTGCAATACAATATTGTCAACTTTAACCATATCTTTTTAATTAGTTTTAGTTTTTCAGTTGCATTTTATGTGTTCTACTTTGCTTTGTGGTTTGGGTAGACAGCCCCCCAGCAGAGTATTTGAACAGAGTATTGTGCATTCGGTTGCACCCGACTGCAACATGGGTACTTGTTGTTTTTGTTTTTATATTGCAATAAATATTTCCGATTTTTCTGCTGCATAAATCATAAGAAACACTTTCACGTGTTGTTATTTTTGTTAAAAATAAGTAAAAACAAAAGAACACAATGTTCAAATAAAATGGTTGACTGCAGCATTTCAATTAGTAAAATGAATTCATTTTCACACATTGCTAAATGCCGAAATGCACATGACTGCTCACATCTAGGGTAAAGCATGCTTCAGCATTTGATTTTCATATCGATTTCATGCTCGACTATTGCATACCCAGCACAACGTTTAAAGCAATGCAAAATAATTTCGCTTAAAGCTAAAATTTCCCCTTTGAAGCTATTCAATTTGGGAAATGGCTTTTGTATACTTACAATAAGATAAACAAACTACCAAGACTTGCAGCTAGGGGCCTCAATTTGGATTATTTCGCACATGGCTGCGTGCACGACACACAAAAAGGACTCGTATACAATTAAATGCTTGAAAATCATTTCGCTGGCACTTACAAAAAAATTATCCTATACATGTATATGAATGCAGTGGTAATGTAAGATAGTATAAGCATGTATTTTTACAAAAATACAAAAAGTGTTCTTCAAGCACAATGTAAACGTCGTTAAGCCTCCCTTAAAGTCGAACTGCCACTGCATTTCTGTTGACATATCAATTTATACAGCTTGCCCTTCTTGCAAGTTAACATTCAAGATGAACATTCATATACTTAAGCGAATAATACCCACATACCATCTGTACCGGGTCGCATTGCAGCTTCAACTAAAATTTCGACTGAAATCCAGCTTCAACTGAAACCCAACTTCAACTTAGATTCAGCTACATGTTGCAGTCCTTTTTATGCTGCTGACTCTTCTACTCGCGAGGTTACACTCATAGCCCCATAAGGAGTACTATATATTTGTCAACTGCATCAACAAGCGCGTCAATATAGGCATGTACATCTTTTCATCTCTCAGATCCTAGCTAAGCTATGTAGTTTCACAGTCTAAAATATATTGGTTTTTGTTCAAAGGTAACTTCGCTAATTGCTTTAATCGCCCGGATCGGACAAGCATATGATTAGCTGTCATAGGAATAGTCTTACGTCTAATCAACATCTAAAACTCTAATTATATGGTCAATGGCAGAAATCGTTGAAGATATGCGTTCTTGTATGGAAAATTATTCTGTTTTTTAGAATATATTGTGCAAATATCAGCCCTACTATTCTTTTTACCTGTCAGCAAGCCCGTATTAAGTCGGGCTAGCATTTGACTCCTATATTAATAAAACCACGTCTCGATCATTAGTCTACGAGAGTATGGGAAATTCATGGGAATAAAATATTATCAAATAATTTCCTGAAATTTGAGATAAGATATGATAATATGAGACGATATGATAATTCCAAACGAAAATAATTTTATAGAGTTGAAATTTTGATAGCCAGCTATCAATTTGTGTAATGTTTCGAATCTCTTTGGTGTTTTTTTTATTTAAATCTTTTCCATTTAAGTCTATATATATGTATTTTTGTTCTTGGCGGTTTCAGTGCATATTATTTAAGCACAAATATAGAAAGTAAATCAAATACTTGTATTTAATAAATACTTACTACAACTTGAAGACGTGTTCAATTATAGAAAACCATTTTGACACTTTGTAAATATTTTCGCTGCACAAAAGGGCTTTATTTGAAACGTAAAATTGAAAAGAGCACCACAGAAACCACACACACTTCAAAAAAATAGCACAGAAATTGTGTGCGAAATTAAAAAGAGCTCGATGTTGAAATAAATTGAGCAAAATAGTGGCAGCTACTTAAGTGAAAATATTTTTTTGGCGCTTGTAATAACTTGACTGCTGCTCCAGCATTATGTCCTCCAACCGTTGGGGGATACGTACCGAAAAAAAAGAGCAATATGAAAAGGACTTAAGTGCAATGAGTGCTGCGGCTTTGCCTGCAGATGCCCGTCCCGTGCTGCTCGGGAGTATCCTGGAATGGGCCTTGTCCTGGGCCTGTGCTACATTCATACGTTTTCGATTAAGCGGCTCCGGACTGGTTCGACTCCTGCAGCCAGCAAACACTCACCAAAAGGAAGCGGAAATTTACACAAAGACAGGATGTAGCAGAACTTTCAGTTGTAAGTGGCCGCCAAGCTGCAGCCGAAATGAGCCAAAATTGCAGCGGGCCAACACAGGCGTCGAAAGGCCAAACACGTGGCTGTTGCCTGTTCGCTGTTGGCGGTTGGCGGTTGGCTATGCCGTGGTGGACTGGTGGCATGGTGGCATGGTGGCCTGTCTGACTGACAGGCCATTAATTTTGGATTACCCAAGCACAGTACAAGTACACTGCCACCAATCCGCCGCCGACTGGAGGCCCCCAAAAAATTCACAAGCTTGCCGGTTTGCCACTTAGTCGTGCTGTTAAGCATTTCATAATGCCCTCAACATGCCTGGCTTTTTTCCATTGCTTCTTGGCCAGGTCGTTAACGTTAATGACAACCTAAGTGGTCATATATAATTTCTGAAAATTATTTCTACCTGTGCAACAAAGTGGCACAAAACAGCCAACTGCGCTATTATTACAAGGATAATAAGCTGCAAGCCTGCGGCAACGATAAGTGTGTAAATGCAAAATGCGTTCAGGTAGCTTCAAAGGTTTCATAAAGTTCAGAAATTTCAAATAAAATCCTTTCCTTTCCTTTACTATAAAAGGTAAAATATAGTTTATTTCTATATAGTTAGATAATAATCAAATGCAATGAAACTTTTTGAACACATGCACAAAATTCAACAAGAATCTAGAGTCAAGGTGGAAGCACTTCAAATGAAAATCATTTGCATTAAAAGCCGTTCTCAATGCACGAATAAACACTTGGTCAGACTTGAGAACTTTTGGCTCGAATACTTGCACAACGTATTTTGGCTAAAAATGTGCTCTCAAAATGACTTCTTGGTGCTGCTTGGCATAATGCGACGAGTGGGTAAATATTTTAAATATTAGAAAACTAAATATGAATTGATTTTCATCAACAAAGTCAAGGGCTCAACAAACAAGCTGGATGTTTGCGGGAAAATATCTCAAGTCTCAAAAACAAAATTAAAAATACATGCAAAACTATAAGAGAAATTTTTAAACGATTTTCTGTTGACTATAGTAATACAATTTTATATTGATACATTAAAGCTAAGCACTTTATATATAATTTATAAAATAATTGTAGTTAATTTGACAGAAAAGTTGAAAGCGAAATGTACAAGATTGTCCTTTCCAAAATAAACCATATTTTTTGGGGCCTCGTAGCGTAGACGCCCAGTTGTCCAAACTACTTTTGCCTAATTTATCTTGTTCTCAGGCTGGCAGCAACAAATGCAGCCGCAATAGTTGAATTACTTCACATATAACCAGACACCCACACACACACACACACACACACCCCTTTATCTATGGCCAGGTGGCGTAAAGTGCTAGAAAGTGTAACTGGGTCGTTGGTAAGTAACTAAGTAGGCGAACTAAAAGCAAAAGCAAAAACAGCCGAGAAAAGTTTTTCACTCGATGTTACAGCATTTGGGGGGGCCAACAAGATAAAATGGACACACCTTATGTGTTCTCCGTTTGGGGCCAAGTGTGAAATAAAGTGTAGGAAATTGCAGGTAGCTAGACGCCTACCAACTGCTGCCTACTTTTGGGCACACACCAAACTCAGCTCCATGGCCAACACAGCAAAATGCCATAGCAATTTGTTAGCGGGTTCGGGAGAGCGTCGTGCAAATGTAATTTACTGGTTGCTCTTGCCTCATGCCGCCAAAAGAATGGACCCGGAATTTATTTGCGGCTATTTGGTAAAGTGAAAGCAAATTAAAGTCTTTACATACCGAGCAAATGCCATGACATACTTTAAGATCCAGCGATTTGTAGCGAAAGCAACTTCAGTGACTCGTAAAGTAGCTAATTCGGCATTTGATATAAAACATTTGCCATACATTACAACTAACCGCGACTGCGATTCGAAAATTATGTGTACACGAATGTATATCTATGTGTAAAACTCTGCCCCGGATCCTTATGCTCAGCTGCGGTCGCTTATACAAATGTATCTAAGGTCGCGAGTGCCAAAAATTTTTGTTGGCTTCTTCAAAATGTCGTGACGGCTCTTGTCCTGTTAGCAACAAGCAAGAAATTGTTGAGCCATGACTTTGGTCTTTACACTGAGAGAAATTTTTCGATTGAAGCTTACTTGGATAATTTCTTATATATTATTGTGGACAATTCCAGTTAGATATGCAATAGATAGAAGACAGTTTTGTTTTATATTATTCCTTATTATTATTAAATATACACTGCGCCTCATCCGGTTAGCACACCACAATATCATTTACGATTAACAACATTTCAAGTGAAACTTTTAGTTTGTGGCAGTGTTTGAGGTTTGCATTCTTTGCCGTCCCTGTCAAACGCTCCGAACTCATGCCCCCAACCATTTGAATTCCAGGCCCATGACGCTTAGGAGCCAAAGCCCGACGCTTTCGCTTCATCATCAACTTTAGAAGTGCCGCAAATCTTTGCGGTTTCGTCTTAATGGCTAAGAAATTGTGATTTATGCCTCGACTTGTGTATATATATTTTCAGTTCTTGACGTATGTGTATCTGGGTAAAGCCTGTTTGCGAGTGTGCTGGTGCGTGATTTACATGCTCGTTAGATGTTAGTAAAAGGGTATAAAAGCTATGTCTGCATATCCTTTGATCTGTATAAAAAAGGATTTTCAACTGACGGAAAAATTTTGAGCATACGGCAGCTTAAAGGCCAGCATCAATTACGTAATTCGTTACGTAATTAGCAACAAATTTATTGGCATCCAAAGGTGCGACCGCCTCCTACTTTCCATCGACTACAATTTTGACTTTCTGTTGGCAACTTCAATTGTTTCTCTGTTGAATTAGTTTAATTAAATCCAAGAGATTGCGATTGAGAATGACCTTTGTGAGGAATGGCGACGTTTCCATTGATGCTCCAACAAACTTAATGAATAGTAAAAAATTGGCTTATTAAGTAATTAGATTCTGTGTCAACACAAGCTCAGAAGCAAACAGCATATATTATTTGATCTCCTTTTGAACATTTTAACGTAATTAAAATAAGATCGAGTAAATCTAATCTATTTACAACAAATAATGTGCGAAACTAACTTTTAGCTCAATCTTAAAAGTAAGCACATTATGAATCATATATAAATCTAGATATAATCAAAAACGCTTCGTCAGCTATGTCAATCTGGAAGAAAAACAAGAAATAGGGTATATAACTTGAGTCTGATTCAAGTTTATACTTATATACACTCACTTGCTCAAGCGTTAGGCATTCAAAGAATGGAATGCGCAACTGTAGTGGACCCTGTTCAGTTGGGTTTCTTATTTCTTTGAGAATCTTTAAGGCTTCTCTAAAGAACTGCAGACTAACGAATTGAGTGCAATAATGAAAATCTATGGCTTTCAGTTTGCAGCAAACTTGGAAAATCCGCAAAAGGCTTTGCGAAATTTTATCAAACTTATGATATGATGTTATTTCAAGCACTTCTAAATTTTCGAAATGTCGCAATTCTTGAAAGCATTCTTCATCGATAAACCCACATTTTAGTCGTCGTAGGGATTTCGCCTTTATTATTTCTTGAAGCTCTTTAATGTCTACGTTATTATCTTTAATAACTAGGTTTTGTAAGATCGGCCTGGTTGGCTTTAGCGATATCCCTTTGAAGAGTTCAGTAAGTGATCCAACGTTTGGTGATGTTATTTGAAGATCAGTTAACATATTTAACTCCGCGAGACGTTTGATTTCTGCAGCTTCAGACTCATCAAATTTAATGTTAAGGTCTTTAAGCTGTGGTAATTTAACTAAAAGTTCTATGCTTTTTATCTCAGCGAATTCACAATGCAAGCTTCGTAGGCTTTGAATTTGCACAATAGCCTCGGTGTCAATATATGATATGGGTGTACTTTTTACATTCAAGAGTTGAAGAGTTTTGGGTTCTGCAGCAGCCAACATATGAAAGAGGCGCGACATTGAGTCTCGTTCAAGATTCCTTATTATAAGTTTTTCCAATTGATTCAGTTGGGTCAGTAATTCAATATTTTTTCCATCGACAAATCCACATTCTAATCTCCTTAGGGACTTAACTCTTGCCACATGGGCAGTTTCTTCACAAGTAAGAGATTTGCCTTTTATGACTAAGCATTGAAGTTTCGACGATTCTCGCAAAACTAATGAGTGCAGGAACTGTATGAGAGAACCTTCTGCATAAGATGTTATTTCAAGTTCCTCAAGGTCTGTTAGCAGCGACAAGAGCTCAAGGCTCTTCCCGTCTGAAAAGCCGCATTTTAGTTTCTTTAGGGTCAATATTTTGACTAATTCTTTTGAATCTTCATAATTAATTGTTTCTATTCGGGGATGTCCTAACGCATTATTCCGTCTATCTACGTTTATCTCCTGAAGAGCTGAGCATTCTCTTGCAGCAAGTGCTTGGAAGAAATCTTTGAATGAGCCTATTTTGTGCTCCCCTTTTATATGCAACGTGCCAAGATTTGGCAGTTCAGCTAGCGCAACATACTCTTGGGCGTCGAAGGCATCATTAAAGTAAGAAATGTTTGAAATTGTAAGCTTACGGAGACTTTTATTAAACGTAATCTCTCGACCCAAACAAAAAACAGATATTTCATTTGCCCCTCCCATAAAAACATTTAGAACACCTTTTGATATATCACGCAGATCGTGCTCCGAATGTATTCTCAATTCTTTAAGATTGGCTAAATGTCGCAAGAGTTTAATGGTTTCAAGATCGGAGAATTCGCATTCTAAAGACCTTCGTTTGTTATAACCAATGGGATCGATTCCAATGCACAATTTCTCAAGAACCGTAGATCGTTTTGTGGCAAATGCTTTTATCAGTGGGGCTAGTGAGTTTAGCATATATTTTCCATTTATTATTAGAATTCGTAATTTGGGCAAATTTGATAGAGGTTCAAAATCTGCAGAACATGTACTTTCACGCATTGTTATGGTTAGTGCTCGCCTATTTTTATCCATACTTATGCAATTGTCTTCATAATATATACTAAAATTCACATTACATGCTATTAAAAGATTCAAAACTGCTTCCGAAACTTTGTAGAGCTTATGCTGTGAGCTTAATTCGAGATTATTCAGTTGTGTCAGATAACTAATGCTTTTCAAATCGGTAAGTCCGCATTTCAAACTAGTTATGGATTGGATTCTTCCAATTTCCAAAATCTCATCGTGATCGAGTGGGAAACCCGAAATGGATAATGTTGTAAGTTTCGCGCATTCTTGTAATGCAAATGCTTGGAAAAGATTTGCCAAGGATCCGCCTCCGCATTTTTTTATGGATATTCTTTCAACTTTACCCAATCGTGTTGGAAATTCAATAATCCGGTGATCATCGATTTGACAATCTAAAACTTTCAGAGATTTTATTTTTAAGAGCTCGATGATCTCTTCATTATTCAGTCTAGTAATTGGCTCACTCGAAAAATTGAACTCAATATCTTCATCATCTTCATCAAAATCCATATCTGACGTAGTTCTCAACTGTTCAAGCTTCGGCGATTTTCGCTCAGCTATCCTCGTAAAGAGTTTTGTTAATGTACCGATCTTGTGCTTTCCAACAATGAGTAAGTTTGTTATATTTATTAAACAAGCCAAATCAGCCAAATTGGCGGCGTCAAGTTCCTTTTTAAAGTATAAAGTTAGTTTTGTCAACCTTTGATCGAACCTTATTGAGTCAATTTTTATAACAAGGCCGTTAATTCCGTTGAACCTGCATTTTTGTAGTGTTTGTATTCTTGAGACTTCGGCAATCTCATCACAATCGATGTCGGCTTTATCAATCATAAGCTTTGTAAGAGTTGTTTGTTCATTTTTAGCTAATGCATTAAAAAGTGTATTCAAGGAACCAATTTCGTGATATCCTTCTATTCGCAGATCACATAATTTTGGCAATTTAGCTAGCGGTGTATATTCAGAGTCGTCAAAGTCACTCTTCACTTTAAATGCGAGTGTCTCCAATTGATTGCAATACGGCACAATGTCAGTTAGCTTTCCATAAATATCATTACTCATTACCTCCAATCTTGTCAAGTTTGGATTCGATTCGCAGTACTCAACCAACTCCATAGCATCGACTCTTACATTTAATTGAAGGTGCTCAAGGTTGGGGAACTGTTGCAAACTACTTATGGAATACCCTGGAAGTGCGAAAGAAAGATAGTTGTGTACCTATAGTTTTGTAGTTAGTTTATACATAACTCACCTAACATATCAATTACCAATGACTTAATGCTACTGCAATTGTCTTGCAGTGCACGTATGAGCATGTCAAATATAGTACCATGCTCACTGTAATACATATCTCCAATATTATAAATCAATTGGACACCTTTTAAGTTGCTATTGAATCTAAGTGCATCCATGAACGTTTTCCAAAATGTATCTTTATCTTTCTGCTTTGTATGCTGCAATCGCTTATAATGTTTGGCAAAATCCACGATGACATTTGAAGATCTATTTAAATAAGTTTGCTCGATCTCGAGGCGTTCGTAAAGACAGGGGTTCCATATCCAAACAACATCGCGAAACCATTCACAGGCAAGCGCAAAACTTACGAGATCTGCGTATGTAAATATATCCAATCTATCCGTTCTTTTAGATGTTTCACAATTGATTCTAATCTGATTGAGTATTTCAAAAATACAATAGGTATTTAGTTGCAAAATATTTGAAATGCGCATATTGTGCCTAAGTGTCAGTTGCGCGTAACTAGTCGGATTTACTTTGAATTATTTGTTTAATATTTTATTGCATGCACTTAATTGCAATAAATTCTTAACACTGCATGACACATCAGAGCACGGTATACATATATATTTTGTACTTATTTCGCAGCACTATCGCTTAGCGTGTTAAGCTGTTACCGATTTGACGAAAACTGAAGAAACACTTGGCGAATACATTCCTTAAATATACAGAAAGAGCGGGAGAGGAAGCGTTAAAGAGACACTGAGGGATTGGAACGTATGATCACTTATCATAATCATAACACGAACTGGAAAACATTTTCTCATACCACAGACTGGTCTCTTGTAATGGTTAATATTATAGATTCCAATTAGTTAAACACACCGACACGTCTGTGCCGTTTGACTTTAGCTTTTTCAATGTTTTATTCAATATATTCTTGTGACTAAGACCGCATAGCTGCGCTGCCGGTTACGCCAGCAGCGGAGCGGCTTTATACATATATTTTGTCTTATCAGCATAATCGGGAGAGAGAGAGTCTTATGTACATATTTGTATGTATGTATATGTGTATATACGAATGGTCAGCGTGGGACTGCAGACTTAGCGTAGCTCATAAGTGGGCGATCATATTACACGCTCACTCGAAAAGGTTTTGTTTGTGTACTGCAACAATGTGTTGCTGATTTATTTATGCATAAACGATGTTACTTTATTAGTACAGTGTTACTTTATTGGTAGAGTATCCCCTAGTCGGGAGCTCCGACTGGAACCTCTTAGTGGTTTTTTGCTGGTGTGGCTGTTGAGTAGAATCGGCAGCAAGTAATGCGGTCAGTTGCGAGTTCGAACCCTGCCAAGGGAACTTTTTTCTTTTTAATATTTTTGGTGTTGGAATAAGAGGGTTCAGTGTATTCACTAGTCGGGAGCTTTCGACTAGAACCTCTTACTTGTTTGTTTATGCTGTTAGGCATATGAAATAAAGTATAGGAAAATGTTTTGGCAGATCCAAATAAATGCAATGAAAACAAATAAATTCCATGCTGTGTAATGGTATAATTAATCTTAATTTAAATTTTGTGAGCGGCAGCAAAAACAATTTTTCCACACTATTTTCACACTATTTTCCAGAATAGTTCCCAAGTTGAAAGTTGAAGCAGCTGTGCTACTCGTAAACTGAAAAAAAAAAAACGTTTAATTTTCATGGGCGATGCACATAAATTTCCCAGCCGAGCTTACTGGTGAGTGTGAGAAGGTGAAATATATGGGGAATAATAGGAAGAATGGATAGGACTCTGAACAATCTTGTAAACAACGCAAACAAAAGTTGCCGCTTGAATCTTAGTTTCGATTGAATTTATTGCTACTGACCAAGGTCTGAAATGGGTCATACGCTGACGGTAGACCGGACCTAACCGAATCTAAGTATTTTGGCAATTTATTTAAGCTGCGGCCAAAAACAAGCACGTTAATTCCAGAATTCTACTCTAAATTAGTAGCATGTGTTTGCCATGGGCATGCCTGACTGTTGGCCCGAGCCTAATTAGTTTAAAAGGCTGCCCTCAGCGAACGGATCGATAAATCCAACAGTTGGACGCACTTCTTTACAGTTGTCAGTGCCCAAGATGGATGCCGTTGCCATTGGCTGCCAAGTATTCAAAGTGACTACCAGGGCTAGTGGCACTTGGCTGGACTGGGTCCATAAATTCCAGGCGGACCCGCTGCCAGCCAAAACTATTACTCACACTCTCGCCGCCTTCAATCGCCGTTATGCCGCCCGCCTTCACTTGGTTATAATTTAGATTGTCTATTTCGCGCAGCTGCCGCTCGATTTGAGCTTGAGCAGAGTCCTGGCAATTGACGTTGTGTACGTGCCGCACTCAAGATCTATCTATGGGGCAAGTATATTTGGCCAGAACAATATTGTTGCCGTTGCCAAATATTCGGCGCTCAGTTTGTCTTGGCCGTGGCACACGTTGAGCACATATTGTTGGCCAAATGGCGTCCAAAGTGGCTGAAAGCATCAGCTTCTTTTCATATAATGCGAAAATTGCAACAGCCCAATTCGAATCAATAGAGAATAAGTATAGAGTTCTTAAATTCGACTAGAGGCTTGAAAGTTAAGCTAACTAGAATAAAATATATAACATTATTTAAACCTAATAATAATTATGCAGCTGAATATCTCAAACTTGTTCAGTTCACTTGAATGTTATTTATTTTGAATATTATAGGATTTTATTGGATTTTGTGGTAAGAATATTGTACATATTTTATGAAATAAAGAAAGCACAAGTTTTTAATTGATTTCATACGGCTCTCTTCTCGAGCTCTATTATTGAAATTGAAATCAAAATTACATTTTAATTTTCTGTTTTGGCACAAAATTGTTAGTTTAATTATCGTTTCGAATGACAGCAACAATTGTTTTAAATTGCTTTCAGTCGAAAAATGCCAACGGAATTTCCACTGAAATTGTCGATCAAGCAGAATTCGCTAGAAGGAAGCATTCGGGTAAAATTGAAGTTAACTCTGTCAATCAATAAAAACAATTTGAAAGCAATCAAAGTTTAATTACCACAACAAACGACCGACGAGAGGTGACGCGAAAAAAGAACAAAAAAAAGAAAAAAAAAAAAACAATAAACACTAACGAATTCACAAGGATAAAGAAGCACAATAACTGAAGCATAAAGCAAAAGGGCCAAGACAAGGAAAATCCATAGACATAGACTTGCCTCACACAACCCATAGACTTACCATATGAGGCGCAACCGTACAAACCACATAAATATAAAAGCGACAATCAGAAAGCTGCGGTGGGACAAAGAAAAAAAAAAGAAAAGGAGGCAAACATAAAAACAAGAATGGCCATAAACAAAGAAATAAACAAGGCATCAAGCGGTAAGTACGAAACATATACGAGTGCGCGCCGAATCTGACTGTTTGGCACAAAGCTTCCGGCGGAAATGGAGTGCACAAGCTCGCACACAAACACACACAGACATTTAAAGGAATAGACGCACAATGATGCCAGCCAGCGCTGCTGACAACAGATGCCAGCTAAATATAAAAGACTGATAGCCAGCTTAAAGGCATCACATTATGAGGTTGACACAAATATAAAAGAAATAAACAAGCGACTGTCTTCGTTATTTGCTTGTCACAAGCTTCTCAGTGCATACGGCACCTGAATGAAAACCGGCAAATGCACAAGCACATATATACCAGCATTAAGACAAACCCACAAGCAAACATACCTGATCAATTCAAAAGAAATAGTGATACAATTTGCCTTTAAGTTTTCATTTTGTTTTTCTATATAAAAAACCACATGTCCTGACTGACTGACTTCCTGATTGGTGGTCAATCTACAATTGAAAAAGACTTTTTGGGCGAAGTTTTCAGTTTTGTTCCATTGTCGGAAAACAGTTCTATGAAAGTTGTTTAAAATCAATTGATTTTGATTTAATAATTGGGTGTCAAAGATTAAATGGGCGAAGCTTCGGTTGTAAGCTTATTTCCAAAGAGACATGATCAAAATTCATGGTAGGTGTTTTTTACACTATTCATCAAATGTAGGTCTCCTCGATGGAAAATGTGAGTCAAAGCTTTAATGAGTGAAAGTTAATTTTTTGTCTTCGAGATTCTTACAAGACTAATATGGTTTCTGCCCCGTTCTTTAGTTCTTTATTCGATGAACTCTAAATATATTTTTAAATAAAGTTTAAATGAAGTTCAAGATAGTATGGCCAGATTTAAAATTGTCACGGCGGTAACGGAGCGAAAAAGTTAAATCTGGGGCATTTTTGCTGGTCTTGTATATAGAAAGTAAGTCCCATGGCCAGTCTAAGCGAATCGATTATTATGCGAATAAGAATCGAGATATTATATATAGAGTGGGAAGCTAAGCAGCAAGCGAATAAAACAAGAAGGAAAATGATACTGAAATTAAAATATCTTATCTGTTACCAATATTTATATAAGTGAAGAGCACTGACAGCCTGGTTTTATTAAAATTTGTCAATAAACATACATGTTCTGCGAGCCAGTTCGACATTTAACTGGAACTAGTTCGTCTTACTTTTAATATCTTTTGTAGAAGGTCGCAAAATATCTAAACATTTAGTCGCTGTAATTAAAGAAACTAACAACAATTGTAATTATTAAAAAAAGCATATTCAAATTGGTTATAATTGTGTTTTCAGCGCAAGCCCATTTTATAAATGTGCACCTGCATTTCATATCCTCCCGTGCTGGCCAAAATGATGGCGGCCAGTTACGTTTCTATTATGGCAGATGCCAGACTTTAGCCATGGCTAAAAGCAGCAACGGTGATAAATCTGCGCAGTGCTCTCAGAACTTTTGCAATTTTTCACAAGAGACGAAACTTGAACACTTACCAAACAGCAAATAGAAATATTAAATATTTAAAAGTACTTCGGTTCGGCTTTTTATATTAATATTTAAAGTGTTTGCAGCCTTGACTAAAAGTTCATGCAAATTGGACAAGTTGCAAAAAAAAAAAAAAAAACTCAAAGGATATTTTGTGGGAATTGTTGAAAACTGATGGCAGCTGTGGGTCATTTTTTCTTGTCGGCTATTAGTTCTAGTTATAATGATTATAACCAACCAATCGAATTGATCAGATGCCCATTCCCAGGAGGTCATTAAAAATTGTCTAAGAGAACCGTACAAATTGCTCAATTTCAAAGGCTAGGAAAATTACTTAACGAGCGCTTTGATTATTCGCAAATGCCGACGTATCGCAAAAAAGAAGCTATAAAAGCTGCCGCTGCCTAACTAGGCTGGCACAAACTTTGCGAGTGGTTCATCATGCGGCTAAAGGACTTCATGCACTTTCCGGACATTGGCTGCCGACTAGCTATGATGCGGTGTTACGAGTGGTTTGGCAGCGAAACGCCGCGTGTTCATCAGACATTGGCTCAGCGTGTGTGGTTTCGATTTGGTGCCTTGAATCTGATCTATCAAAACTTGGGCATGGTCATCTATCTGTTCATGGCAAAGTCACAGGTCGACAAGCTTAGCACGATTGTAGCACAGATTTCGGAGACCTGCAGCGTGATGGGCCTGACGTTGGTTGGGGCCTGTAATATGTGGATGCTGCTGCAATATCGCAGCGATATTGAGTCCATGTTGGCCGACTTGCAACAGCTGTATCCCAATCGAGGCATCCAAAGTCGGGTCTATCGCATTGAGTATTACTTTGAGAAGTCGACGCGCCTGATGAGATACACGGCCATTTTCTTCATCTCTGCCTATGGCTACTACAATGCTTTGCCCGTTTTGCAGCTGCTGTATGAGCTGCTGGCAGACTCGCAGCACGTCAGTTACCAGTACCAGAGCAATACCTGGTATCCCTGGCAGCTACTGGCCGCTCCGGATTCATCTATAAGTTTCATCGCAGCGTATCTCTGCCAGGCACTGTCCTCACTGGTGGGCGTTGCCTTTATTATGATAAGCCAGTTCTTGTTGTGCTTTTTCATTACCCAAATGCGTCTGCATTTCGATGCCTTGGCCAATGGTCTCTACTATCTGGATGCTAGACAGCCAGATGCTAATGAGCAGCTGAAGGTGTTGATTGCCTACCACAGCCGTCTGCTGTGCATTGTGGACAAAATCAATGACATCTTTAACTTTATGTTCCTGATCAATTTCACAACATCTACGATTGCCATCTGCCTGATGGCCTTTGCCATGGTCATGATCAGTTTGGCCTCGACCTTTAAATACTCCGTGGGACTGCTTTCCTTTTTGGTCTTTACGCTCTTCATTTGCTACAATGGCACCGAGCTCACCTCGGCAGTAAGTTGATTTTAGCTACAAAAGATAAACTATCCACAGCACGAATTATGTACTTGCAGAGCGACAAACTGCTCCCTGCTGCCTTCTACAACAATTGGTACGACGGCGATTTGGTTTATAGAAAGATGTTACTCTTCTTAATGATGCGCTCCTGCGAGTCGCGAGTGCTGCGCGCTTACAAATTCACGCCCGTTTCTATGGCTACTTATATGGCCGTAAGTATGTGTATTATTAATATATGTATGTGAAACTTATGAATGTACTTTTTCGGCAGATGTTGAAATTTTCCTATCAGCTTTTTACTTTTGTGCGTGCTATGATATAGTTAATCTACAACGTCTGCTGAGGCATATATTATCTTGGGCAAACAAAAAGTTTTAACATAGCACTAAATTTTATTAATGCACACGGCGCCTATTTGAATCAGAATCTACAGGCCTTAATATAAGCCATGAGGATCGCATAGAAGGGCACCTATTGGAAGAGGCGAGTACAGGAACTAAAGTAAGAGTAGGTATGAGATTGAGGGATAAAGCTCCCTCGATACAATGAAAATTACAATAACTAAGCAAAGACAACTTTTAAAGTTCTATAAGTTATATAGTTTCACTTCGCAAATCTCGAATCTGCAAAATAAAAATTATTAGAATTCTGCAAATAAATAAACAAAGCTACTACTTTCCCTTTCGCATGCGGCCAATTGATCAATGCTGTTGTCAAATATAACTTTTTTCTTCTATTTAATTTAGAATTGAGTACGTTTAGTTATTTGCTTTAATGCGCTGACTGGCTGCCAAACAGGGTACAAACTTATTAAAATTGGATCAACTCAAAAGGCTGCTGGGTGGCTTTCAGTTAGCGCAAGTGAATTTCTCAAATTTCGTTTGCTTGTGCTTGTAGCAGAGTCGGGCTTGTCCCGTGACCCTCGGTTATTTACGTTAGCATAGAATGCAAAAGCGTAAAATTAAGTTCTTCACAAAGGACGAGAAAAGTAAAAATTGGGAATTATGTACAAGTCACCTGCCTGTTATTATGTCCGTCTATCTGTCCGGCTGTCTGTCCGTCTGTCATGTAGTAGCCGTGTTGACTGTGGTGGCTGTGCTGGGTGTGATTATCGCGTCGTTATCCGGGATCAGTGGCTGGCCCCAGCGCCAGCATTGCCCACTTCGCACCCCTGCATTACACACTTGCAGCTCGTCCCCGCTTATGGTCTGGCCCTCACTTTTATTTTATATAATAACATTTTAATTCCCTTAATACACGCTACGCTGCCTGCAAAGCTAAACAAACTGAAAGCCGCAGCCACATAGCCGTTGGCTGTTGACGTTGGACGTTGCCGGCTTTTAGGCGCACAAGCTGCTCGCAATGTTTTAGGCATTTTTTCCTCTTTGTGTGTGTGCTTTTTTTTGTTGCTGCTTGTTTGCGTAAATCATTAATCATAAGCTGCGCATATTTATTGTATTTTGCCCTTGTTGACAGCTTTTAGTTGCGCCTGGGCATGACCATGGATAGTCCTGTGTATGCCATTTACTATGCGCACTCACGGAACTAAGTTAGAATTTATGGTTTTGCTCAAACTTTCATGGCTTTAGCATCTGCAATTTAACATTAAAAAGATGAAGCATTTTCCGCTAACATAAGCATCTGATTTTCTAAACTGCAATTTTGGAGCAATATGATTATGGCAAGCAATTTGGTTGATTAATACCCTGTACTTTTTCCAAAGGCATTGGAAAGAATAGGTTAAAGCTCTGCAATTGTAGAAGGCACCTCTGACCCCATTAGGTATATATATTCTTCATTAATAATGCCGAGCCTATATATGTAGCCTTGTTTGCGTGACTCTGGGTCCATTTCAATTCAGGAAACTTAAATAGCTAAAGAACGAAGAATACGAAATACAGAGTACAAGCTAGTGCAGAATAATATGGAGCATATGGGGAATATATGTAGAATAAAGTTTATGTTATTGCGTGAATTAATAATCAAGATTTTAATCTATAATTGTGAATTTCCTACAGTTTTTTGCTATACTTAACTACTTAGCACATAAGCCCTGTGGTTGTACACTTTAATAAGTGCTTTCAGCTTCAATATTCTGATTTCTTATGGGTATTGTTGGGCGCATAGAGAAAGCCAAACACAAAATGCAATGTGTGCCAGTTAATTTAGCCATCAGCTTTTGGGTGTTTAGACAATGCACTGTTACAAATTGCCCAATCAAGTGAAATGACCAGGCAACCCCTCCTAAGAGAACAGGCACACATGCACACATGCATATAGATGCCGAGTGCATTTTGTTCATGCCCATATACAGAGGGTACACAAAATCGACAGTGGCTATAACAGTTGACTATGCCCTGAGATGGGCCAGATCAATGCAGCTTGAAGCATTTTGCTGCCCGGCTGCGGTGGCCCGCCGCTCTCAGCCATCCACTTGCAATGGCCTTGATAAGTTTTAAGCAAACAAAGTCGGCTCGTTACAGTACATGAGTTTTAGGACAGGATACTGTTGCGCAGAACATTCCCTTGCCTACACCAAAAACTGTGCCGTTTAAGTAAGCCGCAAAATGTAGTCAAAGAACAAGCCTCAATTTCGTACTAAAACTTTAAACGAGTCTACAGATAAAGGAAATCAACCTCAGCAGCTGGTTTATACTAAACCAACGCTAATCATCTGCGGGAAAGTAGAGTTAAAATTTAGTCAGTTAACGCTAGGCGCTTTAATTCGAGCCTATGGAATGTAAGGTAACACGACCTTAATGTATAAATGTATATATAAATATGTACTTACCCAAAAAATTCATGCCCACATAGTTTATAGACATTAATTAGTAGCAGGAGCTGTCTTTTATGTATGTATGCTCTTCACTGAAATAAAAAAGAGAAATTGAGAGCCGGTTAGAGAAAGAGTAGCAACAAGAGGGGAATAACTCAAAGAGAGAGTGAGAGAGAGAGAGTGGGAGGGAGAGAAAGATAATAGTTTAAGAAGGGTAAGATAAGGTTATATAATATAATATAAGGTAAGGTAAGGTAATATAATATTTATAATCAAATCAGGAGAAGCTGAAAGGCTTTATTGAATTCATAAGATACTGAAGAATAAGTTTTTAAATTGTAAGCAGCTAGTAAGAAAGTCAGGAAAACATAAAACACGTAGATGACAAGCACTCGGCGCATAAGTCCACATTTATTTAATGCTGCCAAATACACCAGGTTAATGCGTATGTATGTGTTTATTTATGTACTCCCAGCTAATGCACATATGTATTTATTTATGTACTCTGGTATGGAAAACCATTTTGGTTTGCATTTGACTTTCACACTGTCCATCAATTACTTAGCCTTATCTGCAGGGGCCATATGGTGTCAGCGTTTCACTAAGAGAAAATAAAACAAATAACGAGAAGCCAAAATTTTTACACACAATTTAGAGACATTTCCGCACGTGGCCAACTACGGACTCCCCTAAGCTCCAAATGCGCCATGACGTCGCGTTAGAAAACAAAAAAAAAACACATATATATTTATATATATCCCCACTGCGGAGAAAGTCATGAGATGTGAGAGCTAACAAAAAAAAAAAAACAATGAGAAAAAGTAAATATACAATGAGAATGTGACCGAAGTTGATTTACTCTAAGATCTATTGGGATTTTACGGGATAGATATGGGTTGAAAAATAATTATAATATTTGCCTAATTTCGATATATTTACGCGTATTTGCCAGGTAAATCTGGGAAACGTTCCAATAATATAATCGTCATGCTTACAAACGTTCATGTAAGTGTATAAAAACGTCGTCGATTTCCAAAAAAAAAAAAAAATATATATATATATGCCGCTTTATGCACGGATGTACCTATTTGGCCGCCTGCTGTTGCTGTTGCTGTTGCGTGGAGTTTTGTCGTTGTGGTGCAGGGTAGTTCTTGGTTCTGGAACGATGAATTCAAAACAATGTGGACCGCACGGCGGGCTGGCATCGGCATCACAGCATTTATGTCTATTAAACAAGTAATAAACTTCATAAATTTAACAAATTAGAATTATTAAATTTCATGTTTGTGACATTTTTAGCGACAGGCGCGTTCGCATTAACGTTAATGGAATTTTTCAATGGCTCACTCAGGCGAGCCGAAATTATTTATGGCACATAATTTGCCAAAGCTTTTGACTGGATTGCAGAAGTCAACCTGTTTCAGAGTTAATCTCTGGTAACAGGTAACTCCAATGCTCACTCGAATTTCAACCTCAAAGTCAAATCTAAACAATTGTTTTGTTACGGAAAATATAATAAATAAATTAAAATAATATCACGCTTAACATTTATGCGCTTGTAAACGTAAGTTGTTCATTGATCGAATGCTCATTATTCGGACAGTACTCATACGCCGCATCGTACGCTAATAAAGTCATCAACATGAATGGGAGCCCGACACATCGTGTCATGCGAAACTCTTTGAGTTGCAACCACAATACAGCGGTTGTGGCAGTAGCAGGCATTGACCGCGGCACCATCAGAACGCCACCTATTTCCAATTACCGCTGACGATGCATCAGCGTATGGAATGGTGTTTGGTTGTGCGAGCTTGCAACTGAAACTGGCGTTGGCACCGGCCATGATTGATTGCAACAAAACCAGATTTTGGTTGCTGTCATTTAAGCGCCAGCTAACTTTCGACATCGCCCCCATGCATTATTGACATGGCTGGCTCTGGGTTGCACGCCTGGCGGCAACTGGCTCGTTGCGTCCATAAGGCGTTACACAATTTAAATTACGAGCCTGCTGCATTTTTTAATTAAACACAAATTAAAAATTGATTGCTTTTTGTCGCCGTAACTCGCAGACGATATTGCGATGTGGAGCAGCCTGTAAGCTCGATATTTGTGGCATACTTTCAGGCGGTCACATATCAACGTCATATTTATGAATTTTGTCTTATTTGTGTATGTATATGTATATATATATATATATATAATTTTTTTTTTAAATATTACACATTTTAACACAATATAGAAAAAGTTGTGCAGCAAATTTGCCTATGCGTGCCACATGCAATGCGAAAAGTTTGAGTCTTTGGTGCTTCCGATTTCTTTCGCTTGTTGTATACATTTTAACTGCATTGCAAACCGGAAGTAAAAGGTTTTAAGCGGAAGTGCGCAGAGCTGTAACGACATGTGTTTGTGTGTAACCTATTCTATACGTACATGCATGCACATATACCTTGATGTAAGTGTTGTGTGTGTATTGGTAATTACATGGCTTGACTGTTAAATGTTGGCGTCACATGCAAACTCGCAAACGGTTTGTTTTTCGAACACCAAAAATTGTGCTGGAATTTAAAATACTCGTTAGTGCAGCAAAAGCGTCGAAGAAAGAATTCTATAAAAACTTGAGATTAAATTCTGTTACAAATATAAATATTACTTCATTTTGATAAGAGTTAAAAGCATGTTAATGCCATGTACTCTACTCTATATTTTATACTCGCATTGGTGCTGTCACTAGTAAAAAGTTTGATGACAATTCAATTAATAGGTAATTATAAAAATCACGTTAATGGTTACCTACTTTATTATTAAATATATATGTTGAATGTGTTTTTATACCCTGAACCCATTAAAAAAGGGCATAAGGGTATATTGTATTTGTGCGAAATCCAAATGTATGTAACAGGCAGAAGGAAGCATCTCCGACCCCATAAAGTATATATATTCTTGATCAGCATCAATAGCCGAGTCGATCTAGCCATGTCCGTCTGTCTGTCCGTCCGTCCGTTCGTCTGTCCGTCCGTATGTATGAACGCAAGGATCCAGAACCTATCCTATAAGAGCTAGAGACTTGACATTTTAGATGTAGATGCTTCTAGTTCCCGCGCAGATTGATCGATAATCGATAACTTACTCCGTTTCCAAGCAATCGATGCAAATCGATATCGATATCCTGTTTCTTGGGCAATGTTGGTAAATAATAAGAGCTAGAGTCACCAAACTTGACATATAGCTTCTAAAATAGAATATATAGATGTATTTGATGTTGGAAGAAGAGGGTTCAGGGTATCCCCTAGTCGGGAGCTCCCGACTAGAACCTCTTACTTGTTTTTTTTTTTGTCATTGCCCTTAATCGATCTTAATTGCATTAATTGTCTCGATCCAAACGCATAATGGCACAATTATTTATTTACATTTAAATGTGCATTCGTTTGCCTATTTTGGCATTTAATTAACGTGAATTTTGTTATGGAAATTAATTATTTTGAACGGACGGATGCATTTAAATTTAGTTCGGCGAAAAATATGAATGGCGACAATGTCAATATGTTGACTGCACGCACTTGATTAATAAAAACAAGAAAAAAGCAAAGGATGGCTTCCCAATAAATAAACTTATTTATGCGAATCACAGCATTGCCGGAATTATAATAATAATAATAATAATAATCAGAATATTAAATTAAAACATCGATAAGTCACACATTAATTAAATTTCAACTGAAGGCTCTGCATATCAGCCACAGAATCGATTTGCCCTTAGAAGCTTCACAGGACTCATCGAAATCGATATACTAAATGGGAACTATTACTTTGTGCTCCGGTTTAATAAACTCTGATTTGCTTGCTAGGAAAATGGTTTGCACAATTAGTGCCAGTTTCTTTACTTGCTGAGAGCAAGTTATTTGAAAATGCATATTACATGCGTTTAATGTTGCATAGTGTGCAACCATTTAAATACTCCTTGCTGAAATTCAATTCCCCCTAACGAATTTGGTGTGACTTTCGACCCTCGATCTCATCTCGTCTAGTCTAGTGAGTGCACTTGCTGCCAGTCGCCTGCTCCTGCAGCCCGTGGGAAGGAGCTTGACTACCATGCAAAGGCGGAAGCACTTAAATTGGGCGTAACAAAATGTCTGACACGCCAATTATTTTGCTTTTTATATAACAGACATACAGACAGACGGACAAGCAGACAGACAGACGGAACAGAGAGACTGGCATGTTTGTTGTTGTTGCCCATCCTGCTGTTGCTTTTGCTGTACTGCGTGTTAGTTTTTATACTTACGACTATGTGGGTGACTCGTAGTTGGGAGTTCGTCTTGTCTGTTGCTCTGCTTTTTAAGTGGTTTTATCGTTTACTTGTTTGTACTTTTTGTTACCCTACTCTACGTTCTTTTTAACCCACATAAACTGTTGCCTGTTATTGGCTTGTAGCCTTTGTTGGTAGACAAATATGCGTGGCAAAAGGGAAACTGCATTTTTTTTATGATAATAAGCCTGCGCTATGAGTTAGTTATTTATGCCTTTACCAATTACACGTTGCCTATTTGCAGGTCATTAATGGGAGAATACTTTCTTTTGGTCAAACAATTTCATGGCAAAATCGAAAGTGAACTTATTGCAACTATATATGCTTAGTATCAAATATAAAGCATGTATTGTTCAAGGATGTTTTCAAAAAATTTTTAATGAAAGTACTTAATTAAGAGTACGGAATAAATATCGGCTTTAATGAACTGTTTTGAACAATTCTTGATAATTCAAACTGAAAACCATTTAACCTATGCAATACATACACAAATTTTTTTCTGGTTGGCCCTTTTCAACATACGATAATTTTAGTTGTTCACTTTTGCTTTTGTTTGTTTTTAGAAGTTTTTGTAAACCGTTCTGTTGTTGTTAGTTAACAAAAGAAAAATAAAAGTAAATAAAAACAACAACTGCATATTGGAGTTTTCCGTTTTTGTTATATTACATTTTATATATGTAAATTGTTGAAAAGTTTTCATTTGAATTTAGTTTCGATTTTTTTGCAGCTATAATTGGACGAACATTTTTTAGCATTTATTGTTTATTTAACTTCGTTATTTTATTAATTGGTTAGTCAAAAAAGTTCAACAGTGTTTGTTACAAATCAGTTTTAACAAGACAAGTTGGCTTGACCTGCATCCATCCAGGACTAATTATATAAATAACATAGCCTATAATACACGCTCGTGTATTCATTTTTAATTGGGAAAATTTCATTTTTATGGAAGAATAAGAAGGAAGAGTAAGTTACACAAAAAGCAGATGCACAGACTGTCAATGTATTTCAGTAAAATAATAAGACCAAAAAGGATATTATCCCATCCAACCTACAAACACATCATATAAAAATCTATGCACATCCAATGTAGCTAGTAGAGGGGACACACACTCAAGTAATGAAATAGACTGTGTCTCCTGCAGTAACACCTTGTGTGTTGTACATAAATCAGCTCTATTGAAGCTTGTTTTATGCTTAAGACAGTGCGCCGTTGAGATATTCATGAGGTATACGTATAGGGATGGTCTTTTAAGTGCGCCTGCTGGCATATTAATTTCTGATTGCTTTGCTCACAAACACCTGCAGAACTTTTACAGCCGAATGCTTCCATAATAAGTAGTACACTGAGTCCTCACTTACTGTGTGTGCGAGTTAGCTGTACAGGGCATTAACTTGTACAGAGAAGTCTGTTTACCTTCGTTGGGCCTTCCCTCGTTGATTAAATGTGTGTGAGCGCCTGCTGCACACATGATGTGCCAGAATATTTGCTTACACTTGCTGTCAGCTCCTCTGCAGCTGTTCGAACTTTGTCTGTCAATCGTAGCAAGGGCTTGTTTAGGCAGTTCATTTGATTTCATGCTAATTCTAATTTGATTTCGTTGCATGTTGTTCAGGCAATTAGAAAATGAGCACATTTAATGTCAGGGCGTTTTACATAAGGTGAAACTTTAACTTTGCAGATCAAGAGCTCAAAAGTTCTCACACAACTTAAATTTCACTCAATATTCATGGCCAGCAATCCGTTAAGGTAATTTCCTCGGCACAGAGCTATTCATCTGTTGACCTACCTCAACAAGAACTGTTACAAATTAGCGAGCCGCTGTTTAGAATTAAAAGCTAAAACCCGAAATGTGTAGCTGCGATGCAGTTAATCACAGCGCCAATCGCCGTATTGTTGTCGTCATTGTCCTCATCGATGCGGTCGCCCTAGTCGTTGGCAATTGCAATCGGAATGTGGAAGTGGGATTCGCTATTGCTATAGCCCTCGCCCATGGATGTCATCCGTGCGGCGCTTTCATTATGCCAAGTTGGAGCAGAGCGCACATAGTTGCAATGGGCTCTTGTGGCTGCATTGGCCGCGGGACTATGAATGAGAAATTTTCAGAGAATTTGTACGCACGGCATAATTGTTGCTGTGCTGGCATTGTTGTTGCTGGCCAGGAACAGATTAAATCGATGGTCCACGAGCGGACACGAACGGAAATGCAAAAATGGCACTAAGCTGCCAAATGAACCCGGCGCACGACCATTGCCCCGCATCAATGACTGCAAAAATGTGAATGCAGTTTACCGTAAATTTACAATTTGCTTAAATTTACGACCACGTGAATGTATTCGCAACAAAAAATAGTCCAGCCCCTAGAGTTTACAATAATTTAAATTTGCACATTTGTCACAACGTTCCGATAATGCGGGCAATTTATTAGTTAAGTTTTCAGCAGGCATTTTTACAGGCTTTCATTAAGCTCATATCTAGTATATGTTTTATCATATTTATTTAAAGCCCATTTTAATGGTAAATAATAAAGGAATTTAATTGTATTTTGTATCTGTTATGACATCAAAGAAGATCTTAGTCTGTCTATTCATAAGCTTAAGGACCGTAAATAAAAGTCACTTCTCGTCCCTTCTTTGCCCTGGTCTACCTGTCCACCGGCAAGAGGCTCTTGAAAGTGAAGGCAACTATACACAGAGGTTAATAATTTGAGAATAATCAAATGGTATTCATTGCGCAGTCAAAGCTGTGCACCATTTCCGCTGATATAACAATAATCCACCATAATGAACACATGCATATTCATAACACACAGACTACACACACACACAGTCATACGCAGGTGTGTGCGAGCTGCTCTGCCTGCATGCGACATAAATCTTGGGCATATAAATCCAGGAAAAAACGAAAAATATACGGAAAAACTCCAACATACGCAGAAGACAGCAAATGAAAACTCACGCGCAGTTGTAAATAACCAAAAGGGGGGCGTGGCAAGTGCTTGGCATAGCAATCATGAACACCTAGCCGCCTATAAACGCAACTGTCGACGGTTTTTGCATTTAAATGTGCGCAATTTGCTCTGAGCGTGCAAAAAGTGAAAATAACTGACTGTTGCCTACTTGGCCGGGCAAGGCAAGAAAATGGTGTTAACGGATGTGAAACATGTGCGAACCCACAGCGAAATTTGTACAGAAACAGCAGCACGAACAGAAAAAAAAATATATAAAGAAAAACCTCGCACTGCCAGCGGAAGCACAAAATGAAAATGATAATAACAATGCTGCGGCGGGGGTTCAATTATTCGATATGCCGCGATTTGCATGGTAAGCATTTCATTTGACAGCGGAAGTTCATTAGCGCCAACCGAGGAGAAGGCAGACAGCTGCACAACAATCGACAATCGACAATCGACAAGGACTCAGCTGAACAATGTGTGCGACTCGATGATAAAAAACGCTAAACACTTAATTTGAAACCACAAAAGCTGGCAAAAGAGAAATGCACAATGTAACAATTGAAGTTCGCTTATTTCTCTGCTTTTTTTTTTTTTTAAC
Source organism: Drosophila novamexicana (assembly GCF_003285875.2). Taxonomy (NCBI): domain Eukaryota; kingdom Metazoa; phylum Arthropoda; class Insecta; order Diptera; family Drosophilidae; genus Drosophila; species Drosophila novamexicana. The sequence continues at coordinate 2,389,113 of NW_020824766.1, forward strand.
AGAGTGGCCTTTATCAGGGTGCAATATTTAATGGGTTTCCTACATGACAGTCAAAGCTGTGTTGCGCTCACTAACGATTCATACATTTGTGGGGGGTAACGTGACTATTACATAAGGTTTGACATTCATGTGTGTTATGTTGCTTTATTTATTATTATTAAGATAGTATAGTTCATTATAACAAAAGAGCGCTAGCTCTATTTTAAATAATTAACTTTAATTTTGACTGGTTAAGTAGTATTCTTTTATCTAGGTTATAGAGTGAGACTAAGAATAGGTCGCTGGAAATGATTTAGGGAAATGGGTTCTTCTTATTTTTTCCAGTTTTCGGCAGGTATTTCGAATATGGTGTTATTATTTTTATTAATAATTTTGTAACTATCATAATTTTTTTAATTTCACTATTATTGTTTCCTGAAGCCACCAAATTTCTTCGCCAGCTTATTGAAGTCGACTATTGAGTCGAGCCAATCTAGCTGTGCCCGTCTGTATGTCCGTATGTATGAATGTTATGAACTGTAAATCCCATAAATATAAATGATTTAAATGAGACAACTACAATTGTAATGTTGTTGTCTTTTCGACTATACGAATATTCTATAGCACACTAAGATCAGCTGCTTAAAATGACAAAAATAAAATCAAGAACGGGTAAGAAACCAAGAAGTTATTAAAGAAAACATGCGGTTATGTTGGCTTTAAGGGCAAAGGGGAAGAATTTTTGTACACACTCGCACAAATACTCACACACATATGTATATACACACAAATAGAATTGCACTTGCACTTGTGTGCATGTGCTGCCATTTCAGTTATTTCTTCTTGGCATGCTTGTGAGGTATTAGGCGGAATCAAGTAACAGTTCGGTTAGTAGAAATTGCTAGTTCAACTTCGTTAGAAGCAAACTAACTTCTTTTTTTTTGTAATATTTTGTTTAATGTTGCACTTGATGTTAAGTAGTACAAGAACGTTCACGGGTTTGCCTAGTCGGACACTGTCGACATGAGCATAATTACTTGTTATTATTGTTATCAGTAAACGATTAGGCTATAAACTGTCAAGCTAACTAATTAAATACAAATTCTTTACAAGAGACTTGTGCAAAGACAGCTCTTTAACCCCAAGGTACTATGTGATTGAAGCCTGGATCCACGTTGTTCGATTTAAAGGCATTCAAATGTTTTGCAATATTTTACCTTTTTGTTGGATTCAGCAATACGTATTTTTCACCGGCATCTGTCTTCTCCTCATTTTAAAAATGTATGAATAATAAGGTATAATTAATTGGAGTGCGCACTTTTGACCACACAAGCATTTTAACTAGACTCTCTTGTCTTGCCCGTTTGGAATAGCGTTCGCCGCTGATAAAAGGATTCAGCGCAACTTTGTTTCACGTTAATTACGGTCGTGGTTTGGAATCGATTGAATTTGTTCTGTGGCTGATTCCTCTTTTTTAATTTTTTTTTTTTTACGGTGCACATTTAAATCACTGCCACAGGCTCTTGGTCTGCGAAACTTAATACGAACGTCCATCATAGTCGTCACTATCGGTCTCACAGCACGGCAGCTCCTGATCCAGTGAATGCATAATCCACTTGGCTGCCAAATGCAGCATTCGCTTCAATTGAATTAAATAATGTGTAGGGCTTGATGCTTGTGTGTGTGTGCATTTTATATGCTCTTAACTTTTGATTGTTCCTTTTTTTTCTGTTGGTAATTGTTTTAGCTCGTGGCCAAATTGAAAATAAAACTCGTTTTTTTTTTCATTATCTGAACATTATTACCTGAGTTTTGTTTTGCGGCATTTGTCCACTTGATTTTTGCCATTTTTCAACGCTGCGAGCTTTTTTGGCACCTAAAACTTTTGTTTTACATTTAAAATGTAGAGAAAATATTATTTTCAAAAAAGTACATTGCAGCTGTGAAAATGCATTTGACAGGCAGATAAAGGAAAATATATAATACCGAGCCTATGTTTTGTATATTATTTTGTTATCTGGAAGATAAACAGATCCGATCAATGGGTAGTTAGGGGTTAAGGGTAGGTATAGCCGTGTTTAATTTGGCCAGCATTGTTTTCGGTTTCATCAAGTGATGGTCTAAGACGTTTAACAATTGGAAGAAGCTATTCATATTTGTTGTACGACATTCTCCTGACCATGCCTCAACACCAATGTCAATTTTGTTCATTTGGTTCTCTGTGATGATTACAACATGCATTACAGTGTGTTCTGTTCGGAGTTGTCTCATCTTTGTACACAGTCATCTATTCTAAACGATTTAGCAAGTATATAGATAAGCCTGTAGTCTTAGTTTGTGTTCGTTTTGCGCGCCAAGGGAGGTACTTTGAATTGTGATTAAGAAAATCAAACAAAAACACATGTAAATTTAAACATGTATGAATATATATATGTATATTTTTAAATTAATACACATACATTAAAGTTCCATAAACAGACTCATGCATAAACATCCAAATATAAAATGTCCCTAGGTACACACATATCTGAATTAGTACAAGAAAATTTAAATTTTCCCATAAGTTTGTTGTTTGACTATGAAACGAGCATAGCATTGAATTTGCTTTCAATAGTTAACCTTTCACAAAAGTTAAAACACAATTTGTCGTACGATAACACTGAATTATGGGGGATGCAGATAAGAGCAAGATAAATGTTGATATGCTTTGCGAGATGTGGGAGCAAATGCAGCACAGGTTTGAAATGGATATTCGGGTGCTACTGGACAAGTCCAAATGGTTGGCCGTGCAGCTGACCAAAGTGGTTGACACTCCACCAGAGCCGATTAAGAGGCTGCGGTCGCAACAGAAATTAAAGCTGAACCATTTAATGATCCACCTAACGGAGGAGCTGCAGCGGCAACGTGACAAGGCAAGTGCCAAAAGGCGGCTACAGGAGTGGAACAATAGCTTGGACAAGATGCGCTTTAAGATCCGCGTTCTATCGGAAAGTTTGTCAAAAGTTGGTATTGACGTATTAGCCATGCAAAATTTGTGTGAAACGCAAGACAATTCACAGCAAAACTTCGAGCAGCTCAGTCAGGCGCTGCAACAATGTGAAGCTCTGCGTGCCCAAAATCTCTCAGTTCTCATCGATCAGGTGCGCACGGAAATTAATCAATGGTGTGATCTGACATTGCAATATCCAACAGTAGGAAACTATCAAAAGGATTGCTGCAACGAGGAACTCTTGGTGTTATTAGAGGATCAGCTGGCAGATATTAAGGAGTATTACAATAGTAACAGATCAATCTTTGAGCTCTACGCCAAACGCGTCAAACTTTGGACGCGCATGGCGGCGCTTGAGGATAAGGCCAAAGAACCCAATCGCTATCACAATCGTGGCGGCGCTTTGCTCCGGGAGGAGCGAGAACGTAAAATTATCAGCATCAAACTGCCACAGATCGAGCAACAACTGAACGAGCTGGTGCAGACCTTTGTGGAGCGCACGAAACAGCCGTTTCTGGTGCAAGGAGAGGAAATACTCGGACGCATTGCTACCGATTGGGATGACTATCGATTGGCCAAAGAGCAGGAAACTATTGCACGCAAAAAGGCAGCAACTGATTCCGTATTGGAGCCCCCTAGTTCAACGCATTCCGGCGTTATTTCGCTTCGCAAGACGACATCGGTCCCATATTTCAATTCCACAACAGTTAACACAGTCTCTCCGTGGGCTGTTAAACAGCAGCCAGACAAGCAGAGAGAACGTTCAAAGTAGTTGACCCTCTTTCTCCCACTTCCTTCCATTAAGTGCTGTCTTCGGTCGGCAGTTTCTTTGAATCTAGTTATAAATTAGTTGTACAGGGTTTTGTTAATACAACTTATAATCTGAATATTATTAAGTAAGGAAAAAGCCGACAACACAAATAAATAAGTATAATAATAATGATTTGAATATAAATGCAGCTGCCACAAACTGCAGGTAACACACGGAAAAATGACAAAAAACGTAAAAGAAGGGTTTACAGTCTTGCATTTATGGGCTAATTTTCAAAATATTTCGGCCAAAACTATTAACCGTTGTTGCAGTATGATAACTGGCATTAAATTGTTCTTTGCCTTAGTTAAACGAAACCCGAATTATACTTTAGGAGCTTCAAAACTACCCCAGTTCTAATACTAAGCTGTCATCCAGCCATTTTGACAGGCATTTGGCAATTTCAGTGCTCGCCACTAATCCAGACAAACTCGGCTTAATTACTTACAAGCAAATTGAAGCCATAAATAAGTAAAATTCGGCAATGGCAGCGTTGAAACGAAAACTTCAGCGCCCGATCAATGCGAACGAGCGGGGGGAGAGCAGTCGAACCTAATGCCCATATTGATAACATAAGCTGCATAATATACGAGGCGGACGTACGGGGTTAAGATTGGGCAGCAGGTCACTCAATCAGCAGTCGAATTGTGGCTGCGTCTTGAGTTCAGCTAAGTCGTATCGATTCGACTTTTGATTGATACGCTGGTTAGTTGTGTTTTTGTGTGCTGGCCCAAAAAACGCACACGCGTTGTCAGGTTGGTTATTTGATTAGGTCAGCGCATAAATCCCCGTAAATAAAGTTGGAAAGCTGGCGCGCGGCTGGCTCATCGTATCAATTTTAATAAATTTACACATGCTCCGCCATTAATTTCAGTTAATTTGCAATTTTTCATGCCTACCGCAGGACATTTAGCGCTGGGTACGCCGTGTGCTCCGCTTCCGCCATTTGGCCTTCATGCTTACCTTTTGCATATGCCAGCCGTACATCAATGACATACAGGCGAACGGCAGAGTCGTAAATATTCACGAAGGCAGCCAATATGTTTACACGCACACGATTTCAGCGCCTGAGCGGTTTTAGGCTTCCGCATTTGCTCTTTGGTCTTGTGAATTTCCGGCCCGGCCCGGCCCCAGGCAGCCCATTCGATGGATCATAAATTCTCCGACGTGTCGTAATTCTTCAACGAGCTCTCCAAGTGGGCGGAAGCAGCGGGGCAGCAGCTACAAGTTATTCGGCTTATTGGCGCTTTGCTGAAGCGATTTGGCTAATAGTTGGCGAAAGTTTTGCCGTCTGCAGTAAAAGACATCCAACTTTCACTGAGCTAAATATTAAAATTGTCAAAACTTTGAGAACATCTTCAATATGCTAGTGCTTACTGTACACACAAACATAACGAGAGAGCTTGAAAGCTTGGGCAATTACTTTAGGTTCATCCAAGCAGATATAAAGTTTTCTCTCTATTTTTCTTTTTTAACCAATAGATCGCATCTTTTTATGATAACTAACCCGGAATTATATGATTTATATTATAATATTTTGAATAAAGAAGGATAATTCAACCAAAATTAATGCTTTCGTCGCAACTTGTGCGCTTAGTTTTTGGTTTGTTGCGTGCTACCAAGTTTTATGTGTGGCAGCGTGTTTATGAATTTGCCCAAGAGGAATCCATAACCCGAAACAGCTCGGGACTAGTTAAAATTTGTGTTGGTAAGGTGCTTAACTCATTTGAAATTAATTAAAAAGCTGTCAAGAGCAGATGGAGGGGCGATGTGTACCATTGGAGGGGGGTGTGTGGGTGTTAGTGAGGTACATTCAACTTGAAGCCATTGCAAATAACACGCGTTACGTATACGCGTTAAGTATACGCATTGTAGGGCATTGACGGAAGAACGAAAGGCAGTCGGCCGAAGGCAGGCGGCAGGAAATTACCAGGTGAGTCAACAGTTTGTTTTTTTCTTCTCATATTTTGCAGCTCCATTATCAAGAAAACCTTTTAAAGCGCATAACAATAACGAAAATTTGAAAGAGATAAAAGACGTACGTGGGCCGGCAACGGAAATGATTATATCTCCTTGCCAGGCCAGGTGGAGGGCTGCCATTGTTGGCAACATTGTTGTCATTGCGAGCCATTGTTCCATTGCCGTGGCATTGCAATTTTCATTTGGTCGGCCGTGTCTGGCCAATGTCCTACACTTGCGCCGTTATCAGTGACAAACGGCCAGGTCGTAAACTGAGAAAACGAACCGGCGAAATCAAGCAACACGAGCGCAATTTACACATTTAAAATTCAAATAAAGTCATTTGCATGCAGACACAATGTGTAGAGCCGTAGAACAGAGGAGAAGCGGTCCAGCGGAGCAGCTGGACAATGTCGCAACATACATATGCGAATATTTTGACCGTCTGACCTTTGAACTCGACCCAGGCTGCCAGCAAAATGGCCGTCTGCTATTTTTGCTTTTTCAACATTTGTCATCATTAGTCCCCCGGCCCAACAGAACTGTCAAAAAAGGTAGGCAGGATAATGAAATGGCAGCTCTGGATGGTGACTGGACTAGAAACTGCTATCAGAATGGACTGAAAGTGGGAGGATTTCATGTCAACAAGGATAGCCAAAAAATGTACAACGTTTGCATAAATGTTATAAAAGCACACCTGCAAATTGAAGAAAAATCTCAGAACTATAAATCACTAAAAATGTTGACCTTCAATTCAAATAAGTAACTTGATTCTGCAGAGAGAGAGAGAGATAGAGAGAGAGAGAGAGAGAAAAAGCTCTGTGAAAATGTATGCTGATATGAGTATTAAATTAATTAAAATGTAAAGAAGTGCAATACAAATACAAATATTGAGTTTATTGTGTAAAAAATTCAATTAAACAAATAACAACTCTTTCTGATGACTTTGCTGACACATTACTGCCCGTAATGGCCATACTCAATGATTTATTAACTGACTCCATTGAGATTTTCAACCATTTTGGCCATTTTTCATTTCGGTTTGGCTTGCAGCCCGCATGACTTCGGCAAAGGCAATGGCAAAGGCTTTCTGACAATTTTGGCTAGCAAGTAAATATTATTTTTCTACTTCTCACCATGTGGCACGCACGAAATATGGAAAATTCAGTCCGACTGGTCCAGACTCTGATGCCATGTCCAAAAAGTTTTCACTGTACAGACGCATATGTACGCACACACACACACACACACACACACACACACAAGCACACACATACGCACAGAAATGAAAAAGGGAACAAAGAGCAATGCTCACACACTTACACACTTACAGTTTGTGCCTGTTTATTCAATCAACAACCGACAACCTGATAAGAGTGGAACAGGAACTCAGACGGCACGGTAATGCCACAATGCAAAAACACATGACAAACGCAAGATGACAGTTGCCATGTTAGAAAATGTCACACAACCTCACATATGTGTATTTGTGTGTGTGTTTGCGGCTGAGTTTTTCTTCCTTTTTTTTTATTTTATATTTGTTGCCAGGTGGCTTGCCAGGGATCCAAAAGTTTTTCTGCCATTTAAATCATGTCAGTTTATCTAAGCAACACCTCACAATCCACCCTCGGCAACAGTTGCCACGCCCACAGCTACGCCCCGCATAGGCGCCTTTAGATTGTGGCCACAACATTTTTCCGCTGTTTTTGGCATCTTGTCAAGTTTGCCATCAGTGGGCAACAATTTTGTGTTTCTCCCTGTACGTTGTTTTGACTGACTTGCAATTTCCATTGCGTGTGGAGCGAACATAAAACATTTTCCCCACCAACTTTTATTTGTATACAAAGTATACGAAGTACTTGAGTATAACTGCGATTTTGTTGGCTAGCTCCAAAGAAAACAGTAGAAGTTTAGATGGCATTTTTACAATTTTGTTGATTATAATTGTCTGAAGTTAGGCTCAGCTTAAAATAGTTGAACCCACTTTGTAAATTGAATGGAATAAGTGAAATACTAAACTAAACTCTATGACTATTCAATTGTCAGCAGAAATATCTAAATACACAATTTAAACAATTATTTTAATTCTAAATTGCAAAGCAAAAGGATATCAAATTATTGACAAAGGTTATGCAACTGGTGAACGGAATGCATTGACGAACAGATGCTAATTAAACAGAAACAGTTAATTACTCAGCTTAAAATGAATACGCATAGTGTGCTACTGCAAATAATGTTTGTTAAATTAATTGCAAAGTCGTCATAGTAATTTAACAATAAATATGACCATGTTAAATGTTGTAAATAAGAATGGAAAACGCACAAAACTGTCAGCGCACAGGATGAACTATTACTGAAGCTGGACACATGAGACAGGACAACAATCAACTGAATGTGCGACAATGTGAGTATGTCTATGTGTTTGTGTGTGTCAGGGCAGTCACATGCTCATTCGCATTTAAAATTAATTATACGCCGAGTGTTGCAGCCAACAGCTATGCATCATTCGCTTAAGCGCCTCATTTACTGACCCACTGCACTGCGTGGATGAGCTGCAGCTAAGAAATGCGGAGAGCAAGTGGGAAAAATGTATGACCACACTTTAAATTCACTTTAGTATCTAATTAATGAGAGCTGGCTCTTCATTTGGCTTGTTTAATGCGCACTTGCAGTCCAGTCTCATTGCGTATCTCTTGTTTCTTGCCTTGGAGATTTATAGACGTGCATGGGCGGCTCATAACATTCTGTCACACTACGTATTTATTAGTGTTATTTATTTAAAACCAACTAAATAGAATTTCTACAAATCATAAATTGGCCTTAAACTCTTGCATAAACATAACTAAAGCTCTTATTGCACATTTGTTTGTTTCTCATTAAATGGTTTATTTATGTTTACTTTAACATTTTAAGGTTGACTTCAGAGCTGTCAATCAAAAATAAATACATAAAAGGATTTGACGGCACTTTAGCCAACTGTGTGGAATAATTAAATGTTAAACATTAAAATTCAAACCAAAAACTGCCAACAGAAAGTCCAAGACACATATTAAACTATAGACAACAAGAGTGGAGAGCTGCAATTGCCTAAAAACATATCTCTAAAGTATCTTCCAATTTCGTTAATTAACTATTATTCATAATGCTTTTAAATAATTAAAGAAGATGTAGAATGAATGCTTAAGCAGTTTGTTTTAAGAGCAACCTAGTTAATTAAAATATTGTTTAAATTTAAAGCATTAACTAACAAACATATTTGTCATGTAAACAAAGTTTAAAACATGTCAGTATCAGGCTTAAATAAATATATATATTGTGGCATTTGTGAATTAACCCCGCAAGAAAATTGAAAGCGTATCGAGAACTCAGCCACGCGGTCAATGTGGCAAACAGCGCAAACAAAAGTTTTTTTTGTTGTTTGTGGAATTGTGTGTATGGGGCCATAAAATAGAAATTAGTTGCAATTGGAGTTTGCGTTTTGCTTTTGGTTTTACGGTTTTGTTGCGGTCGATTTTTCTCTGACCATCGTCATGTAGCTGCAGCTGCTGCCCGAACAGACCGTGTCCCCTGCCACCATATGGCCAGTTTCAGTCCAGCTGTCTGACCAGCTTGCATTTCCGCTTTGGATTGCCGGAGGGCAAACTATTTGGCTGCGTTGAAACTCAAAATCTCACATACTAATTTAGAATTCTTTTGCATGGTAATGGACTACAGGGCAGAGCATCATTTGTTGTCCCAAAAAGTTCAGCTGGTCAATATATATTTCAGTTGATTTCTGGTTTGCTGAATCTGTTCAATTTTATGGCTTAAATATGCACGCCGGAAGTGCGTGTTAATCGAACGGAACAGGAAGTACCATCTAATGTTCATTGGAAAATTCATTTGAGTTTGAATCAGTTTATTGATTTTATTGTAATTAAAGATACGAATAGCAGACCATTCTATTTGTTCGTTGGAATTTTGCTTGTATATGTAGTATAACCAGCTATGAGCAGGGGCATAGCTTGCCGGACAGGCTGAAAAATTTTTCCCCCACCGGGTCGGTGATTTCCCATTACTTTTCTTTCTGTCCTATCTACTTAACACTCTTTATCTAACTTACATTGCTTTACTTTATTAACAATTCTTCTTACTTTCATTTTTCCTATTTATTGTATTTTCTTTATTAATATAGCAAATTAAGATTATTTTAATGCTACTTGAAAACACTTTTTTCCTACTTACAACCTTCTGCTTAGATGTAGGCTCTAATAGCGTCACTGACAAAATTAGCTGTGAAAAGGGGCACAGCTGGCCGGACTGGCAAATAAAACACCTCCATCGGTCGGTGATGCTATTTAGAAAATTGTATCCTTTAACTAGGCTTTTAGCATAAAATTCTATTGTATATTCTATTGAATAATGAGGAAGACACTCGTTTTGTCGACCATTAATAAATAAATAAATAAATTAAATTAAAAAAAAAAAATAACATTTGTAATTTGATTCGACAATTGATATAGCTTTAAGTTGAAATGCAATTCCGAATTTAATCGGTGCTATTATCTCTAATTGATTGGCAGTTATTGCCACGGACATTTCTATTCCAGCTAATTATCAAAATTGAAAGCAGCTATACTCGATGGGCCGCAAACCCATTTAAGCAAATTGTTTCCAAATACATCAGTTATGGTCGTTAGAGCTACATCAAATGATGGAGTCCAATGCATATTACGTATACGCAGAACAATTATCAGTGCATGAGATGTCATTGTTGTATTTTCAGAGAATTTATGATTAAATTTGATTTCCTAAACTTTTTTTTTCATTAAGTTTCCTCTAATATATGCTCTCCGCAATGCTCGTGTGTCGCATAAATCTTACAAACAATCAATAAATATCCATTGATTGTTTTGATGACTTTTGTGCCCCCGAAAAAAAGTTCGCTTGACCGCAATATAAATATGTCTGCACATGGCAATCAATAAAATCAAACAAATATTTTTTACGCCATTCCAAATTGACACAAGCAACAAATCAAAAAGCGCGTCCATCAATATAACGTTTACCGCACACACACACACACACACACACACACACTTCCAGCGACAAATACATGTTGCCCAAAAGCCAAATACAAGCGCCACACGAGACACTTGACTGCCCCCAAA